>NC_141875.1:347976828-349226828 GCF_056163025.1 Triticum urartu
TGACCCCATCTCCCTGCTTTTGTTTAATTTAGTAGTGGACGTTCTTACTAAAATGCTGAGCAAAGCTGCTGATCATAGTCTGATTGCAGGGCTCTGTCCTAAGGTCTGCC
This sequence comes from Triticum urartu, assembly GCF_056163025.1. Taxonomy (NCBI): domain Eukaryota; kingdom Viridiplantae; phylum Streptophyta; class Magnoliopsida; order Poales; family Poaceae; genus Triticum; species Triticum urartu. Next base: position 347,976,939 of record NC_141875.1, read on the forward strand.
CTGGTGGTATCATCTGCCTTCAATATGCAGATGATACCATCCTTTTCTTAGACAATGACTCCACACATGCTAGCAATCTGAAAACTGTTCTAACCTGGTTTGAACAAGTCTCAGGCATGAGAATCAACTACTCTAAAAGTGAACTCATCCCTATCAACATGGATGATCAGGAGTTAGCTGACTTCCTCTCTATTCTAGTCTGTAATAAAGGTAACTTCCCCATTAAGTACATATGTATCCCTCTCCACTATGATAAACTGAGGAGAGAGGATATCCAACCCTTCTGGATAAAATCATTAAAAGGATTGATGGGTGGAGGGGCAAACTTCTCTCTTACAGAGGTAGATTGATCCTCATACAAGCTTGTTTGGCTAGCATTCCAGTGTATCTCCTCTCCTTCTTCAAGTTCCCTAAATGGGCAGTGAACCTCATTAATTCTCAGATGTCTCATTCCTTGTGGAATGATTTTGAGGGAAATAGGAAGCTACACCTTCCTAATTGGGCCCTAGTCTCTATGAAAAAAGATTTTGGAGGCCTAGGCATACCTAACCTCCAAGAAATTAACATATGTCTTCTAGGGTCTTGGATTAAAACATTCTATGAGGAAGACCTGAAACCCTGGAAGCTTCTTATTGCCCATAAATACCTAGGAAATAAACCTAATATTTTTGTCCCTTCCTCCAACCCTAAGACCTCTAGATTCTGGAAAGGATTAAAATCTATTATGCATGATGTGAAATTTGGCTACAGATGGAACATAGGGGATGGGAGCAGAATGAGGTTCTGGGAAGATACTTGGTTTGGCACATTCCCCCTAGCAGTCCAATTTTGGCCTATTTACTCTGTCTGCAATGAGCTTAACAAAAGTGTCAATGAAGTTTGGGACGGTCAATGCCTAAAACTCTCTTTTAGAAGGAACTTTAGTGATAGTCTCATGGAACAATGGTTCCAGTTGGAGGAAATTGCCAAAAGCATTACCTTTACTATCGAGTCGGATGCCCTGATTTGGCAGCTGGACAATAAGGGGAAGTATTCCTCCAGTTCCCTCTATCTTGTTATCAACTTTAGAGGGATTCAACCCGTGTTTATCCCTGTTGTCTGGAAATCGAGAGTTCCCCCTAAAATTCATGTATTTCTCTGGCTTCTCTCCAAAAACAAATTGATGACTAGGGATAACCTTAGGAAGAGACACATCATCAAACCCCTTGATTGTGTTTACTGCTTGGAACAAGAGTCTTGTTCTCACCTATTTTTTGAATGTATAGTTGCTAAACATCTCTGGGCCCACATTGAGGAATATTTCTCTAGTCAGATTGGCTCATCCTTCGAATATGTCGCCAGATTCTGGATTGCTACCAAAAAGTGCTCAGTTTTAAACACTGTTAGCTCAGCTGTCCTTTGGTGCCTATGGAAAATATAGAAATGCTATGATTTTCAGTAACACCTCCTAGATTTCCATTCCGCGGGTCTTGAGGTTGATCAGGAACATGGTGAGGAACTGGGCGATTCTCTCCTCCGGATCGGACAAGGACAACTTGACGAGCTTCGTGGAAACCCTAACAAGATCCCTTCAGAAACCGTTGGCGATCACTTGTGGCTGAACAAGGCTCGACCTGCTCTGGGGCTGGACCCGTGGGCTCATCTCAAGATCTCTAATGAAGATGATGGGCACATGGCGCCGAAAAAGAGGGACATCCACCATGCTACGCCTTCCAACCCGGTGTCTCCGCTTGCTTACTGGTCGCCGCAGGCTGACACGGCCCCTCGGCTGAAGACCATGAAGGCTTCGCTGGACCCTCCTTGTGTCATTTGAGTGCTCTATCCGCTCTGCCTTTAGCACTGCTCGGGTGATTTGTGTTATTCAGAGAACTTGTTCATCCACCCCCCTAGTTTGTAGATTTTCTACCTTTGCTTTCGAATTGCTCTTTGAGCTGCTGTATCAGAATATGTTGTGGTTTCGTTCTCAGCAATGGAACCGGGGAGATGCTCCCTGTTTTTCTAAAAAAAATTATTTTATATGTTATTATATATTATTTTTATTATCATCATATATTTAACTGATACTTACATATGTAAGAAAACCATATCCCACATCTTATTAACTTATAAAAATAATTTCTTAACAAGTAAAATCCTGGATTGTTTTGGCACGAAAATCCTAGTGATTGTGTACACAAGCTTGGTAATATTTAAGGATGAATGTAATAATATCACTTATTATTTAAATATATTTATAAAAAAATGCTCAGCCCGTTTTTATTTTTTGATAACATTGCTGGCCCAACCCAACATTATAATTAGAATCAGCCCAGCAAGATTGTGTATTTCGAGAAAGTGCAAATGGCCTGTAATTTTTTAGGAAATAAAATAAATGGGCCGCATGGACGCTACATTATTTGTTCACCCAGCCCAGCTAATGGCTGTAATTCAAAAATAAAGATCAAATTGACTGTAAATTCTACCGCGCAAAAAGAAGACTATAAATTCTGAAAAAATGGGTTGAATACGTGCCACATTTTGGAGCCTGAAATGTGGGACAATAGGTCAAAGCCAATGCAAGTCGTTGTCAATTTAGTCAACAAATGATTCTGACATGTTAGCCGTTGGATTTACATCCAACGATCGGCATCCATCTTCAATCTCGCGTCTTCTTCCTCCAGCGCCGCCGGGACCACCTCCCGCCTCCTGCTGCTAGCAGCTCTACTTAGCACGCTTCTCTATGAGGTGCTACTCCACCATTGGCCAGGCCATCCCTCCACCCCTCCACACCTCCTGTTCTTCTCCACCGAATGCCGAACCACATCGCACTAGAACCAGTTAACCCTCGTACACCTCTCTGTCTACGACTCTACTCCCGCGTCTTCCCATCTTCGGCTGGTTGCTGTCCAGGGCCTCGCCGTCGTCCACCACATTGGATGCGCTCGGCGCAGTGTGGTCAACGTGGTCAACGAACGACACCATCGGAAGTAGACTGTGCGTGGAGAGGCTAACAGATGGGTCTGCGGCTGCACACAAGGAAATGCCTCCTTATTACGGGCAAAATAATGATTCCTCTACCTGACATTTGGGACCCACCGGAAGGGCCTCTGTATTTCACGAAATAAAGTGCCCCCCGCTGACATGTCGGACCCACCAGCTATCTTCGCACGCAAGGAAGTGCCTCCTTATTACACACAAAAAAATGAATATTCCCCCTGCCAGCTGGAACCCAGCATAGTGGGAGGCTGACTTGTGGGCCTACCAAGTTGACGGGGACGGAGGACTTTGTCAACTTAGTCAATATGAACAATTCTAGCTCCTGTTACCGTACGATGTTCATACAACGGCTGTAGTGCTTCTTCAACCTCTGGTCTTCTTGCTCCAGCCGCCCAAACTAGCGCCGGTCGTGCCGCGTGCTCCTGCCTCTCGTGGTCGGCTGTGATGCCGCGGAGGCCTCACCGCCCCTAGTACTCCCACCGCTGGCCAGTCCATCCCTCTACGCACCCACACCCCCTGTTATTCTACGGCGACAGCAGCCTCACACCGCAGCCGAACCAGTGAACCCTCGTACTCCTCTTCACGTGGGCATCCACTGCTGCGTCTTCCCTGGCAACGAGTCGTCCCCTTCCTAGTCCTCGCCGTCGTCCACCTCCCTGGTGCTCTCGGCCGGCGTGGTTAACGTGGTTAACCACCGACTTCCATCGGAAGAGTACTGTACGTGGAGAGGCTGACAGCTGGGTCCACGGCAGCCGCAAGGAAGTGCCTCCTAATTACACGGAAAATAATCATTCCTCCACCTGACAGTGGGGACCCACCGGACAGGCCACCAGTATTTTGCGAAAAAAATCATTTCCCCCTGACTACTGGGATCCATCGGACAGGCCACCGTATTTCGTGAAAAAAACGTTCCCCACGCTGTCAGCTCGGACCCACCAGAAGTGCCTCCTTATTACGCACAAAAAAATGAATACTCCCCCGGCTAGTTGGGACCCACCTTGCTGGGAGGCTGACTTGTGGGCCTACTAAGTTGACGGGGACGAAGGGCTTTGTCAACTTAGTCAATATGAACGATTCTAGCTCCAGTGACCGTACGATGTCCATCCAATGGCCGTAGTGCTTCTTCAACCTCTGGTCTTCTTGCTCCAGCCGCACAAAGCAGCGCCGGTCGTGCCACATGCTCCTGCCTCCCGTGGCTGGCTGTGCTACCGCAGAGGCCTCACCGCCCCCTACTATTCCCACCGCTGGCCAGGCCCTGCGGCGACGGCAGCCTCACATCGCAGCCAAACCAGTGAACCCTCGTAGTCCTCTCCGCGTGGGCTTCCACTGTTGCGTCGTCCCCTTCCTAGGCCTCACCGTCGTCCACCGCCGTGGTGCTCTCTGCGCGGCATGGTCAACATGGTCAAGGAACGACTTTCATCGGAAGAGTACTGTACATGGAGAGGCTGACAGCTGGGTCCATGGCCATAGCCCAGTTTTTTTGTGATTTGCCAAGTAAGTCGCTTTGTCAGGCCTGTTGGGCTACATATCTTTCAAGACGAGGAGAGCTTTCATTCGGCTGGCCGAGAACATGGGCCATCAGTAATGAGAAATGGGTTGTACATTTTTGAAACACATCAAACCAGCAATTAGTTTCAAATATCTTTTTTTTCATTTCAAGATTTCAAATTACAATAATTTTTATGCGTGGAGAATTTGTTGGATTTTATATTGATATACATTTATTTTTAAAATCAGTTTGAATGTGAGTCGAAATTTCGGGATTAAAAATAGTTCGGACCGCACCGAAGTATGCAAAATTTTGTATAATTTTTTAACCATTGCCACAATATGGGCTGTAATGCTAACAAAAAGAATATGGGCTCCAAAAAAACCTTAAGAATTAGCAAATGGGCTGTAAATTATTAGAAATAATGGCAGATGGGCTGTATGCTATTTTCCACAGATTTGAGGCTTTCCTAAAAAAGGTTGACGCACAAGCACTGACTGTTGGATGTCCATCCAACGGTCATCGTGCTTCTTCAATCTCTGCTCTTCCTGCTCCAGCCGCTCAAACAAGCACCGGCGGGACTGCCTGGTCCCTCCTCCTAGCGGTCGGCTGTGCTGCCGCGCAGGCCTCACCGCCCGACCGTACCCCCATCGCTGGCCTAGCCATCCATTACTCACCCACACCTGTTGTTATTCTCCGGCGACGGCAGACGAACTAGTAAACCCTTGTACAGTCGTACTCCCCTCCGTGTGGGAAACAACTACCGAGTCTTCCCTGCCTCCGTGTCACCCTGTAGGATCGAAAGTATGTCTGGAGGGGGGGTGATTAGACTACTTGACCAAATAAAAACTTAACCTTTTCCCAATTTTAGTTCTTGGCAAATTTTAGCTATTGTAGGACAAGTCAAGCAATCATCACACAATTCAAGCAATCATGCAAAGAGTATATTGGCAGCGGAAAGTAAAGCATGCAACTTGCAAGAATGTAAAGGGAAGGGTTTGGAGAATTCAAACGCAATTGGAGACACGGATGTTTTTCCCATGGTTCGGATAGGTGGTGCTATCCTACATCCACATTGATGGAGACTTCAACCCACGAAGGGTAACGGTTGCGCGAGTCCACGGAGGGCTCCAACGTAACGGTTGCGCGAGTCCACGAAGGGCTCCACCCACGAAGGGTCCACGAAGAAGCAACCACCCACAAAGGGTCCATGAAGAAGCAACCTTGTCTATCCCACCATGGCCATCGCCCACAAAGGACTTGCCTCACTAGCGATAGATCTTCACGAAGTAGGCGATCTCCTTGCCCTTACAAACTCCTTGGTTCAACTCCACAATCTTTTCGGAGGCTCCCAAGTGACACCTAGCCAATCTAGGAGACACCACTCTCCAAGAAGTAACAAATGGTGGTAGGTAATGAACTCCTTGCTCTTGTGCTTCGAATGATAGTCTCCCCAACACTCAACTCTCTCTCATAGGATTTGGATTTTGTGGAAAGAAGATTTGAGTGGAAAGCAACTTGGGGAAGGCTAGAGATCAAGATTCATATGGTAGGAATGGAATATCTTGGTCTCAACACATGAGTAGGTGGTTCTCTCTCAGAACATATGAGTTGGAATTGTGTATGTGTTCTGATGGCTCTCTCAACGAATGAAGAGGAGGTGGAGGGGTATTTATAGCCTCCACACAAAATCCAACCGTTACACATAGTTTTCCAATCTCGGTGGGACCGAATGAACAAACTCGGTCGGACCGAAAATGTAAACCAAGTGACCGTTAGAGATTTTCGGTGGGACTGACATGCAACTCGGTAGGACCGATATGGTTAGGGTTTGGGCATAACGTAATCTCGGTGAGACCAATTACACAAACTCAGTGAGACCGAATTTGGTAATTAGCTAACCAGAGAGTTGGTCAGGCAAACTCGGTGGGACCAATTTTCTCTTTCGGTGAGACCGAAAAGTTACAAAAAGGAAACACTGAATTTACATTGCAATCTCGGTGGGACCGATCCGCTCTTTCGGTGAGACCGAAAAGTTACGAAAGGGAAACAGAGAGTTTGTAATCCCATCTCGGTGAGACCGAGATCCCTATCGGTAGAGCCGAATTGCTAGGGTTTGGCAGTGGCTTATGAAAAGTGAAACTCGGTGGCGCCGGATAGGAAGAATCAGTAGGACCGAGTTTGGCTTAGGGTTTAGGTCATATGTGGATATGGGAAAGTAGTTGAGGGTTTTGGAGCATATCACTAAGCACATGAAGCAAGAGGCTCATTAAGCAACACCTCATCCATCCTTGATAGTATTGGCTTTTCCTAAAGACTCAATGTGATCTTGGATCACTAAAATATATTATGAAGAGTCTTGAGCTTTTGAGCTTGAGCCAAACCTTTGTCCTTAGCATTTTGAGGGTTCCACTTTCACATCCATGCCATGCCAATCATTGAGCTTTCCTGAAATAATCATCTTGGAATAGCATTAGCTCAATGAGCTATATGTTGTTATGAATTACCAAAACCACCTAGGGATAGTTGCACTTTCACGCCCCCTTCCTAGGCCTCGCCGTCGTCCACCGCCCTGGTGCTCTCGGTGCGGCTTGGTCAACGTGGTCAAGGAACGACTTCCATCGGACGTGGACTGTACGTGGAGAGGCTGACAGCTGGGTCCACGGCCGCAGCAAGGAAGTGCCTCCTTATTACGCGGAAAATAATGATTCCTCCACCTGAAAGCTAGGACCCACTGGACTGGCCACTATATTTCACGAAAAAATGTTTCCCCGTGACTGTTAGGACCCACCAGCTACATCTTCACACACAAGGAAGTGCGTCCGGGAAAAAAACATTCGCCCCTAACTGCTGGGACCGACCAGCTACATCGTCGCAGGCAAGGAAGTGCCTGACAGTCGGGACCCACCTGGTCGAAGCGTATGTAGCATTGTCATTCTGGTCGCGAACGTGTACGTACATACTGGTCGATGTAGAGGCGCGCACGTGTCGTAGTAGAGGCGCGCACGTAGCATTTACACGTACGTACAGCGGCCAGGGTGCAAGAAAGAAAATACGGCCACGTATGTGTACATACGGGCGGGGTCTCGAACGCCTACTCGCGCATACGTATGGCCAGGGCTCGTGTACATGGCTGGGTCGGAACAGAGAAACAACGACGTCGTCGTGTTCATGGGGAGGCAACGAAATGCGTCGTGTTCATGGGGAGGCAACGGAATGCTTCGTGTTCATGGGGAGGCAACGGAATGCGTCGTATTCATCGGGAGGGCTTGGACGGAATAGGCGATGGAAACGAGGCCTGGCGTACCACAGAACGGAGGAAACGGCCTTGTGCTCGACCGGCCACGTTCGAAACGGGATCCTGTTCATCGGGAGGGGTCTGGTGTACCGCAAAACGGAGGAAATGGACCTCCTACGGTCGAAACGAGGGTCCTGTTGATCGGGAAGGGTGTGGCGTACCGCAAAACGGACGAAACGGACTTGTGCTGGAGCGCTACAGTCGAAACGGGGGTCCTGTTCATCGAGAGGGGTGTGGCGTCCCGCAAAACGGGACTCCACGGGATATTGTTCATCTCCACCGTCGACCTCCTCCAGCCTCCACGGGCTCCTGTTCATCCAGCCTCCACCGCGCGCTACTCCACCGGCTACTGTTCAACCACCCCTCCACCGTCTACTATTCATCCAGTCCTCCACACCACGGGGTCCTGTTCAACCACCCCTCCACGGGCACCCCTCCATCGTCTACTGTTCATCCAGCCCTCCACACCACGAGGTCATGTTCAACCACCCCTCCATCGTGTATTGTTCATCCATCCCTCCACACCACGGGGTCCTGTTCATCCACCCCTCCACGGGCACCCCTCCAACGTCTACTGTTTATCCAGCCCTCCACCACACCACGGGGTCCTATTCATCCAGAGGTAATGCCACTGCTCACTGTTCATCCACCCCCCCCCCCCCGCAACACTCACTGTTCATCACATCGATCGACTTCAGTTTGCAGGAGTAGCAAAGGAATCGCTCGATCGGGTTCAGTTAACAGCCATCGATCGATCACTCGGGTTCAGTAACGGGTAGCCTGCAGTGCAATCGCTCGGGTTCAGTTAGAGCCCAACGCCTCACTAGGGTTCAGTTAGAGCCAACGCCTCACACACACGCGCGTACGTGTATGGGAGAAACGCGCATAGCTCGGCCCCCTGCCTCCCACCGTAACTGGGAACTCCCCGAAATTTTCCTCCCCCTCACTTCTACCACGGCCCAAAGAATGTCATGCAGCTGCGTCTCCGGCCCGCCCAGGACAAAAAGCCCATTTACTGTCATGATTTTTTGTCATAGAAGTAGGAGCCCACCACATCTATGATTATACCGGGTTTTGTCACAATTATCGTCGTAGAAGTGTCATATGTATGACAGAAAAAAAATTGTTTGGCCCAAAATGTCACGGATGTGTCTTTTTTTTGTAGTGAGGTCACCCGCGGCCGGTGGACGATCGCGAGTGCCCTGGAAGTTGGCGACGAAGCGGTCATGCATCTCGTCCTAGGAGGAGATCGAGCCGTGCTGCAGGCTAAGGAGCCAGGAGCGAGCTCCATCCTTGAGAGCCATGGGAAACCAGTTCGCCATGACCTTTTTGTCGTCGTTGGCCGCTTCGATGCTCAGCTCATAGAGCCATAGGGACTCCGCGGGGTCGGTGGTACCGTCGTAGCGAGGAGGCAGATCTGGCTTGAACTTGCTCAGCCAGGCGATGCTACGTAGCTCGGGAGTGAAGGCGCGGCCGCCAGCCGTGGTTGTCGGGGCCCGCCTCGAGGTGGACCTTGGTCTTGACGAGGTGCGCGCTGCGCCGCTGCGGGTGGTACGCGGTCTTGACAGGGTGGCGCGGGCAGCGTAGGTGCAGCTTCTCACGGCCGCGGAATTTCTTGGCAGCTTCTCTCTTTACGCGCGGGCGCCAGGCGCGACGGATCACGTCGCGGAGCCGCGCGCCTTGGTGCTAAGACGACGTCTTGGGGCTGAGGTGGTGGAGGTGCGCCATTAGCCCCGTCGCCCGCGGCTGGTTGAGGGGGAGGCAGAGAATGGGACGGCGCCAGAGAGCCCCCCGTGGAGCGGACGAGCTCGCCGACGCGTTCGAGCCACTCCTCGTAGAGGTCGTCGATGGGGCGGTAGGGCAGGAGCTCGTTTGCTGCGAGGAGTGCGGCCCGTGCCTCCACGGGACCGTGGTGCGCGTGAGACGAAGAACCGGCAGGGGTCGGCGATGGAGTGGCTGTGCAGCCGTCTTGCCGCACCGAAGGATGCAGCGAAGACGCCTGCTGCTCGTTCCCTGCTGGGCCGGTGGCAACGTTAGCGGCGGGGGATGGAGAACGGTGATGTGGCCCGCCGACGGGAGCCGTCTGAGTGCGCTGGCGCCCGCCTGGTGCTGTGCGTCATGGCTCACATCACGAGGGCCTCGTGAGGTTTGCCCTGCCTTGATATCTCCGCTCCTTGTGAGCCTGCCTGGCTAGGCTAATCCAGAGGAGGTCTTGCGTCGTCCGCCTCGCGAGGCTTGGACCCTCGCAAGGATCTTGGATGCTTTGTTGGTGAAGATGGGCCGTACGGCCTGGTGGCTCAGCCACACCGCGGGCCACAGGCAGGCAACTGCGCCAGAAAAGAGCTTGATGTCTACTACGCAACTTTATTCTTGTAGACTCGTGTTGGGCCTCCAAGCATAGAGTTCTGTAGGACAGTAGCAATTTTCCCTCAACTGGATGACCTAAGGTTTATCAATCCGTGGGAGGTGTAGGATTAAGATGGTCTCTCTCAAGCAACCCTGTAACCAAATAATAAAAAGTCTCTTGTGTCCCCAACACACCAAATACAATGGAAATTTGTATAGGTGCACTAGTTCGGTGAAGAGATGGTGATACAAGTGTAGTAATGATGGTAGATATTGATTTTTATAATAGGAACAATAAAAAACAGCAAGGCAGCAATTGATAAAACGGAGCACAAATGGTATTCCAATGCTTGAAAATGAGGCTTAGGGTATGTACTTTCACTAGTGCAATCTCTCAACACTGCTAATATAATTGGATCATATAACCACCCATCAAAGTGCGATGAAGAATCACTCCAAAGTTCCTATCAAGCGGAGAACATAAGAAGAAATCGTTTGTAGGGTACGAAACCACCTTGAAGCTATTCTTTCCGATCGATCTATCCAAGAGTTCGTACTAAAATAACACCAAATAATCTCAGATTCATAATACTCAATCCAACACAAAGAACCTCAAACAGTGCCCCAAGATTACCGGAAAACAAAAGACGAGAATGTGCATCAAACCCTATGCATAGATTACCCCAATGTCACTGCGGGAATCTGCAAGTTGAAAGCCAAAACACATATCAAGTGAATCAATATGATACCCCATTGTCACCACGAGTATTCATATGCAAGACATATATCAAGTGCTGTCAAATCCATAAAAGTATTCAATCCGATAACAATGAAATCTCAAAGGGAAAAACTCAATTCATCACAACAAGATAGAGAGGGGAAAACACCATATGATCTGGCTATATTAACAAAGCCTGTGATACATCAAGATCGTGACATCTGAAGAACACGAGAGAGAGAGAGAGAGATTAAACACATAGCTACTGGTACAAACCCTCAGCCCCGAGGCTAGACTACTCCCTCCTCATCGTGGTGGCCGCTGGGATGATGAAGATGGCCACCAGAGATGATTCCCCCCTCCGGCAGGGTGCCGGAACGGGGTCTAGATTGGTTTTCAATGGCTACAGAGGCATGCGGCAGCGGAACTTCTGATCTAGGTTATCCCCGAGGGTTTTCAGAATATTTGGGAATTTATAGGGTAAAGAGGGGGTGCGGGGAGGCCACCGATGTGGGTACAACCCCCCTGGGCGCGCCTAGGCCCCTAGGCGTGCCCTGGTGTGTTGTGCCCCCTTGGGGCACCCCCCAGGTGCTGCTCTGGCCCATTGGTGGTCTTCTGGTCCATAAAAATCCAGAAAATGTTTCGCCGTGTTTGTACTCCATATGATATTCATTTCCTGCGATGTAAAAAACAAGCAAAAAACAGCAACTGGCACTAGGCACGGGGTCAATAGGTTAGTCCCAAATAATGATATAAAGTTTTTATAAAATGATTGTAAAACATCCAAGAATGATAATAAAACGGCATGAATACTTCATAAATTATAGATACATTGGAGACGTATCAGCGCACCAAGTCCTCAAAAGCCCATGTGGCTAGGGAAGGCAAAAAAGGAAGGAGTCCTAGTAGGAATAGGATTGGACTTGAAGTCCAAGTCCTCTCCCCCTTAGCTACGCCCTAGGGCTTGGAGGGGCTATTTCCAACACCCCTCCACCTATATATAGAAGGGGGGAGCGCCCCAAGAGGATACCTCTCTCTCCCGTTACTTTGTAGTTCCATCGCCTCGTCCCGACGACGCTTAGCGAAGCGCTGTCGGTACTCCACCACCACCATCACCACCACACCATCGTGTTGGCTGTCATCCCATCTACTTCTCCTCTCTCACTTGCTCTATCAATAAGGAGGAGACGTCATCGAGCCGCACATGTGCTAAACTCGGAGGTGTTGTCCGTTCGACACTAGATCGGTTGGATCATGATCGGATCACGAAGAGTACGACTACATCAACCGCATTATTAAATGCTTCCGCTTACGGTCTACGAGGGTACATAGACACACTCTCCCCTCTCGTTGCTATGCATATCCAAGGATAGATCTTGCGTGTGCGTAGAATTTTTTGTTTTCCATGCAGCGTTTCCCAACAGTGGCATCATGAGCCAGGTCTATGCGTAGATGACATGCACGATTGGAACACAAAGAGTTGTGGGCGGTGATAGTCATACTGCTTACCACCAACATCTTATTTTGATTCGGCGGTATTGTCGGATCAAGCGGTTCGAACCAACCTAGACCGGTTCCACCGACTAACATGCAACTAGTTTTGCATAAAGGTGGCTGGTGGGTGTCTGTTTCTCCTACTTTAGTTGAATCGAATTTGACTGTGGCCGGTCCTTGAAGAAGGTTAAAACAGAAAACTTGACAAAACACCGTTGTGGTTTTATGCGCGGGTAAGAACGGTTCTTGCTAGAACCCCGTAGCAGCCACGTAAGACTTGCAACAACAAAGTAGCGGACGTCTAACTTTTTTTTGCAAGGCATGTTGTGATGTGATATGGTCAAGACATGATGTGATAAGTGTTATTGCATGAGATAATCATGTTTTGTAAGATACCTGACAACCGGCACGAGCCTTATGGTTGTCTCTTTATTGTATGAAATGCAAATGCCATGTAATTGATTTAATTTATCACTATGTGTTAGCGATAATTGCAGAAGCAATAGTTGGCGAGACGACCACGATGCTACGATGGAGATCAAGGTGTCGAGCCGGTGACGATGGAGATCATGACGATGCTCTGGAGATGGAGATCAAAAGCACAAGATGATGATGGCCATATCATGTCACATATTTTGATTGCATGTGATGTTTATCCTTTATGAATCTTATTTTGCTTAAAACGATGGAAGCATTATAAGATGATCCCTTCACTAAATTTCAAGATAAAAGTGCTCTCCCTGAGTATGCACCGTTGCTACAGTTCTTCTTTTCGAGACACCACGTGATGATCGGGTGTGATAGACTCTACGTTCACATACAACGGGTGTAAGACAGTTTTACACATGCATAATACTTGGGTTAAACTTGACGAGCCTAGCATGTACAGACATGGCCTCGGAACACTGGAGACCAAAAGGTCGAATGTGAATCATATAGTAGATATGATCAACATAGAGATGTTCACCATTGATGACTACCCCATCTCACGTGATGATCGGACATGGGTTAGTTGATTTGGATCACTCATCACTTAGATGACTTCAGGGATGTCTATTTAAGTGGGAGTTCATTAGTAATTTGATTAATAGAACTCAATTTATCATGAACTTAGTCTTGATAGTTTTGCATATCTATGTAGTAGATCAATAGCTCACGATATAGCTCCTATATATTTTTGAAATGTTCCTAGAGAAAACTAAGTTGAAAGATGATAGTAGTAATAATGCAGACTGGGTCCGTGATATGAGGATTATCCTCATTGTTGCATAGAAGAATTATGTCCTTGATACACCTCTAGGTGACAGACCTATTGCAGGAGCAGAAGCGGACATTACGAACGTTTGGCAAGCTCGATATGATGACTACTTAATAGTTTAGTGCACCATGCTTTACGGCTTAGAACCGGGACTTCAAAAATGTTTTGAATGCCACGGAGCATATGAGATGTTCCAAGAGCAGAAATTGGTATTTCAGACCCATGCCCATGTCGAGAGGTATGAGACCTCTGACAAGTACTTTGCCTACAAGATGGAGGAGAATAGCTCAGCTAGTGAGCATGTGCTCAAAATGTCTGGGTACTACAATTACTTGAATCAAGTGGGAGCTAATCTTCCAGATAAGATAGTGATAGACAGAGATCTCTAGTCACTATCACCAAGCTACTAGAACTTCGTGATGAACTATAATATGCAAGGGATGACAAAAACGATTCCTGAGCTCTTCACAATGCTGAAATCGGCAAAGGTAGAAGTCAAGAAAGAGCATCAAGTGTTGATGGCCACTAGTTTCAAGAAAAATGGCAAGGGAAAGAAAGGGAACTTCAAGAAGAATGGCAAGCAACTTGTCACTTCTGTGAGGAAGCCCAAAGCTAGACCTAAGCCTGAAACTGAGTGCTTCTACTACAAAGGAATGGTCACTAGAAGCGGAACTGCCCCAAATACTTGGCGGATGAGAAGGATGGAAAAGTGAACAAATGTATGTTTGATATACATGGTACTGATGTGTAACTTACTAGTATTCATACTAGCCCCTCGGTATTTGATACTGGTTCAGTTGCTAAGATTAGTAACTCGAAACAGGAGAGGTGACGATGTGTGTTGGAAATGATTCCAAGGTTGATATGATCGCCATCGCATAATCCATCTACCTTCCAAATTAGTGTTGAAACTAAATAAATATTATTTGGTGTTTGCGTTGAGCATAAATATGATTTGATAATGTTTATTGCAATATGGTTATTCATTTAAGTCAGAGAATAATTGTTGTTCTGTTTACATGAATAAAACCTTCTATGGTCATACACCCAATGTAAATGGTTTATTGAGTCTCGATCATAGTGATACACATATTCATAATATTGATGCCAAAATATACAATGTTGATAATGATAGTGCAACATACTTGTGGCACTTCCGTTTAGGTCATATTGGTGTAAAGTGCATGAAGAAACTCCATGTGGATGGACTTTTGGAATCACTTGATTATGAATCATTTGATACTTGTGAACCATGCCTTATGGGCAAGATGACTAAAACTTCATTCTTCGGATCAGTTGAGCGAGCTAATGACTTATTGGAAATAATACATACCGATGTATGCGGTCCGATGAGTGTTGAAGCTCGTGGAAGGTATTGTTATTTTATCACCTTCACAGATGATTTAAGTAGGTATGGGTATATCTAGATGAAACACAAGTCTAAAACATTTCAAAAGTTCAAAGAATTTCAGAGTGAAGTGGAGAATCATCGTAACAAGAAAATAAAGTTCCTACGACCTGATCACAGAGGCAAATATTTGAGTTATGAGTTTGTCCTTCATTTAAAACAATGTGGAATTGTTTCACAACTCACGCCACGTGGAACACCACAGTGTAATGGTGTGTCCGAACGTTGTAAACCGTACTTTATTGGATATGGTGCGTTCTATGATGGCTCCTACCGATTTACCATTATCATTTTGGGGTTATGCATTAGAGACAGCCGCAATCACGTCAAATAGGGCACCGTCTAAATCCATTGAGACGACATCATATTAACTGTGGTTTGGCAACAAACCTAAGGTGTTGTTTCTTAAAAGTTTGGGAATGTGACGCTTATGTCAAAAGGCTTCATCCTAATAAGCTTGAACCCAAATCGAAGAAGTGTGTCTTCATAGGATATCCTAAGGAAACAATTGGGTACACCTTCTACCGCAGATCCGAAGGCAAGATCTTTGTTGCCAAGAATGGAACCTTTCTAGAGAAGGAGTTTCTCTTGATGAGGTAATCGTACCGTCTCTCAAATTGGAAAATAACACATCAGAGAAATCCGTTCCCGTGATGCCTATACCAACTCGAGAGGAAGTTAATGATGATGATCATGAAACTTCAGATCAAGTTACTACTAGACCTCATAGGTTGAAAAGAGCACATTCTGCACCAGAGTGGTACAGTAATCCTGTCCTGGAAGTCATGTTACTAGACCATGACGAACCTATGAACTATGAAGAAGCTATGATGAGTCTAGATTCCGATAAATGGCTTGAGGCTATGAAATCTGAGATAGGATCCATGTATGAGAACAAAGTGTGGACTTTAATGGATTTGCCCGATGATCGGCAAATCATTAAGAATAAATGGATATTCAAGAAGAAGACAGACGTTGATGGTAATGTCACCATCTAGAAATCTCGACTTGTTGCAAAAGGTTCTCGACAAGTTCAAGTGGTTGACTTCGATGAGAACTTCTCACCCATAGCGATGCTTAAGTCAGTCCGAGTCATGTTAGCAATTGCCGCATTTTATTATGAAATTTTGCAAATGGACATCAAAACTGCATTCCTTAATGAATTTCTTAAAGAAGAGTTGTGATGCAACCAGAAGGTTTTGTCGATCCTAAAGGTGCTAACAAGGTATACAAGCTCCAGCGATCCATCTATGGACAGGTGCAAGCATCTCGGAATTGGAATATACGCTTTGATGAGGTGATCAAAGCATATGGTTTTATACATACTTACGGTGAAGCCTGTATTTACAAGAAAGTGAGTGGGAGCTCTATAGCATTTCTGATAGTATATGTGGATGACATATTGTTGATTGGAAATGATATAGAATTTCTGGATAGCATAAAACGATACATGAATAAGATTTTTTCAATGAAAGACCTCAGTGAAGCTACTTACATATTGGGCATCATGATCTATAGGGATAGATCGAGACTCTTAATAGGACTTTCACAAAGTATATACCTTGGCAAATTTTTTGAAGAAGTTCAAAATAGATCAGTCAAAGAAAGGGTTCTTGTCTGTGTTGCAAGGTGTGAAGTTGAGTAAGACTCAAAACCCGACCACGGCAGAAGACAGAGAGAGAATGAAAGTCATTCCCTATGCCTCAGCCATAGATTCTATCAAGTATGCCATGCTGTGTACCAGACCTATTGTGTACCTTGCCATGAGTTTGGCAAGGGGGTACAATAGTGATCTAGGAGTGGATCACTAGACATCGGTCAAAATTATCCTTAGAAGACTAAGGAAATGTTTCTCGATTATGGAGGTGATAAAGAGTTCGTCATAAAGGGTTACAATGATGCAAGCTTTGACACTGATTCAGATGACTCTTAGTCTCATTCTGGATACATATTGAAAGTGGGAGCAATTATCTAGAGTATCTTGATGCAGAGCATTGTAGACATAGGAATTTGCAAAATACATATGAATCTGAATGTGGCAGACCCGATGACTAAACCTCTCTCACAAGAAAAACATGATCACGCCTTATTACTCTTTGGGTGTTAATCACATGGCGATGTAAACTAGATTATTGACTCTAGTAACCCCTTTGGGTATAGTTCACATGGCGATGTGAACTATGTGTGTTATTCACATGGCGATGTGAACTAGTTTACTCTAGTGCAAGTGGGGGACTGAAGGAAATATGCCCTAGAGGCAATAATAAAGTTGTTATTTTATATTTTTCTTATTCATGATAAAGGTTTATTATTCATGCTATAATTGTATTGATCGTAAACCTAAATACATGTGTGAATACATAAACAAATACAGTGTCCCTAGTGAGCCTCTACTAGACTAGCTCGTTGATCAAAGATGATTAAGGTTTCTGAAAGTGCAAATATCCCTGGGTGGTTTTGGTAATTCCTAACAACATATAGCTCATTGAACTAATGCTCTTTCAAGATGATCATTTCAGAAAGTTCAATGATTGGCATGGCATGGACTAGAAATGTGGACCCCTGAAAATGCTAAGGACACATATTGGTATAACACCCACAATGCAACTATATCTCCCACGTGTCGGGGCATGACTTAGAAGCATAGCCGCATGGTAGGTTTGTCGCAAGAGGGGCAATCTTCACACAATCCCATGTACTGAATAAGAAAGGGATAAAGAGTTGGCTTACAATCGCCACTTCACACAAATACAAGTTAAACATACATCGTCCAGAATACAATCAAGGTCCGACTACGGAACCAAAATAAAGAAAGACAACCCCAAATGCTAGATCCCCGATCGTCCCAACTGGGCTCCACTACTGATCATCCGGAAAAGAAACAAAAACAACGATCAAGATCTTCATTGAGCTCCCACTTGAGCTGGGTTGCGTCATCTGCACTGGTATCATTAGCACCTACAACTGTCTGGAAGTATCTGTGAGCCATGAGGACTCAGCAATCTCACACCCGCGAGATCAAGACTATTTAAGCTTATGGGTAGGATAAGGTAATGAGGTGGAACTGCAGCAAGCACTAAGTATATATGGTGGCTAACATACGCAAATAAGAGTGGGAAGAGAAGCAATGCAACGGTCGTGATCAAGAAGTGATCCTGAATCTACTTACGTTCAATCATAACATAAGAACCGTGTTCACTTCCCGGACACCACCGGAAAGAGACCATCACGGCTACACACGCGGTTGATGCATTTTAATTAAGTTAAGTGTCAAGTTCTCTACAACCGGACATTAACAAATTCCCATCTGCCACATAACCGCGGGCACAGCTTTCGAAAGTTCAAACCCCGCAGGGGTGTCCCAACTTAGCCCATCACAATCTCTCACGGTCAACGAAGGATATTCCTTCTCCCGGAAAGACCCGATCAGTCTTGGAATCCCGGTTACAAGACATTTTGACAATGGTAAAACAAGACCAGCAAAGCCGCCCGATGTGCCGACAATCCCGATAGGAGTCGCACATATCTCGTTCTCAGGGAAACACCGGATGAGACTAGCTACTAGTAAAACCAAACCTCAAGTTTCCCTGAGGTGGCCCCGCAGGCAGCTCGGTTCGGACCAACACTTAGAGAAACACTGGCCCGGGGAGTTAAAATAAAGATGAGCCTCGGGTTGGCCAACCCAAGGGAAGGGTAATAGGTTGTTAGGAAAATGTAATACCAAGGTTGGGCCTTGCTGGAGGAGTTTTATTGAAAGCGAACTGTCAAGGGGTTCCCATAACACCCAACCGCGTAAGGAACGCAAAATTAAGGAACGTAACACCGGTATGACGGAAACTAGGGCGGCAAGAATGGAACAAAACACCAGGCATAAGGCCGAGCCTTCCACCCTTTACCAAGTATATAGATGCATTAATTAAATAATAGATATTGTGATATCCCAATATATCCATGTTCCAACATGGAACAAACTTCAGCTTCACCTGCAACTAACAACGCTATAAGAGGGGCTGAGCAAAAGCTGTAACATAGCCAAACAACGGTTTGCTAGGAAAGGTGGGTTAGAGGCTTGACATGGCAATATGGGAGACATGATATATCAAGTGGTAGGTAGCACGACGTAGCGATAGAATGAACAACTAGCAAAGCAAACATAGAAGTGATTTCGAGGGTATGGTCATCTTGCCTGAGATCCTGCAAGGAAGAAGAACGAGTCCATGAAGAAGACAAATGGACGTAGTCGAACGAATCCTCACAAACGCGACGTTATCGGAACTAACCCAAAGAAGCAAAACCGGAAAGAAGCAAACAACATAGTAAACAACCATCACATAAGCATGACATGATGCACAACCAAATATGATGCATGTCCGGTTTAATGAGGCATGGCATGGCAAAGTGCACAAGCAAAACTACAAGTTAAGTGGAGCTCAATATGCAACGAGTTGCATATTGATGAAACACCACATGACTTATTTAGTTCTCTCCCGTTTATGTAATCAACAATATTAAATGTTGATTAACATGGCAAGAGGTGAAGCATAACTAAACTAACTATCTAGTCAAGTTTAAATGAGGCCGGAAATAACAAACAACCATTCCGAAAAATCCTCATGAGCATATATTAGATTTGGTACTGTTCTGCCCTAAAGAATATTTTATAGTTTTTAAACATGCAAGAAAAGTGCACCATGTTAAACTAGGCAATTTTCTACCCCATTTACATATAAAGTTTATTAAAATCGGAGCTACGGTTATTTAGTTATGAATTAAAGCATTTTAACATGGCATATGAAAAAAAATGAACAAACAGCAAGTTTAAACATTTTAAACATAGATGAAAGTTCCATATTATGAAACTAGATGAAATTCTAGTCATATTTCATATATAATTTATTTTAATCCAATGCACTATTTGAGAGTTATTATATGCATGAACAGCAGGGGTTTTCTACAAAACTGCAGTCTCTGGAAAATTGTGAAAATCGCAGCAGCGGGAAAAAAACCATATGGGACGATTCTAGCTGTTCAAGAGGAGCATACAGAGTGCGGGCCTGCTCACCCTAGGCCAAGGCCCGGTATGGTGGAGGAGGAGGCAGGCCGTTGGGTGGCCGAATGGGCCTTGCGGATCTGGGCCACAGCTCCTGCTCGTCGTCCTCGTGCCCCCGCACGAGCAAGGAGGAGGACGACAACCATGGTGCGGATGAAGGCAGCTCGCCGACGGGGAGGCGCGGAGGAGGACCTGGGGCGCGGATCCGGGTGTGGAATAGTGGGAATGGATGGATCCATCTCGGATCCGACGAGGCAGGGCATCGATGGCGTGGACGACGCTCCTCATGTGAAGATGAGAGAGAGAGAGAGTTCATGAGGGAGAGGGAGCAGACAGGAAACGAGTTCGGGCGGCGGCGCTGATGACCTAGGACGGCAGTAGACGATGGCTCCGGCAAGGCGGACTCGCCGGCGTGGCGGGGGAAGTGTAGCGCTCGCACTCCGGCAAGGCAAAGCGTGGGACGAGGCGGCAGTGTGGGGATCCTCGACTGGCGGTGGGGGTGCTGGAGCGCGGGTTCGCGGTGGGCGGCCTCGGTCCTAGATCAGCCCTGGGGCGGGCCGGTTGCGGGCCACGATGGTGGGAGTGGGCAGGGGAGCGCGTGGCAGTCGCACGTTGGCTGGAGGGGCGGTCAGGTGGCGGCGTGGCCAGCTGTGGCGGCTGGCACTGGAAACGAGGTAGGAGGTGACGGCTGAGGGTAGGGGGAGGCTAGGTTTCCTGAAATGGACAAGGGGGTGTCCATATATAGCAAAAGAGCTAGGGTTAGGGGATTTAGGGGGGTTTTCGGACCCTCCGATCGCGATCCGATGGCTCCGGTCGGAGTGGGGGTTTGGTGGGCTGTGAAGAGGAGGTTGGGCTGAGATGAGAGGGAAGGAGTGCAGCCCGGCAACTATTTCCGGAGACTGAAAACGTCTGACGTATGACCGGCTATAATGCCGCTATATGTATCCGTTGGGGCATCAAACAAACTCCGAATGCGATGAAACTTGGCAGGCGGCCTACTGACAACATAACAACACCGCACGCCAACTCTCAACCCATTCCAAGAACATTTTCCGGCCACTTATAAAATAATATTTCAGACGTGCCGCGGGCGCGTGCGAGTGTGTCTGGGCTCAGAACGGACAACGGACAGAACTGGGGGAACCCGGACGAATGCAAGTTTTGAAAACATGCAGATGCAATGCCGATGATGACATGGCAAGATGCAACACGCAAGCAAATGACATGGCAAAGACAGCAAATAATTGGAAGACACCTGACGCAACGGTCTCGGGGCGTCACAACACTCCACCACTACATGAGGATCTCGTCCCGAGATATAGGATGGCACCGAAGGGAAACGGAAGAGGAAGAGAAAAGGTAAAGCTAAGTTGCTTCTTTGACAAGCGAGTGAAACCAAAGAACCTTGCGGGGTTGAACAAATTGAAAGAAAGAATGCAACGAAGATGAACAAAGTTGAAAACACTCCGTTAGAAAAGAGGAACAAGGAACATTAGTAGAACCTTGTAGGTTGAAAGACATAAGAAAAGGGTTGCAATGGACAAGAAGTACATGCAAGCACTCCAGTAGAGACGAGATGTATAAGGAACGATAAAGATCAATTACGACAACACTCCGGTTGGACATGGAAGGTAAAGAATATGAGCTTGGCAAAATGAAAGCACTTGGACGAGAGTCCGGTTAGAAGAGGATAGCCACAACACACCGGTTAAAACAACATAGAGAAGGAAATAAGAATGATATAATTTGGGCAGCACTCCGACTTTAAAAGGAAGGAATTGAATATGAACTTTACAAGATGAGAGGATATTTGATGAAATCAACGACATACTGCCTCCGGAACTATAGAAAGAACGACACAAGGGGTAAGAAAGATTTCAGACGGCACTCCGGTTGAGAAGGAAGGCAAAACTTGATAAGATGAGAGAACTTGAATGGAGGACAAGACACTCCAGTTAAAAGGGTGAAAAGAACATGGTCCTCACAATTCGAGATGATGAGAGAAAAGAGCAACATCACAATTTCTCCGGATGAAGGAATAGAAGGTAGATCGTTGGAACAAAAGAACAAAGAAGAAAATGACAACTTCTACCACAAATGAGTTTGGAAAGCACCCTTCCAAGAAGGTTATAACGGAGTTGTTGGAAACCAACAGCGAAAAGAGTAAGCTTGTTGTGGGCTTATGGAAAACATCTCGAAATCTTGAGGTGAAATTCTGCCACTAACAAAAAACAATAGATTGGATTGAGATGAACAAGGAGACAAGAAACTTATTTCACCGGGAAGATAAATGAAGAACTTGGGTCATTTATGAGCATCATAAATAGCAACAGTCCTTAGGGAAAGCTTTAGGTGAAATATAACCCAATATAACTCCAATGAAGAGATTGATGGGTTGAAAAGATGTCCTGAATGAACTGAAAATGATGGATTTAAGATATGTCACTCTTGAAAACTTGTGAATCATGAAACACGACGGGAAATTATCAACAATGACATAACACCATCTCAAAAGATGAGATAGAAAGAATTGCACTTCGAAATGCAAGATGAAGATTGCTTGAACTCCTCAAAACAAGACATGTGTTGAGCACCATGTTCATTTTAGAGTATAGCTTGGCGGATCTTAACTTCAAGAGAAAACTTGACGAACAATTGAAGAATGAAAGGAATCCTTGATGAGCCACCATGTAGAGCCTCCATGAAGAACTCCGGTAATAAAAGGATGATAAAAAGAAAGAGAAGTTGAAAACATAAGGTGAAGCCTTGCAATGATTTAGATGGGGCTACGAAATGATATAATTGAAAGAGCTTGGAACTCCGGGAAAGAAAAGATGAAGCATCTCGAACCGAGAAATGTGACATGATGAACAACTCTGGAAAGAAGAAACTAGATCACTTGGATGAAGTAATAATAAGAATTACGTCATGCGCATCCTTCACCAATTTAAATTGATGACAAGCAAACGGATTTGGCATACTATTTATTCTTCTTGAAAAGATTGAAGAGAGATATAGCGCGAACTTAATGGACACCGGTAGGATTTAACCAACGAATAAATTGATATGATAATGAAGGAAGAGAAATCTTGAACGAACCACCGTAAGGATTAAAAATGAACAAAGAAAATATAAAGAAACACCGGGAAGAATTAGAGAAAGAAGATACTTGAGAGAATTTAGATACAAGTGAACGAAGAGATCCCGAGCTGATTAGAGAATATTTGAATGATGCACCGGAAGATTTTGAGAATGAGAGCTGAAAGTTGAGAATGAATAAACCCAAAATGATTACCTTCAGAGAATCAAACTGAAAAGACTCCTGAATTGCTCTGGATGGGTGAGCAGAATTCTCATAGTCGAAAACAATTATGAGAAGATGGCATAAAGCTAGCACCATGAATCTTTGGGATAACGGGTAAGGATTTAAGAGGAACTCCTCTTCGGTATTCAAATCCGAGAATGACGAGAAGAACACCACAAAATTTTTGAGACACTCCGGAATAATGAAGAATAGAAAAGTTGAACCAACGATGAAAAAAATTGAAAGATCTTGGAGAAAGACACTTGACTGGTGACAAATCATTCTTGCGTCAAAGTTTGAAATGAATTTGTGGATAACTCCGGGAAAATTAGAAGAGTCGGTAAGATCCTGGGAAAAGACTAGTGGGTTAGGGCCCACTCAAAAGAAACACATTCGAACGATTACTTGAATGGGAGAATGCACCGGTTGATTTAAATGGCTTGAATGAGATAACATCCTCAAAAGAACTTAAGGGAATTGAGAATGGAAACTTGAATCTTCTGAGATATCTTCAGCGCTTCGGATATGAATAGAGAGAGATGAACGATTAAGAGGTGCACTGGCATGAGAAAACATTTGAAATGAGGAAAGGAATATAATCAATACCAAAAGCTTGAATTGCATCCACCCAAGAAGAAAGAGAATGAAGAATGATGAACTTGAAGCTGCGTTAGCATCTTCACGATAATTCACCAGATCGAAACTTGAAAGAAAAAGATGAAGAGACTTCACATCAATAAAATGGATAACGGATTAAGAAATATGAGTCCTTGAATAAAAAGGGTGGGAGGGCGGGAAAACAAAAGCAACTTGGGACGGATGAAACAAATAATGTTGAGAAGACTTTGAGTTGATCTTGCGGATGTTGTAAATGATCGGCTCCACTTGAAGAGAAACACGCCGGTTGAAAAAGAATTAACATGACAATCTCGATTATCATGAAGGATTAGTATTCACATAGAAATATGAGAATACCTCTTAGGCAAGGTATGAAATCAACATTTGACTTCGAAACAACTCGAATACCACAAACTGAAAACAAAAACAAAGGATTTGGTTGGCAGGATAAACCGGAAACAAACATATGATAGACCACATATCGTATCATGTGTCTATTGGAAATATTGTTCTAGGAGCTACTTGAATTCCCACTTATAAACTCCTAAAACTTTTTGGTTATGCAATCAGGTGTTGGGGATACAGGGGAAGCAGAATATCTCACCCAAACTAACAAATCCTACATCCAGCTGTATCCATCCTTCAACACATAACCAAGAAACCTTCGGAAATCATTTACCTCAACCTTCGAAAAGCATCCGTTATATGAGTTATGGCAATACTCCCGAACTCCCGCCCCAGTACTGGGTGGCGTCGAGGTTATCTCACCAACAACTGCATAAAAGAGATTTTCGATGTCGGCTAACTCAAGTATTCCAGAATTGCAACGATAAAATTGTGACGACAACACCTCGGAGCTCAACTCCCCGGGACACTGCCACAAGCCCTAAATGCCAGGAGGCACAAAGGACAATGTTCTCGTCATAAAACCATCGGAATGATTTCAAGTTACCCGCGTAATCCTAAAAAATATCGTGAAATTTGAGGAGAGAAGAGTCAAAACTCTACGTCAGGAGGCCTCACCAGAGCGACGAAGGGACTGAGGAGTAAAAAGAATCCTACTCTCTGATATATATATAATCCTAAGACTCAAAACATTTTGTTCTAGACTCAACAACGTCAGCGATTCGATCAAGCAGGGGGCTCCTAAGTCGAGGAAGGCTTTGATTACCAACTTATAACACCCACAATGCAGCTATATCTCCCACGTGTCGGGGCACGACTTAGAGGCATAGCCGCATGGTAGGTTTGTCGCAAGAGGGGTAATATTCACACAATCCCTGTACTGAATAAGAAAGGGATAAAGAGTTGGCTTACAATCGCCACTTCACATAAATACAAGTTAAACATACATCATCCAGAATACAATCAAGGTCTGACTACAGAACCAAAATAAAGAAAGACAACCCCAAATGCTAGATCCCCGATCGTCCCAACTGGGCTCCACTACTGATCATCCGGAAAAGAAACAAAAACAACGATCAAGATCTTCATCGAGCTCCCACTTGAGCTGGGTTGCGTCATCTGCACTGGTATAATCGGCACCTGCAACTGTTTGGAAGTATCTGTGAGCCACGAGGACTCTCACACCCGCGAGATCAAGACTATTTAAGCTTATGGGTAGGATAAGGTAATGAGGTCGAACTGCAGCAAGCACTAAGCATATATGGTGGCTAACATACGCAAATAAGAGCGAGAAGAGAAGCAATGGAACGGTCGTGCACTAGAAGTGATCAAGAAGTGATCCTGAATCTACTTACGTTCAAGCATAACACAAGAACCATGTTCACTTCCCGGACACCACCGGAAAGAGACCATCATGGCTACACAAGAGGTTGATGCATTTTAATTAAGTTAAGTGTCAATGTAACGCCCCGGACACACCCGCCGGTGGTCGTTACTCCTGGCATGATCTAGACTGGCCCCACAGATCAATACTAGTCTTTTCTGCGCACTTTGTCCTCACTCGTGCGCACCCGGGAGCAACTTCCCGGTCGGTCACCCATCCTGACACTACTCCAAGCTAAGCACGCTTAACTTTGGAGTTCTGTCCAAATAGGCTCCCGGAAAAGAAGGAATTCCTTATTGATATGGGCAGTCTATCATCCCTAATAAGCCAGGCCATCACATACACACCCACTCGGAGGAACTGACGTCCTCGTTGGGCCACAGGAACGTTCCCTCTTGGAACAAACGTCTGTGCATCCAGTCCGGTACATGTGTCATGCCGTGTGCCACGACGGATCACAAACGTCATAAACAACATGACCGCGCACCTGTCTGCAAACATCCGTGTAACCGTGAGGGTCGGCTCTGATACCAACTTGTAACGCCCCGGACAAACCCGCCGGTGCGCACCCGGGAGAAACTTCCCGGTCGGTCACCCATCCCGACACTACTCCAAGCTAAGCATGCTTAACTTTGGAGTTCTGTATAAATAGGCTCCCGGAAAAGAAGGAATTCCTTATTGATATGAGTAGTCTATCATCCCCAATAAGCCAGGCCATCACAGTCAAGTTCTCTACAACCAGACATTAACAAATTCCCATCTACCACATAAACCTGAAGGGGTGTCCCAACTTAGCCCATCACAAGCTCTCACGGTCAACGAAGGATATTCCTTCTCCCGGGAAGACCCGATCAGTCTCAGAATCCCGGTTACAAGACATTTCGACAATCGTAAAACAAGACCAGCAAAGCCACCCGATGTGCTGACAATCCCGATAGGAGTCGCACGTATCTCGTTCTCAGGGAAACACCGGATGAGACTAGCTACGAGTAAAACCAAACCTCAAGTTTCCCCGAGGTGGCCCCGCAGGCAGCTCGGTTTGGACCAACACTTAGAGAAGCACTGGCCCGGGGGGTTAAAATAAAGATGACCCTCGGGTTGGCCGACCCAAGGGAAGGGTAATAGGTTGTTAGGAAAATGTAATACCAAGGTTGGGCCTTGCTGGAGGAGTTTTATTGAAAGCGAACTGTCAAGGGGTTCCCATAACACCCAACCGCGTAAGGAACGCAAAATTAAGGAACGTAACACCGGTATGACGGAAACTAGGGCGGCAAGAATGGAACAAAACACCAGGCATAAGGCCGAGCCTTCCACCCTTTACCAAGTATATAGATGCATTAATTAAATAATAGATATTGTGATATCCCAATATATCCATGTTCCAACATGGAACAAACTTCAGCTTCACCTGCAACTAACAACGCTATAAGAGGGGCTGAGCAAAAGCTGTAACATAGCCAAACAACGGTTTGCTAGGAAAGGTGGGTTAGAGGCTTGACATGGCAATATGGGAGACATGATATATCAAGTGGTAGGTAGCACGACGTAGCGATAGAATGAACAACTAGCAAAGCAAACATAGAAGTGATTTCGAGGGTATGGTCATCTTGCCTGAGATCCTGCAAGGAAGAAGAACGAGTCCATGAAGAAGACAAATGGACGTAGTCGAACGAATCCTCACAAACGCGACGTTATCGGAACTAACCCAAAGAAGCAAAACCGGAAAGAAGCAAACAACATAGTAAACAACCATCACATAAGCATGACATGATGCACAACCAAATATGATGCATGTCTGGTTTAATGAGGCATGGCATGGCAAAGTACACAAGCAAAACTACAAGTTAAGTGGATCTCAATATGCAATGAGTTGCATATTGACGAAAAACCACATGACTTATTAGTTCTCTCTCGTTTATGTAATCAACAATATTAAATGTTGATTAACCTGGCAAGAGGTGAAGCATAACTAAACTAACTATCTAGTCAAATTTAAATGAGGCCAGAAATAACAAACAACCATTCCGGAAAATCCTCATGAACATATATTATATTTGGTACTGTTCTGCCCTAAAGCATATTTTATAGTTGTTTAACATGCAAGAAAAGTGCACCATGTTAAACTAGGCAAGTTTCTACCCCATTTACATATAAAGTTTATTAAAATTGGTGCTATGGTTATTTAGTTATGAATTAAAGCATTTTAACATGGCATATGAGAAAAATGAACAAACAACAAGTTTAAACATTTTAAACATAGATGAAAGTTGCATATTGTGAAACTAGTGAAATTCTATTCATATTTCATATATAATTTATTTTAATCCGATGCACAGTTTAAGAGTTATTATATGCATGAACAGCAGGGGGTTTTCTGCAAAACTACAGTCTCTGGAAAATTGTGAAAATCACTGCAGCAGGAAAAAAACCTATGGGCCGATTCTAGCTGTCCAAGAGGAGCATACAGAGTGCGGGCCTTCTCACCCTGGGCCAAGGCCCGGTACGGTGGAGGAGGAGGCAGGCCGTTGGGTGGCCGAATGGGCCTTGCGGATCTGGGCCACAGCTCCTACTCGTCGTCCTCGTGCCCCCACACGAGCAAGGAGGAGGATGGCAACCATGGCGTGGATGATGGCGGCTCGCCGATGGGGAGGCTCGGAGGAGGACCTGGGGCACAGATCCGGGCGTGGAACAGCGGGAATGGATGGATCCATCTCGGATCCGACAAGGCAGGGCATCCATGGCGCGGATGGGGCTCCTCCTATGAGGATGAGAGAGAGAGAGTTCATGAGGGAGAGGGAGTAGAGAGGAAACGAGGGTGGGGCGGCGGCGCTGATGACCTGGGACGGCAGCAGACGATGGCTCCGGCAAGGCGGACTCGCCGGCGCGGCGGGGGAAGTGCAGCGCTCGCGCTCCGGCAAGGCA
Organism: Triticum urartu; assembly: GCF_056163025.1. NCBI lineage: Eukaryota > Viridiplantae > Streptophyta > Magnoliopsida > Poales > Poaceae > Triticum > Triticum urartu. The sequence goes on from NC_141875.1 coordinate 348,005,609, forward strand.
AAGCACGGGACGAGGCGGCGGTGCAGGGATCCGCGGCTGGCGGTGGGGGTGCTGGAGCGCGTGTTCGCGGCGGGCGGCCTCGGGCCCAGATCAGCCCTGGGGGCGGGCCGGTTTGTGGGCTGCGGCGGGGCACGGCAGTGGGAGCGGGCAGGGGGCACGTGGCAGGCGCGCGTTGGCTGGAGGGGCGGTCAGGTGGCGGCGCGGCCAGCTGTGGCGGCGCCAAGAGGTGGAGAAGGGGAGGCCGGCGCTGAAAACGAGGTGGGAGGTGGCGGCTGAGGGTAGGGGAGGCTAGGTTGCCTGAAATTGACAAGGGGGTGTCCATATATAGCAAAAGAGCTAGGGTTAGGGGATTTAGGGGGTTTTCGGACCCTCCGATCACGATCCGATGGCTCCGGTTGGAGTGGGGGTTTGGTGGGCTGTGAAGAGGAGGTTGGGCTGAGATGAGAGGGAAGGAGTGCAGCCCGGCAACTATTTCCGGAGACCGAAAACCTCCGACGTATGACCGGCTATAATGTCGCTATATGTATCCGTTGGGGCATCAAACGAACTCCGAATGCGATGAAACTTGGCAGGCGGCCTACTGACAACATAACAACACCACACGCCAACTCTCAACCAATTCCGAGCACATTTTCCGGCCACTTACAAAATAATATCTCGGACGTGCCGCGGGTGCGGGTGAGTGTGTCTGGGCTCAGAACGGACAACGGACGGAACTGGGGGAACCCGGACGGATGCATGTTTTGAAAACATGCAGATGCAATGCGGATGATGACATGGAAAGATGCAACACCCAAGAAAATGACATGGCAAAGACATCAAATAACTAGTAGACAGCTGGCGCAACGGTCTCGGGGCGTCACAATTGGCTCAAGCTGAAGACTCTACATTTTCATTTTAGTGATCCAAGATCACATTGAGTCCATAGGAAAAGCCAATACTCTTAAAAGGGGATGAGGTGTTTCTTAATGGCTTGCTTGCTCAAAATTCTTAGTGATATGCTCCAAAAGCCCTCAACCACTTTCTCATATCCACATATGTCCCAAACCAAAAGTCAAACTCAGCCCCACCGATTTGATCTATCCGGCGCCACCGAGTTCATTTGACATAGCCACTGCCAGAAACCCTAGTCAGTTCGGTCTCACCGATAGGGATCTCAATCTAACCGAGTTGGAATTGAAAACTCTCTGTTTCCCTTCATAATGTTTCGGTCTAACCGAGATGAGTGATCGGTCCCACCGAGTTCGCAATGCAAACTCTCTGTTTCCCTTCCGTAACATTTCGGTCTCACCAAAATGAGTGATTCGGTCCCACCGAGTTTGCCTGACCAACTCTCTGTTTGCCTATTACAGAAACCGGTTGCACCGAGCTTATGTGATCGATCTCACCGAGATTACGTTATGCCCTAACACTAACCCTAACAAAATCGGTCCCACCGAGTTGACATGTCGGTCCCACCAAAAAGCCTAACGTTCACATTTTGAACTAAATCGGTCTGACCGAGTTTCATGACTCGGTCCCACCGAGTTTGGTAAATTGTGTGTAACGGCTAGATTTTGTGTGGAAGCTATATATACCCCCTCCCCCACTCTTCATTCGTGGAGGGAGCCATCAGAACGGGCCTACACTTCCAGCATACATTTTTTGAGAGAGAACCACCTGCTCATGTGTTGAGACGAAGATATTCCAATCCAACCACAAGAATCTTGATCTCTAGCCTTCCCCAAGTTGCTTTCCACTCAAATCATCTTTCCACCAAATACAAATCTGTGAGAGAGAGTTGAGTGTTGGGGAGACTATCATTTGAAGCACAAGAGCAAGGAGTTCATCATCAACACACCATCTATTACCTTTTGGAGGTGGTGTCTCCTAGATTGGTTAGGTGTTACTTGGGATCCTCCGACAAGATTATGGAGTTGAACCAAGGAGTTTGTATGGGCAAGGAGATTGCCTACTTCGTGAAGATCTACCCTAGTGAGGCAAGTCCTTCATGGGTGATGACCTTGATGGGATAGACAAGGTTGGTTCTTCATGGACCCTTCGTGGGTGGAGCCCTCCGTGGACCGTTACCCTTTGTGGGTAGAAGTCTCCATCAACATGGATGTACGATAGCACCACCTATCGGAACCACGCCAAAAATCTCCGTGTCTACGTTGCGTTTGCTCCCTGCAAACTCCTCCCTTTACCTTCATATGCAAATGTTTTACATTCCGCTCCTATACTCTTAGACTTGCATGTGTAGGTTGATTACTTGACTTATGCTAAGTTGCTAAAATCTGCCAAGACATAAAATTGGGAAAAGGATAGATTTTTATTTGGTCAAGTATTCTAATCACCCCCCCCCTCTAGACATACTTTCGATCCTACAAGTGCTATCAAAGCTTTGGTGTCCATTTGCCTTGATTTCCATAGCTTTGGTGGTCATATCCTTGGTTTCACAACCTAGGAGAGTATGGCGTCTAGCGAGGGAATTACCACCGTAGAGGTCCTTACTTTGATGGTACTAATTTTGCTAGTTGGAAGCATAAGATGAAAATGCATATTCTTGGACATAACCCCGCCGTTTGGGCTATTGTGTGTATTGGCTTGCAAGGTGAATTCTTTGATGGGAGAGAACCGAACCGTGAAGCTACCGTGAAAGAGTTGAAGATGCTACAATACAATGCTCAAGCTTGCGATATCCTCTTCAACGGATTATGCCCTGAAGAATTCAACAAAATCAGCCGTCTTGAGAATGCAAAGGAAATTTGGGATACTTTGATTGATATGCATGAGGGTACCGACTCCGTCAAGGAATCCAAATTGGATGTGCTTCAAAGTCAACTTGACAAGTTAAAAATGAATTATGGTGAAGGTATCGCTGAAATGTACTCTAGGCTTGCTCTCATCACAAATGAGATTGCCGGCTTAGGAAGTGAATGGATGACCGATAGATTCATCATCAAGAAGATCCTAAGAGCCTTGGATGGAAAATATGATACCGTGTGCACATTGATCCAAATGATGCCCAATTACAAAGATCTCAAGCCAACGGAAGTAATTGGAAGAATTTTTGCTCATGAGATGTCACTCAAGGATAAAGAAGAGGTTCACAACAAGTCTAGTGGTGCTTACAAAGCCTCATGTGACGCTCTTACATCATCAAGTGAGAAACAAGCCTTCAATGAAGAATTGAGCCTAATGGTGAAGAATTTCAACAAGTTCTACAAGAGTAGAAGCAAATAAAGAAGTTCCAAGTCAATGTCCTACAATGACAAAAGATCTTCTAGTCGTGAGCGTAATTGCTACAATTGTGGGAGACCCGGACACTACTCAAATGAGTGCATGGCTCCCTACAAAAGAAGAGAAGATTTGCAAAAAAGGAAAAGTAGAAAAGAAGAATCACCTCCAAGAGAGAGAAGGAGTAGAGATGATCGTTACAAACGAAGAACCTCTCACAAAAACAAGGATTCGGAAAGGAAGGACAAGTCATCAAGGAGTGACACAAAACGAAGACATCAAGCTCATGTTGGTGAATGGGTATCCGGTTCCGACGCCGACAATCACTCCGAGAGAAGTTATCACTCTGACTCCGAATATACTCAAGTTGGAGGTTTTGCCGGTCTAGCACTTGTGTCAACCAACTCCTACAACATATTTGACTCGCCAAATGAAGGAATTGGAAGATGCTTCATGGGTAAAGGCCCAAAGGTATCACACCCCGAATATGTTAATTTCGATAGTGATGAAGATGACTTGCTAGGTGATGATGATTTACTTGTTGACAACTCTAGTGATGAAAACTATGATGAACTTGCTATTAATCATGTTAATCAAGATAAAACGAATGACGATGATAAGAAGGAGATTGAGCGTCTAACTAAATAACTAAACACTCTTAAGTTAGCTCATGAAACTACCTTGGAAGATCATCAAGAGCTTTTAAATACTCATGAGAAGCTACGCTTTGAAAAGCTCAACCTTGAGCTAGAGCATGGGTTCTTAAAAGCAATCAATGATGATCTTCGCAAGAAAAGTTCTTCTTACATTGCCAAGCGTTTACTCTTGTCTACTTACATGCCACAAGTAAAATCTAGCAACAAGAGTAAGAAAGATTCTTCTTCTAGTAGTAACAATGATCATGTTAAATCCAATGTTGTTGCTTCTAGTAGTTCTCTTGATTACACTAATGATTCTCTTAGCCAAGTTACACTTGAGCAAGAAAATAGCTTATTGAAGGGAATTATAGAGAAAGGTGTTTACAAGAGCCTTGCCGGAAGTAAGCAATTTGAGGAAATTGTACGCAAGCAAGGAAGACACCGGAAGAATCAAGATGTTGGTTTTGAACGAAAGTTCAATGCCAATGGAGTCGAGTGGGAAGAAGATCAATACCCCGAGACAAAGTTTGTTCCTCAACAAGAGAAGTATGATCCTACTTCTTTCAAGGTAACACAAGCTCAAGATGATCGTCCACCACAAGACCACAAGCAAAAAGGCAAGGACAAGCTTCAAGAGGAGATTGATGCATTCGAAGAAGCTCCCAAGGCCTTGGTCAAGTGGGTTCCCAAGACGACATCAAGTTCTACTTAATCACGTACGACTACTACTCCAAGGATTCCCATCAAGATGATGTGGATCCCAAAGAAGAAGAACTAGAGAGTTCTTGAGGGTGGCTCCGCCAACATACTCCATTCATATCATTTTGCCGAGGACAAGTGCAAACAACTTCCACATCTTGCACTAGTTCAAGGATTCACAAACCCTCTTGTTGGTAAGACAAGGGACAAGGTAACCTAATGCTTTCATGGACATCATCATGTATGAACTTGATTCTATGTCCATGGATATCTTTGTTTTTTCCTTGTGGGACTAACCCGTGTAGGTATTGAAAGTGCAACTCACTCAAATGGATTGCTCCAAATGATCTACATCAACATTGAGCATCCACATCTTCGACATCTACATGAAGTCATCATCGACAAAAACCAAGGTTAATTCATCCTCCTAGGGGGATATCACATCTAGGGGGAGCTTTACTCTAAGAGTTGAGCTAAAGCAACTCTAATGGTGTGAACACAACAATGCTTCATGTAAAAGTGGTAACCCCACTTGTGCTTAAACGATGAGTATGACCTACGATCAAATGTTCTCATTTGACTCCTCAGTCAATGTACTCATATATAGATGACCTAGTCATCGCAAAATTGCTTGATAGATGCTAGAGTGTTTGTGCATGCTTTGTCACATATTTCATTTGCAAATTTATTGTGTGAGCATGTTGGTTGCATATTTTACTTATTCGAGGACATCCATATGTTGCTTTGATTGTTTGGATCTTTTTCTTTTGCCAAATGGATGGAAAGGAATGCCTAAGAACTTCCTCTAGCTATCTATGCTTTTCTGTCTCAAAGTCTATTCATGCTACATCAGAAAGTTTGATCAAGTCATATTCGAACACTCTGCGTGATGAGCACTCGGAGTCCCCGATTCGTCATAGACTTAAACTTCCAAAACCTCTCTGTGCATTTCGGTCTGACCAATTCATCCATTTTGGTCTGACCGAATTCACTGAGTTGGTCTAGGTTTTCAATCTCGGTGCAACCGATTAGAACATTTCGGTCACACTGAGTTGCAGTAACTGCTTGCGATTATGCATCTCGGTGCCACCGATTTGTTCCACTCGGTCACACTGACATGGGTCAGGATATATATACCATTGGGTCAAATTTTGTAAATTTTATCCAAAACCCTTCACCCCGCGTGTGTCCTGCTCTGCTGCCTCGGGTCTCCAGATCGTCCTCTCATCGCCAGCGACCTCCCGCCGCTGGTCTCCATCGCCGTCAATGGAATTCAACCCCGCCGTTGCCATTGTAGCGAACTCACCGCCAAACTAGGGTATGAGTTCGAAACCTTGAGCTGTTCCTTACTCTGATTCTTAGCACAAATCAAATGCCATGTTCTTTACCACGTATGAGATCATCCTGTCCAGCAAGAATATCCCTTAGATTAGGTTTGATACGAAAATTTAGGGTTAGGTTTCCGCCGAACTCATCTCGGACCGACCGAGTTGTGGAAATCGGTCTCACCGATTTGGCCTAGGCCATTGCACTTGCACTTTTCGGTCTGACCAAAAGTTGCAAATCATTGTGACCGAGTTCAACTCTCTGTGAAACCATAGCAATCTCGGAGTCACCGAACTATGTCTCAGTCTGACCAATTTCATTAGTATAGACTCCAAAAGTTGCTTTGGTGTCACCGAGTTTAACAAATCCATAGCTCCGAAATGCTTTCTGTGGAAAACTAAAACTAAGTTTTTGACTCATTTCTTTTGCAAAAACTCTGCACTTTGTGATGATCATCCACTATATCTCATCTATAACTATTCACAGGGTTAGCAGTCAATTTTCTTTGTCAAAATGTCAGATCAGAGTGATAGCCAAAACAAGTCAGAAGAGTAGATGAGCCTGAGTGAGGGCACTAGTCCCTCTAGCAGCTATGATGAAGGTAGTAGGAGTACCCCAAGCAACTTGCCCAAGGCAGCTACAAGGACAAGGAAGAAGAGAAACTCTGACTTAGAATATGAGGATTATGTTGCAGCTGAGGAAGAGGTCAGCCCCAAGAAGAAGGTGCTGAAAATGGAATATGCTGCTGCTGCAAAAAAAGCCTAGTATGCACAAGAAGGCCCCTGCAAAGAGGATGCCAACCTTAAAATCCAGGGCCTCAACTATTGAAACTTCCAAGTCAGATGTTGAAGAGGCTACTGGAGAGGGTAAGAAAAGGAAAGAAAGGGTCAAGAAAACTATGGCCAAAGTCATTGGAAGATCCTCTATGATGGAAGATCCAAAAGAAGAAGAAGAAGAAGAAGAAGAAGATGCTGCACTAGCATCAAAGTCTCAAAAGCTGATGGGAGATGCCATCAAGTCTGGGGCTGCCCTTCTAAGCCCAAGACAGCTCCCAAAGCTTCTGCTCCAGCTCCAAAGACTGCACCCAAGAGGAGTACAAGGAAATTCGTGGCAAACTCCTGGAAACTCATAGGCTAGGCTCTGTTCATTATCTGTTAGCTGGTTTGGCCACAATTAATACTACCTTGAGGCATACATTGTTTCCCAAATCTGGAGATCACAAGATGATCAGAGGCCATTCCATCAACTTGCTGCAATTGTTTGATGTGCCCAAAAATTCAAAGTCATGAGCCTGATTGTGGAAACAATCAAGAGGACAGCTGCAGATCAGAAGAGATCATGTGGGTATGCTCCACATATTCAAATGCTCATCAACTCCAAGATGGGCACAGGCACCTACTTGTTAGATAAGGAGAATCTACCCTTGAGACCGGATTTTGAGGACAACATTAGTGTCATGACTGAAGAAGATCCTACATCTGCACAGGCACAAGAGAAAAGAGAGAAAGCTAAAGGTGAGAAAGTTGCAAAGATGCCAAGTGTTGAAGAGGCATCTCAAGTGTTTCTCAAGACCAAACAAGATCAACTTGCATATCTGATTCAAGAAACCTTGAGGATTGAGAAAGGATTGGCCACCCTGACTCAGAACCAAGAGAGCCTGGAAAGGATCATTGAGACTAAGTTTTATGATCTTGATTTAAAAGTGATAGAGATGCAGACAGCACTTGAGAAGCTCCAGGAAGAAGCTAAGGAGAGGAAAGGGCATGCTTCCACAAATTCCTTTTAGAGAGTGCCAAGAGGTCAGAGATCTGCTGCAGTGCCAGTGACTGACACTAGAGCTACTACATCAGTACCTGCAGCCACAACATCAGTGCCACCTCCAGTTGCCACTCCACCAGCTCCAACAACTTCCATAGATGCATTCATCCTTAGAATCCTCTCAACACCACCTCCTGAAGATCAAGCCTAGAGAGACGCATAACACTATGCATTTTAAAACTTTTTGTTAACTTGTTGCCAAAGGGGGAGAAATGTATAGATCATAGGCTTTGAGAGAGAGAGAACTTTGCTTCTTTTGCCTTCTTTGTCATTTGGTTGTAACTTTTGCGTGCTTGCTTGATACCTTATGTCTATGTGTGTGAGATACTTGTATGATCATGTGGTTGATTATACCAAAAGTTAATAGTTATGCTTGAATGATGTTATCTTTTATAGCTCTTATGTGATCATTCACTTTGCCTTGGTGATGAGTTCATGTTTTTACTTTCTATCATTTTGAGCACTCCACCAAGATGTATGTCACATGGAAGAGTAACCCATGATCCTAATTGATAGTGTATTTGCATTCAAAAGAAAATTTTAAATAATGCACAAATTTAGGGGGAGCTCTTACTTATCACATACATCTCAAAGCGATGATGAATTTCAATCTTATTATCATCGGTCGAAGCTTTGATCTATATGTTGTCATCAATTACCAAAAAGGGGGAGATAGAAGGTGCAACTATCCCTGGGTGGTTTTGGTAATTCCTAACAACATATAGCTCATTGAACTAATGCTCTTTTAAGATGATCATTTCAGAAAGTTCTATGATTGGCATGGCATGGACTAGAAATGTGGACCCCTCAAAATGCTAAGGACACATATCGGCTCAAGCTCAAGACTCTACATTTTCATTTTAGTGATCCAAGATCACATTGAGTCCATAGGAAAAGACAATACTATTAAAAGGGGATGAGGTGTTGCTTAATGGCTTGCTTGCTCAAAATGCTTAATGATATGCTCCAAAAGCCCTCAACCACTTTCTCATATCCACATATGTCCCAAACCAAAAGTCAAACACTCAAACTCGGCCTCACCAATTTGATCTATCCGGCGCCACCGAGTTCATTTGACATAGCCACTACCAGAAACCCTAGTCAGTTCGGTCTCACTGATAGGGATCTCGGACTCACCGAGATGGGATTGCAAACTCTCTGTTTCCCTTCGTAATGTTTCGGTCTAACCGAGATGAGCGATCGGTCCCACTGAGTTCGCAATTCAAACTCTTTGTTTCCCTTTCGTAACGTTTCAGTCTCAACGAAATGAGCGATTCGGTCCCACCGAGTTTGCCTGACCAACTCTATGTTTTCCTATTACAGAAATCGGTCTCACCGAATTTATGTGATTCGTCTCACCGAGATTACGTTATGCCTTAACCCTAAAAAATTGGTCCCACCGAGTTGACATGTCGGTCCCACCGAAAAGCCTAACGTTCACATTTTGAACTAAACCGGTCTGACCGAGTTTCATGATTCGGTCCCACCGAGTTTGCTAAATTGTGTGTAATAGTTAGATTTTGTGTGGAGGCTATATATACCCCCTCCACCCACTCTTCATTCATGGAGAGATCCATCAGAACGTGCCTACATTTCTACCATACATTTTTTGAGAGAGAACCACCTACTCATGTGTTGAGACCAAGATATTCCAATCCAGCCACAAGAATCTTGATCTCTAGCTTTCCCTAAGTTGCTTTCCACTCAAATCATCTTTCCACCAAATCCAAATCTATGAGAGAGAGTTGAGTGTTGGGGAGACTATCATTTGAAGCACTAGAGCAAGGAGTTCATCATCAACACACCATCTATTACCTTTTGGAGAGTGGTGTCTCCTAGATTGGTTAGGTGTTACTTGGGAGCCTCCGACAAGATTGTGGAGTTGAACCAAGGATTTTGTACGGGCAAGGAGATCGCCTACTTCGTGAAGATCTACCCTAGTGAGGAAAGTACTTCGTGGGCGATGGCCATGGTGGGATAGACAAGGCTGCTTCTTCATGCACCCTTCGTGGGTGGAGCCCTCCGTGGACTCGCGCAACCGTTACCCTTCGTAGGTAGAAGTCTCCATCAACGTGGATGTACGATAGCACCACCTACCGGAACCACGCCAAAAATCTCCGTCTCTACATTGCGTTTGCTCCCTCCAAACTCCTCCCTTTACCTTCATATGCAAATGTTTTACATTCCGCTGCTATACTCTTAGACTTGCATGTGTAGGTTGATTGCTTGACTTGTCCTAATTTGCTAAAATTTGCCAAGACTTCAAATTGGGAAAAGGATATATTTTTATTTGGTCAAGTAGTCTAATCACCCCCCCTCTAGACATACTTTCGATCCTACAGTTTCCTAACCATAGACATGTGTTATCATTTGATAACCGGATCACATCATTAGGAGAATGATGTGATGGACAAGATCCATCCGTTAGCTTAGGATAATGATCATTCAGTTTATTGCTATTGCTTTCTTCATGTCAATTACATATTCCTTAGATTATGAGACTATGCAACTCCCGAATAGCGGAGGAATACCTTGTGAGCTATCAAACGTCACTACGTAACTGGGTGATCATAAAGATGTTCTACAGGTATCTCCGAAGGTATTTGTTGAGTTGGCATAGATCGAGATTAGGATTTGTCAATCCGAGTATCAGAGAGGTATCTCTGGGCCCTGTCGGTAATACACATGATAAGCTTGCAAGCAAATGACTAAGGAGTTAGTCACGAGGTGATGTATTACAGAACAAGTAAAGAGACTTGCCAGTAACATGATTGAACTAGGCATAGAGATACCGAAGATCGAATCTCGGGCAAGTAACATACCGACAAACAAAGGGAATCAAGTATGTTCTCATAAAGGTTCAACCAATAAAAGATCTTCGTGGAATATGTAGGAATGGGCATCCAGGTCCCGCTGTTGGTTATTAACCGAAGAGGTCTCTCGGTCATGACTACATAATTCCCGAACCGGCAGGGTCGCACGCTTAACGTTCGTTCACGCTAGAGTAGTATTGGGATATTTGATGAGTGCTAAAAAATGTTGTTCGAAGTACCGGATGAGAGCCCGGACTTCACGAGGAATCTCAGAATGTTCGAGAGGTAAAGATTTAAGTATGGGAAGTCATATTTTGGGTTCCGGAAAGAAGTGCAGTTTTTTTGGTATTGTACCGAGAAGCTTCTAGAAGGTTCCGGAGGATTCCGGAGGGGTCCTGAAGTCCACAAGTGGATTCACCACGACCCAAGGTCTAGCATGGGCTGCGGGGAGGTGCCCTGGCCTTATTGGGCTAAGAGCACCAAGTCCTCAAAAGCCCATGTGGCTAGGGAAAGCAAAAAATAGGAAGGAGTCCTAGTAGGAATAGGATTGGACTTGGAGTCCAAGCCCTCTCCCCCTTAGTTGCGCCCTAGGGCTTGGAGGGGCTGTTTCCCATACCCGTCCACCTATATATAGAGGGGAGGGGGTGCCCCAAGAGGATAAACCAAGCCATGGCGCCCCTCTCTCTCCCTTTACTCCGTAGTTCCACGGCCTCGTCCCGGCGACGCTTAGCGAAGCGCTGTCGGTACTCCACCACCACCATCACCACCACGCCGTTGTGTTGGTTGTGATCCCATCTACTTGTCCTCTCTCGCTTGATGGATCAAGAAGGAGGAGACGTCATCGAGCTGCATGTGTGCTAAACTCGGAGGTGCCGTCCGTTCGGCACTAGATCGGTTGGATTGTGATCGGGTCGCGAAGAGTACGACCACATCAACCGTGTTGTTAAATGCTTCCGCTTACGATCTACGAGGGTACATAGACACACTCTCCCCTCTTATTGCTATGCATCTCCATGGATTGATCTTGCGTGTGCGTAGAATTTTTTTTGTTTATGCAACGTTTCCCAACACACAAGTGGGTCCACCATGACCCAAGGGCTAGCATGGGCTGCGGGGAGGCGCCCTGGCCTTATTGGGCTAGGCACACCAAGTCCTCAAAAGCCCATGTGGCTAGGGAAGGAAAAAAAGGAAGGAGTCCTGGTAGGAATAGGATTGGACTTGGAGTCCAAGTCCTCTCCCCCTTTGTTGCGCCCTAGGGCTTCGAGGGGTTGTTTCACATGCCCCTCCACCTATATATAGAGGGGAGGGGTTCCCCAAGAGTACACACCAAGCCCTTGGCGCCCCTCTCTCTCCCGTTACTCCTCAATTCCACCGCCTCGTCCCGGCGACACTTAGCGAAGCACTGTCGGTGCTCTACCACCAGCATCGCCACCACGCCGTCGTGTTGGTTATGATCCCATCTACTTCTCCTCTCTCGCTTGCTGGATCAACAAGGAGGAGACGTCATCGAGCCGCATGTGTGCTAAACTCGGAGGTGCCATCCATTTGGCACTAGATCGGTTGGTTGGTGATCGGATCGTGAATAGTACGACCACATCAACCGCGTTGATAAACGCTTCTGCTTAGCGATGTACAAGGGGTTTGAATATGTTATCCCCCTCCCGTAGCTATGCATCTTCATGGATAGATCTTGCATGTGCGTAGACATTTTTTGTTTTCCATGCAATGTTCCCCAACTGGCCCCCTCCAGTGGGTCTTGGTTCCGGTATTTTTCTTTTATTCCAAAACAATTCTCCAAAAAGCTTCGTCCAATTATGAGAATTTTTATTTCTACACAAAAATAACACCATGGTAGTTCTACTGAAAACAACATCATTCCGGGTTAGTTTCATTCAAATCATGAAAATTAGAGTCCAAAACAAGAGCAAAGGCATTAGGAATAGTAGATACGACGGAGACGTATCACTTGTTGACGGTGTTGTACTGCCCTTGTGGAGGGCGAACGACCAATGAGTAGGTGCTCGTCGTGGCCATGGCGGCGGCGACAAGAATGGGCGGTGTGATTCAGCTGTACCCTAGCATGAGGAGGGTGTGCTGTGTGGCCTTGGCGACGAGGGCCTCGTTATCCTCAACGACCCTTGTGTTGAGCAGCGATAGCGTCGATGGTAGCCTGGGTGGCGGACTTCTCCTCTCTGCAGCAATGGCCCTTCAGCCAGCCCTCTTCGCTGTTTTCTCGGGCAAGCTACGCCGGCATGATCTTCTTCTTGGGTTCCATCTTCTTCGGGGCTAGCGGGGCGGCTGCCGGTGGCGGGCGGGATGGCGTTGTCATCATTTGGGGCACTTGCCATTGTGGGAGAGGGAGGATGAGAGGGTTTTGGGAGGGAAGGGGCAAATGGGGATGGTGTGCCCCTGACGTGCGGGCCAGGGGGAGGATAAGGGTGTTCGCCCCGCACGTCTATGCCCTATTTGCTTCGACGCAGACGCGGCCCAAATTTGGGCTGGAAATGGGTTAGGAACGGACAGAAAACGGACAATCATCCATTTGTGATAGAGCATTGGGCCACGTTTTTTTATGTTTTGACCAAAGACAGGAACGAACCGGTGACGCATTGGAGTTGGCCTAAGAGCACCTATAGTCAGACTTCGCAAATCCAGCCCCATATACGCCCACGGGCGTGTCCGCGGACAGCTGGGCGGCCCCTCAAAATGTGGAGCCTCAAATACATGCAACCCATATGTACATTGATCATGCGATACAAATTGTCACAATTCAATGGTTCAAAACAAAGCAAAACAAATCATAGTTCAACAATTCGGACATCCGAGGACATGCCAAAATGAAACCAATGTCCGAGCATGACGGATCACTCGCTCGCTGGCCGGATCACTCGTCGGACGCCATCCATGACGTCTGCTCCAAGGCCATCCTTGTGTCCTGCTCCGCGTGTATCCAGGATGCATGTTCTGCCTGCAACCTTGCCACATGCTCTGCCACTGTAGTAGCCGCCCTCGCCGTCTCATACCCCCTATGGTCGTTGATCTCCTTCTTCTCCACAAGCCACTTCTTTGCATGCTCATCCAAGAGGGTTTCGTCTACCAACATGATCTTCGCCTCCTCCGTGTCCTGTGCAAGTTGTAACCTCTCCTTTTCAATCTCGATCACTCCAAATGTATTGACCTTGTCGAGCTCCCATTTCATCATGCCTCTTGCTTCTCCAACTCGATCTTCTCCCTCTCAATTTTCAGCTTCTTCTCTGCCCTCTTTCGGTCCCAATCCATCATCTCCTTTTGCGAATCCAACATGAGCTTATACCTCTCCTCTTTCTTGTTCCCTTTTGCGGAAAAAATGCCCGTCCATGTGGAGGACATTTTTGTAGCCGTGGCCTCACGGGAGGCCCTTTCCTTCTCCCACTTGCTTCCCACGACTTGCTAGTTATCCTTTGGCATGGTGGCTCTTCCATTCTCCACGACAATATCTTCCTCTTCATCGTCCAACCCAATTGATTGGTGCGAGTTCGAGCCATCAATCCATGCACGACAAATATGTATGAGCATGAGAATGCAAAACAAACAAGCATAACCCAAATAATGACAAGATGAAGTAGCTTACATGAGTTGCCACTCCCATCCCACTTTCAGGGAGGCCGATCACTTGTGATTAGTACCCGACATACTTGCTCGCTTCCCCTTGAATGACCCTCTCCAATGATGTTACAGAGATGCCACACTGCGGTTGGTGGTGATAGGATGCGCCTCCATGTATTCCTTTTGTTCGTGACATTCCTTCCAAATCTTCTGCCGATACTTGTTCTCCTTTTGCTCAGTGCCTCATATTGGTTCCATTGCCTTTGTCGTCTTTGCCTTTTTCTTCTTTTACTCGGATTGGGACTGGATGTTGCCCCAACTTTAAACGAAGGGCAAGTCGGATCCCCCAATTCATACTCCATTTGGGTCGGACCATGATTATCATTGATCATGTCCGATAGGAACACCTCCTAAATGATCATGGTTTGCAATCATCCACCATGTCCGAAATGAACAAGCGGTCTATGCAAATCATTGAACATGCCATATGCAAAGTTGATCGGACAGGAGCAACAAGCACATGCCGACTCTTGTGTCATTCTGTTGAACATGTCGTGGGCAATCTAGGTGCCGCCGGTGCCCGTGCTTATCCATTCCCGAACGAGGTGTGACGAGTGTCAGACGTCCACTGTCGGCATCTGCGTAGGCAGAAAGCTCCCCAGGATGCCCCAACGGCCATCGGATCCTGCTTTGTCCCAACCTAGTCCGATGACGCAATCCTTGCCGGCAAACGATGGATGGGATGCGGGGTTCCCGGTGCGGCGTGGGGGACATCTGCTCGTCCATGTCCGCATCCGCTCCTTGCGCCGCTGCTGCTTCCTTCTCTCGCTGCCGGTGTCGCGGGTTCCTCTGGGTGATGTTCTTCGGCTTGCACGACGAAGCCGAGAATGGGACACCGACGGACGAGATGGGCACAGCCTCTGTCCGGCGATCAGGGACGGGCTAGACGACATCTAGGGCGATAGATCGGGACCGGTGGTGAGGATGAGGAGCAAGGATGGCATACGGCGAGGGCTTAGACGCGGGAAAGGTCGGAGGAAGGGGGGAGGAGGAGGAAGGTTTGGTAGATTTGGTACAATTTAGTGGGGTAGGGCTGCCGGGTCCGACGTGATGGACGCGCCCAGGCGCCCCATATCCATCCAAGATTTGGACTGAATATGGGAAGTGTTGCTCCACCCTAATGTTTGAGGCACGTTTAAGAAGTCCGTCTCATTTTTTTTGACCATGTCCATCTGCGAAAATGTTTGAAGAGGATCTAAGGCACTCTGTGTACTAGTTGATACCCCGCGCGTTTCTGCAACACTTTGTGCTTTGAATGAGTATATTCAAAGAACGACATATACTGTATGAATGAATGGAAAATACAGCTTAAATGTTTAACACTGCATTCACATTTTAAATTTTGATTTTGGAGATCGAATGGAATATTGATATTTACATTTGAAATGTTGAACAAATATATTTCTGCACAAACATAAAGAGACTTATCAACAACGTGCACTGATTTCTCTCCCAAGTAACTATATTGGGTTTTAAGAGCACTAAAGTACTTCTTGTAAAGTTGGTTAGCCTATAGTCGCTCCAAATGAGGTATTTCTTCACCTACAAAATGTACAAATTCGTGTGACCGAATCTTGACAATAGGAAAATAAAGTATGGGCATATGATAGTACAGGTAAAGCACACCTGAGAAGTCAACTAAGATATATGTTCTAGACATCCACAGAGGTATCATGAATAGCATACATCGATAGAGTTCTTCTAATTACTTAGAAAGCAGTACTGTACAGAAACAAAACTAAATTTATTTATTTATACTAGCATGATAATTTCTTGGGAAGACATATACATGTGTTGTACCTTGTCCAGAAAAGGCCTACTCAAATGACTTTATGGTTTTCATTCGCAGCAAAGCAACAATTAGGAGTTGTGTTGTACTTGGCATTCTTGATTCTTCAAATAAACTAAAATGGGAGAATAGACTCTTCTTATTTACTCTGAATATTTTGGTTCATAGACACTCCATTAAGATCGCCAATGAGTGGAAGCTGCAAGATCTCCTACAAAAGCGAGGCACGACAATGAGGCAACATGTTCTACGATAATTGGAAGAAAAGTTTTAAACATGAATTGTGTACGACATCCCATAGAGATAGGGAAACAACCTATAATGCTCAATAATTTCTCTATAGTCTAATGTCATCTTTTGTTTTTCCTATGATGTGCTTGACAAAATGAATAATGAAACTCCAACCCTTCATTTACCATAACCGTCCATGTTTCATTGTTCTGATGTAGCAAATTAGATAGCACGATTTAACAATAACCCAGAAGAGCAACCAATAAACGTGTATCGATGGGATGGCAAATAGTGCAAACATCCATTCATCTGCACACATAAGTACAGAAGGCATAGGAAAATAACAATCATAAAATTATATAGGATAACCGCACAGTAAGTAGCAAGATAGTGTACCAACAGGTGGCGGGAACCCAAATTTCTCTGAGCACTGTAACATGTATGATAGTAACATACATGAAGGCATCCAATAAATAGCACAGCAAGGCTAATTTGAGTGATATAATCAGGGATTAAGGTAAGATAGTTGATAACCCACAAGTATAGGGGATCGCAACAGTTTTCGACCCAAATTTATTGATTCGACATAAGGGGAGCCAAAGAATATTCTCAAGTATTAGCAGCTGAGTTGTCAATTCAACCACACATGGAAACTTAATATCTGCAGCAAAGTATTTAGTAGCAAAGTAATATGGAAGTAACGGTAATAGTGGCAACTGTAATAGTATTGGTTTTGTAGTGACTGTAACAGTAGCAACGTAAAAGTAAATAAGCAAAGATCAATATGTGAAAAGCTCGTAGGCAATGGATCAGTGATGGATAATTATGTCGGATGCGATTCCTCATGCAATAGTTATAACATACGGTGACACAGAACTAGCTCCAGTTCATCAATGTAATGTAGGCATGTATTCCGAATATAGTCATACATGCTTATGGAAAAGAACTTGCATGACATCTTTTGTCCTACCCTCCCGTGGCAGCGGGTTCCTATTGGAAACTAAGGGATATTAAGGCCTCCTTTTAATAGAGTACCGGACCAAAGCATTAACACTTAGTGAATACATGAACTCCTCAAACTACGGTCATCACCGGTAAGTATCCCGATTATTGTCACTTCAGGGTTAACGGATCATAACACATAATAGGTGACTATAGACTTGCAAGATAGGATCAAGAACTCACATATATTCATGAAAACATAATAGGTTCAGATCTGAAATCATGGCACTCAGGCCCTAGTGAGAAGCATTAAGCATAGCAAAGTCATAGCAACATCAATCTCAGAACATAATGGATACTAGGGATCAAACCCTAACAAAACTAACTCGATTACATGATAAATCTCATCCAACCCATCACCGTCCAGCAAGCCTACGATGGAATTACTCACGCACGGCGGTGAGCATCATGAAATTTGTGATGGAGGAAGGTTGATGATGATGATGGCGACGGATTCCCCTCTCCGGAGCCCCGAACGGACTCCAAATCAGCCCTCCCGAGAGAGATTAGAGCTTGGCGGCAACTCCGTATCGTAAAACGCGATGAATCCTTCTCTCTGATTTTTTTTCTCCCTGAACGTGAATATATAGAGTTGGAGTCGAGGTCAGTGGAGCACCAGGGGGGCCACGAGGTAGGGGGCGCGCCCCCACCCTCGTGGACAGGGTGTGGGCCCCTGGCCTCGATTATTTCACCAATATTTTTTATATATTCCAAAAATATTCTCCATTGATTTTCAGGTCATTCCGAGAACTTTTATTTCTGCACAAAAATAACACCATGGCAATTCTGCTGAAAATAGCGTTAGTCCGAGTTAGTTCCATTCAAATCATGCAAGTTAGAGTCCAAATTAAGGGCAAAAGTGTTTAGAAAAGTAGATACGATGGAGACGTATTAACTCTCCCAAGCTTAAAACTTTGCTTGTCCTGAAGCAATTCAGTTGACAAACTGAAAGTGATAAAGAAAAACTTTTACAAACTATGTTTGCTCTTGTTGTCGTAAATATGTAAAGCCAGCATTCAAGTTTTCAGCAAAGATTATGAACTAACCATATTCACAATAACATTTAGGACTCATGTTTACTCATATCAATGACATAATCAACTAGCGAGCAATAATAGTAAATCTCGGATGACAACACTTTCTCAAAACAATCATAATATGATATAACAAGATGGTATCTCGCTAGCCCTTTCTGAGACCGCAAAACATAAATGCAGAGCACCTTTGAAGATTAAGGGCTGACTGGAAATTGTAATTCATGGTAAAAGAGATCCAGTCACAGTCATACTCAATGTAAACTAAAAGTAATGCATGCAAATGACAGCGGTGCTCTCCAACTAGTGCTTTTAAATAAGAGGATGATGACTCAACATAAAAGTAAATAGATAGGCCCTTCACAGACGGAAGCAGGGATTTGTAGAGGTGACAGAGCTCAGTTTTGAAATAGAGATGAATAATATTGTGAGCGGTATACTTTCATTGTCAACATAACAACCGAGAGATCTCGATATCTTCCATGCTACACACATTATAGGCGGTTCCCAAGCAGAATGGTAAAGTTTATACTCCCCCACCACCAACAAGCATCAATCCATGGCTTGCCCGAAACAACGGGTGCCTCCAACTAACAGCAATCCTGGGGGAGTTTTGTTTGCAATTATTTTGATTTGGTTTGATCATGGGACTGGGCATCCTAGTGACCAGCCATTTTCTCGTGAGTGAGGAGCGGAGTCCACTCCTCTTGAGAATAACCCGCCTAGCATGGAAGATACAGACAGCCGTAGTTGATACATGAGCTATTCGAGCATACAAAACAGAATTTCATTTGAAGGTTTAGAGTTTGGCACATACAAATTTACTTGGAACGGCAGGTAGATATCGCATATAGGAAGGTATGGTGGACTCATATGGAATAACTTTGGGGTTTATGGAAGTGGATGCACAAGCAATATTCCCACTTAATACAAGTGAAGGCTAGAAAGAGACTAGGAAGCGACCAGCTAGAGAGCGACAACAGTCCTGAACATGCATTAAAATTAATCAACACTGAATGCAAACATGAATAGGATATAATTCACCATGAACATAAATATTGTGGAGGCTATGTTGATTTTGTTTCAACTACATGCGTGAACATGTGCCAAGTCAAGCCACTCGAATTGTTCAAAGGAGGATGCCACCCTATCATACCACATCACAACCATTTTAATAGCATGTTGGCACGCAAGGTAAACCATTGTAAACTCCTAGCTACTTAAGCATGGCATGAGAAACTATAATCTCTAATTGTCATTGCAAACATGTTCCATTCATAATAGGTTGAATCATGAATGATGAACTAATCATATTTACAAAAACAAGAGAGGTCAAGTTCATACCAGCTTTTCTCATCTCAACCTCTTCATCATATATCGGCATTATTGCCTTTCACTTGCACAACCGAATAGGGTGGACAATAATAATAGTGCACGTGCATTGGACTAAGCTTGATTCTGCAAGCATTCAATACAAGGGAGAAGAAAGGCAATATGGGCTCTTTGTCAGATCAACGATAATGCATATAAGAGCGACTCAACATTTTCATTATGGTCTTCTCCTCTCGACCCCCAAAGAACAAGAAAAGAAATAAAACTATTTACACGGGAAAGCTCCCAACAAGCAAAAGAAGAACGAGAAATCTTTTGGGGTTTTATTTTAATTATTACTACTACAAGCATGGAAAGTAAACTAGCTAAAAGCTACAACTAATTTTTTTGGTTTTTCTTAAGGTTTTTCAAACACACAAGAAGAAGGCTTAAAAAGAAATTAAACTAGCATGGATGATACAATGAAAAAGTATGAGCACCGATGAGGGAGTCCTGGATTAGGGGATCTCCGGACAGCCGGACTATATCCTTTGGCCGGACTGTTAGACTATGAAGATACAAGATTGAAGACTTTGTCTCGTGTCCGGATAGGACTTTACTTGGCGTGGAAGGCAAGCTAGGCAATATGGATATGTATATCTCCTCCTTTGTAACCGACCTTGTGTAAACCTAGCCCTTTCCGATGTCTATATAAACCGGAGGGTTTTAGTCCGTAGGACAACATACAATCATACCATAGGCTAGCTTCTAGGGTTTAGCCTCTCCGATCTCGTGGTAGATCTACTCTTGTACTACCCATATCATCAATATTAATCAAGCAGGACGTAGGGTTTTCCCTCCATCAAGAGGGCCCGAACCTGGGTAAAACATCGTGTCCCCTACCTCCTATTACCATCCGCCTTAGAGGCACAGTTCGGGACCCCCTACCCGAGATCCACCGGTTTTGACACCGACATTGGTGCTTTCATTGAGAGTTCCTCTATGTCGTTGCCATTAGGCTTGATGGCTCCTTCGATCATCATTAGCGATGCAGTCCAGGGTGAGACTTTTCTCCCCGGATAGATTTTTGTATTCGGCGGCTTCGCACTGCGGGCCAACTCGCTTGGCCATCTGGAGCATATCGAAAGTTACGCCCCTGGCCACCAGGTCAGGTTTGGAAGCTTAAACTACACGGCCAATATCCGCGAAGACTTGATCTTCGACAGATTCGAGCCTCTACCTTGTGCGTCACGCGGTCACAATGAGTACGATTTAGCTCTACCATCAAACAGTGTTCAGGAGATCACACCGGCAGCCGCTCCGACCCTCAATTCGGAGCCAGTTGCGCCGTCCATGGACGGGTGGATGGACCCCGCCACGGAGGCCTTACCCTTAGCGGCGATCGAGCCGAACATCGACCTTACCCTGCACAAGAGCCGTGTTGTCAGACTACCAGATCCTTCTCCGGCCACGGACTTCGAACTGCCTGCGCCCGTTCCTATCGAATCCGGTTGGGCGCCGATCATGGAGTTTACCTCCACGGATATTTTTCAGCACTCGCCCTTTGGCGATATACTGAACTCATTAAGGTCTCTCTCCTTGTCAGGAGGATCCGGGCCGAACTATGTCCGGCAGGATTGGGATGCGGATGACGAAGAAATCCGCTGCCCACCCACCACCCACTTAGTAGCCTCTGTCGATGACTTAACCGACATGATCGACTCCGACTCTGAAGACATCGACGGTATGGACGACGATGCAGGAGACGAACAGGAACCACTACCCACAGGGCACTAGACGCCCACTTCATCACATGACGTATACATGGTGGACACACCAAAAGAAGATGACGACGAGGAATGGAAGGACGCAACGAAGTGTTGTCCCCTCGAGAAGCAGTCAAAGCGGTGATGTAAGCGCCGCCCCAAATCCCGCCTCGGCAAAAACAACAATCATATAGAACCAGCGTTAGAGCAGGGTGAACCATCG
Source organism: Triticum urartu (assembly GCF_056163025.1). NCBI lineage: Eukaryota > Viridiplantae > Streptophyta > Magnoliopsida > Poales > Poaceae > Triticum > Triticum urartu. The sequence goes on from NC_141875.1 coordinate 348,027,123, forward strand.
TCGGACCACGGCAACACGGAGAATCAAACCGAACAACCCGACTCTGTTAAAGATAATAGTCCCGATGATATCACACCAGACAGACACCCGGAGCAACAGAATGCTTGTCAAACGCTTGTTGCCACCGCGAGGAGTCTAAAAAAGCAGAAGCAAAGTCTCAAGGCTGCGCAACACACTCAGAATCAGATGGAGTAAAGTACTCAACACAGCAGCGAAGTACGGCGGTAATCGCCCCACCAAGAGCTACCCGAAGCGGAAATTGCTACCTGAATTCGATGAGGAGGCCTTAGATCCCCCGCAACCAAAAATTAAAACAGCCAGCTGGCCGGATAGATGACCTCACGGCCAACATAGAGCGGCGAACAACGCCGCACATAAGCAAATACGCGATCCACGCGAGGGCTCGCATAAAAAGGATGGTGCAACCAGATCCATTTATGGACCACGCAAGCGTGCTCCAGCATACGATGCCACACAACAAACATCAGAACACCACGGTACACCCAGTTACAGGGGTGCCGCACACCCCCTATGTTTCACCGATGAGGTGCTGGCCCATGAATTTCCAGAGGGATTCAAACCCGTAAACATAGAGGCATACGACGGAACAACAGACCCTGGGGTCTGGATTGAGGACTATATCCTCCATATCCATATGGCTCGAGGAGAGGATCTCCACGCCATTAAGTATTTACCCCTCAAACTCAAAGGGCCAGCTCAGCACTGGCTTAAAAGCCTCCCTGAAAGCTCCATTAGAAGTTGGGAAGAGCTCGAAGACACTTTTCGGGCAAATTTTCAAGGGACTTATGTCCGACCTCCGGATACGGACAATTTAAGTCATATAACTCAACGCCCCGGAGAGTCAGCCCGAAAGCTTTGGAACAGTTTTCTTACTAAAAAGAACAAAATAGTCGACTGTCCGGACGTCGAAGCCTTGGCAGCTTTTAAGCACAGTGTCCGAGACGAATGGCTTTCCAGACACCTCGGCCAAGAAAAGCCGAGAACAATGGTAGCATTAACAAGCCTCATGACCCTCTTTTGCGCGGGCGAGAACAGCTGGCTAGCCCGATGCAGCACCAGCGACCCAAGTACATCTGAAGTTAGAGATGGAAATGGGAAATCTCGACGCAGCAAAAATAATAAGCGCCGGAATAAAGAAGACAGCCCGAAGAGCATGGCTGTAAATGCCGGATTCAGAAGCTCTTGGCCAGGTCAGCAAAATCCGCCCTCTAAAGGCGTCAGAGATGAACTATCCATCCTAAACAAAATTCTGGACCAAATATGCCAGATCCATAGCACCCCTGGTAAACCCGCTAATCATACCCACAGAGAATGTTGGGTCTTCAAGCAGTCCGGCAAGCTCAATGCCGTACACAAGGGGGAGGATACACCAAGCGAAGACGAGGATGAGACTCTCAAGCAAGACACGGGGGAACAAAAGAAATTTCCACCAGAAGTCAAAACAGTAAACGTGTTACACGTGATCAAGGGGAGAAACAAAGCGGAACTCCCAGAGAAATATGCCCAAGGGCCTATCACCGCGAAGTCCTGCCACTGGTCATCTCAACCGATCACTTTCGACCATTGGGATTACTCAACAAGTATCCGGCGTGCAGGATGGGCTGCCTTGGTATTAGACCCAATAATTGACAGATACCTCTTCACACGAGTCCTGATGGACGGTGGCAGCAGTCTAAACCTGATATATCAGGACACAATCCGCAAAATGGGGATAGACCCAACGAAAATTTGCCACAGCAATACTACCTTTAAAGGAGTAACGCCAGGCCCAGGGGCTCATTGCACGGGCTCCCTTCTACTAGAGGTTATATTCGGCTTCCCCGATAACTTCCGTAGCGAAAATTTAACCTTCCACATTGCTCCGTTCCAAAGTGGCTATCAAGCAATACTTGGATGGGAAGCTTTCGCTCGCTTTAATGCAATACCGTATTACACTTCCCTCACGCTTAAAATGCCCGGTCCACGTGGCATCATTACAGTAAATGGAAATATTGAACGATCCCTGCGCGCCGAAGAGAGTGCGGCTGCCTTGGCAGCCGCACACTAAAATGGCCTCACCAACTAAAGCATTCGATAGGTCGTCAAGACTACGGACATGGTTAGACGAATCCGACGCAGCTATATGTAATTCATACAGGTTTGATGGCCACAACCCTATTACAAATACAAGGGGCTCAACACGCACAGACAAGTGACAATTTTTACTCATCTTGAATTATACATGGTTTCTTTAATATAACCTACCTTTTTACACGACAACTTTTCACTTAAGTTCCTCTCTTTTACAGATGACCATCGTGCTACACCCGTCCAGGATACGGCACAATGGAGACACAGGCGCAGACGTGCAGCAGAGACCCGTTACAAGGATTCTTTTTAGATTAAGACCCTGCGTCAACCTTTTTTACTGTCTCTTGTTGATACACATCCCTCGGATTATCAGTACAATTGAGAAGGATGCTGAAGTCTTGGCATGTGGCCACATCAGAGTAATGCATGTACCTGGACACCAGGGGCTTCTTACAAAGGGCACTGTTCAGGCCCACAATAAAGACTGAATACCTTAGGGAGTGTTCGGCGTCTCGAGTTTGGCCTTATATGCATCAGCTCTTAATCATGTCTTTGGTCAAATGTTGGGTTTGCCCGGCTCCTGTGTTTTGCTGCCTTACATTCCGCTCTATCGGCTAAGGCGGCACCAGGAGAACTACTGCGATTGTGCCCCGGTTCATCCGGACGAGCACCTCAGTAGAGAAAGCCAAAAACTGACTGTCATGATATAGCGTGAGACTGGTCAACCACTCGATGACCTATCGGAATGTTAGAATTCCTCCGCCTTAATGAAGGGCCGTTTCCCGGCCAGGCATGTACGCACCCCGAATTCGGGAGAGTGTGGAGCCACCAGGGGCTATATAGTAGCCCCACCGTCAAACTCCTATGGCCAAGTGAAAGTGTTAAAGCATTATAGTCCGGTTGCCTCGTTCGCTGCGCTATCACCTCCTTAATAGGACCAAGACGTTGGGTTAAGTGTGAACACGCGTCTTCTGCGAACACCTCTGCATTATATGCGTGGGGGTTGAAGCCGACGACTGCAATCTTTCAGGTTATATACATATATACATATATGCGTGGGAGGCATCATATTACTTTCAGGCAAAAAGTATAAATACAGCCTTAATAAATTTCATAAACATTGTTTTTACAATGGGAATACATGTCACTCAAACATAATATTCTTCGAGCACTGGGCCTCTATCAAACGAGCACCCTCGAGAACTTCTTAGAAATAATGCTCGGCAGCCACTGGGCCTATGGTCGAACCCTGTGCCGCAATAGTAGTGGCATCCATCTCCACCCAGTATGCTTTGACATGGGCAAGGGCCATCCGCGAGCCTTCTATGCATGCCGACCTCTTCATCGCATTGATGCGCGGCACCGCACCAAGGAACTGCTGCACCAGGCTAAAATAGCTGTTCGGCTTTGGCCTTTCTGGCCACAGCTGATCCACGACAGACCTCATGGCGAGTCCGGACAACCTATTGAGTTCGGCCCATTCGGCTAGCTGATCAGTCAATGGCGGACGCTCTGGAACGTTAAACTGCGACCAGAACAGCTTGTCCACTTCACGATCTGTTTGATCTCGGAAGTATTCGGCCGCATCGACAGCGCTCGCCGCCAAGTCCATATATGCGTCTGCCGAACTCCACAGCCGATCCAGAGGGGCATACCGCGGATCTCCGAACTTCCTCCGCAGCATAAAGGGCTTCCCAGCCGCAATATCCCTGGCTTCACGCAGTTCCTCCTTCTTCGCTCTCATGGCAGAGCGGGTGTCCTTGGTCTCCATTGTGGCCTTCTCGAGGTCCGTCGCCCTCGCCCGGTTTTCTTCTTCAAGGAACTGGCAACGGTCGGCAGTGTATTTTAACTTTACATCCATCTTGGCCATTTTATCTTTGCTCTCGCAGTGTGCGGACTTTTCGTCTCTTAACTCTTCGGCTGCCTTTAAAGCGTCCGCATTACTAATCCTTGCTTGTTCTTTGGCTCGGGCAAGCTCCGCCCGAAGGGTCTCCACAGTGGCAGCTCCATCTGCAGTCACAACATATTAAAGATACTGGCATCACGCTGCTCTTACTATGTGACATTCACCAGAAAACATTACTTACCATGTGCCTCGTCAAGCCGCTTGTTAACAAGCTCGATGTCGGCATCTGGCGCATCTAGTTGCTGTTTTAGTTCGGTAAACTCATTAGTCCGGCTAGCCACCTGTAACGCCCTCGATGCGGCTATATCTCCCACGTGTCGAAGCACGACTTAGAGGCATAACCGCATTGAAAGCAATGTCGCAAGTGAGATAATCTTCACACAACCCATGTAATACATAAGGGAAAAGAGATACATAGTTGGCTTACAATCGCCACTTCACACAATTACATGAATAAAGCATTACATCATCCAGACTCAATCAAGGTCCGACTACAGAACAAAAATAAAAGAAGGCTAGCCCAAATGCTACACAGATCCTCGATCGACCCCAACTGGGCTCCACTACTGATCAACTAGAACGAAACAACACAAAGGACAAGATCTTCATCGAGCTCCTCCTTGAGCTTGGTTGCGTCATCTGCATGGTAACCTCAGCACCTGCAAGCTGGTTTTGGAAGTATCTGTGACTCACGGGGACTCAGCAATCTCACACCCTCGCGATCAAGACTATTTAAGCTTATAGGAAGGGTAAAAGGTATGAGGTGGAGCTGCAGCAAGCGACTAGCATATATGGTGGCTAAACATACGCAAATGAGAGCGGGAAGAGAAGGCAAAGCACGGTCGAACAACTATGATCAAGAAGTGATCCTAGAACAACCTACGTCAAGCATAACTCCAACACCATGTCCACTTCCCGGACTCCGCCGGAAAGAGACCATCATGGTTACACACGTGGTTGATGCATTTTAATTAAGATCAACTTCAGGTTTTCTACAACCGGACGTTAACAAATTCCCATCTGCCCATAACCGTGGGCATGGCTTTCCAAAGTTCAATCCCTGCAGGGGTGTTCCAACTTAGCCCATCACAAGCTCTCACGGTCAACGAAGGATAAACCTTCTCCCGAGACATTCTGATCAGACTCGGCATCCCGGTTCTACAAGACAACTTCGACAAGGTAAAACAAATCCAGCAACACCGCCCGGATGTGCCGACAAATCCCGATAGGAGCTGCGCATATCTCCTTCTCAGGGCACACCAGATTGTCCAAGGTACGGGTAGGCCAGCCCAGAGTTGCCCCTGGTGGCCATCGGCAGCTGACAGGTTGGACCAACACTCAGAGGAGCACTGGCCCGGGGGTTTAAATAAAGATGACCCTTGAGTCCGCGGAACCCGAGGGAAAAAGAGGCTATGTGGCGAATGGTAAAACCAAAGTTGGGCATTGCTGGAAGAGTTTTATTCAAGGCGAACTATCAAGGGGTTCCCATTATTACCCAACCGCATAAGGAACGCAAAATCCGGGAACATAACACCGATATGATGGAAACTAGGGCGGCAAGAGTGGAACAAAACACTAGGCAAAAGGCCGAGCCTTCCACCCTTTACCAAGTATATAGATGCATTAATTAAATAAGAGATATTGTGATATCCCAACAAATAAACATGTTCCAACAAGGAACAACATCTCCATGTTCCAACAAGGAACAAACTTCATCTTCACCTGCAACTAACAACGCTATAAGAGGGGCTGAGCAAAGCGGTAACATAGCCAAACAACGGTTTGCTAGGACAAGGTGGGTTAGAGGCTTGGTTCAACAATATGGGAGGCATGATATAGCAAGAGGTAGGTATCGCAGCATAGGCATAGCAAAAGAGCGAGCATCTAGCAAGCAAAGATAGAAGTGATTTCGAGGGTATGGTCATCTTGCCTGAAATCCCGCAAGGGAGAAGAATGAGTCCATGAAGAAGACAAATGGACGTAGTCGAACGGGTCCTCACAAACGCGATGTTACCGGAACCAACCCAAAGAAGCAAACACCGGAAAGAAACACACAACATAGTAAACAACCACCACATAATCATGGCATGATGCACAAGCAAGTATGATGCATGTCCGGTTTAATGAAGCAAGGCATGGCAAAGTGCACAAGCAACCCTACAAATTAAGTGGAGCTCAATATGCAACGGAGTTGCATATTGAAGAAAACACCACATGACTTATTTAGTTCTCTCTCATTTATGTACCCAACAAGGTTAAATGTTGTTAGCATGGCAAGAGGTGAAGCATAATGAAACTATCTAATCTAGGCAAGTTTAAATGAAGCCGGAACAACAAAACAACAAGTCCGGAAATTCCTCATATGCATATATTAGGTTTGGTACAGTTCTGCCCTAAACACAATATTAGGGTTATTAAACAGGCAAAGTGAGTACACCATGTTAAACTAGGCATTTTTCTACGCCATTTACATATAAAGTTTATTAAATTCCGAGTTACAATTATTTAGTTATGAATAAAAGCATTTTAACATGGCATATGGGCAATATTACACACACAGCATTTTAAACATTTTAAACATGGATTAAAGTGACATATTATAAAACTAGACAAAATTCTAAGCAACTTTCATGTTAAGTTTGTTGGGTTCCGATGCACGGGTGAAAAGTTATCATCTGCATGATGTACAAGGGTTTTTCTGCAAAACCGCAGATCCTGGAAAAATAACTAAATTCACAGATCTGGGGAAAAACCTAAACAGGCCAAATCTAAGCATGTTGGGCCAGCGGAAAAGAAAGTAAGAAAAAAACAGAAGAGGTGCTGCAGTGGGCCTCACCATGGGCCATGCCCAAGTCGGTGGAAGAGGTGAGGCCGACAGGGGCGCGCGGTTGGGCTTAGCTGGAAGCGGTGCTGGGCCGCGGCTGAAGAGGAGGCCGGCCCATGCAGCTAGCCAGCGCGGTCAGGCGCGGGGCTGGACCGGACGAGCTCCTTGCTGTTCGACCTGAAGCGGAGGAGATGTAGGGGAAGCAGGGCAGCACTGGTGCGGGCGGCGATGGGACTTGCTCCGGTGGGGCGTAAAGGAACCGGCCGGATCCGAGGCTAGGTGGTGGTGGAACTCCGTTCTGAGGGCAGCCCGCGGCAGATTGGGGCGCAGATGAGGCGGGGCTTGCCGTCTTCGATAGAGCCTGACAGCGGCAGCATCAGGGGAGCAGGCAGGCCGCTGGGACTCCGGCAAGCTGGGGAGGCGCGTCCATGGTGAGGCAGGGGCACAGACGACGCAGAGACATTCAGATCCGGGCGGCGTGGCTCCCGGCAAGACCTTGGCAGTGGACTTGGTGTCTCGATGCCTGTCAAGAGAAACAGGGGAGAGAAGTGAGGCGGGAAGGAGGAAACGAGAAAGGAGGAGGAAGGTGATGGGGACGATGGGGTCCTGCAGGTGGTCGCCGGCGACGGCTGCCGGAGGAGGCTCGAGCAACGGGGACGAGGATGCCTTGGACACACGGATCAGGAGCTCCTCTCCCGTCAGTGTGTGGGAGACGAGCATGAGTGTGGGGCACGGGGCGATGGCTGGACGAGGGGATCCAGGGGAGGCGCGGGTAGGATCGTGGGGATTCTCGGAGTTTGGGCAAGTGGCCGCGCTCGGGATCGAAGGAGGAGCAATGGTTGGTTGGATCGGGCAGAGGGAGGTTTCGAGGGGGATTTGGAATGAGGGGATCCCGAGAGGATTAGTGGCGGTGGCCGAGAGGGATGGATGGGACAACGACCCTAGAAATTAGGGTTGACTGTTTATATAGGTAGATAGGTTAGGTTAGGGGCTATTCGGCCCATCCGATCGTAATCGGACGACCCCGGATACATAGGTTAGGGGCCCCAATTTACAAAACCGAGATGTTTTCTAGACGATTGGGGATGTTTCGGATCCAACGGTGGTGACAGTCCGAGTCGGGTCCGGGACAGCTTTTCGGACGCGCGCGCGAGGAGAGCCGCAGGCTGACGAGAGAGGTTAGGTAGGGTCTGACGGTGAGTAGTGGACTGTGCAGAAGGCCTCGGGCTAAGACAAGAGAAGAGATAGGGAGGCCCGGCGTCTGTTTCCGGAGATCGAAAACGTCCGACGATAGACCGGCTATAGTGCCACTATAGTTTAACGTTTGGGCTATCAAACAAACCCCGAATGCGATGAAACTTGGCAGGCGGCCTACTAACAACATAACAACACCGCATGCCAACTTTCAACCCATTCCGAGAACATTTTACGGCCACTTATAAAATAATATTTCAGACATGCCGCGGGCGCGTGCAAGTGTACCTAGGCTCAAAACGGACAACGGAGAGAACGAGGAGGCCGGGACGGATGCAAGTTTCGAAAACATGATGATGCAATGCACATGATGACATGACAAGATGCGACACGCAAGCAAATGACAAAGCAATAAAGCGAATAACTGGAGAACACCTGGCACATCGGTCTCGGGGCGTCACAACACTCCACCACTACGAGAGGATCTCGTCCCGAGATCTAGGATGGCACCGGAGGGAAAAAGAAGAGGAAGAGAAAGAGAATAGGTAAAACTAAGTTGCTTCTTTGACAAACGAGTGAGACCAAAGAACCTTGCAAAGGTTAAGCCATATCGAGAAAAGAATACAACGGAGATAAATGAAGTTGAAAGCACTCCGTTAGCAAAGAGGAAAACAAGGAAGAACAACTTTGGGCAGCACTCCGGTTGAGAAGGGATGCAAGGCTTGATAAGATGAAAAGAACTTGAGCCAAAAGGCACAACTCTCCGGTTAAATAGATAGGCATGAAAAGAATATGATCTTTGACAAAACGAGATGATGGGTGAAAAGAACAACGTCGCAATGCCTCCGAAAGAGAGAAATAGAATATAGATCATTGAAATAAAAGAATGGAGAAGAAAAGCCAACTTCTTCCACAACAGAGTTTGAAAAGGTATCCTTAGGAGAAGGGTCGAACGGAGTTGTCGGAAATCCAACCACGCAAAGAGTAAGCTAGTTGTGGGCTTATGGGAAAAACATCTCAAGATTATGAGGTGACAACCAGCCACTGGCAGAAACGATAAATTGGATTGATATGAACAAGGAGACGAGAAAGTTATTCACCGGGAGGATAAAGAAGAACTTGTGTCCTTTATAAGCACCATGGATAGCAACAATCCTCAGGGAAGGCTTCAGGTGAAATATACCCAAACATAACTCCAAAGAAGAGGTTGATGGATTTAAAATACCTCATTCTTAACAACATGTGGAACATGAAACATGAACTCAAATTATCAAGAATGACATAATACCACCTCCAATGATACGGAAGAAAGAATTGCACTCCGGATAGCAAGAAGAGGAAAACTTGAGTTCCTCTGAAAAGAATCTCGATGAACACTTCGAAAAGGAAATAAATCCTTGATGAACCATCATGTAGAGTCTCCATGAAGAACTCCGGTAAACAAAAGGATGACGAAAAGAAAAGGAAGTTGAAAACACAAGGTGAATCCTTGTACCGATTTAGATGAATCTCCGTGGTGAAATAGTTGAAAAAGATTGGAACTCCAGGAAAAGAGAAGATGAACAATTGAAATAAGGAATTTGATGAACCTCCGAAATAAGGAATTAATCATCTGGGTGAATCAAGAATAAGAATTATGTTATGCTCCTCCTTCACCAATTAAATTGATGACGAGCAAACAGATTGCATACAACTTATTCTCGTAAAAAGGATTAAGATAGATATAGCACAAACTTGGGGATGACTTCAACGAACCACCGGTGGGATTTGGAAAACAACGAATGAATTGATACGATAACCAAGGAAAGGAACTCTTGAACGAACCACCGTAAGAATTGAAAACGAACGAAGTAAAAGGGAAGAATCACCGGTAAGAATTAGCAAATAACGAAGATGCTTGAGAGAATTTAGATCCATGAGAACAAAGAGATCATGATTGATTAGAGGATATTTGAATGATGCACCGGTAAGATTTGGAGAGCGAGAGCTGAAAGCTGAAATGAATAATATTTGAAAAGATGGCCTTCGGAGGAAAGAAATGGAAAACAACTCATGAAATGCTCCGGATGGGTGGAAAGAATTTTCACAATCAAAAACAATTATGAGAGGATGGCAACAAGATAGAATCACGAATCTTTGAGAGAACGGATAAGATATGGAGGAAAAACTCTTGTTCGGTCTTCAAAATCTGAGAATTACGATGAGAAACACCACCAAGAATTGTTGAGACACTCCGGAATGAAAATTAGAAAAGGTTGAGCCAATGATGGAAGAATTTGACAGATCTTGGAGAAATACATATGACTGATGATGAATCATTCTTACGTCAAACTTTGAAGAGGATTTGAGAATCACTCCGGAAAGATTAGAAGAGTCAGGTAAGATCTTGTGAAAAGACCTGTGGGTTATGGCCCACTGAAAAGAAACACCGTTGAAATGATTGCTTGAAAAGAGAGATTACACCGGTTGACTTAAATGGCTTGAATGAGAGAACATCCTCGAAAGATTTTGAATGAATGCAGAGTGGAAACACGAGTCTTCGAGATATCTTGAGCACTCTAGAACAATTGAAAAGCGAGAAATGGATGATTAAGAGGTGCAATGGCATGGGAAAAGCATTTGAACTAGGGAAAAGAATATGATTGACAAGACTTGACTAGAATCCACCGGAGAAGAAAAAGAACGAAGAATGATAAACTCGAACCTCCGTTCATATCTTCTTGAGAAACACCGGATAAAAACATTGACGGAAAAGAATGGAGAGACTTCACATGAATAAAAGGATACTTGATTAAGAAATCTGAGTCCTCGGAGAAAAAGGGTGGGAGGGTGGGAAAACAAAGGTAATTTGGGACGGATGAAATGAACACCGATGAGAAGAACTGATAATTGATATCGCGAATGTAGGAATGATCGGATCCACCTGAAGAGAAAATGCCGGCTGAAAAGGAATTACATGACAAACTCAATGATCGAGAAGGATTAGTGTTCACATCGGGGTATGAGAACACCGCTTAGGAAAGGGTATGGAATCAACATTTGACTTCGAAGCAACTCGAATAACACAACTCAAAAACAAAACAAAGGATTGGCTTGCAAAATAAGCCAGAACAAACATATGATAGAGATTTCGTCCGAAGTTTTCGTGGTGGGGCCTACACGGGCTCGATCATACAGCACCATCATGTACAAGGCAGTGCACATGACATATGAAGCGTCCCCGAGTCGGCATAGCCAAGGACTCTTTAAGACACAACGAGACCACTGTAAAACCAACCGTGAATAGGCGGACCACTAGACGTCGAACCCCAATTTCATATCATATATCCGTCGGAAAGAAATCCTAAGAGCTACTTGAATTCCCACTTATAAACTCCCGAAATTTTCCGGTTATGCAATCAGGTGTTGGGGATACAGGGGAAGCATAATATCTCACCCAAAACTAACAAATCCTACATCTAGTTGTATCCATCCTTCAACACATAACCAGGAAACCTTCGGAAATCATCTACCTCAACCTTCGAAAAGCATCCGTTATACAAGTTATGGCAATACTCCCGAACTCCCGCCCCAGTACTAGGTGGCGTCGAGGTTATCTCACCAACAACTGCATAAAAGAGATTTTCGATGTCGGTGAAACTAAACTCAGGTATTCCAGAACTGCAACGATAAAATTGTGACGACAACACCTCGAAGCTCAACTCCCCGGGACACTGCCACAACCTGATGAGGACATGACTACCTTGGATACGACCAAAAATATTGCATACATGCATATTTGTTAGGTGATTTCTAATGCAAACTATTCAATAATCTATTTATGTTATCCAGAACAAAAATACTTCACACACTTTTGTGTTTTGTCTAATTGCAGGTGTATGGGACATTTGTACAATCCACATATGAAGATAAGGGAAAAGGAGAAGTTTATGTTGTGTTCAAAAAGTCCTCTCACGTCACTTTTGGGCCAAGAGAAGATAGAGTCCAAGTCTTTCACGTTTTGGATTCAGATTCGGACTGCACAGACATACCTGACTCAAAACGCCAACAAATTTTTCATACGGACTCCAAATTGGGTGACTCTTTTTTGTTGGAAACTAGATTTCATGCTCTTTCCAACCCAATTGGATTCACCTTCAAATTCGTCTGGAGCGTTGAGTTACGGACGAAACAATCTGACGTTGCAGCAGAATCCGAGTCAAACTACAAGCCCAAAGGTGTTGCATCACCTCCACTTGGGCCCATGAGCCTTGTACGACCTAGGGTTAGTTTTAGGCTGCCTTGGGACGTCCTCCCACCTCCTTGGCCGCCACCCCTTGCTCCTATATAAGTAGATCCATCTAGTAGCTTTTTCCTTGGGATTTGTTTAGTTAAAAGTTAGCCATTGCAACTTCGTGTACTTCGTTTGTGTCCAACGACCAGACCAAGACCTCTTCCGGATCCCCACCATTATCAATACTTCATATATATTTGCGATATTCAGATTGCTTTATCATATTCTTGCTCGTTCTTCGATTGCTTGCAGGAATAGACCTTCGTGGTCAGGCTGACCGTGCTTCCAGCATCGTCAGTAACCTCAAGAGATTGGTTTAGCGGTTGCTAAGGCGCAACGTCGTGGATCTTTGTAGTTGGATCGTCAAAGTCGTCTCCACCAAATCGATAGTTATCATATCATCGAAAGATCGGGACCCTCGCCTCTATCAAGTGGTATCAGTTTTCAGGTTGCTCGGTGAGAATTTCCAGTTTTCCTAGATTAGATTTATTTTCTTACCTATTGTCCAAGAAAAAACCACAAAAAAGAGTTAGATCTATTCATCCTTGGTCCAAGCCAGTCTGAGCCTTTGCAATTTTCTTTTCATTGCTTGCATAGTTGAATTATCGGTTGCATCGTCGTGTCGAGTTGCTGGTCTTAGTGTCTAGTTCGTTTAGAGTTTCGACTTCTATTCACATTAGTCACGCCACCGCTGCATCATTATCTCTTCCGCTGTCCACCACCCATCCATCAATTTCCACCACGTGCTACCCACCATTCATTGTCATAATAATAGTTGAGATCGTTCACATCTTCGCTTGATCCAATCTGCGTCTTATCTAGTTTGTTTTGGAAAGAGGGAGAAAAAAAAGAGAGAGAAAAACGAGAAAAAAAAAGAGAAAAAAAGGAGAAAAAAAATCAAAAAAATCGGCACAAACTTTTTCAGAGGAAAGTTGGAGACAAAGTTGTTGATATATCCTGCTTGGCTGTTGTTTCACATCATTATCTTTACTGCCGTTGTGATCTTCACTTATATCTTGCTGTCCAGAGCTACTTAGTATCCTTCATTGATGCTAGTTGCGCTACGACGTGACCTCATTAGTGTTCTAGGCTCGCATCTCTAGTTCGGTCTAGCCTAGGACCAGCATAGTACCGTCGTTGAGCGTTTATTCAACATTGCATCTCTGAATTGATTATTGCTAATCTTTTGCTACCATATATAGCCAACCCAGCTCCACATATTTCTACACCGTGTATACGTACGTTCCCCTGGCAATCGCTTTACACAATCTTCAGAGTTATTTGACACCGTTGGTTGCCTGTCACCACCTGTTGCTTGGTAAGAACTTGTAAGATATTGATATTTGCTTTACTGTGAGCGCTTTACCACCACACCCTAGTAGTTCATAGGAACATTATTCTTGAATTTTGTTTCTTGTTTCTACTAATCATGACAGGTTCCGAAGATAGAAGTTCTTGGATGACGGACACATCTTCACCATCACGAGAGTTGGGACAACACACACAAGCACATGGTCAGGTTATCTTTTTACCGTCATTTGAGGGTAGATTTAATCCTACTACATATCTAGCTTGGGAGCTTGAAGTAGAACAATATTTTAGTCACCATGACTTTTCTGAACTTGAGCGAGTGCGAGCAGCCACTAGAGCATTTACTGATTTTGCTTCTGTTTGGTGGAGTGTGCATTGTAAGAAAAACATTGATAACCAACCCACAACTTGGAAAGTTTTGAAAGCTATAATGAGACAACAATTTTTCCCTCCTTATTATCGTCGTGAATTGCTTCGCAAATTTGAACAATTTAAACAAGGCAACAACACTGTTCATGCTTACTACCAAGAGTTCAAATCTTATATGCATCATTGTAACATAGAAGAATCTGAGAATGATACAATGAATAGATTTTTTGGTGGTTTGAACCATGATATTGAGGCAAGATTTCAGTATATTCCTCGTTGCATTACTGGTATGTATGTCCGTGCTTGTACCTTTGAGAGACAGATAAAGGAGGATGCATTAGGTGACTACAACAACTACTATTCCAGTTCATGCTCGCCACCGCCGGTGGGTTCCTCCATCATTGCACCTCGGATTATGAGCGCGACATCATCTCAAGGGTATGGTACATTGTCAACGTCCGTACCTACATCAGCTACATCTTTGCCACAAGGTAACAGTAAAGGTATTGATGATATAACTTCACATGAGAATGATGCATGCCTAGTTAACTTGAATGCGTCATGTATTGAGTTACCTGTTGATTTGAGCACACCACCTATTTTAGAGAATCCTGTTACTGTCATGAATGCGTCATGTGATCAAACAACTGAAATATCAATAATTTTGAGTGCACCCATTGAATTAACTGTTGATGCAAAAGAACTAATGTTTAATCATGTTGATATGGCCTCCAATCTTGGTGATGATTCTGTGTCCAATGACTTATTGCATGTTTGCTTATTTAAGCATGTTGTAGCATGTAAATTTGATGCAAGTAAGGTTTATTCACCAAAGTTGGGATGGTTTAATGATGAACATTGCGAATCTTTTGAAATGAATAAGAGCTTCACTTATATGTGCAAACTGAGTTCTAATATTTTCATGCCTTCTACTTCTTGTGATAATTTTTTGGCTTTAGTTTTTATGAACTATGAAAGTTACTCATGTATACATGTGTCATACGTGCAAAAATCAAGGGAAGTTAAACTGGATGACATATACATATACAACATGTACACCTTGTCTCTTTTGTTAGCCACATTTCAGATTAAGCAACGCCGAGGACGGCTTTGTTTTCAAAAAGGGGAGGATGATGAGGACATGAATACCTTGGATACGACCAAAAATATTGCATACATGCATATTTGTCAGGTGATTTCTAATGCAAACTATTCAATAATCTATTTATGTTATCCAGAACAAAAATACTTCACACACTTTTGTGTTTTGTCTAATTGCAGGTGTATGGGACATTTGTACAATCCACATATGAAGATAAGGGAAAAGGAGAAGTTTATGTTGTGTTCAAAAAGTCCTCTCACGTCACTTTTGGGCCAAGAGAAGATAGAGTCCAAGTCTTTCACGTTTTGGATTCAGATTCGGACTACACAGACATACCTGACTCAAAACGCCAACAACTTTTTCATACAGACTCCGAATTGGGTGATTCTTTTTTTGTTGGAAACTAGATTTCGTGCTCTTTCCAACCCAATTGTATTCACCTTCAAATTCGTCCGGAGCGTTGAGTTACGGACGAAACAATCTGACGTTGCAGCAGAATCCGAGTCAAACTACAAGCCCAAAGGTGTTGCATCACCTCCACTTGGGCCCATGAGCCTTGTACGACCTAGGGTTAGTTTTAGGCTGCCTTGGGACGTCCTCCCACCTCCTTGGCCGCCACCCCTTGCTCCTATATAAGTAGATACATCTAGTAGCTTTTTCCTTGGGATTTGTTTAGTTAAAAGTTAGCCATTGCAACTTCGTGTACTTCGTTTGTGTCCAACGACCAGACCAAGACCGCTTCCGGATCCCCACCATTATCAATACTTCATATATATTTGCGATATTCAGATTTCTTTATCATATTCTTGCTCGTTCTTCGATTGCTTGCAGGAATAGACCTTCGTGGTCAGGCTGACCGTGCTTCCAGCATCGTCAGTAACCTCAGGAGATTGGTTTAGCAGTTGCTAAGGCGCAACGTCGTGGACGTTTGTAGTCGGATGGTCAAAGTCGTCTCCACCAAATCGATAGTTATCATCTCATCGAAAGATCGGGACCCTCACCTCTATCACAACCCCTAAATGACAGGAGGCACCAAGAACAATGTTCTTGTCACAAAACCATCGGAACGATTCCAAGATACCCGCGTGATCCTAAAAAAAATTAGTGAAATTTGAGAAGAGAAGAGTCAAAACTCTACGTCAGGATTCCTTACCAGAGCGATGAAGGGACTGGGGAGTAAAAAGAATTCCTAAACTCTCTGATATATAATTCCTAAATGACTCAAAACATTTTTTCTAGACTCAACTCATCAGCTAATTCGATCAAGCAGTGGGGGCTCCTAAGGTCGGGGAAAGCTCTGATTACAAACTTGTAACGCCCTCGATGCGGCTACATTTCCCACGTGTCGAAGCACGACTTAGAGGCATAACCACATTGAAAGCAATGTCGCAAGTGAGGTAATCTTCACACAACCCATGTAATACATAAGGGAAAAGAGATACATAGTTGGCTTACAATCGCCACTTCACACAATTACATGAATAATGCATTACATCATCCAGATTCAATCAAGGTCCGACTACGGAACCAAAATAAAAGAAGACTACCCCAAATGCTACACAGATCCTCGATCGAGCCCAACTGGGCTCCACTACTAATCAACTAGAACGAAACAACACAAAGGACAAGATCTTCATCGAGCTCCTCCTTGAGCTTGGTTGCGTCATCTGCACGGTAACCTTAGCACCTGCAAGCTGGTTTTGGAAATATCTGTGAGTCACAGGGACTCAGCAATCTCACACCCTCACGATCAAGACTATTTAAGCTTATAGGAAGGGTAAAAGGTATGAGGTGGAGCTGCAGCAAGCGACTAGCATATATGGTGGCTAAACATACGCAAATGAGAGTGGGAAGAAAAGGCAAAGCACGGTCGAACAACTATGATCAAGAAGTGATCCTAGAACAACCTACGTCAAGCATAACTCCAACACCGTGTCCACTTCCCGGACTCCGCCGGAAAGAGACCATCATGGTTACACACGCGGTTGATGCAATTTAATTAAGATCAACTTCAGGTTTTCTACAACCGGATGTTAACAAATTCCCATCTGCCCATAACCGCGGGCATAGCTTTCGAAAGTTCAATCCCTGCAGGGGTGTCCCAACTTAGCCCATCACAAGCTCTCATGGTCAACGAAGGATAAACCTTCTCCCGAGACATTTCGATCAGACTCGGCATCCCGGTTCTACAAGACAACTTCAACAAGGTAAAACAAATCCAGCAAAACCGCCCGGATGTGCCGACAAATCCCAATAGGAGCTGCACATATCTCATTCTCGGGGCACACCAGATTGTCCAAGGTACGGGTAGGCTAGCCCAGAGTTGCCCCTGGTGGCCACCGGCAGCTGACAGGTTGGACCAACACTCAGAGGAGCACTGGCCCGGGGGTTTAAATAAAGATGACCCTTGAGTCCGCGGAACCGAAGGGAAAAAGAGGCTAGGTGGCGAATGGTAAAACCAAAGTTGGGCATTGCTGGAAGAGTTTTATTCAAGGCGAACTGTCAAGGGGTTCCCATTATTACCCAACCGCGTAAGGAACGCTAAATCCGGGAACATAACACCGATATGACGGAAACTAGGGCGGCAAGAGTGGAACAAAACACTAGGCAAAAGGCCGAGCCTTCCACCCTTTACCAAGTATATAGATGCATTAATTAAATAAGAGATATTGTGATATCCCAACAAGGAACAACATCTCCATGTTCCAACAAGGAACAAACTTAATCTTCACCTGCAACTAACAACGCTATAAGAGGGGCTGAGCAAAGCAGTAACATAGCCAAACAACGGTTTTCTAGGACAAGGTGGGTTAGAGGCTTGGTTCAACAATATGGGAGGAATGATATAATAAGTGGTAGGTATCGCAGCATTGGCATAGCAAAAGAGCGAGCATCTAGCAAGCAAATATAGAAGTGATTTCGAGGGTATGGTCATCTTGCCTGAAATCCCGCAAGGGAGAAGAACCAGTCCATGAAGAAGACAAACGGACATAGTCGAACGGGTCCTCACAAACGCGACGTTACCGGAACCAACCCAAGAAGCAAACACCGGAAAGAAACACACAACATAGTAAACAACCACCACATAATTATGGCATGATGCACAATCAAGTATGATGAATGTCCGGTTTAATGAAGCAAGGCATGGCAAAGTGCACAAGCAACCCTACAAATTAAGTGGAGCTCAATATGCAACAGAGTGGCATATTGAAGAAAACACCACATGACTTATTTAGTTCTCTCTCGTTTATGTACCCAACAAGGTTAAATGTTGTTAGCATGGCAAGAGGTGAAGCATGATGAAACTATATAATCTAGGCAAGTTTAAACGAGGCCGGAACAACAAAACAAGTGCAGAAACTCCTCATATGCATATATTAGGTTTGGTACTGTTCTGCCCTAAACACAATTTTAGGGTTATTAAACATGCAAAGTGAGTACACCATGTTAAACTAGGAATTTTTCTACGCCATTTACATATAAAGTTTATTAAATTCTGAGTTACGGTTATTTAGTTATGAATAAAAGCATTTTAACATGGCATATGGGCAGTATTACACACATAGCATTTTAAACATTTTAAACATGGATGAAAGTGACATATTGTAAAACTAGACAAAATTCTAAACAACTTCCATGTTAAGTTTGTTGGGTTACGATGCACGGGTGAAAAGTTATCATATGCATGATGTACAAGGGTTTTTCTGCAAAACCGCAGATCCTGGAAAAATAACTAAATTCACAGATCTGGAGAAAAACCTAAACAGGCCAAATCTAAGCATGTTGGGCCAGCAAAAAAGAAAGAAAGAAAAAAACAAAAGAGGCGCTGCAGTGGGCCTCACCATGGGCCAAGCCCAAGTCGGTGGAAGAGGTGAGGCCGGCAGCGGCGCGCGACTGGGCTTAGCTGGAAGCGGTGCTGGGCCGCGGCTGAAGAGGAGGCCGGCCCACGCAGCTGGCCAGCGCGGTCAGGCACGGGGCTGGACCGGACGAGCTCCTTGCTGTTCGACCTGAAGCGGAGGAGATGCAGGGGAAGCAGGGCAGCACTGGTGCGGGCGATGGGACTTGCTCCGGCGGGGCGTACAGGAACTGGCCGGATCCGAGGCTAGGTGGTGGTGGAACTCCGTTCTGAGGGCAGCCCGCAGCAGATCGGGGCGCAGATGAGGCGGGGCTTGCCATCTTCGACAGAGCCTGACAGCGGCAGCATCATGGGAGCAGGCGGGCCGCTGGGACTCCAACAAGCTAGGGAGGCGCTTCCATGGTGAGGCAGGGGCACGGACGACGCAGAGACAGCCGGATCCAGGCGGCGTCGCTCCCCGCAAGACCTTGGCAGCGGACTTGGTGGCTCGATGCCTGTCAAGAGAAACAGGGGAGAGAAGTGAGGCGGGAAGGAGGAAATGAGAAAGGAGGAGGAAGGTGATGGGCACGATGGGGTCCTGCAGGTGGTCGACGGCGACGGCTGCCGGAGGAGGCTCGAGCAACAGCGACGAGGATGCCTTGGACACATGGATCGGGAGCGCCTCTCCCATCAGTGTGTGGGAGACGAGCATGAGCGTGGGGCACGGGGCGATGGCTGGACGAGGGGATCCAGGGGAGGCGCGGGTAGGATAATGGGGATTCTCATAGTTTGGGCAGGTGTCTGCGCTCGGGATCGAAGGAGGAGCAATGGTTGGTTGGATCGGGCAGAGGGAGGTTTCGAGCGGGGTTTGGAATGAGGGGGTCCCGACAGGATTAGTGGCGGTGGCCGAGAGGGATGGATGGGACAACTCCCCTAGAAATTAGGGTTGACTGTTTATATAGGTGGATAGGTTAGGTTAGGGGCTATTCGGTCCATCCGATCGTAATCGGATGACCCCGGATACATAGGTTAGGGGCCCCAATTTACAAAACGGAGATGTTTTGTAGACGTTTGGGGATGTTTCGGATCCAACGGTGGCGACAATCCGGGTCGGGGCCGGGACAGATTTTCGGACGCGCGCGCAAGGAGAGTCGCGGGCTGACGAGAGAGGTTAGGTAGGGTCTGACGGTGAGTAGTGGACTGTGCAGAAGGCCTCGGGCTAAGGAAAGAGAAGAGAAAGGGAGGCCCGGCGTCTGTTTCCGGAGATCGAAAACGTCCGACGATAGACCGGCTATAGTGCCGCTATAGTTTAACGTTTGGGCTATCAAACGAACCCCGAATGCGATGAAACTTGGCAGGCGACCTACTAACAACATAACAACACCGCATGCCAACTTTCAAGCCATTCCGAGAACATTTTCGGCCACTTATAAAATAATATTTTGGACATGCCGCGGGCGCGTGCAAGTGTACCTGGGCTCAGAACGGACAACGGAGAGAACGGGGAGGCCGGGACGGATGCAAGTTTCGAAAACATGATGATGCAATGCACATGATGACATGACAAGATGCGACACGCAAGCAAATGACAAAGCAATAACAACGAATAACTAGAGGACACCTGGCACATCGATCTCGGGGCGTCACACCACCGGAGCTTCCACCACCTGCACATAAAAGCGGTATGGTTATTACCTGGGACTACGATCCTCTGTTTGTCGCCTTCCTCAGCGACAACCAGAGTCTCAGGGGCTACTATGTACACAGGGCACACCTAAAAATGTGCGGTACTATCACAAATGTACATCATTTTACATACCTCAAAGCCCGTTAGTAGACTCATAAAGGCGTCATGCAACCCTCTTTCGGCGGATGAAATCCTTTCCGTCACTATACCCATCAATGTACGCTGTTCTTCTGAGATGTCCACTCGCTCCAACAGCTCCCTTAGTACGTCCGACCGCATACCAAACGGTGCCGGACTCTTTTGTTTGCTCTCTTCAAGAGCCGGACACTGGGGACTTCAGGTGACTATAGGATTATATTCTGGCCTCACCGGATCTGGAGAGGCCCTCCGTGACGACACTTGAAGGTCGCCCGCTTCTTGAGCGGGGGAGTCCGGGGGAGGCGTTTCGCTCTCCATCATCTCCGGGAGAAGATCCCCCGAAGACGAGCTCTGCTGAGAAGGGCTAAGATCCGAACTGCAAGATAAATGCTTCGGTTATTTTCCACAGAGGTAAGGTAGTATATCTTCACTATTAAAGTACTTTTTTATTACTTACAGCTCGTTGGAGGGCTGATCCCCGCGCGGACTTTGTGCGGTAAGAGCACCCTCCAAGGCAGGACCCTCCGGTGGAGACTTCTTCTCCCGTTTGGAAGCCTTGGTTTCCGGATCTTCAGAGGCAGTCCTCTTCCTTCCCCGGAGCGAGAGAATGTCAGATTCTTCCCCTTGGTTATCCTCCTTCACGGAGGCACTCATTCCCTCGGTTGCAATTGGTAGCGATGGGGGCCCGCTTTCGCCCTCATTATTCCCCCCTTTATCTTCCTTTGAGGGCTCCGGGCAAGGTGCTGGCTCGAGCATCTTTTACAGTACCGGATTGTCCAAACCCTCAGGAAGGGGGCCGAACACCGTATCATATTCGCCTTTGTTAGCCAGTCCTGGTCAAAGAGTGATTTCTCGGAATGACGTCATGATAAATGAAAGACGGTGTGTTCGGCTAGAGGATTACTTACTTGGTCAGCGGTGCGGTTGCTGCTCAGGCCCACGTCCTTGGTAGTATTCGGACACTCTATTTGGGGTCCGAAGAATGATTTATACATCTCCTCGTGCATTAGGCCGAGGAAATTCTGAATAGTGCGTGGTCCTTCTGGGTTGAACTCCCACATGCGGAGGGGCCGGCGTTTGCAAGGCTGGACTCGACGAACCAGCATGACTTGCACCACCATAACCAGACTAAAATCTCCTTCGAAGATATCTTGAATGCGGCTCTGCAGTATAGGCACGTCCTTGGCTGGAGCCCAGCTCAGCCCTCTGCTAATCCATGATATCAGTTGTGGTGGAGGGCCCGAGCGAAAAGCAGGGGCAGCCGCCCACTTGGCACTTCTGGGAGCTGTGATGTAAAACCACTCCCGTTGCCATAATCCGGACACCTCTGGAAAGGAACCCTTTGGCCATGGAGCTCCAGTTATCTTGCTTATTAATGCGCCTCCACACGCTACATGCTGCCCCTCGACCATCTTCGGCTTCACGTCAAAGGTCTTGAGCCACAGGCCGAAGTGAGGGGTAATGCGGAGGAAGGCCTCACATACGACAATAAATGCCGAGATGTGGAGAAAGGACTCCGTGGCTAGATCGTGGAAATCTAGCCCGTAATAGAACATAAAACCCCTAACGAAGGGATCCAGAGTGAGGCCTAGAGCCCGAAGGAAGTGGGAGACAAACACAACGTTCTCTTTGGGTTCGGGAGTAGGGACGACCTGCCCTTGGGCAGGCAGCCGATGCGAAACCTCGGCGGTCAGGTATCTGGCCTCCCTCAACTTCTTGATATCCTCTTCCGTAATGGAGGAGGGCATCCAGCAGCCTTGAAGGCTGGATCCGGACATGATTGAATGTCCGAAGCACCTAACCTGGGCTTTGGGTGTTAGAACTCGAGGCGGGGGAAGGATTCGATTGAGCACGGGTGGGAAAAAGTAAAAACCTTGTCCCTTTATAAAGAGGGTGAATATCAAGCGTCCTCCTAGTGGCCGTTTGGGACTTGCCTAAAATCTAGGAGTCCTAGGCACAGTCGGGTTACCCACGCCCGTATTGATGAGAATCCCGTAATAAGGGGAACACGATCTCTGCTTTGACAAGACGTGTCAAGAAACTGCCTCGCGTTATGTGCGGGGCTAGCTAAAGGAAACGGTTCGAGTAATCACCGGGCCGTGGCGTAATGTCATGTTGCCAAAATGTGTCAACAGATTAGAATTGTGGAAATATTATTCTCTCTATAGTGGTATGTGGAACTTATTTTGCAGGGTCGGACACTATCCCGGTCTTCAAACTCTTCTGTGATGTGTTTGGAGGAGGAACACGCCTTGCAATGCCGAAGACAATACTGTGTGCCGGACTCATCGTCATTGAAGCCTGGTTTAGGGGCTACTGAGGGAGTCCTAGATTAGGGGGTCTCCAGACAGCCGGACTATATCCTTTGGCCGGACTATTAGACTATGAATATACAAGATTGAAGACTTTGTCTCGTGTCCGGATGGGATTTTACTTGCCGTGGAAGGCAAGCTAGGCAATACGGATATGTATATCTCCTCCTTTGTAACCAACCTTGTGTAACCATAGCCCTTTCCAGTGTCTATATAAACCGAAGGGTTTTAGTCCGTAGGACAACATACAATCATACCATAGGCTAGCTTCTAGGGTTTAGCCTCTCCGATCTCGTGGTAGATCTACTCTTGTACTACCCATATCATCAATATTAATCAAGCAGGACGTAGGGTTTTACCTCCATCAAGAGGGCCTGAACCTGGGTAAAACATCGTGTCCCCTGCCTCCGGTTACCATCCGCCTTAGACGCACAGTTCGGGACCCCCTACCCGAGATCCGCCGGTTTTGACACCGACAACCGACAACTGGCATGAGTGTGTGGACATGAATGTAATGTCGGTGAGAAATACGTACTCCCCCAAGCTTAGGCTTTTGGCCTAAGTTGGTCTATGGCCACGGGTGGCCTGGTGGAAATCCAAAGTTGTAGCTGGGGTCATACTAAGATGCAGAAGCTACTGCCTGATGAGGTGCAGCTTGGAGGCGAGCTGCCTCCGTCCTCCTCTCATACTCGTTCGCCTCCTCCCTGGTTATAACATATCTCCTTTTTGCCTGAAAGTCAAAGAAAGTAGGAGCAGGGAGAGCAACATGGACGATGCGCTGTCTGTCAAAGATTAGTCAGTACTGGAGGAATTGTTCATTCCTCTCAACAAACTGATGGCGAACCATAGCATTATAATCTAGATAAGCAGGAGGCAATTCAATATCATTCTCATGTATGGGTATCTCAAGAAAATTAGCTACACGAGTTGCATAAATTCCACCAAACAAATCTCCACTTAAAATATTAAGATGCAACCTACATGCAACAATAGCCCCCAAGTTGTATTTTTTATCACCCAATACCGCACTCTTGAGGACACTAAGATCTGGAATGCACATGTGGCAAGCCTCATCTTTACCCTTAATGCATCTACCCACGAAGAGAGCAAAATAATGTATGGCAGGAAAATGAATGCTCCCTATGGTAGCTTGTGTTATTTCTCTAGATTCCCCCACAGTGATACTAGCAAGAAATTCTTTAAATTCAGATTTGCGAGGTTCACTAACACTACCCCACTGCGGGAGTTTACAAGCAGTATTAAAATCTTCTGAGTCCATGGTATAAGATTTATCATAGAGATCAAATAGGACGGTGTGAGAATTGCGTGATGATGTAAATTTAAACCTTCTCACAAAGGAATCAGTTAAGTGATAATATTGGGGGCACTTATCTAACACGAAGCCCTCAAGTTCAGCATTACGCACATACGCGTCAAATTCCTCCTTAATTCCTGCTTGGACCATAAAATCTTCTGACGGCAATTCACAAAGCCGCACTTGAGCTTCTCTTGGTAGTTCATAGTCTGGCTCACGTATCACGGGCCTAGGTCCTTGCTTCCTTGAGGAACCACCTTGGTACATTTTCCTAAACATATTTCTTCCTCTAAAAAGTTTCTAAAAATTTTAGTGACTCAAAATAAAAGTGAACCAAACTCAACAAGATTGATAGCAACTACTCCTACAAGTGCCTAGAGGCCATATCATGCATTAAAACTACTTTTGACCACATAAATTTGACATGCAAGCTCAAGAACAGGGTCACCTAAGCAGCAAAAAATTGCAATAAATAAAGCACTAGAACAAAAACTAATTGGGCCATTGGAGGAGTCACATACCGAAGAACAATCCCCCAAAGCAGTTCTGTGAATGGAGCTTTGAGCAAGGAGATTGAAAATGGAAGCAAGATGAGCTAGAACACGGGTTTGAGCTAGGTGGGGATTTTTTCTGTAGGAAGACGAAGTGTGTGGGTGCAAGTATAAGTGGAGGGGGGCACATGGGGTGTTCTTAGTGCCAATAATTCTTAAATATTCTAAAAAAATCATATTTCATTTTCGGGGCATTTGGAGAACTTTTATTTTTGAGGTGTTTTTTATTACATGGATAATTCAGAAAACAGACAGAAAATACTATTTTTTCTTTATTTAATCTAAATAACAGAAAGTAAAAAGAGGGTACAGAGAGTTGTGCTTTCTAACTTCATCCATATCATGCTCATCAAAAGGAATACACTTACAAGGTTGATCAAGTCTTGTTAACAAACTCATTCCGAATCGCATGAAACTGGAGAAATTTTGAATAACACTAGGTTACCTCAATGGGGATATTCACGTCCCCAACAATAAGAATATCATATTTCTT
This sequence comes from Triticum urartu, assembly GCF_056163025.1. NCBI lineage: Eukaryota > Viridiplantae > Streptophyta > Magnoliopsida > Poales > Poaceae > Triticum > Triticum urartu. The sequence goes on from NC_141875.1 coordinate 348,052,524, forward strand.
CTTAGCAGTCGGAAGAGGAAATTCCAAACCTCCAATAGTAATCAATGGAATTTTTCCAATAGAATTGATACTGTGGACTTGAGGTTGTTTCCTCGGAAAATGTACCGTATGCTCATTACCATTAACATGAAAAGTGACATTGCCTTTGTTGCAATCAATAATAGCCCATGCAGTATTGAAAAAGGGTCTTCCAAGAATAATGTACTATCGTCCTCGGGAATATCAAGGATAACAAAGTCCGTTAAAATAGTAACGTTTGCAACCACAACAGGCACATCCTCACAAATTCCGACAGGTATAGCGATTGATTTATCGGCCATTTGCAAAGATATTTCAGTAGGTATCAACTTATTCAATTCAAGTCTACGATATAAAGAGAGAGGCATAACACTAACATCGGCTCCAAGATCACATAAAGCAGTTTTCACATAGTTTCTTTCAATGGAGCATGGTATAGTTGCTACTCCTGGATCTCCTAGTTTCTTTGGTATTCCACCCTTAAAAGTATAATTAGCAAGCATGGTGGAAATTTTAGCTTCTGGTATCTTTCTTTTATTAGTAACAATATCCTTCATGTACTTAGCATAAGGGTTCATTTTAAGCATATCAGTAAAACGCATACGAAGATAGGTCTAATCATTTGAGCAAAGCGCTCAAAATCCTCATCATCCTTTTTCTTGGATGGTTTAGGAGGAAAGGGCATGGGTTTCTGAACCCGTGGTTCTCTTTCTTTACCGTGCTTCCTAGGAACAATGTCTCTCTTATCATAACATTGATTCTTTGATTGTGGGTTATCAAGATCAATAGTAGGTTCAATTTCTACGTCATTGTCATTGCTAGGTTGAGCATCAACATGAGCATCATCATTAATATTATCACTAGGTTCATGTTCATTACCAGATTTTGTTTTAGCATCATAAATAGAAATATCATTGGGATTCTCAGGTGTGTCAACAACAGGTTCACTAGAAGCATGCAAAGTCCTATCATTTTTCTTTTTCTTCTTCTTAGAAGAGATAGGTGCATCAACATTAGTTCTCTGAGAATCTTGCTCAATTCTCTTAGGATGGCCCTCAGGATACAAAGGTTCCTGAGTCATTTTACCCCCTCTAGTCACAACTCTAACAGCATTATCATTTTTCTTACTATTTAATTCATTGAGCAAATCATTCCGAGCTTTAAGTACTTGTTCTACTTGAGTGGTAACCATAGAAGCATGTTTACTAATAAGTTTAAGTTCACCTTTAACTCTAGACATATAGTCACTCAAGTGTTCAATCATATAAGCATTACATTTCAATTGTCTACCAACATAAGCATTGAAGTTTTCTTGTTTAACTATAAAATTTTCAAACTCATCTAAGCATTGGCTAGCAGACTTATAACAAGGAATATCACCTTCATCAAATCTATAGAGAGAATTTACCTTCACTACCTGTGTCAGGTTATCAAGACCATGTATTTCTTCAATAGGTGGTAAATTCTTAACATCTTCAGCTTTAATACCTTTTTATTTCATAGAGTTCTTTGCCTCTTGCATATCTTAAGGATTGAGAAAGAGAATACCCCTTTTCTTCAGAGTTGGCTTAGGAGTTGGTTCAGGAAGTGTCCAATCGTATTCATTACTCAACATATTATTCAATAGCAATTCAGCTTGATAAACTACTCTTTCCCTAAAAACACAACACGCACAACTATCCAGGTAGTCTCTAGAAGCATCGGTTAGTCCATTATAAAAGATATCAAGTATTTCATTTTCCTTGAGAGGATAATCAGGCAAAGCGTTAAGTAATCGGAGAAGCCTCCCCCAAGATTGTCGGAGACTCTCTTCTTCAATTTTCACAAAGTTATATATTTCCCTTAGAGCAGCTTGTTTCTTATGAGCGGGTAAATATTTAGCAGAGAAGTAATAAATCATATCCTGGGGACTACACACAACCAGGATCAAGAGAATTAAACCATGTTTTAGCATCACCCTTTAATGAGAACGGAAACAACTTAAGGATAAAGTAATAGTGAGTTTTCTCATCATTAGTGAACAGGGTGGCTATATCATTTAATTTAGTAAGATGTGCCACAACAGTTTCAGATTCATAGCCATAAAAAGGATCAGATTCAACCAAAGTAATTAACTTAGGGTCGACAGAGAAATCATAATCCTTATCGGAAATAAAGATAGGTGGAGTAGCAAAAGCAGGGTCATATTTCATTCTAGCATTCAGAGACTTTTCTTTCAGCTTAACTAATAATTTCTTAAGATCATATCTATCATTGCAAGCTAAAAAGTCTCTAGCAGTTTCTTCATCCATAACAAAACCCTTAGGCACAACAGGCAATTCATATCTAGGGGAGAATCTTCATCATCACTTTCATCAATATTATCAGTTTCAATAATTTCATTCTCTCTAACCCTAGCAAGTTGTTCATCAAGAAATTCACCTAATGGCATAGTATTATCAAGCATAGAAGTAGTTTCATCATAAGCATCATGCAAAGCAGAAGTGGCATCATCAATAACATGCGACATATCAGAATGAATAGCAGGAGTAGGTGTCGCAAGTTTACTCAAAACAGAAGGTGAATCAAGTGCAGAGCTAGATGGCAGTTCCTTGCCTCCCCTCGTAGTTGAGGGAAAAATCTTGGTTCTTTTATCTTTCAAGTTCTTCATAGTGATCAGCAGATATAAATCCCAAGTGACTCAAAGAATAGAGCTATGCTCCCCGACAATGGCGCCAGAAAATAGTCTTGATAACCCACAAGTATAGGGGATCGCAACAGTTTTCGAGGGTAGTGTATTCAACCCAAATTTATTGATTCGACACAAGGGGAGCCAAAGAATATTCTCAAGTATTAGCAGCTGAGTTGTCAATTCAACCACACTTGGAAACTTAATATCTGCAGGAAAGTATTTAGTAGCAAAGTAATATGGAAGTAACGGTAACATTGGCAACGGTAATAGTATTGGTTTTGTAGTGATTGTAACAGTAGCAACGGAAAAGTAAATAAGCAAAGAACAATATGTGAAAAGCTCATAGGCAATGGATCAGTGATGGATAATTATGTCGGATGCGATTCCTCATGCAATAGTTATAACATAGGGTGACACAAAACTAGCTCCAGTTCATCAATGTAATGTAGGCATGTATTCCGAATATAGTCATACGTGCTTATGGAAAAGAACTTGCATGACATCTTTTGTCCTACCCTCCCGTGGCAGCGGGGTCCTATTAGAAACTAAGGGATATTAAGGCCTCCTTTTAATAGAGTACCGGACCAAAGCATTAACACTTAGTGAATACATGAACTCCTCAAACTACGGTCATCACCGGTAAGTATCCTGATTATTGTCACTTCGGAGTTAACGGATCATAACACATAATAGGTGACTATAGACTTGCAAGATAGGATCAAGATCTCACATATATTCATGAAAACATAATAGGTTTAGATCTGAAATCATGGCACTCGGGCCCTAGTGACAAGCATTAAGCATAGCAAAGTCATAGCAACATCAATCTCAGAACATAATGGATACTAGGGATCAAACCCTAACAAAACTAACTAGATTACATGATAAATCTCATCCAACCCATCACCTTCCAGCAAGCCTACGATGGAATTACTCACGCACGGCGGTGAGCATCATGAAATTGGTGATGGAGGAAGGTTGATGATGATGATGGCGACGGATTCCACTCTCCTGAGCCCCGAACGGACTCCAGATCAGCCCTCCTGAGAGAGATTAGGGCTTGGCGGCGGAACCGTATCGTAAAACGCGATGAATCCTTCTCTCTGATTTTTTTTCTCCCAGACGTGAATATATAGAGTTGGAGTTGAGGTCGGTGGAGCACCAGGGGGCCCATGAGGTAGGGGGCGTGCCCCCACCCTTGTGGACAGGCTGTGGGCCGCTGGCCTTGATTCTTTCGCCAATATTTTCATATATTCCAAAAATATTCTCCATTGATTTTCAGGTCATTCCGAGAACTTTTATTTCTGCAGAAAAATAACACCATGGCAATTCTGCTGAAAACAACATTAGTCCGGGTTAGTTCCATTCAAATCATGCAAGTTAGAGTCCAAAACAAGGGAAAAGTGTTTGGAAAACTATGTACGATGGAGACGTATCAATAGTACTTATTGTTATGTCTCCTCATAATTCACTCTGTCCTAGAACAAATATACTCCCATATTCGTGTTTTTGTGAAAATCATGTATCATGGTAAGTGGTAACCCTGCAGTATCGCTTATAACACCAGTAAAGATGTATAGAGATAAGAGAGAAAATGTGTTGCTTAATGTCACAAAACGAATTTAAAATCGCCAGACGAGAGCATGCTCCAAATCTGGCTCCACACCTGATATTCATAGTGAGGGAGTCCTGGATTAGGGGGTCCCCGGGTGTCCGGGCTATGTGATATGGGCCGGACTATTGGGCCAAGAAGATACAAGATAGAAGGCCTTCCCCCGTGTCCGGATGGGACTCTCCTTTGCATGGATGGCAAGCTTGGCGTTCGGTTGTGAAGATTCCTTTCTCTGTAAATAGTCTTTCTACAACCCTAGGCCCCTCTGGTGTCTATATAAACCGGAGGGTTTAGTCCGTAGAGGCAATCATAATCATACGGGCTAGACATCTAGGGTTTACCATTACGATCTCGAGGTAGATCAACTCTTGTAACCCGTATACTCATCAAAGTCAATCAAGCAGGAAGTAGGGTATTACCTCCATCAAGAGGGCCCGAACCTGGGTAAACATCGTGTCCCCTGCCTCCTGTTACCTTCGATCCTCAGATGCACAGTTCGAGACCCCCTACCCATGATCAGCCGATTTTGACACTGACATTGGTGCTTTCATTGAGAGTTCCTCTATGCTATCGACAGAAGGCTCGATGGCTCGTTCGATCATCCACAACGATGTTGTCTCTGGGGAGACTTTCCTCCCCGACCAAATTTTCGTATTCGGCGGCTTCGCACTGCAAGCCAACTCGACTGGCCATCTTGAGTAGATCGACAGCTACGCCCTTGGTCATCAGATCAGTTTTGGGAATCTGAACTATGTCGCTGATATCCGAGGAGACTTGATCTTCGAAGGGTTCGCGGCCCCGGCCACCGCTCTGGCCTTAGATCTAGAGCAGACTACTATATCCAAAGACGGGAGTTTAGAGCCCGCCGGACTCCATGCAATTATGGAACTTGCTACCGAAGATGTGGAGGGGACTGCATCATCGGCAAACCTGAAGACGAACTGGGCTCCCCTTGTCGCTAAAGTGTCGGACTCCCCCTCGGGCTCCAGATCTGAATTCTCGAGGTTTACGTCAAGTGCGCGTGGCCAGGAGGCTCTCACCCCTACTGCCCCCACGGACTCTCGCTTCCCTGTCCAAACCTCACTCCTAAACGAGGCTCTAGACTTAATGCGATCCCTCGCCATTACAAAGGAATCGCTTCCGAATTACGCCCAACCTGGACTAGGGGCTGAGAGAGGTTAATTTTACGTCCCACCCACCACCCACTTCATAGCCACTGTCGAAGACTTAACCGACATGCTGGACTATGCCTTCGAAGACATCGATGGCATGGACGACGATCCCGGAGATGAACAAGGCCAAGACCCTCCGTTTACCAGACGTTAGACGGCCACCTCCACATACGACGTGTACATGGTAGACACACCCAAAGAGGATGGCGATGATGGCAAGAAGGATCCAGGACAAGCCTGCTGAAGCACCTCCAAAGCGTCGACGTCAGCAGCGCCGCTGAAAATCGCGTCGCGAAAAAGATAGAAATACCGGCACCGAAGACAATAACACTCTGAAGAATGCCGAAGACCCCGAAGCCCCTGTTGAGCCAACATCCGAACAGGATGATTGGAAGGATGGGCAAGTTAACCCCGACGATCCTGTTGGGAACAAGGACTCGGAGGATAGTAACTACCTACCAATCTCCGAAGAGGATGTGAGCCTTAGTGACGAAGACTTCATCGTGGCAGAGGAACCCCTCGAACAAGAGCGCTTTAAGCGTCGGCTAATCGCCACTGCGAGAAGCCTAAAACAGAAGCAGCAACAACTCCAAGCCGATTAGGATACGCTCAATGACAGATGGGCTAAAGTCCTGGCAGCCGAGGAATATGGCCTCGAGTGCCCAACCAAGAGCTAACTGAAGCTCAAGCTGCTACCACAATTCGACGACGAGGCCCTTGAGCCAATACAGCCAAAGTATAAACCCGCTGACAAACCTGACCGACCACCACATGGACGGGACAGACCGGCCACTTATGCCGAACACCAGCCCATGCCACCCCGCCATCGAGGCAGGGAGGCAGCGGCCCCGGGCTATACCTATGACCTATGCAAGGACCTGGACAATAGATCCGGTCAGACAAGATCAATCTATGTGTCAAGGGGGCGTGCTCCAACGCGAGAGGATGACCATCAGGCATGGTGCGACAGGCACAACTCCACCCGGGCTGAAAGCCGCATTCGGACTCCATCCGAGCTGCGCCGCGACATCGCCCGATACAGAGGCGCCGCACACCCCTTGTGCTTCACTGGTGAGGTGATGGAGCACCAGTTCCCCGAAGGGTTTAAACCTAGCAACATTGAATCATATGATGGTACTACAGATCCCGCAGTATGGATCGAAGATTTTCTTCTCCATATTCACATGGCCCGCGGTGATGATCTCCATGCCATCAAATATCTCTCGCTAAAATTAAAGGGACCAGCACGACACTAGCTAAACAGCCTCCCAGAAAACTCTATTGGCAGCTGGGAAGACTTGGAGGATGCCTTTAGAGACAACTTCCAAGGAACCTATGTTCGGCCTCCAGACGCCGATGACCTTAGTCACATAGTCCAGCAACCCAGAAAATCAGCCCGGAAGCTATGGACCAGGTTCTTAATTAAAAAGAACCAAATTGTGGACTGTTCGGACGCCGAAGCCCTCACGGCCTTTAAACACAGCGTCTGAGACGAGTGACTTGCCCGACACCTCGGCCAAGAAAAACTGAAATCCGTGGCAGCCCTTACCACACTCACGACCCGCTTTTGCACGGGAGAAGATAGCTGGCTAGCTCGCAGAAGCAAGAGCACCAGTGACCCTGGCACTTCCTAAGCCAGGGATGGCAATGACAAGCCATGACGCAACAAACATAAGCGTCGAAGCAATAACGAAGATACGGAAGACACGGCAGTCAACGCCGGATTCAGTGGCTCTAAACCCGGTCAGCGGAAGAAGCCATTCAAAGGAAACAAGGGTGGTCCATCTAGTTTGGACAGAATACTCGATCGGCCTTGCCATATTCATGGCAACCCTGACAAGCCTGCCAACCATACCAACAGAAATTGTTGGGTCTTTAAACAGGCCAGCAAGTTAAATGCCGAACATAAGGGGAAGGGGCCGCCCAACGAGGACGACGATGAAGAGCCTCGCCCACCGAACACAGGGGGACAGAAGAAATTTCCCCTCGAGGTAAAAACGGTGAATATGATATACGCTACGCATATCCCCAAAAGGGAGCGCCAGCGTGCACTAAGGGACGTTTATGCTATAGAGCCAGTCGCCCCAAAATTTAACCCATGGTCACCCGATCACTTTTGATCGCAGAGACCATCCGACCAGTATCCGTCATGGGGGCTCGGCAGCATTGGTCCTCAATCCAATTATTGACGGATTCCACCTCACGCTCGTCCTTATGGACGGCGGTAGCAGTCTTAACCTGCTTTACCAGGACACTATCCGCAAAATGGGCATTGATCAGTCAAGAATCAAGCCCACCAAAACCACCTTCAAAGGAGTGATACCCGGCGTAGAGGCCTGCTGCACAGGATCCATAACGCTGAAGTCGTCTTCGGCTCTCCAGATAACTTCCGAAGCAAAGACTTGATCTTTGACATTGTCCCCTTCCGCAGTGGCTATCATGCACTGCTCGGACGAACAACCTTCGCCCGTTTCAATGCAGTCCCACACAATGCTTATCTAAAGCTCAAGATGCCTGGACCGCATGGCATTGTAACAGTCAATGGAAATATGGAGCGCTCCCTCCGTACAGAGGAGCATACGGCGGCCTCGCAGCCGAAGTACAGGGTGGCCTCATTTAGCCGAATACTACATCGGCAGTCAAGCCCCCGGACACAATCAAATGAGTCCGGTCTACCCTGCAGAATGACAGTCCAACTCGTCCAGAGCTAGGTTAGTAATCCAGCCTCCGTCAAAACCCCAACTTGATAGTGGCATATGTACCGCGCGTACATAATTACGCAATAAAAATACCATGGGCAAGGACGGAGGCCTACTAAAAATAAGGTCCACGGCACGGCTCGACCCTATCCGGACCTTCATATTCTTCCATCTTTTTCTTCTTGTTTTTTCTTTTCAGGTTCTTTACAACCTACACCACTCTTCGATGGCACTTAGGGTCCGTTTCCAGGCCCCTTATACACACTCGATTGTTGATCCTCTCAAAGGACCATATACTACAGGGAAAAGCGGCGCAGACGTGCGACAGAGTGTCGAAAAGATCTTCAAGATCATCTTTTCAAATTTAGGACCTGTATACAACTTTCCCTTGTTCTCGGCATGTAAAATGGCCTTGATGCTTATGGCATCCTCTGTAAAAAGTACATTTTGACGTACCAATCAGACTATAATGGAAATAGTTTCACCCAACCTTGTTCGGTATTGGCTTATTTCTTAATCCGTTTCCCACTTTATGTCCAAATTGGCATATACACCCTGGTACGACTTAAATCACCAGGGGCTCTATTTCAAGCCATATATTCTCAACAATAGAAAGTACGAACACTCTCAGGGTATACTTCGGCTTCCCGAATACTGCATTATATGCATCGGCTCCGAATCACGTCTTTGGTCAATAGTTTGTTTGCCCGGCTCCTGTGCTAGCTACCTTACGTTCCGTTTTTTCGGCTAAGGTAGTAACGGGAGAACTACTGTGATTGTGTTTCCGGCTGGCCCGGTCAAACACCTCAGTAGAGAAAGCCGAAAACCGACTGTCGTGATGCGGCAAGAGCTGGTCAGCAATTCAATGACTTACTAAATCTCTAGAGATTTCTTCCGTATTACATGAAGGACTGGCTTTTTCCAGTCAAGCGTTTAAAGGGTATCCAAGTTCGATAGCCGCATACGCACCAGGGGCTACCCTAAAGTCCCATTATCAAACTCCTACGGCTAAGTGAGAATGATAAAACTATATAGTTTGATTGCCTGGTTCGCCACGCTGCCACCTCCTTTACGGACCAAGACGTTGGGTCAAGTGTAGTCACGCACTATTAAGAACACCCCCGTAGTATCTACGTGGGGGCTGAAACCGACAGCTGGTAAATTCTCAAGAATTAAAAACGGCCGCACATGGGGAATAACACTTTACGATAAATGCATACAATATGTTACAAGGCCTTGGTTTATATTACAAAGCTTTGCTTTATACAATATATGGGCAGTTCGAACACATTCACTCGAACATGATGTCCTTTGAGCATTGGCCCTCTATCAGGCGGGCACCTTCCAAGACATCCTCAAAGTAATGCTCCGGCATACGGTGGTCCTTGCCCCCAGGAAGACCCTCGACGGCCATGATGGCAGCCTTCATTTCGGCCCAGTGCATCTTGACACACGCAAAGGCCATCCGCGCACCTTCTATACATGCTGAGCGCTTCACGGCCTCTACTCGGGGCAAGGCGTCGCCAAGCCGCTTGACCAAACCAAAGTAGCTGCTCGAAATAGGTCTAGCTGGCCATAGCTGGACTATGATGTCCTTCATGGCCAAACCGGACATCCTATGCAGCTCTGCCAGCTGCATCATCTGATTGTTCAGTAGCGTTGGTCGCTCCGACGCCAAGTACTGTGAACAGAAGAGCTTCTCCGTCATGTTCACTTCTTGGGCCCGGAAATACTAGGCGGCATCGGCGGCACTACTCGGGAGATCCACAAAAGCGTCTGGAGCACTCCACAGTCAATTTAGCAAAGCATATCTTTAACCGACGAATATACTCTATAAAAGAAAAAGGCTTACCAGCCGCTATCTGTCCGGCTTGCTTGATCTCCTCGTGAGCCGCCCGAGACTCGGACAGAGCCTCCTTCATAGCTTGAAGAGCCTTGGTGAGCTCGGCCGCTTGGGCCTTGTTGCTCTCCTCCAAGGACTCACACTTGGTGGCAGCTTCCTAGAGCGCATGCTCTACTTTGGTCAACCTCGCCTCATACTGAAGGCGGGCGACATTTTAGGCCTCTACATCCGCAGCTGCTTTCTCTGCGGCTACTTTGGTTACCCTCACCTCCTCCTTGGCTTCGGCAAGGGCATTCTTGAGGGCCTCGACCTCGGTCACGTTGCCTACAATCATTTACATAGCGGCGCATGAGCTTAAACTCTGAGTTTGCATTATAATTTAGGTTTGTAAAGGGGCCTTTTAGAAAAAACATACCCTGGGCCTCATTGAACCGCTTGTTAATACGGTTGATCTCATCGTCAGCCAGCTTCAGTTTCTGCTGGAGTTCGGATACGTCAGCATCCTTAGCTGAAGCCGCCAACAGTGAAGCCTGTTTATCAAAATAGATGAACGTGTTATCTTCGGTGACTATTCGATCCTCTATCCGGCTCTTTTTACCAAAGACCCAAATAGAATCTCAGGGGCTACTATCTATATACAGGCATATTCTTCCAATAGGAAAAGCGGCTTAAGCATGTTATATCACTTATCTCAAAACTTGTTAACAGGCTAGTGAAAGCTTCGTTTAGACCGCTTTTGGCGGGCTGAACCTTCTCAATCACCGCACCCATCAGGGTACGATGCTCTTCCACGACGGAAGCATGTTGAAGTGCTTCCCTCAACATATCCGGCGCCTTCGGATTGATAGAGGTCGCCGGTGGAGTCGACACTCCCCCTTCCCTTGAAGGGGGCTGCTCGCTCGACTCCGGAGCCACGCGGGTCTCCGGAGTGGTATTCGGCTGGGGGCAGACTGATCCAGGCCCCCGTCGTCAGTTTCCATGGGGGTAGTATCCCCCATGTTTTCGGCAACCGAGGCATCAACCTCTGGCCCTGTTTCAGCGGCCTTCCTGCACCCCTGGCCCGGAGAAGTCCTTTGGACAACACCTCGGTGTCATCCAGGGCTCGTGGCAGAGAGGCTCACAGAGGCATTTCGCTCTCCATCATCTCCGACACCAACGAGTTTCCCGAAGACAACGATTGTTGGGGGAGATCACGGGTAAATAAAATGTTATCCTACGATCTGTAAAAAGGCTAGATGTATGTATAGTATCTTTAATACTTACGATTCAGCCGGGGGCTTCGGCCTGAGGCGCCGCTCAGGGGTGACTTCGGTGTCTGAATCCTAATCATGCGAAAGGGAAACCTTCCCCTTCTTGGGCGCCTCCACTTCTAGGTCCACAGACGCCGCCCTTTTCTTCTCTCCTTGAGGGGAGAATTGCTCTCCTCCTCTTCCTCTTCATATTCATCTCCCTCGTGGGAGGAGAGAACCTTGGTGTCTTCAGACGCGATGTCCGAAGTACCTTTACGGTGGAGGCCACTTCTGGCCTCCTTGCCCTTCTTCTTGGCCTTCTTCTCCGGCGCCTAGTACGGCGCCGGAACCAGCATCTTCGTTAGCAGAGGGATAGCTCGGTCTTCGGGCAGCGGAGCCGGACATTGGATCCACTCCGCTTTCTTTGTCCAGACCTAAAGGAGAAAAGGAAGGCATAGCATACTCCTTGAATCTACAAGTAGAGGTTATGTTTGGAAATCTGAAAACTTACTGGAGTGGCCGGGTGAGCGCAGTCGAGGCCGAGGTCTTCGGTCGTTCCCAGCCACGACTTCTGGGCCTTGAAAAGCAGCTTCCAAATTTCTTCGTACTTCAGGCCGAAGAAGTGCTGCATGGTCCGAGGGCCGGCCGGATTGAATTCCCACATATGGAGAGTCCGGCGCTGGTGGGGAGGAATCCGGCGAAAAAGCATCACCTGGATCACATCAGCAAGGCTGGTTTTCTTCTCTATCATGCTCTTGACACACTTCTGCAACGTCATCACCTCGTCGGACGATGCCCAGTCTAGGACCGTTTTAACCCATGATGTGAGCCGCATTGGAGGCCTAGATTTGAACTCAGGAGTGGCGGCCATGTGGCGTCACAAGGTTCACTAACATAGAACCACTCCTGCTACCATCCCTTCACGGTCTCCACGAAGGCCCCCTGGGGCCAAGTGACGTTGGGGAGCTTTCTCACCGTGGAGCCGCCGCACTCCGCGTGTTGACCATCCACCACTTTCGGCTTCACATTGAAAACCTTGAGCCATAATCCGAAGTGGGGGATGCGGAGGAACGCCTCACACACGACTATGAACGCCGAGATGTGGAGGAAGGAATTTGGGGCTAGATCGCGAAAGTCGAGCCCATAATAGAACATGAGCCCACAGACAAAAGGGTGGAGAGGAAACCCTAGTCCGTGGAGAAAGTGGGGGATAAATACTACCCTATCATTGGATTTCGGAATGGGGATGATATGCTTTTTGGCAGGAAGCCGGTGGGCGATTTCCGCAACCAGGTACCCCGCTTCCCGGAGTTCCTTGATGTTCTCCTGCGTGACGGAGGAGGCCATCCACTTGCCCTGAGCGCCAGATCTGGACATGGCTGGAGTGTTTGCTGGGGACGGAAAGAATTGAACTCGGACACCGGAGCTCGAGGGCGGATGGGCTGAGGAGGAAGAAGGCGTGGGGTAAAAAGATGGGTCCTTATCTTATAAAGGCAGTGAATATCAAGCGTCCCCCCCATGAGCCTTAAAACTCGCCTATTCCCAAGGGTTCTGTAACACCCCGGATGTAATTTACCTTATATGTATCCCAACTCTTGTCGTTTCCGGCGCTAAGTTATTTTGTTTCCTCGGTTTCGGGTTTTTGTCTTCGTGTGTTGTTGTCTTTGTCATGCATCTCATATCATGTCATCATGTGCATTGCATTTGAATACGTGTTCATCTCATGCATCCAAGCATTTTCCCCGTTGTCCGTTTTGCATTCCGGCGCTCCTATCTCCTCCGGTGCCCCTTTCTACCTATTTTCGTGTGTGGGGGTTAAACATTTCCGGATTGGACCGAGACTTGTCATGCGGCCTTGGTTTACTACTGGTAGACCTCCTATCAAGTTTCGTGCCATTTGGACTTCGTTTTATACTCCAACGGTTAACCGAGGGACCAAGAAGGCCTCGTGTGTGTTGCAGCCCAACACCCTTCCATTTTGTCCCAAAACCCACCAAAAACCCTTCCATCATCTAGAGCGTTCGATCACGATCGCGTGGCCGAAAACCGCACTCCATTTGGAGCTTCCTAGCTCCCTCTATGCCTATATATAGATCCTCTCCCGAAATTCCCGGATCTCCTCTTCCCCTAACCCTAGAAATCAGCCCCGCCGCCACCGGACATGTCCGTCTCCTAGCGGACGAAATCCCGCCGCCGCGCCCGGCCTGTCAGAGCGCGACACGTGTCCCCGGCCGGCCTCCTCCGTCGTGGCCCGCGAGGCCCAGGGAGAGCCCCCGCGGGCCCGAAGCTTCACCGCCTCCTCGCCTCTTTCTCCGGTGGCCCGAGCCACCGCCCGACCACCGCGCAGCCGCGCGCCATCACCGGCGGCCGCCACGCACCTCTCCGGCCGGAGCCGAGCTCTGTCCCGCGCCGGCCGCACCTTGCCGCCCCACCGCGGCAACCTCGCCGCCGACGTCTGCACTCCTCCACGCCTCCTCTCCGACGCCGGCGCCGTCCAGCCGGTCCGGCGACCACGCCCCCGCCGGCCTCTTCTTCTCCGGCGACGTTCAACCTCGGTCCGCGTGCGCCTGCTACAGTGATCCGGATCTGGATCTGAGTTTCGGACGGTTGACTTTCCTCCTGAAACCCTAGTTTTTTTTTTGTGTTTTTCATCTTGTCGTAACTCATCATCCGTAGCTCCGATTTGAGCGTGTAGCATATCAAAATGTTCGTCTCGGAGAGTGCATCATTTCATCTCATTGCATCATTTTCATTTGAGCTCATCTTGATGCCCGAAATGCTGTTGGAAGAGGGCTATGTGAGATAATTGTCAGATCTGTTTCATCAAATAGCTATTTGTCATTTTTGCCATGATTAATGTGTGCATGATATGCTCCTGAGCTCTACATGAGTTTTTTTATATGCCATGCCATCCTTACAGAGGTGCTTACCATATATTTTTGTGATATTTGTGGTGACTAGCACAAGCTTGCAAAATAGTGCATTCGTTAATGCTGATTTCAGGGACTTAGAAATTCTCTAAGTCCTTGTCCTGATTTTGTCATTATGCCATATGTTCATGTTGTTTCCTAGTGATCCATGCCTCTTTTGAGGATGATCAGTAAGGATGATTTGTTAACATTGTGGTTCTCTATCCATCCATGTCTTTGTTTGCAATTATGGAGCAACCTAGCTTCAGTCAATCGAGCTCTACTTTTGCTATTTCGTGAATCCTGGCAGATTGTTGACTTGTTAGCGATTTTGCCGAGGATGTTGTTATTGATCCGTGCATGCTATGTTGTTGTTCTTGCAATGTCTAGCTTCTATGATATGTATTCTTGATGGTGGTATGCTTAGTTTGTCATGCCATGCTCTGTAGTGAGTGCATCGAGCTCGTGAACATGCCTACTCATTAACAGATTTGCATGCTCCAGTTTTTCACTAAGTCTGTAATTTGATTATGTTTTTGTCATGTTCACATGCTTGCAATTGTATTTTCTGATCCCTTTTGGCTCAAGGTCACTAAGGGACTTTTGTTAAGTGTTTTGAGTAGCTTCATGTCATACCTTGCTTTGCCATGTTAAGTTCCTGTAGCATATAGTTTTCATCCTCCAAAGTGTGCTACCTGATGTTAAATTCCAGACTTGTGTTAATTTCACCAAGTCTGAAACCTGTTTATCATTTGCACTTTTGCCTTGCTTGTTTGAACCTGTTAATGGATGAATTAGCCGTAGATCAGTGCTCATCTTTTGTCAAGCATCATGAGTGGATCCCTGCCATGTATTTTGTTGTCATGTTTGAGTGTTGTAGCATAAGTATCTTGATGCATTTAGATGGCTACTTGCCGATTATCGTAGACCGTTGCCATATTTGTTTTGCTTGCCATTTCCAAACCGTGCATCCGATTCCGGTGATCTTTATATCGATTTCAACTGAAATCACCTCACCTTTCCAGTGGCACTCTTGGATTTCCAAGTTTAAGCCATGTTCAATCATTCCTTGTCAAATATTGCATATGCATCACATATTGCATCCCGCATAGCATACCATGTTCGCATCATGTTGTTTGAACATTGCACGTGGTTGATTGTGTTTCTTTTGCTTGTTTGTCTTGTTTGGGTAGAGCCGGGAGAAGAGTTCGCTAACAAGGAGCCCGTTGAGTTCGCTTACGAGGATCAAGTCAACTCTGACAACTTTGCAGGCAAGATGATCATACCCTCGAAATCACTTCTATCTTTGATTGCTAGATGCTCGCTCTTTTGCTATGCCTATGCTATGATGCCTACCACTTGCTTATCATGCCTCCCAAATTTCCATGTCAAACCTCTAACCCACCGTGTCCTAGCAAACCGTTGATTGGCTATGTTACCGCTTTGCTCAGCCCCTCTTATAGTGTTGCTAGTTGCAGGTGAAGATTGGAGAATCGTTCCTTGTTGGAACATTGTTTACTGTTGGGATATCACTATATTATCTTTTTATCTTAATGCATCTATATACTTGGTAAAGGGTGGAAGGCTCGGCCTTTTGCCTAGTGTTTTGTTCCACTCTTGCCGCCCTAGTTTTCCGTCATATCGGTGTTATGTTCCCGGATTTTGCGTTCCTTACGCGGTTGGGTGATAATGGAAACCCCTTGACAGTTCGCCTTGAATAAAACTCCTCCAGCAATACCCAACCTTGGTTTTACCACTTGCCACCTAGTCTCTTTTTCCCTTGGGTTTCCGGAGCCCGAGGGTCATCTTTATTTAAACCCCCCTGGGTCAGTGCTCCTCTGAGTGTTGGTCCGACCTAGTAGACTGCGGGGCCACCTCGGGGCAACTTGAGGGTTGGTTTTACTTGTAGGATGTCTCATCTGAGTGTGCCCTGAGAACGAGATATGTGCAGCTCCTATCAGAATTTGTCAGCACATTCGGGCGGTGTTGCTGGACTTGTTTTACCATTGTCGAGGATGTCTTGTAGAACCGGGATGCCGAGTCTGATCGGAATGTCTCGGGAGAAGGAATATCCTTCATTGACCGTGAGAGCTTGTGATGGGCTAAGTTGGGACTCCCCTATAGGGATATGAACTTTTGAAAGCCGTGCCCGCGGTTATGGGCAGATAGGAATTTGTTAATGTCCGGTTGTAGATAACATGAACCGTAACTTAATTAAAATGAATCAACTGCATGTGTAACCGTGATGGTCTCTTCTCGGCGGAGTCCGAGAAGTGAACACGGTGTTGGAGTAATGTTTGACGTAGGTTGTTCTATAGTTCTTCGTTCGTGCTTTTCCTTCTCTTTTCGCTCTCTTTTGCGAACAGGTTAGCCACCTTATATGCTAGTCGCCTGCTGCAGCTCCACATATTACCTTGCCTTACCTATAAGCTTAAATAGTCTTGATCGCGAGGGTGCGAGATTGTTGAGTCCCCG
Source organism: Triticum urartu (assembly GCF_056163025.1). Taxonomy (NCBI): domain Eukaryota; kingdom Viridiplantae; phylum Streptophyta; class Magnoliopsida; order Poales; family Poaceae; genus Triticum; species Triticum urartu. The sequence continues at coordinate 348,069,152 of NC_141875.1, forward strand.
TGACTCACAGATTACTTCCAAAACAGATGCAGGGACCAATGATTCCGTTCTAGATGATGCGCTTGAGCTCAAGTGGGAGTTCGACGAAGACTCTCGCCGTTACTATGTGTCTTTCCCTGATGATCAGTAGTGGTGCCCAGTTGGGGCGATCGGGACCGTGTCGCATGTTGGGGGTTGATCTTTTATTTTGGTACCGTAGTCGGACCATGAGTGTATTGGATGATGTAATGTTATTCATGTATTTGTGTGACGTGGCGAGTGTAAGCCAACTATGTACCTTTTCCCCTATTATCTATTTAAATGGGTTGTTGTGAAGATTACCTTACTTGCGACATTGCTTTCAATGCGGTTATGCCTCTAAGTCGTGCTTCGACATATAGGAGATATAGCCGCATCAAGGGCGTTATAGGTTCATGCAAACAGCACGGTTGGATTACCCAAACCCGTATTGATGAGAATCCCATAATAAGGGCACACGATCTCTGCTTTGACAAGACGTGTCAATGAGGATCACGCCTCAAAATGCGAAGCGGGAGGCTGGAAAATGGTTCGAAACAATAATAAGGCTAGAACATAACGTCCCGCCGAAAAAGCTGTCAGTAGACACAGCTTATCTTGTTTAAGTATTTTGCCCGTGTGGTTCAGGGTTGTGACGATTATACAGAGCTGAACATAGTTCTTTTGACCAACTGCTTTGGAGTATTCGGAGGAGGAACCCGCCTTGCAATGCCGAAGACAATCTGCACGCCAGACACATCGTCATTGAAGTCTGGTTCAAGGGCTACTGCGGGAGTCCTGGATTAGGGGGTGCCCGGGCGTCTGGGCTATGTGATATGGGCCAGACTGATGGGCCAAGAAGATACAAGATAGAAGGCCTTCCCCCGTGTCCGGATGGGACTCTCCTTTGCGTGGACGGCAAGCTTGGCGTTCAGATGTGAAGATTCCTTTCTCTGTAAACCGACTCCGTACAACCCTAGGCCCCTCCGGTGTCTATATAAACTGGAGGGTTTAGTCCGTAGAGGCAATCATAATCATACAGGCTAGACATCTAGGTTTTAGCCATTACGATCTCGAGGTAGATCAACTCTTGTAACCCCTATACTCATCAAAGTCAATCAAGCAGGAAGTAGGGTATTACCTCCATCAAGAGGGCCCGAACCTGGGTAAACATTGTGTCCCCTACCTCCTGTTACCTTCAATCCTCAGACACACAGTTTGGGACTCCCTACCCGAGATCGGCCGTTTTTGACACCAACACATAGCCAGACAATATCACCACCATGGCTATATAATCAAAGATTTTAGCAGGTTGTTTAAGGCACTTGCAGTTTCCATATGTAACTGTATAATCAATAACTGAACCACGACGTGTAGTCTTTAAATTCCTATGAAAACTTCAATCTTGACTTAAAATTAACAACTACTGGAGATGGTCCTAGAAATGAACTAAATGAAGTAGTTTGACCAAACTATTTATCAAAAAGGTACTACTTGTCAATAACCAAATATCAAGAGATCTGACATTTCCCATAGCTAGAATAATCAAGAGAAGAAACATAGCTAACCAAATAGGAAAAAGATCATAGTGGTGTCGAAGAGCAACAGCGTATGATGTGACAGTGGCATTCCCCAAAACTCACCAGCTGCTTCCCATCCCATAGTTTATCTTTGTACCACTGCCTACATGAAGGAAATATGCCCTAGAGGCAATAATAAAGTTGTTATTTATATTTCCTTATATCATGATAAATGTTTATTATTCATGCTAGAATTGTATTAACCGAAAACTTAGTACATGTGTGAATACATAGACAAACAGAGTGTCACTAGTATGCCTCTACTTGACTAGCTCGTTAATCAAAGATGGTTGAGTTTCCTAGCCATAGATATGAGTTTTCATGTGATGAACGGGATCACATCATTAGAGAATGATGTGATTGACTTGAACCATCCATTAGCTTAGCACTTTGATCGTTTAGTTTATTGCTATTACTTTCTCCATAACTTATACATGTTCCTATGACTATGAGATTATGCAACTCCCGAATACCGGAGGAACACTTAGTGTGCTATCAAACATCACAACGTAACTGGGTGATTATAAAGATGCTCTATAGGTGTCTCCGACGGTGTTTGTTGAGTTGGCATAGATCAAGATTAGGATTTATCACTCTGATTGTCGGAAAGGTATCTCTGGGCCCTCTCGATAATGCACATCACTATAAGACTTGCAAGCAATGTGACTAATGAGTTAGTTACGGGATGATGCATTACGGAACGAGTAAAGAGACTTGCCGGTAATGAGATTGAACTAGGTATTGAGATACCGACGATCGAATCTCGGGCAAGTAACATACCGATGACAAAGGGAACAACAGATGTTGTTATACGGTTTGACCGATAAAGATCTTCGTAGAATATGTAGGGGCCAATATGAGCATCCAGGTTCCTCTATTGGTTATTGACCAGAAGTGAGTCTCGGTCATGTCTACATAGTTCTCGAACCCGTAGGGTCCGCACGCTTAATGTTCGATGACGATCGGTATTATGAGTTTATGTATTTTTATGTATCTAAGGTTGTTCGGAGTCTCGGATGTGATCACGGACATGACGAGGAGTCTCAAAATGGTCGAGATATAAATATTGATATATTGGATGACTATATTCCGACACCGGATGAGTTCCGGCGGTCACTGGATATATATCGGAGTGTCGGAAGGGTTATCGGAACCACCGGAGAAGTAATGGGCCTTATTGGGCATAGGGGAGAGAGAGGGGGGCTGCCAAGGGTTGGCCGCGCGCCCCCCATGGTCCTAGTCCGAATTAGACTAGTGGGAGGGGCGGCGCCTCTTCCTTCCTTCTCTTCCCCCCTCCTTCCTTCTTCTCCTAGTAGGACTAGGAATGGGGGGAGTCCTACTCCTACTAGGAGGAGGATTCCTCCCCCCTTGGCACGCCTATGAGGGCCGACCGGCCTCCCCATTGCTCCTTTATATACGGGGGCAGGGGCACCCTAGAACACAAAAGTTGACAGTTGTCTTAGCCATGTGCGGTGCCCCCCTCCACAATTTCCACCTCGGTCATATCGTTGTAGTGCTTAGGCGAAGCCCTGCGTCGCTAACTTCATCATCGCCATCATCACGCCGTCGTGCTGACAAAACTCTCCCTCGGCCTCAGCTGGATCAAGAGTACGAGGGATGTCACCGAGCTGAAGGTGTGCATATCACGGAGGCGCCGTACGTTCGGTACTTGATCGGTTGGATTGTGAAGACGTTCGACTACATCAACCGCGTTTCATAATGCTTCTGCTTTCGGTCTACGAGGGTACGTAGACATACTCTTCCCCTCTCGTTGCTATGCATCTCCTAGATAGATCCTGCATGATCGTAGGAATTTTTTTGAAATACTGCGTTCCCCAACACTACACACATCTCGTGACGGAAAGCTTAGGTCCAGCCAGCGGCAGATGCTGATGTATCGCATGTGAGGCACAAGAGAGACGTACCATGTGGTGAAGATGGGCATTGGGCAAGCGCTGATCCGTGGACGTGAGGGAGGAGGGTGGGAGCCATTCCCGGTCATGCTGAAGGAGGTTGGCCGCTGGTGGGAGGTTGAAACACGGGGCACAAATCTGCGTTGGAGAAGGTGGATCTGCAGCTGGGCATCAATGAGGCTATCGGCGGTGGCATGCAACATGTGCCTGGGTTGCGGCAGGGGGTGCTAGCGGCGGCACGCGGCGGGATTGGGCCAAGTGGTGCGCGTGGTGGCTTGGTCGAGGGCACCGACGGTGATCAGGTGGTTGGCGACGGTGCACTGGTAGCTGGCGGCGACCTGTGGCGTCCAGACGGGGAGGCGCGTGGAGAATGGGCGACGGTGGGCGGCGCTCGTGGGGTGGGTGGCGCGGGGCGGCTCCTGTCTTGTCCAGGCCAGGCGGCGGCCAATGCACTTCTAATCGTTGTGGTGAAGATGGAAGAACGACTCCAACTATTAATTTGGGGGAAGATGAATAGGAATTGGTGATGGAAATCAATGGAGAATATGAATATGAATTGGTGATGGAAATCAATGGAGAGAGGAGTAAATTTGGGAGACTAATGGGCAATGGGGAGAGGCGGAAGAGGAGCTGGCGAGAAAGAGATAGTTTTTTTTGAGACATCGCGAGAAAGAGATAGTTGTCATTGATTCTTCTTCACGAAAGGGTGGGTCGTGGATATCTATGGGCTTCAGATGAGCTTTTTAGTGTCCAAATCGGTGAAGTGTATGCCTAGCCTAAAATATCGAGTCGGAGGTCAGCAGCGAGCGCTATGGCTGGAAAAGAACAAAACGGTATGTTCACTTTGATCACTTAGCGGTGGCAGCCCTTGGTAAATTTCTGAATCTTTGATCAAACGGCTGTGCAGACTTCTTAACTTTACTAAATCAACGGCTATAACAATTAAAGTGACGTGGTTTTATGAGAAGGCAGAAAAATCAGTTTATGGGATGCCCCTATTTAAATATAGAAATGTTGTAGATGCTATTAGCCCGACCACCCCAAACCGAGGCAAAATTTCTTGTTTTGACCCTTTTTGCAAACAAAATCAGGATCTAACCCCCGTTCGAAAATATTTCGGGATCTGACCCTTTTTCCTACCACCAGGGGGTCTGGCGGTAGGTTTGCACGCCCTACCACCGTCCCCTCTGGCGGTAGGTCCTTTGACGGCGATTGACGGCCGTTGGCAGGCGCTGATGTGGAAAAGGGCCTACCACCATCGGGTACGGCGGTAGGTTACTGAAGCCTACCATCAGAACCTCTGGCGGTAGGGTCCTGTGTGGTGGATAAGGTGGGGAGGGGCTGGTTTGTGGGCCCCACCACCACTCTTTTTCCCCACTCACCTTCTTCCCTCTCTCTCCCCCTCACAAACCCCCCTAGATCCACTCTATTTGCTTGAGATTTCACCGGTGGATCCGGGGCATTTTCATCACCCATACATAGAATAGACATAAGTCTCATACATAAGTACATAGTCATTTGTCTCATACATAGAATAGACATAAGTCTCATACATAAATAGATGGTAATGTCTCTACTGATAGATAAAAGCCTTAGTGACGATGTCTGGCCTAGCGGGATGGCGGATCTCGAATGACAAGTTCATCACATATAACTCAGTTTCCTGTAGCAATGCAACTGAATAACCCTTTTCCATTCCCATTCGTTTAGCATTTCTGCAATCTTGCCATCATCAGTTATGTCAATCAATTTTCTTTCCCCAGGGCCATCTGACTGCTTCCTGCTAATGTAGTACACAAAATTGTCTTCCTTTAACCCTTGCTTTAACATGAATTTAGTCTTCAACCAATCAAAAGTGAGGTCCACTTCACTAACTTGCACAACACTTGGAGAAAAAGCCTTGGGCATGAACAATAGGGCTAAGCACCCACTGAGTACCCGGAGCCATCTGCAACACACAAATCGCGTTCAGTACCTAACCTACCCCTTGAGCATAACCAGTAGGAAAAAGAAACTAAGTTTGCACAAAACTAAAAAAACTAGGGTTTGCACAAAACTAAGAAAGCTAGGGTTTGCATAAAACTAAGAAAACTAGGGTTTGCACAAAACTATAGCATCTGCACCAACATTAGCAATGGCATCTTCATCAACGTGAACATTTGCATGTTCATCAACATGATCAACGGCCTCATCTCCAACATGATCATCAGCTAGCTTAACTAACCCCCTAACCCTAACCCTAACTAAACCCTAACCCTAACACTTAATCTAGCTTGCCACAACAAAGAGTGACACATATTACTTAAGTCAACCATAAATGCAAGGGGGTTGCAAAACTTGTTGATTCCATCAACAGTAGATGATTTGAACCAACCAAATGAAGGAGGGATGGGGGAGGTACCTTGGGTGATGCAAATGGCCTCGATCCAAGGGGAAAATCTCAAGCAATGAAGGGGGGTCTAGTGGGTGCTTGGGTTGGGGAGAAGAGGGGGAGAGAGTGAGGTTTAGGGGAGGAAGAAGATGAGTGGAGTGGGTGGGTGGTGAGTGGACCGAACCAAACCTTATCCTCCAGGACCCTACCGCCAGGGGCCATGGCGGTAGGAAATCACAACATACTGCCATAGGCCGCGATGGTAAGGTGGGAGCACGTGTTGGCTTCCTGTACCTACCGCCAGGGCCATTGCACATTCTGTTACAAAAGGTCTGCCCCCTACTGCCATGGTCCCTGGCGGTAGGATCCTGCAACCTACCGCCATCGGTTGTGGCGGTAGGGTTTGATCCTACCGCTAGGCGGTTTGGTTTCTTTGTCATAGCAGGTTTGCCCCCCTACCGCCACGGGCTCTGGCGGTAGGGTCCAGTAGCCTACCACTAGGGCCTATGGCGGTAGGGTTTGATCCTACCGCCGAGGGGTTTGGTTTCTTCGTCACAGCAGGTTTCCCCCCCCCCCCTACCGCCACGGGCTCTGGCGGTATGGTCCAGCAGCCTACCGCCGGGGCCTGTGGCGGTAGGGTTAAAAACTCTGAAAACAGAGCATTTTGTTCTGTTCTATCCCTCTTCTCTTCCCAGCACAATACTTTTTTCAATAAGAATCATAAAAAATCACAGAATATGATGACAAACTGAATTCATTCACGACGGCTTGCAAACATTTTCACACCAAATTCAATACAAATGGCAGATTCATTCACGACAAGTTCACGACACATGGCTTCTTGCCTTAGTACTACATACACTACAAAAAAAGACACATCTGTGACATTTTGGGCCGAACGAAAAAAAATTATGTCATACATATGACACTTCTATGACGATAGTTGTGACAAAACCCGGTATCATCATAGATGTGGTGGGCTCCTACTTCTATGACAAAAAATCATGACAGAAAATGGGCTTTTCGTCCTGGGCGGGCCGGAGACACAGCTGCATGACATTCTTTGGGCCGTCCATGACGGAAAAAACCGTGGTAGAAGCGAGGGGGGGATTTCGGGGAGTTCCCGGTTACGGTGGGAGGTCGGGGAACGAGCGATGCGCGTTTCTCTCGTACACGTACGGCGTGTGTGCGAGGCGTTGGCTCTAACTGAACCCGAGCGATTGCACTGCAGGCTACGCGTTACTGAACCTGAGCGATCGATCGATGGCTATTAACTGAACCCGATCGAGCGATTCCTTCTCTACTGCTGCTAACTGAAGCCGATCGATGCTGCCTTTGGATGAGCAGTGAGCATTGCGGGGGGTGGATGAACAGTTCCCGGTGGGGGTGGATGAATAGGACCCCATGGTGTTGCCTCTGGATGAACAGGACCCCGATCGATCGAGCCGGTTGGGGCTGGATGAACAGCACCCCGTGGAGGGCTGGATGAACAGGACCACCCCATGGAGGGCAGGATGAATAGTAGACGGTGGATGGCAGGATGAACAGTAGCCCATGGAGGGGTGGTTGAACAGGAGCCCGTGGAGAGGGCTGGTTGAACAGTAGCCGGTGGAGTAGCGCGCGGTGGAGGCTGGATGAACAGGAGCCCATGGATGAACAGTCGCAGGTGGAGGCTGGAGGAGGTCGACGGTGGATGAACAGTAGCTCGTGGAGGCTGGAGGGGGTCGACGGCGGAGATGAACAGTATCCCATGGAGTCCCATTTTGCAGTACGCCACACCCCTCCCGATGAACAGGACCCCCGTTTCGACCGTAGCGCTCCAACACAAGTTCGTTTTGTCCGTTTTGCGGTACGCCACACCCCTCCCAATCAACAGGACCCCCATTTCGACTGTAGGAGGTCCGTTTCCTCCGTTTTGCGGTACGCCAGACCCCTCCCGATGAACAGGATCCCGTTTCGAATGTGGCTGGTCGAACACAAGGCCGTTTCCTCCGTTCTGCGGTACGCCAGGCCTCGTTTCCATCGACTGTTCCGTCCAAGCCCTCCTGATGAACATGACACATTCCGTTGCCTCCCCATGAACACGACGCATTCCGTTGCCTCCCCATTAACACGACGATGACGTTGTTTCTCCGTTCCGACCTAGCCATGTACACGAGCCCTGGCCGTACGTATGCGCGAGTAGGCGTTCGAGACCCTGCCCGTATGTACACATGTGTGGCCGTATTTTCTTTCTTGCACCCTGGCCATTGTACGTACGTGTACATGCTATGTGCGCGCCTCTACATTGACCAGTATATATGTACGTACACGTTCGCGACCAGAATGACAACACTACGTACGCTTCGACCAGGTGGGTCCCGACTGTCAGGCACTTCCTTGCCTGTGAAGATTTAGCTGGTGGGTCCCAGCAGCCAGGGGGCGAATCATTTTTTTTTGGCCGGACGGACTTCCTTGCGTGCGAAGATATAGCTGGTGGGTCCCAGCAGTCAGGGGGAAATGTTTTTTTCGCAAAATACAGTGGCCCGTCCGGTGGGTCCCAGCTGTCAGGTGGAGGAATCATTATTTTCCGCATAATAAGGAGGCACTTCCTTGCTGCGGCCGTGGACCCAGCTGTCAGCCTCTCCACGTACAGTCCATGTCCGATCGAAGTTGTTCCTTGACCACGTTGACCACGCCGCGCCGAGAGCACTAGGGCGGTGGACGACGGCGAGGCCTATGAAGGGGACGACATGGAGGCAGGGAAGACTCAGCAGTTGCTTCCCACGCTGAGGGGAGTACGACTGTACGAGGGTTTACTGGTTCGTCTGCCGTCGCCAGAGAATAACAGCAGGTGTGGGTGAGTAGAGGGATGGCTAGGCCAGCGACGGGAGTATGGTCGGGCGGTGAGGCCTGTGCGGCAGCACAGCCGGCCGCGATGAGGAGGGAGCAGGTAGTACCGCCGGCGCTTGTTTGAGCGGCTGGAGCAGGAAGAGCAGAGATTGAAGAAGCACGACGGCCATTGGATGGACATCCAACAGTCAGTGCTTGTGCGTCAACCTTGTTTTAGGAAAGCCTCAAATCTGTGGAAACAGCATACAGCCCTTCTGCCATTATTTCTAATAATTTACAGTCCATTTGCTAATTCTTAAGGTTTTTTTTGGAGCCCATATTCTTTCTGTTAGCATTACAGCCCATATTGAGGCAACGGTTAAAAAATTATATGAAATTTTGCATATTTCGGTGCGGTCCGAACTGTTTTTAATCCCGAAATTTCGACTCACATTCAAACTGATTTTAAAAATAAATGTATATCAATATAAAATCCAACAAATTCTCCACGCATAAAAATTAATGTAATTTAAAATCTTGAAATGAAAAAAAAGATATTTGAAACTAATTGTCGGTTTGATGTGTTTTAAAAATGTACATCCCATTTCTCATTACTGATGGGCCATTTTCTCGGCCAGCCGAATGAAAGCTCTCCTCGTCTTGAAAGATTTGCAGCCCAATGGGCCTGAAAAAGCGACTTACTTGGCAAATCACAAAAAAATTGTGCTGTGGCCGTGGACCCAGCTGTCAGCCTCTCCACGTACAGTACTATTCCAATGGAAGTCGTTCCTTGACCACGTTGACCACGCCGCGCGGAGAGCACCACGGCGGTGGACGACGGCGAGGCCTAGGAAGGGGACGATGCAGCAGTGGAAGCCCGCGCGGAGAGGACTACGAGGGTTCACTAGTTCGGCTGCGGTGTGAGGCTGCCGTTGCCGCAGGGCCTGGCCAGCGGTGGGAATAGTAGGGGCGGTGAGGCCTCTGCGGTCCGTGATCAACTCCTTGATCACATTGTGCACATTATGATGATGTCCTACCGAGTGGTCCCAGAGATACCTCTCCGTTTACACGGAGTGACAAATCCCAGTCTCGATTCGTGCCAACCCAACAGACACTTTCGGAGATACCTGTAGTGCACCTTTATAGTCACCCAGTTACGTTGTGACGTTTGATACACCCAAAGCACTCCTACGGTATCCGGGAGTTGCACAATCTCATGGTCTAAGGAAATGATACTTGACATTAGAAAAGCTTTAGCATACGAACTACACGATCTAGTGCTATGCTTAGGATTGGGTCTTGTCCATCACATCATTCTCCTAATGATGTGATCCCGTTATCAACGACATCCAATGTCCATGGTTAGGAAACCATAACCATCTATTGATCAACGAGATAGTCAACTAGAGGCTCACTAGGGACATGGTGTTGTCTATGTATCCACACATGTATCTGAGTTTCCTATCAATACAATTCTAGCATGGATAATAAACGATTATCATGAACAAGGAAATATAATAATAACTAATTTATTATTGCCTCTAGGGCATATTTCCAACAGTCTCCCACTTGCACTAGAGTCAATAATCTAGTTCACATTGCCATGTGATTAACACTCACAGGGCACATCACCATGTAACCAACATCCAAAGAGTTTACTAGAGTCAATAATCTAGTTCACATCACTATGTGATTAACACTCAATGAGTTCTGGGTTTGATCATGTTGCTTGTGAGAGAGGTTTTAGTCAACGGGTCTGAACCTTTCAGATCCGTATGTACTTCGCAAATTTCTATGTCATCTTTGTAGATGCAACTACTACGCTACATTTGGAGCTATTCCAAACAACTGTTCTACTATACGAATCCAGTTTACTATTCAGAATAATCTGGATTAGTGTCAAAGTTTTCATCGGCGTAACCCTTTACGACGAACTCTTTTACCACCTCCATAATCGAGAAGATTCCTTAGTCCACTAGTTACTAAGGATAACTTTGACCGCTGTCCTGTGATCCATACTTGGATCACTCTTGTACCCCTTGACTGACTCATGGCAAGGCACACTTCAGGTGCGGTACACAGCATAGCATACTGTAGAGCCTATGTCTTAAGCATAGGGGATGACCTTCGTCCTTTCTCTCTATTCTGCCGTGGTCGAGCTTTAAGTCTTAACTCCATACCTGACAACTCAGGCAAGAACTCCTTCTTTGACTGATCCATCTTGAACACCTTCAAGATCATGTCAAGGTATGTGCTCATTTGAAAGTACCATTAAGCGTTTTAATCCATCCTCATAGATCTTGATTCTCAATGCTCAAGTAGCTTAATCCAGGTTTTCCATTGAAAACACTTTCCAAATAACCCTATATGCTTTCCAGAAATTCTACGTCATTTCCGATCAACAATATGTCAAAACATATACTCATCAGAAATTCTATAGTGCTCCCACTCACTTCTTTGGAAATACAAGTTTCTCATAAACTTTGTATAAACCCAAAATCTTTGTTCATCTCATCAAAGTGTACATTCCAACTCCGAGATGCTCACTCCAGTCCTCAGAAGGATTGCTGGAGCTTTGCATCCTTATTAGCATCTTTTCAGGATTGACAAAACCTTTCGGTTGTGTCACATACAACCTTTCCTCAAGAAAATCGTCGAGGAAACAATGTTTTGACATCCTATCTGCAAGATTTCATAAATAATGCAGTGACTGCTAATATAATTCCAACAGACTCTTAGCATCGCTACGAGTGAGAAAATCTCACCGTAGTCAACTCCTTGAACTTGTCAGAAAACATCTTAACGACAAGTCGAGCTTTCTTAATGGTGACATTTACCATCATTGTCCGTCTTCCTTTTAAAATCCATATACACTCAACAGCCTTACGACCATCAAGTAGTTCTTCCAAAGTCTACACTTTGTTTTCATACATGGATCCTCTCTCGGATTATATGGCCTCAAGCCATTTATCGGAATCCAGGCCCACCATCGCTTCTCCATAGCTCGTAGGTTCATTGTTGTCTAGCAACATGACTTCCAAGACAGGATTACGTACCACTCTGAAGTAGTACGCATCCTTGTCATCCCACGAGGTTTGGTAGTGACTTGATCTGAAGTTTCATGATCACTATCACAAGCTTCCACTTCAATTGGTGTAGGCGCCACAGGAACAACTTCCTATGCCCTGCCACACACTAGTTGAAGAGACGGTTCAATAACCTCATCAAGTCTCCACCATCCTCCCACTCAATTCTTTCGAGAGAAACTTTTCCTCGAGAAAGGACCCGATTCTAGAAACAATCCCTTATTGCTTTCGAATCTGAGACAGGAGGTATACCCAACTGTTCTGGGTGTCCTATGAAGATGCATTTATCCGCTTTGGGTTCGAGCTTATCAGCCTGAAACTTTTTCACATAAGCGTCGCAGCCCCAAACTTTTAAGAAATGACAGCTTAGGTTTCTCTAAACCATAGTTCATACGGTGTCATCTCATCGGAATTACGTGGTGCCCTATTTAAAGTGAATGTGGTTGTCTCTAATGCCTAACCCATAAACTATTGTGGTAATTCGATAAGAGACATCATGGTATGCATCATATCCAATAGGGTGCAGTTATGATGTTCGGACACACCATCACACTATGGTGTTCCAGGCTGTATTAGTTGTGAAACGATTTCCACAATGTCTTAATTTTGTGCCAAACTCGTAATTCAGATATTCATCTCTATGATCATATCATAGATCTTTTATCCTCTTGTCACGACGATCTTTCAACTTCACACTGAAATTACTTGAACCTTTCAATAATTCAGACTCGTGATTCATCAAGTAAATGTACTCAACATCTACTCAAATCATCTGTGAAGAAAGAACATAACGATATCCACTACATGCCTCAGCACTCATTGGACTGCACACATCAAAATGTATTACTTCCAACAATTTGCTTTCTAGTTCCATTTTACTGAAACCGAGGCTTTCAGTCATCTTGCCCATGTGGTATGATTTGCATGCCTCAAGTGATTCAAAATCAAGTGAGTCCAAACGGTCCATTTGCATGGAGTTTCTTCATGCATACACACCAATAGACATGGTTCGCATGTCTCAAACTTTTCAAAAATGAGTGAGTCCAAAGATCCATCAACATGGAGCTTCTTCATGCGTTTTATACCGATATGACTTACGTGGCTGTGCCACAAGTAGGTGGTACTATCATTACTATCTTTTGGCATGAACATGTGTATCACTACGATCGAGATTCAATAAACCATTCATTTTAGGTGTAAGACCATTGAAGGTATTATTCAAATAAACAGAGTAACCATTATTCTCCTTAAATGAATAACCGTATTGCGATAGACATAATCCAATCATGTCTATGCTCAACACAAACACCAATCTCGATGGTAGAAGGAGCGTACGATATTTGATTATATCAACATTGGAAACACTTCCAACACATATCATCAGCTCACCTTTAGCTAGTCTCCGTTTATTCCGTAGCTTTTATTTCGAGTTACTAACACTTAGCAACCGAACCGGTATCTAATACCCTGGTGCTACTAGGAGTACTAGTAAAGTATACATCAACACAATGTATATCCAATATACTTCTATCGACCTTGCCAGCCTTCTAATCTACCAAGTATCTATGGTAATTCTGCTCCAGTGGTTGTTCCCCTTATTACAGAAGCACTTAGTCTCGGGTTTGGGTTCAACCTTGGGTTTCTTCACTAGAGCAGCAGCTGAATTGCCGTGTCATAAAGTATCCCTTCTTGACCTTGCCCTTCTTGAAACTAGTGGTTTCACTAACCATCAACAATTGATGCTCCTTCTTGATTTCTACTTTCGCGGTGTCAAACATCACGAATATCTCAAGGATCATCATATATGTCCCTGATACATTATAGTTCATCACGAAGCTCTAGCAGCTTGGTGGTAATGACTTCGGAGAAACATCACTATCTTATCTGGAAGATCAACTCCCACTTGATTCAAATGATTGTTGTACTCAGACAATCTGAGCACAAGCTCAACAATTGAGCTTTTCTCCCTTAGTTTGCAGGCTAAGAAAATCGTCGGAGGTCTTATACCTCTTGACGTGGGCACGAGCCTGAAATCCCAATTTCAGCCCTCAAAACATCTCACATGTTTCGCGACGTTTCAAAACGTCTTCGGTGCCTCAATTCTAAACCGTTTAACTGAACTATCACGTAGTTATCAAAATGTGTATGTCAGATGTTCGCAACATCCATAGACGATGTTCGAGGTTCAGCACACTAAGCGGTGCATTAAGGACATAAGCCTTCTATGAAGCAATGAGGACAATCCTCAGTTTACGAACCTAGTCCGCACAATTGCTACTATCAACTTTCAACTAATTTTTTCTCTAGGAACATATCTAAACAGTAGAACTAAAGCGCGAGCTACGACATAATTTGCAAAATCCTTTTGACTATGTTCAGGATAATTAAGTTCATCTTATGAACTCCCACTCAGATAGACATCCCTCTAGTCATCTAAGTGATTACATGATCCGAGTCAACTAGGCCGTGTCCGATCATCACGTGAGACGGACTAGTCAACATCGGTGAACATCTTCATGTTGATTGTATCTGCCATACGACTCATGCTCGACCTTTCGGTCTTCTGTGTTCCGAGGCCATGTCTATACATGGTAGGCTCGTCAAGTTAACCTAAGTGTTTTGCATGTGTTCCGAGGCCATGTCTGTACATGCTAGGCTCGTCAACACCCGTTGTATATGAACGTATGAATCTAACACCCGATCATCACGTGGTGCTTCGAAACAACGAACTGTCGCAACGGTGCACAGTTAGGGAGAACACTTTCTTGAAATTCTTAATGAGGGATCATCTTATTTACTACCGTCGTTCTAAGTAAACAAGATGTATAAACATGATAAACATCACATGCAATCAAATAATAGTGACATGATATGGCCAATATCATATAGCTCCTTTGATCTCCATCTTGGGGCTCCATGATCATCTTGTCACCGGCATGACACCATGATCTCCATCATCATGATCTCCATCATCATGTCTCCATGAAGTTGTCACGTCATCTATTACTTCTACTACTACAGCTAACGGTTAGCAATAAAGTAAAGTAATTACATGACGTTTATGTTGACACGCAGGTCATAAATAAATTAAGACAACTCCTATGGCTCCTGCCGGTTGTCATACTCATCGACATGCAAGTCGTGATTCCTATTACAAGAACATGATCAATCTCATACATCACATATATCATTCATCACATCCTTTTGGCCATATCACATCACATAGCATACCCTGCAAAAACAAGTTAGACGTCCTCTAATTGTTGTTTGCATGTTTTTACGTGGCTGCTATGGGTTTCTAGCAAGAACGTTTCTTACCTACGCAAAGACCACAACGTGATATGCCAATTGCTATTTACCCTTCATAAGGACCCTGTTCATCGAATCCGATCCGACTAAAGTGGGAGAGACAGACACCCGCCAGCCACCTTATGCATCTAGTGCATGTTTGTCGGTGGAACCGGTCTCACGTAAGCATACGTGTAAGGTTGGTCCGGGCCGCTTCATCCCACGATGCCGCCGAATCAAGATAAGACTAGTAACGGCAAGCATATTGAACAAAATCAACGACCACAACTACTTTGTGTTCTACTCGTGCATAGAATCTACGCAATAGACCTAGCTCATGATGCCACTGTTGGGGAACGTAGCAGAAATTCAAAATTTTCCTACGTGTCACCAAGATCTATCTATGGAGAGACCAGCAACGAAGGGAAGGAGAGTGCATCTACATACCCTTGTAGATCGCTAAGCGGAAGCGTTCAAGTGAACGGGGTTGATGGATTCGTACTCGTCGTGATTCAAATCACCGATGACCAAGTGCCGAACGCACGGCACCTCCGCGTTCAACACACATGCAGCCCGGTGACGTCTCCCACGCCTTGATCCAGCAAGGAGAGAGGGAGAGGTTGAGGAAGACTCCATCCAGCAGCAGCACAACGGCATGGTGGTGATGGAGGAGCGTGGCAATCCTGCAGGGCTTCGCCAAGCACCACAGAAGAGGAGGGAGAGAGAGATGCAGGGCTGCACCAACGAGAGATCGAATCGCCTCTTATGGGCAGCCCTATGCCTCATATATATAGGGGAGGGGAGGGGCTGCGCCCCCTCTAGGGTTCCCACCCCTAGGGGGTGGCAGCCCTAGATGGAGAGCAAGGGGGCAGCCAAGAGGGGATGGGAGAGGGAGGCGCACCAATATGGGCCCTAAGGCCCATATCCCATTAGGGTTTGCCCCCTCTCCGTCTCTTAGGCGCATGGGCCTTAGTGGGGCTGGTGCCCTTGGCCCATGTAGGCCAAGGAACACTCCCTACAGCCCATGTGGCCCCCCCGGGCTGGTGGCCCCACTTGGTGGACCCCCGGGACCCTCCCGGTGGTCCCGGTACGTTACCGATAAACCCTGAAACTCTTCCGATGCCCAAAACAGGACTTCCCATATATCAATCTTTACCTCCGGACCATTCCGGAACTCCTCGTGACGTCCGGGATCTCATCCGGGACTCCGAACAACATTCAGTAACCACATACAAACTTCCTTTACAACCCTAGCGTCATCGAACCTTAAGTGTGTAGACCCTACGAGTTCGGGAGACATGCAGACATGACCGAGACGTTCTCCGGTCAATAACCAACAGCGGGATCTGGATACCCATGTTGGCTCCCACATGTTCCACGATGATCTCATTGGATGAACCACGATGTCAAGCACTTAATCAATCCCGTATACAATTCCCTTCGTCTAGCGGTACGATACTTGCCCGAGATTCGATCGTCGGTATCCCGATACCTTGTTCAATCTCGTTACCGGCAAGTCTCTTTACTCGTTCCGTAACACATCATCCCGTGATCAACTCCTTGATCACATTGTGCACATTATGATGATGTCCTACCGAGTGGGCCCAGAGATACCTCTCCGTTTACACGGAGTGACAAATCCCAGTCTCGATTCGTGCCAACCCAACAGACACTTTCGGAGATACCTGTAGTGCACCTTTATAGTCACCCAGTTACGTTGTGACGTTTGATACACCCAAAGCACTCCTACGGTATCCGGGAGTTGCACAATCTCATGGTCTAAGGAAATGATACTTGACATTAGAAAAGCTTTAGCATACGAACTACACGATCTAGTGCTATGCTTAGGATTGGGTCTTGTCCATCACATCATTCTCCTAATGATGTGATCCCGTTATCAACGACATCCAATGTCCATGGTTAGGAAACCATAACCATCTATTGATCAACGAGCTAGTCAACTAGAGGCTCACTAGGGACATGGTGTTGTCTATGTATCCACACATGTATCTGAGTTTCCTATCAATACAATTCTAGCATGGATAATAAACGATTATCATGAACAAGGAAATATAATAATAACTAATTTATTATTGCCTCTAGGGCATATTTCCAACACCACCATGGTGGGTCCCAGCTAGCAGGGGGTATTCATTTTTTTGGGCGTAATAAGGAGGCACTTTCGGTGGGTCCGAGCTGACAGCGGGGGGGACGTTTTTTCGCGAAATACGCTGGCCCGTCTGGTGGGTCCGAGCAGTCAGGGGGGAAACATGTTTTCGCGAAATAAGGTGGCCCGTCCGGTGGTTCCCTGCTGTAAGGTGGAGGAATAATTATTTTGCGCATAACAAGGAGGCACTTCCTTGCGGCCACCTGGACCCAGCTGTCAGCCTCTCCATGTATAGTACTCTTCCGATGGAAGTCGGTCGTTGACCACGCCGTGCTGAGAGCACCAAGGCGGTGGTCTGGACGACGGCGAGGCCTTGGAAGGGGACGACGCGGACCCGGGGAAGTCGCAGCAATGGAAGCTCGCGCGGAGAGGAGTATGAGGGTTCACTGGTTCGGCTGCGGTGTGAGGCTGCAGTCGCTGCAGAATAACAGGGGGTGTGGGTGAGTGGAGGGATGGCCTGGCCAGCGGTGGGAGTAGTATGGGGGCGGTGAGGCCTCTGCGGCAGCATAGCCGGCCACGGGAGGCGGGAGTAGGCGGCACGACCGGCGCTGCTTTGGGCGGCTAGACCAAGAAGACCAGAGGTTGAAGAAGCACTACGGCCGGTGGATGGACATCGTACGGTCACTGAAGCTAGAAACATTTATTATTGACTAAGTTGACAAAGCCCTTGGTACGCTCAAACTTAGTAGGCCCACACGGTTTTCCCAAGATGTCAGGGGGAGGAATCATTTTTTGGGCAGTCGAAGCTAAGAATATCCGAGATTGAAGAAGAAGCACGACATCCGTTGGATAGACATCCAACGGCCACTGGTGCTAGAACCGTGTGTTGACTATAATAAGTTGGCAAAGCCTTGCATACGCGTCAACTTATTTTTTTTAGGGGACGCGCCACTTAGTAGGCCCACAAGTGTGTGGCGGAGAACTTATAGCCCATTTGCGTTTTGTAAGAATGTACAGCCCATTTTGGAATTCTAATGGAATTTACAACAACCCATTTACAGTTTGTTAAAAGTACAGCCCATTTTCTAGCTAGGACAATGATTAATAATTTCAACCAACCATTGAAGACAGAATTCGACAAAATTTCCCACATTTTGATGGGCTCCGAAATATTTTTATCCCAAAATTTCTAGTCAGATTAAATATAAATTTGTATTACGTAAAAATCCAATGAAACATTGCGCTCGCAACAATGAAAATTTAAGATTTTCAAAATCCATAATAATATTTTATACACTAATTTCGTGTTTGGTGCATTTTTTATAGTTACTGCCCAGTTTTTATAATTACATGCCATTTATTATTTTTTAAAGCCCATTTTCCTGTTAAGCCTAATGCATCCCTCCTAGGAAAGATTTGCAGCCCAGCGGGGCGGAGAATAACAAGTTGACCTTGCCTGGGTATTGCGCAAAAAGACGTATAGCTGGGCTAGCCATTTTCATCTTGAAAAAAATAGTATCTGGGCTGGATATCTAGCCTGGGCTAGATGGGCCACAGCCCGCCCAGTTAATACACTGCTCTCCTCTGAACAACAATGAAATCATCGCCAAGAAAAACTCTGCAGTGCTCACACCTCAAAAACACAAATACTGCTCGAGCTGCTTGGTCCCAGCTGTCGGCCGCACCTTATGCAATTCTCTCGTTTATATTGACTACATAGGTTGACAATGGTGTGGGACCGTGATGTCACGAAACCAGGAGAAAGCAAAAAATATATAGTTGTACATAATAAGGAGGCACTTGCGTACGTACGGCTATGGCCCTAGTGGGTCCCTAGTGTCATCCAGTCAAAATAAAGTCATCTCCTGAATCCTCATGTTCGTTGAGGATGTTAACAATGCTCGGCGCCACGGCTAGCGCAACAACTCGAAGGACAACGGAGAGGGCCTTGTGGGCCCTACGGATGGTCTGATACAGCGCCCGCTACTCATTCAGGAAGCCAGGATCATCAGACACCTATGAGCACCTTCGAGAAACTGAGACGACATAAAAAGGTAAGGCCGCGCTTGGGAGCTCTGGTTTATTTCAAACTTGTATTAACATACAAGTGTAATTTACTCGTCATCGAAAACAACGCGTAAAATACAGGCGTAATGAAACCGAGGGCCCGAGGTCTGTAAGTAAAACCGGCGGGTTACGCGTGTAATTTGAGAAACCAGTGTATATTTTATGAGCACTGCTATCTGGATGACATTACCAGACGATACATGCACGACGTGCGTATCATGCCATCCATCGGCAAGGCTGAAACAGCAGCTAACGGCTGGATTAGCAATCGTCCGAGTGTCGTTCAGCGTTTTTATCATGTGTCAAGTACTTCCGATATTTTACTAGTCGAAATCGACCAACCAAGCGCCTTCGCCTGAGACCATCTGCTTTAATTTACAAGCGTCAGTTTTACGAGTGGTTTTGGTTGGAAAACGACAATCCAATCACGGCCTAATATCATGAGTTGGTCGGAAGATCATATGGTTTCACATCTAACCTACCTGACTTGTCGTATAGGCTATGAATGAAACATCAGACGATGAACTTCTTAAGCACTGAAACAACAGAAGAGGATGATCTTCTTAACAAGCAAATCATTGGCATTAGATCGACATGCAAAACAATACGAAGCATTATCCTCAGGAGGCACGGTGAACATCTCGTGATGCCGCATGCCACAACATTCCAAGCTCAACTTTGCAATCAAACACAAGGCATGGCATTACATAGACAATATTTAGAACAAACTCTTAACATAGGAATATCTCAACAGAGTAACTATTTACTTCTAAACTGAACATAGGAATAGGAAAAAATACTCGACACTGCTCACAGCAAGGGCGTCCCACTCAAAAATATCAAATGCATGTCTTCTGGCTAACATCAATGAGCAAATTTTGACAAGGTTTTCCAATTCCAATATATTAAACTAACGTCTTCTTGCTAACATCAATGATTAAACTTTGACAAGCTTTTCCCATTCAAAATATGTAATTCCTATGATCGTGGAGTCCTATCGTAGCTTTTATGCTTGTTTGGGCACTTTTTGCCCAGGGCACTCCACGTATTGTTAAATTGCCAATGGTCTCTGTGGACTAGTCATGTCACCGGTGTCTAATAATACTCTGTAAAGCTTCTCGGTCATTCCTTCTGTAATGTAGCGCAAATAGTGACTGCTTCTTTTTGCAAAGTGGAACGACCAACTAGACCCAGTAATGCAGCAGTTTGCCTTACACATTGGCTCCTTTTGTGCAGTTCAACTAAAATCGAAGTCGGAATAAAACCAAGCTTTAATTTTGATATCCCTGTAAGCAACAATAGGTATAAGGGAAACAATTAGTAAGAAATAACGGTTGATGACTTGTACTCCCAGAAGAAAAGCATCTACTGATCTACTTTATCTTAATGGGAAACAAAGCAGGAGAGTAGCAATTCTTCATCAGTGTGATTCATTCATATTGACTGAGACATTATCTTAACAATGCCTTGTTTCAACATGTATAAAGAACGACAAAGCTTATAAAGGGGGTGATGCTGAATTTGTTGTAACAAAGCAACAAGCATCATGTCTGGTTGGTCCCATTTTTGTTCACTACTTAATGGGAAAAGACAGCAATACAATAGCTTGAATTCATCATTTATTTAAAACAGTACCAATACAAGTAGCACAGCATCTCAAAACACACTGCACGATCATGTGGATGAAGGCAAGTACCAACCTGTCATGACGCACACAAGATCACGTACGAATCTGCCAACACGAATAGGAAATCCAATCTCGTTTTGTGCAGTTGCACTGAAATCAAGCAAAGTGTTTCGTGTAGCGAAGCAAAATGTCACAATAGCAACAAGTTGAATAGATATCCCTATATAAACAGAGGCAAAAAAGGAATCAATTACTGGCTAATAAAGGAGGATGAAACATGCGGCCACAAAAATGGTAATCCCACCAATCCCTAACAAGTGTTGCAGTTTTGAAATAAGATTCAGTAGTTAACTCTGAGAGTGGCGTCAATTACTGGCTTATAAAGGAGGTGATGCTGAATTTGTTGTAACAAAGCAACAAGCATCATGTCTAGGTTGGTCCCATTTTTGTTCACTACTTAATGGGAAAAGACAGCAATACAATAGCTTCAATTCATCAGTTATTTAAAATAGTACCAATACAAGTAGCACAGCATCTCAAAGCACACTGCACAATCATGTGGATGAAGGCCTGTACTGGCCTTTCATGAGACAACCAACATAAAATATGAATCTACCAACACGAATAGGAAATCCAATCAAGTTTTGTGCAGTTGCACTGAAATCAAGCAAAGTTGCCGGCGTGACATTTAAGTTTTCTATAGCAACAAGTTGAATAGATGTCCCTGTTTTAAGAGGCAAAAAAGAAAACAATTATTGGCCAATAAAGGAGGATGAAACATGCGGCCACAAAAAGAAGCATCTACCTTATCTTGATGGAAAACAAAGTATAGCACAGTGGCATTTCTAAAACGGTTGCATTGATTCATATTAACAGAGAAATTCTTTTAAAACAGACCAGTAGTTAATTCTGAGATTAACAACAGCAAAATATCTGCATGGGACATGCCAGCACCATGTGTGTCCACATGTATAAATGGGTGATGCAGAGTATGTAGCCAAGCAGCATATATGCGTTGGTCCCATATTTGTTCTCTTTGAACCTTCTTCCTATGTGAGGGCAGCAAATCTAGTCGTGCACAAACTACCTGACCCCCCAGTTTCTTTCCCTTTTCAACAAAGAGATCGGTTCCTTACAGATGTGTGTACTGGGTTAGCCCCTTTTTCCCTTTTCGACCTACAAAGCGGCTGGATAGCCAGTCTATACTACTTTCCGCCCCTCCTTTCCTCATTGAACCACATCCTAGATTCTTGCTCCATTCCACCGCACCCTTCATTCCTCTTTGAACCCAGACCTAGATTCGACTACAGATCGAAAAAGATCCACATGCAGCTAGAGCAACGATGGTTTCAAAGAAACTTATACCTTAGGGTCGTCGGGATGTGCGGCGGGAGGCCGGATCTGCCCACACTAAGTACGGCAGCGAGGAAGAAGGGGTCGGTGGCCCTCCCGCACAGGCGCTGGGTGAAAGAGAACAGCGCAGCCGACAGTGGATTGCCTCCCTCGCCGAAGGCGATAGAGTGAACGCTGCACCTCCTCCCCTTCCCGGTGCGACGGGATACGGACGCCTCCTTCACCAACTGTGAGGGGGAGAGACAAGAGGCCAATGCAGTCTTGTTTAGATCTGGTGAAGAGAGGGTGAGAGACTGTGAATATAGCAAACCCTAGCAAATGTATCTAGACTCATTTTAGTGTTATATACCTCCGTATATGGACAAATCTAAGACAAGTAATTCGGAACGGAGGGAGTAACATATATGTAGTGCGGCGAGCGTGTGGAGAGTGCAAACCCTAGCGAACAAGCGTTGAGGCTCCCGCTTATATATATACTATTGTAGTACGGACTGAGCTCCGGTGCCTTCACTGCACCTGCTTTTGGCTGTATGACAGGTGAGCCAGCCACATTTTGGGCCCACCTGTCGTAAAACCCTAGCGAAAATTGCACCAACGTGAAAGACGACTGCGTCTCCAACGCAACCAAGGTGAACTGACGAAGCATATCATCTTTGTGCGTAACAAGCAAAGAGCACTGATGGAAGACAACTTGTTTTTCGTCGAAAATCGATCAGCTTCACGAGCCGACGCAACCATGAGGCGCAACCATGAGCATCGATAGGTTATCGTGGTGATGCATCATCCATTTGGCATCAAGTTTGGGTGAGGCACCTAAGAAGTTCGACAAATCCTCACTGTGGTATGTTTCTTCTCAGTAATCAAGCTCGAGGAAGGAAGAACCACGTGGCAGAGGACAGTGAGGCGGAACAACAATGGCCATCCAATTTTGTGCAGTTCCACTAAAATTGAGGAAGACATGCTCGGGTATGGAGACACGCATTGCTGTTTCCAAAAATATAAAAAAGGGTTAGCAACGACATCTCAGTTGTCAATAAGAATTAATGAAAATTACACCAACAAACAGAAGCATCATAATTATCTTGATGGGAACTAAACCAGGATACCCGAGAAAAAAAGCATTTCTTCATTTAACCAGTGATAGTACTACCACCATATGGACAATGACCGCACAACCACCATGTACTTTTTGTCGAAACAACATGTATACCTCCACCGAGGCATAAATCAAGACAATTTTTTGAGTGGCATTTCCTCTATAGTAGTACTAGTAGGTGATGTTGGACCAGCCGACGAACCCTAGCTACTATGCATGGGGAGCTGGGGAGTAGTCGCATAGAAGAAAACCCGCACGCTGCGACCTCGGGAGCTGGACCAGTACAAGAAGTTATACCTCAGGTGGGCGAGATGTCGTTTAGGCAGGCGGGCGGGATCTACCCACACGACGGCAGCGAACAAGGGCGCGGAGGATCTTCGTCCGCGCCAGCGCCGGCTCCGAGAGGACGGTGCCCATCGGCTTCCTCCGTCGCCGACGGCGACAACGTCAACGCTGCACCTCCTCACCTCCCGCAGCGGACGGGATTCGGCCGGATCTGTGACCACCGGTGAGGAGAGAGATAGAGTGGACACTGTCATCTTGTTTTGATATGGAGAGGGTGAGAGAGCGAGACGCGAAAACTCTATCAAACAAGAGGCTATAATGGAGTAAAAAAATCTCTCCATAGCAGTGGTTTTAAATAGAATACGCGCGTTCCCAAAAAAAAGAAACGAAAACTGGCGTACAATTTTTTAAGGGTCTGTCTAGGACACATCTAGATGTGACATAGTTATGTCACATATAAATTGATGTCCACTCTGTTTGTGGTATTTTCCTAGTTTTTTTTTGTTTCTTGTTGCTACATTATATACTTGTGGGAGCTTAGATGTGATATCCTTAAATAACATCTAGATGTGAATTAGACAAACTGATTTTCTAACGTACCAAGAAAGAAAACTCGATTAAAAACACGCCCCCACTTCCAGGTCGCGAGAGTCGTCGCGCACACACACATAGACATAGACATGCATATCCGTGTTTACGTAAAATTCCATTTCCATCTCCATCTCCAATCATATTTGTCCAACGGGCACATTATTTACGTTGTTAATTATATACGCAGCAATATTAACGTACAACATCTCTTGTTTGCGCACGTCCGGACCGCTGCCACGGCCGGTCCTGACCAACGCGAACCCTCTTCATCACCCGCGCGTGCTTCCCGCCTGAAACGGTCAGTGCCGCATTCATGCCCGGCCATAGCGGACGCGACCTCTCACTGGCGCCGGCATTGATTGCGACGCGCCGGCCGAGAGAGCGTCGCCCGCGCCGCTTCCGAGTGCACGCGGCTACTCCGCGTTCAAAGGTCGCAATAGCCAGCTACAACATGCGCGATCTCTTCCAGTAGTAAGTTCTTGGGAGTCCGTGCTACAGCTAGCTGTCCTCCCACAACTCGTTAATCTCTTCCAGTAGTGCTAGTACTCCATGGCGCGATCCATCGACAAGTAGGCGGGAAAGTTATGGTATACTACTCGGTTTGCGGTGAGTGGCATGCCTAGCGATCATGTGGGGTCGAGCCGTGGAGGAGGGTGAGACACGAACACGACAGACATGATTTAAATGTTGGTTTTGCTCGATGGCGCGATCCAACGAAACGAAACGTTGGTTTCTCTCCGTTTCCATTTTTTCTCCAGAAAAACAGAAACTTTTCCACTCCATTTTCATTCCTATTCCAAGGTTGCCCCGTTACAACATTCCATCAAATACAAAGGAAAACTAACACACATGCTGATGCATCTCAATGATTCACAGATCATAGCCAATATTTACTTCACAACTAAAGAAAAAAGTTGTGAGAGCGTGTACGATAGAAAAACTACTGATGGGGTCACTACAACTTAAACCCTAAACCATAAACATGATTTAATTTCCTGGCCAGGTAGAACCTGTCGAAGGAAAGACGGCTGGCACCCTCGGATCATATGATGCTTTTGTGTAGTTCCACTAAAATCGACCTGAGCATCCCTGATGGCAAAGATATTGAAGAAGTGTGATTAGAATAATAGTACTGGCACTAGTTCATGAGACATAAACTCATCACAAGTAGAAGCCGGTAGAAGTAGAGAAAGATCGACATGGAGATGGAGCTACAGCAGTGGAGCAAGCCGGCTCCAGAAGGAAGATGGACTACCTGGGACGTCGGGCTGTAGCTAGAAGGGCGGTTGGGACGCGGCATCGGCCCATACCACGGTGAGCCCCGATTGGGACGCACCGACTGTGGGTTTTCTCCCTCGCCGATGTCGACCGCGTCTACGCAGAACATTGTTCCCTTCCCCCAGCTATGGGATCAGGCATGTCGTTCTATGCTTGTGAAGAGAGCAACCTAAGAAAGCAGGCTTGTAGCTTAGGCTCCTGCTATTGTATATATAGTGGTTTTATTTTTATCTCCATATCAACCATTTTATATTGTGTACGTGCCATTCAAGAGTGAAATGATGGTTGCTTCTTCCGACTAACTTACTGTGTGATTTGACTGCTCCTTAGTGGCCCCTACACGTACTCCCCCTACGTGTATCCAACAGTCACACGTACACATGGACACAAAAACGCGCGCATGCCCTAATGCATGCATGCCCTAGCACACGACGGAACACACACGGTCACGCTCAAGTGCTCAACCTACACATGCATGCACACACATACTCAGTCAGTGTGAGCTAGTGACCGTATGAACACCAAAAAATATATATATTGAGCGCAATGAGCGTATTATGAAGTCCACTGACCGTATTTTTACAAATATACAGTGACAGACAGTGTATTTATCTCGTTTGAATTTAAGCCATATTAACCGGCGAGGAGGCAGCATGGACTAGCATTACTTTGCTGTGTCCCGTCAACTTGCTGAACGAGGAGAAGGTTGCAGGGCGGGAGAAGCTTGCGCACGGTGGCTCGCAGGACAAGGAGAAACTTTTGACTAATGCAAGCTCTCCCTCGCTCAGTCGGTGGACGTGCAACAGTTAATTCGGTGTCAGATTACCAGAAGCATACACTATACTAGTAGTGCTATTATTGTTCAACTTCCCGAATAGCAAAGCGCAAAGTTTACTAGTACTACTACTATAGTCCATAAAGGTACGTACTATACTAGTACTAGGAACCGGATGGAGGAGCGTCTGCACTCTTATTATAATTTTAAAATGTGATAAAGCAATCTTCAACACATTTGGTTCTCTTCGAGGGTTCTCGCATGTGATAATGGAAGTTGATTGCATGGAACACTCGCCACAATTCTCACTTAATTCTGGCTCATATCCTGTTACAAATAGTAGTGCTCAGTAATATTTCCTCTTTTTTTGTTATTCAGCATGTAAACAGGTCAGCAAACCTTGCGGCGCATCTTCGTGCGAACCGTGCTTGCTGCACTTTGAATGTGGCTGAGAGCTGGCTTGATGAAACACCTCGCTTCCTACTTCTTTTTTGCGGGGTACATCGCTTCCTAGTGACCAGTGTCTTGGTTGATCGTCCTAAGAATGCTTATATATGAATAAAGCTCTCTCATTTACCCGCAAAAAAGATTAAGCCATATTAACCGGAAAGGAGGGAGTATGGACTAACACTACTTTTTGGTGTGTCCTGTCAACTCGCAGAACGAGGAGAAGCTTGCAGGACAAGGTGAAGCTCGCTTACGCTTTTTGACTAATGCAACCTACCCTCGGTGGACATGCATCAGTCCATTCGGTGTCAGATTGTCAGAGGCATACACTATAGTACCCAACATACGGAGTACCATCATTGTTCGACTTCACGAAGGGGCGAAGAGCCAAGCGTAGTAGTACGCTTACTTGGTTTTGCACCTTCATACTACTCCACCCTCCGTCACAGTTTACAGGGCGCGCTTCATTATGATGCATTTCTCTCAATGCATTTCCACCACCAGAGAGACTTCAGATGCGTTTGGTATAATGCTCAATTAATTAGGGCGTGCTAACCGCAATCAAGTCCGCAATTTTCTCTTCATGTACTGTACTACTACGGAGTGCATGCATGTGTGTACCCGGGGTGGAAGCACTGCATGCATGTGTGTACGCATTATTCCCTCTAGTAATAGTCGACGTGCTATAACTACCAATGCTATTTTTCAGGCCGATCACTAGTCGCCTTGGTCCCACATATTTTTTTTCTTTTTTCTGAAGCGCGTTGTATAAACAGTGACGGATGGAGTAGTATGAGCGGATTCAAAGAAGAGCGTATTGATGGTTGCTTCTTCAGAGCAACTTACAGTGGGAAAGGTGGGGCTTATGATTTGACTGCTCATTACTCACTATTAATGCGGTGCAACGACCGGGCTGAGTCTCCCATGCGGTTGTGCACTACCCCCTCGGTTCTTAAATATACTCTGGAGTATTTGTCTTTCTAGAGATTTCAACGAGTGACTACTCTCTCTCTCAAATATTTGTCTTTTTAGAGATTTCAAATGGACTGGCACATACGGATGTATATAGACATATTTTAGAGTGTAGATTCACTCATTTTGCTCCGTATGTAGTCACTTGTTGAAATCTCTGTTAAGACGAATAGAATATTTAGGAACGGAGGGAGTACACATACGAAGCAAAATGAGTGCATCTACACTCTAAAATATGCTCGTTTGAAATTTGTAAAAAGACAAATATTTAGGAACGAAGGAGTATAATTTTGTGCATGGCACATGGACCCGGATGATGAAGAGGCTTCTGGCAATGCTATCAAGCTTCCATCATTTGTTTACATAATTGACGTACTATACAAATAATTTTCCAGCGACATGAAATTGTACAATGGTGTGAGCTTTCAGCTTTTGTTTCGCGTGTCTTGCCATCGATGCTCTCTTGGAAACAATAAAAAACTAACTTCCTTGCTAATGCATGTCAATTATTAGCAGATCATAGCTAATAATTACATCACAACTGAAGACAAAGTTGTGAGAAGGTGTTAAATTAAAATTGATCCATGCTTTCATTGGCAGCAACGTCCCCCCAGCTCTGTCTAAATCAACAAGGCATGTTGGGAAAAAAAGTAGCTGTCTGGAGCATGCAACATTCCGATCATTTTGTGCAGTTCCACTAAAATAGAGCTGAGTGTCCTTGTTCCAAAGATATCAAGTGTGATTACGATAATAGAGGACTGCTGATGAAACAATAAACACACAAATGGAAGCCGGTCAGCTTTGCAGTCTCTCTTGAGACTAACTAGTTGGAGAAGATTAGGCTCGGAGTTGGATGAGGAGGATAGAGCAAAACCAATCTCCCTTTGTGTAGTCGCACTGAAATGTAGAGACGTTGCCCGTGTGACATTTTAGTACAACTGCACAAAACACTCTTAAGAAAAAAGTGATTTGTGCAGTTCACCAAAAGGTCGCAATAGCAACGACGTGAAATGGATAGCCCTGTTTGCAAAAAAGAGGTAGAAAGGAAACAATTACTGGCCAATAACAGTTGATGACACATGCGACGACAAAAAAGAAGCATATTACTTGTCCTAAGGGAAGATAACAACATGGTTGTGTTTGTCTAGAACGGTGTGAGGACGAGAATGCAATATGGAAAGTACGCCTAACGAGCAACGTTTTGGGCAAAGAACTATGGAAGATCCACATGCAGCGACGTGGGAAAACGGGCAGTGGAGCAAGGCCGGAGGGGATACCTGGAGGTCGTCGGGATGTAACTAGGTGAGCGGCGGCAGGCGGAATCTGCGAGCAGGTGGCGTAGGCCCTACCGCGCTGGAGCTTGGTCAGAGAGAACGGTGTGTACCGCAGATCAGGACGTGCTGCCTCGGCGCCGTCGAACGGAGAAACGATGCACTTCCTCCCTTTCCCCCGGCGGACGGGATGCGGCCGGATCAGTGACCAACGGTGAGAGAGAGAGGCCACCGCACTCCCTTTCCCCCGACGGACGGGATGCGGCCGGATCAGTGACCAACGGTGAGAGAGAGAGAGGCCACCGCACTCCCTTTCCCCCGGCGGATGGGCTGCAGCCGGATCAGTGACCAACGGTGAGAGAGAGAGAGAGGCCACCGGAGCCTTGTGTGAGATACTCTGAAGAGCGGACTACCTTTTCCTCCATAAAAATCGTTTTATATTATGTGTACGTGCCATTGAGCGCTATAACTTTATTTTAAAATAACGCAGCAACGCGTCAAGTCAAACTTTGTTTCGTGCACGCGTGGTACATGACCTCCCTAGGTAAACAACCGCTACAGGCATTCAAATTAGCATGTGGGCTGCCATTTCTTAAAGAAATGAGCTCCACCGTGTACCTGCGCTGGTGTGGCTGGGCACGAAGCGTGAGTACGTGCACGGTGCACCTATTCTCTTCTTGTATACGTACACCACCTGCGTGGGGTTGTGTGAGAGAGGTAGAAACCTAGAGAGATATAGTGTGTGGGTTCTTGAGAGTTTTTTTGGGGGGGGGTCAATCAAAAAATTTAACATATGCAATGTGTGTGAAATAGAGTCCTGGATATAACATATATATAGAGGGGGCGATCCACGAGAAGAGAGTGGAGGTATCATCGGCTTGAGGTGTCCATAGAATCGAAGAGAGGGATGATGTGTGTGTGTGTGCGCGCGCGCGCGATCGATAAAGAGTGCCATCGAATTTGTGTGTGCCCATGTCAAAGATATAGAGTGGTTGGCCTACTAGAACGCGAGATGGGACATGTGCAGTTTGTCTCTGTGGCATGGATACCTACCTGCAGCGCTCGACTATCGGTGTGTGGTGGGGGAAGAGGGAGGCCCAATTAACTATAGAGGTACAATGGTTGGTATATGTGTGGAGGAGGAGAGAGGCCTACCTCATGTATTAAGGAGATCGATCTGCCTCATGTATTAAGGGAGTTCGATCGACATCCATGCATATGTGCAGGAGAAGAATAAGGTTGGGAGAGAGACAGAGCTAGAGTGTTGGAGGGGGTGGTAGTGGAGTTGCTTCTAACAAATGGTGGGATAGGCTTGCTAGACAAACGGAGGGCACACCCGCAATATCAATAAGAGAGGAGATGGCTGCTTGTTGTCTGTGCACGTGCGTGTGAGAGATGGGTCAGGAGGCATGCACGAATGATGAGGGGGGACGATGTGGCTGTGGTAAGCAGACGTAACTACATAGGAAGATCAATCGCCCTTTGTAAGATAAAGGAGAGACATAACTTGTGGGGTACGTCGATCGATGGGGGGGTAGTTAAAGTCGATCTAGGTATATGTTGGGAGATCGATCGGTATACATGCATGTGTGCGTTAGAAGCAAATGAGGCATGAGGAGAAGGATAGAGAGAGAGGGATGCATGTAGGAGGTGGTACGAGAGGCATACTATATCGAGGGGGAGGAGTGTGCGAGTATGAGAATGATGAAAAGAGTGGTGGGAGTGAGGCATGGACGGTGACAAGAGAAGAGGGGAAGCTTGTGTTTGTGCTAGGCACACCTGGCTAGAGAGGCATATCGATTGATGTGTGCCGTAAAGAAGGAGCTGGGGGACCTACACACACTGTGGGTGAACAACCTAAAGTGAAAAGACGAATTTGCACGATGGAGCTAGAGAATGCTGAGGGAGGGTGAGAGGGATGCGGGCGTGTGCATGCACAAGAGAAAGTTAGCGCTAGCTACAGAGATAAGAGGGTTGTGTGGGTGTAAAAGACGAATAGAGATCATATATACTTCATTATAAAAAGCGAATTCGGATATTTGAAGAATTTATCATAGTGTTTCAAACCGATGGATGTGTGAATATATATAACGGTGATACACATGGTGTGGTTATGAACATGGTATACTACATTTAATATGTTTTATCTCTACTCTTATAAAAACGGAGTTGTTGATGATGGTGTGCCTGCCATCCTGCATTATAGGCCGTCTGATTTATATCTGGCGGATAGCAAGGAAACTATGATGGTTGAAGTTGGCAAAAATCATGATTGTAGATTCTTATTGAAATAGAGAAACGAATTCAAATTTAGTTCGAATTGCAGCGGTAGTATAGACATTTGGAATGCACTAAAATGTTGGTATGAGTAGGTTACATGCATTATACATCAAGAGAAAAAATTTAATCAGACATAACATGGATTCATACTCCCTTCTTCCATCTATATAGGGCGTAATGAGATTTTTTAAGACCGCCTTTGACTATTGACAAGATTAATAGTACATGACATGCACAATGTGAAAATTATATCATTGAAAGAACCTTTCACAGACAAATTTAATGGTGTGCTTTGTGTAAGTTGCATGTCATATATCATTGCTCTAATATTTGGTCAAAGTTAGCATCGAAAAACGCATTAGGCCCTATATAGATGGAAGGAGGGAGTAGCTTTGAATAGCATTTGTATAGTAAAACGGGGCAAGACTCTCTCTTTGTGTGGTGTGAATAGTTTTATTTTTTTCGTTTTCTTTTTGGTTGAGGGAAGTGCGAATTGATTTGGTACATACAAGTACAATATTACTACACGTTAGGCTTGTCCCTAAAATTCAACCCGCGTCTTGTTATATCCCAAAAATTCGGATATCGTGCTCCCAAAACTGGCGCCTTCACAACCCGCGCCTTGCTATCCCGAAATTACAACGCGCGCGAAAACTCCCTCCAGCTGCCAAATCCCGACACGCGAAATCCCCCTTCTAACCCTGAGCCGAAAGGGCCGCTAGTTCAAATCGGTGGGGGGGTACTTTTGTAAAACACCCTACATTTTGGACAAGCGTGTTCCTAAGTCATGCTTCACCCCCTCCCATCGCCCCCTTTTCGCCATTTGAAATCCCAGGCCGCCATAACCTCTCCGCTCCAGCTGCGAAACCCCACCCTCCTCCGTCCGCCACGTCACCGCTGCCCAGCCGGAGCCTCTTCCCCGACGACGTCGTCCAGCGCAACAGCTCGACGTCCCTCGTTGTAACGCCCCGAGACCGATGTGCCAGGTGTCCTCCAGTTATTCGCTGTTGTTGCCTTGTCATTGCTTACGTGTCATGCATGTCATATCGTGTCATCATGTGCATTTATTTTGCATACATGTTCGTCTCATGCATCCGAGCATTTTCCCCGTTGTCCGTTTTGCAATCCGGCGTTCCTATGTCACCCGGTGTCCCTTTCTACCTCTTTTCATGTGCGAGTGTTAAACGTTTTTGGATTGGACCGAGACATTTCATGCGGCCTTGGTTTACTACCGGTAGATCGCATGTCAAGTTTCGTGCCATTTGGACTTCGTTTGATACTCCAACGGTTAACCGAGGGACCGAAAAGGCCTCGTGTGTGTTGCAGCCCAACACCTCTCTAAAGTGGCCCAAAACCCACCTAAACCCTCTCCATCATCTCGGTCGTTCGATCACGATCCCGTGGACGAAAACCGCACCTCATTTGGACTCTCCTAGCTCCCTCTACCTATAAATATGTGGCCTCCCCCGAAAATTCCGCGGTACAAACCCTAGGTCTCTCCTCTTCCGCGCGTCCGGACGCATCTGCGCCGTG
Source organism: Triticum urartu (assembly GCF_056163025.1). Lineage (NCBI taxonomy): Eukaryota > Viridiplantae > Streptophyta > Magnoliopsida > Poales > Poaceae > Triticum > Triticum urartu. The sequence goes on from NC_141875.1 coordinate 348,101,880, forward strand.
CCGGACATGTCCGCCGCTCCTCTCCACGTCGCCCCGGCCAATCGTGGGCTGCCAGGTCAGCATCACCGCCGGCCGCACCAATGAGAGGCCGCCACCTCAGCTCCCTCCACCGCCGCGGCCCGCGGAGCCCATCCGGGGCCTGCGCGGGCCCAGATCCGCCTCTGCCCGCGCGCCAGGAGCCCCACTCGCCAGCTCTCTCTCCTCCGCCGCCTCTCCCCACCGCAGCGCTTGCCGCTGTTCGTCGCAGAGCGCGCGCCGCCGCTGTTTCGCTCCACCGCAACGCGCCGCCTCCCGCCTACGAGATCTCCGCCGCCAACCGCTGCCCCCCGCCTCCACTCCTCCGTGCCGAGCACCTCGCGTTCGCCCATCGCCGTCACCGGTCTCCTCATCGCCGGCACCCCCACCGGCCGGATCAGGGTCGGGGTCGACCGGATCCGCCGCCCCGCGCCTCGCCGGACTGCTCCACCGCCTCTGCTCCGGCCTCGCCTCGAAGTCCGTGCCGCGAAACCCTAGATCTGGGCGAGGTCTATTTCTTCTAAGTCCCTAGTTTTTGCATATTTTTAGGCATATTATTTGCATAATAACTTCCTCATCATAGGTCCGATTCATGCGTGTAGCATATCAAAATGTTTGCCTCGACGAGTACATCATTTCATCTCATTGCATCATTTTCATTTGAGCTCATCTTGATGCCTGAAACGCTGTTGGAAGAGGGCTATGTGAGGACTATGTCAGATCTGTTTCAGCAAATGGCATTTTGTCATTTTTGCCATGATTATTGTGTACATGCTATGATCCTGAGCTCTACATGTGTTTTGTAGAATGCCATGCCATATTTACAGGGGTATATGCCATGTATTTTGTGATCTTTGTGGTGACTAGGACAAGCATGCAAAGTAGCCTACTCATTGATGCTGATTTCAGGGACTTAGAATTTTACCAAGTCCTTGTCCTGTTTTTGTTTTTAGGCCATATGTTCATGTTGTTTCCAAGTGATCCGTGCCTGTTTTGAGGATGATCAGTAAGGATGTTTTGTTAATATTGTTGTGCTCTATCCATCCATGTCTTTGTTTGCAATTATGGAGCACCCTATCTTGAGTCAATCGAGCTCTACGTTTGCTATAAAATGTTCCTGGCAGATTGTTAACATGTTTAGCGATTTTGCTGAGGTTGTTGCTATTGATCCGTGCATGCTATGTTGTTGTTCTTGCCATGTCTAGATTCTATGCCATGTCTTCTTGATGGGTGTAGGCTTAGTTTGTCATGCAATGCCTCGTAGTGAGTGCATCGAGCTCGTAAACATGCCTACTTGTTAATCTGTTTTGCATGCTCCAGTTTTTTCACTAAGTCTGAATCTGTTTATGTTTTTGCTATATTCACATGCTTGCAATTGTATTTTATGATCCCTTTTGGCTCAAGGTAACTAAGGGACTTTTGTTATGTGCTTAGATTAGCTTCATGCCATGCCTTGCTTTGTCATGCTATGTTCCTGTAGCATGTAGTTATCGTGCTCTAAACATTGCTTCCTGCTGATAAATTCCAGACATGTGTTAATTTCACTAAGTCTGAAATCTGTTATCGTTTGCCCTTTTCCCATGCTTGTTTGAGTTTGCTATTGAGTGAATTAGCCGTAGTTCAGTGTTCATCTCTTGTCAAGCATCATGAGTGGATCCCTGCCATGCATTTTGTTGTCATGTTTGAGTGTTGTAGCATTTTTATCTTGATGCATTTAGATGGCTACTTGCTGTTTATCGTAGTCCGGTGCCATATTTGTTTTGCTTGCCTTTTCCAAACCATGCATCCGATTCCGGTGATCTTTATATCGTTTTCGACCGAAATAAACTCCTCTTTCCAGTGGCACTCTTGGATTTACATGTTGAGGCCAGGTTCAATCATTCCTTTCCAAATCATGCATATGCATCACATACCGCATCCCGCATATCATGCCTTGTTCATTTGTTGGTTGTTTACTATGTTGTGTGCTTCTTTCCGGTGTTGCTTCTTCGGGTTAGTTCCGATAATGTCGCGTTTGTGAGGACCCGTTCGACTACGTCCGTTTGTCTTCTTCATGGACTCGTTCTTCTTCCTTGCGGGATTTCAGGCAAGATGACCATACCCTCGAAATCACTTCTATCTTTGCTTGCTAGTTGCTCGCTCTTTTGCTATGCCTATGCTGCGATACCTACCACTTGCTTATCATGCCTCCCATATTGTTAAGCCAAGCCTCTAACCCACCTTGTCCTAGCAAACCGTTGTTTGGCTATGTTACCGCTTTGCTCAGCCCCTCTTATAACGTTGTTAGTTGCAGGTGAAGATTGGAGTTGTTCCATGTTGGAACATGGATATTTTGTTGGGATATCACAATATATCTTATTTAATTAATGCATCCATATACTTGGTAAAGGGTGGAAGGCTCGGCCTTATGCCTGGTGTTTTGTTCCACTCTTGCCGCCCTAGTTTCCGTCATATCAGTGTTATGTTCCCGGATTTTGCGTTCCTTACACGGTTGGGTTATAATGGGAACCCCTTGATAGTTCGCCTTGAATAAAACTCCTCTAGCAAGGCCCAACATTGGTTTTACCATTTGCCACCTAGCCTTTTCTTTCCCTTGGGTAGGCCTACCCAAGGGTCATCTTTATTTAACCCCCCCCCCCGGGCCAGTGCTCCTCTGAGTGTTGGTCTGAACGGAGTTGCCTGCGGGGCCACCTCGGGGAAACTTGAGGGTTGGTTTTACTCATAGCTAGTCTCATCTGAGTGTGCCCTGAGAACGAGATATGTGCAGCTCCTATCGGGTTTTGTCGGCACATTCGGGCGGCTTTGCTGGACTTGTTTTACCATTGTCGAGGATGTCTTGTAACCGGGATGCCGAGTCTAATCGGATTGTCTTGGGAGAAGGAATATCCTTCGTTGACCATGAGAGCTTGTGATGGGCTAAGTTGGGACACCTTGCAAGGATTTGAACTTTCCAAAGCCGTGCCCGCGGTTATGGGCAGATGGGAATTTGTTAATGTCCGGTTGTAGAAAACTTGAAGTTGATCTTAATTAAAATACATCAACCGCGTGTGTAACCGTGATGGTCTCTTCTCGGCAGAGTCCGGGAAGTGAACACGGTGTTGGAGTTATGCTTGACGTAGGTTGTTCTAGGATCACTTCTTGATCATAGTTTCTCGACCGTGCTTTGCCTTCTCTTCTCGCTCTCATTTGCGTATGTTAGCCACCATATATGACAGTCGCTTGCTGCAGCTCCACCTCATACTTTTACCCCTCCTATAAGCTTAAATAGTCTTGATCGCGAGGGTGTGAGATTGCTGAGTCCCCGTGACTCACAGATACTTCCAAAACCAGTTTGCAGGTGCCGATGATATCGTGCAGGTGACGCAACCAAGTTCAAGAAAGAGCTCGATGAAGATCTTGTTCTTTGTGTTGTTTCGTTCTAGTTGATCAGTAGTGGAGCCCAATTGGGGTCGATCGGGGATTTGTGTAGCATTTGGGGTAGTCTTCTTTTATTTTGGTTCCGTAGTCGGACCTTGTGTGTATCTGGATGATGTAATGATTTATTCATGTAATTGTGTGAAGTGGTGATTGTAAGCCAACTATGTATCTTTTCCCTTATGTATTACATGGTTTGTGTGAAGATTACCTCACTTGCGACATTGCTTTCAATGCGGTTATGCCTCTAAGTCGTGCTTCGACACGTGGGAGATATAGCTGCATCGAGGGTGTTACAAGTTGGTAATCAGAGCCTTCCCCGACCTTAGGAGCCCCCTATTTGATCGAATCGCTGGCGTTGTTGAGTCTAGAAAAATATTTTGAGTCTTATAGGATTATATATATTAGAGAGTTAGGAATTCTTTTTACTCCTCAGTCCCTTCGTCGCTCTGGGGAGGCATCCTGACGTAGAGTTTTGACTCTTCTCTTCTCAAATTTCACTAAAAAAAATTAGGATCACGCGGGTATCTTGGAATCGTTCTGATGGTTTTGTGACAAGAACATTGTTCTTGGTGCCTCCTGTCATTTAGGGGTTGTGGCAGTGTCCCGGGGAGTTGAGCTCTGAGGTGTTGTCGTCACAATTTTATCGTTGCAATTCTGGAATACCTGATTTTTTTCACCGACATCGAAAATCTCTTTTATGCAGTTGTTGGTGAGATAACCTCGACGCCACCCAGTACTAGGGCGGGAGTTCGAGAGTATTGCCATAACTCGTATAACGGATGTTTTTCGAAGGTCGAGGTAAACGATTTCTGAAGGTTTCTTGGTTATGTGTTGAAGGATGGATACAGCTGGATGTAGGATTTGTTAGTTTTGGGTGAGATATTATGCTTCCCCTGTATCCCCAACACCTGATTGCATAACCGGAAAATTTCAGGAGTTTATAAGTGGGAATTCAAGTAGCTCCTAGGATATCTTTCTGACAGATGTATGATATGAAATTGGGGTTCGACGTCTAGTGGTCCGCCTATCCACGGTTGGTTTTACGGTGGTCTTGTTGTGTCTTAAAGAGTCCTTGGCTATGCCGACTCGGGGACGCTTCGTATGTCATGTGCACTGCCTTGTACATGATGGTGCTGTACGATCGAGCCTGTGTAGGCCCCACCACGAAAACTTTGGAAGAAATCTCTATCATATGTTTGTTCCGGCTTATTCTGCAAGCCAATCCTTTGTTTTTTTGTGAGTTGTGGTATTCGAGTTGCTTCGAAGTCAAGAGTTGATTCCATACCTTTCCTAAATGGTATTCCCATGTTCCTATGGGAATACAAATCCTTCTTGATCAATGTCTTTTCAACCGGTGTGTTTCTCTTCAAGTGGATCCGATCTTTTTCAACATCCTCTAGATCAAGTATCAGTTCTTCTCAACGGTGTTTGTTTCATCCGTCTCCAAGTTGCCTTTGTTTTCCCACCCTCCCACCCTTGTTTCTTCAAGGACTCAGATTTCTTATTCAAGTATCCTTTTATTGATGTGAAGTCTCTCCATTCTTTCATGTTCTCACCCGGTGGTTCTCTTGAAGATGCTCTACTCATTCACCATTCTTCATTCTTTTCTTCTCCGGTGGATTCAAGTCAAGCTTCATTGATCATATCCTTTCCTCGTTTCAAATACCTTCTCATACCGGTGCACCTCGCGTTCAGTCATTTCTCGCTATTCAATTGTTCTGGAGTGCTGAAGATATCTCAGAAGATTTGTGTCTCCATTATCAATCCGTCCAAGATATTTTGAGGTTGTTATCTCATTCAAGCCATTTAACTCAACCGGTGCATTCTCTCTTTTAAATTGTTCTACGGTGTATCTTTTGAGTGGGCCCTAACCCACAGGTCTTTCCCAGGATCTTACCTGACTCTTCTTATTTTTCCCAAAGCTATCTATCAAATTTGTTTTCGAAGTTTGACGTAAGAATGAGTCATCATCTTTCATATGTCTTTCACCAAGATCTTTCAAACTCTTTTCATTGTTGGTTCAACCTCTTCGCTTTTCATTACTCCAGAGTGCCTAAACAATTCATGGTAGTGTTTCTCGTCATCATTCTCGAATTTTGAAGACCGAAGAAGAATTTTTCCTCCATATCTTACTCCATTATCTCGAAGATTCATGTTTCTAGCTTTATGCCATCCTCTCATAATTGTTTTGATTGTGAAAATTCTTTTCATCCACCCGAAGCATTTCATGAGTTGTTTTATTTTCTTTCCTCCGAAGCCCATCATTTCAGAAGAATTATTCATTCCCGGTTTTCAGCAAGTGTTCTCAAAATCTTACCGGTGCATCATTCAAACATTCTCTATTTAGCTCGTGATCTCTTCGTTCTCAGGGATCTAAATTCCCTCAAGCATCTTCGTTCATTCGTTAATTCTTCGCGGTGATTTGTGCTTTTTTTCTAATTCCATTTTCAATTCTTACGGTGGTTCGTTCAAGATCTCTCTTCCTTGGTTATCATATCAATTCATTTGTTCTTCCAAATCCTACCGGTGGTTCGTGGAAGACCTTTCTCAAGTTTATGCTATATCTCTCTTCTATCCTTTGCAACGGGAATAAGTAGTGTGCCAAATCCATTGTTTATCAGCAATTTAATTGATGAAGGACAAGCATAATGTAATTCTTATTCTTGTTTCATCCTAATGATTAATTCCTTATTCCGGAGGTTCTTCAAATTCTCTATTTCAATTGTTTCATCTTCTCTTTTTCCCGGAGTTCCAACCTTTTTTCAACTATTTCTCCATGGAGATTCATCTAAATCGGTACAAGGATTCACCTTGTGTTTTAAACTTCTCTTTCCTTCCGTTTGATCATTCTTTTGTTTAAACGGAGTTCTTCATGGATGTTCTACATGATGGTTCATCAAGGAAATAATTCCTTCTCCAAGTGTTCATTGAGATTCTTTTCTAAGGAGCTCAAGCATTTCTTCTTCTCGCATTCCGAAGTGTAGTCCTTTCTACCGTATCATTGGAGGTGGTATTATGTCATTCTTGATAATTTGAGTTCATGCTCCATGATTCACTTGTTGTTAAGAATGAGACAGTTAAACCCGTCAATCTCTTCCAGCATGAGCTCTTCTCAATCCATCAACCTCTTCGTTGGAGTTATCTTGGGTTATATTTCACCTAAAGCTTTCCCTAAGGATTGTTGCTATTATGGTGCTTATAATTGACCCAAGTTCTTTTATCCTCCCGGTGGTATAAGTTCCTCGTCTTCTTATTCTTATCAATCCAATCTATCGTTTTCGTCAGTGGCAGAATTTCAACTCAGTTTTGAGATGTTTTCCATAAGCCCACAACAAGCTTACTCTTTTTGTTGTTGGTTTTTCCAACAACTCCGTTTTGAACCTTCTCCAAAAAATGCTTTTGCAAGCTCATTTAAGGTAGAAGATGTTGTTTTCTCCTCCGTTCATTCCATTCCATTTCCCTCTTTTCTTCCGGAGGCATTGTGTTGTCGCTCTCTTCAACCCTCCTTCTTGTTCTTGTCAGGACCTTGTTCTTTTCATGCTTATCAATTTAACCGGAGTGCTGTCTGAGATCTTTCTTACCCCTTGTTCCATTCATTCAATAGTCTCGGAGACAGTGTGTTGTGATTTCATCATGTATCTTCTCATCTTATCAAGTTCTTATTCAATTCCTTTTCTTTTCAATCGGAGTGTTGCCCGAAGTTGTTCTTCCTTCTCCCTCTTCTCTAACGGAGTGTTTTCTACTTCGTTCAGCTCCGTTGTATTCTCTTCCCGAAATGGCTTAACCTTTTCAAGGTTCTTTGGTTTCACTCATTTGTCAAAGAAGCAACTTAGCTTTACCTCTCCTCTTTCTCTTCCGTTTCCCTCCGGTGTTGTTCTAGATCTCAAGACGAGATCCTCTCGTAGTGGTGGAGTGTTGTAACGCCCCGAGACCGATGTGCCAGGTGTCCTCCAGTTATTCGATGTTGTTGCTTTGTCATTGCTTGCGTGTCATGCATGTCATATCATGTCATCATGTGCATTTCTTTTGTATACATGTTCGTCTCATGCATCTGAGCATTTTCCCCATTGTCCGTTTTGCAATCCGGCGTTCCTATGTCACCCGGTGTCCCTTTCTACCTCTTTTCATGTGCGGGTGTTAAACGTTTTCGGATTGGACCGAGACTTTTCGTGCGTCCTTGGTTTACTACCGATAGATCGCCTGTCAAGTTTCGTGCCATTTGGACTTCGTTTGATACTCCAACGGTTAACCGAGGGACCGAAAAGGCCTCGTGTGTGTTACAGCCCAACACCTCTCCAAAGTGTCCCAAAACCCACCTAAACCCTCTCCATCATCTCGGTCGTTCGATCACGATCGCGTGGCCGAAAACCGCACCTCATTTGGACTCTCCTAGCTCCCTCTACCTATAAATATGTGGCCTCCCCCGAAAATTCCGCGGTACAAACCCTAGGTCTCTCCTCTTCCGCGCGTCCGGACGCATTTGCGCCGTGCCGGACATGTCCGCCGCTCCTCTCCACGTCGCCCCGGCCAATCGTGGGCTGCCACGTCAGCATCGCCGCCGGCCGCACCAACGAGAGGCCGCCACCTCAGCTCCCTCCGCCGCCACGGCCCGCAGAGCCCATCCAGGGCCCGCGCAGGCCCAGATCCGCCGCCGCCCGCGCGCCAGGAGCCCCGCTCGCCAGCTCTCTCTCCTCCGCCGCCTCTCCCCACCGCAGCGCTCGCCGGCGTTCGTCGCAGAGCGCGCGCCGCCTCCTGCCTGCGAGATCTCCGCCGCCAACCGCCGCCCCGCGCCTCCACTCCTCCCTGGCGAGCACCTCGTCGTCGCCCATCGCCGTCGTCGGTCTCCTCCTCATCGCCGGCACCCCCTTCGGCCGGATCAGGGTCGGGGTCGACCGGATCCGCCGCCCCGCGCCTCGCCGGACTGCTCCACCGCCTCTGCTCCGGCCGAGCCTCGAAGTCCATGCCGCGAAACCCTAGATCTGGGCGAGGTCTATTTCTTCTAAGTCCCCAGTTTTTGCATATTTTTAGGCATATTATTTGCATAATAACTTCCTCATCGTAGGTCCGATTCGTGCGTGTAGCATATCAAAATGTTCGTCTCGACGAGTACATCATTTCATCTCATTGCATCATTTTCATCTGAGCTCATCTTGATGCCCGAAATGCTGTTGGAAGAGGGCTATGTGAGGACTGTCAGATCTGTTTCAGCAAATGGCATTTCGTCATTTTTGCCATGATTATTGTGTGCATGTTATGATCCTGAGCTCTACATGTGTTTTGTAGAATGCCATGCCATCTTTACAGGGGTGCATGCCATGTATTTTTGTGATCTTTGTGGTGACTAGGACAAGCATGCAAACTAGCCTACTCGTTGATGCTGATTTCAGGGACTTAGAATTTTACTACGTCCTTGTCCTGTTTTTGTTTTTAGGCCATATGTTCATGTTGTTTCCTAGTGATCCGTGCCTGTTTTGAGGATGATCAGTAAGGATGTTTTGTTAATATTGTTGTGCTCTATCCATCCATGTCTTTGTTTGCAATTATGGAGCACCCTATATTGAGTCAATCGAGCTCTAATTTTGCTATAAAATGTTCCTGGTAGATTGTTAACATGTTTAGCGATTTTGCCGAGGTTGTTGCTATTGATCCGTGCATGCTATGTTGTTGTTCTTGCCATGTCTAGCTTCTATGCCATGTCTTCTTGATGGGTGTATGCTTAGTTTGTCATGCAATGCCTCGTAGTGAGTGCATCGAGCTCGTAAACATGCCTACTTGTTAATCTGTTTTGCATGCTCCAGTTTTTTCACTAAGTCTGAATCTGTTTATGTTTTTGCTATATTCACATGCTTGCAATTGTATTTTATGATCCCTTTTGGCTCAAGGTAACTAAGGGACTTTTGTTATGTGCTTAGATTAGCTTCATGCCATGCCTTGCTTTGCCATGCTATGTTCATGTAGCATGTAGTTATCGTGCTCTAAACATTGCTTCCTGCTGATAAATTCTAGACATGTGTTAATTTCACTAAGTCTGAAATCTGTTATCGTTTGCCCTTTTGCCATGCTTGTTTGAGTTTGCTATTGAGTGAATTAGCCGTAGTTCAGTGTTCATCTCTTGTCAAGCATCATGAGTGGATCCCTGCCATGCATTTTGTTGTCATGTTTGAGTGTTGTAGCATTTTTATCTTGATGCATTTAGATGGCTACTTGCTGTTTATCGCAGTCCGGTGCCATATTTGTTTTGCTTGCCTTTTCCAAACCGTGCATCCGATTCCGGTGATCTTTATATTGTTTTTGACCGAAATAAACTCCTCTTTCCAGTGGCACTCTTGGATTTACAAGTTGAGGCCAGGTTCAATCATTCCTTTCCAAATCATGCATATGCATCACATACCGCATCCCGCATATCATGCCTTGTTCATTTGTGGGTTGTTTACTATGTTGTGTGCTTCTTTTCGGTGTTGCTTCTTCGGGTTAGTTCCGATAATGTCGCGTTTGTGAGGACCCGTTCGACTACGTCCATTTGTCTTCTTCATGGACTCGTTCTTCTTCCTTGCGGGATTTCAGGCAAGATGACCATACCCTCGAAATCACTTCTATCTTTGCTTGCTAGTTGCTCGCTCTTTTGCTATGCCTATGCTGCGATACCTACCACTTGCTTATCATGCCTCCCATATTGTTAAGCCAAGCCTCTAACCCACCTTGTCCTAGCAAACCGTTGTTTGGCTATGTTACCACTTTGCTCAGCCCCTCTTATAGCATTGTTAGTTGCAGGTGAAGATTGGAGTTGTTCCATGTTGGAACATGGATATTTTGTTAGGATATCACAATATATCTTATTTAATTAATGCATCTATGTACTTGGTAAAGGGTGGAAGGCTCGGCCTTATGCCTGGTGTTTTGTTCCACTCTTGTCGCCCTAGTTTCCATCATATCGGTGTTATGTTCCCGGATTTTGCGTTCCTTACACGGTTGGGTTATAATGGGAACCCCTTGATAGTTCGCCTTGAATAAAACTCCTCTAGCAAGGCCCAACATTGGTTTTACCATTTGCCACCTAGCCTTTTCTTTCCCTTGGGTAGGCCTACCCAAGGGTCATCTTTATTTAACCCCCCCCCCCCCGGGGCCAGTGCTCCTCTGAGTGTTGGTCCGAACTGAACTGCCTGCGGGGCCACCTCGGGGAAACTTGAGGGTTGGTTTTACTCGTAGCTAGTCTCATCTGAGTGTGCCCTGAGAATGAGATATGTGCAGCTCCTATCGGGTTTTGTCGGCACATTCCGGTGCCTTTGCTGGACTTGTTTTACCATTGTCGAGGATGTCTTGTAACCGGGATGCCGAGTCTAATCGGATTGTCTTGGGAGAAGGAATATCCTTCGTTGACCGTGAGAGCTTGTGATGGGCTAAGTTGGGACACCCCTATAGGGATTTGAACTTTTGAAAGTCGTGCCCGCGGTTATGGGAAGATGGGAATTTGTTAATGTCCAGTTGTAGAAAACTTGAAGTTGATATTAATTAAAATACATCAACCGCGTGTGTAACCGTGATGGTATCTTCTCGGCGGAGTCCGGGAAGTGAACACGGTGTTGGAGTTATGCTTGACGTAGGTTGTTCTAGGATCACTTCTTGATCATAGTTTCTCGGCCGTGCTTTGCCTTCTCTTCTCGCTCTCATTTGCTTATGTTAGCCACCATATATGCTAGTCGCTTGCTGTAGCTCCACCTCATACTTTTACCCCTCCTATAAGCTTAAATAGTCTTGATCGCGAGGGTGTGAGATTGCTAAGTCCCCGTGACTCACAGATACTTCCAAAACCAGTTTGCAGGTGCCGATGATATCATGCAGGTGACGCAACCAAGCTCAAGAAGGAGCTCGATGAAGATCTTGTTCTTTGTGTTGTTTCGTTCTAGTTGATCAGTAGTGGAGCCCAGTTGGGGTCGATCGGGGATCTATGTAGCATTTGGGGTAGTCTTCTTTTATTTTGGTTCCGTAGTCGGACCTTGTGTGTATCTGGATGATGTAATGCTTTATTCATGTAATTGTGTGAAGTGGCGATTGTAAGCCAACTATGTATCTTTTCCCTTATGTATTACATGGGTTGTGTGAAGATTATCTCACTTGCGACATTGCTTTCAATGCGGTTATGCCTCTAAGTCGTGCTTCAACATGTGGGAGATATAGCCGCATCGAGGGCGTTACACGCGTCCACCTCCCCGGATGAGGATCCGTCGTCCATCTTGCCGTCTTGCCGGTTCAGCCGCCCCGTCCTCCACCTCCAAGGAGCTGCTCCGACGATCGCCTCTCTATCGCGGCTGCTCCATCCCCACAGCACCGCCTTAACCTGCTCCACCGGAACCGCAGCATCCTCACTGACTCCTCGGACGATGCCGAGGCCTACTCGGCACCACCAAATAGGTTGTACACTCATCGCATCGCACCTTCTCCTTAACTCGACCTCCCGGCTCCGACGGCACTCCATCCCGTACCCCCATGCAGCGGTTACCTTGAAGTCGGCGCCGCGCGCGACATATCCACGGCGGCTCTCCCCCATTGCGAGGCCCCTTCGGCGGCGGCAGCCATACCAGCCGGATCTCCTGCTGCTGCTCCGGCTCTCGCTCTATCGCTCGCTCGCCCAGCTGCTGCTGCTGCTCTCCCCCTCGCTCGTGCTGCTGCTCTGCTCTGATTAAGCCACACTTCAGTCGACTGAATCGACTTTTGGGTCAGTCGATTTTCAGGGGTTGGGGGCTCTCCGGAGTTAAGGAAGAACCACCCGCAGCGGGGACGGGGGCTCGCCGGAGATGTACCCCACTATCTATCTTAGGGTTCAGGGTGGGGGCGGGGGGCCTAGAGGGCTGGCCGGGGCGGCGGTGGCGAGTTGTTTTGGGGCGGCGAGGCGGCGCTGGGGCCGGCGGTTCGGCCGGTGGTGGCTGGCGGCTCAAGGGGTGCAGGTTGAAGATGAACTGCAGGGCCTCCCTAAACTACATGGCAAGTGCCTCTCTACTACCATTGCGTTCAGTTTTGACAGTAGCATTCAGATTCCACAGTAAATTTCAGTTTTGACAGTTAAGTTCAGAGTCAACAGTTTTTACCTCATCTGTTGTAGTCAGGTGGTTTTTGGTGATGTTAATTTTACATCCATTTTACATCATCTATTGGAGATGCTATTAGAATCCCACTTGAGATTGACGATGTCTGTCTTGTGCTGCTTCAGCCTTGACGTCTTATGGCTCACCGGAGCTGCTCCAACGACAGAACGATCCGTCACAACAGAGCAGTGCCCTGGACGCCGTCTACAGATTCCTCAGATCTTCCTCCACACCTCCGATAGCCACCTCTGCCTCAACTGCTTCAGCGACCAATCCAATGATGCTGAGGTCGACACGGCTATGGCAAAGAGGTTGTACACTTGTTGCCTCACTTATTACTATACATTCACATCGATCCATTAGGGCTATTTTGGTTCAACGGAAAAACATCGATCCACTGGTTGTTACCATCACTCTAAATTGCTGCATGCTCTCCTTACATAATCTCACCATATTTTTTTCGTATGCATGTCAGATATTGTACACAGTCATGCTGAACATGTAGAGAAAAGGAGAAGAGTTTTGCGTGGCAATACAATTTCATGCAGACGTTGCTCCATGGTGGGTTCAATGGCAAACCCTCCCCACCCCTCTCCAGATTGTAATCCAGAGGAAGATATCTATTCTGAGGTGGATTCGTACGCCGCTGACCACTCCTATTTACCCCCCAAGGTGTTTGCTCTACCTTGGCATGATGATGTTAGTCATATCATGCATATGTTGCCTTGAAGTGCCTACTTTTAACATCATATATGTCATCTGCTTAGTTTAGACATGTTCTGTAATGCCACCTGTTTAGTTTCTATATCATATATGGGAATTATGTAGTCTCATGTCTTTTAGCCAGTCATAATATATGTGAAATGTGCAATGCCATCCTGTTTAACCAGGCATCATATATTTGAATGATATCTTGCCCATCCTTTTCTTCATTACATTTCCATTTGTCGACAATGTTTGTACATTAAACTACTCTTCCTGTGAATCAGCCATTTGGGTGGGAGATGGAAAAATCTGGAGTGAAAACAAGGCCTTCAGAGCAGACAGTGCTACCTGTCGAAGCAGATCTCTTGTTGGGTCCCGATAGCTCCTCAGAGATGGATTCAGAGACAGATGACCAGTCCTATTCCCCCACTGAGGTGTATGCTCTAACTTGGCACGGTTATACTGCTCATATCATGCATACGGTGTCTTGCATTGCATAGTTTAGACATCATATACACAATATTCAACACCATGTTCTTAGTTCAGACATCATATCGAATGCCCTCCGTTTAGCATATAAATCACATATGTGAATTAAATGATGCGATCATGATTACTTAGATAACATGTAGGTGAATTATGTCATGCGATCCTGCTTAGTTATTCATCATATCTTTGAATTATGTTATGCTATGATATCCAGCTTAGATAGAAATCATATATGTGAAATTATGTCATGCTATCCGTTTTAGTTAAACAATATACATGTCAACTATTTCATGCCCTCTTTTTTCCACACTATCTATTGCATCTGTCTCTCATACAATGTATGTACATTCAACTATGTTTCCTATTTATCAACCATTTCAATTGGAGCGGGTGATGTCGGTATCTAGCGGACTAAAAACACGGTCTTCAAATAAAACAGTGCTACCTCTTGGTGGAGATAGCACCCCGGTTGTACATGCACAAGAACCAGCCCTACCACACATAACCCAAACTCTCACAGATTGTACCCCTACTACGATGGACAGAGAACCACCTTCACCCAATCTAACCCCAACTGTCGTGGAATTGTCACGGCAGATGTCCTTAGTGTCAGGACTTAGTCGTGAGGCCAACACATCTATGTGGTAGCTTGAGAGGGGTTGAGCGGGACGAGAGACGCGATGTTTTACCCAGGTTCGGCCCCTCACGGTGGAGGTAAAAGCCTACATCCTGCTTCATTAATATTGATGATGATGATCACGGTTACAAGAGTGCTCTATCTTGAGAGCTATTGTCTAAACCTAACTTGTCCAACTTGTGGAACTTGTGAATCTTGTCCCCTTTGGGGTGCCCTGCCCCTCCTTATATATGTTGAAGGGGCGGTTTACATGACTAGTCCTATTAGGATTAGGATTACCCTATTACAAGTGGAGTCCTAGTCTTGCTTCCTTTGTAAGGGAATATTCCTTATGCTTTCCTTATAAACCGGCCCACCATTTAAACGTGAACCCGCCTTCTGGGCCCTGGTCCTCGTCATCCATCTGACCCGCCCGCCGGGTCACAAGTGAGCCATAATGACCAGGCGGGTTGCTTGTAAACCGCCAGGTCAGGGCGGGTCGCCAGTGAACCGCCAAGTGTCAGCCGGATCTCAAGTAAACCGCCAAGTCCAGTCGGGTTATACTTCCAGCCGGTTTACGCCGCGGGGTATAACCCCGACATTAGCCCCCAGTTTAATTTGGATTTATCCATGTTAAACTGGTCCTGTAAAACAAACACAAGAGCAAATTTGACAGATTATGCTCCAGGTTAAGAATTCTTGTAAACCGGCATCTGATGATCCTTAAATCCTTGTCATTTCCTCCTCCTAGAAAATCCGGGTTAACAAGCCAACTTCATACTCAATTTGTTGACATTGGTTTCTCACAGAGAAATATTGTGAAGAATAATCCACTTGAGTCGGCTTCCAAAGCGCCGGTTTAAGAAATATGGGTCTTGAAATACTTATCTGATATTCAGCCGATTTGAAGATGTAAAACTTGCCGGTTTAATATTACCAAAATGGCCGGTTTATAAATATTGATGGCACTGAGTCATAATTGTTGTCGACACCGGGTCATGTAATTGATCTTCCTGATTTGCTCAAAACTGATAAAATGAAGATGTTCCTCCTTTATATGCATAATACCTGTAGCCCCCAAGTCTTAAGAGGAGAACATAGTGATAACTTAAGACTTGCTCCAATAAGTGTTTCAACCTTGAAGAAATCCGGTTTGTTCATCTCAATCATATAAAATGAATACTCCATATATGTAGCCCCCAAGTGCCGGGTTGTCATGCTTGCAGCAACCTGGGACTTGTAATTGCTTATAAAAACTTCAATCAGTGTAACCCCCAAGGGCTGGGTCATTATGCAATAATGAGCAGGGACTTTGTAAATATAATCATGTAGATATTAGCAGTGATGTGTAGCCCCCAAGGGCCGGCTTAGTAAGATAATACTGAACCGGGACTTGATATATACTTCAATGAAAATAACATCTTATAATGTAGCTTCCATCGTAGGGCTTGAACCCACGTCCACAAGGTTAAGAGCTTTGTGCTTTACCAACTGAGCAATGGATCCTTCAATATTATGGACGAAAACTTGTGTACCTTGAATTATTGACAGGAGCAATTGGTAGCCCCCAAGGGCCGGCTCATTATAATATGATGAGTCGGGTCTTCAATAAGACTAGTAAAAATGACTTTGCATTAGCCCCCAAGTGTCATGATGCATGCTTGCAGCGACATGAGACTTGCATGTAATCTCAATTTGAATAATGTAGCCCCCAAGTGCCGGGTTGTAAGCCTGCAGCGACTCGGGACTATTCCTTCCATTGTAGAATAAATCATATCCTTTGATAAAATAATAGCCATTGCGCTAAAGCGACTTTGAAAACTCAATAATACCGGTTATTAATAACCATAAAAATCCAGCCATGTTGGCTATTCAAGATAATATAATCCGGTGAAAACCTTATTCATTCAATATCATAACCCAATGTTGGCTATTCAAGTTTGGCTATTTGAATAATATAACCCAATGATTTATAAGCGCATAATTCCAATGGCGCAATCCAAATATATATATATATATACTGGCGACTTATAGTCCAAAGCCAGGCCGGTTTAACAAACCTGTTTCTGCATACAACAAGTTTAAAGTGTCCTGGCGGTTTACCGCCGGACGAGTCATAATGCCCAACATATAACCCGGGTTTATAACCAAGGCTACACTTAAGAATAATCAAATATGAAATATATCATACCTGTGACATTGAATCACATTGTTGGTTTTACCAACTTTTTGTAGTAAAGGTGATAACCCCAATCTTGAGTACTGATAACTCCTTCCATATTGTGCCGGTTTAGGATAAAACCGTACCGGGTTGTGATAAACACCAGATTATCCATATTCGATGCTGGCGACTTGTAGTCGAAACCAGGCGAGGTTAATAATCTCCAGATTGTAACTTGTACTGACAACTTATAGTTGACAGCCTAACCGGGTTGATAAACACAGGGTCAAAAACATCACAAATCTTATGAAAAGAAAAACTTAGTAAAAGGCAAATAAAAACTATTGTAGTCGAGGCTTTTCACGGGCTGCCAGGCCCCAAATTTGAGGCTTTTCATGGGCTGCCAGGCCACTGAGTTAAACCATTTTTGCAAAGCCTTTTAAGATGGTCCTCAATCCTTAACCAATCATCGTTTTAACTTGACAAGTTTAGGGTCTGTATTTTAGAGTAACTTGTCAAAGTTCGAAGGGTCATACCAGGTTTACCTAGGCGGAGTAACTTACTTAAAGAGGCAGGTTAACCCAGGGTTTTAGGTGTATACACCAGGCTTCCAAGCCATGGCTTGATAGCCCATTACAAGTGTAGATTCTAAGTTCATTGCGATAGCAAAGAATCCCCAAGTAACGTTTTGAGCTGTGCTCAGTGGGTGCCTATGTTTGAATTGTTGTTTTACAATACTCTCTTTGGCCCCGGATTGACTTGGCTTTGAGCCGACCAAGAGGTGTGACTATGGTTCGGATACGACCAAGCCCCCAAGTGATGTTGTGGCATTGCACCGATCAAGAGGTGTAGCTATGGTTCGGATACGACCAAGCCCCCAAGTGATGTTATATAAAGCTTTGATAAGCTGAATCAAGGGGTAAACCAGACACTGCTTTATGAAATAGAAGCCCCCATGTGATCAATAATATGATAAGCCAATAAGGCGGGATACCCATGTTTGAACCACGCATCATGGTAGCAGGTTCTCTTCGACAACTTTTAACTTTTTCCAAGAGACAAATTCTTCTTGAACCGGGATTTTGAACTGGATATTGAGAGCGTCAAAGCTTTGTGGGAGACATCTTTCCCTTGAACCGGATTTTAAACCGGAATCTTCATTTTCAGCCGGAAATTTTCTAACGGCCTTTAAACTCGAACTTGCGAGAAGTTAATTCCTTTTTGAACCGAACATTTTTAAACCGGATTTGAGAGCTTCAGGGCTTTGTGGGAGAACAGATTTCCCTTGAACCAGAATCCTTCTTTTTAAGTCGGAAATTTTTCTGACGACTTTTAAATATTCGCCAATAATGCATTAGCCTCCGGGGCCGGGTTATTTTTCCCTCCAATGATCCAGAGCTCTTGAATCTGCTTTAAATTTGCAATCATTTACTGAGTCATGTCATCATAGCCCCCAAGTCTCAAGGCGACTTGAGGAGTTGGCTTGAGATTCTTCATAATAAACCGTAATATAGACCGGTTTGAATCCTTCATGGGACAACTTGCAAACCGGAGTAATTGCTCTTTTATAGAAAGCAATATATAAAAAATATGTTGGATGGATTTCACCTGATGCGTCAGGTCAGCAATTATCACCGCGGATTTGATGATCACCATGGTGAAACTGAAATCAATCACGGCCGAGTCGGCCGCGGGTGTTGACAGATCTGTCGGCCGCGGCGTTTTAAACCGGTGTGGACGGGAGAGTCGACCGCGGCGTTGTAAACCAGTGCGGCCGTGAGAGACGGACACGACATTGTAAGCCGGTGCGGGAGTCTGTTGAGTAACGACGACCACCTGTGCCAAAAGATGTTGGCGTGCCTCCATCTCCGCGGTATAATATCACTTTTTGTCATAAATTATTGCACTGCATAAACAATATTGCAGACCAAGGCAAAGATAAACTTGTTCTTTGACAAAAACAACATGTGCTAATAAATCAAACTTGGATGGACAACACCTAATTTATTTGGACGAAGGATGATCCGTTTATCGCGACAGAGCTGGCTCAGGCAGACCAGCGACTCAATATAGTTCCGGCGGCTCAGGCAGACCGGCGACTTAATATAACCCTGACGGCTCAAAGCGGCAAGGGCGACTCAACTCGGCTCCAGCGGGTTGAAGTAGATTAAGTGGCACAGGCGGCGACTTGCGCAAACATGTTCCATCAGTAAGCGGGCGCAGACGCCAGTGCGTGATGGTGCTGACGTACATGCTTGCAATTGTATTTTCTGATCCCTTTTGGCTCAAGGTCACTAAGGGACTTTTGTTAAGCTCTTTGAGTAGCTCCATGCCATGCTTTACTTTGCCATGTTCAGGTCCTGTAGCATGTAGTTTTGTTGCTCCGAAGAGTGCTACCTGATCTGAAATTCCAGACAAGTGTTAATTTCACTAAGTTTGAAATCTGTTTGTCATATGCATTTTTGCCATGCTTGTTTGAACCTGTTAATGGATGAATTGGCCGTAGCTCAGTGCTAGACTTTTGTTAAGCATCTTGAATGCATCCCTGCCATGTATTTTGTTGCCATGTCTGGGTGCTGTATCTTGTTCATCTCATTGCATTTAGATGGCTACTTGCTGTAAATCGCAGACCGGTGTCATATTTGAATTGCTTGCCATTTCCAAACCGTAACTCCGATTCCGGCGTTCTTTATATCGTTTTCAAGAGATTTCATCTCATCTTTCCAGTGGCACACTTGGATTCCCAAGTTCAGGACAGGTTCATGAATTCCTTGTCACATCTTGCACATGCATCCCGCATCGCATCCCGCATAGCATACCATCTTTGCATCATATTGTTTGATCCTTGCACGTGGTTGATTGTGCCCTTGTTGCTTGTTTGTCTTGTTTGGGTAGAGCCGGGAGAGGAGTTTGCTGATGAGGAGCCCGTTGAGTTTGCTTTCGAGGATCCAGTCAACTCTGACAACTTTGCAGGCAAGATGATCTTACCCTCGAAATCACTACTATCTTTGCTTTGCTAGATGCTCGCTCTTTTGCTATGCCAATGCTATGATGCCTACCACTTGCTTTCAAGCCTCCCAAATTGCCATGCCAAACCTATAACCCACCTTGTCCTAGCAAACCGTTGATTGGCTATGTTACCGCTTTGCTCAACCCCTCTTATAGCGTTGCTAGTTGCAGGTGAAGATTGGAGGCCGTTCCTTGTTGGAACATTTATTTACTTGTTGGGATACCATTATATTGCCATGTTATCTTAATGCATCTCTATACTTGGTAAAGGGTGGAAGGCTCGGCCTCTCGCCTAGTGTTTTGTTCCACTCTTGCCGCCCTAGTTTCCGTCATATCGGTGTTATGTTCCTGGATTTTTCGTTCCTTACGCGGTTGGGTTATAATGGGAACCCCTTGATAGTTCGCCTTGATTAAAGCTTTTCCAGCAATGCCCAACCTTGGTTTTACCATTTGCCACCTAGCCTCTTTTCCCTTGGGTTTCCGGAGCCCGAGGGTCATCTTATTTTAACACCACCCCCCCCCTCGGGCCAGTGCTCCTCTGAGTGTTGGTCCAACCGAGTGATGTCTGGGGCTACCAGGGGCAACTCTGGGCTGGCCTACCCAACGTCTTGCTCATCCGGTGTGCCCTGAGAACGAGATATGTGCAGCTCCTATGGGATTTGTTGGCACATCTGGGTGGTGTTGCGGGTCTTGCTTTAACCTGTCGAAGTGTCTTGAAGAACCGAGGTACCGAGTCTGATCGGAACGTCTTGGGAGGAGGTTTATTCCTTCGTTGACCGTGAGAGCTTGTCATGGGCTAAGTTGGGACTCCCCTGTAGGGATTTGAACTTTTGAAAGTCGTGCCCGCAGTTATGGGCAGATGGGAATTTGTTAATGTCCGGTTGTAGATAACTTGAACCTTAACTAAATTAAAATGAATCAACTGAGTGTGTTACCGTGATGGCCTCTTCTCGGTGGAGTCCGGGAAGTGGACACGGTGTTGGAGTAATGCTTGCGCAGGATGTTCTCTAGATTACTCGCTCGCGCTTTGCCTCCTCTTCTCGCGCTCTTTTGTGAACATGATAGCCACCATATATGCTAGTCGCTTGCTGCAGCTCCTCATATATTTTTACCTTGCCTTATCTATAAGCTTAAATAGTCTTGATCGCGAGGGTGCGAGATTGCTGAGTCCCTGTGGCTCACAGATTACTATTACACCAGATGCAGGGCCTGATGATTCTGCTCCAGGTGACGCGCTCGAGCTCAAGTGGGAGTTCGACGAGGACTCTCAATGTTACTATGTTTCCTTTCCTGATGATCAGTAGTGGTGCCCAGTTGGGAGTGATCGGGACCGTGTCGCATGTTGGGTTATCTTTTATTTTGGCGTCGTAGTCGGGCCATGAGTGTTTGGATGATGTAATGTTATTTATGTACTTGATTGACGTGGCGAGTGTAAGCCAACTATCTTATCTCCCCTTTTATTTATCTATATATTACATGGGATGTTGTGAAGATTGTCTAACTTGCGACATATGCCTTCAATGCGATTATGTCTCTAAGTCGTGCCTTGACACGTGGGAGCTATAGTCGCATCGAGGGTGTTACAAGTTGGTAATCAGAGCCTTCCCCGACCTTAGGAGCCCCATTGCTTGATTGTTTTTAGCAGCCGAGTTGTGT
This sequence comes from Triticum urartu, assembly GCF_056163025.1. Classification (NCBI taxonomy): domain Eukaryota; kingdom Viridiplantae; phylum Streptophyta; class Magnoliopsida; order Poales; family Poaceae; genus Triticum; species Triticum urartu. The sequence continues at coordinate 348,123,028 of NC_141875.1, forward strand.
CTTGAAAAAAATGTTTTGAGTCATTTAGGAATTATATATCGGAGAGTTTAGGAATTCTTTTTACTTCCCAGTCTCCTCATCGCTCTGGTAAGGCATCCTGACGTAGAGTTTCGACTCTTCTCTTCTCAAATTTCACTAAAAAAATTTAGGATCACGTGGGTATCTTGGAATCGTTCCGATGGTTTTATGATGAGAACATTGTCTTGGTGCCTCCTGTCAGGGGTTTTGTGGAAGTGTCCCGGGGAGTTGAGCTATGAGGTGTTGTCGTCATAAATTTATCATTGCAGTTCTGGAATACCTGAGTCTAGTACGCCGACATCAAAAATCTCTTTTATGCAGTTCGTTGGTGAGATAACCTCGACGCCACCCAGTACTGGGGCGGGAGTTCGGGAGTATCGCCATAACTTGTATAACGGATGCTTTTCGAAGGTTGAGGTAGATGGTTTCCGAAGTTTTTCTCGGTTATGTGTTGAAGGATGGATACAGCTGGATGTAGGATTTGCTAGTTTGGGTGAGATATTATGCTTCCCCTATATCCCCAACACCTGATTGCATAACCGGAAAGGTTCGGGAGTTTCATAGGTGGGAATTCTCGTAGCTCTAGTTCTTGTTCCACAAATATTTGGTTTGAGATTGGGATTTCTTACCGATTATTCGTTCTTGATCTGTACCTTGTTGATTTATTTCTCTACCTGAATTCTAAGTGGCTTCTCAATTTATGGATATGTGACCATTTCAAGAGGAATGCATTCGTTCATTTTGTTCGGATGTGAAGACTATATGTTGCAATTTTCATTCCGTTGGATTCAGCTTCAATATTTGTCTATCAATGTGCTAATGGATGTCAACCTCTTCAGGATGGCTCCTCCAACGCGCACGACTCCGAATCCTGATCCGCCACCACCTCCACCTCCTCCGGAGGCATGGCAAGCTGTGATGGCCGCAACCAATGCAAACACACAGTTGATCATGCAAATTCTCCAAGAGCGCAATCAAGGCAACCAAGGGAACCAAGGCAACAATCAGAATCACTTTGCTACACTCAACCAGTTCCTTGCTAACGGGCCAAAGACTTTCAGCAATTGTGTTGAGGCTACTGATGCTGACGATTGGCTTGTGGATCTGTGCAAGCATTTCGAGTGCAGTAACATCAGGCCTGAGGACTTCGTCAAGTTCGCTTCCTTCCAACTCAAAGATCAAGCTGCAGAATGGTTCCAGCAGTACAAGGATTCTAGAGGTGGATGTGTTATTACCTGGGATGAATTCCGTCAAGATTTCAGAGCTCGCCATATCCCTCAGAGCGTGGTTGAAAGCAACCGTGAGGAATTCCGCAACCTGAAGCAAGGCTCTTTGTCTGTCTATGACTACAACAAGTTGTTTCAGAAGCTCGCCCGCTTTGCCAAGCAGGACGTGCCTGATGAGAAGAGCATGATATACCAGTTCAGGGGTGGTCTCAGAGAAGAAATTCAGCTAGCTCTTGTTCTCTTTGAACCCTTGAGGTACGATGAGTTCTACAACATGGCACTGAAGCAAGAGGCCGCTCAACTGAGGTGTGATGCTTCCAAGAAGCGAGTCAGAGATGCTACTCCTTCTTCCTCTACTCAAGTGGCCAAGCAGCAGAAGTATTGGCTTCCTCCTCCTCCGTTCCATTAGTCGTATCAGCAGAAGAGCAAAGGTGGCAGTGGTTCTTCCCACCCACCCAACCCTGGCTTTCAGAACAAGACTTCGTCTCAAGCTCCAAGATCGAGTGCTCCGTACCACCGTCCGCTTTCAGAGGTCACGTGCAACAAGTGCCAACAGAAGGGTCACTATGCCAACAAGTGTTTCAACCAGAGGTGTCTTCCTCCTCCTCCTCCTGTCAGATCGGCAAGTACAGCTATGGTCAAGCATAACACCAAGTACGCAAAGGTCAACTTGCTGAATGCAGCTCAGGCAGAGGACTCGCCGGATGTGATTATGGGTAACCTTCCTGTTAATGACATTCCCGCAAGAGTTCTTTTTGACACTGGTGCATCTTTATCATTTTTATCGAAGCCTTTTGCATCCATGAATGATGTGCATACTATTGATTTTCCTAAGCCGATAGCGGTTTCTTCTCCGGGTTTGTTCATGAACACTAAAATGAGTGGCGTCCCGGATATTACTATCACGTTGGGCGACTACAAATTTCTAGCTTCTCCTATTGTTCTGGGTGATTCGGATATTGATCTTATTCTCGGAATGGATTGGCTTTCTATGCACAAGGCGCATCTTGATTGTGCAGCCAGGCAGATTCAATTGACTCATTCGTCTGAGGATGTAATTGTCTTTGCCGCTCGTGATGATACTATCCGTCTGTTTTCTCTCAATGAGAAGGGTGAACTGGATGCCATCTCTCAGATTCGAGTCGTTTGCGAATATCAAGACGTCTTTCCAGAAGAGCTCCCAGGAATGCCTCCACACCGGCCAGTTGAATTCGTCATCGATCTTGAGCCTGGCACAGAACCTGTGTGCAAGAGTCCTTACAAGCTCGGACCTGAAGAGTTGAAGGAGCTGAAGAATCAGCTCGATATTCAAGAAAGAATGGGTCTCATCCGGCCTAGTTCTTCTCCGTGGGGTTGTGGTGTTCTTTTTGTGAAGAAGAAGGATGGAACGGACTGACTTTGTGTTGATTACCGTCCATTGAACAAGAAGACCATCAAGAACAAATACCCACTTCCCAACATCAACGAGCTGTTCGAACAACTCAAAGGTGCCCAAGTATTCTCCAAGCTTGATCTCCGTATGGGTTATCATCAGATTCGTATCCGTGAGCAAGATATTCCCAAGACGGCTTTCAGGACAAGCTATGGTTCATATGAATACACTGTCATGTCTTTTGGCCTCGTCAACGCTCCTCCGACTTTCTCTCGCATGATGAACTTCATCTTCAACGCCTACACCAATGACTTCGTTTTGGTCTATCTCGACGACATTCTGGTTTTCTCGAAGAACAAGGAAGATCATGCCAAGCACTTGCGTTTGGTGCTCGATAAGCTCAGGGAACATCAGTTCTACGCCAAGTTCTCCAAGTGTGAATTTTGGCTCGATGAGGTTCTTTATCTTGGTCATATCATCTCTGCCAAGGGCATTGCCGTGAATCCTGAGAAGGTGTCTGCAATTGTGAATTGGGAACCTCCTCAGAATGTGAAGCAACTCCGTAGCTTCCTCGGTCTCGCAAGCTATTGTCAAAGATTCGTTGAAAACTTTTCTAAGATCGCGAAGCCTCTCTCAAATCTTCTCCGGAAGCACGTCGAGTACATTTGGTCTCCGGAGTGTGACATTGCTTTCAACACTTTGAAAGAGAAATTGATCACTGCCCCAGAAATGAAGTGCGAGATTGCTCAATTCGTGAATGAATGTGATGTCTGCAGAAGAGTGAAGGCAGAACACCAAAGGCCAGCTGGTCTCCTCCAACCTCTTGCCATTCCAGAATGGAAGTTTAACCACATCGAAATGGACTTCGTGACTGGGTTTCCAAAGTCCAAGCGTGGCAATGATGCTATATTCGTTGTCATCGACAAACTCACCAAAGTGGCTCACTTTCTGCCTATCAAAGAGTCAATCACTGCAGCTCAATTGGCGGAACTCTATACCTCTCGGATTGTCTCTCTCCACGGTATTCCACAAGTGATCTCTTCAGACCGTGGCAGCATCTTTACCTCCAAGTTTTGGGATTCTTTTCAGAAGGCCATGGGCACCAACATCCGCTTCAGCACAGCTTTCCATCCTCAAACTAGCGGTCAAGTCGAGCGTGTCAACCAGATTCTTGAAGATATGCTCAGGGCTTGTGTGATCTCTTTCGGCATGAAGTGGGAGGATTGTCTTCCTTATGCTGAATTCTCCTACAACAACAGTTTTCAAGCAAGTTCGGGCAAGGCCCCATTTGAAATTCTGTATGGCAGGAAGTGCCGTACCCCTCTCAACTGGTCTGAAACCGGTGAACGTCAGCTTTTGGGAAATGACTTAATCACAGAGTCAGAGGAAATGTGCAAAGTTATTCGAGATAACCTCAAAGCAGCCCAATCCCGCCAGAAGAGCTACTATGACAGTAAGCACCGTGATTTGGCTTTCGAGATCGGAGATCATGTTTACCTCCGCGTCTCTCCTATGAAAGGTACTCGTCGCTTCGGTATCAAAGGGAAGCTTGCCCTGAGATACGTGGGACCTTTCAAGATTGTTAGCAAGAGAGGCGATCTCGCCTATCAACTCGAGCTTCCTTCAAACTTTGCAAATGTTCATGATGTGTTCCATGTCTCTCAGCTTTGAAAGTGCTTCAAGACTCCTGACCGCACCGTCAACTTCGAGGACATTGAGCTCCAAGAAGATCTATCCTATCGTGAGCACCCCATTGCTATTCTTGAAGAGACTGAACGCAAGACTCGCAATAAGTCAATCAAATTCCTCAAAGTCAAGTGGTCACACCATTCCGATCGTGAAGCTACCTGGGAACGCGAGGATCACCTCCATTCTGAGTACCCGGCGTTCTTTCAGTCCTAGATCTCGGGACGAGATCCTTTCGTAGTGGTGGAGTGTTGTAACACCCCGGATGTAACTTTCCCAATTTGTACTCCAACTCTTGCCGTTTCCGGCTTTAAGTTATTTTATTTTCTCGGGTTCGGGTCTTTGTCTCCGTGTGTTGTTATCGTTTTCATGCATCTCATATCATGTCTTCATGTGCATTGCATTTGCATACATGTTCATATCTTGCATTCGAGCATTTTCCCCGTTGTCCGTTTTGCATTCCGGCGCTTCGTTCTCCTCCCGTGGTCATTTCTACCTTTCTTTCGTGTGTGGGGATTAAACATTTCCGGATTGGACCGAGACTTGCCAAGCGGCCTTGGTTTACTACCGGTAGACCGCCTGTCAAGTTTCGTATTATTTGGACTTCGTTTGATACTCCAACGGTTAACCGAGGGACCGAAAAGGCCTCGTGTGTGTTGCAGCCCAACACCCCTCCAAGTTGGCCCAAAACCCACCTAAACCCTCTCCATCATCTAGAGCGTTCGATCACGATCGCGTGGCTGAAAACCGCACCTCATTTGGACTCTCCTAGCTCCCTCTATGTCTATTTAAAGAACCCACATTCCAAATCCCGGGTCTCCTCCCCCGAAACCCTAAAAATCTCAGATCTGTAGCCGCCGGACACGTCCGGACGGCGCCGGACATGTCCGCCCGACCCGCCGCCGCCAACCGGAGCCTGCCACGTGTCGCCCCGAGCCCCACATTGCCTCCGGCCCGCCCGAGCCCGTGGGAGGCCCCCGCGGCCCAGATCCGCGCGCCACCCCGCGCCTCCTCCATCCCCGCGTCCGGCGCCTGAGCCACCCGGCGGCGCCGCGCGCCATCGCCGGCGAGCAGCCCTGCTCCGGCGACGCCGACCTCCACCGGCCGCACCTTGCCGCCGCGGCCATCGCCGGCGCCGCCCGCGGCCACCTCGGCCTCGCCGCCTCCTCCACGCCGTCGACCCGCCCCGGCCGGCCTCTTCCTTTCCACGGCAAGTTCCATATCCGGCGAGCTCGAGCTACAGTAACTCCGGCGAGTGCATCAGGAATCGTGCCGATCCAGATCTGAAAATCTCGGTTGACTTTTGCCCCGAAACCCTAATTATCTTGCCATGTTCATCGCATCGTAACTTTGCATCCGTAACTCCGTTTTGGGCATATAGCATATCAAAATGTTCGTCTCAGAGAGTACATCATTTCATTCCATTGCATCATTTTCATTTGAGTTCATCTTGATGCCCGAAATGCTGTAAGAAGAGTGCTTCTTGAGTTAATTGTCAGATCTGCTACTCCATTTAGATATTTGTCATTTTTGCCATGATTATTGTGTCCATGTTATGCCCATGAGCTCTACATATGTTTTGTTAAGGGTTTTGCCATCTTTCCAGAGGTGCAACCCATGTATTTTTGTGATGTGTGTGGTGACTAGCACAAGCTTGCAAAGTGGTGCACTTGTTAGTGCTGATTTTAGGGACTTAGCATTTCCACTAAGTCCTTGACCTGTTTATCTTATATGGCCATATGTTCGTGTTGTTTCCTAGTGATCCGTGCCTCTTTTGAGGATGATCAGTAAGAATGTTTTGTTAATCTTGTAGTGCTCTATCCATCCATGTCTTTGTTTGCAATTATGGAGCACCCTAGCTTGAGTCAATCGAGCTCTACTTTTGCTACTTCGTGAATCTGGGCAGATTGTCTACTTGTTAGCAATTTTGCCGGTGATGTTGTAGTTGATCCGTGCATGCTATGCTATTGTTCTTGCCATGTCTAGCTTGAATTTTGTGTATTCTTGATGGGTGTATTCTTAGATTGTCATGACTTGCTCCGTAGTGAGTGCATCGAGCTCGTAAACATGCCTACTTGATATCTGTTTTCAGCATGCTCAAGTTTTCACTAAGTCCGAGATCTGATTATGTTTTTGCCATATTCACATGCTTGCAATTGTATTTTCTGATCCCTTTTGGCTCAAGGTCACTAAGGGACTTTTGTTAAGCTCTTTGAGTAGCTCCATGCCATGCTTTACTTTGCCATGTTCAGGTCCTGTAGCATGTAGTTTTGTTGCTCCGAAGAGTGCTACCTGATCTGAAATTCCAGACAAGTGTTAATTTCACTAAGTCTGAAATCTGTTTGTCATATGCATTTTTGCCATGCTTGTTTGAACCTGTTAATGGATGAATTGGCCGTAGCTCAGTGCTAGACTTTTGTTAAGTATCTTGAATGCATCCCTGCCATGTATTTTGTTGCCATGTCTGGGTGTTGTATCTTGTTCATCTCATTGCATTTAGATGGCTACTTGCTGTAAATCGCAGACCGGTGTCATATTTGAATTGCTTGCCATTTCCAAACCGTAACTCCGATTCCGGCGTTCTTTATATTGTTTTCAAGCGATTTCATCTCATCTTTCCAGTAGAACACTTGGATTCCCAAGTTGAGGCCAGGTTCATGCATATCTTGTCACATCTTGCATATGCATCCCGCAGCGCATCTCGCATAGCATACCATCTTTGCATCATATTGTTTGATCCTTGCACGTGGTTGATTGTGCCCTTGTTGCTTGTTTGTCTTGTTTGGGTAGAGCCGGGAGAGGAGTTCGCTGACGAGGAGCCCGTTGAGTTTGCTTTCGAGGATCCAGTCAACTCTGACAACTTTGCAGGCAAGATGATCTTACCCTCGAAATCACTACTATCTTTGCTTTGCTAGACGCTCGCTCTTTTGCTATGCCAATGCTACGATGCCTACCACTTGCTTTCAAGCCTCCCAAATTGCCATGTCAAACCTCTAACCCACCTTGTCCTAGCAAACCGTTGATTGGCTATGTTACCGCTTTGCTCAACCCCTCTTATAGCGTTGCTAGTTGCAGGTGAAGATTGGAGGCCGTTCCTTGTTGGAACATTTATTTACTTGTTGGGATACCATTATATTGCCATGTTATCTTAATGCATCTATATACTTGGTAAAGGGTGGAAGGCTCGGCCTCTCGCCTAGTGTTTTGTTCCACTCTTGCAGCCCTAGTTTCCGTCATATCGGTGTTATGTTCCCGGATTTTGCGTTCCTTACGCGGTTGGGTTATAATGGGAACCCCTTGATAGTTCGCCTTGATTAAAGCTTTTCCAGCAATGGCCCACCTTGGTTTTACCATTTGCCACCTAGCCTCTTTTCCCTTAGGTTTCCGAAGGCCGAGGGTCATCTTATTTTAACCCCCCCCCCCGGGCCAGTGCTCCTCTGAGTGTTGGTCCAACCGAGCGATGTCTGGGGCTACCAGGGGCAACTCTGAGCTAGCCTACCCGACGTCTTGCTCATCCGGTGTGCCCTGAGAATAAGATATGTGCAGCTCCTATCGGGATTTGTCGGCACATCTGGGTGGTGTTGCGGGTCTTGCTTTAACCTGTCGAAGTGTCTTGAAGAACCGAGGTACCGAGTCTGATCGGAACGTCTCGGGAGGAGGTCTATTCTTTCGTTGACCGTGAGAGCTTGTCATGGGCTAAGTTGGGACTCCCCTGCAAGGATTTGTACTTTCGAAATCCGTGCCCGCGGTTATGGGCAGATGGGAATTTGTTAATGTCCGGTTGTAGATAACTTGAACCTTAACTAAATTAAAATGAATCAACTGAGTGTGTTACCGTGATGGCCTCTTCTCGGCGGAGTCCGGGAAGTGGACACGGTGTTGGAGTAATGCTTGTGCAGGATGTTCTCTAGATTACTCGCTCGCGCTCTGCCTCCTCTTCTCGCTCTCTTTTGCGAACAGGATAGCCACCATATATGCTAGTCGCTTGCTGCAGCTCCTCATATATTTTTACCTTGCCTTACCTATAAGCTTAAATAGTCTTGATCGCGAGGGTGCGATATTGCTGAGTCCCTGTGGCTCACAGATTACTATTACACCAGATGCAGGGCCTGATGATTCCGCTCTAGGTGACGCGCTCGAGCTCAAGTGGGAGTTCGACGAGGACTCTCAATGTTATTATGTTTCCTTTCCTGATGATCAGTAGTGGTGCCCAGTTGGGAGTGATCGGGACCGTGTCGCATGTTGGGTTATCTTTTATTTTGGCGCCGTAGTTGGACCATGAGTGTTTGGATGATGTAATGTTATTTATGTACTTGATTGACGTGGCGAGTTAAGCCAACTATGTTATCTCCCCTTTTATTTATCTATATATTACATGGGATGTTGTGAAGATTGTCTAACTTGCGACATATGCCTTCAATGCGATTATGTCTCTAAGTCGTGCCTCGACACGTGGGAGCTATAGTCGCATCGAGGGTGTTACATCGGAGGAGGCGAGACGCACCGGTAGCTCGGAGGAGGCGAGGCGCTGGGCAACTTCGCACAGGCAGAAGTGGCCTGACGCGGCCGCGGAGGCGGCAGAGGCAGCCAAGCGCGGCTGTGGCCGAGGCCCGCAGCGATCGGGATGTGGCCATGGAGCTGGGCGGCACTCGGCCCAGCTCGGCGGCTTGTGGTGGGATCTTGACTATGGCACAGCAAAAAGGCAGAGCCAAGTTCGATGCGGAAATCAGGACGGCTCTCCTGCTGCAGTCCGCTTGCTTAGCTGGTCATTGTGGTGCGCCTGTTAAAAGATGTAGGTTCGAATCCTGCAGTGGTTACGGCGCGGGGGTAACCAGCTGAAAAGGGCGACTCGCGGTGGTGCGTGAGCCGGAGCAACCTTGGCGAGTCCGAGGCGGACGCGACTTGGTCTGCGCGGGGTCGACGTCGGCGAGTAAAAATCCGTAATAGAAAGGTCGGGACGGTTCGATAGAGCCAGAGCCATGGTTGGCAGGGTTGGCGGCTCAGACGATCATGGGGTTGGCGGCTCGTCGGTAGCGGGCGATGGGTTGATGAGGCGATAGCTAGTAAACGGAAACGCGGCGACGGGGCGACCCAATGAGGTCACAAGTGGCAGAGTCCGAATCCAAATCTAGCTCCATGCCCTTTCCGTTTTGTGATTGCTTTGACTTTTTCCTCTTCCCTTTTTCCTTAACTCTGATTCGCTCCATCGTTGCACACTGAAGCCTTTCCTTTAATTTAAGCCGGTAATAGTGCAGTTGATCGCGTCTGTTTTGTCTACCGCCACAGCTTTGGAATTTACCGAAACTTGAAACATAGTAAAACGTATCAATGACAACCACAGGAACATCGGTGTATTAGACCACCACCGATCGATGCCATAGCAACTAGATTCGGAAATTGAATCTGTAACAGAACTTGGTGGTTTGGACAGACCGTAGGAAAGAACTTTCTATTGATCTCGGCGGAATCAATTTGACGGATCATATGGTAGCTCGGCCACACAACAAAATCCCAATATCTCTTGTGCTCAAGCTACGTGCCGGCTGATTGCGAACTTCTCGATCCTTTTAAACGCTCCCTCCAAGAACTCAAAACCACCGTGCGCAGGCCCCACGGTGGGCGCCAACTGTCGTGGAATTGTCACGGCAGATGTCCTTAGTGTCAGGACTTAGTCGCGAGGCCAACGCATCTATGTGGTAGCTTGAGAGGGGTTGAGCGGGATGAGAGACGCGATGTTTTACTCAGGTTCGGCCCCTCACGGTGGAGGTAAAAGCCTACATCCTGCTTCATTGATATTGATGATGATGATGATCACGGTTACAAGAGTGCTCTATCTTGAGAGCTATTGTCTAAACCTAACTTGTCCAACTTGTGGAACTTGTGAATCTTGTCCCCCTTGGGATGCCCTGCCCCTCCTTATATATGTTGAAGGGGCGGTTTACATGACTAGTCCTATTAGGATTAGGATTACCCTATTACAAATGGAGTCCTAGTCTTGCTTCCTTTGTAAGGAAATATTCCTTATGCTTTCCTTATAAACCGGCCCACCATTTAAACGTGAACCGGCCTTCTGGGCCTTGGTCCTCGTCATCCATCTGACCCGCCCGCCGGGTCACAAGTGAGCCATAATGGCCAGGCGGGTTGCTTGTAAACCGCCAGGTCAGGGCGGGTCGCCAGTGAACCGCCAAGTGTCAGCCGAATCTCAAGTAAACCGTCAGGTCCAGTCGGGTTATACTTCCAGCCGGTTTACGCCGCGGGGTATATCCCCGACACCAACCCCAGCCGATAGTAACCCAGTTCCTGTTGACACAGCACCATCTCCACCACAGAGCTCCCAAACAAGAGCAGTTAGTAAGGCAGCTCCAGTGCCCATAGGGTCAGTACTATCACGGCGAACCCCAACTCCACCAGTTAGTACGCCTATTCCTATGGAGGAAGCACAACCAGTTAGTCGTAGTTTAGCATCTATCGCATTTGATGTTGTTAAATCGTATGTGCGTATCTTCCCATCTTGGAAATATTATACTGAAGATGAAGGAAAATGCCAGTTGCAGGTGTTTGTCCAAGAGTTATGTGTAAGTAATGTTATTCATGGCAATTACTTTGCTTCGTCCCATATATCCTACCTCCATGATGGTTATAATACAGCAAATTTTCCCATTTTTCTCTATAGAGAAGGACCGATTTGGAAACTCAGGATGAGGTAACCTGTGCTAATACCTCTGCTATCTTCAAGAATGCTTGGTGGCAGTATCGGAATTACCTGAAGAAAACGTACTTCACCGGCAAAGAAACTCATCAAATTCCCTTACGTTCTCCCGAGACACATTTACTGGATGATGACTGGGAACGCCTTGTTCTGTACTGGTCCCGAACCAAGAATGTGGTAAGGTCTATGAGCTCATTTTCTATTTTTAAGTATTATATTCTTGCGTCTTACTGTACTCTGTTCATGTAGAACAAGTGCCTAAACCTGAAGAACAACTGTTCTAATTTAAGATTCCATTGCTACCATAGGACATAGATATATGTTTATTTGATGCTTTTATTATGTACTAGTACTTGTCAATAGAAGACTTGGTAGTTTAATCATGTCCACCTTACTAATGAACTGGTTCACTGAAATGAGTTTCATATACTAGTACATGCTAAACTTGTTATGTGTCTGCTTGTTTCTTCTTTTAGAATGCTGGCAGAATATTGGGGAAGAGTGCCTTATTAAGCAACGGTAAAGGACGTAATGCAGATAAGGTTCAGGATAGTGACACATCCTGTCTTGGTTTAGTGTTGGAGTTACTGGCCACTACCGCTTGCACAAGCTATTCAAACTCACTGTGTGAATCAATTCGGTTTCTTGAGTCTCGACTACAAGCTGAAAGACATTGATCAGCTATGCTGCGACAAGAAGCGGAAGGACTGCGGAAGTCCCTGGAGCATTCAGATGCATACTTTCTGGTGCAACAGCAAGCGTTGGAGGATTTTAGCACCAAACAGGACAAAGCTAATCAGCTTGCTAAGCTTATTGCCAGCATGGTGGATACCCAGGATAACGTTTCTTGAGCTCTTCTGAAGTTGTTTCAGTTATGCTCTTGTTTTGCTGCCGCGTTTATTTGCACTGGTGGCCAATTTTGACGGCCAGTGTATATGATATGCTGCTTGTTCCCTATATTTGCACTGGTGGCGAACTTTGATGCCCAGTGGATGTAATATGTGTAATAGTCGTGATAGCCTAGCGTTAGTTGCTTGCTTATTTATTTCCTTGTTGTCTTGTTTATTTGTTTGCTTGTAGTCATTGCAGTTCTTTTTCCGCGGTTAACTAGTGGCTGCAATAACCTATTTTTTAAAACTAGGACACAATAACCATGGGCTAATATTTACTGTAGTGACACGGGGCCTCCTACGGGCCGTAGAAACAGTGGGCCTTCTACGGGCCGTAGAAATAGTAGGCCTTCTACGGGCCGTAGAAACAATGGGCCTTCTACGGGTCGTATCATCAATGGGCCTTATACGGGCCGTATGATCGATTGGCCAAACATGGGCCAATAACAGGCCGCATTATGGCCGTAAACGGGCTAGAGTTGGAATCGTCCGTTCATGGGCCGACCGTAACGGGCCATCGTTAATAGGCCGTATTTGATGACGCTATGAAAATGGCCCAACGTATTAATGGACCACAAACGGGCCGACTGTAACCACGGGTTGAATTTGGCCCACAAGCAGAAAATGATAGTAACGGGCCGTAAGTAAACGAATGCTGGAAATGAGCCCAAGAATAAATGGGCTCTGAGAAGGCCGAAAGATAACATGGGCTGGAAATGGCCCAACGGAATAATGGGCCGTTAATGGGTATAAAGTGATACATTGTTCATTATGGGCCAGTTTCACCACGGGCCGTTAATGGGTGTAAAGTGATACATTGTTCATTACGGGCCAGTTTCACCACGGGCCGTTAATAGGCCAAGAGTTACATAGGGCCTCATATGGGCCGAAAGATGTCATGGGCCATACATGGGCCAGAAGTGAAAACGGGCTGGAATCATATTGGATGGCCCAGATGACGCTACTAGGCCTAATTCGGATAGGGCATAACGGGCCTTGGGTTAGCGGGCTGTAAATGGGCTATATGCGAACAGGCCGTTAACAGGCTTTCCATGGGCCGGCCCGCCACCTTTTGACCAAGTCAAACGGGCCGGCCTTTTCACAGGAATGGGCCTCTGTTGGGCCGTGCCACGTGTCGACGTATCATAGGCGCTTTCCGTCCAATGAGTGGTTGACATCTGTCCCAACGATGAGCCGACACGTGTTTCCTCCAGCCAATGATGATTTTACACGTGGAAAATCCCCATTGGTCGGGGCTGTTAACGGGTTATCGGATCCAAAACCCGACTCGATAGCTTAACGGCGTTCCGTTACGGTGGATGCCACGTGTCGGTCACCCTTGACGAAAGCACTTCTGTGACGCGCGATTTATCGTCATGGAAGTGGACACTTCCGTGATGATAATTTTGGAAATGTCATGGAACACTTCTACGACAGCACAGGTATGACTATCTTGATTCTGTCATAAATTTGTCATGGATATACATGCATGACAAAAAAGTGACCTACTGTGAAAAACACGTATCATCACGGAAGTGTATTTTTTTTGTAGTGATAGTTCATGATAAATTTGGCATGGCTTCATCCGGTTACATGACGAGTCCACCGAAGCGGAGGCTTTACTGAGTCATATGGGGCCATTTCCCCTTGTTGTCACGTGCCTCATCCTCCTCTTGTGCCTTGCGAGCTTTTGCAAGCTTTCTTGCCCTCTCCTCCTCACGAGCAAGCTTCGCTTGGTGTGCCCTCTCCTCCTTGCATTGCTTCCACTCCATCCTCTCTTTCTAACGACACTCTTCCTCCAAGCCTCTTTGAAACCTTTCTTCGAACATCCGCTGGCACCTAAGACAATCTTCTAATTGGTCCTTTTGGATATCTTTTGGCACTTCATGATCTATCCAGCTGAAGCACTTGCATAGAGGAGGCGGTGACTGCATATAAAACGGATGTTAGTGTTGACACACATTTTAGAGTAACATGTTACTTCTCTAGCATACCGGTGGAAGGTCATAGGCGTTAGTTGGAAGCGCACGATCGTAAGCATAATTGGGGCAAACAAAATATCTCCTTCCTTCGGTCCATGACTTCTTTCGGTCGGTGGACTCCTTCACCTTGCAAACATCTCCACACCAACATGGCAGAATCTTCCCATCTTTCTCCTTCACCTTGTCCAAAGATGTGTCCTTCCACTTGTGTGGCATGTCTTCTTGGTGAGCACACGGTGGCCTCGTCATGGAACCGGATGAAGCCATGCCTACAACAAATAAAGATGTTAAGTCAAAATATGAACACATTGACATGTAAAGAGGCAAATATATCAACACATGCATGAACATATTAAAAGTAGTACCATTCACATTATTTCAACTATCCGGATTGAGCAACACGTCGATAGGCCTTCCCCTATCAACCTGACGTGTCCTAGATCCACCGGATCCACGGCCACGGCCGCCTCCAAGGCTAGTCCTTCCTCCACGACCGCGGCCACCTCCAAGGCTAGTCCTTCCTCCACGGCCACGGCCCCCTCCAAGGCTAGCCCTTCCTCCACGGCCATGGCCATCCGATATAATGCATACCTCTCACTTGCCAATCACCTTGGTTCTCACATGCCCCATGAACCACTCCTAATTATCATCGTGCTCCGAAGGCACCAAGGCAAATGCCACCAGCAACACATTATCATTTGAAGAGTAGGCCATCGCCACCATCAATGTGCCCTTGTATTTGTCGGTCAAGAATGTACCATCTATAGACAAGACCGGGCGACAATACGTGAATGCCTCAATGCATTGTCCAAAGCTCTAGAAGGCACGATGAAACACTCCGTCAATTGACTCCACCCGATGGCGCATTCTCGGGTTTCGATGAGCAATGGCTGCCAACATCTTGGGAAGAATGTTATATGCGGCCTCATAATCACCATGCAACATCCTAATAGCGGTTGCCTTCGCCATCCATGCCTTCCCATACTTGACCGGGTATCTGAAAAGTTCCTCAATCGAAGACATGAGAAACTTGACCTTCACGGTTGGATCATGTGCTATTTGATGCAACAATTTGTATCCTAGATACTCATACGTGAGTTGACGGTGTCCTTTGCTTCGGTCGGCCTTGTCCGGGGGTACACACGTGTGAGTGCCAACATGACTCTTCAACACCCATTGCCCGGTTTCTTTGATTTTTCTACCGCGGACCATCCATTTGCAACCTTCTTGGTCACATTTGACTGTGTACCGAAGTTTTTGATTTGAATGACCAACAACAAACGGCCTATGTTTCCTAATGGCATAGTCACACAACCATATCTTCAACTCTACCAAAGAACCAAACTTGTTGCCTTTCTTCAAATGAGCATTCTCATCCTCATTTTCTAGTCGAGGAACACTGAATTTGGGGCACGGCGTTGGCTCAGACAACCAGAATCTCAGCCCACCGTGAACGACGGCATTGTCCGCAAGACTCACATCCCTAAACAACGGTGGTCCTCTCTCCTTGCTGGTCACCTTCTTGTAGATTTAATTTTCTTGCGCAGTCAACCCATCCTCATCCAATTCTTCCTCTGGACCCTCGTCATCCGAGTTATACCCATACATATGGTTATAAGGGAGGGTACGGTCCATGTCTTGTTGCCGCACAATGACATCCAAGTTACCAGTTGGATTGTAATGGATCTCTTCATTCTCCGAGTAAGCATCCTCTTGAGCAACAATAGCATCATCATCAACATGACCACTAGCATCTTCTTCAACATGAGAAATAGCATCTTCTTCAACAAGAGGAATAGCATCATGATAGAGTACTATGGCGCTAGCATTGATATGATCTTCATTGGGTTGGCTACTTGGTGGTTGGCTAGAACAATTGGGGACATACACCTCGGCACTATTGATACGTCCATTTTGCATCATGCTTTTATATCGGGATGTTATTTCACTTTATGTCACAATACTTATGGCTATTCTCTCTTATTTTACAAGGTTTACATAAGGAGGGAGAATGCCGGCAGCTGGAATTCTGGGCTGGAAAAGGAGTAAATATTAGAGACCTATTCTGCACAACTCCAAAAGTCCTAAAACTCCACGGAACATCTTAAAATAAATAAAGAAAAATCCTCGCCAAAGATGAAGGCCAGGGGGCCCACACCCTGCTCACGAGGGTGGGGGCGCCCCCCCCCCTCTAGGGCGCGCCCCCCTACCTCGTGGGCCCCCTGGTGGCTCTCCGACGTCCATCTTCTCCTATATGAAGTCTTTCGATGAGAAAAAATTAGAGGGAACTTTTCGGGACGAGACTCCGCTGCCACGAGGCGGAACCTTGGCGGAACCAATCTAGAGCTCCGGCAGAGCTGTTCTGCCAGGGATACTTCCCTTCGGGAGGGGGAAATCATCACCATCGTCATCACCAATGCTCCTCTCATCGGGAGAGGGCAATCTCCATCAACATCTTCACCAGCACCATCTCATCTCCAAACCCTAGTTCATCTCTTGTATCCAATTCTTGTCTCAAAGTCCGGGATTGGTGCTAGTAGGTTGCTAGTAGTGTTGATTACTCCCTGTAGTTGATGCTAGTTGGTTTATTTGGTGGAAGATCATATGTTCAGATCCTATATGCATATTATTACCCCTCTGATTATGAACATGAATATGCTTTGTCAGTAATTACGTTTGTTCCTGAGGACAAGGGAGAAGTCTTGCTATTAGTAGTCATGTGAATTTGGTATTCGTTTGATATTTTGATAAGATGTATGTTGTCTAGCCTCTAGTGGTGTTATGTGAACGTCGACTACATAACACTTCACCATTATTTGGGCCTAGAGGAAGGCATTGGGAAGTAATAAGTAGATGATGGGTTGCTAGAGTGACAGAAGCTTAAACCCTAGTTTATGCATTGCTTCTGTTTCATGCTATGGTTAGGTTTACCTTAATACTTTTGTTGTAGTTGCGGATGCTTGCAATAGAGGTTAATCATAAGTGGGATGCTTGTTCAAGTAAGAACAGCACCCAAGCACTGGTACACCCACATATCAAATTATCAAAGTATCAAACGCGAATCATATGAACGTGGTGAAAACTAGCTTGACGATATTCCCATGTGTCCTCGGGAGCGCTTTTCCTATTATAAGAGTTTGTTCCAGCTTGTCCTTTGCTACAAAAAGGATTGGGCCACCTTGCTGCACTTTATTTACTTTTGTTACTTGTTGCTCGTTACAATTTATCTTATCACAAAACTATCTGTTACCACTTATTTCAGTACTTGCAGAGAATACCTTGCTGAAAACTGCTTATCATTTCCTTCTGCTCCTCGTTGGGTTCGACACTCTTACTTATCGAAAGGACTATGATAGATCCCCTATACTTGTGAGTCATCAAGACTCTTTTCTGGCACCGTTGCCGGGGAGTGTAGCGCCTTTGGTAGGTGGAATTTGGTAAGGAAAAATTTATATAGTGTGCTAAAATTTACTGTCACTTGTTACTATGGAAAGTAATTCTCTGAGGGGCTTGTTCGGGGTATCTTCACCCCATCCAGTAGAGCAAAGAGTTGCTCCTCGACCTACTGAACCTATTGAAAATGAAACTCCTTTTGAATTTCCTTCGGGTATGATGGAAAAACTGTTAGCTAACCCTTTTACAGGAGATGGAACAAAGCATTCTGATGAGCACTTAATATATGTGGATGAAGTTTGTGAATTATTTAAGCTTGCAGGTGTACCCGATGATGTTGCTAAGAAGAAGGTCTTCCCTTTTTCTTTGAAGGGAGATGCGTTGATATGGTATTGGCTATGTGATGATATGAGATCATGGAACTATAAAAAGATTGAAGTTGGAATTTCATCAAAAGTATTACCCTATGCATCTTGTTCATCGTGATCGCAATTATATATATAATTTCTGGCCTCGCGAAGGAGAAAGCATCGCTCAAGCTTGGGGTGGCTTAAATCAATGTTATATTCATGCCCCAATCATGAGCTCTCAAGAGAAATGATTATTCAAAATTTATATGCTCGGCTTTCTGATAACAATCGCACCATGCTCGATACTTCTTGTGCTGGCTCTTTTATGATGAAGACTATTGAATTCAGATGGAATTTATTGGATAGAATTAAACGCAACTCTGAAGATTGGGACCTCGACGAAGGTAAGGAGTCAGGTATGACACCTAAGTTTGATTGTGTTAAATCTTTTATGGACACCGATATTTTCCGTAAGTTTAGCACTAAATATGGACTTGACTCTGAGATAGTAGCTTCTTTCTGTGAATCTTTTGCTACTTATGTTGATCTCCCTAAGGAGAAGTGGTTTAAATATCATCCTCCCATAGAAGTAAAAGTAGCTGCACCTATTAAAGTTGAAGAAAAGACTGTCACTTATAATGATCCTATTGTTCCTACTTCTTATGTTGAGAAACCACCTTTCCCTGTTAGAGTAAAGGATCATGCTAAAGCTTCAACTGTTGTTCGTAAAAGCAATATTAGAACTTATACACCTCCTGAGCAAGTTAAAGTAGAACCTAATATTGCTATTGTTAAAGATCTCTTATCTGATAATATTGATGGGCATGTTATTCAGTTCGAAGGTGAAACTGCTAAAATTGCTAAACCTTGTGCTAAAGATAAACATAGACCTGTGGTAGGCGTGCCTGTTATTTCTGTTAAAATAGGAGATCATTGTTATCATGGCTTATGTGATATGGGTGCGAGTGCTAGTGTTATACCGCATACTTTATACGAAGAAATTAAGAATGAAATTGCACCTGCTGAGTTAGAAGGTATTGATGTCACAATTAAACTTGCCAATAGAGATACTATTTCACCAATTGGGATTGTTAGAGATGTTGAAGTCTTATGTGGGAAAACTAAATATCCTGCTGACTTTCTTGTTCTTACTTCTCCGCAAGATAGCTTTTGTCCCATTATATTTGGTAGACCCTTCTTGAACACTGTTAATGCTAGGATAGATTGCGAAAAGAATGTTGTTACTATTGGCTTGGATGATATGGTTCATGAGTTTAATTTCTCTAAATTTAGTAAACAACATCGTGAGGAAGAATTACCTAGTAAGGATGAGATTATTGGTCTTGCTTCTATTGCCGTACCTCCTAGTGATCCTTTAGAACACTATTTGCTAGACCATGAAAATGATATGTTCATCAATGAAAGAAGGGAAATAAATGAAGTATTCTTTAAACAGGAACCTATTCTGCAACACAACTTGCCTATTGAATTTTTAGGGGATCCTCCTCCACCCAAGGGTGATCCCGTGTTTGAGCTTAAACCGTTGCCTGATAATCTTAAATATGCTTATCTTGATGAAAAGAAGATATATCATGTTATTATTAGTGCTAACCTTTCAGAGCATGAAGAAGAAAGATTATTGAAAACTCTGAAGAAGCATCGTGCTGCTATTGGATATACTCTTGATGATCTTAAGGGCATTAGTCCCACTCTATGTCAACATAAAATAAATTTGGAAGCAGATGCCAAACCAGTTCGTGATCCTCAACGACGTCTGAATCCTAAAATGAAAGAAGTGGTAAGAAAAGAAATACTCAAGCTTCTGGAGGCAGGTATAATTTATCCCGTTGCTGATAGTCAGTGGGTAAGTCTTGTCCATTGTGTCCCTAAGAAGGGAGGTATTACTGTTGTTCCTAATGATAAAGATGAATTGATTCCACGAAGAATTATCATAGGTTATAGGATGGTAATTGATTTCCGCAAATTAAATAAAGCTACTAAGAAAGATCATTACCCCTTACCTTTTATTGATCAAATGCTAGAAAGATTATGCAAACATACACATTACTGCTTTCTATATGGTTATTCTGGTTTCTCTCAAATACCTGTGTCGGCTAGAGATCAATCAAAGACTACTTTTACATGCCCTTTTGGTACTTTTTCTTATAGACGTATGCCTTTTGGTTTATGTAATGCACCTGCTACCTTTCAAAGATGCATGATGGCTATATTCTCTGACTTTTGTGAAAATATTTGTGAGGTTTTCATGGACGATTTTTCCATCTATGGTTCCTCTTTTGATCATTGCTTGAGCAATCTTGATCGAGTTTTGCATAGATGTGAAGAAACTAATCTTGTCTTGAATTGGGAAAAGTGCCACTTTATGGTTAATGAAGGTATTGTCTTGGGGCATAAAGTTTCTGAAAGAGGTATTGAAGTTGATAAAGCCATGGTTGATGTGATTGAAAAGATGCCATGTCCTAAGGACATCAAAGGTATAAGAAGTTTCCTTGGTCACGCCGGATTTACAGGAGGTTCATTAAGGACTTCTCAAAAATTTCTCGGCCTCTGACTAATTTATTGCAAAAAGATATACCATTTGTCTTTGATGATGATTGTGTAGAAGTATTTGAAATTCTTAAGAAAGCATTAGTCTCTGCACCTGTTGTTCAACCACCTGATTGGAATTTACCCTTTGAAATTATGTGTGATGCTAGTGATTATGCTGTAGGTGCTGTTCTAGGAAAAAGAGTTGATAAGAAATTAAATGTTATTCATTATGCTAGTAAGACTCTAGACAATGCTCAAAGAAATTATGCTACTACTGAAAAAAGAGCTTTTAGCAGTTGTATTTGCTTGTGATAAGTTCAGACCTTATATTGTTGATTCTAAAGTAACTATTCACACTGATCATGCTGCTATTAAATACCTTATGGAAAAGAAAGATGCTAAACCTAGACTTATTAGATGGGTTCTCTTGCTACAAGAATTTGATTTGCATATTGTTGATAGAAAGGGAGCTGAGAACCCCGTTGCAGACAACTTGTCTAGGTTAGAGAATGTTCTTGATGACCCACTACCTACTAATGATAACTTTCTTGATGAACAATTAAATGTTTTTTTGACAGAAAGACTGTAAGGGAACCCCCTACAGTATAGTTGGTGCAACAACCCCAAATTGCAAGTACCATGCCTTGAACCTGGGTGGGTGGGAAGGCATCAGCCCCTTCCAACCACTAGGCTATGCCTTAGTCTGCTGAACAATTAAATGTTATAAGTACTTCTCGTAGTACTCCATGGTATGCTGATTATGCTAATTATATTGTTGCTAAGTTTATACCACCTAGCTTCACATACCAGCAAAAGAAAAAGTTTTTCTATGACTTGAGACAATACTTTTGGGATGACCCACATCTTTATAAAGGAGTAGATGGTGTTATTAGACGTTGTGTACCTGAGAATGAACAGGAATAGATCCTATGCAAGTGTCATTCCGAGTCGTATGGAGGACACCACGCTGGAGATAGAACTGCACATAAGGTATTGCAATCTGGTTTTTATTGGCCTACTCTCTTCAAGGATGCCCGTAAGTTTATCTTGTCTTGTGATGAATGTCAAAGAATTGGTAATATTAGTAGACATCAAGAAATGCCTATGAATTATTCACTTGTTATTGAACCATTTGATGTTTGGGGCTTTGATTATATGGGACCTTTTCCTGCCTCTAATGGATACACACATATTTTAGTTGCTGTTGATTACGTTACTAAGTGGGTAGAAGCTATTCCAACTAGTAGTGCTGATCATAACACTTCTATTAAAATGCTTAAAGAAGTTATTTTTCTGAGGTTTGGAGTCCCTAGATATTTAATGACTGATGGTGGTTCACACTTTATTCATGGTGCCTTCCATAAAATGCATGCTAAATATGATGTTAATCATAGAATTGCATCTCCTTATCACCCACAGTCTAGTGGTCAAGTAGAGTTGAGCAATAGAGAGCTCAAATTAATTTTGCAAAAGACTGTTAATAGGTCTAGAAAGAATTGGTCTAAGAAACTTGATGATGCATTATGGGCATATAGAACTGCATACAAAAATCCTATGGGTATGTCTCCGTATAAAATGGTTTATGGAAAAGCATGTCACTTACCTCTTGAACTAGAACATAAGGCATATTGGGCTATTAAAGAGCTTAACTATGATTTCAAACTTGCCAGTGAGAAGAGGTTATTTGATATTAGCTCACTTGATGAATGGATAACCCAAGCTTATGAAAATGCCAAGTTGTTTAAAGAAAAAGTTAAAAGATGGCATGACAAAAGGATACAAAAGCGTGAGTTTAAGGTAGGTGATTATGTATTGCTATACAACTCTCGTTTAAGATTTTTTGCAGGAAAACTTCTCTCTAAATGGGAAGGCCCCTATGTTATCGAAGAGGTCTATCGTTCCGGTGCCATAAAAATCAACAACTTCGAGGGCGAAAATCCGAAGGTGGTAAACGGTCAAAGAATCAAACATTATATCTCAGGTAATCCCATAAATGTTGAAACCAATATTATTGAAACCGTAACCCCGGAGGAATACATAAGGGACACTTTCCAGAATGTTTCAGACTCCGAAAAGGAATAGGTATGTTGTACGGTAAGTAAACCGACTCTAAAACAATTTTTAAGGCAATATTTCTCTGTCTTGGAATATTTAGAAAAATAGAAAAATAAGTAGCAGCCCGGGAAGGACACGAGGGCCCCACGAGGGTGGTGGGCGCGCCCTACCCCTCTGGGCACGCCCCCTACCTCGTGAGCACCTCGTGTGCCTTCCGGACTCTGTTTTCTTGCACGATACGTATTTTGGTCGGTAAAAATTCATTATACAACCTCCTGAAGGTTTTGACTCCCATATCACGCAAACCTCCTTTGTTCTTGTTTCGAGCTATTTTTCTGACAGATCCACGTTATCATGACGGCCCCAAGCGCCTCCAAGGACAAGTTCTTCGAGAAGATCATCAACCCTTACCTCACGGAGGTGTTGCGACACCCTCAAACCATTGAGTTGCGTGATGGGTTGCTGCACATCCGTGATGAAGAGGGACCAAAGGGGACCGGAAGCATGGAGACGAGGCTTGAAGCAGTGGAGCAACAAGTTTTCAAGTGCCAAAGGGAAAAATTGATGAGCTTGCCTTTAACTTGGCTCGAAGCAGAGGATCCATGACAAAATTGAGGACAAGTGAGGTCTAAGCTTGGGGGATTGATACGTCCATTTTGCATCATGCTTTTATATCGATATTCATTGCATTATGGGCTGTTATTTCACTTTATGTCACAATACTTATGGTTATTCTCTCTTATTTCACAAGGTTTACATAAGGAGGGAGAATGCCGGCAGCTGGAATTCTGGGCTGGAAAAGGAGCAAATATTAGAGACCTATTCTGCACAACTCCAAAAGTCCTGAAGCTCCACGGAACATCTTAAAATAAATAAAGAAAAATCCTTGCCAAAGATGAAGGCCAGGGGGCCCACACCCTGCTCACGAGGGTGGGGCGTGCCCCCTACCTCGTGGGCCCCCTGGTGGCTCTCCGACGTCCATCTTCTCCTATATGAAGTCTTTCGATGAGAAAAAATCAAAGGGAACTTTTCGGGACGAGACTCCATCGCCACGAGGCGGAACCAATCTAGAGCTCCGGCAGAGCTGTTCTGCCGGGGATACTTCCCTCCGGGAGGGGGAAATCATCACCATCGTCATCACCAACGCTCCTCTCATCGGGAGAGGGCAATCTCCATCAACATCTTGACCAGCACCATCTCATCTCCAAACCCTAGTTCATCTCTTGTATCCAATTCTTGTCTCAAAGTCCGGGATTGGTTCTAGTAGGTTGCTAGTAGTGTTGATTACTCCTTGTAGTTGATGCTAGTTGGTTTATTTGGTGGAATATCATATGTTCAGATCCTATATGCATATTATTACCCCTCTTATTATGAACATGAATATGCTTTGTGAGTAATTACATTTGTTCCTGAGGACAAGGGAGAAGTCTTGCTATTAGTAGTCATGTGAATTTGGTATTCGTTTGATATTTTGATAAGATGTATGTTGTCTAGCCTCTAGTGGTGTTATGTGAACGTCGACTACATAACACTTCACCATTATTTGGGCCTAGAGGAAGGCATTGGGAAGTAATAAGTAGATGATGGGTTGCTAGAGTGACAGAAGCTTAAACCCTAGTTTATGCATTGCTTCATAAGGGGCTGATTTGGATCCATATGTTTCATGCTATGGTTAGGTTTACCTTAATACTTTTGTTGTAGTTGCGGATGCTTGCAATAGAGGTTAATAATAAGTGGGATGCTTGTTCAAGTAAGAACAACACCCAAGCACCGGTCCACCCACATATCAAATTATCAAAGTATCGAACGCAAATCATATGAACGTGGTGAAAACTAGCTTGACGATATTCCCATGTGTCCTCGGGAGCACTTTTCCTATTATAAGAGTTTGTTCCGGCTTGTCCTTTGCTACAAAAAGGATTGGGCCACCTTGCTGCACTTTATTTACTTCTGTTACTTGTTGCTCGTTACAATTTATCTTATCACAAAACTATCTGTTACCACTTATTTCAGTACTTGCAGAGAATACCTTGCTGAAAACCGCTTATCATTTCCTTCTGGTCCTCGTTGGGTTCGACACTCTTACTTATCGAAAGGACTACGATAGATCCCCTATACTTGTGGGTCATCAACTATCATCATGTATGGGGGAGGGTGCATTGCGGTTGTGTGACGCCCCAAGACCAGAGCTTCAGATGCCTTACAGGGTTTCCGAGTTTCGTTGTGTGTTTCGTTTCGCCTGTTGCATTCTTCTTTGCATCGTGTGCATTGCATCATGTCATCATGTCATATCTTTTTCTTAACTCAACTAAATAAATTGCATGGATCTTCGGTCCATTTAAATCGAGGGAACTCACATGGTGATTTCTCTATATAACATATCCTCCCAATATTTTAGGGAGCTATTATAAAGTATTCCATTAATTTGGAATTATCCGCAACCCACTTGCTAGATAAATCCTTGACCTTTCCTTCTTCCGGTTTTCGACTCTCAACTTTGTCGATAATTCTTTTACCTTATTCCGGAGCTCCACCAAAAAAAACCTCAACATTTTTGGACCTCCCTATCACCTACTTCCTATGCAAAACCATTTGAATTAAATTCAAATTAGTTCGTTTCAAACTTCACCCATGTGTTCATTTCCATTTTTCTTGGATCAGGCTCATTTTTGTGACTCTGAGAAAATTTACTTCATGTCAAAACTCCACTGCAACCCCTCTCGGCCTTTCTTCAAGTTTCTTTTCTTTTATATAGTTAAAAAAATAAGGGAGAGAGAGAGCTTAGCCAGCAGGCCTCTCTAGGCCCAATCCTCCACCCAACCGGGCCTCCCGCGCCGGCCCACCAAGGCCTCCCGCAGTCCAGCCACCGAACCCTAGTGCTCCCTCACCCGATCCCCACTCCCACGATCCCATCGCTCTCCCTCGCGCCGCAACAGGAGAGTTTCGCTCTCCTCGATCTCCCTCTCGCACCGCCAGAGTCTCTTGCTCTCTCCCCGATCTCCTCTCTCCTCTCGTTCGACCCCGCACGCAAGAACCCTGCGTCGGCCTCTCTCTTCCCTGCGACCAGCGCCGCGCCTTGTGGTCGCCGTAGCGCTGCACCGGTCGCCGTTCGTCCCCTCACCCGCGCCCAGGGTCCTCTCCCTGCTTCCTTGTGCTGCAGCTCGTAGGAGGCGCGAGCTCTCGCAGGCATAGCGCAAGGGAGGAGCCCCGACGCCCGCGCACCCCTGCGTTCCTCGCGGCCCCGCTCCGCGGTCCTTCCTCCTTGGCAGTGTCCAGCCCGAGGAGCTCCGCCCAAGCCTCGGCCCAGCGCCGCCACTCGTCGACTTCTTCTCCTCCTTGCTGCTGTTGGCCTCGACAAGGCCAGCGCCTTCTCCTCCTTGCCTCGTCCGCGCTGGAAGCGGCCTCCCACTCCCCAGCATTGTCGCCGGCCACCCCAGCATCCCCAGCACCGCTTCCTGCTGGTCACCTCCACCCCTAGACCCGCTAGTCTTCCTCGTCATCGAGCTGTGCGCCTTCTCCTCGCCCTGCCCCCATGTCCAGTGCATGCGCCATCGCCTCCTTGCTGCTGCCCGCCTGAGGTCTTTTCGTTTTGCTGGGTTTTGGATTGGCAAGAACGACACGCCAAGACCCGTACCCGGACCGTCAAGCACCTTCTCCGAGGATTTTGCCAAGTACCATGACATGACGACCCTCGAACGCGTCAAGTACCTCTTCGCAAGACCAAGTTCCTCTACGATATGTGTACGACTACCGACGCCGAAGACCTATGAACCAAAAACTTCAAGTTCGACTACCGTCACAAGGACGAGACCGACAAGTCCGAAGACCGCCAAGTACCCCTTCGAATCCTTCAAGACCGTCAAGTGAACGACTACCATCGCTCCAAGATCCGAACGGCTACGACGACATGAACATCTGCGGAACGTTTACGATTACACGATGAACCGCCAAGGCCGGCTACAACCCTTGTACCACTACTATCGCCAAGTACCACGACGACCGAAGCATAGTACCTCTACGTTTGCCATGTACATCGACCGTCACCGAAGACCCATGTAGCACTAACGCCAAGTTCCCCTACCGTCCCCTTGGAAACATCGAATGCGTCAAGTCCTTCTCTGAGACATGTACCACTACTTCCTCTACCGTCGCGAGAACGCCTACTTCCACTACGTCCCATCGAACCTGAACCCCTCCGATAACACACGCTTCGAAGGTATAACCATCGAGACGACGCCCGTGAATGAACGCATGTGTGTTGTATGAAATGCTCGCGTTTGCACCGTGCCCGACATGTTTTCTTGCATGTTCCCCGTTGTCACACCGTCGTCTCGTGGGACACCCGTTTGCCGGGATCACCCCACCATCCTTGCATGACATGCTCCCGTCACACTCGCTTTTGCACCGGCATCTCAATCGAGTTACCGGAACCGATATGTTGTTGTGGCATCATTTTTGGATTCGTTGTTGTGGCATCCCTTTTTCTTTCCACCACGGTGACAAATGCTTCATAATGCTCTTGTCAACTCTTAATAAAAAATGCATAAACTTGCACATGTTATCCGCATCATGATAACAACAATTAAAATGTTTAAAATTGTTGTTTGCTTTAAATTGCTAATGCATATGGGGATTTACCGGATTTGTTGTTTGTTATATCCGGCCCCATTTAAATTGTTTAGATAGTATAGTTTTGTTATGCTTCACCTCTTGCCATGTTAACCAACATTTAAATTTGTTGAGTACCTAACCGGGAGAGAACTAAATAATTAATGTGGTGTTTCGTCAATATGCAACTCGTTGCATATTGAGCTCCACTTAATTTGTAGGATTGCTTGTGCACCTTGCCATGCCATGCATATTTAAACCGGACATGCATCATACTTGATTGTGCATCATGCCATGATTATGTGATGGTTGTTTACTATGTTGTTTGCTTCTTTCCGGTGTTGCTTCTTCGGGTTAGTTCCGATAACGTCGCGTTTGTGAGGATTCATTCGACTACGTCCGTTTGCCTTCTTCATGGACTCGTTCTTCTTCCTTGCAGGATTTCAGGCAAGATGACCATACCCTTGAAATCACTTCTATCTTTGCTTGCTTAGTTGCTCGCTCTTTTGCTATGCCTATGCTGCGATACCTACCACTTGCTTATCATGCCTCCCACATTGTTAAGCCAAGCCTCTAACCCACCTTGTCCTAGCAAACCGTTGTTTGGCTATGTTACCGCTTTGCTCAGCCCCTCTTATAGCATTGTTAGTTGCAGGTGAAGATTGGAGTTGTTCCATGTTGGAACATGGATATTTTGTTGGGATATCACAATATCTCTTATTTAATTAATGCATCTATATACTTGCTAAAGGGTGGAAGGCTCGGCCTTATGCTTGGTGTTTGTTCCACTCTTGCCGCCCTAGTTTCCGTCATATCGGTGTTATGTTCCCGGATTTTGCGTTCCTTACACGGTTGAGTTATAATGGGAACCCCTTGATAGTTCGCCTTGAATAAAACTCCTCCAGCAAGGCCCAACATTGGTTTTACCATTTGCCACCTAGCCTTTTCTTTCCCTTGGGTAGGCCTGCCCAAGGGTCATCTTTATTTAACCCCCCCGGGCCAGTACTCCTCTGAGTGTTGGTCTGAAATGGGCAGCCTGCGGGGCCACCTGGGGGCAACTCGAGGGCTGGTTTTACTCATAGCTTGACCTATCCAGGTGTGCCATGAGAATGGGATATGTGCAGCTTCTATCGGGATTTGTCGGCACATCTGGGTGGCTTTGCTGGACTTGTTTTACCATCGTCAAGGATGTCTTGTAACCGGGATGCCGAGTCTGATCGGATTATCTTGGGAGAAGGAATATCCTTCGTTGACCGTGAGAGCTTGTGATGGGCTAAGTTGGGACACCCCTGCAGGGATTTGAACTTTCGAAAGCCGTGCCCGCGGTTATGGGCAGATGGGAATTTGTTAAAGTCCGGTTGTAGAAAACCTGAAACTTAACTTAATTAAAATGCATCAACCGCGTGTGTAACCGTGATGGTCTCTTCTCGGCGGAGTTCGGGAAGTGAACACGGTGTTGGAGTTATGTTTGACGTAGGTTGTTCTAGGATCACTTCTTGATCATAGTTTCTCGACCGTGCTTTGCCTTCTCTTCTCGCTCTCATTTGCGTATGTTAGCCACCATATATGCTAGTCGCTTGCTGCAGCTCCACCTCATACCTTTTACCCTACCTATAAGCTTAAATAGTCTTGATCGCGAGGGTGTGAGATTGCTGAGTCCCCGTGACTCGCAGATACTTCCAAAACCAGCTTGCGGGTGCCGTTGAACCATGTAGGTGACGCAACCAAGCTCAAGGAGGAGCTCGATGAAGATTGTGTTCGCTATGTTGTTCTGTTTCCAGTTGATCAGTAGTGGAGCCCAGTTGGGACGATCGGGGATCTGTGTAGCATTTGGGGTAGTCTTCTTTTATTTTGGTTCCGTAGTCGGACCTTGATTGTATTTGGATGATGTAATGCTTTATTCATGTAATTGTGTGAAGTGGCGATTGTAAGCCAACTATGTATATCTTTCCCTTATGTATTACATGGGTTGTGTGAAGATTACCTCACTTGCGACATTGCTTTCAATGCGGTTATGCCTCTAAGTCGTGCTTCGACACGTGGGAGATATAGCCGCATCGAGGGCGTTACAAGTTGAGATCAATTTGCAAAGGAGGAGGAGGATCAACCTTTGTGGCAAAGATCTCAAGAGACTTGTCTTGTGATGCGTCTACTTTTTCCTTATACACATTCCAATGCAATTGGGAGGTGATGGGCATACTCTTTAATCGGGACTTTACTCCCAATCCAACGTCATACCTCCCAATAAGCTTAACCACGGCATTTGAGTCATTCCAATGTAAAATGCTTCTCACTTTAACTACAAAATCATCAAAGCTTGGACTTGTGTCAAAAACCATAGCCTCTTCCCCTTCATCGTCATTTCCAAGCATAAATGTCGACTTGTCCAAATAATGAACATTTACGAGCTTATGCATCTAAGAAATTGGAAACAATATAATCAATCCATATATGTCCTCCAACCAACACAAATGGACAAATGAACTAAATTTTGCATAAATTGGACAAGTAACTACTATTCATACTAAAGTTAACCTAACCATTAACCCTAACCCTAACCATAACCCCTATAACCCTAACCCCCAACATAACCACCATAACCCTAACCCTAACACTAACACCTAACATAACCATAACCCTAACCATAAATGCATCATAAATGCACACAACAACATCAACACATAGGGTTTGCAATAAATTGACCAAATCAACACAAAAAAAGATCTCAACCAATCAAAAGGAGGGAGAATGGGGGAGGTACCTTGGGTGATGAAAATGCTCCGGATCCACCGATGAAATGTCAAGCAAGTGGATCTAGGGGGGTTGTGAGGGGGAGAGAGGGGGGAGAGGAGCTGAGCATGGGAAAGAAGATGACTGGGGAAAAAGAGTGGTGGTGGGGCCCACAAACCAGCCCCTCCCCACCTTATCCACCACACAGGACCCTACCGCCAGAGGGTCTGGCGGTAGGCTTCAGTAACCTACCGCCGTACCCGATGGTGGTAGGCCCTTTTCCACGTCAGCGCCTGCCAACGGCCGTCAGTCACCGTCAAAGGACTTACCGCCAAAGGGGACAGCAGTAGGACGTGCAACCTACCGCCAAACCCCCTGGCGGTAGGCAAAATGGTTAGATCCCGAAATATTTTCGAACGGGATCAGATCCTGATTTTGTTTGCAAAAAGGGTCAAAACACGAAATTTTCTCCGAAACCGAGGTGGTTCCGCCTGAGGGCATGTACAATGCATAGCCTCAAGGTGATGCCTCACATGCCATGTAGGATCGAATATGGCGTAAAGTAGGTTCGGATAGGGAAGCGGGATCCTCTTCAGGAGGCGGGTGCTTGAAGAGAAAAAGTGTGGTCCGGTGACAAAAGCTGAAAATGTTGGAGTAAAAAGTAGAGATGCATGTGTACTAAAGTCTTTATTTTCTACTCCCTCCGTTCCTCTATATAGTGCGCATAACTTTTTTACCCATATGCCAATATGTAGTGCGTATTAGCTACTTTGGGCGCTTTTGGACGAAACTAACCCCGCAACAGCACTCCCGCACGCAACGCTAGCCTTTATCCCCTTCCTCCGGTTTCAACTCCACGGCGGCGGAGATTTCAGGAGATGGAGGACGGCATCTCCGGCATCTCCGCATCCGCCTCCAGCGTCGCTTTGTCCACGGCCGGCGCATCCGGTGTCGTCGCTTCCGTATCTAGCGTCGTCGCGTCCGTATTCGACGCCTTCGCTTCCACGGCCGAACTCCGGCGTTGTCGCATCTGCTACTGGTGTCTCCGCCTCCGCATACGGCGTCGTCGCGTTCGCATCCGGTGCCTCCGCGTCCATGGCCGGCCTCCGGCGCTGTCACATCTGCTGCTGGTGTCTCCGTTGCCACTGTGCCCCTGGCCTGCATCCCGGACAATGAGCTCCAGCACGAGCCCACGGACGCCGGGGAGCAGGGTCACCAGCTGCAGGAGCTCGGCGCGCGTGTGGAGCTCGTCCACCAGCCGCCAACGCACCCAGCAGTCGTGCCTCGAGTTTCGTCAGCAGCGCGCGTGCACACGACATCATGCACCTCCTGCCGCCACCGTTGTGACTGAGCTCGCCGGCACACGGGTCCGCCGCGTCGACCTAGAAGCTCGCGCCGCGCTGCTCTACCATTTCCTGAACGTGCAAACACTGTTCCGCCAAGTCGGCGTGAGCGCGGCCACCTCCACACCGTGCACGCCATCGCGTGCCATCCTCTCAGCTCCCGTTCCTCCTCCGACGAGTGACGACTCGCCGCGCACTGGCGACATCGTGCTCTGCATGAAGGGCACCTCCATAGATTCCCCGCGTGGGCCATGCGAATCGGGAAACGCCCGCACCCGACGCCCTTCATCTACAATGCCCAGCCTCCTGCTTCTCGGCGCCGCGCTGATTTCAGAAGAGAGGATTGAGGATAGAAGATGAATATGACATGTGGGACAGATGTCAGTGAGAGCAGACTATGATCTAGGGCGGGATTGATATTTTCCCGGTGCGCCAAATTAGTCCAGGATAAGGTTAGGGTACAGATTTCAGGGATTTAGAGATGGAGGTTCAATTCTGACGAGGTCTACGAGTTTAATAAGGTTTAAAACAGATTTACTCCCAAACAAGCCACCCCGGGTGGTCGCGGAGTCTACGTGTGTGACCGTGGCCTGGACTCCACGAGACGAGACGTGCCCCACTCGACAACCCAGAGACCCTCCTTTTTTATTCGCTCACCTTTCCTCTCCCCACCTTCTACCCCAATTCTCACCTTTCCTCTCCCTCGGTCGTCGCCTTCGCCTCCCGGGAAATCGCCTGCCGCCTCGTCTCCTAGAAACTCGCCGCCGCCGTCCGCTGCCATGAATCCCGAATAGTACGCACCTCCTCACTCCCTCTCGTCTACCTACCTTGTTAGAGTTCTGGATGGAATCTGTCAGTGTTGGGTTTTGGAGGCGACCGATCTCGCCCTCGGGTGTGTCCGATGGCCACCGATTCGTGCTCCTCTCGTGGATCTGCGCCCTCGCTGGACTTCACTTGTACGATCGCGGATCTAGTTGTATTATGTTCCATCCATGCCGGAAATAGCAGATTCTCGGATGCGCTCATCTTCGTCCCGGCCCACCGGATTACGCCACCGTTATCTCGGTGCCCCTACTGAGTGCTTCTAGTTGTTGAAGTTGGGGCTTTTTTAGTCTCGTTTAGATGTGTCTTCTCCTTGGGTTGTTACTTCCACTTGTTAGTAGCATGTATTATTAGCTTGTCTAGATGTGCAAAACCATGCGATGAGATGCTTGCGTGACTATGCAGTGACTACCTCTTCAAGCTGCTGCTCATTGGGGACTCGGGCGTGGGGAAGTCTTGCCTGCTGCTGAGGTTTGCGGTAAGGATTGCTCCTTTTCACCATCTCTTTGAGTAAACTTATTTCATGTAGATGCAGTGTGGTAGGGCGCCAGAAAACATAGAGATACTTTTTCTTAATTTGAATGAATGCACCTCTCATACAAAGCACCAAGTTACTATTCATACACAATCAAATGTTAGGAATCTGTAGCAGGGATGAACACCACAAAAGTGGTTAGTAAGCCATATTTTTTCTCTTGCTTGTTGTTCTTGCTGCCCATTTACCCTGTCAGTTTATAATAGCTATTGCTGTGCTAAATGACTGTTAGGGATGCCATGCTATGAACAAGGTTTGTAAAAACAATAGTGACCGCGTTACATTGTGTTTTATTCAACTCCTTTACCCATTTGATTCCGTTTGGAAAGTGGAACCCAAACAACAACTTAAAATGCTGGAAGATTATTTTCCCAAATGTTGATTCTAGTGCCATTTTCTTCTCTGTGTTTGCTCTGTGCTCCAACGTACCTCTCACATTTGGCTTTACCAAAAAGTTATGCAGAGCCTGTCGGGGGCTAACCAAACACAGACGACATGTTACCCTTGGCTGGACAGCCATTATCTTATTTAGCAAAAAAATTCTCACGGAATATCACACTTTCCAATGCATGTCTAAACAACCCCCTTTACCAGAATTAGAAAACTTACCATCATCTTGGGCTTTGATCTCCCCGCAGTTTCAGAGAAAACTACTAACCAAATATAGTATTAAATCAATTTCTAAATTTTGTGAATAATCTAAAATGCATTGTAATTATTTGCCTTTTGACAAGTTACAAATGTTTTGCCTATTCCGTCTCTCTCATAGTATCTACTAATTCAGTACTCAAGTTAAGGATATTATTTGCAATATGAAGTATATTATATTGTTAATGTCAAGTAAGCAGAGCCTAGCATGTGTTGCTAGTTGCTGGAAACTAGCAAAGACCAACAGTTTTGTAGGCTCTCCATATTTCTCTCATCTTTAGCAGCATTCGGTGTGGTCATCCAAGAGCATCTAGCACAAAACCTTCTAGAGAAGTGTTGATATTCTGAATCAACTTCTGTGAACTTGCTCAGCCTTTTTTCCGCTGCAAGAAACTGATGATCTTACTGACCACATTTACAGGATGATTCATATCTGGAGAGCTATATCAGTACTATTGGTGTTGACTTCGTAAGTTGATTCCTTTGCGAGCTTACTGAAGTTAATTTTCTGTATAGCATGCGCACGTGCCCCCTGTTGTATATCCTTTTCACTGTCTTTGACTTGCTAGAAAATCCGCACCGTTGAGCAAGATGGAAAGACGATAAAGCTGCAAATTGTAAGTAACCCATTGTAGAAAGTTCTACATTGTCCTTACAAGTTAGAAGTTTCAGCTCTGATTTTTCAACATGTTCTTAACCTTCAGTGGGATACTGCTGGACAAGAGCGATTTAGGACCATCACAAGCAGCTACTACCGTGGTGCCCACGGCATCATTGTGAGCTCTGTTCAACATTTGTCATTATATATATTGACTAGATTAACACCCATGATTCATAGTATTGTACCTTCTGTTGCACAGGTTGTGTATGATGTGACTGACCAGGAGAGCTTCAACAACGTCAAACAGTGGCTTAATGAAATTGACAGGTATGCTAGTGAAAATGTGAACAAGCTTTTGGTGGGGAACAAGTGCGATCTAGCTGAGAGCAGAGTGGTTTCTTACGAGGCTGGCAAGGTAATTGTTTGTGCATCCATTACCCTTTTATGTAGTTCCTACATGTGATGCGATTAATTATTAAAATCACATACTTGTGAATGCCGATTGCAGGCCCTTGCCGATGAGATCGGAATACCATTCCTGGAAACCAGTGCCAAGGATGCAACAAATGTGGAGAAGGCATTTATGACCATGGCTGCAGAGATAAAGAACAGGTGACAATACAATTCATATTCTACACCTCGGGCTGTCATACCCATTCTGGATATACATGAATGAAACTAGTGTTACACAGACACAGTAGATATGCATGGAAGGAAGTCTTCTTGTAGTGATAACTATTTGGCTCATCAAATCCATCTTATACCCCCTCCCCCCCCCCCCCCCCCCCTTTCCTAAATATGAGTCTTTTTTAGAGATTCCAATATAGCAAAATGAATGAATCTACACTCTAAATATGTCTATATACATCCGTATGGTGTATGTATTGAAATCTCTAGAAGGACTTATATTTAGAAACGGAGGGAGTAGCTACAAGTGTTATGCTGACTCAGCAGTAACACCATTTTTGGAGGTACTAAATTTTGAAAGCCACAGCAGTTTAAATCTAGTGCCAGTGAATCTGATTTGAAGTGATGCACCATGATATCTGGTTCTGTTATATTTACATGAATAGGTGTATAATAGGCGTTAAATCTTAATTCTCTTTGCTACCTCTTTTGAACAGGATGGCAAGCCAACCGGCTGGAAATGCCAGCAAGCCTGCCACCGTGCAAATGCGGGGTCAGCCTGTTGCCCAGCAAAACGGATGCTGCTCGTCTTGATCAACACTCAAGATCACAGTAGTGTTCTTGCAAAACTCGGTTGTTCTTCCCCTGTAAATTAAGTGTACTACTATCATGCCGTCTGTTGGAAGAAGTGTCATGCCCCCTAACTACAACAGTGCAGCAGATGCTGTGGCCTGTTTTAGCTGACTGTTAATATTGCTATTTTAATGTGTCGTTTAATATTCACCTTGGTTTGGTTAATGTTTCATGTCTCCATGCTTTGAAGTTCAATGCTGGTGACAGTATTGCGACGGTGAGTGGTCATAAATTCACCTGGCATTGTATTCTCAGGGAAGACATATTTGCTTCTATCCGTGGAATGCTGCTTTTCGAAGACCACTTACGGTGCAGCTGTTATGTTTGGTACCTGCTTGCTCAGTTGATTGTTAAACAGCAAATATTGTATCTCGCATCCGTAAACACTGTTATATAATGTAGATTTTGATAAAATTCACTGCCTAGCACCGTTGATCGATGGCTGCCGCTATCGTGGCCGTGTCACAAAAGCTTGCTATAAAAACCTAGCTGCATGCTTGCTCGACAGTGGCATGGCTCCAACATTGCTGTCCTGTCTCCCCCGGCTGGCTATAACTACGGCCCATCCAGTTTTTCCACACTATTCACGTGCCTCTCTTATCGCGTGGCTTTACAAAAACACTGCTGCTTGCACACCTGCAAAGATGGCCGTGGTGCTGCACATCCCTAGTCCTCGCTCCGGTATTGGCTGGGCCCAACGCCTTGCCCTCCGAGACCTGGGCGTAAGGGTTGGCGACTACATGCATACGGCGCAACAAGAGTAGGACAAACTAGGGCGTAAGAGTAACTCCAACGCCACCCCTTGACTCAAACTGTCCACGCGTGTTTGAAACGAACATAAAAAGACGACTCAATGCGTCGATGAAAATGGATCAGCGTTTGCTTTTTGACCGTGTGTGACCCATTTCAGGCTCAAATTTAGGTCGTGTTTGCGGCAGGGTCCTCTCGAGTGGCTGAGGGGGGGGGGGGGGGGGGGGGGGGAGCAGTCGTGCTGGAAGCTAGCCGCCCTTGCTTGCTCAGGTCATGGTGGCTGTGGCGACGGCGGGTGCGTGGAGGCTTACCTAGGCGGCGGCGAGGCCCTTGCTCGCTCAGGTCATGGTGGCTGCGGCGACGGCGGCTGCGTGGAGGCTTACCTAGGCGGCATCGAGGCCGGGAGAGGAAAGGGTTCGGTCAAGGAGGAACCCTAAGGCACTGGGGACATGTTTATAGAGCGTGGGGAGGCACTCCGGCCGTCAAATCATCGAGGCGGCCGACGTGGCTCCTCTGGATGGTTTGCCGTATAGGTAGAGGACGACCCTCTGGCGCGTGGGCTGGATGGGCTGCTGCTGTGTGGGTTTTGGTCCAGGTGGGTTGCGTCTGGAAGAGCAACACAGGAAGGCCCATGACGCTGGCTAGGCGAAGCCCTTTTCCTTATTCTTTAATCCTGTGCTTTCTAAGTCACAATTATAGAAAAGAAAAGGCCAGGGAGCTACATGAAGAATCTGAGGAAAGTAAAAAATATACCCGAGCTCCTGGAAATATGCACCATTTGATAAAATTGCTTCGGACCTTTTTTAGAGGTAGAAAAATAATACAAGTTTGAACTAACCAAAACAACTCCAAAAATGATGAAACTTGACAGAGAGGTATAAGACATGGTGCAAGATTTATTGGCAAAACATTGAACATTAATGGAGAAGGGAAAAATGGCACTTACATCAAGGAAGGAATAAGAAGGAATGGGGAGGTGATGATGCATGGGTCAAATGCATAGGCAAGCAACATTACAAACATAGTGCAAGCACAACGAGATGAATACCACAATGCACATGGTGAGCATGAAGAATGCAAAATGACAAGAGGCACAATGCAACATAACAATGATGAGCATGGCAATGCAATAAGCCAACAAAGCAACACAAGATGACGCCATAAAAGATGGAACCCGCATGGAATTGATCAAGACAAAGGTTGGGTATATTACAGAATGGGGCCCATCACTCTTGGGGTGTTACACCTCTCCGAGATCTAGGAACGAAAGAAATTGGGATATTCAGAACGGAGATGATCCTCACGTTCCCAAGTTGCTTCTCGGTCGGAATGATGTGACCACTTTACTTTGAGGAACTTGATGGACTTGTTGCGAGTTTTGTGCTCGGTTTCTTCAAGAATAGCAATGGGATGCTCACGATAGGATAAGTCTTCTTGGAGGCCTCTTCGAAGTTGATAGTGCGCTCGGGTATCTTGAAGCACTTGCAAAGTTGTGACACGTGAAACACATCGTGCACATTTGAGAAGTTGGAAGGGAGCTCGAGTTGGTAGGCAAGGTCGCCTCTTTTGCTAACAATTTTGAAAGGACCCACATATCTCGGGGCAAGCTTCCTTTGATACTGAAACGTTGAGTGTCCTTCATGGGAGATACTCGGAGATAGACATGGTCTCCAATCTCGAAAGCCAAGTCATGGTGCTTGCTATCGTAGTAGCTTTTCTGGCGCAATTGCGCAACTTTGAGGTTCTCACGGATGACTCTACACATATCTTCAGCTTCTATGATCAAGTCATTGCCAAGAAGTTGACGCTCACTGGTCTCGAACCAGTTGAGAGGAGTGCGACACTTTCTTCCATATAGAATTTCAAAAGGGGCCTTGCCCGAACTTGCTTCGAAACTGTTGTTGTAGGAGAACTCGGCAAACAGAAGGCAATCTTCCCACTTCATGTCGAAAGAGAAGACACATGCTCTTAGCATATCTTCGAGGATTTGATTGACCCTTTCGACTTGGCCACTTTGTTTGAGGGTGAAAGGCTGTGCTGAAACGGATCTTGGTACCCATTGCTTCCTGGAAGGAGTCCCAAAACTTGGAAGTGAAGATACTTCCATGATCTGAGGAGATCAATTGAGGAATCCCATGCAACAAGATTATTCTAGAGGTGTATAGCTCTGCCAACTGAGCTACAGTGATAGATTCTTTGATCGGAAGGAAGTGAGCCACTTTTGTGAGTTTGTCAATGACAACGAAGATAGCATCATTCCCTCGCTTGGACTTGGGAAAGCCGGTGACAAAGCCCATTTTGATACGATCGAACTTCCACTCGGGAATAGGTAGGGTTGGAGAAGTCCTGCTGGACGTTGATGTTCTGCTTTCACTCTGTGACAGACATCACACTCATTCACAAATAGGGCAATCTCCCGCTTCATGCGAGTCCACCAATATGTTTGCTTGAGGTCGAGGTACATCTTGGAACTGCATGGATGTATCGAGAGGAGGGAATTATGAGCTTCATTCATTTTGACCTTCTTGAGATCACCTTTTGGAACCACAATCCGGTCCTCGAAGAGCAAGTATCTCTGTCATCAATGCGATAACACTTGTATTTGGACATGCCCTTGGCAACACCATCTTTCACCTTCTTCACCATAGTATCAAGGAGTTGCGCTTCACGAATCCGATCCTCCAAAGTTGGAGTGAATTGAAGGTTGGCAAGAAAGCCTTGAGGAACAAATTGAAGGTTGAGCTTCCGGAATGCTTCACAAAGGCCGAGCTGGAATGGTTTGAGAATTAAGCTGTTGCAATATGCCTTTCTGCTGAAAGCATCTGCAATGACATTGGCTTTGCCTGTAGTGTACTCAATGCTTGGGTTTTACTCTTGAATCATCTCAACCCAACGAGTTTGCCGGAGGGTGAGGTTGCGCTGAGTGAAGATATATTTCAAGCTCTTGTGATCAGTATAGACTTCAACTTGTCTGCCCAACAATAGATGTCTCCAGGTGATCAAAGCATGGGCAACTGCCGTCAGCTCAAGATCGTGAGTGGGGTAGTTCCTCTCATTTGGCTTCAACTGCCGAGAAGTGTAAGACACAACTTTCTTGTCTTGCACAAGAACACCACCAACACTACAAAAAAAAGACACATCCGTGACATTTTAGGCCGAACGAAATTTTTTCCTGTCATATTTATGACACTTCTATGACGATAATTGTGACAAAACCCGGTATCATCATAGATGTGGTGGGGTCCTACTTCTATGACAAAAAATCATGACAGAAAATGGGCTTTTCATCCTGGACGGGCCGGAGACGCAGCTGCATGACATTCTTTGGGCCGTCCATGACGAAAAAAACCGTGGTAGAAGCGAGGGCGAGGAAAATATCGGGGTGTTCCCGGTTACAGTGGGTGGTCGGGGCCGAGCGATGCGTGTTTCTCTCATACACGCACGCGCGTGGGTGCGAGGCGTTGGGCTCTAACTGAACCCGAGCGAGGCGTTGGGCTCTAACTGAACCCGAGCGATTGCACTGCAGGCTGCACGTTACTGAACCCAAGCGATCGATCGATGGCTGTTAACTGAACCTGATCGAGCGATTCCTTCGCTACTGCTGCTAACTGAAGCCGATCGATGCTACCTCTGGATGAACAGTGAGCATGCTGGGGGGTTTGGATGAACAGTTCCCGGTGGGGGTGGATGAACAGGACCCCGATCGATCGAGCCGGTTGGGGCTGGATGAACAGGACCCCGTGGAGGGCAGGATGAACAGGACCACCCCGTGGAGGGCAGGATGAACAATAGACGGTGGAGGGCTGGATGGACAGTAGCCCGTGGAGGGGTGGTTGAACAGGAGCCTGTGGAGAGGGCTGGTTGAACAGTAGCCGGTGGAGTAGCGCGCGGTGGAGGCTGGATGAACAGGAGCTCGTGGATGAACAGTCGCAGGTGGAGGCTGGAGGAGGTCGACGGTGGATGAACAGTAGCCCGTGGAGGCTGGAGGGGGTCGACGGTGGAGATGAACAGTATCCCGTGGAGTCCCGTTTTGCGGTACGCCACACCCCTCCCGATGAACAGGACCCCCATTTCGACCGTAGCGCTCCAACACAAGTCCGTTTCCTCCGTTTTGCGGTATGCCACACCCCTCCTGATCATCAGGACCCCCGTTTCGACCGTAGGAGGTCCGTTTCCTCCGTTTTGTGGTACGCCAGACCCCTCCCGATGAACAGGATCCCGTTTCGAACGTGGCCGGTCGAACACAAGGCTGTTTCCTCCGTTCTGC
The DNA here is from genome assembly GCF_056163025.1 of Triticum urartu. Taxonomy (NCBI): domain Eukaryota; kingdom Viridiplantae; phylum Streptophyta; class Magnoliopsida; order Poales; family Poaceae; genus Triticum; species Triticum urartu. Next base: position 348,162,823 of record NC_141875.1, read on the forward strand.
GGTACGCCATGCCTCGTTTCCATCGATTGTTCCGTCCAAGCCCTCCTGATGAACACGACGACGCATTTTGTTTCGACCCAGCTGGTTGGCTCCCCATGAACACGATGACGACGCTGTTTCTCCGTTCCGACCCAGCCATGTACACAGCCCTGGCCGTACGTACGCGCGAGTAGGCGTGTGAGACCCTGCCCGTATGTACGTACGTGGCCGTATTTACTTTTTTGCACCCTGGCCGCTGTATGTACGTGTACATGTTACGCGCGCGCCTCTGCTACGGCACGTGCACGCCTCTACATCGACTAGTATGTACGTACACGTTCGCGACCAGAATGACAACGCTATGTACGCTTCGACCAGGTGGGTCCCGATTATCAGGCACTTCCTTGCATGCGAAGATGTAGCTGGTGGGTCCTAACAGTCAGGGGGGCGAATCGTTTTTTTTTGCCCGGACGCACTTCCTTGCGTGCGAAGATGTAGCTGGTGGGTCCCAGCAGTCAGGGGAAATGTTTTTTTCACGAAATACGGTGGCCCATCCGGTGGGTCCTCGCTGTCAGGTAGAGGAATATTTATTTTGCGCGTAATAAGGAGGCACTTCCTTGCTGTGGCTGTGGACCCAGCTGCCAGCCTCTACACGTACAGTCCACGTCCGATGGAAGCCGTTCCTTGACCACGTTGACCATGTCGCGCCGAGAGCACCCGGGCAGTGGACGACGGCGAGGCCTAGGAAGGGGACGACGCGGAGCCAGGGAAGACGCGGCAGTGGATGCCCACGTGTAGAGGAGTATGAGGGTTCACTGGTTCGCTGCGGTGTGAGGCTGCCGTCGCTGCAGAATAACAGGGGGTGTGGGTAGGTAGAGGGATGGCCTGGCCAGCGGTGGGAGTAGTAGGGGGCGGTGAGGCCTCAGCCGCATCTCAGCCGGCCACGGGAGGCAGGAGCACGAGGCACGACTGGCGCTGGTTTGGGCGGCTGGAGCAAGAAGACCAGAGGTTGAAGAAGCACTACGGCCGTTGGATGGGCATCGTACAGTCAGTGGAGCTAGAACGTGCATATTGACTAAGTTGACAAAGCCCTCCGTCCCCATCAACTTAGTAGGCCCAGAAGTCAGCCTCCCACTATACTGGGTCCCAGCTAGCAGGGGGAGTATTCATTTTTTGTGCATAATAAGGAGGAACTTCCTTGCGTGCGAAGATATAGCTGGTGGGTCCAAGCTATCAGCGGCGGTAACGTTTTTTTCACGAAATACAGAGGCCCTTTCGGTGGGTCCCAGATGTCAGGTGGAAGAATCATTATGTTGCGCGTAATAAGGAGGCATTTCCTTGCATGCGGTCGTGGACCCAGCTGTCAGCCTCTCCACGTACAGTCCACTTCAGATGCATGTCGGTCGTTGACCATGTTGACCAGGCCGCGCCGAGAGCACCAGGACGGTGGACGACGACGAGGCCTAGGAAGGGAAGGACACGGAGGCAGGGAAGACTCGGCAGTTGTTTCCCACGCAGAGAGAAGTATGACTGTACGAGGGTTTACTAGTTCGTTTGCCATCGCCGGAGAATAACAACAGGTGTGGGTGAGTAGAGGGATGGCTAGGCCAGCGATGGGAGTATGGTGGGGCGGTGAGGCCTGCGCGGTAGCACAGCCGGCCGCAGGGAGGAGGGAGCAGGCAGTCCCGCCGCCGCTTGTTTGAGTGGCTGGAGCAGGAAGAGCAGAGATTGAAGAAGCACGACGGCCGTTGGATGGACATCCAACAGTCACTGCTTGTGCGTCAACCACCTTTTTTAGGAAAGCCTCAAATCTGTGGAAAACATCATACAACCCATCTCCCATTATTTCTAATAATTTACAGCCCATTTGCTAATTCTTAAGGTTTTTTTGGAGCTCATATTCTTTTTGTTAGCATTACAGCCCATATTATGGCCACGTCTAAAAAATTATACGAAATTTTGCATATTTCGGTGCGGCCCGAACTGTTTTTAATCCCGAAATTTCGAGTCACATTCAAACTGATTTTAAAAATAAATGTATATCAATATAAAATCCAACAAATTGTTCACGCATAAAAATCAATGTAATTTAAAATCTTGAAATGAAAAAAAGAAATTTGAAACTAATTGCCAGTTTGATGTGTTTGAAAAATGTACAACCCATTTCTCATTACTGATAGGCCATTTTCTCGGCTAGCCGAATGAAGCTCTCCTCGTCTTGAAAGATTTACAGCCCAACAGGCCTGACAAAGCGACTTACGTGGCAAATCACAAAAAAACTGGGCTGTGGCCGTGGACCCAGCTGTCATCCTCTCCACGTACAGCACTCTTCCGATGGAAGTCGGTCGTTGACCACATTGACCACGCCGCGCCGAGAGCACCAAGGCGGTGGACGACGGCGAGGCCTAGGAAAGGGACAACGCGGAGCCGGGGAAGACGCGACAGTGGATGCCCACGCGGAGAGGAGTACGAGGGTTCACTGGTTCGGCTACGGTGTGAGACTGCCATTGCCGCAGAATAATAGGGGGTGTGGGTGAGTGGAGGGATGGCCTGGCCAGCGGTGGGAGTAGTATGGGGGCGGTGAGGCCTCCGCGGCAGCACAGCCGGCCACGGGAGGCAGGAGCAAGCGGCATGACCGACGGTGCTTTGGGCGGCTGGAGCAAGAAGACCAGAGGTTGAAGAAGCACTAAGGCCGTTGGATGGACATCGTACGGTCACTAGAGCTAGAATCGTTCATATTGACTAACTTGACAAAGCCCTCTATCCCCGTCAACTTAGTAGGCCCACAAGTCAGCCTCCCACTGTGGTGGGTCCCAGCTGGCAGGGGGTATTCATTTTTTGTGCAAAATAAGGAGGCACTTCCTTGCGTGCGAAGATATAGTTGGTGGGTCCGACCTGTCAGCGGAGGGAACGTTTTTTTCGTGAAATACAGAGGCCCTTCCGGCGGGTCCCAGATGTCAGGTGGAGGAATCATTATTTTGCACATAATAAGGAGACATTTCCTTGTGTGCGTCCGTGGACCCAGCTGTCAGCCTCTCCACGTACAGTCCACTTCCGATGGATGTCGTTTGTTGACCACGTTGACCACGCCGCGCCGAGAGCACCAGGGCGGTGGATGACGGCGAAGCCTACGAATGGAATGACACGGAGCCGAGGAAGACACGACAGTGGCTGCCCACGCGGTGGAGAGTATGAGGGTTGTCTGGTTCGGCTGCCGTCGCCGGAAAATAACAGGAGGTGTGGGTGAGTAGAGGGATAGACAGGCCAGGGATGCGAGTATATGATGGGGCCGTGAGGCCTGCCCGACAGCACAGCCGGCCACGGGAGGCGGGAGCAGGCGGTTCCAATGGCGCTGGTTTGGGCGGCTGGGGCAGGAAGATCAGAGACTGAAGAAGCACGATTGCCATTAGATTGACATCTAACGGTCTGACACTGGTAGAGTCGATTGTTGACTAAGTTTCTTTTTTGATAAACCTTGTGTACACATGAACTTAGTAGGCCCACAAGTCAGCCTCCAAATCTATGGCAGACAGCATAGAGCCCATTTCCTATTTTTTAATAATTTGCAGCCCATTTGCTAATTCTTAAGTAATTTATTACATCCCATTTTCTGCCCAGGACCATGGTGAAAAAGTTCAACCTTATTTTGCATATTTTGGTGGAGTCCGAACTTTTGTAATCCCGAAATGATAAACATTTTTTAAGAACTTATTGATTTGCCAAAAAAATCATTTTTTAAGCAAATAAGACGTGGGACAATTGAGTCGGTTTAAGGGAAAACCAGTGGTAAAAAAATAAGTGCTGGGAGGGAAAACAACAACAAAAATAAGGATGTAAATATGAAAAGTGAATTTTATGTATTTTCAATATAATGATACGTGTATATGAACTAGTAGAACTATATGTAGAAATTAGAAAACGGATGTAGGACATGCGTTTCAAGAGGAAAATAGAACTGGGCTGTGTGTTTGATTCAGTAAAAAAAGTGCATGCGGATGTTGTAAGGCAAAATATAACTAACGCTGGCGGGCCAGAGGCCGGTAGATACCTGCTGGATCTTTATGCCCCGTTGTCATCATGGGCTGGGCCTGTTAAAAACAAAACCAAGGCTGGGCAGTCTACAACCCAGTTGAAACTTGCTTGCCCTGAAAAAACAATATATGTGCTCAATAAACGAGAGAATTCTGCAAGTACAGACTAATAACTGAGATACAACAGGGATATTGTTTTTTCATCGTGATAATAAGAGCATGCACTTGTTTCGAAAAATTTGGAGAACTGGGAATTCGAACGGCAGGTGCTTATGCTACCCATCAAATAAAAATCAGCTGCCTGAAAATTCATTTCGAAATAAATGATTCAGCTTTATATCCACGTCGACCCTCGGCATGATGGTTGTAAGAAAATGCCAAGTTCATACCAAAAGATCGTTATTAACAATACCAACTTGCGGATGACAAGGTAGTTCAAGTACCAATACCGAACTAACTTATAATCTTCTTAGTCCTGGCCCTAGTGTTCATCTGGTAGAAAATCTTGCAGAGGACCAGCTCCCGCTCCTTCTCTTGCTCCAGGTCCCCGAGGTGGTACTGGTGCATCATCCAGTTGGTCCTCTGCTGGTCGAAGTTCTTGTTGGTGTGCAGCACCAGAACCTTTTTGCTGCCCGTCTGCCGGCCGTTGACCATCACCGGCAAGGTATTGCCGATGTTGTGCCACATCGCGTGCATGTCGCACTCCGAATGTATCTTGCGATGCGTCCACGTGCCCCTTTTGAACGCCCTGGAATTGCACTGGAAGAAATGCTTGCTTAGGCCTCAAGGTGCTCGATCAGCTCCTGATCCATGGGATCGAACTTGACACCAGCCGACAACACCGACCAATCCTTCTTCGACTTGCATGGGTTAATTCCAGTTATATGGTACTCAATGTATGATCAGTCGACTATTTTAAGTGAATGCTGAAAGATTTCGATAGATAAGTGGTACTCCAAATCTGAAGTCCAGAATACCCGAACACGCTGCCGGGATTCTTGTGTCACCTCACGCGCAGCGTGTTGTCATGTCAATTCAATGCGTGGACATGATGAATAATTTGACCGACGTATACTAGTACTGCTACTGTACTACTTACTAGTCATATTTAGTGTCACATTTTAACCACAGGTTTAACTAACAAGTACACACTTGAAGCCTAGGCGATATATATGGTAAAATTACGGTGCATTGATGGTAAAATAGAGGGGGGGGGTGAAGAATAACTATTCCTCAACCAGGGTGATGAATAGCGCGACCCTATATATATATATACAAAAACACTATTCTGATCACAACCTGACCTGCCCCGCTAGTACTACGTTGAACTTCCAGGTGAACTAGGTTGAACTTCCACCAACATTGCCCAAATGGGGCTTGTGATATACCGTTGGAAAGCTATGGACCCCAATATCATGACCCAACTTAAATTTTTGGCAAAATATAAGCAGTTTAAGAGCAGTTTTGAAAACCATTTTTTCTTCGCACAAAAAACATGAATCGTATTTTCGATCGCATTTCTAAATCGTTTATCGGAATGAGGCATATAATATGGCGTTGGAAAGCTGCTGCAAAACCGCTCCTTCCACATGTTGAAAGTTTTCTCTAATTCCTTATGGTTAAAGAGTAATTTGAAAAAACATAAAATTTCGTAAACCGAACAGCTGAGTTCGTTTTTTCGATGTCATTTCTAAACGGCTAATCCAATGGAGGCATATGATACGGCGTTGGAAATCTTATGAAAATGCGCTACTTTTTCATCTTGAAAGTTTTTTTTTCTAATTTTGAATGGTTTAAGAGTAATTTAGAAAATGGTCCAAGTCCTACCGAGTTCGTATTTTCGAGCTAATTTTTTAACCCTGCGTCCGAATGCAGCAAATGATATGGCGTTGGAAAGCTTGAAGAAATGCGAAACTTTTTTGTATGTATTGTTTCTCCTTATTCATTACGGTTTTATGTCAGTTTTGAAAATGGTTAAAACGTATTTTTGCCGTAATTTCTATAAAGTTTATCGGAATGGGGCAAATAATATACCGTTGAAAAGCTACGGCAAATGCGAAACTTTTTCATGTTGATGGTTTTCTCTGAATCCTGGCCGTTTTCAAGTAATTTCGAAAATGGCGGGATCATTCGTTCTGCCTTTATCGCGAATCAGATTCTTCAAAAATGCACCGCGTGAAGAACCTGAACTTCTCGGCGCGTGTACCTGAACTTCACTCTGTTTTTCACATGATTTTTTTGCTTGTAGGTCTCCATCCACTGCTCGTAACTCTCCATCCATTCACCGGAATTGAGCAGGTGATATACCGATGGAAAGCTGCTGTAAGCACGCAAGTTTCTCGTGTTGATCATCTTTTCATACCTGCGACGATTTTAAAAGTTTTTCATCTCAAATTCATTCACTGTAGAAGTCAAACTTCCTGCTGTTTTCACGTTGAACTTCTATGACGTATTTTCCTTTGTAATTTTCTCATCCATTTCGTCCGTGTTATACAAATGATACTCTTTTTGTACAAACCTCTCTCACAATATTTTTTTAACTTTCTCCGATCGAGGACTTGAACTTACATAGATGATATTCCTGTCGTTTTGAAGTAAATTAGATAAATGACGAGATCATGATTTATGCGTTCATTGCGAATGGAAATGCACTGCGTGAAGTAGTTGAACCTCTCGGGTATGTCTGTTTGAACATCACTTTTGTTTTTGACGTGCTGTTTTTTGCACTGCGTGAAGTAGTTGAACTTCTGGGGCATGTCTGTTTGAACTTCACTCTGTTTCACTTTATTGTTTTTTTTCTTATATGAAATACACACCATGTAGTACGTGAACTTCCGATTGTTATCACTTTGAACTTCTCTCTGGTTTGAGAGAATTATTTTAAAACACAAAAACAACATATTTTTTAATGTATTTTGGACATCTAAATACACGGTGAACCTCTCTCACAAGATTTTTTTGAACTTTTCCTCGCCGAGCACTTGAACTTCTAGCAACCATTTTTTCGTTTATGAGTTGTTTTTAAAAGTGCAAAAAATGGCGTTGTGTTTTTTATTTTTATTTTTTGAACAGGTAAATCCTAGGTTTTAATAAACTCCGAACTTCTCTATTATTTCAATTTGAACTTCACCTTTTTATATTTTGAGTAAAGAATTGTATTCGATTTTTATACGGAAAGAATCGAACATGGAAATACAAGGTGCACCTCTCTCGCAAGAATTTTTTAACTTCTCTAGACAGAGCACTTGAACTTCTTTCAACAAACCTTTTAAGCTTTTCTTTTTCTAATCTTTTATTCTCACGTGAAATGCAGTCCTTGCAGTACTTGAACTTCTCATTGTTTTCACTATGAACTTCTTTCCACAGGTAAGAATTTTTTGAATACATCAAAACGTGTTTGAATTGTTATACATGAAAATTTTAAATCGTTCATCGAAATGTGGCATATAATATACCCGGTGGAAAATGTATGAATTGCAGCAAGTTTTTCATGTAGACATGTGTTACAAATTCGTTGCCGTTTGAGAGCAGTTTTTAAAATGGCAAAACAACGTTGTTTTTTTCCTTTTAAAACAACATGTAAATGAACGACGGACGTCTCATAAATATATTTTTTGAACCATGCAGGGTGGAGCACGTGAACTTCTTGCAACAAACTTTTTAGGCTTTTAGTTTTGTATTCTTTTATTCTCTTCTGAAACGCATTCTGTGTAGTAGTTAAACTTCCCGCTATTTTCACCTTGAACTTCATACATTAATTTTACATGAAAACAAAGAAGAATTTGAGTTTGTTGTATACATCAAACTATTTCTTTTTCAATATGAAATTATTGATTTTCTTTTTTTAAATGGAATTGCTCCAAAAAGTTAAAATGCAAAAGAGGACGCTATCTTTTAGCAACGGAAAAAAATCTGAATTTTTATAGACATCAAAACCGTTCCATTTTTTCAATTTTTGAACCTCTTTGTGTATTTTAAGAAATTGGAAAATATGAGCTTTTGTAATAAATGACGAACTTCCTCGTTATTTCGAACTGGACTTCCTGGTTTTATTCATTAGTAACAGGAAAATTATGAGATTTTGTAATAAATATTGAGCTGCTCCATTTTTTGAAATTGAACTTCTTAGTTTATTATTTTAGTAACAAGGAAAATCTGGATTTTTCATATACATTGAATTATTCTACTTTTTTAAAATAGAACTTCTTGGGTTTATTAAATCTGGACTTCTTTGGTGTTATCATTTGTAATGGAAAATAATGAAAAAAATAATGAATTTTAACTACTCTATTTTAAAAAAAATAGCTTCCGACATGATAAAACATACACAAAACTTTTATATATATTGAACTTCTTGTGTGGATTTACATTTTTTTCACTGGTAGATTAAACGATCTCTTTTAGTCACATATTTTTTTTAACTTTTGCATTTTTTTGTTTGAACTTCTTTCTTTTTATACGCAAAAAGAAAAAAAGAACTACCCATTGCACGAAGACACACACAACCATTTTTTGCATGCATGAACGAAAGTGTGCTCTGAACTCGATCATGTATATATGTCATACAAAAAAATCCAGCAAATTAAAATGGACACGTAATAATTGAAATACTGCTAGCAACATCTTTTTGCAATGTTTAATATTTTGGATCCCGTAAACCATCATTCTGCCAACTTTATAGTGTTTAGAGTTGGGTGCTGAGAGGAACAGGGTTCAGGAGGAAGAAGTAAGCAGGGCACTGAAGTTCAGATTGGTCACGGGAAGAAAGTCAGCACCACAAAATTGGGTTTTTTGGCGACGTCGCCCCCTGTAGTTGGGATCCAAGGGAACATGCTCCTTCGACACAAGCCAAAAATCAAAAGAATCAGTGTTCCTAGCTTACAGAACTTGTTCACACAGTACACGAGATAAAATCATAAAAGAACTAGCACTCATAGAAAAAATGGATAGTTCACGGGTTGCAGAATGAGCAGGTCGGCCAAGCCGGAGGAAGCCGCACTCGGGAGCTCGTGGCGGGAGACGATCGCGGCCCGGTGGGTGGCTCACGTCACGGGGTTCTCTCATTGATGGGACCCCTGGCGGCAGCGGCGGCAGGGATTCGAGGCGCCGCAGGACCCCGGGCGGCAGCGGCGGGATCTAGTAGTTGGAGCAGCGCCACGGCGGCGGGATTAGACGGTTGGTGGAGGTCCACGACGGTGGGAAAGGGCCGCGGCAGCGGGATCCGGCAGTTCGAGGGTGGGGGCGGGCCATGCCGGCGGTTGGAGGTCGGGGGAGAGGGCGGCTGGGCGGAGGACAGTCGTGGGGGCTCGCCGACGGAGGGAACAGGTAAAGGCCGGGGTGGCACTGGATCGGGGCCGGGCCATGGGTGGCGCTGGATCAGGGCCGGGGGGAGTCACTGGATCGAGGACAGGGTGGGAGGTGCTGGATTGGGGCCGGGGTGGGAGGCGCTGGATCGGGGAGGTTGGGATCGGGGAGGAGAAGTGGTGGGCGTGGGGATGGCTTTTTTTATCTGAGTTTGGGAAGTTCGGCAAGGAGCAGTCGGTCCCTTATAGGGCTTGCTGTGATCCAAATAACTATTCTAATACCATGATCATAATAGTGTTGTTCTATATATATATATATAGTGTTACTATTCATCATCCAGAGTGCAGAATAAGATATTATTCACCCGAGGTAATCTTACGATCATTTCATAATTAAATTACGTTTAGAATTCAAATAGTTAAATTCCTATTGATTCACTACGTAAAATTTGACATAAGAAAATAAAAATATAGGTCATAAGACAAGAAAATTTGTAGTTTATGTGTATTTTAGACTATATTTTTACGTTTGTAATTTTACATAACATAAAATATTTTTTACGGTGATTATATATTTTCTTACGGTCTCTTTTTACATCGGAAATAAGACAAAACTTACGGAATGTAAAATTACGGTGCATTGATGGTAAAATAGAGGGGGGGGGGTGAAGAATAACTATTCCTCAACCAGGGTGACGAATAGCGCGACCCTATATATATATATTACATTCCGTAAGTTTTGTCTTATTTCCGACGTAAAAAGAGACCGTAATAAAATATATAATCGCCGTAAAAAATATTTTATGTTATGTAAAATTACAAACGTAAAAACATACTCTAAAATACACATAAACTACAAATTTACTTGTCTTATGACCTATATTTTTATTTTCTTATGTCAAATTTTACGTAGTGAATCAATAGGAATGTAACTATTTGAATTCTAAACGTAATTTAATTATGAAATGATCGTAAGATTACCTCGGGTGAATAATATCTTATTCTGCACCCTGGATGATGAATAGTAACACTATAGGGTCGCACTATTCGTCACCGTGGTTGAGGAATAGTTATTCTTCAGCCCCCTCTATTTTACCGTCAATGCACCGTAATTTTACATTCCGTAAGTTTTGTCTTATTTCCAACGTAAAAAGAGACCGTAAGAAAATATATAATCACCGTAAAAATATTTTATGTTATGTAAAATTACAAACGTAAAAACATAGTCTAAAATACACATAAACTACAAATTTTCTTGTCTTATGACCTATATTTTTATTTTCTTATGTCAAATTTTACGTAGTGAATCAATAGGAATGTAACTATTTGAATTCTAAACGTAATTTAATTATGAAATGATCGTAAGATTACCTCGGGTGAATAATATCTTATTCTGCACCCTGGATGATGATTAGTAACACTATATATATATATACATACTGCAGAACATCTCCATCATCATTATCAGTACATCCTGCGCAGGTGAGTTAGGATGCACTTGATCCCAAAAAGGTATCTATCCTTCAAACCAGAGGAGTGCTTCAAACTAACAACAGTACATAATATCCAACAAAAGAGGGTCGTGCTACAGCAGCAGAATACATGGCTCAGTCTACATATCAGTACGCATCAAGTTGTGCATATTTGCTGTTGGCATGAACCACATCGCCGCATGTTGGGTTTGCAAAAGCCATCCATCGCATGGAAGCTTGATGCCTTTCACACACTGAAGATCATCTGGCAACAAGCTGTGTTGACGAATCTCTGGATATGGTGATTCATGAAACCCATGGTATGATGTGTAAACACAGTCCCCCTTGGCGAATGGAAGTTGCATAGCACGGTAATCATCGCCGGTGATATGATCGATGATTGGTTGGATGATCGGATAATTGAGCCCGAGGAACATGGAGTGGTTGCCGAGGCTGTAAACCCGCCTCCAGTTGATATGCCTGGCCCAACGGAGCTGGGATCTTTCTCGAACACGAAGCATCCATAGCCATCAATGTCACGAACGCCCCATGCATTGTACTACATGTGGTTTGATGAAATGGTTTGGTCAATTTGTATGTGCAAATGAGCATCAAATGACCACCGTCAGCTGAACGAGTGATAAACCACCACCCATCAGCTGGTATGATTCCAGGTCCTGGAATCATGAAGGCCAGCGCATTTGCGTTTGCTGCAACAATTCAAATTAGAGACCAAAAGGACAAAAATAAACAATCATGTTCAGAGTATGTGTGGAATTAAGATTATTATAACAGTGACACATATCATAGACAGAGAATTGCAATGCCGTGGTCATAATCATACCCCAAGTTAAAAAAAAAGCCAATGGCTTTCATATTCTAGCAATATATCATGGTTCAAACATCATGTAACAATGATAGGAAAACAGATATGACAGGGCCTACTCATATTCTACCATAACACTTACTATAGTTATCATATCAACTCTAAGCAATAACATGCGTTGTTATAAAAATCCTGGAAATGAGAGTAACATATAGCAATCATGAGGTTATACTCATAATATCTATTCTAACAATCATTAATACCAATTGTTCTCATATCAACTCTAACAATAACATGTGTGGTCATAAAAATCTAGGAAATGAGAGGAACATATAGCAATGATGTGGTTATAGACATACTATATATTCTAAATTTGTAACAATGAACAGGCAGTCGTATTCTTAAGGTAAAGATGAGATGAGATAAAACAATTACACGACGATAGATTCCACCAGCATAGGCAGCCAATCTGTGCATCGACCGCATAAACAATGCCATCGTGCACTATAGCATCAGACAGAAGTGTTGGGTAAAGAGGATCGACGATGAGCCATAACCATGTATGGCGACCGGATTCCAGATAGACTAATCCCATGTTGAACACGACAATGAGCTTGTAATCCATGTAGTCTTCTGATGGTGTGGGCACTTCGCAGATTACAACCTTCAGCAAACAGAGGTCGAGCCAAAAGCTCGACGCGTCTCGTGCGTAGTAGGCAGGAGTGTCCGACGGGTCGCGAGGCTCGATGGTGGCGGTATCCAAAGATGGAAGGGTGATCTCTCGCCGGGTGTAGATATCCATGAGACGCCACAGACTACCAGATTGGTGGATGTAACGCCCCAAGACCGGAGCTTTAGATGCCTTCCATGTTTCCGGGTTTCGTCGTGTGAGTTGTTTGGTTCGTCGTTTTCATCTTTGCATCATGTGCATTTGCATCATGTCATCATGCCATCATCTCATAAATCTTTTGCATCTCAACTAAATAAATTGTGTGGATCTTCGATCCATTTAAATTGAGGGAAGACTTCTTTTTATAACATATCCTCCCAATATTAGGGAGCTATATTAAATATCCCATTAACTTGGAATCACCCATCACACAATTGCATTACTCTTCAACTCTTCTTCTATCCGACTTAACTTCATATATTTTCCTTGTCATCTCTCTCTCAAGCCATACCCATGCATCATCCCTCCCACTTCCTTCGTTTTTCATGTCTTTGCAAGCGACCTTATTCCTCCTCCATTAATGTTCATCTTTTCCCTATAAATCTTGCCTTTTTCCTACACCCTCTCTGTCAGATTTCATCCCATTTGAAGTTGTTTTGGTCAGGTTCAAAAATGATTGAAGTTTGAAAATAATTCAAACTCTAATTATTTTTCTACCTTCTAAAAATGCTGGAGCAATTTATTCAAACCCTACATAAATCCAGGGTTCTAGATACATTTTTATATATCTCATATTCCTAACCAAAAACCCCTAGATTTTCCCCTTTATTGATTGTTTATTTATATAAACAATAATTTAAGGAAAGGAAGATTTTGGAAAGGAGAGGGAGCCCAGCAGCCGCACCAGTTGGCCAAGGCCCAGCTGGCGCCCTTCCCACTGGGCCGGCTCCAAGGCCCAGCCGGCCCCACCAGTTCCATAACCCTAGCCCGATCCCCTCGCTCGCTAGCCCTCTCTATCTCTCTCTCGATCCCTTGCCTCTCCCTCGACTCCCTCCCGCGCCGCCGCACAGATCTCACAGGAGAGGAGCGCCCGCGCCCGAGACCTTCTACGCCCGTTCCCCTTTGCCTCCTCCCGAGTGCCCCTCCTTCCAGCAAGCGCGCCTGCCGGCGTCGACCACCACCACCAGGAGCTCCGCCGCCCCTCTGCTCCTGTTTTCCTCTCCCGCGCCTCCGCCGGCATGGAGCCGCGCCAAGACGCCGCCGCTGCTCTGCTTCCTGACGAGCAGAGGATGAGGCGTCCGCTCGCCCGCGTCTCACGTTGACCGCGGCCGTCGCCCCGCATTGCCAGCAGCAAGCCACCGCCGCTGCCTCTGTTTCGAGCCCTTGTGCTGCTGCTGTCGCGCCCTGCTTCGTCTGAAGCTCCAGCGCCAAGTCCCTCGCCAAGCCGCCGCCGTTTGCCCTACCGCCGGCCGGCCTCCTTGTTCGGATCCGGCCGAGCTCTCCCCGTCGCCGGTTGCCTCGCCGACCCGCCGCTTCTCGCGCCTGCCATCCCGTTCCTTGCCTTGCTGCTGCAGCCGCCCCCTTGCCATGGCCATCGCCGAGTTCCCCCAGGACCCGTGGATCATGTGCGGGAGAACCAAGTCCGAAGACTACCGTGGCTGCGATCTCGCCCAGTAACACTACGGTTCGGCAAGACCGTCTCGGATTTTCGCCAAGTTCCACTACCGTCGCCCCTCAAAACGCAAAGTACCCCAAACGGACTCGACAAGACCCACATGCACGATTACGCCCGGCGATGCGACAAGTACATCTACCGACGACCCTCGAACGTGTCAAGTACCACTACCGTCAAGTACCTCTTCGCAAGACCAAGTCCCTCTACGAAAACGTTGTACGACTACTTCCGTGGCCGAAGGCCTGTGTACAACTACCGTCGCCGTGAACGACTACTTCCTCTACTTCCTCTACGAACCCGAACCGCTCCGAGAATGCACCTGGAAGGTATAACCGCCGAGACGATGACCCGTGGACGAATGCATGTTTGGATGTTGTATCCGCCCGTGATCGTTGGATGTTTCCCTCGCTTGTCACCGTCGTCGACCCGTGGGAACCCGGTTGCCGGGATCACCCCACCTTCTATCGCATGTCACGCTCCCGTCACTTTTCCTTTTGCACCGGTATCTCCGTGAGTTGTCGGATCATCCGGAATGTTGCCGTGGCACCGTTTCGTTATCGTCGCCGTGGCACCCCTTTCTTTCTACTACGGTGACAAATGCTTCCTAATGCTCTTGTCAACTTTTAATAAAATTGCATAAACTTGAACAAGTCATGCGCATCATGATAGTAACATTTAAATGTTAAAATTTTTGTTGCACCAAATTGATAATTGCATATGGGGATTTACCGGATTTGTTGTCTGTTATTTCTGGCCTCATTTAAACTTGCCTAAATGTTTAGTTTTCTTATGCTTCCCCTCTTGCCATGCTAACGACATTTAATATTGTTGAGTACCTAAACGAGAGAGAACTAAATAACTTGAATGTGGTGTTTCGTCAATATGCAACAGAGTTGCATATTGAGCTCCAATTAATTTGTAGGATTGTTTGTGCACTTTGCCATGCCATGCCTCTTCAAACCGGACATGCATCATATTTGATTGTGCATCATGCCATGATTATGTGGTGGTTGTTTACTATGTTGTTTGCTTCTTTCCGGTGTTGCTTCTTCGGGTTGTTTCCGGTAATGTCGTGTTGTGAGGATTCGTTCGACTGCGTCCGTTTGTCTTCTTCATGGACCCGTTCTTCTTCCTTGCGGGATTTCAGGCAAGATGATCATACCCTCGAAATCACTACTATCTTTGCTTTGCTAGATGCTCGCTCTTTTACTATGCCTATGCTGCGATACCTACCACTTGCTTCTCATGCCTCCTATATTGTTGAACCAAGCCTCTAACCCACCTTTTCCTAGCAAACCGTTGATTGGCTATGTTACCACTTTGCTCAGCCCCTCTTATAGCGTTGTTAGTTGCAGGTGAAGATTGAAGTTTGTTCCTTGTTGGAACATGGAGATGTTGTTCTTTGTTGGAACATGTTTAATTGTTGGGATATCACAATATATCTTATTTAATTAATGCATCTTTATACTTGGTAAAGGGTGGAAGGCTCGGCCTTATGCCTGGTGTTTTGTTCCACTCTTGCCGCCCTAGTTTCCGTCATATCGGTGTTATGTTCCCGGATTTTGCGTTCCTTACGCGGTTGGGTAATAATGGGAACCCCTTGACAGTTCGCCTTAAGTAAAGCTCTTCCAGCGATGCCCAACATTGGTTTTACCATTCGCCACCTAGCCTTTTTTCCCTTGGGTTTCGCGGACTCAAGGGTCATCATTATTTTACCCCCCGGGCCAGTGCTCCTCTGAGTGTTGGTCCAACCTGTCAGCTGCCGGTGACCACCAGGGGCAACTCTGGGCTGGCCTACCCGTACCTAAGACAATCTGAGTGTGCCCTGAGAAAGAGATATGTGCAGCTCCTATTGGGATTTGTCGGCACATTCGGGCGGTGTTGCTGGTTTAGTTTTACCCTGTCGAAATGTCTTGTTGTACCGGGATACCGAGTCTGATCGGAATGTCTCGGGAGGAGGTCTATTCCTTCGTTGACCGTGAGAGCTTGTGATGGGCTAAGTTGGGACACCCCTGCAGGGATTTGAACTTTCGAAAGCCGTGCCCGCGGTTATGGGCAGATGGGAATTTGTTAATGTCTGGTTGTAGATAACTTGAACCTTAACTTAATTAAAATGAGTCAACTGCGTGTGTAACCGTGATGGTCTCTTTCCGGCGGAGTCCGGGAAGTGAACACGGTGTTGGAGTTATGTTTGACGTAGGTTGTTTTAGGATCACTTCTTGATCATAGTTTCTCGATCGTGCTTTGCCTTCTCTTCTCGCTCTCATTTGCGTATGTTAGCCACCATATATGCTAGACGCTTGCTGCAGCTCCACCTCATACCTTTTACCCTACCTATAAGCTTAAATAGTCTTGATCGCGATGGTGCGAGATTGCTGAGTCCCCGTGGCTCACAAATACTTCCAAAACCAGCTTGCAGGTGCCGATGAGTCCGTGCAGATGACGCAACCAAGCTCAGGAGGAGCTCGATGAAGATCTTGTCCTTTGTGTTGTTTTGTTCTAGTTGATCAGTAGTGGAGCCCAGTTGGGGTCGATCGGGGACCTTGTCGCATTTGGGGTTCTTCTTTTATTTTGGCTCCGTAGTCGGGCCCTGATTGTACTTGGTTGATGTAATGCTTTATTCATGTAATTGTGTGAAGTGGCGATTGTAAGCCAACTATGTATCTTTTTCCCTTATGTATTACATGGGTTGTGTGAAGATTACCTCACTTGCGACATTGCTTTCAATGCGGTTATGCCTCTAAGTCGTGCTTCGACACGTAGGAGATATAGCCGCATCGAGGGCGTTACAAGTTGGTAATCAGAGCCTTCCCCGACCTTAGGAGCCCCATTGCTTGATCGTTTTTAGCGACCGAGTTGTGTCTAGAAAAATGTTTTGAGTCATTTTAGGAATTATATATCAGAGAGTTTAGGAATTATTTTTACTTCCCAGTCTCCTCATCGCTCTGGTAAGGCATCCTGACGTAGAGTTTTGACTCTTCTCTTCTCAAATTTCACTAAATTTTTTTTAGGATCACGCGGGTATCTTGGAATCGTTCCGATGGTTTTGTGACGAGAACATTGTCTTGGTGCCTTCTGTCAGGGGTTTTGTGGTAGTGTCCCGGGGAGTTGAGCTCTGAGGTGTTGTCGTCATAATTTTATCGTTGCAGTTCTGGAATACCTGAGTTTAGTATGCCGACATCGAAAATCTCTTTTATGCAGTTTGTTGGTGAGATAACCTCGACGCTACCCAGTACTGGGGCGGGAGTTCGGGAGTATCGCCATAACTTGTATAACGGATGCTTTTCGAAGGTTGAGGTAGATGATTTCCGAAGGTTTCTTGGTTATGTGTTGAAGGATGGATACAGCTGGATGTAGGATTTGTTAGTTTGGGTGAGATATTATGCTTCCCCTGTATCCCCAACACCTGATTGCATAACCGGAAAATTTCGGGAGTTAATAAGTGGGAATTCAAGTAGCTCTTAGGATATCTTTCCGACAGATGTACGATATGAAATTGGGGTTCGACGTCTAGTGATCCGCCTATTCACGGTCGGTTTTACAGTGGTCTCGTTGTGTCTTAAAGAGTCCTTGGCTATGCCGACTCGGGGACGCTTCGTATGTCATGTGCACTGCCTTGTACATGATGGTGCTGTACGATCGAGCCCGTGTAGGCCCCACCACAAAAACTTCGGATGAAATCTCTATCATATGTGTGTTCTGTCTTATTTTGCAAGCCAATCCTTTGTTTTGTTTTGAGTTGTGGTATTCGAGTTGCTTCGAAGTCAAATGTTGATTCCATACCTTTCCTAAGCAGTGTTCTCATATTCCTATGTGAATACCAATCCTTCTTGATCATCAAGATTGTTTTTTGTCAATCCTTTTAACCGGTGTGCTTCTCTTCAAGCGGACCCATTCATTTTCAACATCCGCAAGATTCAATCTCAGCTTTCTCAACGTTGTTCGTTTCATCCATCCCAAGTTGTCTTTTTTTCCCACCCTCCCACCCTCTTTTCTTCGAGGACTCGGATGTCTTAATCAAGTATCATTTTATTGATGTGAAGTCTCTCCATTCTTTCCTTCAATATTCTTATCCGGTGATTCTCATGAAGATTTTAACGGAGTTTCTAGTGCACCATTATTCATTCTTTTTCTTCTCCGGTGGAACCAATTCAAGCTTTCGGTGTTGATCATATTCTTTTTCATATTTCAATGTTTTCTCATGCCGGTGCTCCTCATATTCATTCACTTCTCGCTATTCTATTATTCTGGAGTGCTGAACATATCTCCAAGATTCGTGTTTCCACTCTGCTTTCATTTAAACTCTTTCGAGGATGTTATCTTTTTCAAGCCATTTAATTCAACCGGTGCTTTCTCTCTTAAATCATTTCAACGGTGTATCTTTTGAGTGGGCCCTAACCCACAGGTTTTTTTCCAGGATCTTACCTGACTCTTCTTATTTCCCGGAGTTATCCTAAATTCTTGTCAAATTTTGACGTAAGAATGAATTATCATCAGTCAAGTGCCTTTCTCCAAGATCTTTCAAATTCTTTTCATCATTGGCTAAACCTTTTCCATTCTTTATTCCGGAGTACCTCAACAATTCTTGGTGTTGTTTCTCGTCGTCATTCTCTGTATTTGAAGACTGAAGAAGAGTTTTCCTCCATATCCTATCCGTTCTCTCAGAGATTCGTGGTTCTAGCTTGTTGCCATTCTCTTGATTGTTTTTGTTCGTGAGAATTCTTTTCACCTATCCGGAGTAATTCAAGAGTCTTCTCAGTTTGTTATCCGGAGTCCATCAATTCAGGTTTATTCATTCTCAGCTTTCAGTTATCATTCTCCAATTTTACCGGTGCATCAAGTGATCTCTAATCAGTTTGTGATCCCTTCGTTCTCATG
Organism: Triticum urartu; assembly: GCF_056163025.1. Classification (NCBI taxonomy): domain Eukaryota; kingdom Viridiplantae; phylum Streptophyta; class Magnoliopsida; order Poales; family Poaceae; genus Triticum; species Triticum urartu. The sequence goes on from NC_141875.1 coordinate 348,181,657, forward strand.
TATCTAAATCCTCTCAAGCATATTCGTTCATTTCATAATTCTTCCCGGTGTTCTTTATCTTTTCCTCGATCATTTTAATTCTTACGGTGGTTCTTCCAAGATTTTTGTCTTCCTTCGTTTATCATATTAATTCTTTTGTTGTTTCATTCTACCGGTGGTTCTTTGAATACCTTCTCAAGTTTGACTTATATCTCTCTTAATCCTTTCTACGAGAATAAGTAATATGCCAAATCCATTGCTTGTCATCAATTTAATGGGTGAAGGATAAGCATAATGTAATTTTATTCTTTTTTCATCGAGTATATTCAATTATTTATTACGGAGGCTCATCAAATTCTCGGTTTCACTTGATTCATCTTTTCTTTTCCGGAGCTCCAAGTTTCAACTTATCTCGTCGCAGAGCTCTTCCAATCATCGCAAGGTTTCACCTTGTGTTTTCAACTTCTCTTTCTTGTCGTTACCCTTTGTTACCGGAGTTCTTCATGGAGACTCTACATGGTGGTTCATCAAGGATTTAATTTCCTTCTAGAAGTATTCATCAAGATTCTTTTCAGAGGAATTCAAGCATTCTTCATTTTTCTATCTGGAGTGCAATTCTTTCTTCTGTATCATTGGAGGTGGTATTATGTCATTCTTGATAAATTGAGTTCATGTTCCATGTTTCACATGTTGTTAAGAATGAGATATTTTAAATCCATCAATTTCGTCATTGGAGTTATCTAGAGTCGTATTTCACCTAAAGCTTATCCCAAGGATTAATGCTATTAATGGTGATAATATATGATCCAAGTTCTTCATCTATCCTTCCCGGTGAAATTAGTTTCTCGTCTCCTTGTTGATATCAATCCAATCCATTATTTTCCGTCAGTGGCAGAATTTCACCTCATAATTTTGAGATGTCTTCTATAAGTCCATATCAAGCTTTTCTTTTCATTGTTGGTTTTCCAACAACTCCATTCTAGCATTCTTTTTTCGGAGGCATTGTGATGTTGCTATCCTCAACCCATCTTCTCGCTTTGTCAGGGCCATGTTTTGATCATGCTTATCCATTTAACCGGAGTGTCGTGCCCTCTTTTCAAGTTCTATCACCTTATCAAGTTCTTATTCTATTCCTTTCTTTTCAACCGGAGTGCTGCCCGAATTTGGTCTTCCGTGCTCCCCTCCCTTAACCGGAGTGTTTTTCAACTTTGTTCTTCCTCGTTGTTTTATTTCTTCCAATTTGTTCAACCTCTTAAGGTTCTGTGGTTTCACTCGTTCATCAAAGAAGCAACTTAGTTTTACCATTTCTCTTCCTTTTCCGTTGCCCCACCGGTGCCATTCTAGATCTCGGGACGAGATCCTCTCGTAGTGGTGGAGTGTTGTAACGCCCCAAGACCGGAGCTTCAGATGCTTTCCATGTTTCCGGGTTTCGTCGTGTGATTTGTTTGGTTCGTCGTTTTCATCTTTGCATCATGTGCATTTGCATCATGTCATCATGCCATCATCTCATAAATCTTTTGCATCTCAACTAAATAAATTGTGTGGATCTTCGATCCATTTAAATTGAGGGAAGACTTCTTTTTATAACATATCCTCCCAATATTAGGGAGCTATATTAAATATCCCATTAACTTGGAATCACCCATCACACAATTGCATTACTCTTCAACTCTTCTTCTATCCGACTTAACTTCATATATTTTCCTTTTCATCTCTCTCTCAAGCCATACCCATGCATCATCCCTCCCACTTCCTTCGTTTTTCATGTCTTTGCAAGCGACCTTATTCCTCCTCCATTAATGTTCATCTTTTCCCTATAAATCTTGCCTTTTTCCTACACCCTCTCTGTCAGATTTCATCCCATTTGAAGTTGTTTTGGTCAGGTTCAAAAATGATTGAAGTTTGAAAATAATTCAAACTCTAATTATTTTTCTACCTTCTAAAAATGCCGGAGCAATTTATTCAAACCCTACATAAATCCAGGGTTCTAGATACATTTTTATATATCTCATATTCCTAACCAAAACCCCCTGGATTTTCCCCTTTGTTGATTGTTTATTTATATAAACAATAATTTAAGGAAAGGAAGATTTTGGAAAGGAGAGAGCCCAGCAGCCGCACCAGTTGGCCAAGGCCCAGCTGGCGCCCTTCCCACTGGGCCGGCTCCAAGGCCCAGCCGGCCCCACCAGTTCCATAACCCTAGCCCGATCCCCTCGCTCGCTAGCCCTCTCTCTCTCTCTCTCGATCCCTTGCCTCTCCCTCGACTCCCTCCTGCGTCGCCACACACATCTCACAGGAGAGGAGCGCCCGCGCCCGAGACCTTCTATGCCCGTTCCCCTTTACCTCCTCCCGAGCGCCCCTCCTTCCAGCAAGCGCGCCCGCCGGCGTCGACCACCACCACCAGGAGCTCCGCCGCCCCTCTGCTCCTGTTTTCCTCTCCTGCGCCTCCGCCGGCGTGGAGCCGCGCCAAGACGCCGCCGCTACTCTGCTTCCTGACGAGTAGAGGACGAGGCGCCCGCTCACCCGCATCTCGCGTTGACCGCGGCTGTTGCCCCGCATCGCCAGCAGCAAGCCACCGCCGTTTCCTCTGTTTCGAGCCCTTGTGCTGCTGCTGTCGCGCCCTGCTTCGTCTGAAGCTCCAGCGCCAAGTCCCTCGCCAAGCCACCGCCATTTGCCCTACCGCCGGCCGGCCTCCTTGTTCGGATCCGGCCGAGCTCTCCCCGTCACCGGTTGCCTCGCCGACCCACCGCTTCTCGCGCCTGCCATCCCGTTCCTTGCCTTGCTGCTGCAGCCGCCCCCTTGGCATGGCCATCGCCGAGTTCCCCCAGGACCCGTGGAGCATGTGCGGGAGAACCAAGTCCGAAGACTACCGTGGCTGCGATCTCGCCCAGTAACACTACTGTTCGGCAAGACCGTCTCGGATTTTCGCCAAGTTCCACTACCGTCACCCCTCAAAACGCAAAGTACCCCCAACGGACTCGACAAGACCCACATGCACGATTACGCCCGGCGATGCGACAAGTACATCTACCGACGACCCTCGAACGTGTCAAGTACCACTACCGTCAAGTAACTCTTCACAAGACCAAGTCCCTCTACGAAAACGTTGTACGACTACTTCCGTGGCCGAAGGCCCGTGTACAACTACCGTCGCCGTGAACGACTACTTCCTCTACTTCCTCTACGAACCCGAACCGCTCCGAGAATGCACCTGGAAGGTATAACCGCCGAGACGATGACCCGTGGATGAATGCATGTTTGGATGTTGTATCCGCCCGTGATCGTTGGATGTTTCCCTCGCTTGTCACCGTTGTCGACCCGTGGGAACCCGGTTGCCGGGATCACCCCACCTTCTATCGCATGCCACGCTCCCATCACTTTTCCTTTTGCACCGGTATCTCCGTGAGTTGTCGGATGATCCGGAATGTTGCCGTGGCACCGTTTCGTTATCGTCGCCGTGGCACCCCTTTCTTTCTACTACGGTGACAAATGCTTCCTAATGCTCTTGTCAACTTTTAATAAAATTGCATAAACTTGAACATGTCATGCGCATCATGATAATAACATTTAAATGTTAAAATTGTTGTTGCACCAAATTGATAATTGCATATGGGGATTTACCGGATCTGTTGTCTGTTATCTCCGGCCTCATTTAAACTTGCCTAAATGTTTAGTTTTCTTATGCTTCCCCTCTTGCCATGCTAACAACATTTAATATTGTTGAGTACCTAAACGAGAGAGAACTAAATAACTTGAATGTGGTGTTTCGAGTACCACACTCTTTGTTTTTTAGCTGATTTCTTTGCTCTGCCAACTGACAGGTGGGACCCAGAAACCAGGTGACAATTTCACCAGTCAACAAAGTGCCACGTCGACTATGTGGTCGGTAAGTAGGGTGCAATACGGTGCTCTACGATGAGCTAGTGATCGTATAATCACTGCAAAACTATATATAGTGACCGTAAAGAGCGTATTGTTACATACGTTGACCGCCAGTGTATTTTTCTTATTTCAAATTAAGCCATATTAACCGGAAAGGACGCAGTATGGACTAGTACTAGTACTGCTTTGATGTGTCCCGTCAACTCACCGAACGAGGAGAAGCTTGCTTACTACGCCTCTCCCTCGCCCACGCGCACGGTGGTTCACAGGACGAGGAGAGGGGTTTGACTACAGCGCCCTCTCCCTCGCCCTCGCGGTGGACGTGCAACAGTTCAATCGGTGTCAGATTGCCAGAAGCATAATGTGTATTGTAGTATCATCATTGTTGGATCTTCAGAAGAGGCGAAGAGCCAAGTGCAAGGTTCACACGAGTACGAATTGTTGAACCTCCCAAAGAGGCAAAGAGCCAAGCGCAAGGTTTTATAGGAGTTGTCGTCCTAGCAGGAGCGTATTACAACTATAGCGAACGATGCTACTGTATGATGCCGCCATGTCACATATATCCAAAGCTGTGCCACCTTTTTTCTCTCAAAGAGCGTGTTGGAGCCCGTGCAACAACCACACAAGTTGCACATACACATAACACATTTACTAGTAATAAATTCTAAAGGACAAATGCCAGTATGCCACACAAGTTCATCTCCAATTCATGTGATAAATTTGTGCACAACTAGTCTACATATATTCACAGCGCTACCGTTCACAATTTACCGTACTCCACTTACACGTTATAGATGGGCTGCATGTCCTCCTCCAGGTTCCAGTCCCAGGTGTTCTTCATGGATGGCATGATCCATAGCGGTGGGCAACGGGAATCATTGTCACAGCTTTCTAGTCTGGTTCCACACGATGGATACTCATCCAAGCTAAAGCGGCATAAATCAGGGATAGCGTGTCCCATCATGTCGTTCATCCGGCAGTGCGCGCTGAAGACACAATCATGCTTCATGAACGGCAGGCCTTCCGTGTCGTGCATGGAAGGTGGCATCCGCTTCACAATGGGGTAGCTGTCCCCAATGAAAAGTGAGTACTCTCCAAGAGTGTTCCTCGGCACCCACGTAGCATCACGGGGGTCGAACTCGGCGCTGTTCATCTGGTACATGCGGCATCTCAGATCTGGACACATGGTGACATACATTGTCAAGGTCCATGCATAATAATATTGTGCTCAAATATGGCGGTCAGTAATACTATGCAGCAAATAGTACTACTCCGGTATAGAGGAAGTAAAATAACCGGCTTATTATATATAGCCACTGTTGGCTACATGGATGAGATAGTAAGACATGGAAAAACAAAAATGGTGGCAGCTAGCGGGTTCAAGTCTTCAAGGGCCTAGCTAGCTATACGCGTCCTCCAAGGTAAAAAGTACTCCTACTAGTACGTAAGTAGAGTACTAGTACAACAATGAAGAGAAGGCGAGAGGGTTAAAAAATGGAATACATGGGTAGATGGTGACGGTCCGATCATGGTAGATTGTGTGACCATGTTGCACATCAGTGGTACCATGGGTAACGACTGCTAATATAGTTGATCCTAATATGCCAAAGTCATCTACAAGGTTCCATGTTAGACCGAATCGCGGATGCAAATGCACATCCAGGATCGGCGATCTTATTTTGATCGCGGGATGACTGGTCCCTGCAAAATAATGGAGTACCATTAGGGATGCAAATGATGGTTTGTGCATTCCTTTTGTAAGCTCCTGTACCGTAGGATGGCAACCAGATGAAACAAGTCCCCTAGCTTGTCACCGCGAAGATGCGGCCTAGATGGCGCACATCGTCTTCAAACGTGTAGGGGTGCAAATCTGCCGCCACCAACATGCGCCAGCCTCTGCCGTTACTGCCTCTTGCATTGATGGAAATCCTCATGTCGAACACTGCGATGAGATAGTAATCATTGTAGCTGCGTCGCTTTGTCGGCGGGTCCGCAATTGCTATCTTCTTCAATCTCATGTAGGCATCATCATACGTACTCAAGCCCTGCTAGTCCGGAAGGCCGATGCCAATGGTGGAGAAGGGGTCTGCCGGAACGGCCGCACTGCTATGGATGTGCAAAATGATGGTGGTATCCGGCCTGAGGTATGCAAGCCAATCTTCGTTGGCACCGACCCAGACCTATATATAAGACGGTGGGCAGCGGAGAAATTACGGGATGGAAATGCAATAACTAAGTACTACATGATCAAACTCCATTATTAACCTGCTCATCGGACAAAATCCGACTACCTCTCAATGTCAGCAACTCTAGCGGAGTCAACGTGCAACCATGGCCAGGGAGCGGTGGACCGTTCGAAGGATTGTCCCATAGAAGAACCTTCTCCTCGAGGACGCATGGAAGACCAACAAGTATGGCCTTTTCCCAAGCCATTTTAAGCACCGTCTTGTAAAAGTTAGTGCAGGAAGCACCGAGTCTTGCGGCGGTGAGGACGTCGGAGCTGCTCCCAAAGGATCGTTGTCCAAGGTCTCCCAGCCCCGACGACGAGGAGAACCGCCTGGCGAATCCATGGGAGCAGCGACGAACTGCCTTCTCTTCAGGGGGAGGGGAACTGGCGAGGAGATAAGAGCGTAGTAACCGCAGGGCCTCGTCCCTTCCAACTATAGAGCGTAGTAAGCGAAGGGGTGAGGCTATTATTTACTACTAGTACTAGCATTATGGGATGTTATGGGATTGCATTATACTCTAAATAATAGCACTAGTAAGAAATTTTTGGCACTAGCTAGTAGTTTTTGGCGTGGATTAAGAAATTTTGGGTATGTTTTTGCTATTTTTTTGTACACGCCAACTAGTGTCAAAAAACATCTTACATTACGTGACGGAGGAGTACGTACTCGTACTGTAGCAGTACTAGTACTACTTTCTCAACTAGTAGTGCGAGGGTACTACTAGTGCTATGTACTGTACTTCTAGTATAGTGCACCAGTTTTGAACTCTTGAATCTCAGGGCCAAGGAGCTACAGTTGAAAGTGGAGGGTACTACTGTTCTCTAGAACCATCGCTGTACTATCAATGCAGGGAAAGTACACATGCGTAGTGGCCTAGTGGGTACTCTCGGTGCTCTATTCAGCCGCTCCTCTCACATAGCTAGCCTACTCGGCCTCTCCTCTCATGCACACACTAGCAGCCTGTTTATCAGCGACGGTTACTATGGGGGCAGAACATTTGAGTTATTTGATACAGCGAGACTAGGCTTTTCGCTTCCATTTGTGGAGGTGTAATGGATCTCATCGAACTTTGTTAGTAGTTCCTTCTTTATGAATGAGATGAAGCAAAGCTTTTGCCTCCGTTTTAAAAAAACACGTCCAGAGGAATTTCTTTTATAGTAGAGCCGATAATGGAGTGAAGTCCATACGTGCAACGCCACAAGCTACAGAGTAGTAGCAGAGCAGTTTACGTACAAAGCCATATTGCAAAGTTCCCATTGCCCCACCAGGCTTTTCCGGCTCCTCAGGCTTAATTGGGAGGCACTAGTTTAAATATGCTACTAGCTGATGAGGAAGCTGCAAGCGAGGTGCGGCTAGGGCGAGAATGCGAGCCACGAGATGCAGGGAAGGAAAACCCGTTCACGTGGCTAGGCTATCCAGTGCACCCAGATTGTGGTGCCGCACGTCCGTTTGACTTCAAAACTCAAACTACCCATGTAAAATATTGGCTCGCAGCGAAGTTACTATTTAAAAAAAGACTGCCGTGCGTTCGGCCGGGATCGAACCCACAAAACGAGGTATACACTTCCGCGACCAGTAGTAGTACTCGTTGGAGTACAACGCAACCTAGAATCACCTTTTGTCGCTAGTAGTACATTGTTCCTTAGGCTGGCCATAGTGGGGGTAACATGCACTTGGGACTAGCAAACATGCTTATGTGGCACATAATTAAAGAAGAGAGAGAGAGAGTGTTAGAGTAACATAGGTAGATACCGTATCATGTTAACTGTTATGCTACTTTGTGTCATGCATGGCAATAAATATGATCATCTATGATACTAGTTTATGATACTATGCACTATGGAGGTAGTATCATACGCATGTTACTAGCATATGATACTCCCCACTATGAGTAGCCTTAAAAGAAACCCCTAATAATGCAAGAAACCACTAATAATGCCAAGAAACTACTACCACTTGCATACGTGGCAGACTTAAGATAAGACTACCTTATCAACCATTGTACATGCTCTTACCAACCAGCCCTACCAAGAAACGACTACTCTACAAAGTGCCGTTATAGGCACGTTTCAACCCATGGCCCTGTTTGGATACATTTGTTGTCAATCTAACCCTGCCATCCAAACACCACTTTGGTTAGAGTTAGTTCAGACTTAGAATCTAACCTCTGACTTAGAGTTCCAAACAGGGCCCATGTCGCCCTAGTTCAGGGTTAGAATCTAACCTCTGACTTAGAGTTCCAAACAGGGCCCATGTCGCCCATTAAGTCAACACCTTCTATTCGACCGGGCGTTATGACTTGTGGGACCTACATGTCAGTATGCACAAAAATCCCCGAGTGACCTCGTACATCCAGCCCGTCCACCTAGTCATCCTCGGCCACGGGACGCAGCTACCGCCGCCGGCAGAAGGCGAGGTCAAAACTGCCGGCGGTGCGGAGCCCATCTTGCGGCAGCCCGGATGCCAGCTCCGTCCGGCGCTCGCGGCCGCTAGCTAGCCAAGATAGCTCCATCCAGCTGCTTGTCTGCAAGGTTTGCTAGCTAGATTGGCATGGTGGCGCGACGGCTTGCTCGCGCGCGCCGCGCTAAGGCCAGCCATCTGGCTCGAGCGAAGGCCAGTGCAGCGTCTTGCTCGCTCGTGAGTCACGCTAGGGCCAGCCCGCCAACCCGTGCGGAGGCAAGCGCGGCGTCTGGCCCGTCCGGCGGAGCGGCAGCCAACTCGCTCATCACCAGTGCCACCGACGAACATGCATCAGTACTATTTGAAGTAATGTTCAGGAAAAATAATGATTTGAGGGGGAATAACAGGATAGAAGGTCAGATGTGGGTCCCTCGTGTCAACGGTCAAACAAATTGTGTTGGTTTAAGCTGCCTTGTCAGCACGGACATGTGGGCCAACCCTGTAATAAATGGGTTTAAACTAACCTAATCGGTAGGTAGTAGTTTTTGGCGTAGATTAAGAAATTTTGGGTATGTTTTTGCTATTTTTTGTACAATAGATTCTTCCTAGGGCTGGTTGAAAGTGGTAGTTTTTTTGTTAAATACTCTACATATTGTAAGTAGGAGTGAAAGTTAAGCTTTGGAACCGAATAAGCAAGGCTAGTTACATAGTGCATATGTGTACATGATTGAAAGTAAATATCAACCATGAGTGACTAATATCTTGATGGAAAACTAGGGAATTTTTTTTGCATGGTTGGAAATACTAGCAATGTTCATGTGCTTTGCAACGAATCATAATTAGAATAATACTTATTCACAAACTTGATACAAAACACTCTAATTTTGATATACATATATCACTAGAGATATATTATGTTTCAATTAGAATATATTCCTTGGGCTGTTTTGGTGAGGTCAGGGAGGGATGTGGTTAGTTTTAAGATACTAATTATGGGTTTTTTCTGCAAATTGGTAGACAAGTGGGATGTTTGTGAGAAAAGGCAACAACTTACCCCAGAGTCGTTAGATGTAGATCTAATGGTCACAAACGACGGATGGCAGACACACCATCATCACCAACTTAGTCTTCTGTAGGAGTACTAGCAAGATCCGTGCATTGCACGGAACATCAAGATGCATTTTTTATAAGAACACTCATTGTGATTGACCCATGCGGGAGTAACCCCATGTGTAAAAACTAATGATATCTCAAGAAATGGGAGATAAGGTGAAGAGGAGTGGGGCGTGGTGGTGATTGGTGGTCGGACTGAGCGGAGGCATGTGGATTGATGACGCCGGCAGCGGCCACCAGGCCAGTTTGTTCCAGAGGCTTCCTTTCTTAATTGCTCAACAATGAGGTTGTTGGAGATAAGGATGAACGAGGGAAGGTGGAGTGGGGTGCCGGTATCTTTTAGTTTAATTTCCATCAGTCAGATATAGATCGGAGGGTCTATATTGCAAGATGGCACGCGTACCATCATCACCAACTCGGTTTTTTATAAGATAAGAAATATAAGTATGGACATACAAACGTATTATTGATACTTGTTTCCGTAAACTAGCATCTACATTCTATTCAATGCCTCAACATGTGAGGCCTTAGCACAATGACTTCTCGACTGTGTTAAACAAAGGTTTTGCCATCACCGATAAGGAGGGGGTGACGGCGGCGCGCTTTTTGTCTTGCTCTAGTCCTACTAGTCATACTAGGTGGTCTAAGCACGTGTAGATATATTCTTTTTCACGTCTCGTGTTCGCCGTACTGCCACGACTGTTGATGAATAGACGGTAAGTTATTCACGGGGAAACACTTGTTGAGCGTGTTTACGAGAGAGAGAGAGAGAGACAGTGTGCATGTGTGATATGTCTAGAGACTGAGGCAATGACAACAGATTCTTTATGTCTATGTGTGTGGAGGATAGAGAGAGACATGTACATGGGGCTTTGTGTTGTGTAACATGGAGACACATATACATAATTAGAGAGTGAGTGTGCGAGATACACATGCGGACATGGGGAGAGATGAGGATCCGGATTAATGGGTGTTTGTGTGTGTCTATGTGTGTTTGTGCGCGCGTTTGTGTGTGAGAGGGAGTGTGTGTATGTGGAGTAGAGAGACCACTAATGATGCAAACCTAGTATAAGGGAAGGGGGAATGGTGTGACATGTGTAGTAGCGGGATAGCATGGGTGCGGGCGGGGGAGCAGACTATTTGGAAGAGACATTGATTGTGTGTGGGAGAGGGGTGTGAGAGCGAGCGAGCGAGAGAGAGAGAGAGCTAGCGATGGAGAGAGAGAGAGAGAGGAAGAGAGGGGGTGAGAGAGGGGGCGTTTGTGTCCATAAATGGCGTATAGATAGGGAGACAATGTTGATGTTGTTTGAAATTGGCCTATGTATGGAGATGCAAGGGAAGCGAGTCATTGTGTGTGTGATAGGGACTTCATGAGGGATCTAGAATAGATGGTGTAGAGAACAATGTGAGAGATAGAGAATGATGATACATTAGGGAGCTATGGAAAGAGTCACGACATATATGTATACATGGAGGAGCTGGGGTGGGTCCGCATGTGGGAGAGATAGAAAGAGGAGAGTGGTGCACAAGGAGACAAAGTGTGCTTGTTTTGCAGTGGGGGTGGTGTGTGAGGTGAGTGTGCGAGAACCACATAACTAGGGAGATAGACGTTTGGGGGCGACGTTTTGTGTGTATGGGAAAGATACACTCTACATAGTGCGTGTGCTTGGGAAAGAGAGATGCCGGGAGACCTAGCTAGAGAGTGGGGGAAGAGATGTGTGCATGCCCAAGAGATAAAGTGATAGAGACCTATATTGGGGTCCAGACTTTAGAAGAGAGAGGGGTGTTAATGTGCTCGTGTGTTGGTGTTTGGGGGAGAGAACGACTTCTCTCTCTCTCTCTCTGTGTGTGTGTGTCCACACTCACCTCACTATTGGGGGCTGCTTTGGTAACTCCATTGTTTTCCCCTCTTTGCCCCCAACATTCTTCGCCAGAGCCCCTCCCCTTCCCCTCCGCGACCCGCCCCCCCAACCACGTCAAGCCGCTGAATCTAGTCCTCTGCCGCAGCGCTGGGCCTCACACCCCGACGGATCTACCTTCCGCACCTTGGAACCCCCAACTTCCAACGCACCACTTCACCAGAGCCGCTTCAGCGACTGGCTTGTACACCACTCCAGATCTCCTTGACCACCATCATGGTCCACCGCACCGGATCTGCTTAACCGGCGCCCTCGTCCACCACAGTGTAGGCCCTTCACTGACTCCCTCGTCCGTCCCTTCACTAGCCCTTCATACAAGCCCTCGTCCGCCGCAACAGATCCGCCTCACCGAAAGCACTGTACAACGCGCCCGCCGAAGCCTTCGTCCACTGCACCGGACCCGCTCCATGGACGCCATATTCAACTCCACCGGCCCTGCTTTACCGACGCCGCAACCTCATCAGGTTATTTCGATCTGTACTCCTTCGGTTTTTCTCTTTATCGTGCAACTGTTCACTTACCACAGATGAGCTTTCTTGTATGTCGACAGACGCTGCAACCGTAGCACCGGAGCCGCTTCAGCGACGGCGACAGCCGGCCCAAACTCAACCGCAACATGAGCACCATCGACGATCCTTAGCTATCAAGTATGCCAACGATACCCATACGCCGCCGAGAATCAGGTACTATTATCCAACAGCCGGCGCCTACGTTCACTTTCTTAGCATAAGCACCGCACCTTTGAATTTCTTCAGGGCATCATTCAGTTTTTCATGAGACGCGTTATTTTGCTTGCACCTGTAGGGCCATACGTCTGGCAGTGAACATGTTACATGTGCTAAATTACATACCAGCGCACATATAGTTAATATGCTTTAGTTTTGTCCTAAGTATTACTGTACTTCCTAGATATCACTACCTACTATTTTACTTCTTGCATGCTATATTTATGATAATGGTGTTGTTCTGATGCCACCTGTTGGTTCCATCAAACTGCTTCATGTTCTCTATGCTTAATTACACATCAGCAAACTAGCATGTGGTTCCGCTGGTTTTTGTTCGTTTTACCCTACATTTTCTGATGCTAGCTATTACATCCCTGCTACGAGCCTATGTTCATTACTTTTTGTGTGTGTTCTTGATCTTCCCAAGTTGCATGACTAATTTGATACTTCTATTAATTATGGAGCTGCCAACCCCATCAAGCAAAATATTTGTTCTTTTGGGGCTGGCACCTCGAACAAGCATAAAAATAGAGGGAAGCAAATATATTGTCGTGTATGCACACACCCTTCTTTCATTAGTTTAGATGAACCATTGATGATCAATTCGAACTAGTGCATGCGATTAGAATTAATTTTACCTAAACAGAGGGTGCAGAATAAACTACAACAAGTAGATTTGTAACCACCGGATGCTGACGATATCTTCAAAGAACATTGCAACAACAGCGATGCTTCACAACAACATATGGTAAGCTACTGTGTTTTAGTACATGTGAAATGTAATGCGTCTGGGCCGCTTTCTTGGCTTGTGCCCTCAACCTGTAATCCTACAGAATAACAAATAGTTTAGTTGTCTGCTTTGCTGTATTGCTTGATTCGAATGCTTGTTTGTTACTTGTTACGCTATACCTGAGTTGGCCAATATGTCAGTAGTGCCTGCTGCACTATCGTAAAGAAATGCATGCCTAGTTCATTTGAGTCCTTAACTTTTCCTCTGAACTTCATCACAAGACTGTCTTCATAGTTTATATGAGGCCACACTGTTAAGTGCTTTCTTAGATTATTTCAACTGCTTAGATGCCTTGGCAACTTAAATATAGCGGTGGCACACTCCCTTTCAACTAGGGATGTCAACTGGGTCTCGTTTAATCCCGATTAAAGTCCACTAGTGGTATGATAGTTCAAAATAGTTTTTGTTTGTTGAGGAAAATGAACCAGGGAGCTAGCAAAAACTAACTAGATGGGACTGGCGAATGTCGTTTATTTGCCACTTACATCCCTAGTTTCATCTTACCATTTTAATTTCTTTTCGGCTGATGCTGCTTTGAACCATTTAAATATAGCTTGCTATGGTCGACAATAATTCACATGTCGTTTACCATGTAAGCTTACTGCCTTGATCATGCGATAACTATCTCTTATGTCCAGCGGAAACCTTTCAGGATGCCGTTCACACTAGGACACAATGTACAACCCCATAATCTATTTGTGGAAGCAGTGCGCCATCCATGTTACCAGATGGTAGCAGTTTAGAGGCAACACCGCCGGAGAGCAGTCTGAGCACAGATATTATAGTTCTTGAGGCTCTACTAGAGGCCGAAAGAGATGGTGTGGTTGCCATGAATGAGGTAATCTCGATCTTGAGGCTGGAAATTATGCAATTAGCTGCACACATTATGCAAGCAACCCAAGAATTGGAGGAAGTAAGAATGTTGCATTTGAAGACTGAGGAGGCCCTGCTGCTTCTGCTATCTGAAGCTCAGGGCAATCCCAGTTCTTCTTTAGATAGCAGTTGAAATTGTCATTAGATTATTGTACTTGCATGTTGTGTCATGTCTCTAAATGGATTATGTTGTAAGACCCCCTATGTTGTCCATGTGTTGTAATGATCCGAATTTTTTAGGCGAGGTAATCCTCAGTACTTTTATGATTGACATAAGGTGAACTATTTTTCGTGTGAGCATATTGTATTGGATGAAATAACTGTTTGACTCAAAGTGTATCCAACCTACTAAATTCGAAGATCACGACATTTCTAAATCATAATCATATATAAAGGTGGAATAAATCTTTGTTGTGGTTTTGAAGAAATAAATAACAAAACATAGAATTATCTGTGGATATTCGTAATCGAATAAAAATTGGATTTGGATTTAGTTGCCAGGGCCCAGGGCAAATGTGAATGCTAATTCTCGCAAGTTTTGTACGAAGCGGCTAAACACCCACTATCATTTGTGGGCTGCCCGAAGCAAGTGTTTGCGAGATGGAAATTACTGTCTACTCCTGACACTTGACATCCTTATCGACCTAATGCGGAGCATCCTACGATCATCCCCATGTACACTCAAGCATACGCCTTTGGGCCTAAGGTGAACTTGCTCCTTCCCGAATCTTCCCTTTCCGCATGTAAGACATGGATGCTACTTCAAGTGCGGACCTTGTGCATACTCAGGTACACCCGAGGAGACCATGGAGAACCCAAGGACCAAGGCCAAGCGTGTGCGGAAGCGACGACGGAAGAAGAGGGAGACAACTCCAGGACCCGGACATCCGGCCCCAGGCCCGGACATCCGGCCGCTGGAGACGACCCCTACAGCAACAGCCTTCCAGCCGCCAAGTGCTATAGGCCTCGGACATCCGGTGTCAACCCCGGACATCTGGCGCCTCGCCAAGTCCCGGACATCCGGCCCCGCCCCCAGAAGTCTGGCACTCGCCAACCAGAGAGCAGAAGAATCGGGAAACTCCAGCCCGGACATCCGGCTCTTCATGAGCCGCCGGACATCCGGCCCCCAGCCCGGACATCTGGCACCTGCCTGTGCGTAGAGATCGGGCCAAGGGCCCATGTATCCCCCCTCTCACTTACCCCTTCATGGGCTAGCACTATATATACTCCCCCACCTCCTCCTAGTTAGGGTGAGCGTTGGTTTAGCTCATTTTGAGAGATAGAGCTTCGCTCATCCATATCGGATCTACTCCTTGAGAGAGACCGCGGCCCGTCTTTGGAGAAGATACACTTGGATTCAAGACCTCCTCACGGAGAAGACCATCAAGACCTCCTCATGGAGAAGACCGGTTACCGTGTATCATCCCTAGTTGACCGTGGACCGTGTATCGTTCTATGTATCTGAGGGTCTAGCACTTATGTGACTTGTTCTTGTTATTTTGAGTGTTCCTCTTTATCTCCTTTTGTGTTTCCCCCATTTTCCCCATTTTGTTCTTCGTGTTCTTCGCGGGATTCCGCTCCTTTCGTGAAAGATCGGGCGATTTTAGGGTTCTACCCTACATCATCTTGGTATCATGAGCCACGTTGATCACGATTTCGGAGCCTCCCCATTGTGTTTTCTAGCCTAATTTTGTTGTGTTCTTCCCCAATTTTGAAAATCCCCACCAAAAATAGCCCCAATTTTTTTGTGATTTGTTGGTTTGACGAAGTTTTGTTGATTTTGATCCATGGATTTGCTTGGTTTCGAGTGGATCTAGCATATGCCCAAGTGTCCCCACTTTCCATCCACGAAATCCCATCAATTTTGCCCCCAAATTCATCTATTTCCGCCCCCAAATCGAGTTTTGATGTCCCAATCGAGATTTGGAATCGTCGGGCCGGACATCCAGGCCCCAAGCCGGACATCCGGCTCCTGGAGCATAAAATCCGCATGGTTCTGGACATCAGCCCCGGATATCCGGCCCCCACCCCCGGATGTCCGGCCCGTGACATCTCAGCCACCCCCGTTTCACCGTTTTGTCCATAACTAATTCATCCGGAGTCTGATTTTTGCGTTCTTTAGCTCGTTGAAAAGCCCTTGACATCCTCCTTCAAAAAAAAATATTAGCATCACCATTTGACTCCATCATTTTTTTGGAACTTTGGCATCTTTGCCTAGGGCTTCCACCACAACCTCCGCATAACCACCACTGACTTCCGCAACCTAACCAATTTTGTTCCCCATCGCATTAGTGGTTGCTTGAGGAGTGACTTGAGTCTCCTAAGGTGTCTAGGCTACTTAGGGACGGTTGCTTCTTCATGAACCACCACCACCACTACCGCATAGGCTTGACCACCATACACTTCCACCACCCCAACTTAACCCGATTTTGTTCGTGTTGTGAGTCGTGTCTCCTAAGGTGTTTCGGCTACTTAGGGACCGTGCTTTCAACTCCGACATCGTGTATAGTACACCACCTTACCCTACACTTCCGCATTGCCTACTCGCAAAAACCCATCATTGCATTTCCGCAATTCCTTTGAGCTTCCGCAACCACCATCGCATCCCGCTACCACCATTTGACATTTGAGATTTTGAGTTCGCGGTTTTTCCATTTCCTAAGGTGTTTCGGCTACTTAGGGACGATTCTCCATCATCTTGGTATCTCAATCAAGATCACCGCCACTCATCATCGCCAAGGACGGTAACCTCCATATCATCTCGGTATCGTGGTATCCCTCCATTGTATATTCCCTTGCCATTGCATTGATAACCCCTTTGCGTTACTTGCCTATCGAGACTAGCCATTTGAGTATTGCCGGCAACTTTACTTGTGCACATTAGTGATCTACTCCATACATTGCATACATACCATATCATATTGGTATCATACCATCTCGTGTGCCTCAAGTTTGTTCCCGTATATACCCAATTGCTACCTTGGTTTGTGCATCTCACAAAGTGGCCATACAAAAAAGAAAAGAAGAATAAGCTTTTAAGCAAAGAAAAAGAGAGAGCAAAGAAGCTTGTAAGCAAGAGCCATAGCATCGTACCACATTGCATATAAGATTGTCATATCCGATCATCTTGGATCATACCACCGGAACATACACACATAGCATACTTGGGATAGAAAGTCAATACATTTTGCATATCATAGGTTGTGCACAAGTGTCGTATCCGCCTATAGAGCAATCGTGCTAGCGTCTCTCTTGAGTTGTGCAACACGAGCATTTTCCGTGGATTCCACATTTTGTGCTCATCCTTGGTTGCATTTATCTATCCGTGTGTGCGTTTCCGTGTGCCATTCATTGCTATTGGTCTACTTGTTTCACTTGCTAATTTGTGAATCTCTTTCAACATTATTGACTCTTGCTAACATTTTACATCAAATTTTTGTGCCACTATCCTCACCGAGCTCTACCATAAGCCTTATTTGTGTAGGTGTGAGAAACCGACAAGAATTGGTACCAATTGTGCTATTTCCTTGTCCACATTGGAGTGATCATTGATCCACTTTCAACTTCGGTCAATGTACATTTGGTATTCGTTCTTCTCTTTCTACCACTCACATTTTTCTCTTGGAGTGATGAATAGGCAAGGCATTTCATCTCCAGTCTTCCACAACAACGACGGCGTGAACAACTACATCACCAAAGCGTCAATCTTCGATCTACAATGACAAATGCAAGGCGCACAATCACGATTGCGGGATTGCATCGAGAACCTCTCCATTGACATCCGCCACTCCGAAGTGAGGAAAAGGGACTACATCGACAACAAGCTTTCCGCACAAAAGGAGCAAGATGCAAGGATGGAGGAGATTCGGACCTTGTTGATCAACCGTTCTTCCCCTTCATCATCCTCAAGGTGGCGGCGAGCAAGTCAATCATCTTCGGAGCGCCCAAGCGGCGCAAGCGCAAGTCGTCCACGTCCACATCTCCATAGCGACCACCATCACGTTCGTGATCCACCTCGTCATGAAGGGAAAGTCACCTCCAAGCAACATGTGCACGAGACGACGAAAGACATCTACGACGAGCTCAAGTGCGACAACGCCAACATCATCATGACGATGCTCACCAAGCGCAAATGCACAAGTCCCAACAAGCTCTACTTCACGCCAAGTCCAAACTTCATGACCATAAGAGAAGACCGTGAGACGAGCACCACCAAGACGGAGCTACGACTACACCAACCACTTTGGCATCTTCGCCAAGTGCTATCAAGGCATCTTCGCCTTTGGACGTATGGCATCTTCGCCTACTTCCCAAGAGTTCTCCTACATCGACATCTTCAAGTACAAGGCGACCACCTATGAGCGAGGGCGGCACTTCCATCTTCGGAAGCCCCCCAAGGAAGATGGCCGCGCATGGGACATTCCCTTCGGTCATGGAGACAAGCTATGAGGTGCCACATCATATGGGCCTCCTACAACAAGACGACGACAAGAAGGTCGAGCAAGGGCCATCCCCTTCGACCACGACGACAAGCACAAACCTCTTCAACAACATGAAGATGGCGCCCATATTGGAGTCATACTCCGAGTCAAGCTACGAGACCGCACATGAGACCTTATCTTTGGTCTTGGAGGAGAGTGATGATGTGCCATCTTCGGCCTTCATCCACGGCTACGACCACGACATGATTGAGCATGGAGACATTTGCACCTACATCTCTCCTACACCCACATATGAAGAGATGCCCCAAATCCCATGTGAGGAGAGCCACCACCACATGAGTGACATGAGTGACTCCACCATATGTGACATTGAGTGCATTTCCTATGAGAGGATGAGTGTGACCACCACTAGCCCCACACTTGAGAGCATGCCACACATCCTATGTGAGGTTGAGCGCCATTTGAGTGACTCCACCAACCATATGAGTGAGAGCATCCAAGAGGGAGTGAGTGAGCCACCACACTTAGTGAGTGAGGTAGTTGACACGGCACGTGAGGCCACTATGATTTCTAACAACTTAACCTCTACTCCGAGTGTGTTTTCTTTAGTGTTAGGTCTCCTAGATGATGACATGCCTATCCTCGACGAGTCCATACCTCCAATGGAGACAACGATGGCCATGGTGGAAGAAGATGCACCCCCACATGGTTCCATCAAGATGAAGATGACCACGACTTGGTCTTCGACACCTCACCTACAACACATGAGTGATGCTCCAAAGGTAACATAGGTGATGGTGCTTCTCTTGTCCTACTAGTGGACTATTTTATGAATGATTGCTTGCATGATGTTGACACACCTATACCCATGCTTCATGCTAGTGTGACTTCTTCATGTCATGACTTACCTATTTATGAAGAATATGATGATGAGCATGTCGAGTTGCCTAGTTGTGATGCTATGCTCGATAGGATATCATGTGAAAATTCTTTTGGTCACATCATGTTTGACAATCCATTAACCTTTTCATATGCTATGAGTGAGATATCCCATATTGCATCTTTTCAATCTGAACATAGTAACTATGCATGCCCCGTTAAAATCAATCCCATTTGCACTTATGGCATAGATGACGAGATGATGGTCATTGGCTTTTGTTTTCCATGTGATGATATTGCTATGCTTCCTTTGCAACAATTCATCTCATATGCCATGCCATGGAAATTATAGTGTATCGCATGATTACATCCCTTGTGTGCACCATATGCATACCTTTCCTCACAATGCTCTAGATATTGCTAGTGATGCATTACATCCTTTGAGTCTCCATTATGCCATACATAACAACAAACCTATCATGATGGATGACATGTTTCTATATCACGCATCTCATTTATTTGAGCATTGGATATTTTGTGCTAACCGACACAAGCATGTGCGCATCATGATGGATGATGTGTACATCTACCACGCACACACAATTTTCCCTTTGTCTTTGTTTTGTGTAGGTACTCACGTATACTCGTCAACCCCTCAATCCCAAGAGTTGACGAAACGAGCTCTTGAGAGCAAAGATGACTTGAAATCCCGTGGACTATCCTTACCACAGTTCCTTTCGCGCAACGACTACGTGCATCTCTCTCACTTGGCTCTCACACGACTATGGGCTATATACCGCTTGTCGCTTCATGCTCATTTTACTGTGTTCACTTTGCATGCTATGCTTGCTTCTATGCCTTTTCCACGCAATTGCGACCCTTGCTTGCGTCTACCCATGATTCACAATTATGCTACTCCTATGTGTATTTGCATGCTTGGTGGAGATCCTTGTTTCTATTGACATGTTTATCATGTGCCTCATGCTATTGATGCTATTTTGCTCATATCCTCCTTTTATGCTTGTGCTATGTCATGTGAATTACTCATGCACACTTTTTGCACCCATGATATGCTTGCCATGATTCCTTCTAGTATGTTGCATCTTCGCACTACTATTTTGCTTGACTTGATCACCATGATTGCTTGCTTTGTCGCATCACCCATGTTCAACTCTTACTCGCTTTCTTGGGTTGATGACGTATATGTTCATGCCTCTCACATGATAAATTTTGTTCATTGTCGCTTGCCTCCAATTGTTGCATCTATTGATCGTGGAGACTTGGACACTTTACTTGTGATGCATGCTTGCTTGACTGAGCCTATTGTATTTGGTTGTTCTCGCATCATACGCCTCCATACCATGAAATGCTCCCTTGTCCTTTCTTATGATGAGCATGATGCATACACTTGTTGGGTATCTTAGCACACGAATGATAGGTTTTGCACTTCCGCTAACCTCATTTGTTTTTTCGAGTGTTTGTTATGTTCTTTCATTTTGAAGGATTCACAAGGCGATACCGTCATGAGACAATTTGGTCATGTGAAGGCATACACGATGTGCAACACCAACATTTGCGAGAATCTCCTAAAGGTGAACTCCTTCCCTTTGAGCCATCCTCAATTACGCATATTGGATGGGTCACTCTTTCATTGTTGTCTCCTTCTTGTTGTCTACATGTTACATCTTGCTTGAGGAGCTACATGGGAGATTGGCTCTATGGACCTTCAAGTTGAGGAGCGCTCGGACTTATTGGATGCACCTTCGAACCTCCACTCATGCCACGACATTGAGCATTGGTACACCAACACCTCCATACTTGTTGATTGTGCCCACACATGTCATGCTCGATGGACATATCATACACATGACAAATTTGCATCTTATGCATGGGTTGACTCATATTACTATTGCCTTGTTGCATCTTGTCTTTCTATGTCATCCATGATATATGAGCTTGTGCATTTCATTAGCAAATTTGTTGTGATATACCTTGATGGCATATTCATACATCATGATCTTATTGCCTACCATCAATTGCATGATCACATCACATTGAGCATCCATTACCATATTCATGCTATTGATAAACCGTCTCACTATGACATCATTTTGCACCCTGGTTGCATTGATCATATTCACAACACATTTGTGTACCTAATGAATGTTTTTGCTCCCATGAATGCTTTGCATACCATTCTATATCTTTTGGAAGATTCATCCACCTTGTCATGATCAATCTTGTCGCACAAACTCATTCTTACATGATGGACACTTTGTGTGCGCTAACCATTGTATTTTCGAGTGTCGTTTGTGTTTTCTCTTTTTGCATGTGTACCACTCCGGAGACACCTTGGAGTACTTGGATTGCGCCATGTCTTCCACTTTGTCCAACTACAAGTCCACCCACGATGACCGTTTCCATGGTGATGAGGATCACGATCCGAGGTCGGACCTTTCCCAAGGGAGGGGAGATGACGCGGAGCATTCTACGATCATCCCCATGTACACTCAAGCATACGCCTTTGGGCCTAAGGTGAACTCGCTCCTTCCCGAATCTTCCCTTTCCGCATGTAAGACATGAATGCGACTTCAAGTGCGGACCTTGTGCATACTCAGGTACACCTGAGGAGACCATGGAGAACCCAAGGACCAAGGCCAAGCATGCACGGAAGCGACGACGGAAGAAGATGGAGACAGCTCCACGACCCGGACATCCGGCCCATGGCCCGGACATCCGGCCGCTGGAGACGACCCCTACAGCAACAGCCTTCTAGCCGCCAAGTTCTACAGGCCCCGGACATCCGGCGTCAACCCCGGACATCCGGTGCCTCACCATGTCCCGGACATCCGGCCTCGCCCCCGAAAATCTGGCACCCTCCAACCAGAGAGCAGAAGAATCAGGCAACTCCAGCCCGGACATCCGGCCAGAGGCCCGGACATCTGGCTCTTCGTGAGCCGCCGGACATCCGGCACCTGCCTGTGCATAGAGATCGGGCCAAGGGCGCATGTATCCCCCTCTCACTTACCCCTTCGTGGGCTAGCACTATATATACTCCCCCACCTCCTCCTAGTTAGGGTGAGCGTTGGTTTAGCTCATTTTGAGAGATAGAGCTTTGCTCATCCATATCAGATCTACTCCTTGAGAGAGACCACGGCCCCTCTTCGGAGAAGATCCACTTGGATTCAAGACCTCCTCACAGAGAAGACCATCAAGACCTCCTCACGAAGAAGATCGGTTACCGTGTATCGTCCCTAGTTGACCGTGGACCGTGCATCGTTCTATGTATCCGAGGATCTAGCACTTTTGTGACTTGTTCTTGTTAGTTTGAGTGTTCCTATTTATCTCCTTTTGTGTTTCCCCCGTTTTCCCCTTTGTGTTCTTCGTGTTCTTCGCGGGATTCCACTCCTTTTGTGAAAGATCGGGCGATTTGGGTTCTACCCTACATCACGACTGGATTTTCACTGCTGTCGATAGGGGTAGACTAGTAACTTCAATCAGACATGACACGACAGCCTCTGAGCCCATTCAGACACGGTGGGCACCAAACGTGGGCGGCAAAACACATTTGATTCAAGCTCGTCCGAAAGACATGTGTCTCTCCCTCCATTTCCGCATTGATCCAAGGTGGGCGGAAAAACAAACTCTCCTCGTCCGAAATCGATGTAGGCTAATATTTTAAATAGGGGCAGATGTGTAACTTCCCTCAGACGTGACACAACCGCCCTACCTGTCAGCCCCGTTCATACACCATGGGCGCCAACCATGGGCGGAAACACACCCTCTCCTTGCCCGAAATCGTTACCGGCAATATTCGGGAGATGCGAGATTACCGTCCTATCCCCAACCGATGTGATGTCCGAAATTTTAAACGGGGGATAAGTTTGTAACTTTCCCACATTTCAGACAAGCGTGTCCCAAAGTTTGAGATCCCCCCTCCTCCTCCATTTCCCCATTCATACACCGCCGGTGCCACGACAACCTCCCCATTACGGCCAGCCTCCTCCGTCCGCCACCCCATCCTCCACCTTGCCGGAGCTGCTACCCCTACCCCATCGTCCACTGCAAGAGATGGACGTCTCTCATCCACGACGCCGGACCAGGATCCTTTCATCGCGTCGTCTCTCTTCATCAGCGCCGTCGTCCACTTTTCCATTGCCTCTCCTATGACCGCCTCGTCCACGACAACAAGATATATCCCCCAACCCGGCCGTTTGCCATCTAAAGTCTTCTTCCCCGCCGCCGACATCCATCGCACCCGCAGCACCCTCAACATATCAGCAGGGGCCTACACGATGTCGCAAGAGAGGTGGTACTCTTCCATATGTGCTTAAGTTATTGATCTCACCCGGAAAATAGATCTTAAATTGTTTACTGTACTTTTCTTGTCCGTACCAAATCGTAGTGGCTAGTTGAATGCAAACATTGGTTGCAAAGTAGCTTTGTCCGGTTTGCACCTTCAGATCCACCATGTCACGGTCACTATACTCGTAAATCTTATGGTTTCCCCCCTTTATATTCACTACCATCGTCGTAGGTGCTTCCCTGCTTTGTGTCGTGCTAGCACTGCTCCTCAAGACCTCAACACATCAAGCGAAACAACATTCCACTCATAATTCCAAAGCTTATGTGTTGAAATACGAATCTGATATGATGCTCATATTACTAAAACAGAGAACGTTTAATTGGTCACCTAATGTTCCTATATTCGTTTCGAAAAGCATGTGCGCCACCCACTGGTCCAGCTAGTTCCACTTTCCTGATTTTACTCTTGATGCTTAGGGTTTTCCCCTTTTATCTACTCTACTATGATCTGCGTAGGTGCTTTCTGTCATACTAGCATTACTCACACTCAAAATTCCGAAGCTTAGTTGTTCAAATATGTTTGTGATATGATACTGATATTAGTTAACAGACACATTTAATTGGTTAGCTAAAGGTCCCACTTGAGTTTCCAAATGCATGTCGCGACATATAGAGAGACAGCAGAATTGTGTTTCTTTGTCACTTGTTGACTGTACTTTCTTGTTCATACCAAATCTTAGTTGTTATTTCAAAGCAAATATCGGTTGCTAACTACCCTTTGCGTGGTTTGCAGCTTCAGATCTGCCATCCCACTGCCACGGTCAACACTATACTCATCATGCTTACAGTTTCCCCATTTTATGATGACCACGATCAGCCTAGGTGGTTCGTATCGTAATAGCACTGCTCCACCCATCGAGCTAAACAAGCTTAGCTGTACAAATTCAAATATGATATTATGCTGATATTAGTAAAACTGAGAGATGTTCAATTGGTCAGCTAAATGTTCCTACTTTAGTTTCGAAATGCACGTGAGCCACAACCGGAAGGAATATTATTTCTCTGTGCGCTCTGGTTCATCATGGGTGGCCAACCGACATTGTATAGAAAGACTTCTAGTATCTTCAATCTGCTTGCTCTTCTGCTCTTCTTTAAGATGATCCTCTTCTCTTGCGGTCGACTGATCAGGTCGAGTTATTCTCCCTTAGTATATTTTGAATCTGTCAGGTCAGGTCGACTTGTTCTTCTTTACTATATGTTGAAGCTGTCATCTACGAAGTATCATCACTTCTGGAGCCCTCATATTTTGAGTAGTAGGCCACATTATATTAATGCACACACCAAATTACAACATGCATGGCACCTCTTAGAAGAATTGCAGAGATAGCACAAAGGGGTTTACAGGGAGGAAGTATTGGATTAGAATCACTTCTGCATTACAAAGATAATCTCACTTGTTTTTATGTTTTCATGCATGTCAGGTATTGAACATTATCAAAATGAATATGAGAATGTGCGCACAAGAGGAATATTGCGGAACGATCCACTGGCTAACAAACTTGGCATGGTGGAGGATGGCCTATCTTATTCACCCATCAAGGTGCATGCTCTAACTTGGCAAGGTTGTATTGGTTGCACATATTTTGCATTTGACCTCTTGCATTACTTCTACTTTGTTAAACCATCTTCTTAGTTTAAGCATCATATATGAGTATATGCCATACCTATCCATTTTCTGCACCTATTCCATGTGTCGTCATACTATGTTTTTCCAGTCAAATGTTGTTCTTTCATAATAGATGTCCAAAAGGAAGAGGGTGATTGCAGATCCTCAAGGAGTACAAACTAGGTATTTGGAAAAGGTAGTGATACCTGTTAAATCAGATAGATCAGCAGCCACAGAAAACACATGCCCAACTGTAACAGACTTTACCCCTACTCCAGTGGCCAAACCCCTATTAGAACTGCTGACAGCCCAACGTCAGGTACTGTCTATGATATCAATTCAAAATTTGAACTCCTAAATTTATGCATGTGCCTTACCTTCTCTCTTGTATGATAACTAATTTCAGATGAATCTCCTTGCTCAAAGGATCATAGAATCTCACGACAATACTGGGCTCTGCATTGCTCTTGTCAGTACCTCTTGCCCTTTGTCAGCATACTTACACTCATTACTGTTTGATTATGTAGCATCACTAAAATGTTCGCTTGTTTATCCTTCCTTTGCTTGAAATTATAAGATCTATATTTACTCTTAGATAAATAGAATTAACACAATGTTTATGAAGTTTTGGATTGCTCATGTAAGTACCTGTTTTCATGTACTCCCTCTGTATCGAATTAATTGTTGATCAATTGGATATATTTAGAACTTAATAGTGCTAGATACATCCATTTGAGCGACAACTAATAACAGACGATGGTGGTATTACTGTACATGCATCGCGACATAGTTGATTGTCTAGCATTACTCTGCATCTTATCTGCCCGCCCTCCACTTTCTCCAAATTATCATATCTACATTTACTCTTAACAAAATGTTGAATAAAGCCAATGCCACTGCACATGTTGATGTCTGCATTCCTCTTGTCAGTACCTTTTGCCTTGTAAAGTTGTACTTAATTAATTGCTATTTGATTATGTATCATCAGTCTACACCTGAGCTTCATTATCATCTATTTCTTCCAATATTATTTGATCTATATTTACTCTTTGCGAAATGTAGAATAATGGCAACGCTTATAAAGAATTTTATTTGGGGAATTTATTGAATTATCTTTCCATCAACATGGAGAAGGGCTTTGTCGATCCCGTGTTAACATGTAATGTAAGTTTATACTTCTCAAGCCTTCAAACTTTGTTCTAGTATAGATTTGGATAGGCATAATTTCCTCCACTACTGTTTACATCTGATTGGATGTTTACAACAACTACCAGTTTTAAATTGTAGTTGTAAAAACATGTTCCTTATGCAGAACAGATCCATTTATTTGCTTATATAATTGTGAAACCTGTTACATGTCTCCTTGTTTCTCTTTCAGAGTCATATCTCTTATGCCAGGTAGAACTTTAGGAAAGATAGTGAGCCAAACCATCTTGAGGACAGCGAGATGACCCCAAGGTCCTGTCTTGATGAAGACAGTGAGTTGAAGCTACTCACCAGCAGGTGTGAGACAACCTTTGTGCAGTCGCTGCCTCAATCAGTTCGACTTCTTCAGTCTCAACTTAAAGCGGAAAGGCTTGCTTCAGCTCAGCTCCGACTTGAAGTCAAAGATGTAATGAAGATGTTAGGGGACTGCCTTGTGCACTATGGTGCCATACAGCTAGGGATGAAGCATCTATCGTTGACACAACTGAGGTCTCATCATCTTGTTCGGCTGCTTGCAGGGCCCGAGCTTGCCAGGTCTAGTGCCTTCTGAAGTGCTCTCAGTTTTGTATATTCTTTTGTTAGCACATTTATATGCATTGGTGGCGACCTTTGATGCCCAGTGTATGTAATCCACGGTCATCTTGCACTTTATTATCACCGGGTAGGGAACTTTGATTCCTAATTTGCCGTAATTTCTTTGTTGTATAGTCTAGGTTTATTGTTTGGTCGGTATGTTGTAATTTTAGGCCAGAAGATTCAGTGGATCTCAGTGTTGTCGGTCTTCAGGCCGGCTCGTTACTCATATGGGCCAAAACATGGGCCTATAATCATCTTGGGCCATTAGCAGTTCTAAACCTATAGTAGTTTCCTGCCTTTAACAGGCCATGGGCTACATATTTACTATAGTGACACTGGGCTTCCTACGGGCCATAGAAACAATGGGCCTTCTATGGTCCGTAGAAACAACGGGCCTTCTACGGGCCATAGAAACAATGGGCCTTCTACGGGCTGTATCATCAATGGGACTTAGACGGGCCGTATGATCGATTGGCCAAACATGGGCCAAAAATAGACCGCATTATGGCCATAAACGGGCTAGAGTTGGAGTCGTCTGTTCATGGGCATACCACAACGGGCCGTTGTTAATAGGCCGTATTTGATGACGCTATGAAAATGGCCCAACGTATTAACGGTCCACAAATGGGCCGACTGTAACCATGGGCTGAATTTGGCCCACAAGCAGAAAATGGCAGTAACGGGCCGTAAGTAACCAAATGTTGGAAATGAGCCCAAGAATAAATGGGCCCTGAGAAGGCCGAAAGATAACATGGGCTGCAAACGGCCCAATGGATTAATGGGCCGTTAATGGGTATAAAGTGATACACTCTTCATTACAGGCCAGTTTCACCACGCGCTGTTAATGGGCCAAGAGTTACAAAGGGCCTCATCTGGGCTAAAAGACATCATGGGCCATACATGGGCCGGAACTTAAAATGGACTAGAATCATATTGGACAACCTAGATGACGCTACTGGGCCTAATTCGGATAGGTCGTAACGGGCCCTGGGTTAGTAGGCTGTAAATGGGCTATATGCGAACATGCCGTTAACAGGCTTTCCATGGGCCGGCCCGCCACCTTTTGACCAAGTCAAACGGGCCAGCCTTGTTACAGGAATGGGCCTCTGTTGGGCCGTGCCATGTGTCGACATATCATAGGCGCCTTCTGTCCAATGAGTGGATGACATCTGTCCCAACGGTGAGCCAACACGTGTTTCCTCCAGCCAATGATGATTTTACACGTGGAAAATCCCCATTGGTCGGGGCTGTTAGTCGGCTATCAGATCCAAAACCGGACCCGGTTGCTTAATAACGTTCCGTTACGGTGGATGCCACGTGTCAGTCACCCTTGACGAAAGCACTTCTATGATGCGTGATTTAACGTCATGGAAGTGGACACTTCCGTGATGATAATTTTGGTAATGTCATGGAACACTTCTACGACAGCACAGGTATGACTATCTTGATCCCGTCATAAAATTGTCATGGATGTACATGCATGAAAAAAATGCGACCTACTGTGAGAAACACGTATCATCACGGAAGTGTATTTTTTTGTAGTGAAAGACCTTTCAATGATTCATCACAAAACACTTGGAAGGGCTTGGATTCATCAGGAGGAGTAAGGACTGGTGTTGAGACGACTTTGTCTTTGAGTGTCTTGAAAGCAACATCACACTCAGGAGTCCAAGAATATTTGACATTCTTCTGGAGGAGGTTAGACAAAGGCTTGGCAATTTTGGAGAAGTTCTCCATGAATCTTCTATGATAGCTTGCAAGACCGAGAAAGCTTCAAAGCTGCTTGATATTCTGAAGAGGCTGCCATTTGACAATCGCTTCAACTTTTTTAGGATTTACTGAGATGACCTCGACAGAGATGATGTGGCCGAGATAGAGTACCTCCTTGAGCCAAAATTCACATTTGGAGAACTTTGCATAAAACCGGTGCTCTCTAACTGGTCAATTACCAAGCAAAGATGCTCTGCACGTTCTTCTTCAGTCTCGGAGAAAATCAGGATATCATCAAGGTAGACAAGAAGGAACTTGTTTGTGTATGGGCTGAACACATAGTTCATCATTCTTGAGAAAGTTGGAGGGGCATTTGCAAGACCAAAGGACATCATCGTGTACTCATAAGAGCCAAAACTTGTCCTAAAAGCAGTTTTTGGAATGTCCTCTTCGCAAATTTGGATTTGATGGTAACCTATATGAAGATTGAGCTTGGAAAACACCTTGGCACCTTTGAGTTGCTTGAATAATTCATTGATACTGGGAAGTAGATATTTATTCCTGATTCTCTTCTTGTTCAATGGGCGATAATCGACGCAAATTCGTTCTGTGCCATCTTTCTTCTTAACAAAGAGAACACCACATCCCCAGGGGGGCGAACTTGGTCTGATCAGACCCACATGCCCTTGTTCATCGAGCTTCTTCTTCAACTCTTTCAGCTCTGCTGGCCCAAGCTTATAAGGACGTCTACATGCAAGTTCTATGCCGAGCTTGAGTTCAATCACAAACTCAATAGCTCGATTAGGAGGCATTCTTGTCAATCTTCTGGAAATACATCCTCATACTCACAGACCACTGGAATTTGAGATATGGCATTAATCTCGCCTTGCTCATTGAGAGAAAATAGCTGGATGGTGTTATCATGAGCCGCAAAGATAATCACCTCTTCAGAAGGATGAGTCAATTTCACTTCCTTGGCAACACAATCAAGAGAAGCCTTGTTCTTAGAAAGCCAATCCATGTCGAAGATGAGATCAATATCAAATCACCAAGAACCATCGGTGAAGCTAGGAATGAATAATTGCCCATCTTGATACCGACATTCGGAACCACCATACTAGAGCTCAACCGCTTAGCTAGAGAAACAACGTGAAATGCTCTTGGTAATGCCTTAGTGTCAGGATTGCGCTCCGATATAAATGGATATGACATGAAAGAATGCGATGCGCCAGAATCAAATAATACTTCAGCAGGAATAGAGTTAATTAGAAGAGTACCCATGATCACTTCAGATGATTCTTTTGCTTGAGCGGAGTTCATCAGGTTCACTCTTGAGGACTTGGGGTTGTGTCTGACCATAGCATTGCTTGCTGTCCTGACAGGAGGAGGAGGCGGAAGGCGCCTCTGGTTGGTGCAGTTGTTGGAGTAGTGACCCTTCAGACCGCATTTGTAACAAGTGACCTATGAAGCTGGGCGAGGAGGAGGACCACTTGCCCTAGGAGCTTGAGGCCTCTACTAGAAGACTGGGTTGGGTGGGTGGGAAGAAGCACGACCACTAGACTGCTTGTGCTGAAGCAAAGGACGGAACAGCGGAGGAGGCGGGAGCCAAAACTTCTGTTGCTTTGTGGCCACTTGAGAGGAGGACGAGGAATGAATTGCATCTCTGAGCCTCTTCTTGGAAGCCTCACACTTGAGTTTCGTTGCTTCTTTCTTTAGAGGCATGTTATAGAACTGATCAAACTAAGTCGGCTCCACAAGGATGAGAGCGAGCTGAAGGTCCTCTCTTAGGTCACCCCTGAAGTGATAGATCACGCTCTTCTCATCTGGAACGTCTTGCCTGGCATATCGAGCAAGATTCTGGAACTTGACATTGTATTGATACACAAACATGTTGCCTTGCTTCAGATTGCAGAATTGCTCACGCATGCCCTCCTAACACTAGCTGGAATATGATGAGCTCGAAAATCCCGGTAGAAGTCGGTCCAGCTGATCACTCGACCCCCTCTGGTGTCTCTGTATTGCTGCCACCAATCTGTTACCTGGTTCTTGAGTTGAAAGGAAGTGAACTTGACATAGTCCGGAGGTCTCACATTACTGCACTCAAAATGCTTGTTGATGTCCACGAGCCAATCTTTGGCGTCCATCGGCTCGGCACAAGCACTGAATGTCTTGGTCTGATTTGCGAGGAACTGATTGAGAGTAGGGAACTGAGATTGATTGTTGTCGTTGCCTTGGCCTTGGCCTTGGTTGTGCTCTTGCAAGAGCTGAAGTAGCATCTGGGTATTGGCTTTTGTGGCCGCCATCACAACTCTCCATGCCTCTGGAGGTGGAGGTGGGGAGGGTGGGCGTTCTTCCTCGCCTCCATCATTACAGTCTGAATTCGGACGCGACACCCACCCTTGCTCTTCCCCTGGCCTGCCAGTAGGTGGCACATTGGCCATTTCCCTTTCCTCCCATCGATAGCCATGCACCCCCTCGTCGCCGCCGCCCAGTTCTGGTGCCCAGTTCGTGTTATCAACTTAATACCTAGAGAGGCAAGCATAGAAGCACTCTCCAAGTCGAGTAATAGTAGTAGATGCAGACAATAGTCGGTCCACTTTTCACGTACGTAATGCCTATGTATTGATCATGTCATGAATAACGTCATAACTATGCGCTTTTCTATCAGTTGCCCAACAATAATTTGTCTACCCATCGTATGCTATGTTCTTGAGAGATGCCTCTAGTGAAAACTATGGCCCCTGGTCTATTCAACATGTCTACTAAAACCAAAAATGTGTTACTGCAATTTATTTACTTTTATTTTACTTTGCAATTTATCTATCTACCACTATCAGATTTAAGCATTGCAATTAACAAGTATAAGGGGGTTGACAACCCTCTTGCCCGTGTTGGGTGCAAGTATTTGCTCTTGTGTGTGTAGGTACTGTCGACCGTTGTTTGCGTGAATCACCTATTGGTTTGATAAATCTTGATTCTCTACCGAGGAAAATACTGTCCTCTACTATCTTGCTTCACCCTTCCTCTTTGGGGAAAATCCCAACGCAACTCACAAGTAGCAGAAAGAATTTCTGGCGCTGTTGCCGGGAAGATTTATCAAACAACTCAAGGTTCCTTAATACACATTATCATTTACTTGTTCTACTTTTTGTTTGCCTTTATTTGGTTTTATTAGTCTCGTAAAAAATAAAAAACACAAAAATATTTTATTTTCCTTGCTTGCTTGAATGGTCACTATGTCTCAAGAGAACGTTAATGTCGCTCCCACCACTAGTGCGAAGCCTTAATGAAAGATCATGGATGTCACCTAGAGGGGGAGGTGTGAAAAAGTGCTTTAAAATAATTACGGTTTATGCTTGATGAAAGGATCGAGAAGAGGTGTCTAGGGGGGGGTGATTAGACCCTCAACAAGGAAACGTAGCAGTTTTTTAAATTCTTCAAGTTGAGGTGAAGTTTTAGCTCAGGTTTAAACATTCACAATACATTTCAAGCAAGCATGGCAAGAGTATATGAGCAGCGGAAAGTAAATCATGCAAGTTGCAAGAAAGTAAAGGGATGGGATTGGAGTGTGCAAACGCAATTGGACACGGAGATTTTTGGCGTGGTTCTGATAGGTGGTGCTATCGTACATCCACATTGGTGGAGACTTCAACCCACGAAGGGTAACGGTTGCGTGAGTCCACGGAGGGCTCCACCCACGAAGGGTCCACGAAGAAGCAACCTTGTCTATCCCACCATGGCCATTGCCCATGAAGGACTTGCCTCACTTGGGTAGATCTTCATGAAGTATGTGATCTCCTTGCCCTTACATACTCCTTGGTTCAACTCCACAATCTTGACAGAGGCTCCCAAGTGACACCTAACCAATCTAGGAGATACCACTCTCCAAAAGGTAATAGATGGTGTGTTGATGATGAACTACTTGCTCTTGTTCTTCAAATGATCGTCTCTCCATCACTCAACTCTCTCTCACAGACCTGCCTATGGTGGAAAGATGATTTGAGTGGAAAGCAACTTGGGGAAGGCTAGAGATCAAGATTCTTGTGGTTGGATTGGAATGTCTTGGTCTCAACACATGAGTAGGTGGTTCTCTCTCATAAAATGAATGTTGGAAGTGTAGGCACATTCTGATGGCTCTCTCTCAAATGGAGAGGAGGGTGGAGGGGTATATATAGCCTCCAGACAAAATCTAACCATTACACACAAATGAGCCAACTCGGTCAGACCGAATGTATGAACTCGGTGAGACCGATTGAGTTCAGAATGTGAACGTTAGGCTTTTCGGTGGGACCGACATGATCAACTTGGTGGGACCGATGTGCTAGGGTTAGGGTAAAACCTCATCCCGGTTTGACCAATTACACAAACTCGGTGAGACCGATTTTGGTAATAAGTAAACAGAGAGTTGGTCAAGCAGACTCGGTGGGGCGGACTGCCTATTTCGATGAGACCGAAATAGTTGCAACAGAAAGCAGAGAGTTTGCAAGCCCATCTCGGTGAGACCGAGATCCCATCGGTGAGATCGAACTGGTTAGGGTTTCTGGCAGTGGCTATGTCATGTGAACGCGGTGGCGCCGGAAGGATCAAATCGGTGGGGCCTAGTTTGACTTTAGGTTTAGGACATATTTGGAATTGAGAAAGTGGTTGAGGGGTTTGGACCATATCACTAAGCACTTTGAGCAAGTAGACCATTAAACAACACCTCATCCCCTTGTAATAGTATTGGCTTTCCTATGGAGTCAATGTGACCTTGGATCACTAAAATAGAAATGAAGAGTCTTGAGCTTTTGCCAAACTTCTATTCTTAGCATCTAGAAGGGTTTCCACATCCTCTTGTCCATGCCACGCCTTTGCTGAACTTTCTGAAATATACTAGATGAAAATATTAGTCCAACAAGAGATATGTTGACATTAATTACCAAAATCACCCGGGGTGCACTTGTGCTTGCAATCTCACCCTTTTTGGTAATTGATGACAACATACATCAAAGCTTTAGATAAAGATATGAAGAATAACAAGTAAAGCTTTGGAAAGACTGTAACATGCATAGGCTCCCCTACTTGTATGAAGTCATGTAAAGATTGTATGTAAGAGCATGTGATTGGATGAGCATGTCAGAGCAAGCAATGAGTTACATGTGTCTTGGCTATATGCATCAGAGCAAATGATGTAAATATAGGAAATGTACCTCCATGTTCACGAGTCCTTATTGCAAATAGGATGTACATCAGCAGGAGATCATCATGCACATGAGTGTGATGCATATATTTACCTTGTGGTCTCGAGTTGGCTTTGGAGGAGGTGAACTTGAGAAAAAAGTGTTAGATAACACAGGAACACCTACTAAACAAAGCAAGTTGCGAAAACCACAAGAGTACCAAGACTGGGATGACATGTAGTGAGCGAGTACTTAGTACTCTATTTGGATATAGACATGTCCCCAAAGAATAAATATATGCAATGAATTCCAAAGATTTTCTTCCCTTAGATATGAACTCTTTCTCCCCTTGAATCTGATATTGGATAATGGGAAAAGATAGGGTAAGAGAAAATCAGAACAAAGCAACATAACATTTACTTAACATATCTTTCTCCTCTTAAAGACATGTGACTTCTCTCCTCTATGGTTAACAAGCATCTGGAGAAGCTAAGATAAGCTTTGATGTGCTCTCTCCCCCCTCTGACATCAATTTCCAAGAAGGGATCTTTTGGAGCATGAGTCATATAGGTTTGGTCCTTGAGTCACATTACAAAGCAGCATGTAATTATAAGATGCTGGTAGAGGAAAAGAATCATCGAGTGGAGCTGAAAGGAAAATGATAATGGCTATGGCAAAAAAATTTCTTAGTAGTGAAATCGGTAACGCCGAGTTATTTTCATCGGTGACACCGAGTTGGAGATGTCAGAGATGATGCATATCGATCAGACCGGGTTTGTCCTTGTCGGTTGGACCGATGAACAATCTACAATGCAGGATTGCAGTCCGGTCTAGCCGGGATGCATAAATCGGTGAGACCAAGTTCAATACTGAAGAAAAAAATTGTCATTTCAGCTCACTAGGCAAATAAGATCTCACAAAGATTTACAGGGAATTAACTGAAGGATCTGCAATGAATTTGATGCAGGGAATGCAGAAACTAACAGACAAAAGAAATCTAGATGAAGTGAAAAAGGAAACAAGCAAGCTAGGAACAGATGCTAGAACACAAAGAAACACTAGAGAACTTCATCTAGAAAGGGCCGGCGACAAAGCCACCTATGTTAGAGTATATTGACTGAGGAGTCAAGTGAGAACACTTGATCGTAGGTCATACTCATCGTTTAAGCTCAAAATGGGGTTACCATTTTTTGTTTAAGCATTTTTATGTATTCACATTTTGTTGAACTACTTTGACCCATGTCTTGGGGTAAAGCTTCTCTAAGATGGAATGACATACCTTGGGTGGTGCTGTTGATCTTGATCACGTAGTTGAACTTGTGTAGGATGCTCAAGGTTGATGTAGCTCATCAATGGTTGGGAGCACCGCTTGTAATTTGAGTTCATCTACCTACATGGGTTAGTCTTGCAAGGAAGAGCACTTGTGTATCCAAAGTGACAATCATGAAATTTGATACCAAATGAAATTTCATATATTGAAGTTGTCAAAGGATATGTTGAAGGGATTCATGCTTCCTTGTCTTCTACCACCATATTGTAGAGACTTGGTGATGTAGACATTACTCAAGATGTGAGTGAGTTGCAATCTCATAGATTTGGGCTCATCCAAGTACCTACAAGGGTTAGTTGACATGCAAGGGTACAAGTATAGATCCAAGATATATGATCATCATCATAAGAGAAATATTAAGGATTAGTCAAAGGCTCATGCCTTGCATGTATCCAAATGGGGTTTCTACTCCAAGTTTGAGGCATCAATGATATTCAATTCACCTCTCAAATGGCAAAATACTTTCTCATCAAGCGGTTTGGTGAATATATCCACCAATTGTTGGGGAACACAGTATTTCAAAATTTTTTCCTACGATCACGCAAGATCTATCTAGGAGATGCATAGCAAGGGAGGGGAGAGTGTGTCTACGTACCCTCGTAGACCGAAAGCGGAAGCGTTTTAGTAACTCGGTTGATGTAGTCGAATGTCTTCACGATCCAACCGATCAAGTACCGAATGCACGACACCTCAGCGATCTGCACACGTTCAGCTCGGTGATGTCCCTCGTATTCTTGATCTAACAGAGGCTGAGGGTGAGTTCCATCAACACGACGGCGTGTTGACGATGATGATGAAGTTACCGATGCAGGGCTTCGCCTAAGCTCTACGATAATATGACCGAGGTGAAAAACTGTGGAGAGGGGCACCGCACACGACTAAAGATCAACTTGCGTGTCTATGGGGTGCCCCCTCCCCCGTATATAAAGGAGGGGAGGAGGAGGCCGGCCAGCCCCAAGGGGCGCGCCCAAGGGGGGGGTGGAATTCTACTCCAAGTATGAATTGGTCCCCCCTTTCCTAGTCCAAGTAGGAGAAGAAGGAAGGAGAGGGAGAGGGAGAGGGAGAGGGAAAGAGGGGCCGCGCCCCTCCCCTAGTCCTATTCGGACTCCCCTTGGGGGGCGCGCGCACCACCTCCTCGCTGCTGCCCTCTCTCTCCCCTAAGGACCACTAAGGCCCATTACTTCCCTGGGGGTTCCGGTAACCCCTCCGACACTCTGGTTTTATCCGAAACTATCCAGAACACTTCCGGTGTCCGAATAACATGGTCCAATATATCAATCTTTATGTCTCGACTATTTCAAGACTCCTCGTCATGTCCGTGATCTCATCCGGGACTCTGAACAATCTTCGGTACATCAAATCACATAACTCATAATACAAATCGTCATCGAACGTTAAGCGTGCGGACCCTACGGGTTCGAGAACTATGTAGATATGACCGAGACTCATCTCCGGTCAATAACCAATAGCGGAACCTGGATGCTCATATTGGTTCCTACATATTCTACGAAGATCATTATCGGTCAAACCGCATAACAACATACGTTGTTCCCTTTGTCATATGTTACTTGCCTGAGATTCGATCATCGGTATCATCATACCTAGTTCAATCTCGTCACCGGCAAGTCTGTTTACTCGTTCCGTAATGCATCGTCCCACAACTAACTCATTAGTCACATTGCTTGCAAGGCTTATAGTGATGTGCATTACCGAGAGGGCCCAGAGATACCTCTCCGACAATCGGAGTGACAAATCCTAATCTCAATCTATGTCAACTCAACAAACACCATTAGAGACACCTGTAGAGCATCTTTATAATCACCCAGTTACGTTGTGACGTTTGATAGCACACTAAGTGTTCCTCCAGTATTCAGGAGTTGCATAATCTCATAGTCATAGGAACATGTATAAGTTATGAAGAAAGCAATAGCAATAAACTAAGCAATCATAGTGCTAAGCTAATGGATGGGTCTAGTGCATCACATCAGTCTCTAATGATGTGATCCCGTTCATCAAATGACAACACATGTCCATGGCTAGGAAACTTAACCATCTTTGATTAATGAGCTAGTCAAGTAGAGGCATACTAGGGACACCTTTTTTGTCTATGTATTCACACATGTACTGAGTTTCCGGTTAATACAATTCTAGCATGAATAATAAACATTTATCATGATATAAGGAAATATAAATAACAACTTTATTATTGCCTCTAGGGCATAATTCCTTCAGTCTGCCACTTGCATTAGAGTCAATAATCTAGATTACACAATAATGATTCTAACACCCATGGAGTCTTGGTGCTGATCATGTTTTGCTCAGGAGAGAGGCTTAGTCAATGGGTTTGCAACATTCAGATCCGTATGTATCTTGCAAATCTCTATGTCTCCCTCCTTCATTTGATCGCGGATGGAATTAAAGCGTCTCTTGATGTGCTTGGTTCTCTTGTGAAATCTGGATTCCTTTACCAAGGCAATTGCACCAGTATTGTCACAAAAGATTTTCATTGGACCCGATGCACTAGGTATTACACCTAGATCGGATATGAACTCCTTCATCCAGACTCCTTCATTTGCTGCTTCCGAAGTAGCTATGTATTCCGCTTCACATGTAGATCCCGCCACGATGTTCTGCTTAGAACTGCACCAACTGACAGCTCCACCATTCAATAAAAATATGTATCCGGTTTGTGACTTAGAGTCATCTAGATCAGTGTCAAAGCTTGCATCGACATAACCGTTTACGATGAGTTCTTTGTCACCTCCATAAACGAGAAACATATCCTTAGTCCTTTTCAGGTATTTCAGGATGTTCTTGACCGATGTCCAGTGATCCACTCCTGGATTACTTTGGTACCTCCCTGCTAAACTAATAGCAAGGCACACATCAAGTCTGGTACACAACATTGCAGACATGATAGAACCTATGGCTGAGGCATAGGGAATGACTTTCATTTTCTCTCTATCTTCTGCAGTGGTCGGGCATTGAGTCTAACTCAACTTGACACCTTGTAACACAGGCAAAAATCCTCTCTTTGCTTGATCCATTTTGAACTTTTTCAAAACTTTATCAAGGTATGTGCTTTGTGAAAGTCCAATTAAGCGGCTTGATCTATCGCTATTGATCTTGATACCCATTATATAAGCAGCTTCACCGAGGTCTTTCATTGAAAAATTCTTATTCAAGTATCCTTTTATGCTATTCAGAAATTTAGTATCATTTCCGATCAACAATATGTCATCCACATATAATATCAGAAAAGCTACAGAGCTCCCACTCACTTTCTTGTAAATATAGGCTTCTCCAAAAGTCTGTATAAGACCATATGCTTTGATCACACTATCAAAGCGTATATTCCAACTCCGAGATGCTTGCACTAGTCCATAAATGGATCATTGGAGCTTGCACACTTTGTTAGCACCTTTCGGATCAACAAAACCTTCCGGTTGCATCATATACAACTCTTCTTTAAGATATCCATTAAGGAATGCAGTTTTGACATCCATTTGCCAGATTTCATAATCATAAAATGCGGCAATTGCTAACATGATTCGGACGGACTTAAGAATTGCTACGGGTGAGAAGGTCTCATCGTAGTCAACTCCTTGAACTTGTCGAAAACCTTTCGCAACAAGTTGAGCTTTGTAGACAGTAATATTACCGTCAGTGTTAGTCTTCTTCTTGAAGATCCATTTATTCTCTATGGCTTGCCGATCATCGGGCAAGTCAACCAAAGTCCATACTTTGTTCTCATACATGGATCCCATCTTAGATTTCATGGCATCAAGCCATTTTGCGGAATCTGGGCTCATCATCGCTTCCTCATAGTTCGTACGTTCGTCATGGTCAAGTAACATGACCTCCAAAGCAGGATTACCGTACCACTCTGGTGCGGATCTTGCTCTGGTTGACCTACGAGGTTCGGTAGTAACTTGATCAGAAGTTTCATGATCATCATCATTAACTTCCTCACTAATTGGTGTAGGAATCATTGGAATTGATTTCTGTGATGAACTACTTTACAATAAGGGAGAAGGTACAGTTACCTCATCAAGTTCTACTTTCCTCCCACTCACTTCTTTCGAGAGAAACTCCTTTTCTAGAAAGGATCCAATCTTAGCAACAAATATCTTGCCTTCGGATCTGTGATAGAAGGTGTACCCAACAGTTTCCTTTGGGTATCCTATGAAGACACATTTCTCCGATTTAGGCTCGAGCTTATCAGGTTGAAGCTTTTTCACATAAGCATCACAACCCCAAACTGTAAGAAATGACAACTTGGGTTTATTTCCAAACCACAATTCATATGATGCCGTCTCAACAGATTTCGATGGTGCCCTATTTAACGTGAATGCAGTCGTCTCTAAAGCATAACCCCAAAATGATAGTGGTAAATCAGTAAGAGACATCATAGATCGCACCATATCTAATAAAGTGTGGTTACGACGTACGGACACACCATTACGCTGTGGTGTTCTAGGTGGCGTGAGTTGCAAAACTATTCCGCATTGTTTCAAAAGAAGACCAAACTCATAACTCAAATATTCACCTCCACGATCAGATCGTAGAAACTTAATTTTCTTATTACGTCGATTTTCCACTTCACTCTGAAATTCTTTGAACTTTTCAAATGTTTCAGACTTATGTTTCATCAAGTAGATATACCCATATCTGCTAAAATCATGTGTGAATGTCAGAAAATAACGATACCCGCCACGAGCATCAACACTCATCAAACTGCATACATCAGTATGTATTATTCCCAATAAGTCTCTTGCTCGTTCCATTGTTCGGGAGAACGGAGTCTTAGTCATCTTGCCCATGAGGCATGGTTCGCAAGCATCAAGTGATTCATAATCAAGTGATTCTAAAAGCCCACCAGCATGGAGTTTCTTCATGCGCTTTACACCAATATGACCTAAACGACAGTGCCACAAATAAGTTGCACTATCATTATTAAACTTATATCTTTTGGCTTCAATACTATGAATATGTGTATCACTACTATCGAGATTTAATAAAAATAGACCACTCATCAAGGGTGCATGACCATAAAAGATATTACTCATATAAATAGAAGAATCATTATTCTCCGATTTAAATGAATAACCGTCTCGCATCAAAGACGATCCAGATATAATGTTCATGCTTAACGCTGGCACCAAATAACAATTATTCAGGTCTAATACTAATCCCGAAGGTAGATGTAGAGGTAGCGTGCCGACCGCAATCACATTGACTTTGGAACCATTTCCCACGCGCATCATCACCTCGTCCTTAGCCAATCTTCGCTTAATCCATAGCCCCTATTTCAAGTTGCAAATATGAGCAAAAGAACCAGGATCAAATACCAAGGCGCTACTGCGAGCATTATAAGGTACATATCAATAACATGTATATCAAATATACCTTTCAATTTGCCATCCTTCTTATCCACCAAATACTTGGGGCAGTTCCGCTTCCAGTGACCAGTCCCTTTGCAGTAGAATGTAACATCCCAAATTTTCAATTTGGAATGTTATACATAGTCATCCATGCATATCATATTTTATTCGCATTTCGTCTCGCGATCCTCAAAATCCTAAGCAACTCAAGGACCCTCGGAGAGAGTTGGGGATTTCCCGGTTTTCAAATTTGATTTTCTCAAATTTTGAAACGAGGATGTTTAGTTTTAATTATTTTCTCTCCAAAAATATTTCATACTAAAATATATGAGAGGAGATAATATGACTTCTCCAAGATAATTGAAATATTGGAGGAAAAATATTAAAATCAAATATCTATTTTATTTGGATTTTATTGCAATTTTGTTTGCATTACAAAGATTGCACGTTTTTCAAAATTGCATTTTAGGGCCAAGAAAATGTTCATCTCGTTCTAAATATTCTATTTAGACGGTGAAAAGTTAGTTTGGCATTTTTAGATTTTTTTATTTTTCTAGGATTTTATTTCGGTCGGCGAAATTATTAAAAAAAAGGTTCCCGCGCCCGACTGGGCCTAAGGCCCAGCCGAGCCAGGCCGGCCCAGCCGCCGCCGCCTCCTGCGCGCATGCGCGCCGCCTCCGCCGCCACTCGGACCGGAGTCCGAGTTGGACTCCGCCTCCACCGCGCCTTGCCCCCTCCTCCAAGCCGCCGTCCCCGCCCCCTTTATATACGCTGCCACCCCCGCCCCCAACACCACACCACCACCGCAGCCGCCGCCAGCCCCGCCGCCGCAGCCGCCGCCGCCCGCGCTAGCTGCCGCCGCCGTCGCTTGCCTCCGCCGCCACCGCCGCAGCCCCGCGCCGCCGCCCCGCCTCGCCGGAGCCCCCTCGCCGGAGGTAGCCACCAGACTCCGCCGCCGGTTTTTTAAAACCTTTCGGTTTTTTTAAAACCGTAGATCCGTTTTTTTGGATTCACCGGTTTTTCTCGGTTCTTCTAGTTAGCGGACGTTCGTTCGTACGTTCGTTTTAATGAACGGTTTTAGACTGTTAGTTACAGCTAACGAACGCTCGTTCGTTAGTCTGTTCGTGAGTTTTCTTTTATCGGATTTATTCCGCGATTTTTCTGATCGCGATTTCTGATCCGATCTTAGTTTCTGTTTATCTTTTCGCTCGTTAGTCAGAATCAGGCGATTAAAGCTCCTAGAGTTTCGTCCCAAAACCCTCTTTCCGTTTAACCAACTCAAACAAGTTTTTGCTACTATAAAATTAGACCTAGTTTCAGATTAGTAAGCGAAGCTTCTTTCTTTCGCCGTTTGAGTTTCGTTGCTCCGTTTGATTTGATTCTTTTGGCGAACCAGAGTTCTTAAGTTGAAACTTCTGGTCAACCCTCTTTTATTCGAGTTTTGCTTGTGCATTGTTGCTTGTTACTTATGTATGCTATTGTTTGCTTGCGATAGACCACCCGGAGTGCGAAGCGTGCTACTACGAGTCCCTAGGTTTCGTAGATCGTTAGCAAGGCAAGTAACACTTTGATCATACCCCTTTATCACCCAGTTTTTATGCATTAGTTCCAATCCTCAAACATTGCATGATTAGGATGTCATTAACTTGTGGGTTGGGAAGTAGTTGATGAGGTAGAACCTATTTCCCTGTTACATTCAAACCCTTGGGAGTTACTCTGCGCGTTGCTTATATTACTATGCTATGCTATGCTCGTAGACGTGGTTTGGTTTTGAGTGAAATCCATGACAGATGTGAGTTTGTTAAATTAACGGTTCAACTTAAGGTGGAAACTTAATCAAACAACTGGGTGGATTGAGGCACCTGGAGTACCCAGTGTTGCCTGTATTTTTTTTGGAAATCCTGGAGTACCCGTGTGATCTTCCTATGGACCGCCACCCAGGCTCAAAGGGAACTGAGATGATTCATGCTAGAAACTTCCGTGTGCAGCCACAAGCTATTATGGGCTCTAGCATAGTTGAGTAAGTTACGTGAAGCTCTTGAAGAGGCAGATCAGCAGGTAGTGGGATGTAGGTTTGGTATGGTCTGTCCGGAGTAGAGAGTTAATGTTTCTGAAAGACTGTGTCTCGGTCATCAATTTCTCAAACACCCTGTAGTGCGAGAAATCCAATAGAGGCGATCGAGTCTTGTGGGGAAAAGTGCGCAAGCCTCTGCAGAGTGTACAATCTAATCATGGTTAGCCGTGTCCCCGGTTATGGACAATTCTTGAGTATCTAGTACTTGGGTTATCACAAGTATCTCATCATGTTTAACTAATATTGTTGGGTTGTTAATCACTTTAATTGGGATTGAGTTGGAGGAACCTTCTCAATGTTGTTCAACCACCATGATAGTTAAATTAAAATCTATTCCTTTGTTGTAGGGAAAAATTGGCTTTTCGCAAAACTGTAACCATAGAGCTTTCCACCAGCCAAATATGCATGTAGTGATAGCATTATTCTGTTCTTGCTCTACTGTGTTACTTTGCCAGCATATTCCATGTGCTGACCCATTTTCGGGCTGCAACGTATTATGTTGCAGACTTTTCAGACGAGGAGTAAGGTTCGTTAGGTCGTTGCCGTGCAGCTCAGCTATGCCGTTGGAGTTGATGGACTCACTTTATCTTCCAATCCTTCCGCTGTTATCGTATTAGATGGCCTTAAGCCATATTATTGTAATAAGTTCTCTCTTGAGACATTCGATGTAATAAGTGTGTGATTGCTACTCTGTTATAAATCCTTTGAGTACTGTGTGTGTCAGCATTACCGATCCAGGGATGACACTGAAGCACAGAGGCTTGACCATCTGAGGTCGGGTCGCTACAAGATGGTATCAGAGCACACGCTGAGTGTAGGATACGACCACTAAGATAAACCCTAGGTCACCCTTCTCTTCTCATTTCTGACTCCTCTCTATTTTCTACTCTTTAGGATGACGGAGATGAAGAACAAGTTTGCACAACCGGATGAAGACACACCTTTTGGACGCCACTTGAAGGAAGTCACTAGGTACTTGAACATTGGAATACCAAGCTTCACCGGGACGTACAATGCCACTTTACCTGAAGAGGAGCGTTGGATGATTCAAGTACAAGTTCCAGGAAGGACGTTCTCGCCAACTTCTAAACCCATAGAGTTTTCTATCGAAGCACCCACCTGGAGTCTAGGCAAGAGCATGGCAGCCCACATTACCATGGGACGCATTGAAGAAGTTTACAACAGGGAGCTTAAGGACAGTATTTACCAAATATGTGGGCGCCGAGACGAGCAATGGGAAGTAATCAGCACCAGGAAGGATAGATCCATTGCAGCTTTCATCCAGGAGTTAAACCAGCACATCCGATGTCAGGAAAACCAGATGTGCGCAGACATGATGGACTTGAAGAAGGCGAAGACTAGGATCATTGAGCTGGAGGAAGAACTCAAGTTTACACGCGATGTATATGAGGAGGAAATCAAGACACTACTGGAGAAGAATGACGACTTAGTTAAGAAGATCAGAGTATTCATGGGAGGGCCAGCACAAATAGAAGAAGAAGAACCCAAGGAGATACGCCCCGAGGACTACATCATCATCGACGACACCGATTCCGATCCTAGTGATGATGACTTTGAAGACGAAGCTGGAGCAGACATCATGGAGTCTTCCACCGATCAAAATTTCTAGATGACTACCATATATCACTAGTATTCCCCCATGTATTTAGTAGTAGTTGAGCACTTGTGCGATAGTTCTAGATCGTTTGTATGCCCTTGCTTGATTGATCAAGTGAAATGATTGTGTTTGTCTCATGTGCATATGGGTAGTGTTTTCTCATTAGACCTTTTTTCTATTCTAAATCTCTTCCATCTAAACCCCTCAGATGCCTCCGAGACGTGACACCGGTTTTGCTTTCCCACCGGAGCTCACCCAGTTGATCCAGCAGCAGAATACTTTGATGCAATTGCTAGTTCAGAACCAGGGCAACAACAACAACAATAACAACAACAACAACCCGCCGCCCGTGGACAACCTAGCCCGTTTTCTAAGGTTACAACCGCCGGTGTTTTCCAGTAGCACCGAGCCCATAGTTGCGGACGATTGACTATGCCGTATTGGAAGGGAGT
Source organism: Triticum urartu (assembly GCF_056163025.1). NCBI lineage: Eukaryota > Viridiplantae > Streptophyta > Magnoliopsida > Poales > Poaceae > Triticum > Triticum urartu. The sequence continues at coordinate 348,226,367 of NC_141875.1, forward strand.
TGACCACCGCAGGTTGCACAGATGCTGAGAGAGTGCGCTTTGCGGCACATCAATTGGATGGACCAGCAGCCTCATGGTGGGAGAATTACACATCCACTTTTCCTATAGCCAATGTCACTTGGGACCAGTTTCAGCAAGCTTTCCGCACAGCCCATGTCTCCACAGGAGCTATGAAAATGAAGAAGCAAGAGTTCCGCAACTTACGCCAGGGGAACCGTACTGTGGCTCAGTACGTGGACGAGTTTAGCAAGTTATCTCGCTATGCCCCTGATGATGTGGCCACAGATGCCGCGAAGCAGGAGAAGTTTATGGAAGGGCTGAATGATGAGATGAGCATGCCGTTGATGGTAGCAACCTTCAACAACTATGAGGAGTTGGTAGATAAGGCTCTTATGATTGAAGGGAAGCAACAGCAGATTGAGAGCCGCAAGAGGAAGTATGGACAGGGGAAGTATAACTCAGGAGCTCAGCAGAAACCTCGCCTAACCCCGAACCCGGGAGGACTTGTTCATAACCATGGAGGTCACAACCACACTGGAGGAGGATCGCATAACCACAATGGTTCTAAGAATGGGATTGGGAATGGAACCAACAATAATCATAACCGCCCCAACCCAGCCACACCCGCCAAAAGGGACTTAAGTCATGTTACATGTTTCAAGTGCGGGAAGACTTGACACTACGCCACGGAGTGCCCTGAAGGAAAGAATGGAAATGGAAATGGGAGCGCTGGGAAGAAGCCAAATCCATTCAACAAAGGCCAAGTGAACCACGTTAACGTGGAGGAGGTTGAAGAGCAGTTGGATGCGGTAATAGATAATTTTTTGGTTAAGTCATTTACCGCCCTTGTTCTTTTCGATACTGGTGCATCGCATTCATACATATCAAGGGGATTCGTGGATAAGTTTAAACTACCAACCCAAACCCTTAGGATCCCTCTTTTAGTGAGTTCACCCGGAGCAGAGTATATGGCTAGCCGATGGTGTGACCAAATACCCTTAACCATTGGTACACATATTTTTCCGTCTGACCTAATTATCTTGGAATCACAAGGATTAGATGTGATATTGGGTATGGACTGGATGTCAAAATTTGGAGGAAGCATTGACTGTGCTAGTAAGTCGATTTATCTCACCACCCCGGAAGGAAAAAGGATTAAGTATGTATCTAGGCATGTGCCTAGGAGGAGTCAAGTGAATGCCCTTACGGGAGTTGTTTAGGAGGAAGTGCCTGTAGTGAAGGATTACCCGGATGTTTTTCCAGAGGAGTTACCAGGCATGCCACCGGATAGAGACATTGAGTTTTTGATAGAGCTATTGCCAGGTACAGGACCAATATCCAAGAGACTCTATCGGATGCCCGCAAATGATCTGGAAGAAATTAAGAAACAGATCAAGGAGTTATTGGAGAAAGGATACATCCGAAGAAGTTCATCACCTTGGGGAGCCCCAGTACTTTTGGTTGAGAAGAAGGATAAATCCCTGAGGATGGTAGTTGATTATCGAGCATTAAATGAAGTGACTATTAAGAACAAGTACCCACTACCGATGATCAACGATCTATTTGATCAGTTGCAAGGAGCTAAAGTGTTTTCGAAGATCGGTTTGCGATCGGGGTATCATCAGTTGAAGATACGAGAGAAGGATATACCAAAGACAACGTTCACAACACGATATGGATTATACGAGTACACGGTCATGTCATTTGGACTGACTAACGCCCCTGCCTATTTCATGAGCATGATGAACAAGGTGTTCATGGAGTATTTGGACAAGTTTGTTGTGGTGTTTATTGATGATATTTGGTATACTCGAAGAACGAGGAGGAGCACAAGGAGCATTTGCGCTTAGTTCTCGAGAAACTCAGGGAACACCAGTTGTATGCTAAGTTTAGCAAATGCGAGTTTTGGTTGAAGGAAGTCGGGTTCCTTGGACATGTTATATCGGGAGAAGGTATAGCAGTAGACCCCAGCAAAATTCAGTCAGTCACTGAATGGTTGGCACCCACCTCAGTTAGCGAGATCCGCAGTTTTCTTGGACTCGCCGGTTACTATCGGAGATTCATTGAGAACTTTTCCAAGATTGCAAAGCCAATGACTGAACTGTTAAAGAAGATACTAAGTTTAAATGGACAGAAGATTGCGAGGCAAGTTTCCAGGAGTTCAAGAAACGTTTGACTACAGTGCCAGTGCTAACACTGCCAGATATACATAAGGAGTTCCAAGTGTACTGCGATGCCTCACGCTTAGGACTTGGATGTGTGCTTATGCAGGACGGGAGAGTTGTTTCGTATGCCTCACGACAACTAAAACCTCACGAGTTGAACTATGCCACGCATGATTTGGAGTTAGCAGCCGTAGTGCATGCATTGAAGACCTGGAGACATTATCTTATTGGAAACCGTTGTGATGTGTACATGGACCATAAGAGTTTGAAGTACATTTTCACCCAGAAGGAGCTGAACCTTCGACAGAGGAGATGGTTGGAGCTTATAAAGGATTATGACATGAAGCTACACTATCATCCAGGAAAGGCCAATGTCGTAGCAGACGCTTTGAGCCAAAAGAGTTATGCTAATATCCTTGAAAGCAAGGGACTGCCGAAGGAATTAGCAAAGGACATCATGGAACTTCGATTGGAGATTGTTCCTAGAGGATTTATTGCAACAATGGAGGTCCAGTCGACATTGCTGGACAAAATTCGGGAAGCTCAGAAGGATGACAAAGAGATTGCCGAGATAAAGGAGAAGATGGGCAAAGGAAAGGCCAAAGGTTTTCATGAGGATGAGCATGATACCTTGTGGTTTGAGGACCGAGTTTATGTGCCCAATAACTAGGAGATTAGGAAGTTAATACTTCAAGAGGCCCATGACTCACCATACTCGATACACCCCGGAAACACCAAGATGTATTTGGATTTGAAGGAACATTTCTAGTGGACCGGTATGAAGAAGGATATTGCCGAGTATGTAGCCGTATGTGATGTATGTCAGCGCGTGAAGGCAGAGCATCAGAAGCCAGCAGGACTGTTACAGCCTATGCCGATACCCGAATGGAAGTGGGATAAACTAGGCATGGACTTTATCACCGGATTGCCCAGGACCAAAGCGGGATATGATTCCATATGGGTAGTAGTTGATTGCTTGACCAAAGTAGCTCACTTCATCCCAGTGAAAACCACCTATACAAGTGCAAAGTTGGCCAAGCTATATATGTCCAGGATCGTATGTCCACATGGAGTTCCGAGGACCATCGTATCAGATCGAGGAACACAGTTTACCTCAAAGTTTTGGCACCAGTTGCACCAGACTTTGGGAATGCGATTGGAGTTTAGTACATCATTTCACCCGCAGACAGATGGACAAACAGAGAGAGTCAACCAAATTCTGGAGGACATGTTGAGAGCCTGTGCGCTAGATTATGGATCTAGTTGGGATGACAATTTGCCATACGCAGAGTTTTCATACAACAATAGCTATCAAGCCAGTTTGAAGATGGCACCGTTTGAAGCCCTGTGTGGACGAAGGTGCAGAACACCGTTAATGTGGGATGAGGTAGGAGACCGACAGTTGTTTGGACCAGACTTGATCAAGGAGTCTGAGGAGAAGGTTAAATTGATTCGTGACAGACTGAAGATTGCTCAGTCCAGGCAGAAGAGTTATGCTGACTCAAAACGCAAGGAGGTAACCTATGAAATTGGAGATCGAGCATATCTACGAGTATCACCCTTGCGAGGAGTGAAACGTTTTGGAGTTAAGGGAAAGTTAGCCCCGAGATTTGTAGGACCGTATCGTATTTTGGAACGGATGGGAGAAGTTGCCTACAAGTTGGAGTTACCCGAGGGATTGTCAGGAGTTCATGATGTGTTTCACGTTTCACAGCTAAAGAAATGTCATGCTGAGATGGCAGATATACCGCTAAGAGATACAGTACCCTTGGAGGCAATTCAGTTGGACAGTGATTTGACCTACGAGGAAAAACCAGTTAAGATTCTTGAGTTTGCCAGCAGAGTCACCCGCAGTAAGGTTATCAAGTTTTGTAAAGTTCAGTGGAGCCACCATACCGAGGATGAAGCCACATGGGAACGACAGGATGATCTCCGCAAAGACCACCCACACCTATTTTCTAGCCATCCCGAATCTCGAGGGCGAGATTCATCTTAAGGGGGGTAGGTTTGTAACATCCCAAATTTTCAATTTGGAATGTTATACATAGTCATCCATGCATATCATATTTTATTCGCATTTCGTCTCGCGATCCTCAAAATCCTAAGCAACTCAAGGACCCTCGGAGAGAGTTGGGGATTTCCCGGTTTTCAAATTTAATTTTATCAAAATTTGAAACGAGGATTTTTGGTTTTAATTATTTTCTCTCCAAAAATATTTCATACTAAAATATATGAGAGGAGATAATATGACTTCTCCAAGATAATTGAAATATTGGAGGAAAAATATTAAAATCAAATATCAGTTTTATTTGGATTTTATTGCAATTTTGTTTGCATTAGAAAAATTGCACGTTTTTCAAAATTGCATTTTAGGGCCAAGAAAATGTTCATCTCGTTCTAAATATTTTATTTAGACGGTGAAAATTTATTTTGGCATTTTTAGATTTTTTATTTATTTTTCTAGGATTTTATTTCGGTCGGCGAATTTTTTTAAAAAAAGGTTCCCGCACCCGACTAGGCCTAAGGCCCAGCTGAGCCAGGCCGGCCCAGCCGCCGCCACCGCTGCCGCCTCCTACACGCGCGCACGCGCCGCCGCCGCCACTCAGACCGGAGTCCGAGTTGGACTCCGCCTCCGCCGCGCCTTGCCCCCTCCTCCAAGCCGCCGCCCCTGCCCCCTTTATATACGCCGCCACCCCCGCCCCCAACACCACACCACCACCGAAGCCGCCGTCAGCCCCGCCAACGCAGCCGCCGCCGCCCGCGCTAGCCGCCGCCGCCGTCGCTTGCTGCCGCCGCCGCAGCCCCGCGCCGCCACCGCCGAGCACCGCCGCCCCCGCGAGCCGCCGCCCTGCCGCTGCCCCGCCTCGCCAGAGCCCCCTCGCCGGAGGTAGACACCAGACTCCGCCGCCGTTTTTTTTAAACCGTTCGGTTTTTTTAAAAACCCTAGATCCGTTTTTTTGGATTCGCTGGTTTTTCTCGGTTCTTCTAGTTAGCGGACGTTCGTCCGTACGTTCATTTTAATGAACGGTTTTCGCCCGTTAGTTACAGCTAACGAACGCTCGTTCGTTAGTCTGTTCATGAGTTTTCTTTTATCGGATTTATTTCGCGATTTTTCTGATCGCGATTTCTGATCCGATTTTAGTTTCTGTTTATCTTTTCGCTCGTTAGTCGGAATCAGGCGATTCAAGCGCCTAGAGTTTCGTCCCGAAACCCTCTTTCCATTTAACCAACTCAAACAAGTTTTTTCTACTTGAAAATTTGACCTAGTTTCAGATTAGTAAACGAAGCTTCTTTCTTTCGCAGTTTGAGTTTTGTTGCTCTGTTTGATTTGATTATTTTTGCGAACCCAAGTTCTTAAGTTGAAACTTCTGGTCAACCCTCTTTTATTCGAGTTTTGATTGTGCATAGTTGCTTGTTACTTTTGTATGCTATTGTTTGCTTGCGATAGAACACCCGGAGTGCGAAGCGTGCTACTACGAGTCCCTAGGTTTTGTAGATCGTCAGCAAGGCAAGTTACACTTTGATCATACCCCTTTATCACCCAGTTTTTATGCATTAGTTCCAATCCTCAAACATTGCATGATTAGGATGTCATTAACTTGTGGGTTGGGAAGTAGTTGATGAGGTAGAACCTATTGCCCTGTTACATTCAAACCCTTGGGAGTTACTCTGCGCGTTGCTTATATTACTATGCTATGCTATGTTCATAGACGTGGTTTGGGTTTGAGTGAAATCCATGACAGATGTGAGTTTGTTAAATTAACGGTTCAACTTAAGGTGGCAACTTAATCAAACAACTGGGTGGATTGAGGCACCTGGAGTACCCAGTGTTGCCTGTATTTTTTTGGAAATCCCAGAGTACCCGTGTGATCTTCCTATGGATCGCCACCCAGGCTCAAAGGGAACTGAGATGATTCATGCTAGAAACTTCTGTGTGCAGCCACAAGCTATTATGGGCTCTAGCATAGTTGAGTAAGTTACGTGAAGCTCTTGAAGAGGCAGATCAGCAGGTAGTGGGATGTAGGTTTGGTATGGTCTGTCCGGAGTAGAGAGTTAATGTTTCTGAAAGACCGTGTCTCGGTCATCCGTTTCTCAAACACCCTGTAGTGCGAGAAATCCAACAGAGGCGATCGAGTCTTGTGGGGAAAAGTGCGCAAACCTCTGCAGAGTGTACAATCTAATCATGGTTAGCCGTGTCCCCGGTTATGGACAATTCTTGAGTCTCTAGTACTTGGGTTATCACAAGTATCTCATCATGTTTAACTAATATTGTTGGGTTGTTAATCACTTTAATTGGGATTGAGTTGGAGGAACCTTCTCAATGTTGTTCAACCACCATGATAGTTAAATTAAAATCTATTCCTTTGTTGTAGGGAAAAATTGGCTTTTCGCAAAACTGTAACCATAGAGCTTTCCACCAGCCAAATATGCATGTAGTGATAGCATTATTCTGTTCTTGCTCTACTGTGTTACTTTGCCAGCATATTCCATGTACTGACCCATTTTCAGGCTGCAACGTATTATGTTGCAGACTTTTCATACGAGGAGTAAGGTTCGTTAGGTCGTTGCCGTGTAGCTCAGCTATGCCGTTGGAGTTGATGGACTCACTTTATCTTCCAAGCCTTCCGCTGTTATCGTATTAGATGGCCTTAAGCCATACTATTGTAATAAGTTCTCTCTTGAGACATTCGATGTAATAAGTGTGTGATTGCTACTCTGTTATAAATCCTTCAAGTACTGTGTGTGTCAGCATTACCGACCCAGGGATGACACTGAAGCATAGAGGCTTGACCATCTGAGGCCGGGTCGCTACATAGAAGCACTCAGTCTTAGGCTTAGGTCCAGACTTGGGCTTCTTCACTTGAGCAACAACTTATTTGCCGTTCTTCTTGAAGTTCCCCTTCTTCCCTTTGCCCTTCTTCTTGAAACTAGTGGTCTTGTTGACCATCAACACTTGATGCACCTTCTTGGTTTGTACCTCCGCAACCTTTAGCATCGCGAAGAGCTCGGGAATTTTCTTATCCATCCCTTGCATATTATAGTTCATCACGAAGCTTTTGTAGCTTGGTGGCAGTGATTGAAGAACTCTGTCAATGACACTATCATCAGGAACATTAAGTCCCAGTTGAGTCAAGTGGTTGTGGTACCCAGACTTTCCGAGTATATGTTCACTGACAGAACTATTCTCCTCCATCTTGCAGCTATAGAACTTATTGGAGACTTCATATCTCTCAATTCGGGAATTTTCTTGCAATATTAACTTCTACTCCAGGAACATCTCATATGCTCCATGACGTTCAAAACTTCGTTGAAGTCCCGATTCTAAGACGTAAAGCATGGCACACTGAACTATCGAGTAGTCACCAGCTTTGCTCTGCCAGACATTCATAACATCTGGTGTTGCTCCTGCAGCGGGCTTTCCACCTAGTGGTGCTTCCAAGACGTAATTCTTCTATGCAGCAATGAGGATAATGCTGAAGTTACGGATCCAGTCCGTGTAGTTGCTACCATCATCTTTCTACTTAGCTTTCTCTAGGAACGCATTAAAATTCAAAGGAACAGTAGCACGGTCCATTTATCTAGAACAACATAGACATGCAAAATACTACCAGGTACTAAGTTCATGATAAATTAAAGTTCAATTAATCATATTACTTAAGAACTCCCACTTAGATAGACATCCCTCTAGTCATCTAAATGATCACATGAGCCATATCAACTAAACCATGTCCGATCATCACGTGAGATGGAAAAGTTTTCATTGGTGAACATCACTATGTTGATCATATCTACTATGTGATTCATGCTCGACCTTTTGGTCTCAGTGTTCCGAGGCCATATCTGCATATGCTAGGCTCGTCAAGTTTAACCTGAGTATTCTGCTTGTGCAAAACTGGCTTGCACCCATTGTATGTGAACGTAGAGCTTATCACACCTGATCATCACGTGGTGTCTCGGCATGACAAACTGTAGCAACGGTGCATACTCAGGGAGAACACTTATACCTTGAAATTTAGTGAGAGATCATCTTATAATGCTACCGCCGTATTAAGCAAAATAAGATGCATAAAAGATAAACATCACATGCAATCAATATAATTGATATGATATGGCCATCATCATCTTATTCATTTGATCTCCATCTCCAAAGCACCGTCATGATCACCATCGTCACCAGCTTGACACCTTGACCTCCATCGTAGCATCGTTGTTGTCTTGCCAACTATTGCTTCTACGACTATCGCTACCGCTTAGTGATAAAGTAAAGCAATTACATGGCGATTGCATTTCATACAATAAAGCGACAACCATATGGCTCCTGCCAGTTGCCGATAACTTTGTTACAAAACATGATCATCTCATACAACAATTGATATAATCACGTCTTGACCATATCACATCACAACATGCCGTGCAAAAACAAGTTAGACGTCCTCTACTTCGTTGTTGCAAGTTTTACATGGCTGCTACGGGCTTAGCAAGAACCGTTCTTACCTACGCATCAAAAACCACAACGATTTTTCGTCAAGTGTGCTATTTTAACCTTCAACAAGGACCGGGCATAGTCACACTCGATTCAACTAAAGTTGGAGAAACAGACACCCACTAGCCACCCATGTGCGAAGCACGTCGGTAAACCAGTCTCATGAACGTGTTCATGTAATGTCGGTCTTGGCCGCTTCATCCAACAATACCGCTGAATCAAAGTATGAGATGCTGGTAAGCAGCATGACTATTATCACCCACAACTCTTTGTGTTTTACTCATGCATATAACATCTATGCATACACTTTGCTTGGATTCCACTCTTGGGGAACGCAATATTTCAAAAAAATTCCTACGATCATGCAAGATCTATCTATGAGATGCATAGAAACGAGATGGGAGACTGTGTCTACGTACCCTCGTAGATCGAAAGCAGAAGCATTTTAGTCACGCGGTTGATGTAGTCGAACATCTTTGCGATCCAACCGATCAAGTACCAAATGCACGGCACCTCCACGATCTACACACCTTCAGCTCGATGACGTCCCTCGTACTCTTTGATGTCTACTACACAACCTTCTTCTTGTAGACGTTGTTGGGCCTCCAAGTGTAGAGGTTTGTAGGACAATAGAAAATTTCCCTCAAGTGGATGACCTAATGTTTATCAATCCGTGGGAGGCGTAGGATGAAGATGGTCTCTCTCAAACAACCCTGGAACCAAATAACAAAGAGTCTCTTGTGTCCCCAACACACCCAATACAATGGTAAATTGTATAGGTGCACTAGTTCGGCGAAGAGATGGTGATACAAGTGCAATATGGATGGTAGATATATGTTTTTGTATTCTGAAATTATAAAAACAGCAAGGTAACTAATGGTAAAAGTGAGCAAAAACGGTATTGCAATGCATTGAAACAAGGCCTAGTGTTCATACTTTCACTAGTGCAAGTTCTCTCAACAATAATAACATAATTGGATCATATAACAATCCCTCAACATGCAACAAAGAGTCACTCAAAAGTCACTAATAGCGGAGAACAAATGAAGTGATTATTGTAGGGTACGAAACCACCTCAAAGTTATTCTTTCTGATCGATCTATTCAAGAGTTCGTACTAGAATAACACCTTAAGACACAAATCAACCAAAACCCTAGTGTCACCTTGATACTCCAATGTCACCTCAAGAATCCGTGGGTATAATTATACGATATGCATCACACAATCACAGATTCATCTATTCAACCAACACAAAGAACTTCAAAGAGTGCCCCAAAGTTTCTACCGGAGAGTCAAGAAAAAAACGTATGCCAATCCCTATGCATAAGTTCACAAGGTCATGGAACTCGTGTAACGATCTGACCCAAAATTGGTCAAGTCTCTATGTAGCTGTACCATCCCAAGATCATGCTAGCACACACAGTACATTGATGCAAAGATTCAAAGTTCAATCACACTTGAATTTATTACACGATTCTCATATAGAGTGTTTATTACATCATAATAAATTCGGCCAAAGGCCAACTCATGAGAAATAAAGTAAATAAAGCTACGGAAGCGTAGATAAGCGATTCCATCCGACTCCATAGGGCAATCGCCAAGCGTAGATCGTAGCCTCACTCCTAGTCGGAAAACTCCACTGCAACATGAGACGTTGCAGCCGTGTAGGTCAGCATTTTGAATATGCCGGCAAGTCATAGAGAGAACAACAAACAATAATACTAACACTATATGCAATTTGGCTGTGGGGCTCTAAGTTTTATATTTTTGTGAAAAAGCCAGTTTTTCCCTACAACACAGGACTTGCTTGCAATTACTACAAAATGTTGGTTGTTAATGAGATGGTTCCGCCAACCAGTGTCTCATACCCGAAATTATTAATAACCCATCAATTAATTAATTATGTTCAGTGTTTAGATTTCTGAAATACTCCAATTTCCAGAGGCTCATTTGTCCGTAACCGGGGACACGGCTAATCGATTAGGTTGTTACTCTGCAGAGTCTTGTGCACTTTACCCGCAAGATTCGTTCCCTCCTTTATGTCCTCGCACTGCCTGGTGCTTGAAGATGGGACGAACGAAACAGGGTCTTCCGTACAGTTTCTCTGGGCACTGCCGGTGCCCATCCATGTCCTACCGATCTTCTACATCTGTTGGCACCGTCCGTCCAGAGTCACGCCTAAGGTCAACCCAGCCAGAGCCCATAATGGCTTGCGGCTGCACAGGTAAGCTTCCGGTCAAGGGGTATCCATCCGTCTCTTCGTGGCTGGGTGAAGCTTTCCGCAAGATGTCATGGTGCTTCTCCATGCATCCCGGCCATCCGCTGGTTTCTCCAGGGTGCCCGTCAATCGTCCTCCACCCAATAGTGAATTTGAAGTCCATCTTGAGCTTGAAGTCATGGGGTTGTCACCATCTTAACTCTCACATCTCCCTTATGAATCTCTCAACCAACCCCGTCTACGAGCATAGCAAAATAAACTACATCGCCCCGGGCAATGATAACAAGGGGAATTGGGTTCATCCTACCTCATGATACTACTCAAGAACATAACTTAAAATTCTCCTACTGCATGCATGGTGGGGGGAAATAATTCTAATGCAACAAAATCATAGGTATTGTAAAACATGATCAAATGACTTGCCTGGCTGATGGTCTTCAAACGCTTATGACTCGAGATAGCAAGCTTCGCACTCCGGAAATTCTATCGAGTCAAACAATAGCACAAATAAATATCCCACTAAATAACATAACAGCAAGCTAAAGGAAATCACACAAGCACTCAAACCAAAACCAAAGAAAACTCAAAGAACTCCAAACCAACAACTAGCAAGAAAAAAATAAACATTTTATTTTTCTGTAAATAAAATTTCATGTTCTAAAACTACAGAAACAAATCTGAAATAGATTATAACAGAGGTAAAATAAAATCTTAAATTAACTAGAACAACAGAAAACAACAGCAATCTAAAAAAACTAGAAAAGCTTGTTTTCAGGTAAAACTAATTTTAATAAAGACTAAAAATACCCAAATAAATCCCTACTGCTAGGCAAGGTCAAAACAAAGCAGTGACAAAAAGAATTACTAAGATAAAATAATCCTAACTCAAAATTATAGCGGAAATAATAATCCAACTAAAACTAAAATAAAACTATTTTTACAAACTAAAACCTGGCCGAATCTATTTTCTACAGAAACTATAGGAAATTTATGAACTAACAAAAAAAGAAACAACTAAAAATAATAAATAACCTAAAAGATATAGAATTTTCAAGATTGGAACTATTCTGTTTTAAAACAGAAACGAAAATAAAACTAAAAGAAACTAACGCGCTAACGGGCCGAAACAGTGAGCACTCTAAAACTAAATAGCGCCTAAGCGATTAATAGACCACTGCGTCCATGGGCTAACAGAAATAAACCGGTCGGGCCGGTCTAACTAAACCAGGAACTAAACCAGAATAAAACCAAAACTAAAACCGATCTAATCAAAAAAAATTAACCCTTCACTACTTCTAATCTACGTAGTAGATTGCAGATCGAACGGTGGAGGGGGGGGTCTGGTGGCTCACAGCGGTGACGATGGACAACGGCGGCTCGAGCGATGGTGGCGATGGCGGTTTCGGTGGTCGGCGAAGGTGACAAATACGTCGGGCGGATGCGGTGGAGTTAGGGAAGGTCGGGCGTGGCCTTGGTGGAGCTCGGGAACGACAGTGGCGGTCGGGGCGACAGCGGCTGCTCCCAGGTGAGCTGCAGCTCCGGCGAGCGGCGGTCGAGCTCCGGGCGACGGCTTCGACGGTTCCTGGGCGGCGATAGGATGTAAAAGAGGTGCGGAATGAACATGCGGTTCGGGTGGTGTAGCGTGGAAGCAAGGGGGATGCTCACCGGTGGCAGAAGCGACGGCGAACCGAGGCGGCGGTGGCGAGATGCGTTCGGCGAGGGCGCGAGCTATGGGTGGATTTGAGCTTAGGGTTTTACGAGGATTGAGGGAGGAGGCCGAGGGGTTTATATAGGGCAAAGTCTTGGAGGAGGGGTCAACTCGGGATCACGATCCAAGGAAGATCGGAACCGCGACGCGCTCTGGACGTGCTCTGGTTTGGTTTCGTGAGTGAGGGGTTGGGGATGAGGGCGGGCCCCGCAGGTCAGTGGGAGAGAGAGGGGAGGGGGCGTGCGGGTGACCGATCGGGAGCGGCTTCGGGCGTGTGGCGCGGAGCTGGGCTGGCCGGCTAGGGCGCGTTGGTGGGTTGCGGCGTTGCTGGGCCTGTTGGCCGGGCCGCTCGCTGGGCCTTTTTCCTTTTTTTTGAATTAAAGCAGCAAGGAAAAATACAATATAGAGGAATATATAATGTTTTTATATGGGACATATATCTATCAATAAAATCAGAAAAATAAATACTACAACATGAACATTTTTCTAGAGGCGAAACGGAAACTAAAAAAACATTTTCTGCAAATTCCAAATAATTCAAATTTGAATTCAACTTTTTGGCAATATTTTCTTCTGACATTTTTTTGGAGTGTCATGTTTGCTCCTCTCATACTTTTGCACAAGTATTCGTCAGGTATTTTTGAAATAAATTTCAATTGCCAAATTCAAATAAAAATCAAATGCCTCTGAAATTTCCAAATGCCATTCAATTCAAACAAAATGCATAGATGCTTAGCTACTAATTGTAAAACATTCCAAATTGAAAATTTGGGATGTTACAAACCTACCCACCTTAAGATGAATCTCGCCCTCGAGATTTTGGTTGGCTAGCAAATAGGTGCTGGTGGTCTTGGCGGAGCCGGGCTAGCCGGCTCGGGCACGTTGGTGGGCTGCGGCGTTGCCGGGCCTGTTGGCCTGGCCGCTCGCTGGGGCTTTTTCCTTTTTTTTGAATTAAAGCAGAGAGGAAAAATATAATATAGAGGAATATATAATATTTTTATATAGGACATATATCTATCAATAAAATCAGAAAAATAAATACTACAACATCAACATTTTTCCAGAGGCGAAACAGAAACTAAAAAAACATTTTCTGCAAATTCCAAATAAATTCAAATTTGAATTCAACTTTTTGGCAATATGTTCTTGTGACATTTTTTTGGAGTGTCATGTTTGCTCCTCTCATACTTTTGCACAAGTATTCGTCAGGTATTTTTGAAATAAATTTCAATTGCCAAATTCAAATAAAACTCAAATGCCTCTGAAATTTCCAAATGCCACTCAATTCAAACAAAATGCATAGATGCTTAGCTAAGAATTGTAAAACATTCCAAATTGAAAATCTGGGATGTTACAAACCTACCGACCTTAAGATGAATCTCGCCCTCGAGATTCGGGTTGGCTAGCACATTGGTGCGGGTGGTCTCGGCGGAGATCTTCTTCTTGCTCCCAGGTGGCTTCCTCCTCGGAGTGGTGGATCCACAGAACCTTGCAAAACTTGATGATCTTGCTGCGGGTAACTCTGTTCGCAGTCTCGAGAATTCTGACGGGTTTCTCCTCATAAGTCAGATCACTGTCAAGCTGTATGGCCTCTAGGGGCACCGTGTCCCTCAAAGGAATATCGACCATCTCAGCATGTCATTTCTTCAGCTGGGAAACATGGAAGACATCATGAACTCCTGACAATCCTTTCGGCAATTCCATCTTGTATGCAACTTCTCCTCTGCATTCGAGGATTTTGTATGGGCCAATGAACCGCGGTGCTAACTTTCCTTTAACACCAAATCTCTTGATTCCACGAAGGGGGGACACACGGAGATATGCTCGGTCTCCAACTTCATACGTTATCTCCTTGCTTTTACTGTCAGCATAACTCTTCTATCTCGACTGGGCTATCTTGAGTCTATCTCGAATTAGCTTGACTTTCTCTTCGGAGTCTCTGATAAGATCGGGACCAAAAAAATTTCGGTCTCCAACACCATCCCACAACAATGGTGTTCTGCACCTCCTTCCGTAGGGGCCATCTTCAGACTGGTCTGATAGCTTTTGTTGTATGAGAACTCTGCGTATGGCAGGTTGTCATCCCAGCTAGACCCGTAGTCTAGCGCACATGCTCTCAACATGTCCTCCAGAATCTGGTTGACTCTCTCGGCCTGTCCATCTGTCTGCGGATGAAAAGCTGTGCTAAATTCCAGCCTCGTACCCAAAGTTTCATGCAACTGATTCCAAAATTTTGAGGTAAATTGTGTTCCTCTATCTGACACGATACTCCTCGGAACTCCATGCAGATGTACGATCCTGGTCATGTATATCTTGGCTAACTTAGCGCTGGTATATGTGGTCTTCATGGGGATGAAATGAGCTACCTTGGTCAAGCGATCAACTACTACCCAGATAGAATCATAACCTGAACGGGTCATGGGTAATCCTGTGATAAAATCCATTCCAAGTTTTTCCCATTTCCACTCGGGTATCGGCAAAGGTTGAAGTAACCATGTCGGCTTGTGGTGTTTCGCCTTTACTCGCTGACAAACATCACATACTGCTACATACTCGGCAATATCCTTCTTCATACCTGTCCACCAGAAACTTTCCTTCAAGTCCAGATACATCTTGGTGTTGCTTGGGTGAATCGAGTACGGTGAATCATGGGCCTCCTGAAGAATTAACTTCCTGACCTCCGGGTCATTGGGCACATAGATATGATCCTCAAACCATAAAGTTCCGTGTTCATCCTCACGAAAACCTTTAGCCTTTCCATTAGTCATCTTTTCCTTTATCTCTGCAATTTCCTTGTCCGTCTTCTGGGCTTCTCGGATCCTTTCGGTCAAAGTGGATTGAATATCCAAGGTGGCGACAAATCCTCTTGGTATTATCTCCAATTGGAGATCTCTGAGATTGTCGGCTAATTCCTGAGGTAATCCTCCAGCTATGTGGGTGTTCACATAGCTTTTACGGCTCAAGGCATCTGCTACAACATTTGCCTTCCTTGGGTGATAATGCAATCTCATGTCATAGTCCTTGATCAATTCAAGCCATCTCCTCTGCCAGAGGTTCAACTCCTTCTGCGTGAAAATATACGTCAAGCTCTTATGATCCGTGTAAACATCACAACTATTTCCAACATGGAAATGTCTCCAGGTCTTGAGTGCGTGCACTACGACTGCTAACTCCAAATTGTGTGTGGCGTAATTCATCTCGTGAGGTCGTAGCTGTCGGGAGGTATAAGCTACAACTTTTCCTTCCTGCATGAGCACTCCTCCGAGTCCTTGATGAGAAGCATCACAATATACCTGGTAATCCTTGTGTATGTCCGGCAAAATGAGCATTGGGGCTATAACCAGACATTTCTTCAGCTCCATAAAACTGGCTTCACAATCCTCGGTCCAAACGTACTTAGTTTCCTTCTTCAACAGCTCTGTCATGGGCTTAGCAATCTTGGAGAAATTCTCAATAAATCTCTGATAATATTCTGCAAGTCCGAGAAAACTGCGGATCTCCTTGACTGAGGTGGGGGACTGCCAGTTGGTGACCGATTCAACCTTGGTGGGGTCGACTGCTATTCCTTCTCCTGAAATAACATGTCTGAGGAATCTGACTTCCTTCAACCAAAATTCACATTTGCTGAACTTGGCATATAACTGATGTTCTCGGAGTTTCTCCAGAACTAGACGCAAATGTTCCTTGTGCTCTTCCTCACTCTTGGAGAAAACCAATATGTCAACGATGAACACTATGACAAACTTGTCCAGATATTCCATAAATACCTTGTTCATCATGCTCATGAAATACGCAGGGGCATTAGTCAATCCGAATGACATGACTGTGTACTCATATAAACCATACCTGGTGGTGAAAGCTGTTTTGGGTATATCCTGTTCACGAATCTTCAGCTGATGATACCCTGATCGAAGATTGATCTTGGAGAATACTTTGGCTTTGACTAGCTGATCAAATAAATCATTAATCATCAGCAGAGGGTACTTATTCTTGATGGTCACATCGTTCAATGAATGATAATCCACAACCATTCTCACTGTTCCATCCTTTTTCTCTACCAAAAGGACTGGGGCTCTCCAAGGTGGCAAACTTGGGCGAATATATCCTTTCTCCAATAATTCCTTGATCTGCTTCTTGATCTCTTCCAAATCATTCGGGGGCATCCGATAAGGTCTCTTGGATATTGGGGCTATGCCAAGTAATAACTCGATCAAAAATTCTATTTCTCTATCCGGTGGCATTCCTGGTAATTCCTCCGAAAATACATCTGGAAAATCTTGTACTACAGGCACTTCCTCCTGAACAACTCCCGTGAGGGAATTCACCCGATTCTTCATCAGTGTGCATCTGGATACATACTTGATCCTCTTCTGCTCCGGGATGGTGAGCAAAATCGTCTTGCGGGCACAGTCGATGTTCCCTTCAAACTTCGTCAACCAGTCCATGCCTAGGATCACGTCCAATCCCTGGGATTCCAATACTATGAGGTCTACGGGAAAATCGTGATTTCCGATGCTGAGGGTCGAATGACAGCCTAAGCCTGCCGTCATCTCTCCTCCTGGGGAAGTGACCTGAAGGGGGGTTCTAAGGGTTCTAGTGGGCAACCCATACTTTTCCACAACTACCCTTGATATGAATGAATGCGTTGCACCAGAATCAAACAGTACCAATACTGGACGTGAATTTAATAAAACTTACCAACCACAGTGTTTGGCTGATCATAGACGTCCTCCACGTCGATGTGGTTCACCTGGGCATGAGGAAAAGGATTGGGATTCTTTGCTGAGCTTCCATTGCTGTTGCCATTCCCAATCCTCTGCTTGGCTGCCGGACAATCGGTGGCATAGTGTCCTGTCTTCTGGCACTTGAAACAGGTGATATGACTCAGATCCTTCTGAGCCGGAGCAGGACGGTACTGGTTGCCATTGCTTGACTTGGAGTTGTTGTCGTGGTTGCGATTGTTCCCATTCCCTCCATGGTTATGTCCTCCATGATTATGTCTTCCATGGGTGTGATGGGTATGTCCTCCCGAGTATGGGGCATAGCGGGGCTTCTGCTAAGCTCCGGAGTTGTACTTTCCCTGGCCATATTTCCGCTTGCGGCTTCCAATCTGCCGCTGCTTGCCTTCAAGTATAGTGGCCTTGTCTACCAACTCCTGGTAGTTGTTGAAGGTAGCCACCATTAGCTGCATTCCCAGCTCATCATTGAGTCCCTCGAGAAACTTCTCCTGCTTTGCGGCATCCGTGGCCACATCATCTGGGGCATAGCGAGATAATTTGCTGAACCCATCCACGTACTGCCCCACAGTACGATTCCCCTGGCGTAAGTTGCGGAACTCACGCTTCTTCAGACTCATGGCTCCAGCTGAGACATGAGTGGCACGGAAAGCCTGCTGGAACTGATCCCATGTCATGGTGGCGACCGGATAAGTGGCGGTGTAGTTCTCCCACCAAGAGGCTGCAGGTCCATCCAGTTAATGTGCGACAAAACGCACCTTCGCAACATCTGTGCATCCAGCAGTTGCTAGCTCCCTTCCGACCTTGCGGAGCCAATCATCAGCTACAATCGGCTCGGTGCTACTAGAGAACACCGGCGGATTCAGCCTTAGGAACCGGGTCAGGTTATCGACAGGGGGTGGTGGCGGTGGATTGTTGTTGTTGTTGCCTTGGTTTTGGATGAGCATTTGCATTAAGGCATTCTGCTGTTGAATCAGCTGGGTGAGCTCCAGCGGGAAAGTGAAACCGGGGTCACGTCTCGGAGGCATCTGGTGTTTTGGAGTGGATGAGAAATTAGAATAGAACAAGGGTCTAATGAGAACATAGCACTGGCCAAATGAATGCACAAACATAATCACACCAATCATTTATTCATTCATCTCAAACAAGGTTTGATTTCGGATTACAAAATCTCACGACTAATTGAACATAACGGCCTAACTGATCGACGAAAAATAAAATAACATGGCGGTCGACTAAATGTCTTCATCAATTATCCTTGCATCCTCTGGTGCGGCGTCCTCCGGTGCGGCGTCCTCTGATGCGGCGCCTCCTCTTGCGGCTTCCTTCGGTGGAGCTCTCTTCATAATCCTCGTCATTACTCACGAGGGGTCCATTATCTCCACTCGGAAAAAGGTCTTATCCCAGGTCCATCTTCTCCTCTAATGCGGCAACATCAATCTTCAGCTTGTCGACTCTCTCCATGAAATCCTTGACTTCATCCTCATGCTCATAGTGGGCTTCACGTGCTGCATCCTCCAGTTCCATTTCACGAAGATGCAACTTTTGGACCGTCTTCAATCTCCTGTGCATCTGAATCTCTAGAGCCCTGATGTGAGCCTCCAAGTCTTGGACATATGAGCGAACGGAGTCGTCATCTATGGTGCAGATGAGCTCTCCATATGCCGTCCTGCGAGAAATCATGGTGTGGTCTGATCCAATCAGCTCGGCCTTGTTTTCCTCCTGGATGCGTCCAAGTGCAGTATGAACTGCTATGTCTCTCCCGAGGATCCAAGTGGGAGCAGTGAACCTGAAGTCAACGGGCGCCGAGAGACTTCCGAAAGTCCTCCCTGGTATGTACCTTAATCCTATAGCGAGGGTCTTCTGGAAATGCCATGATAGGGGTCCCGGTGATAGATGACAGAGCAATCTTCAATTCCTTGGTGATCTTGTCACATCCCTAGTTCTGGTATGACCTAGGCTAGCTAGTCATGTGTGCATCATGTTTAAATTCCATTTAAATTTGAAATGGGGATTTGTAAAACCCTCAGAATCATTTCTGGAAATGACCCAGATAAAAATTTCTCAAAAAAATGTCCAAGAAAATGTTCATGTCTCTCTCTGAAAATATTGGGCAGAGGTAAAATTCAAACCAATATTTTTAGGGGCTCATAAATATTTATTTTGGCCATTTGGAATTAATCCATTAATTATTTGCATTGGATAAACATTTATATATATATATATAATATTGTCCAATAATTCTGAATTTTGGTGAGGGGCTTTGGAATAATCCCTTAGGCCCCTGCAAAAATTGTCAGAATTAAATAAAATGATTTAGTATTTTTATTAAATCAAAACAAATGTCAGAAAAATAGAAAAGAAAACAAAGTAAGGGAAAGGCTTACCTGGCCTTACCTGGCGGCCCAGCTGGCCAGCCCAGCTGGCGGCCCAGCCCACCAGGGGCAGCCCCGTCTTCTACCTCTTGCCAGTAGGCAGAGGAGAAGCCGGGCACGACGCACGCCGTGGCCACGTCTCCCCGCCACCTCCTGCTTCCCCTCCTCGTCGCTCTGGCCTCCCTGGACGACGCCACGCGCCGCCCCGTTCCCCTCTCACTCTCCCGTGCCCATTCCTCTCCTCTCCCTTGCTCTCTCTCACCGCGCCCGAGCGCTGCCGTCACCGCCGTTCGCTATAGCCGCAGCCACCACCTCCCCCTCGCCTCTCCGACAAGCCCGAGAGCTTCGCCACATCTCCCTCTTCCTCTCCGTCAAGCCACAAGACGCCGGACGCCTTGTGGAGCCGCTGTCGCCATCGTCTTCCTCCTCGGACGCCGCCGACCGCCGACTCCGATTCGCCATCTTCAGCGCCTCCCCGAGCCCACTGGCCTGCTCAGCAACTCCGCCGTGAGCTCCCACCTCGAATCCCCCTCTCCCCCTTGTCTTTTGCACGCTGCAGCCGCGACTCCGGTCGAGGCCGAACTCCGGCCGCCGCAAAAGCTGCCGCCGTCGTCGATTTAGTCCACTCCGGCGCGAGCCGTTGCCTCCTTTAGATGCGCGAGACCTTCAGCTACCCGTAGACGCAAACCACACGCAAAACCGATCCCCGTAGCTATTTTCCGGCGAGTTTCCGCCGCGGTTGAGGTCGTCGTCAGCCGAACTCCGGTGGGCTGACGTGGACATTTAGTTAGGCGCTAATCACCACTAACCCCTCTCTAACAGACACTTACAGGCGGGCCCCGCAACAGGTCAAATCCCAGTCAACACGGGATTAACTCCCATTTAACAATGAGCCAATGACATGTGGGACCCGGTCGTTAGGTTTGACCAATCAGCGCTGTTGACTTGCTGACGCAATTAATCCTTTTCTGGATTTAGAATAATTCAGAAATTCCAGAATATATTCAAAACTTCAAAACTTCATAGAAATTCAACCGTAGCTCAGACTGAAATAATTTATATATGAAAAATTATCAGAAAAATTCAATCTATCCATCTGTACCATTTTCATGCATGAAAAACCAATCTATACATGCTGTATAAGGGAAACACTAAAATGGCTTATATAAAGAGCTTATTTTGGAGATGCATTTGAATCTTGGTTCAAATGGATTTCATCCAAATAAAAGCTAGTTGCATTAGCTCAATCAGCATCACATATTCATGCCATGATCATGCATCATATTGTTGCATATGGTTGTGTTTTGATTACCGACACCGTTCCTTCTCGATAGGTCCTGCTCCGGAGACCCTTCCAGAGTACCTGTCTGAGGAGCAGTGCCCCCTGTTGATCTACCAGGCAAGCAAACCCCCTTGTTCATTCCGACATGATCCCACTCTCTCGCTCCTGCTCTCTTTTATTGCATTAGGACAACAGCGAATCAACTGCTACTTTATGCTGCGGTAGTTGAACCCATTCCTCTGCATGACCTGTCATTGCCACAGTAAATAGTTGAAACCCACTAGCATGTGTAGGATTTGATTGAGCCATGTTGTGTTCTTGCCATGCCATGCCTACTATTGCTTAGAGTTGTGTCAGGTCTGGTTCATCGGGAATGAATTGGAGTGGTACGATATGTTCTGGTGCTGAGAGTTAAGCGTGTGAACACGATTTGGTAAAGGTAGCGGTGAGAGGCCATGTAGGAGTACATGGTGGGTTGTCTCACTGGAACCGTCCTTAAGAACTGAGTTCTGTGTAAGTTGTCCAATGACTAGTTACTACCACACATTGGGCTCCAGGCGCTCCAAGCTCTCTTGATTTATTAGCCAACTTGATCTCTGTCCAGGAGTTGCAAATAGTTTCTGGTGTTTGTAGGTAGTGTTAGTAGTCTACCAAGTGGCACCCGGCCAGGTGGGCTTGGGACAGACTAGGCACAAGTGGCACGATGTACCAAGCGTAGATCCATCCGGCGAGGTGGGCTTGGGAACCCTGCACACATCGTTTGGGGCCGTGAGCGACACCCCGGCCGGATCTCCTTGCGGATGGAACCCGAATAGGCGATATACCTGGACTAGAGTCTTGTGTGGTTAGTCAGGTCGTGGCCGACACCCTCGCCAGGCTTCCGCTTGAAGGTTGCCGAGTTACATGACGTGTACATGGTGATAAGTGGTGAGAGCGTGTGTGAAGAAGTACACCCCTGCAGGGTTATCATGATCTATTCGAATAGCCGTGTCCTCGGTTATGGACTTCTTGGATGCTTAAGTGGTACATAGACAACTTGAAGTGGATACCTTAAAACGCTCAAGACAAGTGTGAGTGCTATGGATGGCCTTCTTGTAGGAAGACGGGAATGAATCCATAGTAGTGTATTGACGTGGTGATTAGTGGACTCGTGTGCGCCACCTCAAAAGAGTTACCAGCAGTCGTAGTACAGGATAGCCACTAAGTCAAAGCTGGCTTGCTGCAACTAAACTCCACATTACCTTCTTAATACAAGTGCATGTATGATAGGATCTGATGTAAGTCTTGTTGAGTACCTTTGTACTCATGTTGCTTTATTTATATTTTTGCAGCGGAGACTTTGGTCTTACTAGTTTACGTGGACTTCGACAAGTAGCTTGTACCTCAGCTACGATCTTGATCGGATGTTGTAGATAGTCAGGCTCTTCAGCCTTTTTCATTTGTAGTTGTCTGTACTCAGACATGTAATGCTTCCGCTTGTTGCTTGTATGCTCTGAATGATGGGTCATGTGACCCCTGTTTGTATTTAATGCTATGTGGTTCTTCTAAGCCTTTATCTATATGAGTTTGCGTTATGTTGTGATGCCATGTTGTACCTCACATACTTGCATGTTATGCGTACATGTGACGTGTATTGCTATGTGTGGGATCCGACAATCTAGTTGTTTGTCCTTGGCAGCCTCTCTTATGGGGAAATGTAGTCTAGTGCTTCCTTGAGCCATAGTAGTCCGCTACAGCCCGGTTCACCGGAGTCCTGCTAGTCCAGCACTACTGCTCAGAACACTTGACTGGCCGGCATGTGTTCCACTTCGTTCCTGTGTCTGTCCCTTCAGGAAAATGTCATGCGGTGACTTCCGGAGTCCTGCCTAGCCTGCTACAGCCCGGGTTCCCCGGAGTCCTGTTAGCCCAGTGCTACAGCCCGGATTCATATGCTGTTGACTGACATGTTCGATGTGATTCACGTATGCCTGTCCCCATAGGTTAGCACCGCTTTGGGTTCACGACTAGCCATGTCGGCCCGGGTTCTTTGTCATATGGATGCTAGCGACACTATCATATATGTGAGCCAAAAGGGGCAAACAGTCCCGGGCAAGGTAAGGTGGCACCCGTGGGAATACCGTGCGTGAGGCTGCAAAGTGATATGATGTGTTACATGCTAGATCCGTGTGACTTAGGATCGGGGTCCCGACAGCTTTGGTATCAGAGCCTGACTGCCTGTAGGATTTCCAAGCCAACCTGGTCGAAGTTGAGTCTAGAAATTCTTTAGTTATGTAAGGGAATTGATTGTGGAAGGGAACGTAAGGCTCTTTTTACTCCCTATACCTCATGCCTTCTGATCTGAGTCATCCTATCTTTCCTATGGGGTTAAGGAGCTAGGCTTCCTCTTCTGTCTACTAGGATCACGTGTTACTACTCCGTAGTCTCTTAGGATTGGTTGATCTGAGTCATATCCCAATTCGAGTACTTCCGGTGTAGCCTGTTTAGTAACATCTCAGAATCTTGAGTGATGATGTTGAGTATGGTGCTACCCCGTCTTTTGCAGAATGTCTCATTCTGAGCATTTTACTTCCGTTATGCTGCCAGAATTATCCTAGGAGTTTGAGAGATACTAAATTTCCTTGTGCTACATGTTGCATTCTATAGTTGTTGTTGACCTCGTCCTTGGTTCCGCTTCTCAGGATGTCGTTGGTTAACCGAAGTTCTGTTGCTCGTTGCCTGAACCACAGAGGTGGTAGGGATGAGGAGGATCCTCCCGACCAACCTTAATTGGCAGAGTTCATGTTAGAGATGGAGAGGAACAAGCGTGAGTCTAACCGCTTGTTGGCACGTATCGAGGAGAACACCGCACATCGGTGCAAAGAGTCAGTGACCATCCATGATTTCATTGGTCTGAGACCACCCACCTTCCATCATTCCATTGAGCCACTCGATGCAGATGACTGGCTCTGTAGTATCACACACAAGCTGCGTTCTGTGAACATAGCTGAAGGTGACAAGGTCACCTATGCTGCTTATCACCTGGAAGGTCCTGCTAGTATTTGGTGGCAGAACTATGAGGCTATGCTTCCAGCTGGCCAGATACCCACCTGAGAGATTTCATTGAGGCTTTTCGCGAGCATCACATCCCTCAGGCTCTCATTGACCGCAAGAGAGAAGAGTTTTATAGTTTCACCCAGAGTAAGATGGCTGTTGATGCTTATAGTAGAGAATTTGAGAACCTTGCCCGCTATGCTACAGAAGAAGTGTCCACAGATGCCAAGAAGTAGGCTAGGTTCCGAAAGGGTCTCAACCCCAAGTTGCGTCGTGATCTCCACTTGCATCATTGCAATACATTCCATGCTCTTGTGAACAAGGCCATTAATGCAGAGACAGCTCAACTCACCTACGAGGAATCTCGTAAGCACACCCGTGATTTGGGTTCTTCCTCCGGTTCTAGTTCTCAGAAGCGCCGGATTTGGGTTCCGAACTCCGCTCTTCCACCCGGTTATACACCAAGGCCTTGTTGTGTGGCACCTCACCCAGTTCAACCATATGCTACACCCATGCCTATTGGTAGACCACTTGTCAATGCAGGTCCTTGTCCTACCTCCAAGATTTGTTACAAGTGCGGAGAGCCAGGCCACATTGCCCGTATTTGCACTCCGACCCGTGTTGCTCCACCCCAGCCCGAGAAGTCTGTTGGCCGTGGTAGTAAGCCTTCACACCAGATGATCATTGCCAAGTTAGCTCCCGCTGAACTTGTACGTGTGCATCACGTCTCAGTTAAAGACGCTCATGATGATCCAGATGTCATTCTTGGTACACTCCTTGTCAACTGTCACCCAGCTTCGGTTCTATTCGATACCGGGGCATCTCACTCCTTCATTTCCGAAAGTTATGCCCGTTTGCACGACATGTCATTTTGTGATATGCCCTCCCCACTACTCATTCAAACTCCTGGATCCAAGTGGCAAACTTCTAGGATAAGTTATGGAAATGAAATACATGTTGACAGACTTGTATTTCTAGCTTCCTTGATATCCCTCAAGTCTTCAGATATTAACATCATCTTGGGTATGGACTGGATGAAAGCTCATTATGCCAAGATTGACTGTTACACCAGGTCTGTTCAGCTCACACACCCCTCTGGCAAGATACTCACTGTCTCCACCAAAATTGCAAGGCGTCAACTATATTCTCTAAATGCCAGCCCTCTTCCTGACCTTGAAGATATCCCGGTAGTCCGCGACTTTCCGGATGTCTTTCCAGAGGAACTGCCAGGTATTCCACCTGACAGAGATGTAGAGTTTGTTATAGATCTTATCCCCGGAACCGCCCCAATTTCTAGGAGACCTTACAAGATGGCACCCTTAGAACTAGCCGAGCTTAAGAAACAACTTGATGAGTCCTTGCAAAAGGGTTTCATCCGTCCTAGTTCTTCTCCCTGGGCTTGCCCCATCCTCTTCGTCAAAAAGAAGGATGGTACGGACCGAATGGTTGTAGATTATCGTCCCGTTAATTTGGTCACGATAAAGAACAAGTATCCGCTCCCCAGGATCAATGATTTGTATGATCAGCTCGCTGGATCCTCAGTATTCTCCAAGATGGATTTGAGGTTAGGCTACCGCCAAATCAAGATCAGAAATGGGGATATTCCTAAGACGGCTTTTGTCACTCGTTATGGTCAGTACGAGTACACCGTCATGTCCTTTGGTCTAACCAACGCTCTAGCTACGTTCTCCCGCTTGATGAACTCGATCTTCATGGAATACTTAGATAAGTTCGTCGTAGTTTATCTCGATGATATCTTTATTTACTCGAAGAATGAGGAAGAGCATGCCGAACATCTTAGACTTGTGTTAGAAAAACTCAGAGAGCACCGCCTTTATGCCAAGTTCTCCAAGTGCGAATTTGGTTTGCCAGAATTGACCTATCTCGGCCACGTAATCTCTGGTAAGGGCATTGCTGTCAATCCCGAAAGAGTTCAGGCCGTTCTTGATTGGACTCCGCCTGAAATAGTTAAGCAAGTTAGGAGTTTCCTTGGCCTAGCCAGTTATTGTCGCCGCTTCGTTGAGAACTTCTCCAAAGTGGCCAAACCTCTCATGGAACTTCTCAAGAAAGATAAAAAGTTTGAGTGGTCCCCACATTGTGAGCACAGTTTTCAAGAACTGAAAAGACGCCTGACTTCTGCTCCCATACTTGTGCCACCGAACTTCACTAAGGACTTTGTTATCTATTGTGATGCCTCACGATAGGGACTAGGTTGCATTCTTATGCAAGATCGCCATGTGATTGCCTATGCATCTCGACAGTTGCATCCACATGAGGAGAATTATCCTACACATGATCTAGAGCTTGCAGCCGTAGTCTATGCACTTAAGACATGGCGACATTACCTTCTCGGTAAACGTTGCGAGATTTACACCGATCACCAGAGTCTCAAGTATATCTTCACCCAACTAGATTTGAACCTTAGGCAAAGACGTTGGTTGGAGTTGATCTCAGATTACGACTTAGGGATTACCTACACCCCGGGCAAGGGAAATTTCATGGCTGATGCGCTAAGTCGTAAGTCCTATTGCAACAATCTCATGTTGCAGCAGGGCCAACCACTTCTCCATGAGGAATTATGTAAGCTTAACCTCCACCTTGCTCCTCACAGATTCCTTTCTACCTTGGTGGTGAAACCTACTCTTGTGGATCAAATCATCTCTGCTCAGCAGCAGGATACGGGAATTTCCCGGATCAAGAGAAACATTAACAAAGGAGTTGGTGGTAGTTTCTCTATAGATGATCGTGGTGTTGTTTTCTTTGAGAGTCGCTTGGTGGTCCCCAAGAATCAACATCTTCGACAATTAATCCTTAAGGAGGCGCATGAATCTCCTCTCACGATTCATCCCGGTAGTACTAAGATGTATCAGGACCTACGCCAGAGGTTCTGGTGGACTAGGATGAAGAGAGAAATTGCTCAATTTATTGCTAACTATGACGTTTGTCGTCGCGTTAAGGCAGAGCATCAGAGACCTGCTGGCACCCTTCAACCTTTAGCTATTCCTGAGTGGAAATGGGATAAAGTTGGTATGGACTTCATCACCGGCTTTCCCAGGACCAAGAGAGGGAATAATGCTATCTTCGTAGTCATTGATCGTCTTTCCAAAGTGGCTCACTTCCTACCTGTTCGAGAGAGTATCAATGCTAGTCAGCTCGCTGACTTATATATTTCTCGAATAGTGTCACTTCATCGTGTTCCACTAGAGATCAATTCAGACCGTGGTAGTCTTTTCACTTCTTATTTCTGGGAGAGTTTCCAAACTGCCATGGGCACCCATCTTTCCTTCAGTACCGCTTTCCACCCTTAATCAAGTGGTCAGGTGGAAAGGGTCAACCAGATTCTTGAAGACATGCTTAGAGCTTGTGTTATCTCATTCGGTATGGATTGGGAGAAGTGTCTTCCCTTCGCCGAGTTTGCTTATAACAACAGCTACCAATCCAGCCTCAAGAAAGCTCCTTTTGAGGTTCTGTATGGACGAAGATGTCGAACACCTTTGAACTGGTCAGAAACCGGTGAAAGACAATTCTTTGGACCGGATATGATCCAGGAGGCAGAAGAGCAAGTTCGCGTCATTCGTGAGAATTTGAAAACAGCCCAATATCGTCAAAAGAGCCAGTATGACCGTCGTCATAAGGAAGTGGCTTATGAAGTTGGCGACAAGGCTTATCTTCGGGTTACTCCCTTGAAGGGTACCCATCGTTTTGGTATCAAAGGCAAGTTGGCTCCTCGTTACATTGGTCCATTTCTCATTCTCGCTAAACAAGGAGAGGTTGCCTACCAGTTGGCACTACCCCCACATCTTTCTCGAGTTCATGATGTCTTCCACGTCTCTCAACTCAGGCGTTGCTTCTCGGATCCCATCCGCGGAGTGGACCACGAAACGCTTGATCTCCAAGATAACCTCACTTATCGGGAGTACCCTGTCTGCATCCTTGATCAAGCAGAGCGTGTCACCCGACGTCATAACATCAAGTTTCTCAAGGTTCAGTGGTCTCATCATTCCGAGAGAGAAGCTACTTGGGAGCGTGAAGATCGTCATCGACTTGAGTACCCCACTTTCCTTTCGCCGACTCCTGAATCTCAGGACGAGATTTCTTCGAGTGGGGGCGAGTTGTCACATCCCTAGTTCTGGTATGACCTAGGCTAGCTAGTCATGTGTGCATCATGTTTAAATTCCATTTAAATTTGAAATGGGGATTTGTAAAACCCTCAGAATCATTTCTGGAAATGACCCAGATAAAAATTTCTCCAAAAAAGGTCCAAGAAAATGTTCATGTCTCTCTCTGAAAATATTGGGCAGAGGTAAAATTCAAACCAATATTTTTAGGGGCTCATAAATATTTATTTGGGCCATTTGGAATTAATCCAGTAATTATTTGCATTGGATAAACATTTATATATATATATATATAATATTGTCCAATAATTCTGAATTTTGGTGAGGGGCTTTGGAATAATCCCCTAGGCCCCTCCAAAAATTGTCAGAATTAAATAAAATGATTTAGTATTTTTATTAAATCAAAACAAATGTCAGAAAAATAGAAAAGAAAACAAAGTAACGGAAAGGCTTACCTGGCCTTACCTGGCGGCCCAGCTGGCCAGCCCACCTGGCGGCCCAGCCCACCAGGGGCAGCCCCGTCTTCTACCTCTTGCCAGTAGGCAGAGGAGAAGCCGGGCACGACACACGCCGTGGCCACGTCTCCCCGCCACCTCCTGCTTCCCCTCCTCGTCGCTCTGGCCTCCCTGGACGACGCCATGCGCCACCCCGTTCCCCTCTCACTATCCCGTGCCCATTCCTCTCCTCTCCCTCGCACTCTCTCACCGCGCCCGAGCGCTGCCGTCATCGCCGTTCGCCATAGCCGCAGCCACCGCCTCCTCCTCGCCTCACCGACAAGCCCGAGAGCTTCGCCACATCTCCCTCTTCCTCTCCATCAAGCCACAAGACGCCGGACGCCTTGTGGAGCCGCCGTCACCATCATCTTCCTCCTCGGACGCCGCCGACCGCCGACTCCGATTCGCCATCTTCAGCGCCTCCCCGAGCCCACTGGCCTGCTCAGCAACTCCGCCGTGAGCTCCCACCTCGAATCCCCCTCTCCCCCTTGTCTTTTGCACGCTGCAGCCACGATTCCGGTCGAGGCCGAACTCCGGCCGCCGCAAAAGCTGCCGCCGCCGTCGATTTAGTCCACTCCGGCGCGAGCCGTTGCCTCCTTTAGATGCGCGAGACCTTCAGCTACCCGTAGACGCAAACCACGCGCAAAACTGAGCCCCGTAGCTGTTTTTCGGCGAGTTTCTGCCGCGGTTGAGGTCGTCGCCGACCGAACTCCGGTGGGCTGACCTGGACGTTTAGTTAGGCGCTAATCACCACTAACCCCTCTCTAACAGACACTTACAGGCGGGCCCCGCAATAGGTCAAATCCCAGTCAACACGGGATTAACTCCTAGTTAACAATGAGCCAATGACATGTGGGACCCGGTCGTCAGGTTTGACCAATCAACGCTGTTGACTTGCTGATGCAAGCATGACGCAGTGCTGACGCAATTAATCCTTTTCTGGATTTAGAATAATTCAGAAATTCCAGAATATATTCAAAACTTCAAAAATTCATAGAAATTCAACCGTAGCTCAGATTGAAATAATTTATAAATGAAAAATTATCAAAAAAATTCAATTTATCCATCTGTACCATTTTCATGCATGAAAAACCAATCTATACATGCTGTATAAGGGAAACACTAAAATGGCTTATATAAAGAGCTTATTTTGGAGATGCATTTGAATCTTGGTTCAAATGGATTTCATCCAAATAAAAGCTAGTTGCATTAGCTCAATCAGCATCACATATTCATGCCATGATCATGCATCATATTGTTGCATATGGTTGTGTTTTGATTACCGACACCGTTCCTTCTCGATAGGTCTTGCTCCGGAGACCCTTCCAGAGTACCTGTCTGAGGAGCAGTGCCCCCTGTTGATCTACCAGGCAAGCAAACCCCCTTGTTCATTCCGACATGATCCCACTCTCTCGCTCCTGCTCTCTTTTATTGCATTAGGACAACAGCGAATCAACTGCTACTTTATGCTGCAGTAGTTGAACCCATTCCTCTGCATGACCTGTCATTGCCACAGTAAATAGTTGAATCCCACTAGCATGTGTAGGATCTGATTGAGCCATGTTGTGTTCTTGCCATGCCATGCCTGCTATTGCTTAGAGTTGTGTCAGGTCTGATTCATCGGGAATGAATTGGAGTGGTACGATATGTTCTGGTGCTGAGAGTTAAGCGTGTGAACACGATTTGGTAAAGGTAGCGGTGAGAGGCCATGTAGGAGTACATGGTGGGTTGTCTCACTGGAACCGTCCTTAAGAATTGAGTTCTGTGTAAGTTGTCCAATGACTAGTTACTACCACACATTGGGCTCCGGGCGCTCCAAGCTCTCTTGATTTATTAGCCAACTTGATCTCTGTCCAGGAGTTGCAAATAGTTTCTGGTGTTTGTAGGTAGTGTTAGTAGTCTACCAAGTGGCACCCGGCCAGGTGGGCTTGGGACAGACTAGGCACAAGTGGCACGGCGTACCAAGCGTAGATCCATCCGGCGAGGTGGGCTTGGGAACCCTGCACACATCGTTTGGGGCCGTGAGCGACACCCCGGCCGGATCTCCTTGAGGATGGAACCCGAATAGGCGATATACCTGGACTAGAGTCTTGTGTGGTTAGTCAGGTCGTGGCCGACACCCTCGCCAGGCTTCCGCTTGAAGGTTGCCGAGTTACATGACGTGTACATGGTGATAAGTGGTGAGAGCGTGTGTGAAGAAGTACACCCCTGCAGGGTTATCATGATCTATTCGAATAGCCGTGTCCTCGGTTATGGACTTCTTGGATGCTTAAGTGGTACATAGACAACTTGAAGTGGATACCCTAAAACGCTCAAGACAAGTGTGAGTGCTATGGATGGCCTTCTTGTAGGAAGATGGGAATGAATCCATAGTAGTGTATTGACGTGGTGATTAGTGGACTCGTGTGCGCCACCTCAAAAGAGTTACCAGCAGTCGTAGTACAGGATAGCCACTGAGTCAAAGCTGGCTTGCTGCAACTAAACTCCACATTACCTTCTTGATACAAGTGCATGTATGATAGGATCTGATGTAAGTCTTGCTGAGTACCTTTGTACTCATGTTGCTTTATTTATGTTTTTGCAGCGGAGACTTCGGTCTTACTAGTTTACGTGGACTTCGACAAGTAGCTTGTACCTCAACTACGATCTTGATCGGATGTTGTAGATAGTCAGGCTCTTCAGCCTTTTTCATTTGTAGTTGTCTGTACTCAGACATGTAATGCTTCCGCTTGTTGCTTGTATGCTCTGAATGATGGGCCATGTGACCCCTGTTTGTATTTAATGCTATGTGGTTCTTCTGAGCCTTTATCTATATGAGTTTGCGTTATGTTGTGATGCCATGTTGTACCTCACATACTTGCATGTTATGCGTACGTGTGACGTGTATTGCTATGTGTGGGATCCGACAATCTAGTTGTTTGTCCTTGGCAGCCTCTCTTATGGGGAAATGTAGTCTAGTGCTTCCTTGAGCCATAGTAGTCCGCTACAGCCCGGTTCACCGGAGTCCTGCTAGTCCAGCACTACTGCTCAGAACACTTGACTGGCCGGCATGTGTTCCACTTCGTTCCTATGTCTGTCCCTTCTGGAAAATGTCATGCGGTGACTTCCGGAGTCCTGCCTAGCCTGCTACAGCCCGGGTTCCCCGGAGTCCTATTAGCCCAGTGCTACAGCCCGGATTCATATGCTGTTGACCGACATGTTCGATGTGATTCATGTATGCCTGTCCCCATAGGTTAGCACCGCTTTGGGTTCACGACTAGCCATGTCGGCCCGGGTTCTTTGTCATATGGATGCTAGCGACACTATCATATACGTGAGCCAAAAGGCGCAAACGGTCCCGGGCCAGGTAAGGTGGCACCCGTGGGAATACCGTGCGTGAGGCCGCAAAGTGATATGATGTGTTACATGCTAGATCAGTGTGACTTAGGATCGGGGTCCCGACAGATCTGGACCAGCCTCCTACTGAAAAACATTGTCTCATCTGGCTGGCAAAACTCCGGGAGCAGAATGGGATGAACTTGACGACCATCTAGAATGTTGAAATCAGAGATAACTCAGAAATGAACAGGGGAGAATTACGGAATGATAAGGACATAAAATAAAATAGTTTCTTCCTATGGCTTTCCGATCCTAGGGGTTACGTCCTACGTCAGCGTGTGCTCTGAATACCATCTCTGTAATGACCCGACCAAAAATCGGTCATGTCTCTGTGTAGCTGTACCATCCCAAGATCATGCTGGCACACACAGTACATTGATGCAAAGATTCAAAGTTCAATCACACTTGAATTTATTACATGACTCTCATATCGAGTCTTTATTACATCATAATAAATTCGGCCAAAGGCCAACTCATGAGAAATAAACTAAATAAAGCTGCGGAAGTGTAGACGATAAGCGAGTCCATCCGACTCCATAGGGCAATCGCCAAGCGTAGATTGTAGCCTCACTCATGGTTGGAAAACTCCTCTACAACATGAGACGTTGCAGCCGTGTAGGTCAGCATTTTGAATATGCTGGCAAGTCATAGAGAGAACAACAAACAATAATACGAACACTATATGCAATTTGGCTGTGGGGCTCTAAGTTTTATATTTTTGCGAAAAAGCCAGTTTTTCCCTACAACACAGGACTTGCTTGCAATTACTACAAAATGTTGGTTGTTAATGATATGGTTCCGCCAACCAGTGTCTCATACCCAAAATTATTAATAACCCATCAATTAATTAATTATGTTCAGTGTTGAGATTTCCGAAATACTCCAATTTCCAGAGGCTCATTTGTCCGTAACTGGGGACACGGCTAATCGATTAGGTTGTTACTCTGCAGAGTCTTGTGCACTTTACCCGCAAGATTCGTTCCCTCCTTTATGTCCTTGCACTGCCTGGTGTTTGAAGACGGGACGAACAAAACAGGGTCTTCCGTAGAGTTTCTCTAAGCACTGCCAGTGCCCATCCATGTCCCACCGTTCTTCTACATCTGCTGGCACTGTCCGTCGAGAGTCATGCCTAAGGTCAACCCAGCCAGAGCCCATAATGGCTTGCGGCTGCACAGGTAAGCTTCTGGTCAAGGGGCATCCATCCATCTCTTCGTGGATGGGTGAAGCTTTCCACAAGATGTCATGGCGCTTCTCCATGCATCCCGGCCATCCGCTGGTTTCTCCAGGGTGCCCGTGAATCGTCCTCCACCCAGTAGTGAATTTGAAGTCCAGCTTGAGCTTGAAGTCATGGGGTTGTCATCATATTAACTCTCACATCTCCCTTATGAATCTCTCAACCAACCCCGTCTACGAGCATAGAAAAATAAACTACATCGCCCCGGGCAATGGTAACAAGGGGAATTGGGTTCATCCTACCTCATGATACTACTCAAGAACATAACTTAAAATTCTCCTACTGCATGCATGGTGGGGGAAAATAATTCTAATGCAACAAAATCATAGGTATTGTAAAACATGATCAAATGACTTGCCTGGCTGACGGTCTTCAAAATCATAGGTATTGTAAAACATGATCAAATGACTTGCCTGGCTGACGGGCCGAAACAGTGAGCACTCTAAAACTAAACAGTGTCTAAGCGATTAATAGACCACTGCGTCCATGGGCTAGCAGAAATAAACCGACCTGGCTGGTCTAACTAAACTAGGAACTAAACCGGAATAAAACCAAAACTAAAACCGATCTAATAAAAAAACCCTAACCCTTCACTACTTCTAATCTACGCCGTAGATTGCAGATCGAACGATGGAGGGGGGGGGTCCGGTGGCTTACAGCGGCGACGATGGACGATGGCGGCTTGGGCGACGGTGGCGGTTCCGGTGGTCGGCTAAGGTGACGAAGATGTCGGGCGGATGCGGCGGAGTTAGGGAAGGTCGGGCGTGGCCTTGGTGGAGCTCGGGAACGACAATGGCGGTCGGGGCGACGACGGCTGCTCGCTGGTGATCTCCAGCTCCGACGAGCGGCGGTCGAGCTCAGGGTGACGGCTTCGGCGGTTCCTGGGCGGCGATAGGATTTCAAAGAGGTGCGGAATGAACAGGAGGTTCGGGTGGTGTAGCTCGGAAGCAAGGGGGATGCTCACTGGTGGCAGAAGCGGCGGCGGTGAGATGCGTTCGGCGAGGGCGCGAGCTACGGGTGGATTTGAGCTTAGGGTTTTAGGGGGATCGAGGGAGGAGGCCGAGGGGTTTATATAGGGCAAAGTCTTGGAGGAGGGGTCGACTCGGGATCACGATCCTAGGAAGATCGGAACCGCGGCACGCTCTGGACATGCTCTGGTTCGGTTTCGTGAGCGAGGGGTTGGGGATGAGGGTGGGCCCCGCGGGTCAGTGGGAGAGAGAGGGGAGGGGCGTGCGGCTAACCGATCGGGAGCGGCTTCGGGCGTGTGGCGCAGAGCTGGGCTGGCCGGCTCGGGCGCATTGGTGGGCTGCGGCGTTGCTGGGCCTGTTGGCCTGGCCGCTCGCTGGAGCTTTTTCCTTTTTTTTGAATTAAAGCAGAGAGGAAAAATACAATATAGAGGAATATATAATATTTTTATATAGGACATATATATATATCAATAAAATCAGAAAAATAAATACTACACCGTGAACATTTTTCCAGAGGCGAAACAGAAACTAAAAAAACATTTTCTGCAAATTCCAAATAAATACAAATTTGAATTCAACTTTTTCGAAATATTTTCTTCTGACATTTTTTTGGAGTGTCATGTTTGCTCCTCTCATACTTTTGCACAAGTATTCGTTAGGTATTTTTGAAATAAATTTCAATTGCCAAATTCAAATTCAAATTCAAATAAAACTCAAATGCCTCTGAAATTTCCAAATGCCACTCAATTCAAACAAAATGCATAGATGCTTAGCTAATAACTGTAAAACATTCCAAATTGAAAATTTGGGATGTTACAACTCGCAAGTAGATCACCAAGACATACATCAAGTGGATTACGTGAATATCCCATTGTCACCACAGATAAGGACATGCAATACATACATCAAATGTTCTCAAATCCTTAAAGACTCAATCCGATAAGATATCTTCAAAGGGAAAACTCAATCCATTACAAGAGAGTAGAGGGGGAGAAACATCATAAGATACAACAATAATAGCAAAGCTTGCGATACATCACGATCGTGCCATATCAAGAACACGAGAGAGAGAGAGAGAGTGAGAGAGAGAGAGATCAAACACATAGCTACTGATACATACCCTCAGCACCGAGGGTGAACTACTCCCTCCTCATCATGGAGAGCGCCAGGATGATGAAGATGGTCACCAGTGATGATTCCCCTCTCCGACAGGGTGCCGGAACAGGTCCCGATTGGTTTTTTGTAACATCCCAAATTTTCAATTTGGAATGTTATACATAGGTGATCATATGCATATCATATTTTATTTGCATCTTGTTTGCGGTCCTAGAAATCCTGAGCAACTCAAGGGCCCACGTAGAGAGTTAGGGATTTCACAATTTTCATATTTGAATTTTTCTCAAATTTGAAAAGAGGATCACTTTGGTTTTAATATTTTTCTCTCCGAAATATTTCCAATATAAAAATAAAAGAGAGGAGATAAAAGGACTTATCCACAATAAAGGAAATATTGGAGGAAAATGTTAAAATCAAATAAATATTTTATTTGGATTTTTATTGCTATTTTATTTAAATTAGAAAAATATGCATTTTTTGAAATTGCATTTTTAGGCCAGAAAAATGTTCACCTTGTTCTAAATATTTTATTTGGACGGTGAAAATTGTTTTTGGCATTTTTAGAATTTATTTATTTAGGATTTTCTACGGCTGGATTATATAAAAAAAGTCGCGCGCCCGACTCGGCCAATGGTCCAATTGATCCAGGCCGCCGCCGCCGCAGCCCACCCGCTCGCCCCGACCGACTCCAGGCGGGAGCCCGGCCGACGCATGCTGCCGCAGCTGAGTCCGGGGAGGAGTCCTCCTCCCGGCGACTGTCAGGACCCCGATTCCAAGTCACATCGATCTAGCCGGTAACACCTCATATCACATTGCGGCCTCACGCACGGTATCCCCACGGGTGTCGCCTTACCATGCCCTGGGACCGTTCGCGCCTTTTGGCTCACGTATATGATAGTGTCGCTAGCATCCATATGACAGAGAACCCGGGCCGACATGGCTAGTCGTGAACCCAAAGCGGCACAGACCTATGGGGACAGGCATACATGAATCACATCGAGCATGTCGGTCATCAGCGAGTGAATCCGGGCTGTAGCACTGGGCTAACAGGACTCCGGGGAACCTGGGCTGTAGCAGGCTAGACAGGACTCCGGAAGTCACTGCGTGGCATTTCCTCGAAGGGACAGACATAGGAACGAAGTGAAACACATGCCGGCCAGTCAAGTGTCCTGAGCAATAGTGCCGGGCTAGCAGGACTCCGGTGAACCGGGCTGTAGCGGACTACTATGGCTCAAGGAGCACTAGACTACATTTCCCCATAAGAGAGGATGCCAAGGATAAACAACTAGATTGTCGGATCCCACACATACCAAGCATTTCAATCATACACACAATATGCTCGATATGTGCAAATACAACATGGCATCACAACAAAACTCTACAACTCAAGTACTTTATTTAAAGGCTCCAGAGAGCCATACATAACATGTTCATATAGGTAGGGGTCACATCACCCGACACTCAAGTCATACAAGCATACAAGCACATGCGGAAGCAAATAGTCTGAGTACAGACACTAGAAAGAAAGAAGGCTTGTCGAAGCCTGTCTATCTACAAAGGGCCCTCCATGGCTAGGATCAACCCCTGGGTGGCAAGTTACTCATCGACGTCGAGGTCTACATAAAACCCATCGGAGGGGGCGGTGTTGTTGTCTGAAAACAGTAATTAAAGCAAACATGAGTACAAAGGTACTCAGCAAGTCTTACAACAGAACCTACTATACATGCTCATTCTCAAGAAGGTGGTGGAGTTATTGCAGCAAGCCAGCTTTGACTCTTGGCTAAGCTATCCTACGAGACACCACTAGTAAAATAGTTTTCGTACACGAGTCCACTAATCACCAACACAATACTCCACCGGGGATCCTCCCTCATCATCCCACGAGAGGGCCATCCTCGGTACTCACACTTATCTTGAGTCTTTTAGTAGTAACCATTAACTTGTCTATGAACTGTATAGGCAACCAAGTAGTCCTTTACCGCAGACGTGGCTATGCGAATAGATGATGTTAACCCTATAGGGGTCTACTTATTCATACACGCTCTCACCACTTACCGTCGTTTACACGACATGTACTCGGCAACCTTCAAGCGGAAGCCCAATGAGGGTGTCCGCCACGGCCTACCTAAACACTCAAGTCTCTAGTCCAGGTTTATCGCCTATCCGGGTTCCATCTGCAGGGAGTCGGGCCGAGGTTTCCACATACGGCCCCGAACGATGTGAACAGGGTCCCGAGACGCCAAACGGGCACCCGACATACTTGGCCATGGTGTATCTACCACATCATAGCCCACCCCTAGGGTCAGCGCTACGCACGGCCGCCAACACATAACTTACAAACACCAGAAACTAATTGCAACTCCTGGATAGAGTACTAGGGTGATTAAGAAGCCGAGAGGGTCAATTAAGGATCCCAATGCATGGTAGTAGCTGATTCTTAAATCACACATAGAGATCTCAGTTCTTAGGGACGGCCTCAATGAAACAACCCACCATGTACTCCTACATGGCGTCTCATCGATACCTTTACCAAATCATGTTCAACACATCCCTCACATTACCGACATAATCATTTCACTCTAGCCCATCACCCAGATGAACCAGACCTGACACAACTCTAAGCATAGCAAGCATAGCAAGGTAGGAAACACATACATGGCTCAATCAACTCCTACACATGCTAGTGGGTTTCATCTAGTTACTGTGGTAATGGCATGTCATGCAGAGGATAAGGGTTCAACTACCGTAGCACACAGCAGTTTGAAACGTTGTTGTCTTAATGCAGTAAGTGAGAGCAGAAGCGAGAACATGGGATTGTATCGATATGATCAATGGGGCTGCTTGCCTGATGGAGTACTAGTAGGGTACTGCCCTTCAGTTGGATACTCGAAGATATCCTCGGAGGCAGAACCTACCACGAAAGACACCATGAGACATAATCAACACATGGCAATATGCAACAATATGATGCATGCTATGACATGGCAAAATGAGGTGTCCTGCCTAATGCAATGTGAAACAAGTTGAAATGGGTCCATTTGAATCAAAGATTCAAATGGAAGCTTAAGTTCTTATGCATAATAAGTGTATTAGCTTGTTTCACCTAAACAACAAGGTTAAAGTCTTTTGTCATGCACAAAACCATTACAGATGGAAAGATTGAATTTTTCTAATCATTTTTCATATATAATTTGTTGATTTGGAGCTATGGTTGATTTTCTACGATTTTTAGAAGTTTTGGCTATTTTATGGAATTTCCTATATAAGAATAAATCTAGAAAATGTATTACTGCATCAGCATTAGGTGATGCTGATGTCAGCAGGTCAATAGGAGCCGTCCAGGTCAAACCGGACCAGTGGGGCCCACTGGTCAGTGACTAACTAACTAACCTAAGTTTAATTAGAGCCTGGGCCCGCATGTCAGTGTCTAATCTACTTAACTAAGTTAATTAGCACTAACTACACTAGCACTAATTAAACAGGGGCCTGGCCCACACGTCACTCAGCCAGGGGAGGTTAAACCCCTGGTCAGCGGGTTCAAACCCGCCGGACTTGGTCCACGGCTCGACGCCGGCGATGACAGACGCGGCGGAGAGCGTCGGGTTTTGCCCACGGTCGACCAAATTGACTGCGGTTTGATCCTACGCGTAGTTGGGGC
This sequence comes from Triticum urartu, assembly GCF_056163025.1. Classification (NCBI taxonomy): domain Eukaryota; kingdom Viridiplantae; phylum Streptophyta; class Magnoliopsida; order Poales; family Poaceae; genus Triticum; species Triticum urartu. Next base: position 348,265,331 of record NC_141875.1, read on the forward strand.
TCGCGCGCATCTGGTAGGCCAAGCGGGAGGAGCTGGGGTGGTCCGAGTCGACGACGGCGAGCACGAATGCGGCGGCCGGAGTTCGGCTTCGTGCGAGCGTGGCGCTAGAGCAAGCAGGCGAGCACGTAGAGGGGCTAGGTGGCCTCCTGGAGACACCAGGAGTGCGATGCGGTGCAAGGGCGTGGGTGGTTCGAGCTCGGGTCACGGCGGCAACAAAGCCGGGTGGCGGTGGGTTTCGGTCATCGGCGAAGCGGCAGCTACGGCGTGCAAACGAGAAAACGGAGAGGGGGAGGAGGAACAGCAGGCGTCGAAGCAGGCTCGGGGAAGCTCAGGAGGCGGCGAATCATCGGCGATGATCTCCGGTGGCCAACAAGGGGAACGACAGCGGTGGCGGTGTTGCAGCGTGTCCGGGGCCTCGTGGCTCATCGAGGGGGTCGGGGACGTCGAGACGGAGCTCGCAGGCACGGCGAGGGGTCGAGGGGTCGAGGTGGAGGCGGTGGCCATGGCTGCAGCGGTTGGCGGCGGCGAGCACGCTCGGCTGTGGTGGGGAACAGCGAGAGAGAGACGGGAAGGAAGAAGTGCGGTGTCCAGGGGGTCGAGGGGAGGCCGGGGAGGCGGTTCAGGCATCGTGGTGGCGAGGGACGCAGGCAGGCAGGGAGGTGGCGTGTCGCCACGGCGCGCGCGTGCGCTGTCTCCCTCCTTTGCCTACTGGTAGAGGTAGATGATGACTGGCATGGGCCCTGGTGGGTTAGGCCACCAGCTGGGCCAGCCAGGTGGGCTGCCAGGTAAGCCTCTGCTTTGCTTTGTTTTTCTTTTCTATTTTTCTGTAAGTTTGTGGCTTTATGAAAAATAGTTAGGCACTTACAAAAATCCTAAAAATAATGATAGGCTCTGTTTATATTATTTCCAACAGCCCACACTTATTTCCAGAATTATTTGAGCATTTAAAATATTTTATAGCATTTAAATGCCCAAATGCAAATACTATATGAGTTAATCCAATGACCTTAAGATGTCCTAGAAAAATGTTCACCATTTTTGTCAAAGGTTTTAACCCAAAACAAAAAGGTTGGACTTTTTAGAAGGGCATTTCAGGTTCATTGAAAAAGTTTTTTTAGTAAACCCTAGTTGTTCCAGGGGGGGTGCTGGGGGTTCTATCATCCCCATTTCATCTTTCTGGGAAATTTAAACATGATGCAATCACTCTAATGCATGAACTAGCTAGGGTGTGACAACTCACCCCCACTCAAAAGAATCTCGTCCCGAGATTTAGGATCTGTTGGGAAGAAGGTGGGGTACTCGAGTCGAAGACGATCCTCCCTTTCCCAAGTGGCTTCCTTTTTGGAATGGTGTGACCATTGAACCTTGAGAAACTGGATGTTATGGCATCGAGTGGTACGCTCGGCTTGATCAAGGATACGAACGGGATATTCCCGATACGAGAGATTATCTTGTAGATCAAGCGTTTCATGGTCCACTCCACGGATAGGATCCGCGAAGCAACGCCTGAGTTGAGAAATGTGGAAGACATCGTGAACTCTGGAAAGATGCGGAGGTAGTTCCAATTGGTAGGCAACTTCTCCTCGTTTGGCAAGAATGCGAAAGGGTTCAATGTAACGAGGGGCCAATTTGCCTTTGATACCGAAACGATGGGTTCCCTTTAACAGAGTAACCCGAAGGTAAGCCTTCTCGCCGACTTCATAAGTCATGAGCTTATGTTTACGATCATATTGGCTCTTATGACGAGATTGGGCTGTTTTCAATTTCTCACGAATAACGCGAACCTGCTCTTCTGCTTCCTGAATCATATCCGAGCCAAAGAGTTGTCTTTCCCCGATTTCTGACCAGCTAAGAGGCGTTCAACATTTTCGTCCATAGAGAACTTCGAAAGGAGCTTTGCCCAAGCTAGCTTGATAACTATTGTTATAAGCAAACTCCGCGAATGGAAGGCATTTCTCCCAATCCATTCTGAAGGAGATGACAGAAGCTTGGATCATATCTTCCAAAATTTGATTTACTCGCTCTACTTAACCACTTGATTGGGGGTGGAAGGCGGTGCTAAAAGAGAGACGAGTTCCCATAGAATTTTGGAAACTTTCCCAAAATCGAGAGGTGAAGAGACTCCCACGGTCTGAGTTAATTTCCAATGGGACACCATGAAGAGACACTATTCGGGAGATGTATAAATCAGCTAGCTGGCTAGCGGTGATACTCTCATGAACAGGTAGGAAATGGGTTACTTTGGAAAGACGATCGATCACGACGAAGATAGCATTATTTCCTCTCTTGGTCCTGGGAAACCCAGTAATGAAATCCATACTGATTTTATCCCATTTCCACTCAAGAATAGCCAAAGGTTGAAGGGTGCCAGCAGGCCGTTGATGCTCTGCTTTAACACGAAGACAGACGTCGCAACTAGCAATGTATTGAGCAATTTCTCTCTTCATCCTAGTCCACCAAAACCTCTGGCATAGGTCTCGATACATTTTAGTACTACCGGGATGAATGGTGAGAGGGGATTCATGAGCTTACTTAAGAATCAACTGACGTATATGTTGTTTCTTGGGAACCACCAAGCGGTTCTCGATGATAGTTTTTGTAACACCCTCAATGCGACTATAGCTCCCACGTGTCGAGGCACGACTTAGGGACATAATCGCATTGAAGGCATATGTCGCAAGTTAGACAATCTTCACAACATCCCATGTAATATATAGATAATAAAAGGGGAGATAACATAGTTGGCTTACACTCGCCACGTCAATCAAGTACATAAATAACATTACATCATCCAAACACTCATGGCCCGACTACGACGCCAAAATAAAAGATAACCCAACATGCGACACGGTCCCGATCACCCCCAACTGGGCTCCACTACTGATCATCAGGAAAGGAAACATAGTATCGTTGAGAGTCCTCGTCAAACTCCCACTTGAGCTCAAACGCGTCACCTGGAGCGGAATCATCAGGCCCTGCATCTGTTGTAATAGTGATCTGTGAGCCACAGGGACTCAGCAATCTCGCACCCTCGCGATCAAGACTATTTAAGCTTATAGGTAAGGCAAGGTAAATATGTGGAGCTGCAGCAAGCGACTAGCATATATGGTGGATATCATGTTCGCAAAAGAGAGCGAGAAGAGGAGGCAAAGCGCGAGCGAGTAACTAGAGAGCAACCTGCGCAAACATTACTCCAACACCGTGTCCACTTCCCGGATTCCGCCAAGAAGAAGCCATCACGGTAACACACCCAGTTGATTCATTTTAATTAAGATAAGGTTCAAGTTATCTACAACCGGACATTACCAAACTCCCATCTGCCCATAACCGCGGGCACGGCTTTCGAAAGTTCAAATCCCTGCAGGGGAGTCCCAACTTAGCCCATGACAAGCTCTCACGGTCAACGAAGGAATAGACCTCCTCCCGAGACGTTCCGATCAGACTCGGTACCTCGGTTCTTCAAGACACTTCGACAGGTTAAAACTAATCCAGCAACACCGCCCGAATGTGCCGACAAATCCCGATAGGAGCTGCACATATCTCTTTCTCAGGGCACAATCAGATTGTCCTAGGTACGGGTAGGCCAGCCCAGAGTTGCCCCTGGTGGCCACCGGCATCTGACAGGTGGACCAACACTCAGACGAGTACTGGCCCGGGGGGGATTTAAAATAAGATGACCCTCGGGCTCCGGAAACCCAAGGGAAAAGAGGCTAGGTGGAAATTGGTAAAACCAAGGTTGGGCATTGCTGGAAAAGCTTTAATTAAGGCGAAGTATCAAGGGGTTCCCATTATAACCCAACCGCGTAAGGAACGCAAAATCCGGGAATATAACACCGATATGACGGAAACTAGGGCGGCAAGAGTGGAACAAAATACTAGGCGAGAGGCCGAGCCTTCCACCCTTTACCAAGTGTATAGATGCGTTAAGATAACATGGCAATATAATGATATCCCAACAAGTAAATAAATGTTCCAACAAGGAACGGCCTCCAATCTTCACCTGCAACTAACAACGCTATAAGAGGGGCTGAGCAAAGCGGTAACATAGCCAATCAACGGTTTGCTAGGACATGGTGGGTTAGAGGTTTGACATGGCAATTTGGGAGGCTTGAAAGCAAGTGGTAGGCATCGTAGCATTGGCATAGCAAAAGAGCGAGCAATCTAGCATAGCAAAGATAGTAGTGACTTCGAGGGTATGATCATCTTGCCTGCACAGTTGTCAGAGTTGACTGGATCCTCGAAAGCAAACTCAACGGGCTCCTCGTTAGCGAACTCGTCTCCCAGCTCTACCCAAACAAGACAAACAAGCAAACAACGACACAATCAACCACGTGCACAACTCAAACAACATGATGCAAAGATGGTATGCTATGCGGGATGCGATGTGAGATGCATATGCAAGATTTGACAGGAAATGCAAGAACCTGGCCTCAACTTGGAAAACTAAGTGTGCCACTGGAAAGATGAGATGAAATCTCTTGAAAACGATATAAAGAACGCCGGAATCGGAGTTACGGTTTGGAAATGGCAAGCAATTCAAATATGACACTGGTCTGCGATTTACAGCAAGTAGCCTTATAAATGCAATGAGATGAACAAGCTACAGCACCCAAACATGGCAACAAAATACATGGCAGGGATGCATTCAAGATTCTTAACAAAAGTCTAGCACTGAGCTACGGCCAATTCATCCATTATCAGGTTCAAACAAGCATGGAAAAAATGCATATGTCAAACAGATTTCAGACTTAGTGAAATTAACACTTGTCTGGAATTTCAGATCATGTAGCACTCTTCGGAGCAACAAAACTACATGCTACAGGACCTGAACATGGCAAAGTAAAGCATGGCATGCAGCAACTAAAAGAGCTTAACAAAAGTCCCTTAGTGACCTTGAGCCAAAAGGGATCAGAAAATACAATTGCAAGCATGTGAACATGGCAAAAACATAATCAGATCTCAGACTTGGTGAAAACTGGAGCATGCTGAAAACAGATATCAAGTAGGCATGTTTACGAGCTCGATGCACTCACTACAGAGCAAGTCATGGCAAGCTAAGAATACACCCATCAAGAATACACAAAATGCAAGCTAGACATGGCAAGAACAATAACATAGCATGCACGGATCAACTACAACATCATCGACAAAATCGCTAACAAGTAGACAATCTGCCCAGATTTACGAAGTAGCAAAAGTAGAGCTCGATTGACTAAAGCTAGGGTGATCCATAATTGCAAACAAAGACATGGATGCATAGGGCACTACAAGATTAATAAAACATGCTTACTGATTATCCTCAAAAGAGGCACGGATCACTAGGAAACAACATGAACATATGGCCATATGAGATAAACGGGTCAAGGACTTAGTGGAATTGCTAAGTCCCTGAAATCAGCGTTAACAAGTGCACCACTTTGCAAGCTTGTGCTAGTCACCACACACATCACAAAAATACATGGGTTGCACCTCTGGAAAGATGGCAAAACCCTTAACAAAACATATGTAGAGCTCATGGGCATATCATGCACACAATAATCATGGCAAAAATGACAAATATCTAAATGGAGTAGCAGATCTGACAATTAACTCAAGTAGCCCTCTTCTAACAGCATTTAGGGCATCAAGATGAAATCAAATGAAAATGATGCAATGGAATGAAATGATGTACTCTCTGAGACGAACATTTTGATATGCTATATGCCCAAAACGGAGCTACGGATGCAAAGTTATAGCATGATGAACATGGGCATATGGATTAGGATTTCGGGAAAAAAAGTCAACCCAAACGAGAAAATATCCCAGATCCGGATCCGGTGCACGGGAACTGAGGATCACTGGATTGAGCTCGCAGGAGCGTGCCGGCCGGAGTTGAAGGCGGGGATGGCGTCGAGGGAGAGGAGGAGGAGCGGCATCGGCGCCATCGGCGGCGGGCGGCGGCGTCGGGCGGCGGAGGAAGCCGAGGTCCCGGCGAGGGCACTTGCGCCGGAGGTTGCCGGCGATGGAGTACGCGGCGGCCGGAGCGGGGCGGCTCGGGCGCGCTCGGCCGCGCGGGAGGAAGACGAAGTCGGGCAGCGGCGCGGGGAACGGGCCGCGCGGGGGCCCGGTTCGGGCTCGCCCGGGCCGCGGCGGGAGGCGGACAGCGGCGGTGACGTGGCAGGCGTGGATGGGCGGCAGCGATGTGTCCGGCGGCCGGCGGACGTGTCCGACCGCGTGGAGAGGAGCGGGGCTAGGGTTAGGGGTGGAATGACCCGAAAATTATGGGGGAGATGCTATTTTATAGGTAGAGGGAGCTAGGAGAGTCCAAATGAGGTGCGGTTTTCGGCCACGCGATCGTGATCGAACGCTCTAGATGATGGAGAGGGTTTAGGTGGGTTTTGGGCCAAAATGGAGGGGTGTTGGGCTGCAGCACGCACGAGGCCTTTTCGGTCCCTCGGTTAACCGTTGGAGTATCAAACGAAGTGCAAATGGTACGAAACTTGACAGGCGGTCTACCGGTAGTAACCCAAGGCCGCTTGGCAAGTCTCGGTCCAATCCGGAAATGTTTAATCTCCACACACGAAAGAAAGCTAGAAATGACCACCGGAGGAGAACGGAGCACTGGAATGCAAAACGGACTACGGGGAAAATGCTCGAATGCATGAGATGAACACGTATGCAAATGCAATGCACATGAAGACATGATATGAGATGCATGACAACGACAACAACACACGGAGACAAAAACCCGAACCTGAGAAAATAAAATAACTTAACGCTAGAAACGGCAAGAGCTGGAGTACAGATTGGGAAAGTTACATCCGGGGTGTTACAGTTTTCCTCATGGGGGTGTAACTGCCGTGAAGCATAGGCAATTACCTGACAATCTTGCATGAGTATGCAACCTAGTCCTTGTCGCGAGGCGTCGAAATAGATAATAAAGTCCTTGGAGAAATCTGGTGGTACCAGTACGGGAGCAGATGTCAGGCGTCTTTTCAGTTCTTGAAAGCTGAACTCGCACTATGGGGTCCACTCAAACTTTTTAGCTTTCTTGAGGAGTTCAGTTAGAGGTTTATCAACCTTGGAGAAATTCTCGACGAAGCGACAGCAATAACTCGCTAAGCCAAGGAAGCTCCGAACTTGCTTGACCATTTCAGGTGGAGTCCAATCAAGGACGGCTTGAACTCGCTCGGGATTGACAGCAATACCCTTACCAGAGATTACATGGCCTAGATAGGTCACTTATGGCAACCAAAATTCACACTTGGAGAATTTGGCATAAAGGCAATGCTCTCGAAGTTTCGTCAATACCAGCCTTAGATGTTCGGCATGTTCCTCTTCATTCTTGGAGTAGATGAGTATGTCATCGAGGTATACTACGACGAATTTATCCAAATACTCCATGAAGACCGAGTTCATTAACCGAGAGAAGGTGGCTGGGGCATTGCTTAAACCGAAGGACATAACGGTGTACTCGTATTGGCCATAACGAGTAACAAAGGCCGTTTTGGGAATGTCCCCATTTTTGATTTTGATTTGATGGTAGCCCAACCTCAAATCCATCTTGGAAAAGATTGAGGATCCAGCGAGCTGATCATACAGATCGTTGATCCTAGGGAGCGGATACTTGTTCTTGATAGTGACCAAGTTGACAGGTCGGTAATCTACAACCATCCGATCCGTTCCATCCTTCTTATTGACGAAGAGGACGTGGCAAGCCCAAGGAGAGGAACTAGGACGGATGAAACCCTTTTTCAAGGACTCATCGAGTTGGTTCTTAAGCTCGGCTAGTTCTAAGGGTGCCATCTTATAGGGTCTTCTAGAAATTGGAATGGTTCCTTGAACAAGGTCTATCACAAACTCGACATCCCTGTCAGGTGGAACACGTGGCAGTTCTTTTGGAAAGACATCCGGAAAGTCTCGGACTACCGGAATATCTTCAAGGTCTGGAAGGGGGTTGGCATTTTGGGAGTAAAGCTGGTGCTTGGCCACTCGAGTTAAGACATTGACTGTCTTACCCGATGGGTGAGTAAGTTGAACGGTTCTAGTGGCACAATCAATCTTAGCATAATGAGCTGACATCCAGTCCATACCCAAGATGATGTTTATGTCCGAGGACTTGAGAGCTATTAAGGATGCAAGGAAGACGATTCTATCGACAAGAATTTCATTCCCATGGCTTACTCTAGAGGTTTGCCATCTAGAGCCAGGGGTTTGAATTTCCATGGTAGTGGGCATGTCACAGAATGTCGTGTTATGCAATCGAGCATAGCTCTCAGATATGAATGAATGAGATGCTCCAGTATCGAAAAGAACAGATGCCGGATGGCAATTATCAAGGAGCATACCAAGGACAACGTTAGGATCCTCATGAGCCTCCTCAGCCGAGACATAGTTGACATGGCCAGGTGAAGTGGTGGCTGGCTTGGCGTAGAATGTCTTTCCCGCTGGCTTACCACGGCCAACGGACTTCCCAGACTGATTGGGGTTGTTGTTCTGAGGACACTCTTGACTGTAGTGACCCGGCTCTCCACACTTGAAACATGTCACAACATTGGGGCGTGGAGCAGCATTAGCAGCGGGGCCACCATAGGGCTTAGACGGTGCAAACTGCTGGTTGGGGCGAGGTGCCTCAAAGGATGGCCTCGGAATGAACCTGGGTGGCAGTGCCGTGCTTGGAATCCACACCCGGCGCTTCTGAGATCCAGAGCTAGATGAAGAACCAAAATCAAGAGAGTGCTTGCATGAAGCGTCATAGTCAGACTGGCCTGTCTTAGCACTGATGGCTTTATTGACCAACTTCTGAAAGGAGGTGCACTCGTGAAGACGAAGATCACGGCGAAGCTCAGGGCTATGTCCCTTTAGGAACCTTGCCTGGTTCTTCGCGTCGGTGGATACCTCTTCAGGAGCATATCATGCCAGATTCCCAAATTCACGACTATATGCATCCACAGTCAGTCTTCCTTGGGTGAAATTGCAGAACTCTTCCGTCTTGCGATCTATGAGACCTTCCGAGATGTGATTCTCACGGAAAGCCTCATTGAATTCAGCCCAAGTAGTGATTTGGCCGACCGGGTGCATAGCCTCAAAGTTTTCCCACCAAAGGCTAGCAGGGCCTTCGAGGTGATAGGCAGCATAGTTAACCTTATCAGCTTCGGCTACGTTGGCAGAACATAGCTTGTGTGTGATGCTGTGGAGCCAGTCATCCATGTCGAGGGGCTCGGCAGAATGATTAAACTTTGGTGGGTACAACTTGATGAAGTCATTGATTGACACCAAGTCATTTCGCTGATGGCGTGCAGTGTTCTGCTCAATCCGCTCCAGCAAGCGGTTAGTCTCACGCTTGTTTCTTTCTGCCTCCAGCATAACTTCGGCCAGAGAAGGCGGGTGAGGCAGATTTTCACCCCTAGCTGCACTGGCTTCTCCCTGCGCCAGGGCAGCAGGGTTGCTGCGGGTGTTGACCATCCTAGGAAAACAAGACAACAGTTTAGGAAAGGATGGCACAAACTTAGCAAGGAAGTGCAAAATGTAATGGATAACATGGAATGCTAAGATGTTCATTGCATGACATGGTAATATAGAAACTGCCATATATATACCATTGGGCATACATACCGGACATAGTTTAGTACAAGCCCATGCTAAAGTACAACTACGGTGAAAGACATTACATCTCATCGAAGGCATTCCAAGCTCCTATACATTATTTCCCTACACCTCCGGATCGTGATACACACCAAGTCGTATCCCACGAGTCACGCAAGACTATGGAGAATACAACTATTACAGTACTAGTGAAACTACTACTAGCTCAGACGGCTCCGTAGTAATCCTCATAAAAGTCACCACCAAAGCCTGGAAGTGGAACATGATCATCTGGGAACAGATGGTCCTGCGGAGCCTGCGGACCATAGGGACTCGGATGTGGCCTCGGTCCCACAGACGGTGGCAGACGGGGACCACGAGGAGGGGTGATGCCTCCTACATCGCGCCACTCCATACAATCTGGCAATCCAGACCGTATAGGGTACAGGTCCCTCATGTCCATGTATCCTGCCTGCACCGCAGGTGCAAACCAAGTCAAAGTGGCCCAATGATCAGAACAAGTGTGGAAAAGCTCCATACGCAAGGCCCGATTTTCGCGGTCCTTATCCTTGAGCATCTCGGCAGTGGTGCGGAGTAGTGACTCCTCATGTGTAGAGTCATAGTACAAAGCCTGATAGTACCCCTGTGCTCCAGGAAGTGAGGCTGGCATGTAGCGAAAGTCGGTGTCCTGAAGCAAGGCAGTCCTGGCTCGAATGATAGTCATCATTGAATAGGCTACATCCTGCACAGACATCTCAATAGTAACCCCAAGTCCATAGGAACAGTGAAGGGGCTCAGTGGCTCCAGGATAAGAGGGATATATCCTGACGGTACAAAGGTACTGGCTCTGGTTGAAGTCTCTGAACTGCTCCTCGATGGTATATTCCGGATACCACCTATAGCCCAACTCGACCATCACTCGAACCAACATGGTCGTGTGGCCGGGCACATGGAGGCACCGGGTCATACGAACCACTTGGTTCTGGGAACGGGTGGCCATCTGAAAGCACAGAATAATGCAAAGGCATTAGAATTTTCTAGGGGAAATTAGACAGCATAACGGCTGTAAATGCTCAGAAAAAGATTTGAGACATCCACAACAGTTTGCAATACCACTCAACAACATCATATCAAGGTTCTGATTCAACTGGCAACATACTAAAAGTAGTAGAAACTGTACTGAGGCTTGTAACAACAATCATATAAGCTACTACGGATTAGTAACACGTGAACCTGATAGAAGAAGAGAGCCTAGTCCTTAACCCACGTAAAATGAGAAGAGAATGACTCGGATCAGAGGGCATAAGGTAAAGGAGTAAAAGAGCCTTACGTTCCCTCCCACAATCAATTCCCCTACATATAACTAAAGCATTTCTAGACTCGACATCGACCAGTTTGGCTCAACTTTCCTACAAGCAGTCCGACTCTGATGCCAACGCTGTCAGGACCCCGATTCCAAGTCACATCGATCTAGCTGGTAACACCTCATATCACATTGCGGCCACACGCACGGTATCCCCACGGGTGTCGCCTTACCATGGCCTGGGACCGTTTGCGCCTTTTAGCTCACGTATATGATAGTGTCGCTAGCATCCATATGACAGAAAACCCAGGCCGACATGGCTAGTCGTGAACCCAAAGCGGCACAGACCTATGGGGACATGCATGTAACACCCCGGATGTAACTTTCCCAATTTGTACTCCAACTCTTGCCGTTTCCGGCGTTAAGTTATTTTATTTTCTTGGGTTCGGGTTTTTGTCTCCGTGTGTTGTTATCGTTGTAATGCATCTCATATCATGTCATCATGTGCATTGCATTTGCATACGTGTTCATCTCATGCATTCGAGCATTTTCTCCGTTGTCCGTTTTACATTCCGGCGCTTCGTTCTCCTCCGATGGTCATTTCTAGCTTTCTTTCATGTGTGGGGATTAAACATTTCTGGATTGGACCGAGACTTGCCAAGCGGCCTTGGTTTACTACCGTAGACCGCCTGTCAAGTTTCATATCATTTGGACTTCGTTTGATACTCTAATGGTTAACCGAGGAACCGAAAAGGCCTCGTGTGTGTTGCAGCCCAACACCCCTACAATTTGGCCCAAAACCCACCGAACTCTGCTCCATCACCTAGATCGTTCGATCACGATCGCGTGGCCGAAAACCACACCTCGTTTGGACTCTCCTAGCTCCCTCTATGCCTATATATACACCCCCTCCCGAAAATCCGGACCCCCCTCGTCTGAAACCCTAAAAATCCACTCGCCGCCGCCGCCGGACAAAAATCCCACCGACGGATGTGTCCGCCCCGCTCCCCACGGCCTGTCTCTGCCCGCCACGTGGCACCCGGCCACCACCACCGCCGCGGCCCGCACGGGCCCGAGGCCGGCCCTCCCGCGCCGCCTCACGGGCCGCCGCTCCCGTGCCCGCCGCCGCCTTCTCCTCCCGAGCCGGCGACCCGGTCCGCCGCCTCCGCCGCGGTCCCGCCCGGCCGGACCTCGCCGCCGTTCCTCGTCGGCGTCGATGGCCGCCACCGCCGCCCTTGCCTCCGCCGCCCTGCGGGCCACCACCCGGCGCCGCGCCTGACCCTCACCGGCCGCCGCCTCCCCGCCTCTCCGGCGACTCCGCCACCTTTCGCCATCCTCCTCGTCGCCTCCGGCCGCCGCGGCCATCTCCGGTGAGCTTCGGATCCGCCGCCGCTATAGTAGATCGCGCCAGATGAACAGTAAACCCTAGATCCGCGCGGGGTAAATTTCTTCTAAGTCCCGAAATCTCCGATCCAAGTGCCCATGTTCATGGCCTCGTAACTTTGCATCCGTAGCTCCGATTCATGCATATAGCATATCAAAATGTTCATCTCAGAGAGTAAATCATTTCATTCCATTACATCATTTTCATTTGAGTTCATCTTGATGCCCGAAATGCTGTTAGAAGGAGGCTACTTGAGATATTTGTCAGATCTGCTGCTCCATTTAGTTTTTGTCATTTTGCCATGATTATTGTGTGCATGATATGCCCTGATGCTCTACATATGTTTTGTTAAGGGTTTTGTCATCTTTCCAGAGGTGCAACCCATGTATTTTTGTGATATGTGTGGTGCCTAGTGCAAGCTTGCAAAGTGGTGCACTTGGTAATTCTGTTTTCAGGGAGTTAGCATTTCCACTAAGTCCTTGAGCTGTTTATCTCATGTTGTCATATGTTCATGTTGTTTCCTAGTGGTCCGTGCCTCTTTTGAGGATTGTAAGTAAGGGTGTTTTATTGATCTTGTAGTGCTCTATCCATCCATGTCTTTGTTTGCAATTATGGGGCACCCTAGCTTGAGTCAATCGAGCTCTACTTTTGCTACTTTGTAAATCTGGGAAGATTGTCAACTTGTTTGCAATTTTGACGATGATGTTGTAGTTGATACGTGCATGCTATGCTATTGTTCTTGCCATGTCTAGCTTGCATTTTGTGTGTTATTGATAGATGTATGCTTATCTTATCATGACTTGTTCCGTAGTGAGTGCATCGAGCTCGTAAACATGCCTACTTGAGTTATGTTTCAGCATGTGCCAGTTTTCACTAAGTCGAAAAACTGATTATACTTTTGCTATGTTCCCGTGCTTGTTAGTAGATTTTCTGATCCCTTTTGGCTCAAGGTCACTAAGGGACTTTTGTTAAGATATTTGAGTAGCTCCATGCCATGTTTTACTTTGCCATGTTCAGGTCATGCAGCATGTTGTTTTGTTGCTCCGAAGAGTGCTACTTGGTCTGAAATTCCAGACAATTGTTAATTTCACTAAGTCTGAGATCTGTTTACCATATGCATTTTTTTCCATGCTTGTTTGAACCTGTTAATGGATGATTTGGCCGTAGCTCAGTGCTAGACTTTTGTTAAGCATCTTGTATGCATCCCTGCCATGTATTTTGTTTTCATGTTTGGGTGCTGTAGCATGTTCATCTCATTGCATTTAGATGGCTACTTCCTGTAAATCGCAGACGGGTGTCATTTGAATCGCTTGCCATTTCCAAACCGTAACTCCGATTCCGGCGTTCTTTATATTGTTTTCAAGCGATTTCATCTTATCTTTCCAGTGGCACACTTGGATTCCCAAGTTGAGGCCAGGTTCATGCTTTTCTTGTCAAATCTTGCATATGCATCCCGCATCGCATCCCGCATAGCATATCATCATTCCCTCAGATTGTTTGATCCTTGCACGTGGTTGATTGTATCCTTGTTGCTTGTTTGTCTTGTTTGGGTAGAGCCGGGAGACAAGTTCGCTAACGAGGAGCCCGTTGAGTTTGCTTTCGAGGATCCAGTCAACTCTGACAGCTTTGCAGGCAAGATGATCATACCCTCGAAATCACTACTATCTTTGCTATGCTAGTTTGCTCGCTCTTTTGCTATGCCAATGCTACGATGCCTACCATTTGTTTTCAAGCCTCCCAAATTGCCATGTCAAACCTCTAACCCACCATGTCCTAGAAAACCATTGATTGGCTATGTTACCGCTTTGCTCAGCCCTTCTTATAGCGTTGCTAGTTGCAGGTGAAGTTTGGAGGCCGTTCCTTGTTGGAACATTTATTTACTTGTTGGGATATCATTATATTGCCATGTTATCTTAATGCATCTATATACTTGGTAAAGGGTGGAAGGCTCGGCGTCTCGCCTAGTGTTTTGTTCCACTCTTGCCGCCCTAGTTTCCGTCATATCGGTGTTATGTTCCCGGATTTTTGCGTTCCTTACGCGGTTGGGTTATAATGGGAATCCCTTGACAGCCGCCTTGAATAAAACTCCTCCAGCAATGCCCAACCTTGGTTTTACCATTTGCCACCTAGCCTTTTCCCTTGGGTTTCGCGGACTCAAGGGTCATCTTATTTTAACCCCCCCGGGCCAGTGCTCCTCTGAGTGTTGGTCCAACCTAGAGCACCGTGCGGGGCCGTCCCTTGGCAACTTGGGTTAAGTTGGCTCCCGTACGCTTAGCTTATCCGGTGTGCCCTGAGAACGAGATATGTGCAGCTCCTATCGGGATTTGTCGGCACAGTGGGTGGTGTTGCTGGACTTGTTTTACCATTGTCGGAGTGTCTTGAAGAACCGAGGTACCGAGTCTGATCGGAACGTCTCGGGAGGAGGTCTATTCCTTCGTTGACCGTGAGAGCTTGTCATAGGCTAAGTTGGGACTCCCCTACAGGGATTTGAACTTTCGAAAGCCGTGCCCGCGGTTATGGGCAGATGGGAATTTGTTAATGTCCGGTTGTAGATAACTTGAATCTTAACTTAAATTAAAATGAATCAACCGAGTGTGTTACCATGATGGCCTCTTCTCGGCAGAGTCCGGGAAGTGGACACGGTGTTGGAGTAATGTTTGCGCAGGTTGTCCTCTAGTTTCTCGCTCGTGCTTTTTCTCCTCTTCTTGCTCTCTTTTGCGAATAGGATAGCCACCACATATGCTAGTCGCTTGCTGCAGCTCCACATATATTTCTACCTTACCTTACCTATTAAGCTTATACAGTCTTGATCGCGAGGGTGCGAGATTGCTGAGTCCCTGTGGCTCACAGATTACCATTACACCAGATGCAGGTCCAGATGATTCCGCTCCAGGTGATGCGCTTGAGCTCAAGTGGGAGTTCGACGAGGACTCTCAGCGATACTATGTTTCTTTTCCTGATGATCAGTAGTGGTGCCCTGTTGGGGGTGATCGGGACCGTGTCGCATGTTGGGTTATCTTTTATTTTGGCGCCGTAGTCAGGCCATGAGTGTTTGGATGATGTAATGTTATTTATATACCTTGATTGACGTGGCGAGTGTAAGCCAACTATGTTATCCCTTTTATTATCTATATTACATGGGATGTTTGTGATGATTGCCTGACTTGCGACATATGCCTTCAATGCGATTATGCCTCTAAGTCGTGCCTCGACACGTGGGAGATATAGTCGCATCGAGGGTGTTACATGGCATAGATGAATCACATCGAGCATGTCGGTCATCATTGAGTGAATCTGGGCTGTAGCACTGGGCTAACAGGACTCCGGGGAACCCGGGCTGTAGCAGGCTAGGTAGGACTCCGGAAGTCACCGCGTGACATTTCCCCGAAGGGACAGACATAGGAATGAAGTGAAACACATGCCGGCCAGTCAAGTGTTCTGAGCAGTAGTGCTGGGCTAGCAGGACTCCGGTGAACCGGGCTGTAGCGGACTACTATGGCTCAAGGAGCACTAGACTACATTTCCCCATAAGAGAGGATGCCAAGGATAAACAACTAGATTGTCGGATCCCACACATACCAAGCATTTCAATCATACACACAATATGCTCGATATGTGCAAATACAACATGGCATCACAACAAAACACTACAACTCAAGTACTTTATTTAAAGGCTCCAGAGAGCCATACATAACATGTTCTTACAGGTAGGGGGCACATGACCCGACACTCAAGTCATATAAGCATACAAGCACATGCGGAAGCAAATAGTCTGAGTACAGACACTAGAAAGAAAGAAGGCTTGTCGAAGCCTGTCTATCTACAAAGGGCCCTCCATGGCCAGGATCACCACCTAGGTGGCAAGTTACTCATCGACGTCGAGATCTACATAAAACCCATCGGAGGGGGCGGAGTTGTCGTCTGAAAATAGTAATTAAAGCAAACATGAGTACAAAGGTACTCAGCAAGTCTTACAATAGAACCTACTATACATGCTCATTCTCAAGAAGGTGGTGGAGTTATTGCAGCAAGCCAGCTTTGACTCTTGGCTAAGCTATCCTACGAGACACCACTAGTAAAATAGTTTTCGTACACGAGTCCACTAATCACCAACACAATACTGCACCGGGGATCCTCCCTCGTCATCCCATGAGAGGGCCATCCTCGGTACTCACACTTATCTTGAGTCTTTTAGTAGTAACCATTAACTTGTCTATGAACTGTATAGGCAACCAAGTAGTCCTTTACCGCAAACGCGGCTATTCGAATAGATGATGTTAACCCTGCAGGGGTGTACTTCTTCATACACGCTCTCACCACTTACCGTCGTTTACACGACATGTACTCGGCAACCTTCAAGCGGAAGCCCAACGAGGGTGTCAGCCACGGCCTACCTAAACACTCAAGTCTCTAGTCCAGGTTTATCACCTATCCAGGTTCCATCCGCAGGGAGTCCGGTCGAGGTTTCCACATACGGCCCCGAACGATGTGAACAGGGTCCCGAGACGCCAAACAGGCGCCCGACATACCCTGCCACAGTGTATCTACCGCATCATAGCCCACCCCTAGGGTCAGCGCTACGGACGGCCGCCAACACATAACCTACAAACACCAGAAACTAATTGCAACTCCTGGACAGAGTACTAGGGTGATTAACAAGCCGAGAGGGTCAATTAAGGATCCCAATGCATGGTAGTAGCTGATTCTTAAATCACACATATAGATCTCAGTTCTTAGGGACGGCCTCAATGAAACAACCCACCATGTACTCCTACATGGCCTCTCATCGATACATTTACCAAATCATGTTCAACACATCCCTCACATTACCGACATAATCATTTCACTCTAGCCCATCACCCAGATGAACCAGACCTGACATAACTCTAAGCATAGCAGGCATAGCAAGGTAGGAAACACATACATGGCTCAATCAACTCCTACACATGCTAGTGGGTTTCATCTAGTTACTGTGGCAATGACAGGTCATGCAGAGGATAAGGGTTCAACTACCGCAGCACACAGCAGTTTGAAACGTTGTTGTGTTAATGCAGTAAGTGAGAGCAGAAGCGAGAACATGGGATTGTATCGATATGATCAATGGGGCTGCTTGCCTGATGGAGTAGTAGTAGGGTACTGCCCTTCAGTTGGATACTCGAAGATATCCTCGGAGGCAGAACCTACCACGAAAGACAGCACGAGACATAATCAACACATGGCAATATGCAATAATATGATGCATGCTATGACATGGCAAAATGAGGTGTCTTGCCTAATTCAATGTGAAACAAGTTGAAATGGGTCCATTTGAATCAAAGATTCAAATGGAAGCTTAAGTTCTTATGCATAATAAGTGTATTAGCTTGTTTCACCAAAACAGCAAGGTTAAAGTGTTTTGTCATGCATGAAACCATTACATATGGAAAGATTGAATTTTTCTGATCATTTTTCATATATAATTTTTTTTGATTTGGAGCTATGGTTGATTTTCTATGATTTTTAGAAGTTTTGGCTATTTTTTGGAATTTCCTATATAAGAATAAATCCAGAAAATGTATTACCCCGTCATCATTAGGTCATGCTGACGTCAGCAGGTCAACAGGAGCCGTCCAGGTCAAACCTGACCAGTGGGGCCCACTTGTTAGTGACTAACTAACTAACCTAAGTTTAATTAGAGCATGGGCCCGCATGTCAGTGTCTAATCTACTTAACTAAGTTAATTAGCACTAACTAAACCTAGCACTAATTAAACAGGGGCCTGGCCCACACGTCAGTCAGCCAGGGGAGGTCAAACCCCTGGTCAGCGGGTTCAAACCCACCGGACTTGGTCCACGGCTCGACGCCGGCGACGACAGACGCGGCGGAGAGCGTCGGGTTTTGCCCACGGTCGACCAAATCGACTGCGGTTTGGTCCTACACGTAGCTGGGGCTCGTGCGCATCTGGTAGGCCAAGCGGGAGGAGCTGGGGTGGTCTGAGTCGACGCGGCGAGCACGAATGCGGCGCACGGAGTTCGGCTTCGTGCGAGTGTGGCGCTAGAGCAAGCAGGCGAGCGCGTAGAGGTGCTAGGCGGCCTCCTGGAGACACCAGGAGTGCGATGCGTTGCAAGGCCGTGGGTGGTTCGAGCTCGGGTCACAGCGGCGACAAAGCCGGGCGGCGGTGGGTTTCGGTCATTGGCGAAGCGGCAGCTACGACGTGCAAACGAGGAAACGGAGAGGGGGAGGAGGAGCAGCAGTTGCAGCAGGCGTCGAAGCGGGCTCGGGGAAGCTCGGGAGGCGGCGAATCGTTGGCGACGATCTTCGGTGGCCGACGAGGGGAACGACAGCGATGGCGGCGTTGTAGCGCGTCCGGGGCCTCATGGCTCGTCGAGGGGATCGGGGACGTCGAGACGGAGCTCGCAGGCACGGCGAGGGGTCGAGGGAGAGGCGGTGGCTACGGTTGCGGCGGTCGGCAGCGGCGAGCACACTCGGTTGTGGTGGGGAACAGCGAGAGAGGGACGGGGAGGAAGAAGTGCGGTGTCCAGGGGGTCGAGGGGAGGCCGGGGAGGAGGTTCAGGCGTCGCGGTGGCGAGGGACGCAGGCAGGCAGGGAGGTGGCGTGTCGCCACGGCGCGTGCGTGCGCTGTCTCCCTCCTTTGCCTACTTGCAGAGGTGGAGGATGACCGACATGGGCCCTGGTGGGTTAGGCCACCAGCTGGGCCAGCTAGGTGGGCTGCCAGGTAAGCCTCTGCTTTGCTTTGTTTTTGTTTTTCTATTTTTCTGTAAGTTTGTGGCTTTATTAAAAATAGTTAGGCACTTACAAAAATCCTGAAAATAATCATAGGCCCTGTTTAGATCATTTCCAACAGCCCACACTTATTTCCAGAATTATTTGAGCATTTAAAATATTTTATAGCATTTAAATTCCCAAATGCAAATACTATATGAGTTAATCCAATGACCTTAAGATGTCCTAGAAAAATGTTCACCATTTTTGTCGAAGGTTTTAACCCAAAACAAAAAGGGTGGACTTTTTAGAAGGGCATTTCAGGTTCATTGAAAATGTTTTTTTAGTAAACCCTAGTTGTTCCAGGGGGGGGGGGTGCTGGGGGTTCTATCATCCCCATTTCATCTTTCTGGGAAATTTAAACATGATGCAATCACTCTAATGCATGAACTAGCTAGGGTGTGACAGCGACCCCCTCCCCAAGCCGCCTCGCCCCCGGCCTTTAAATAGGGCCGAGCCCCGCCGCCTCCTCCCACCGAGCGCCGCCGCCGCCGCTAGAAGCTGCTGCCACCGCCTCGCGCCAGAGCCGCGCCACCGCCCCACCTCGCCATTGCCGTGCCGGAGCCACGCCGCCGCCACCGTTGACCGGTATAAAAAAACCATAGCGGACGTTCGCCCGAACGTACGTTAGTCTTTTCTTTTTATTTTATTTTTGCCAGGGACCTATCTGTGATTATTTTTTCGTAGATTAGCCCCTGATCTTCAAACCCTCGCAACTTTTCAACCGTTCGTCCAAATCCAGTGAAACCAATGCCAAAATCTTCGCCTCGAAGCCCTCTTTCTATTTAATCGACTTGAACATGGTTTTGAAAATTTAAAATTTGGTTTCAAGCAGGTTTGAGTTTGAAGTTCTTTCGGTCGTAGTTTCATTTCCGTAGCTCCGATTTGATTGATTCCTTTTGCAAATCAAAGCTCTTCAGTTGAACTTTCAGTTTGGATCTTTTTATGTGTGTTTACCCTTGCATCTATGCTTGATTGCTTATGTATGCTATTGTCTGTTTGTGATAGAATTTCCGGAGTGTGAAGCGTTCTACTACGAGTCTCTAGGGTTTGGAGATCGTCAACAAGGCAAGTAACACTTTGATCATACCCCTTTATCACCCAGTTCTTATGCATTAGTCCCAATCCTCAAACATTGCATGATGTAGGAAATCTTAACATGTGGGTATTGGGAAGTAGATGATGAGGTAGAACCTATTGCCTTTTATTATCAAATCCTGGGAGTTACTTCTACGTTATGCTTATACTGCTATGCTATGCTCGTAGACGTGGATTGGTTGAGTGTATCCATGACAGATGTGAGAGTTGTTAATTAACGGTTAACTTAAGGTGGCTACTTAAATACACATCTGGGTGGATTGGTTGCGGGCACCTAGAGAATCCAGTGTTGTCCTAGGATATCCCGGAGTACCCGTGTGATCATCCTATGGTTCGCCACCCAGGCTCAAAGGGATCATAAGATTATTCATGATAGAAACTTCCGTGTGCAGCCACAAGCCATTATGGGCTCTGGCATAGTTGAGTATGTTGCGTGACCTATTTCAGTGGTAGGCTAGCAGATGTAGGGGAAAGTAGGTGTAACTGTCTACCCAGAGTAAAGAGTAAATGCTTTTGAAAGACTGTATCTCGGTCATCCGTTTCTCAAACACCATGCCTCAGAAGCTCTTGCTCGCGCTCCTGGTGGCCTCGCGTAAGCTGCACCACTACTTCCAGGGTCACCCCATCAAGGTCGTCTCAGCTTACCCATTGGAGAGAGTGCTCAGGAGCCCCAATGCTGCAGGAACAGTCACCGAATGGAACATCGAGCTGCAAGTGTTTGACCTGGAGTTCAGCACAAGCAGGTTCATCAAGGGGGCTTTACTCGCCGACTTTGTGGCAGAATGGACCGACACCCCAGAGCTTGAAGCAGGAGAGAACCGATCCCTCTCGCCAGGGAGTGAAGCGCCAGATGGCTAGGTCATGTACTTCGATGGCGCGTTCTCATGCCAGGGCACGGGGGCTGGAGCCGTGCTCATCTCGCCCACTCAGGACAAACTTTACTACACCATGCAGCTCTGCTTCCAACGGGTTGAGAAGGTCTCCAACAACATCGCAGAGTACGAGGGTTTCATCGCCGGCCTCAAGGCCACGGTGGCCCTGGCGGTAAAACGGCTCACCATCAAGGGAGACTCGCAGCTCCTCGTCAACTTCTCCAACAAGGTGTACGAGCCAAACGATGAGCACATAGAGGCATACCTCGTGGAGGTACGCAAAATGGAGAAGCAGTTCCTGGGCCTGGAGCTACAGCATGTGCCCCGTGGCACCAACAAGGAGGCCAACGACATCACCAAAAGAGCATCCAAGAGGCTACCCCAAGAGCCTGACGTCTTCGAGGAACGACTCTTCAAGCCTTCGGCAGCACCTCCGCCTGCGGAGCCGGCGCCACCTTAGGAGGAGCTCCCCCAGCCACCAGCCTCGGGAGCCCCCGCCTGCGGCCCAACCTCAGGAGCGCGCCTCCTCTTAGCGCTCGAGCCTCAGGAGGGGTGCTGGATCAAGGAGTTCAGGGCATACCTGACGCAAGGCACGTTGCCGGAGAAGGAGGAAGACGCGAAACGTGTGGCCCGCCAGGCTACGGCGTACTACATTCAGGATGGTGAGCTATACACAGGAAGCGACCAAATGATATTTCTCTATGATGCATTTCCAGGGAACAGGGGAATGAGTTGCTGGCCGACATACATGGCGGAGGCTGCGGGCACCACTCGTCTCGCGCACCCTAGTCGGCAAGGCTTTCCGCAGCGGGTTCTACTGGCCCACGACACTCAATGACGCGACCGAGCTAGTGAAATCCCGCGAGGCCTGCCAATTCCATGCCAAGCAGATCCACCAGCCGGCTCAGGGCCTTCAGACTATCCCGCTCTCATGGCCGTTCGCGGTCTAGGGGCTGGATATCCTGGGCCCATTCCCTCGAGCGCCTGGAGGTTACTGCTACCTCTACGTCGCCATCGACAAATTCACCAAGTGGGCGAAAGTGGAAGCCGTCCGCACCATCCCAGCTGGGTCAGCAGTGAAGTTTATCAAGGGCCTCGTAAACCGATTTGGGGTCCTTAATCGCATCATCACCGACAATGGCTCACAGTTCACTAGCAATCTCTTCAAAACATATTGTGCTAACCTGGGAACGCAGATCTGCTACGCCTCTGTGGCGCACCCCAGGAGCAACGGCCAAGCCAAACGCGCCAACGCAGAAGTCCTGAGGGGCCTCAAGTCTAGGAGCTTCAAGAAGAAGCTCGAGGCCTGCGGCAGTGACTAGCACGGCAAGCTCTAGTCCATGCTGTGGTCCATCCGCACCACTGCCACCAGGCCGACATGCGAGACCCTGTTCTTCCTCATCTACAGAGCAGAAGCGGTTTTCCCACACGAGGTTAGGCATCGCTCCGCGTGGGTCCTGGCGTTCGATGAAACACAACAGGACACCATGCGGGGGATTGACCTCATGCTGGGGGAGGAACGCCGCCGTGAAGCCTCGCTCCGAGCTGCGAGGTACCACCAGGCGCTGCAGTGGTACCACTGTCGCTGCGTCCGCTCCAGGACACTCGAGGTGGGTGATCTTGTCCTGAGGCGGGTTCTCTCCAGGGAAGGGCTACACAAGCTCTCACCCATGTGGGAGGGCCCTATTCGGGTCGCCCACGTCTCCAGGCCTGGCGCCGCGCGCCTGGAAACGCAGGACGGGATCCCCATCTAGAACGCCTGGAACATCCAGCACCTCCAGAAATTCTACCCATGAAGCAAGGCCAGGCGCCTGTGAAGCAAGGCCCAGTGCCAATGAAGATCTCCGCTCGTGACACTCTCACGTAACAATGAGTGGGGCTGTACATGCCCTGCAGTCTCAGGAGTGTCGCCCTCGGGCCTCGGGGGCTCCCTCCCACGTCTTAGTGGCAGCACTTAGCTCCGTGCTGGTGAGAAGACAAGAAGACTAGACTAGGTGCCGGACGCGGCTTTTCATTTGCTTTCCGCAGTTGGCTTGCCCCTTTTTAGTGAGAATTTTCTTTCTGGTGTTCCTTGCTGGCCTGGTTTCATTGCCTTTTGCCTCCTTTTCTGCTCTCGGTTCCTCGTTTTTTGACCCGTACTCTCCCTCGCATGCCTCGCGAGGGGGCTGGACAGGCGCCCTCATGAGCGTTTTTGTTTTCCTGTTTTTCGCAAGGCACCCTCACTCGAGTTCGCAAGCTGGCACACCCCTCTCAATCCGTGCCCCTTGGGTACCGTGATACGAAGCACTGGGTCATGACCGACAGTGCCTGTGACCAGGATTCAGAAGGATAAGAATTTCCTAGCGAATTTTTGTAGTTCTCAGACGCCTTCCGAGCACAGGAGGCCTCGCCAGGCATTGGGGAACACACGTCTCGCGAGGCGGAAACTACTTCAGGCGCATCAAGCTAAGTTATTCCTGCGTGCATACATAAACGTGATGCTGCAACACGACACAAGAATGATAAACATAGCACAGCCACTTAGAAATCATAATTGTTGCACGCCCCAGTGGGGCCCCATACTTGTCTCTCTCTTAATGCAGGAAGGAAAGGAAGAACGAAACAAAAGCGGAACGTGCTCCCATGGAAAGTTGTGAGGACGGGCCCGTGGCGCTCTCCTGAGCTCAGCCAGACCCCTCCTCGCGCTTCACTGAAGCGCGGCGACGAGACGACCCGTTGCCACCTTCAAAGCGGGCGCGGCAGCGTGGCGGCTGGTCGTAGCCGCCGCTGCTGGAGCTGTCGCCGGAAGAAGAGTCACCATAGCTGGACAAGCCTTGGCTGGCGCCGAGGGCGAGCCCGCCTTCACTCTCGTCACGGCCATCACCGAGGCCGAGCACCTCACCACCGTCGTTGTCCTCGGGTCAACACCCGACACGACGACCATCTTCCCCGAACACCCTCACATAGAGGGTAGCGTTGCCATCGTACTTGAAGTGGAGGGAGCACCGCCGGCCCAGGCCACGCGCATGGGCAAACGTCTGCGATCAGGGGGCCAGGACTGCATTGCCTGTGACGGAGACCTCGACCGCGACCCACGAAGCCTTGCTGCAGCAGCCATCCGCTTGCAGCCAAAGACCGCCTGGACTAGTGGCTGGCAGCTCACCGACAAACAAGTGCGGGAGCTGAAGCCAAGTGCCGGCCGGGTTCTCTAACCACACGACGAATTCCGGCAGCACTTCCGCGGAGTGAAAGTGCGGCCTGGGCGGCCGCGCGACCATGGCACGCCTCCCTTCATCGATAGGGCCCCCATGACTCGGGTGAGCACCACCACGCGAAGAAGCGCCACCGTGATCGCGAGGACCCGCGACGGGGGTCATGGTGTGCTTGCGGGGACGGCCGCGGCCCCTCTTGAGCGGCGGTGAGCAAGGCCCCTCCTGGCGAGCCTTCCCCTTCTCCGCAGCCGAGAGCCTCTTCGCAAGCGCCATGGGTGTCGCTGCTGGCAGTGAAGCGAGGAAGAAGATGGAGCAGGAGAAGCAAAGGAAGAGATGGGTGACAAGGGCTCCGCCCCCTTACCTTTTATAGCCAAGGAGAGGCCAACCACTAGCCTCCACGATCTAAGGTAATAATGATCTTTTTCTGCATGCAGCAAGAACTCGTCAAGTTGGGCAATTGCCGAGGCGGCATGGGAAGCGGAGACGCCCATGTCCAATCAATCGCCACGCGTCAAGCGGGGCCGCAGGCCGTTGGGGCTAGTGATACTGCGCACTTGCTCTTTGGCTTCGCCTCAAAGCCAAGTCCGAGCGCGCCTTGGGCCCCGGGGCTACTGTTGGCGTTCTGGGAACGGGGGTCCCCAGACTTGCCTGCCTGTGGCCCACAACGTGGCTCCATCAGCGGCCCTTTACGGCCCATCTTCACCAGTAAACACTCAAGACCCTCGCGAGGGGCCAAGCCTCGCGAGGCGGACGATGCAACCGCTCCTCAGGGGTGGCCTTACTAGGCTGGCTCGTGAGGGGTAGAGAGATCAAGGCAAGGGACACCTCGCGAGGTTTGCGTGACGCAAGCCATGACGACTAGAGCCAGGAGGGCGCCTGCGCGTGTAGTGTCCTCATTTCCTCTTTGGTGCTAAAGAGGCAAGCGCAAGCGAGGAGTCCCGAGGAATCAGGTAAAGGTTTCCATATCGGTGCAACAAGACCAAGACCAGCAGGACAGCAGGATGAGGGTCACCGTGGAGCCCAAGACGGCGTCACCAACAGAGCCGTTGGCAGGCGAAGACTACTTTTGTCAGGATAGCTTGTACTAGTTGCCCCCCTTCAAATTGTCTATTGTGGGATCCCTTCCCACCTAATATTTGGGAAGAGGACCCGGGCCTCTACATATAGGACTAGCCACCACCATAGAAGGGGGAGCTCATCTAGAGAGAATCCTCAACCACACTCACCAAGTACAAGAACACCTCTCCTCAGGAGGATGTTCTTTCCTTGTAACTGTTCATCCTCGGCCCAAGAGGCAATCCACCATACCACACTGGAGTAGGGTATTACACCACATCGGTGGCCCGAACTAGTATAAACTCCTGTGCCTCTTATTCTTTGGGTTCATCGAGCTAGGCCGTAAGATCACGATGTGTGCGACCTAGAGAGGGGGAGAGATATTCGTGCGCACCCCAATGTTCGAACCTCAAGTGTTTTGCCGAAACCCGAAATCCGATAGTTGAAGAACAGCCAGATGTAGTTATAGGTAAGTTTTTGGTTAAGTCATTTACTACAATCATTCTTTTTGATACTGGTGCATCGCATTCATACATTTCAAGGGGATTTGTGGATAAGTATAAGTTGCCCACCAAAGTTCTTAGGACACCTATGTTAGTAAGCTCGCCAGGAGTGGAGTATATGGCAAGCCAAGGATGTTTTCAGATGCCATTAACCATAGGAAGGCATGTTTTCCCCTCAGACCTAATAATTCTGGAGTCACAAGGATTGGATGTGATACTAGGCATGGATTGGCTATCGATGTATGGGGGAAAATCGATTGCGCCAGTAAGTCAATTATGCTCACCACCCCGGAGGGAAAAATGATTAAGTATGTATCCAGGCATGCACCAAGGAGGACCCAAGTAAATTCCCTCTTAGGAGTTGTTCAGGAGGAAGTGCCTGTAGTGAAGGATTATCCAGATGTATTTCCAAAGGAACCACCAGGCATGCCGCCGGATTGAGACATTGAGTTTTTGATAGAGCTGTTGCCAGGCACCAGACCAATATCAAAGAGACCATACCGGATGCCCGCAAATGATCTAGAGGAGATAAAGAAATAGATTAAGGAGTTATTGGAGAAAGGTTACATTCGACGAAGTTTGTCACCGTGGGAAGCCCCAGTGCTCTTAGTTGAGAAGAAGGATGGATCTTTAAGAATGGTTGTTGATTATCGTGCGTTGAATGAAGTGACGATCAAGAACAAGTACACATTACCGATGATCAATGATTTGTTTGATCAGCTGCAAAGGAGCTAAAGTATTTTCCAAGATCGAGCTGTGATCAGGATACCACCATCTGAAGATCCGAGAACAGGATGTACCTAAGACAGCCTTTACCACAAGGTACGGGCTATATGAGTACATGGTCATGTCATTTGGATTGACAAATGCCCCTACCTATTTCATGAGTATGATGAATAAGGTGTTCATGGAGTTCTTGGATAAGTTTGTAGTGGTGTTCATTGATGATATTTTGGTATACTCGAAGAATGAAGAGGAACACAAGGAGCATTTGCGTTTAGTTCTCAAGAAGCTCAGGGAACATAAGTTATATGCCAAGTTCAGTAAATGTGAGTTTTCGCTGAAATAAGTTGGATTTCTTGGACATGTTATATCAGGAGAGGGTATAGCAGTAGACCCTACCAAGGTTTAGTCAGTCACTGATTGGCTAGCACCCACCTCAGTAGGGAAGATCCGCAATTTTCTTGGACTCACATGATACTACCGGAGATTCATTGAGAATTTCTCCAAGATTGCGAAACCTATGACGGAGTTGTTGAAGAAAGACACTAAGTTCAAATGGACAGATGAATGTGAGGCAAGTTTTCAGGAGTTGAAGAAATGTTTGGTTACAGCCCCAGTGCTGATTTTGCTAGATATACGGAAGGATTTCCAAGTGTATTGCGATGCTTCTCGCTTAGGACTTGGAGGTGTACTTATGCAAGATGGAAGAGTTGTTTCATATGCCTCACGATAGCTTCGACTGCATGAATTGAATTATACCACACATGATTTGGAGTTAGCAGCTGTAGTTCATGCACTCAAGACCTAGAGACATTTCCTTATTGGAAACCGCTGTGATGTGTACACGGATCACAAGAGTTTGAAGTACATTTTCACGCAGAAGGAGTTGAATCTCAGACAAAGGAGATGGTTGGAGCTTATAAAGGATTATGATATGAAGCTACACTATCATCTAGGCAAGGCCAATGTCGTAGCAGATGCTTTGAACCGGAAGAGTTATGCCAATACCCTCATAAGAGGAGGATTACCAAAGGAGTTAGCTGAAGACCTAAGGGAGCTTCGTTTGGAGATAGTTCCACGACGTTTTGTCACAGCAATGGAGGTTCAGTCAACGCTTTTGGGAAATATTCGAGAAGCTCAGAAAGATGATAAGGAGATTGCTGAGATAAAGGAGAAGATGAGCAAAGGAAAAGCCAAAGGTTTTCATGAGGATGAGCGTGCCACTTTGTGGTTTGAGGACCGTGTATATGTACCCAATAATGCATAAATCAAGAAGTTAATACTACAGGAAGCTCATGACTCACCATACTCGATTCACCCAAGAAACACCAAAATGTATTTGGATTTGAAGGAGCGTTTCTGGTGGACTGGTATGAAGAAGATATTGCAGAGTAAGTAGCAGTATGTGATGTATGTCAGAGAGTGAAGGCAGAACATCAGAAGCCAGCAGGATTACTGCAGCCTATGCCGATACCCGAATGGAAGTGGGACAAGCTTGGCATGGATTTTATCACCGAATTACCCAGGACACGATCGGGATATGATTCTATCTAGGTAGTAGTGGATCGTTTGACCAAAGTGGCTCACTTTATTCAAGTGAAGACCACCTATATGAGTGTGAAGTTGGCCAAGATATATATGACCAGGATCGTATGTCTGCATGGAGTTCCGAGGACCATCGTATCAGATAGAGGAACACGGTTTACCTCGAAGTTTTGGAATCAACTGCACCAGACTTTTGGTACTAGGCTAGAGTTCAGTACAGCCTTTCATCCACAGACAGATGGACAGGCTGAGAGAGTCAATCAGATTCTGGAGGACATGTTGAGAGCTTGCGCGCTAGATTATGGATCCAGCTGGGATGATAATCTGTCGTACGCGGAATTATCATACAACAATAGTTATCAAGCTAGTCTGAAGATGGCCCCTTTCAAAGCCTTGTATGGAAGGAGGTGCAGAACACCGTTAATGTGGGATGAAGTTGGAGACCGTCAGTTGTTTGGACCGGATTTGATCAAAGAATCCGAAGAGAAGGTTAAGTTGATTCGCGACAGACTAAAGGTAGCTCAGTCCAGGAAGAAGAGTTACACAAATCCAAAATGCAAGGAGGTAGTCTATGAAATTGGAGACAGAGAATATCTTCATGTGTCACCTCTCTGAGGAGTTAAACATTTTGGAGTTAAGGGAAAGTTAGCCCCGAGATTTGTAGGACCATACCAAGTTCTGGAACGTATGGGAGAAGTGGCCTAGAAGTTGGAGTTACCCAAAGGACTGTTAGGAGTTCACGATGTGTTTCACGTTTCCCAGTTGAAGAAGTGCCATGAAGAGATGGCTGATATTCCTCTGAGGGATACAATGCCCCTGGAAGCAATTCAATTGTATAGTGATTTGACCTACGAGGAGAAACTTGTCAAGATTCTCGAGTTTGCAAGCTGAGTTACGCGCAGCAAGGTTATCAAGTTTTGCAAAGTTCAGTGGAGCCACCATACTGAGGATGAAGCCACTTGGGACGAGAGGAAGACCTACGGAAGACCACCCACACATATTTTCTAGCCAACCCAAATCTCGAGGGCGATATTCATCTTAATGGTGGTAGGTTTGTAACATCCCAAATTTTCAATTTGGAATGTTATACATAGGTCATCATATGCATATCATATTTTATTTGCGTCTCGTTTGCGATCCTAGAAATCCTAAGAAACTCAAGGACCCACGGAGAGAGTTGGGGATTTCACTATTTTCATATTTGAATTTTTCTCAAATTTGAAAAGAGGATCACTTTGGTTTTAATGTTTTCTCTCCGAAATATTTCCAATATAAAAATAAAAGAGAGGAGATAAAAGGACTTCTCCAAAATAAAGGAAATATTGGAGGAAAATATTAAAATCAAATAAATATTTTATCTGGATTTTTATTGCTATTTTATTTGAATTAGAAAAATATGCATTTTTCAAAATTGCATTTTTAGGCCAGAAAAATGTTCACCTTGTTCTGAATATTTTATTTAGACGGTGAAAATTGTTTTTGGAATTTTTAGAATTTATTTATTTATTTAGGATTTTCTGCGGCAGAAATATATATAAAAAACCCGCGCGCCCGACTGGGCCAAAGGCCCAGCCGAGCCAGGCCGCCGCCGCAGCCCACCTGCTCGCCCCGACCGACTCCGGGCGGGAGTCCGGTCGGCGCACCCCGCCGCACCCGAGTTCGGGGAGGACTCCTCCTCCTGGGGACCCCCTCCCCAGGCCGCCTCGCCCCCTGGCCTTTAAATAGGGCCGAGCCCCGCCGCCTTCTCCCACCAAGCGCCACCGCCGCCTTGAGCCGCCGCCGCCGCTAGAAGTCGTCGCCGCCGCCGTAGCCGTTGCCGCCGCCTCGCGTCGGAGCCGCGCCACCGCACCGCGCCGCCACCCCACCTCGCCATTGCCGCGCCGGAGCTGCGCCGCCTCCGCCGTTGACCGGTATAAAAAAACCGCCTCGGTTTTTTTTCGGTTTAGATCTAGATCGGTTTTCCAGTGTTAGGGTTTTCTCGGTTTTCTCTGGTTTTGTTAGTTAGCGGACGTTCGCCCAAACGTCCCTGTTCGTGAACATGTTTGATTTTTCGTCTCTGCTAACGAACGTTCGTTCGTTAGTCTTTTCTTTTTATTTTCGCCAGGGACCTATCCGCAATTATTTTTATCGTAGATTAGCCCCTGATCTTCAAACCCTCGCAACTTTTCCGCCGTTCGTCCAAATCCAGTGAAACTAACGCCAAAATCTTCCTCTCGAATCCCTATTTCTAGTTAATCGACTTGAACATGGTTTTGAAATTTTAAAAATTGGTTCCAAGCAGATTTGAGTTCAAACTTATTTCGATCATAGTTTCAGTTCCGTAGCTCCGATTCGATTGATTCTTGTTGCAAATCGAAGCTCTTTAGTTGAACTTTTAGTTTGGATCTTTTTATCTAAGTTTTACCCTTGCATCTATGCTTGATTGCTTATGTATTCTATTGTTTGTTTGCGATAGAATTTCTGGAGTGCGAAGCGTGCTACTACGAGTCTCTAGGTTTTGCAGATCGTCAGCCAGGCAAGTAACACTTTGATCATACCCCTTTATCACCTAGTTCTTATGCATTAGTTCCAATCTTCAAATATTGCATGATGTAGGATATCTTAACATGTGGGTATTGGGAAGTAGATGATGAGGTAGAACCTATTGCCTTTTATTATCAAACCCTGGGAGTTACTTCTACATTATGCTTATACTGCTGTGCTATGCTCGTAGACGTGGATTGGTTGAGTGTATCCATGACAGATGTGAGAGTTGTTAATTAATGGTTAACTTAAGGTGGCTACTTAAATACACATCTGGCTGGATTGGTTGTGGGCACCTGGAGAATCCAGTGTTGTCCTAGGATATCCCGGAGTACCCGTGTGGTCATCGTATGGTTCGCCACCCAGGCTCAAAGGGATCATAAGATTATTCATGCTAGAAACTTCCATGTGCAGCCACAAGCCATTATGGGCTCTGGCATAGTTGAGTATGTTGCGTGACCTCTTTCAGTGGTAGGCAAGCAGATGTAGGGGAAAGTAGGTGTAACTGTCTACCCAGAGTAAAGAGTAAATGCTTCTGAAAGACTGTGTCTCGGTCATCCGTTTCTCAAACACCATCTAGTGCGAGAAATCCAAAAGAGGAGATCGAGTCTTGTGGGAAAAGTGCGCAAACCTCTGCAGAGTGTACAAACTAATCATGGTTAGCCATGTCCCCGGTTCTGGACATCTCAAGTATCTGGTTCTTGGATTGTCATGTTGATCTCATCAGTCTAAATTAATTTGTTGGGTTATTAATACTTCTTAATTGGGATTGAGTTGGAGGAACCTTCTCAATGTTTATCCACTACCATGATAGTTAAATAAAATATATTCCTTTGTTGTAGGAAAAAAATGGCTTTTCGCAAAAACATATTAACCATAGAGCCTCTACCAGCCATATATGCATGTAGTGATAACATTTACCCGTTCATTGCTCTACTGTGTTATCTTGCCAGCATATTCCATGTGCTGACCCATTTTCAGGCTGCAACGTATTATGTTGCAGACTTTTTAGACGAAGAGTAAGGTGTGCTAGGTTGTTGTCGTGCACTTGGCTATGCCGTTGGAGTTGATGGACTCACTTTATCTTCCAAGCCTTCCGCTGTTATCGTATTTAGATGGCCTTAAGCCATATTATTGTAATAAGTACTCTTTGATGAGTTATTCGATGTAATATGTGTGTGATTGCAACTCTATTATAAATCCTTCAAGTACTGTGTGTGTCAGCATTACCGGTCTAGGGATGACACTTATGCACAGAGATTCGACCGTTTGAGGTTGGATCGCTACATTTTTAGTGGCTACAGAGGCTTGTGACGGTGGAACTCCCGATCTAGGTTATTTTCTGGAAGTTTGGGGATATATAAGAGGCGTTGGCGTCGGGAACAAGTCAGTGGGGTCCACGAGGTGGTCAGGAGATAGGGGGCGTGCCAAGGGGTAGGGCGCTCCCCTCGCCGACTCTTCTGGTCCATCACCGATGCTCTATGGGCTTCTCCTGGTCCAAAAATGATCTCTGTAAATTTTTAGGTCAATTGGACTCCATTTGATATTCCTTTTCTGCAATACTCAAAAACAAGGAAAAAACATAAAACTGGCACTGGGCTCTAGGTTAATAGGTTAGTCCCAAAAGGCATATAAAATAGCATATAAATGCATATAAAAACATCCAAGATTGATCATATAATAGCATGGAACAATAGAAAATTATAGATACGTTGGAGATGTATCACTCTTGATCCAGCTGAGGCCAAGGGTGAGTTCCGTCAACACGAGGTGTGTTGACAATGATGATGAAGTTACTGACGCAGGGCTTCGCCTAAGCACTACGACAATATGACCGAGGTGAAAAACTGTGGAGGGGGGCACCAGACACGGCTAAAGATCAACTTGTGTGTCTATGCGGTGCCCCCTCCCCTGTATATAAAGGAGGGGAGGAGGAGGCCGGCCGGCCCCAAGGGGCGTGCCCAAGGGGGGGGGGAATCCTACTCCAAGTTGGAATCGGTCCCCCCTTTCCTAGTCCATGGAGGAGAAGAAGGAAGGAGAGAGAGAGGGAGAGGGAAAGAGGGGCCGCCCCCTCTCCCCTAGTCCTATTTGGCCTCCCCTTGGGGGGCGCATGCCACCTCCTGGCCACAGCCCTCTCTATCCCCTAAGGCCCACTAAGGCCGATTACTTCCCCTGGGAGTTCCGGTAACCCCTCCGGCACTCCGGTTTTATCCGAAACTATCCGGAACACTTCCGGTGTCTGAATAACATGGTCCAATATATCAAAATTTATCTCTCGACCATTTTGAGACTCCTCGTCATGTCCGTGATGTCATCCGAGACTCCGAACAATCTTCGGTACATCAAATCACATAACTCATAATACAAATCATCGTCGAACGTTAAGCGTGCGGACCGTACGGGTTCGAGAACTATGTAGACATGACCAAGACTCATCTCCGGTCAATAACCAATAGCGGAACCTGGATGCTCATATTGGTTCCTACATATTCTACGAAGATCTCTATCAGTCAAACCGATAACAACATACGTTGTTCCCTTTGTCATTGGTATGTTACTTGCCCGAGATTTGATCGTCGGTATCATCATACCTAGTTCAATCTCGTCACCGGAAAGTCTCTTTGATCATTCCGTAATACATCATCCCGCAACTAACTCATTAGTCACATTGCTTGCAAGGCTTATAGTGATGTGCATTACCGAGAGGGCCCAGAGATACCT
Organism: Triticum urartu; assembly: GCF_056163025.1. Lineage (NCBI taxonomy): Eukaryota > Viridiplantae > Streptophyta > Magnoliopsida > Poales > Poaceae > Triticum > Triticum urartu. The sequence continues at coordinate 348,298,576 of NC_141875.1, forward strand.
CTCCGACAATCGGAGTGACAAATCCTAATCTCGATCTATGCCAACTCAACAAACACCATCGGAGACACCTGTAAAGCATCTTTATAATCACACAGTTACATTGTGACATTTGATAGCACACTAAGTGTTCCTCCGGTATTTGGGAGTTGCATAATCTCCAATCATAGGAACATGTATAAGTTATGAAGAAAGCAATAACAATGAACTAAGCAATCATAGTGCTAAGCTAACAGATGGGTCTAGTCCATCACATCATTCCCTAATGATGTGATCCCGTTCATTAAATCACAACACATGTCCATGGCTTGGAAACTTAACCATCTTTGATTAACGAGCTAGTCAAGTAGAGGCATACTAGGGACACTCTGTTTGTCTATGTATTCACACATGTACTAAGTTTCTGGTTAATACAATTCTAGCATGAATAATAAACATTTATCATGATATAAGGAAATATAAATAACAACTTTATTATTGCCTCTAGGACATATTTCCTCCACCAATTGCTTATAGGCATGAACATGCTTAAGATCGATGTCTTCTTTAGCAACATGATCTCGAATGAAATGATGACGAACTTCAATGTGCTTAGTTCAAGAATGTTGCATGGGGTTTTGAGAAATATTAATAGCACTTTCATTATCACAAAGCAATGGAACATGTTTCACATATATCCCATAATCATTAAGAGTTTGGGTCATCCAAAGTAATTGAGCACAACATGAACTGGCGACAATGTATTTCAATTCGGCGGTGGATAAGGATACCGAGTTTTGTTTCTTGGAGGACCAAGACAGAAATTGACAAGTCCCCGAAGTGGACTTTCTATCAACCTTGTCACCAGCATAGTTCGAATCAAAGTAGCCAACACGATCAAAAGAAGGCCTCTTAGGATACCAAATGCCAAAGTTTCGTGTATGAATTAAGTATCTCACTATCCTTTTCATAGCCTTAAGATGACATTCCTTAGGGGCCGCTTGATATCATGCACACATGCACACACTTAGCATAATATCGGCATGAGAGGCACATAGATATAACAATGAACCAATCATAGAGCGATAAACCTTTTGGTCAACTGGCTTGCCATCCTTTGTCAAGTCAAGATGTCCACTAGTAGGCATGGGTGTCTTCATACCTTTGCTTTCTTGCATGTTGAACTTCTTGAATAAGTCCTTGGTATACTTTGTTTGAGAAACAAAGGTACCCTCCTTTGTTTGCTTGATTTGAAAACCAAGAAAGAACTTGAGTTCACTCAACATAGACATCTCAAACTTCTCCGACATTAGCCTTCCAAACTTTTCACTAAAATGAGGTTTAGTCGAACCAAATATGATATCATCCACATAAATTTGGCACACCAATAATTCACCATTAACCCTTTTATTAAAAATAGCCTTTTTCAATAAGGAACTTGGTCAAGCATTTATACCACGCTCTAGGAGATTGTTTAAGACCATAAAGAGTTTGTGAAGTTTGTAAACATGATCGGATTTCTTAGGATTAACAAAGCCAGGAGGTTGTTTAACATAAAATTCCTCCTCAATTTCACCATTTAGAAAAGCACTTTTAATGTTCATTTGATATAGTGTGATATCGTGGTGATTGGCATAAGCTAGTAAGATGCATATGGACTCAAGTCTAGCAACGGGGGCATATGTCTCACCATAGTCCATACCTTCGACTTGAGTGTAGCCTTGGGAGACAAGACGGGCCTTGTTGCATACAACTTGTCCATCTTCATCTTGCTTATTCCGAAACACCCATTTGGTACCAATGACATTTTGGTTGTTGTGCGGCTTTTCTACCAATGTCCACACTTGGTTCCTCTCGAAGTTGTGTAGCTCTTTGTGCATGGTGTTCACCCAATCCGGATCATCAAGCGCTTCTTCAACCTTCATAGGTTCAATACTAGACATTAATGAATAATGTTCACAAAATTTAGCCAAACAAGTTTTAGAGCGAGTAATTCTCCCGGTTTGGATATCATCAAAGATTTTTTCGACGGGATGGTCTGTTGAAACTCTTGCTCTAGCTCGTGAGAGCTTTTTTTTGGGTCGGGGTGGAACATCCTCCTCATCGTCTTGTTCTTCCTCTTGGCCTTCTTCGTTGTTGGTGTTTTTATTCTCTTGTGGAGGTGGAGAAGGAGGTTGATGAGGTTCATCTTGGTGTACTTCCTCATTTTCTTCATCTTGGCGTGTCCCACTTGTGGATGCCTCTGAGTCAACTCGTGGTTCACCTTGTCATGAGGTAGAGGCTTCCACTTGAACAGACGAGGTACTCTCCTTCACCTCCATTGGGCGAATCATGCCAATAGACAAGTCTTGGATTGCTTCCGAAGGGTTTTTGTCTCCTACATCAATTGGCAATTGCTCTACTTGCGAGCCGTTAGATTCATCAAACTTCATATCTACCGTCTCTTCAACCTTTCGGGTAAAATTGTTGTAGATACGGTAAGTGTGAGAGTTTGAGCCATAACCGAGTAGAAAACCTTCATGAGACTTAGGAGCAAATGTCGAACGACGATGCTTATCAATAATATAGCACTTTGAGCCGAATACTTGAAAGTATCCAACTTGGGGTTTGTTACCGGTGAGAAGCTCGTATGTCGTCCTGCCGAGTAGCTTGTGAAGATATAGATGATTTGTTGCATGACAAGCTATCTCAACCGCTTCTGCTCAAAAGTGTTTTGGCGTCTTGTACTCATCAAGCATCATTCTTGCCATATCAATAAGAGCCCGGTTCTTCCTCTCAACAACTCCATTTTGTTGAGGTGTGTACGTAGCCGAACTCATGTGAAATCCCTTCTTCTTCTTCAAGAAAGGTGTCCACATTTGCGTTCTTGAACTCCGTTCCATTGTCGCTGTGAACCTTCTTGATCTTCACTTCAAATTGATTTTGGGCCTTCCTAGCAAAGTTCTTGAAGATCTTTTGGACCTGCAATTTATCATCAAGAAAGAACACCCATGTAAATCTTGAAAAGTCATCGACAATGACTAAACCAAATGAGTTTCCACCGAGACTTTTGTAGGTGTTGGGACCAAAAAGATCCATATGAAGCATCTCGAGCGGTCTTCTCATGCTCATGATGTTTTTCATGGGGTGGCTTCCTCCAACCTGTTTTCCTACTTGACAAGCACTACAAAGTCTATCCTTGTCAAATATAACGTTTTCACTCCAAGGATATGATCACCTTTAATAAGTTTATCAAGATTTCACATGCCCACGTGACCTAACCTTATATGCCACAACCAACCTTCGGAAGATTTAGTAATTAAGCAAGTTCTAGGTTGAGCCTTTTTAGTGAAACCAACAATGTATAGATCACCTCTACATATACCGGTGAAGACCATATTATGATTATCTCTTCGAAACACTTGGCAATCTACTTCAGTAAATAGGACATTGAAACCAAAGTCAGCTAGTCTAGATACGAAAAGTAAATTATAGCCAAGAGATTCAATGAACATAACATTTTAGATGGAGCTGTCATGTGAGATAGCCACCTTACCAAGGCCAACCACCATACCCTTTGAGTTATCACCAAAAGTGGCATATTTTCAAGGGCCGTCATTTTCAGCAAGCTCAAATATCAAGAACCTACTATCAAGAACCCTTTCCTTTCCTCCAGCCTTGTAGCCATGAAGGTTTGCATAAGACCAAAGTGTCTCATAGACTCATCGAGATCAAAATCACTATCATCATCCTCATCATAGTATCCATGTTCAACATCATCTTGTGATTGATCATCACCTAGAGAGAGTGATTCATTATATGTATGACCATGGCAATGTTCATGTATATGAATTCTAATGACTTGAGAGATGACGCTGCTGATGATTCCAACATCTCCTTTGGCACGCATAAGGTTATGAAGCTCAAAAAGACAATCATCAAATTTAGGATCACTAGGTTTCATTTTATGCAAAGCTATGGCCTTTTGAAGAATTTCATCTAGATTTTTCAAGGAATAGTTTGGAAAACGTTCCTCAAGAAATCTCCATATGGTGTAAGCACATTCAAGAGTAGGCAAGCTGTAAGTGCATCTAGTGCCACCCCTAGTTGGTTTTGGAGTATTGACGACAAACCTAGTTGAGGGACTAATGTGTTTGTGAGAATTGCAGGAAAACACAGGTAGAAGTCCCTCATTGATTCGGTTTTACTACCAGAGATGACCCCTAAAAATGTATGAAGACATTGAAGACAAAGGTGGTATATGAAGATATTCACATTGAAGACTATGACAAAAGAAGACACGTTATGAAGCCTATGGAGCTCGAAGACTTAGATCTTTCATAGTTCTTTTTATTTTGTGTTGAGTCATAGGAACCACCATATTGTTAAGTGGGGTCTAGGAGAACCAGTCAGAATGACTGAAGTGATGCCTAAATCAAAAACCTATGTCTTCGAGTGAAGACAATGAGAGCGAATCTTGTCCAGAGCCGGACAAGTCAGCTTTGCTTGTAGCCCAAGTAAAGTTGCCATGAGAGTTCCAAATCTGACCGTTGAGACACGTGTCAGTTCCTTAGTGACCCAGGGTCATTTCGGACAAATCAGGTCGGGTTGCCAAGTGGCTATAAATAGCCCACCCCCACAACCATAAACGGTTGGCTGCTCAGATTTCAGTGCACGACTTTTGTCATTTGAGAGCAACCCACCTCGAAGCCTTTGAGAGAAAAATTTCTAGTGAGGAGAAAAGCCCTAACCACCAAGAGCCAGAGTAAATTGAGCATCACTTAAGTCTTCGTGTCTGTGTGATCTGAAGACTTATTACACTTGAGGACTGTGAATCCTCCAGACGGTTAGGCGTCGCGTTCAGAGCATCCAAGAGACATTGTGGATTGCCAGTGAACGAAGTCTGTGAAGGTTTGGGAGTCTACCTTGAAGACTTACCAGAGTGATTGGGCGAGGACTAAGTGACCTTAGCTCAAGGAGAATACGGTGAGGACTTGGTGTCCTGAACTGTGTGTTTAGGACTGGGTGTCCGGGACTGTGTGTCGTAAGGTTTAAATACCTAGCCGCTCCAACCAGACGTACAGTTGTCACAGCAACTGGAACTGGTCCAACATATCATTGTCTTCAACGAGTCACTGGTTTTATCTTCACTTCCTTCTCTTACTATTACTCATTGTGAAGCCATTGCATGCTTGCTTTATCTTTTTGTCTTCACAACGTGAAAGTATGATCTGTTTGGCTTCATAACTTCTTCCTACCTGATCCTTATTACACTGAAGCTGTTTGTCATTGTGCTTTCACTCTATTGAATACATGACCATGGCTGGCCTAGTGTAATCTAACTTCCGCTGCATAGTAATAGGCATACTCTTCGCTGTTTGTCTTCATAGCTCTCATGTTTTGAAGACTTTCATAAAAATTGCCTATTCACCCCCCCTCTAGTCGATATAATGCACTTTCAATTGGTATCAGAGCAAGGTGCTCCCTTGTTCTATGTGATTCGGTTTAACCACCTGGAGTTTTAGCTATGTCGACTGCAGGGATAATCAAAGTCTCTGCTGCGTACCCCGTCTTCGATGGAACTGAATATCCCTACTGGAAGAATAAGATGCGCATGCATCTTGAAGCCATTGACGTCGACCTATGGTATGTCGTCGAGAACGGCGTTCCCAAGGCTGGAGAAGGTGTCACTACTGCTGATGTCAAGAAGTTCACTCAACTGGACTCTACTGCCAAAAATATCATCTGTGGCCATCTGACAAAAGGACAGTATGGCCGTGTGAGTGCTTTGAAGACATCCAAGCTGGTCTGGGATTGGCTCTCCAAGGTCAATGAAGGCGTCTCAACCCAGAGAGATCAAAGAATCAGTGTTCTTCGCAACCTCTTCAACCGCTTCAAGCGAAATGAAAATGAGAATGTCCAGCACACATTTGACCGGCTCACTAACATCACAAATGAGCTTCAAGCCCTCGGCGCCACTGAGATCACCAAACATGAAATCGTCAAGACGCTGCTGAGATCACTTGATAGTTCGTTTGACATCCTGGCCCTGATGATTCAAGAATGTCCTGATTTCAAGACACTCGATCCGTCTGACATACTTGAGAGGCTCAACACACATGAGTTTCAGCTTTCTGAGAAAATAGATATCTACGGTCCAAACTATGGGCGAACTTGTGCCTTTAAGGCAAAAGCTGTTTCCTCATCTGAAGAAGAATCTGACTGCAGTTCTGATGATCCTAAAGACATTGGAAGAGAACTTGCAATGCTAGTGAAGAAGTTCCAAAAATTCACCAAGAAGAAAGGCTTCAGAAAATCTTCACGATCAAGCTCAAGGAATGATGAAGCTTCTGCTCATGACTACAAGAAGAAAACATGTCACAAGTGTAAGAAAACTGGACACTTCATCTCTGAGTGTCCACAGTGGGACAATGAGAACAGAAGGAAGAAGAAGAGCAAGGAATATGATTCTGACGACAAGAAGAAGAAGAAATACTCAAAGTCTTCTTCCAAGTCTTCTTCAAAGTCTTCATCACACAAGAAGAGCTCATCTGGCAAGGCACGTGCGTTTGTTGGCAAGGAGATGGATTCAGAGGAGTCCGCATCTGAGGAGGCAGAGGTGGAGTCTGAGGAGGAGTCTGATTCTGGCATTGCGAGTCTGGCTACAACATACGTCGCCAAGTCCATCTTCAACACTGAAGACAATGACTGCATCACCGACACCGACGCAAATGACAAGAACGACTCCACTCCTACCTACTGCTTCTTGGCACGCGGTGCCATGGTAAACACACGCACTACTCGCTATCAAACATCTAGTGACGATGACTCTGACTGTGATTCAAAACCCAGCTACAAAACACTTGCTAAAATTGCAACTGAACAACAGAAAGCTATGGAACATATTCAAAAACTGTTAGACAGAAGTGATGATCTGTTGGGTGCTGAAATGACTCGATCTGAATCCTTAATTGAAGACATAAAAAACCTTCACGTTAAGTATCAGGAACTTGAAGATCGTCTTGATACTCTCTCAACAACTCATGAAAAGCTTTCCTATGATTATCTTCAAAGGAAGCAAGAACTTGAGAAATTGAGAGTGGCTCATGAAGATCTTCAAAAGGAAAACGAGTCACTTCGCGCCGAACAGATTAGTCCCGCCCAGGAAGGATTTGAACCACCATGTCTTAAATGCATTGAGCGTGATAATGCTACTTCTGTTGCTGAATGTTCCACTGCTACTGCTGTTCCAATATCTTCAACTATTGATGTGGTAACTAACCCCTCTGCTGAGGATACCACTGCTATTGCTGATGAGAATGCTAGGTTGAAGACATTGCTTGAAACAGGGATGTACAAAAGTCTTAAAGGACATCAGACATTATGTGATGTCCTCAAGAAGCAGATTCTGAACCGAAACCCTAGGAAAGAGGGTGTTGGGTTCGTGAGGAAAATAAATGCAGATGGCTCTTACTGGAAACCTGAGCAGTACCCCAAAACCACATGGGTTGCTGCAAAGGAACTTTCAGCAGATCCATCCAATTTATCTGGCTTCACTTGTGCTAACCCCATTATCATTGATGAATCCTTTGGTGCAAACTATAAACTATTTAAGAATCAGAATGGTGAAGTGTTTGCCAGGTACATTGGTACTAACTGCAGGAATGGACCACCTATGAAGAAGATCTAGGTTCCGAAAAAGTGTCTGGAAAATATTCTTGTGAATGTCTTCATGACACCTCACTTGAAGAAGACAAACATCAGACCAAAGGCTTCATATGGTCCAAAGGCTTCATACAAACAGAGGACTCACCTGAGTCACACTAACGCAAATGTTTTGCAGAGAAACCATACTCAGGCATATGAATATGAGAGCGGTTCTTCGAATCGTCATGTTCATATGACCAAAAATTATTCTGCTTATTCCTATGAGTATTATTGTCCACCTGCTAGACTGTTTGCTAAGGCTTCAAAGCCAAAATTCTCAGATGCTGCACTTAGACTTATTGCTTCTAAGCCACCCTTGAAGATGTGGGTGGTTAAGAAAGCTTAACTCTCTTTTGCAGGGAACGGTCTCCAGCAAAAAAACAAAATCTTCTGATGCTATTGCTGGGGACCTTAAAAATCTTGTAGGGCGCAAGATAAAATGCCCGAATGGCATCATTATGTACTTCGTTCCTGAATCGCATGCTACTCTCCCTATTAGTCCTAATCTGGATCTAAGTTTTCATAACCCACTGGTTCGTCGAATGTTTTTGCTTCACAATTCTCTTCATGAAGCCTATCCGCCTAACTGCACTGTAGGGTACGACACCAGCGACTTCAAAGTCTTCAGAATGGATTATTGACAGTGGGTGTACAAATCACATGACTGGCAAAAGAAGCCTTCTTATGGACTCAACCTTACGTCCATCCGACAAGAGCCACATCACATTTGCTGACACTGGTAAAAGTAAGGTATTGGGTCTAGGTAGAGTTGCAATCTCAAAGGATCAACACATGGATAAAGTCATGCTTGTTGAATCCCTTGGCTTCAACTTAATGTCTGTCTCAATGCTTTGCGATTTGAACATGATTGTAATGTTTGGAAAATATCGTTGCCTAGTACTAATGGAATCTGACAAGTCTCTAGTGTTTGAAGGGTACCTAAAGGGTGATTTGTACGTGGTAGATTTCTCAGCAGGGCCACAACTTGCAGTATGTCTTATTGCAAAAGCTTCAGAATGCTGGCTTTGGCATCGGAGGCTTGGGCATGCTGGCATGAGGAACCTCCACACCCTTGTGAAGAAGAAGCATGTCATAGGCATCGAGGGCGTCAAGTTCAAGAAAGATCACTTATGCGGTGCCTGTGAAGCAGGGAAGATGACAAGGGCAAAACATCCTTCGAAGACAATCATGACTACTGCACAACCCTTCGAACTGCTCCACATGGATCTTTTCGGTCCCACTCACTACTCAACTTTTACTACTTCTGCTTGCCTCTATGGCTTTGTCATTGTTGATGATTACTCTAGATATACTTGGGTGCCCATAATACTTTACAAGACTGAAGTGCAGGATGTCTTCAGACGCTTCGCCAATCGAGCTATGAACAATTTTGGCGCCAAGATAAAGCACATCAGAAGTGACAATGGCACTGAATTCAAGAACACTGGCCTTGATACATATCTTGATACCTTGGGCATCACACATGAATTCTCAGCTCCGTACATGCCACAGCAGAATGGCGTCGTCGAACGCAAGAACAGAACACTCATTGAGATGGCCAGAACAATGGTAGATGAATACAAGACTCCAAGAAAATTCTGGACTGAAGCCATTGACACTGCATGTCATACAATCAATCGTGTTTATCTTCACAAGCTTCTGAACAAGACATCTTATGAACTCCTAACTAGCAAGAAGCCAAATGTCAGTTACTTTAGAGTATTTGGAGCAAGGTGCTGGATCAAAGACCCACACCACACCTCAAAGTTTGCACCAAAAGCACATGAGGGCTTTATGCTTGGATATGGAAAGGATTCACACTCCTACAGAGTCTTCAATCTCTTCCATTACAAAGTGGTTGAAACAGTGGATGTGCGATTTGATGAGACAAATGGTTCACAAAGAGAGCAACTGCCAAATGTTCTAGATGGAATTCCGGCTAGTGAATCAATCAAGCTTATGGGGACTGGAGAGATTATACCTTCTGAAGCTCATCCTGAAGAAGAACTTATCATCTCAGCACCTGATCAACATGAAGACATTGCTCAGCCTGAAGACATTCCTCCCAACAACAACACAGATCAACAAGAGCAAAGTCTTCACCCTGTACATCCTCGTGTTGCCAATGAAGTGCAGATTGATAGAATAATTGACAACATTAATGCACCTGGTCCACTCACTCGTTCAAGGGCAACTCAGCTAACAAATTTCTATGGGCACATTGCATTCGTATCAATATCAGAACCCAAGAAAGTTGAAGAAGCCTTCATGGAACCTGAATGGATTCAAGCTATGCAAGAAGAGCTTCAACAGTTTGAGCTGAATAATGTATGGGAACTGGTTAAGCGTCCTGATCCACGAAAGCACAACATTATAGGCACTAAATGGATATATCGCAACAAACAAGATGAGCATGGTCAAGTTGTCAGAAACAAAGCTCGTCTCGTTGCTCAAGGATATACTCAAGTGGAGGGCATTGACTTCGATGAAACATTTGCTCCTGTGGCTAGGCTTGAAGCCATACGCATACTGCTGGCCTATGCAAATCATCATAACATACTTCTATATCAAATGGATGTGAAAAGTGCCTTTCTCAATGGCAAGATTGAAGAAGAAGTGTATGTTGCACAACCGCCTGGCTTTGAAAATCCAAAACATCCTGACATGGTATACAAGCTCAACAAGGCACTGTATGGCCTCAAACAAGCCCCTAGGGCCTGGTATGACACACTCAAGTACTTCCTGAAGAGCAAAGGATTCATACCTGGTTCCCTGGATCCCACTCTTTTCACGAAGACATATGATGGTGAACTGTTTGTGTGCCAAATATATGTGGATGACATTATCTTCGGCTGCACCAATTAGAAGTACAGTGAAGAGTTTGGATATATGATGCAAGAGCAATATCAGATGTCCATGATGGGGGAGCTGAAGTTCTTCCTTGGTCTTCAAATACGACAACAGCGCAATGGCATCTTCATATCTCAAGAGAAGTATCTCAAAGATTGCCTGAAGAAGTTCGGTATGCAAGACTGCAAAGGCTTCACAACACCAATGCCAGCCAAACATCATCTAGGTCCTGACGACAATGGTAAAGAGTTCGATCAAAAGGTATACCGCTCCATGATTGGGTCTTTGCTTTATTTATGTGCATCTAGGCCAGATATTATGCTTAGTGTTTGCATGTGTGCTCGATTTCAAGCGGCACCAAAGGAGTCGCATCACTTAGCTGTGAAGCAAATTCTTCGATATTTGGCTCACACCCCAACTCTAGGATTATGGTATCCAAAGGGCTCAGAGTTTGATTTGGTTGGATTTTCGGATGCTGATTATGCTGGCGACAAGGTTGATCGCAAGTCTACATCAGGCACATGTCACTTTCTGGGACGATCACTTGTATGTTGGTCTTCAAAGAAGCAGAACTGTGTATCTCTCTCCACTTCTGAATCTGAATACATTGCTGCTGGATCTTGCTGCGCTCAGCTTCTGTGGATGAAGCAAACACTCAAGGACTATGGCATTCATCTGAAGCAAGTGCCACTTTACTGTGACAACGAAAGCGCCATCAAGATTGCCAACAACCCAGTTCAGCACTCGAAGACAAAGCACATTGAAATTCGTCATCACTTTCTCAGAGATCATGTTGTGAAGGAAGACATTGATATCATACACGTCAACACTGAAGAGCAATTGGCAGATATCTTCACCAAGCCCTTGGATGAGAAGAGGTTTTGCAAGTTACGGTGTGAGCTAAATATCTTGGAATCCTCAAATGTCCTGTGATCAGGCACACATCCTAACACTTATGCATATCGATGACTTAGATGTGCAACACACAAAGTAAAGTATATCTTCAATTAATGAAGACATACACTCTAAGTGTGAATACATTAATGTGGAATTTGACTTCGGAGCGCCACGACAATTGTGCGCCGTGTCTGGGTCTAATACTTCCTATACGGTGGGTAACGCCACCACCAAACGTTCCATTTTGAAGTGTTTCACTCATGGCGTTACCTTGCAATATCTTCACATTTGGTTTGGCTTCGAACTCAACATGTCTTCATGATTATCTTCACTACATTGATTATATAGATATATACATACTAGTGTTCTGTCCTCTACAGCATTCACTTATAGCTATGTCTTCTTGGTTGAATCTTTTGAACTAAGTGAATGTGATCGGACCCTAATCTCTCTATGCTTTCTATCTCAAATTCTATCTCTCCAAGTCATATGCATTCTACTGAAACTGTCGAATGTCTTCACTGTGTCCTTGTCAGCTGAAGATATAGAGACAACCATAAAGTCCGTTTTTAATGCTCATTCCTCCACATAAAATCCGGAGAAGCAGGAACGACCGCCCGACAATTTAGGCGCGCGTGGGACATGGAACAAACCCCAAACTTCCGCTAACTGGCCATGCGTTCCTCAAATGCGAACCGCCAGGGGCACCTGTGTAATAGCACAGTGCCGCCCCTCAGCCTATAAATTCACACTTACCGCGGTCATTATATCCTTCCTCCACCCTCGCACGAACCCTAGCGCCACCGCTAGCACTCGACGACGCCGGAGACGAAGCGCTTCGCTGTCGCAACCTCTCCAACGCCGTCCTCACGCCGACTGCGGACATCGTCCTCTCCGTCGTCGCCGTAGGTGTTTTCCGTCGCCAAGTTAGGGCACGGAGGACTGAACTGCTCGGCATCAACTCCCTTCCGTCTAGCAGTTCCAATGTGGTAAATAAAACTTCTTTTTACAGCCCCTTTGATCTCATGGTTCTATCACTTTCTACCATAAGAAGTTTCTCTTCACACTAGTTAGATCTCTCGCTGCATCTCATGACATGCCTAGTATATTCACTTGTGCTTCATAAAGTAGTTAGATTCCTCACTTGTACTGATCTGTGGGTTCGTACAAATCTGGAACCAACTTCTTATCTATGAGTGAATGTCTTCGCACGATGAGGTCAATGTCTTCTAAACTGATTAATCTTCAAAACCTTCTGAGAATGCATATGACCTCTTCCCCTTCCCTCGCACCTTAATGCTGTCACAGGTACATGTCCGTGGGAGAATCCTTCGGTTCTCATAGTCTACATTCATTTGCATAATTCCTACAGCATCACATAAACTCTCCTGAAGCCAGTTCCTGTTGGTCCAGAAAAGGAAAGCCTTTGAAGCCTTTGAAAGTTTTGAAGCCTTTCAAGTTAAAGTTTATGGCTTCAGAAGCAGCAGCAAGGAAGGGGGGCTGACAGAGACGTGAGGGAACTTCCAAAGATCTGCCTGAAGATTTGGCAGAAATGTACAAAACAGATCCAGAAGAGAGCTATGGGCAGCGCAAGACCCGAATCCAATGGATTCGACGCTATTGGGCAGAACAGTGGTTCAAGTACCGCTTCGTCACTCAGGAGTATGCTGAAAAGAGTGCCATCAAGAAGCCATGGGGGGACATCTTATACAAGAACCTCGTACCCAAGACCAGAGATGAAGCCATTGCTCAAGGCTTCTACCCATGCATGGTCCGAGGACCACAGCCTGATGATGCGCATCCGTCGTCACTCCTCTGGTGCCGTGACGACAATCTCTTCAAGTGCAACTTTCAGTTTGCCCAACAGTCAGCGAAGCTGAATAAGAAGAAATTTGGGTTAGACTTCAACCCTGGTCCCTCCGCACCAAGGGCAGATGGCACATGCGACGCGGAACCCAATATCATCGGTCCGTTTGCCAATCTTGAGGGCCTGATCACCCACATCTTAGTCCAAGGGACTGCCGTGAATGACCCTCCAGCTGACTCTGATTCTGATGAAGCTCCTGCTGTGCCGAAGCCAAAGCAGATGAAGAGATCAAAAGCTTCAAAGCTGGCCCTGCCTCAAAAATCTCAAGGGCAAAGCCATTGAAAACTGCACCTCCTGAAGTCAGTGTGCAGTCTGAAGACGTATCCCGCGTCTCCAAGCCCCTGAAGGAAAAGGAGCCCCAGCAACAAACAGGCAAAGAGCTCACTGCTGCTGCCATTCTGCGCAGCAAAGCCATTGATCTATCAAGCGATGAAGATCTGGGAGATGACGCTCTAGAGCAGCTTATCAAAAGCAAAGAAGAAGCTGAAATCTTCAACAATCTGCCTCTCTTTGATGTCGCCATCATCCACAGCTTTATCGATGAATGGTTTGACTCACCAGACATAAGCTTCAATGATCTGCAGCTGCCTGTTGGCCTCAGCGTCGCCTTTCAAGGCGCAATCGCTTCAGAACTTGCCATTGCTCAGCGCATCGTTGAGCTGAAGCAGAAAATTGATCATGAAAAGGCTCAGTTCAAGAAGCACATGGCAAGGCTCAGCGTGCAGGAAGTGAAGAGCTTCAAAACCATGTTGCATGAGCTCAAGGAAAACTTTCTGAAGAAGCGTGCTGAAGCTCAGGGCTCGCGTGAGCGGATGAAGTCTCTGGCAGAACGATGTGTGCAGGCCTACAATGAGGCCGAGAAGCGCAAGGCACTTGGGTGTCCTGGCATCGACCCCAAGATGGCCGCGAAGAAGAAGAAGAAGCCTGCTGTGAATGAACCAGAGGCACCAAGACAAGAAGCTCCGCTTGTCTTCCCAACCGCCACGACTGGCTCGAAGCCAAAGAGCCGGTCAACAGCTTCAGAGCTTAAGAAGACACGGAATGCAGAGGCTGAAGCTAGGAAGAGAAAACTCTCTAAAGCCTCTCCTACTGCCCCCAGCAAAAAGAAGCGCAAGATCAAGAAATCTCGGGCTGCTCCCACAGAGCCCTTGATGGTTGAACCCCTCTCTGTCATTCACCCCAATGCAGAAAGACGACTGACAGTTCATGAGCCTGCTCCCACAGAGGCTCCTGAAGCTGAAGATATTCTAGCAGCCGACCCCATAGCTGCTGAAGACATTGGTCACCAAGACAATGTACAAGATGATGCAACCCTTCCTCAACTTGAAACGAGCGGACTCATCAGTATTGGACGTCCTCTGACGCCAATGGCACAAGATGAGTCATGGGAGGATCGCCCTCAGGAGGAAGAAGACTTTGAGGCCCAGCCCACTCCAACCCCACAAGCGTCGTCTGCGTTCCGTAGGCTTCGCAAAGGTCCATGGCCTTAAGTCCATACTGAAGAAATTCCGGCTGCATCAGCCGAAGACAATGTAGAAGCACCACCAGAACCCACTCCCTCGCTCCATCAAGATGCAGTTCTCCGGGAGAACGTGCCTGAGGTTGTCCCTCCAACTACGCAAGCGGAGGAAGAAAATGTTGCGGCTGCCACCACAAACACTGAAGCCAATGTGGAGCCCGCCCCACCAAATGCTTTAGCGGACAGCGAAGCTACTGAGCCAGACGCTTCTGTTCCTGAGTCTGCTGCAGGTCCACAGTTTGATTATCATATTGAGCACAGGCCTCATGTCCAGAAGCCAGTCCCAAGGCTTCCAAGGTTCCCAGGTCCTGCATCAGCACCTGGCTCGTTTGATATTAACAGCTTCAAGGCGGACAATACATTTTTCAATAGCTCCAAGAACCCCTATTCAAGGGAAAGGATTGTATCAGACAGGTTCTGGAGCTATTCTCAGCGCAGCTATTATTCATGCATCTTATACAACCAAGGTCGCATCTTCCCGCACAAGCGCCTTGAGGTTGAAGCCATTGCTGGTCTGCCCTGCCTTGAGGAAGCCTTGGATTGCTTCAAGCAAGTGGGTCTGCTGCCATTTGTGACTGATGAAGAGCACTGGAATGAAGAGCTTCTGCTTCAGTTCTATGCCACTCTCCATATAAAAGGATACAATAGAGATCCGAAGACTTGGATCCTGGAGTGGATGACTGGTAATGTCCATCATGAAGCCAATGCATTTGATATCATTGAGCTCACCGGCCTGCCCACTCCTGGCGAATTCTTTGAGGAAGGCTGTCAACTACATTCTGAAGCTATTGAGAGCATATTCCAGAGGCCTGAGCCAAATATGAGTCAGATGCTCTCAATGATGAAGCCATTGCCTCAGGATGCACCCTATCCAACTGAGTTTTTCGTTGAAGACTTTGAGTATCTGCCCAGGACCATATATCACATCATCCGACGGACTCTCTGGCCCATTAAGGGACACTCACCACATGCCAAGATTGAGGGTGCAATGAGGACTCTCATATTCTATATCCTGCATGGCAAATGCTTCAACGCACAGGATCTCTTCATATGCCAACTTGCAGCGTCAGGCTCAGAACTATTTGGTTTGAAGTTCTATGCTCCTTGGGTGATGAGGTTGATCAAACTGCACTCTGCGATCTCGTATCAGCCCTCTGCCCGAAATCATCGGATCTTCTTGCCAGATGTGGATACCTCTGCTGAAGCAATATATCCTGAGCCTAACAAGCAACCCGTAAGTCTTCAGAATGCAGAACACCAGAGCTTCACGCAGAATGTTGAAGGAGTTGAAGCCATATCCAGGGTATATCCGTTGGCTGGCACTACACGTGCACCAGCACCTACTGAAGCCACAGACAACACAAATGCTCCAAGACCCAAGAAGCGTGCTCGTGTCCTCACTGACCGAGAGCTTCTTGTGGCCCTTCACCAAAAGCAGGATAGGCATCACGACTGGCTAAAATGTCAGATGAAGAGCCTCTTGGTGGATGTCAATCATCTTCGAAACCTTGCCACCAAGAATGCCTTCGTTACACACGAAACCTACCGTCGTACATGGAAAGGGCTCTCAATGATATGTACTGAAGCTGAACTTGAAGAGGATGGCTTCACAGAGCGTTTCAAGTTTGACACCACACCTCCTAGAAGGGTTGTGATGCGCAACACACCATCACTTGAAGACTCTGAGTTTTCTTCATCTGCTGCCACAGTTACTGCAAGGATCATTGATGAAGACGACGATGCTACATCACCACCACCTGCTTCAGCACATCCAAGCCCTGCACCGCCAAACAACTCCACCGACCCTGCTGCGCCTGGGAACGCGTAGAAAACTCTATGTCTTCAAACCTTTTTGGTCATTACTGACAAAAGGGGGAGAAGCATATGATGTTTATAGTCTTCAAGCGGGTCAATATGGGCGGGTGCCTTATGTTTTGTTATATTTTGCTTCGTGTTTACAACTCTTGATTTTGCTTCATTTGGTTCTTTGAGTTGTAAACACTAAAACTCGATGGTCGTCTGCTACTTGTTTGCCACTCTGTTTGCGAAGATAAATTCCGCATGTGCGACGATAAATTCCGCACTTATCTCATTCTGCAGACGTCCATTTTCCATTATGCATGTCATTATCTTCATATACTTTCACATGCATAGTGGATTGTCATCATAAGCTGAAGTGGATCTCCACAAGTACAACCTGCCATGTGCATTTGCATTCCAAAAGCAAATTAACTTATATGCACATCTTCAGGGGGAGCCCTTGCAACTTATGAAGACAATTCCCTATCCTTTACAAACTTCACACTTTATATTCCCCGTTGAAAACTTCAACTAGTTTGTCATCAATCACCAAAAAGGGGGAGATTGTAAGTGCATCTAGTGCCACCCCTAGTTGGTTTTGGAGTATTGACGACAAACCTAGTTGAGGGACTAATGTGTTTGTGAGAATTGCAGGAAAACACAGGTAGAAGTCCCTCATTGATTCGGTTTTACTACCAGAGATGACCCCTAAAAATGTATGAAGACATTGAAGACAAAGGTGGTATATGAAGATATTCACATTGAAGACTATGACAAAAGAAGACACGTTATGAAGACTATGGAGCTCGAAGACTTAGATCTTTCGTAGTTCTTTTTATTTTGTGTTGAGTCATAGGAACCACCATACTGTTAAGTGGGGTCCAGGAGAACCAGTCAGAATGACTGAAGTGATGCCTAAATCAAAAACCTATGTCTTCGAGTGAAGACAATGAGAGCGAATCTTGTCCAGAGCCGGACAAGTCAGCTTTGCTTGTAGCCCAAGTAAAGTTGCCATGAGAGTTTGAAATCTTACCGTTGAGACACGTGTCAGTTCCTTAGTGACCCAGGGTCATTTCGGACAAATCAGGTCGGGTTGCCAAGTGGCTATAAATAGCCCACCCCCACAACCATAAACGGTTGGCTGCTCAGATTTCAGTGCACGGCTTTTGTCGTTTGAGAGCAACCCACCTCGAAGCCTTTGAGAGAAAAATTTATAGTGAGGAGAAAAGTCCTAACCACCAAGAGCCAGAGTAAATTGGGCATCACTTAAGTCTTCGTGTCTGTGTGATCTGAAGACTTATTACACTTGAGGACTGTGAATCCTCCAGACGGTTAGGCGTCGCGTTCAGAGCATCCAAGAGACATTGTGGATTGCCAGTGAACGAAGTCTGTGAAGGTTTGGGAGTCTACCTTGAAGACTTACCAGAGTGATTGGGCGAGGACTAAGTGACCTTAGCTCAAGGAGAATACGGTGAGGACTTGGTGTCCTGAACTGTGTGTTCAGGACTGGGTGTCCGGGACTGTGTGTCCTAAGGTTTAAATACCTAGCCGCTCCAACCAGACGTACAGTTGTCACAGCAACTGGAACTGGTCCAACATATCATTGTCTTCAACGAGTCACTGGTTTTATCTTCACTTCCTTCTCTTACTGTTACTCATTGTGAAGCCATTGCATGCTTGCTTTATCTTTTTGTCTTCACAACGTGAAAGTATGATCTGTTTGGCTTCATAACTTCTTCCTACCTGATCCTTATTACACTGAAGCTGTTTGTCATTGTGCTTTCACTCTATTGAATACATGACCATGGCTGGCCTAGTGTAATCTAACTTCCGCTGCATAGTAATAGGCATACTCTTTGCTGTTTGTCTTCATAACTCTCATGTTTTGAAGACTTTCATAAAAATCACCTATTCACCCCCCCTCTAGTCAATATAACGCACTTTCACAAGCAAACAATCAAATTTCTAGGAAATCCTCTAATGATAAGATTAATAGTTCTAAGATTGCAGATCATGTCAAGAGACTTATCGGGGGTAGGATGCAAGGGGACAACAAGGGGCGCTCAAGGGCTAGTAATGTACTTGTTCAAATGATATTCATTGAAAATCTCGAGCTTCTCATTTTCTAAGCATTAAAGAGCTCTCCATCAAGCATAGGCACTCTATGTCTAAAACTCACCATTGTAGACTCATCCATCTTCCTCCAATGGTGATGAAACCAAAGCAATGGAGACCAATGCTCTGTTACCAATTGAAAGGATCAAGAAGAGGTGTCTAGAGGGGGGTGATTAGACCCTTAACAAGGAAAACTAAGAGTTTTTAAGATTCTTCAAGTTGAGGTGAAGTTTTAGCTCAAGTTTAAACATTCACAATACATTTCAGGCAAGCATGGCAAGAGTATATGAGCAACGGAAAGTAAAGCATGCAAGTTGCAAGAAAGTAATAGATGGTGTGTTGTTGATGAACTCCTTGCTCTTGTGATTCAAATGATAGCCTCCCCAACACTCAACTCTCCCTCATAGACTTGGCTATGGTGGAAAGATGATTTGAGTGGAAAGCAACTTGGGGAAGGGTAGAGATCAAGATTCCTGTGGTTGGATTCTAATGTCTTGGTCTCAACACATGAGTAGGCGGTTCTCTCTCAGAAAATGAATGTGGGAAGTGTAGGCACGTTTTGATGGTTCTCTCTCAAATGGAGAGGAGGGTGGAGGGGTATATATAGCCTCCACACAAAATCTAACCGTTACACACAAATGAGCCAACTCGGTCAGACCGAATGTATGAACTCGGTGAGACCGATTGAGTTCAAAATGTGAACGTTAGGATTTTCGGTGGGACCAACATGATCAACTAGGTGGGACTAATGTGCTAGGGTTAGGGTAAAACCTCATCCTGGTTTGACCGATTACACAAACTCGGTGAGACCGATTCCGGTAATAAGCAAATAGAGAAATGGTCAAGCAGACTCGGTGGGGCCGACTGCATATTTTGGTGAGACAAAAATAGTTACAACAGGCAACCAAGGTTTTGCAAGCCCATCTCGGTGAGACCGAGATCCCATCGGTGAGACCGAACTGATTAGGGTTTCTGGCAGTGGCTATCTCATGTGAACTTGGTGGCGCCATATGGATCAAATCGGTGGGGCTACTTTGACTTTAGGTTTAGCACATATTTGGAATTGAGAAAGTGGTTGAGGGCTTTGGTGCATATCACTAAGCACTTTGAGCAAGTAGACCATTAAGCAACACCTCATCCCCTTTTAATAGTATTGGCTTTCCTATGGGCTCAATGTGACTTGGATCACTAAAATAGAAATGAAGAGTCTTGAGCTTTTGCCAAACTTCTGTCCTTAGCATCTAGAAGGAGTTCCACATCCTCTTGTCCATGCCACGCCTTTGCTGAACTTTCTAAAATATACTAGATGAAAATATTAGTCCAACAAGAGATACCACTACAAAAAAAGACACATCCGAGACATTTTGGGCCGAATGAATTTTTTTTCTGTCATACTTATGACACTTCTATGACGATAATTGTGACAAAACCCATTATCATCATAGATGTGGTGGGATCCTACTTCTATGACAAAAGATCATGACAGAAAATGGGCTTTTTGTCCTGGGCGGGCCGGAGACGCAGCTGCATGACATTCTTTGGGCCGTCCATGACGGAAAAAACCTTGGTAGAAGCGAGGGCGAGGAAAATATTGGGTGTTCCCGATTACGGTGGGTGGTCGGGGCCGAGCGATGCGCGTTTCTCTCGTACACACACGCGCGTGGGTGAGAGGAGTCGAGCTCTAACTGAACCCGAGCGAGGCGTTCGCCTACTGAACCCAAGCGATTGCACTGCAGGCTTCGCGTTACTGAACCCAAGCGATCGATCGACGACTGTTAACTGAACCTGATCGAGCGATTCCTTCGCTACTTCTGCTAACTAAAGCTGATTGATGCTGCCTCTGGATGAACAGTGAGCGTTGCTGGGGGGGTTTGGATGAACAGTTCCCGGTGGGGGTGGATGAACAGGACCCTGTGGTGTTGCCTCTGGATGAACAGGACCCCGATCGATCGAGCCGGTTGGGGCTGGATGAACAGGACCCCATGGAGGGCTGGATGAATAGTAGACGGTGGAGGGCTGGATGAATAGTAGCCCGTGGAGGGGTGGTTGAATAGGAGCCCATGGAGAGGGCTGGTTGAACAAAGCCGGTGGAGTAGCGCATGGTAGAGGCTGGATGAACAGGAGCCCGTGGATGAACAGTCGCAGGTGGAGGCTGGAGGAGGTTGACGGTGGATGAACTGTAGCCCGTGGAGGCTGGAGGGGGTCGATGGTGGAGATGAACAGTATCTCGTGGAGTCCCATTTTGCGGTATGCCACACCCCTCCTGATGAACAGGACCCCTGTTTTGACCCTAGCGCTCCAACACAATTCTGTTTCCTCTGTTTTGCGGTACGCCACACCCCTCCTGATGAATAGGACCCCCATTTCGAACGTAGGAGGTCCATTTCCTTCGTTTTCGGTATGCCAGACCCCTCCCAATGAACTTGATCCCATTTCGAACATGGTCGGTCGAACACAAGGCCGTTTCCTCCGTTCTGTGGTACGCCAGGCCTCGTTTCCATCGTCTGTTCCGTCCAAGCCCTCCCGATGAACACGACGATGGATTCCATTCCGACCCAGCCGGTTGGCTCCCCATGAACACGACGACGACGCTGTTTCTCCGTTCCGACCCAGCCATGTACACGAGCCCTGGTATTTTTTTGTGAGGATATTATTCTAGCCATTGATTGCTGAAGGGCGAATATAGGTATGTACGCATGGTAAGCATTACAGGATTTCACTACTTCCAAATATAGAGTTCTCCATATCCACATTTACTTCCCTAATGTATGGTTAGATGAAACCAATAGTGTGGTGCATGTTTCTACATCATGAAAATGAGGAAACTAACATGGTCACTGATACACACTCATATTTAGTAGTAGTATATAGATTACTATAAAAATAAGGAGAATATCCATATATTCCTTACCATTTGATTATTCAGGGGTACAAATTGGCTGTAATGACATGGTCACAATCGCATGAATTAACTCATTCCAAATATAGCTGATTTACATCGTCTCTAATACATTGCCATAGTTCTACTCAAATTTTGCTCAAACAGGGATATGCCAATCATCACAAAAAGTTCAAACAGTGTCAAGGCGTCATCATTAACATGAGACGGAAACAACTTACACGCGCCGTCCCAGCAATACGTGGTGCCAGCTGCTTTGTCGATCGCGTAGATGATGCCATTGTGTTCAATAGCATCACAGAAGTGTGTATTAGCTTTGACGATGATCCACTGTGAGCTGAGTTGTCTCCAGCTAAAGAAGGCACCGGCGTAAAGATAGGCGAGTCCGCGGTCGAACAAGGCAATTAGCTTGAAGTCTGCGTAATTCGCATGTCGTGTGGGCAGCTGGCAGATTACAATCTTCTACAAGACAAGATCCGTACAACTGACGTGGTAATCTAGATGACTTGGACCGCGATGGTAAAACTCTATATAATCTAACGGAGGAAGGATAATCTCATGGGAGGTCTGGAAGTTCACGAGCACCAACTTTTTACCATCTTCCCCTTCTCTGAAGGAAGCCATCCAGTGCGAGTTCATGCCGACCCAGTACATACCTGCCAAGAAGTTTTGGGCGATGGTGATCAGATCGAAGACGATGGAAATGATGTCCGGCGACCCACTACATACCTGCAAAGAAGTTTTGGCTAATGGACATCAGATTGAAGTCAAGGTGAATCATGTACGCATCCGTATCATGGTGAGGCAATCTCGCAAGACCAGATAGCAGCAAGCAGGGTGTCCTGAAAAGCTTAGGCCTCGCTTCGACGATGGTCGTGTGCATGTCCCTCGAGCATGCAGCCAGCCGCAGGGCGCTCAACATATCCATACACGAACAACAGAGGTCGAGCATGTCACTGGGAGACTGCTCCAATCGTGGCTCATATGGATGCTGCACGGTTCGCGTTCAGCCATGGTGGAGTTTGGAAGGTGGGGGTTTTGGGGAGCTTGATTTACGGGGGACAAGGCTATCGGTGCGAGCGAGGCGACGGTACACGGGGCACAGTGAGATGGAGACGGAGATGGAGATGGAGATGGAGATGGAGATGGAGTGGAACGTCCGATGGAGTGGTGCTATGGGAGGGGAGAGGGAGACGAGGCGAGGCATGCTAATGTGCTGTACAATGGCGGTGACAGACTGCACAGTGCACAGGCTGAGGCTGACTTCGGTAACCCGAACATGCCGCCTGGACTAGTGTCAGGCGTAGGGTGTTGTCACTTCACTATGAGGACCGGATGAATAGTATTTTGACCATCAAGTGTACCACAGTTGTACTACTACTACTACTACTACTACTACTACTACTACTACTACTACTACTACTACTACTACTACTACTACTACTACTACTACTACTACTACTACTACTACTACTACTAGGAACATGAGTACTCCAGTACTGTATAGCGGAAATAGGTCTCCCTTGCTAGCATGCTTGTTCACTTCATCCTTCAGGTACCATCCATATTGCGAGCAGAACCAAATTTTCATGCATGCCTAAGCACGAAGATGGGTGTCGGTGTCAAAACCGGCGAATCTCGGGTAGGGGATCCCGAACTGTGCGTCTATGGTCGATGGTAACAGCAGACAGGGGACACAATGTTTACCCAAGTTCGGGCCCTCTCGATGGAGGTAATACCCTACTTCCTGCTTGATTGATCTTGATGATATGAGTATTACAAGAGTTGATCGACCACAAGATCGTAGAGGCTAAACCCTAGAAGCTAGCCTATGATTATGATTGTTTGTATATCTATCAACTAGCCTGGCCTTGGTTTATATAATGCACCAGAGGCCTAGGATAACAAGAGTCCTAGCCGAATACGCCGGTGGGGGAGGAGTCCTTGTATTGACCACCAAGTCTTGTGGAATCTTCCCTGTATGCAGCAACTGTCCGAACTGGCCCATGAGTATATGGCCATGGGGGTCCTCGGCCCAATCTAACTGACCGGGAGACGATGTGGTGAGTACCCCCTAGTCTAGGACATCGTCAGTAGCCCCCTGAACCGTTCTTCAAGTTGGGGACACTCCTCGATTCTTCTGAACTGTTCTTCATCTACGGTCGTCGGTCTTGAAAACTGGTTCAACAAATCTTCTTCGATCTTAAGGATCACCAACGTGCATCTGAAGAGTTTATACGTCGAGTAACCGAGGAGCCCCTTTAAGTTTCCGGCCTTTATCAATGCCTTGTTATTTTTATGCCACACCTCGGGTTTGAAGTTGTTCCCGGGCGGCAGTGTCCTCTTGCGTCAGAGCTCCAACGCTAGGCTGCATTTGAGGTATCTTTTGCAGCCGAGCACCAACGCCGGACCGCTTTCCGAGCTCCAACGTCGGAATGTATCCGAGCTCCAACGCCGGACTATGTCCAAGCTCCAACGCCGGACTATATTTGGGCTCCAACGCCAGACTATATCTGAGGTGTCATTAATCACCTTGGTTCAAAAAAGTTGAAGGAGTTTAGCCGAGCTTAATGCCAAGAATGCCCTCTATGGAGCCAGCCACTCGCGCCCGAGCTTTATGCCGGACTGCTTCCGAGGTGGTGCACCACCCTGACTGTGGGCCGATTTTTTGTCAATATTTTTGATTGGTGCAATTTATTCCCTGCCGAGATATATAGCCAGTAGCCCTCAAGGTGTGTATCGGTCTAAAACCCGAGATGCACCTGAAGGATGACACATGACCGCTGATCCTAGTAGCCGCTGAGACTCGGGTTGATTTGCAAAATCGGTCTGAGGATCAACTCCTAGCTCGGTTGAATAATTCGGGACACAAAAAGCGGTGCATAGAGTCCTCGAGACTCAGGTTGGGTGCGGCCGACCAACCTGAGGATCATAATCTCCTCGAAAACTATATTGCACTTAAATTTTCTGAACTGGATTGCTAATGCAGTAGCCCCCGAGACACTGGTCAGGTGGCAACACCAGATCAGGGAATCGATGTGCCCCTTTAATATTAGTAAATGATAAGCCCGAAGCCCAGTAGCCCCCAAGCCTTAATGTGGGCACGAGTAGCTGAATTGAGGATCTTTATCCATAGTAAAATCACAAATTATGTGTAATGACTCTATGTATCAAGTACTTTACATCATTAATGCTCGGATCCGCATTGTACAAAACTTTGTTGACCGACCATCGGCTTCAACCTCTTCGACCAGTAGCCGAGGAGTGTTTTCCTACTTTATAAAGCTATTATAAGGGCAAAGATTTATGTAAAACAAGGCAATCCGGCCATACGGTTTTATAAACAAAGGTACACGGAGAGATATGTTATATTACATTTTAATGTAAGAAACATCTTCCAAAGAAAATAGTCCCACTATCGGTTCCTTTCTTTGGGTCGTCATGCTTATCATGATCATGAAACCTCACCTTCGATCAATGTGGGAGGAAAATAATGAGGATTTAGTTCCGGGCAAGTTCCCGAACTCTATGGTACTAATGAACCAAAATTTTCACTTCCATCATTGCCGACCAATGTGATCCTTTAAGATTGCTAGCTTTCGGCTTCACCCAGTCTGCGGTACTTACTCAGATGACCCGGTAGTAACAATCATAGAGGTGCTCCCTTTACCGCCTAGCTGAACAATCGGGAACGTAGGGGTAAGCACAGGAGCCAGGCAACCCAACTTGGCCAAAATCTTAAGTCAAATTTATGCATATATATGGCTTTATATAATGATAATTACGGAAGGCAACGCTTGTATAATGAATACAAATGCTGATGATATATACTTATTTTGACTCCGTTGCAACCGTTTATCAGTTGAAAGTGGCCCATCGTTGGCTTCTACCCCTTTGTAGATACTACGCAGGGTGTTTCTGCAATAACCAGACAACTCTTTAGCCCATGTCTCGGTGCCCAGAGGCGGTTGTGTTAGCGGAAATGAGGCGATCAGATATCTTGGCTTTATAACTTTCACTTAGTCATAGGAGCTTTAAACTGGGAAGCTAGCTACGAGCCCCCAGTTAGTGTTCGGCGATAGCTGAGGTCAAGCCGTAAACACTTCGGCCAATGTTATGAACGTCCCATCATTTAACACGGTCGTCGGAACGCTGACCAGTTTGCGCTTATTGTCATAGTCAATTTTCGGCTTTCTCCACTGAGGTGCCTAACCATGCGAGCTGGAAGCACAATCGCAGTGGTTCTCCCATTGCACACCTAGCTGAACAAAGCGGAACATTGGAGTCAAGCATAGGAGCCGGGCAACCCAACTATTGACCGAAGACACAATTCGAAACCGATGCATATACAGAAATATCCGAGAATGTTTTTGCCAAATCTCTAAAGGTGTTCGGTGTTCCACTGCAAGACTTGTGCTGAAAACTCACAAATAGTTTAAAAGTGCCATAGGCTTGGAAAACCAAAAAACGTCAGTAAAAACTTGACGTCCGAACAAGATCAAGTGTTCGGTGCCAATCCAAAAATTCGAAAAAAAATTGTTCTTCTGTCGTGCTTTAACATGACACACCCGATCTCAATACTTCAAGCGGGCCAGCCTACGGCTTCGAGCTCCTTATCCCAAAGGCGGAGTACTTCTTCAAGGCCAGTTTAGCGAACTAAACTCGATCGGCTTTTTAGAGAGAAGACAGGCTATCCGGCTATTGACCATGCACTCGAGTCAAAAAAGGAGCGGTAGAAAAAGACTTTGCAATGGCCAAGAAGAAAACATATTTACTATTAAACAACTCATATAGATTTTAAGAGCCCCCAAGTGACTTGGGTAAAAGAATTTTATGTATATTGATTGTATGTACCGAAGTACTTATATCATATATGTGTTCACCCAAACTTTAAACGCGTCTTAACCGACCGTCGGCTTCTCCCTCTTCGGCCAAGGGCCGAAAAGTGTCATGTACTCCACCTGTAGAGAGTATCAATGGTGTTTCCGATGACCAGGCAATCAGGCCATAAGGCTTTAACAGACAAAGCGCGCTCAGGGAAGTTATGCTATATTACTAATGAAGTGTAAGAAGCATCTTCGAAGAAAATAGTACCTCCACCGATACCTTTCTTCGGTTGCACATTGTTACTATGAGACTTGTGCAATAGATTTTTTTGTATTCATGAGTTCCGTTATGTGCCGACCATAATTGAAAACAATAAGAGCGCTAGCTTTCGGCTTCACCCAGTCTGAGGTACTAACTCGGATGACCCGGTAGTAATAATCGCAGAGGTGCTCCCTTTACTCCCTAGCCGAACAATCGGGAAAGTAGGGGTAAACACAGGAGCGAGGCAACCCAGCTTGCAAATCACTTAGGTCAATATGGTGCATATTGTGGCGTAATACATGAACAAGGAACGAATCCGTACAATTATAATCATATGCAAGAGCAAAAGCTCCATCAAGGGAGCCCCCAAATAAATGGGGTATTTGAATATGCACGTCACAAACAAACTTTTGACAAGGGACTTTGTCACAAACAACTTTGTGCCGAAAAGTATAATGCTTGGTCGAACCGAACAAAATTTAAAACTGAATGTTTTTGAGCATGAAAGCAACTTAGCTGGTTAATGTGCTCGGTGTTGATGACGCGATTCAGGCTTGTGGCAGGACGAAGACGCCCATTGATCTATGACAGATCCGACAAGGTTCGCAGTCCTCAGCATGGCCGAGGTCCCAGCCCCAGGCCCGATGTAACGCCCTCGATGCGGCTATATCTCCTACGTGTCGAGGCATGACTTAGAGGCATAACCGCATTGAAAGCACTGTCTCAAGTTAGGCAATCTTCACAACATCCCATGTAATATATAGATAATAAAAGGGGAGATACATAGTTGGCTTACACTTGCCACGTCAATCAAAGTACATAAATAGCATTACATCACCCAATCACTCATGGCCCGACTACGGCGCCAAAATAAAAGATCAACCCAACATGCGACACGGTCCCGATCGCCCCAACTGGGCACCACTACTGATCATCAGCAAAGGACACATAGTAACGGCGTGAGTCCTCGTTGAACTCCCACTTGAGCTCAAGCGCGTCATCTGGAACAGAGTCATCAGGCCCTACATCTGGTTTGGAAGTAATCTATGAGCCACAGGGCCTTAGCAATCTCGCACCCTCGCGATCAAGACTATTTAAGCTTATAGGTAAGGCAAGGTAAATATGTGGAGCTGCAGCAAGCGACTAGCTTATATGGTGGCTAACCTGTTCGCAAAAGAGAGCGAGAAGAGAAGGCAAAGCGTGATCGAATAGCTAGAGAACAACCTGCGGCAAGCATTACTCCAACACCGTGTTCACTTCCCGGACTCCGCCGAGAAGAGACCATCACGGTAACTCACACTGTTGATTCATTTTAATTAAGTTAAAGTTCAAGTTATTTACAACCGGACATTAACAAATTCCCATCTGCCCATAACCGCGGGCACGGCTTTCGAAAGTTCAAATCCCTGCAGGGGAGTCCCAACTTAGCCCATGACAAGCTCTCACGGTCAACGAAGGAATAGACCTCCTCCCGAGACGTTCCGATCAGACTCGGTATCCCGGTTCTACAAGACACTTCGACAAGTTAAAACAAATCCAGCAACACCGCCCGAATGTGCCAACAAATCCCGATAGGAGCTGCACATATCTCGTTCTCAGGGCACAATCAGATAAGCAATCCGTACAACTAAAACCAGCCCTCAAGTTTCCCCGAGGTGGCGCTGCAAGGGGCTCTAGGTTGGACCAACACTCATAGGAGCACTGGCCCGGGGGGTTTAAATAAGATGACCCTCGGGCTCCGAAAACCCAAGGGAAAAAGAGGCTAGGTGGAAAATGGTAAAACCAAGGTTGGGCATTGCTGGAAAAGCTTTATTCAAGGCGAACTATCAAGGGGTTCCCATATAACCCAACCGCATAAGGAACGCAAAATCCGGGAACATAATACCGATATGACGGAAACTAGGGCGGCAAGAGTGGAACAAAACACTAGGCGAGAGGCCGAGCCTTCCACCCTTTACCAAGTATATAGATGCATTAAGATAACAAGATAATATAATGATATCCCAACAAGTAAATAATGTTCCAACAAGGAACGGTCTCCAATCTTCACCTGCAACTAGCAACGCTATAAGAGGGGCTGAGCAAAGCGGTAACATAGCTAATCAACGGTTTGCTAGGACATGGTGGGTTAGAGGTTTGACATGGAAATTTGGGAGGCAAGATAAGCAAGTGGTACGCATTGTAGCATAGGCATAGCAAAAGAGCGAGCATCTAGCAAAGCAAAGATAGAAGTGATTTCGAGGGTATGATCATCTTGCCTGCAAAGTTGTCAGAGTTGACTGGATCCTCGAAAGCAAACTCAACGGGCTCCTCATTAGCGAACTCGTCTCCCGGCTCTACCCAAACAAGACAAACAAGCAACAAAGACACAATCAACCACATGCAAACTCAAACAACATGATGCAAAAACATGGTATGCTATGCGGGATGCGCTATGCGATGCATATGCAATATTTGACAAGGAATGAATGAACCTGGCGTCAACATGGAAATCCAATTGTGCCACTAGAAAGGTGAGACGATTTCGCTTGAAAACTATATAAAGATCACCAGAATCAGAGTCACGGTTTGGAAATGGCAAGCAATTCAAATATGGCACCGGTCTGCGATATACAGCAAGTAGCCATCTAAATGCAACAATATGGACATGCTACAACACCCAAACATGGCACAAAATACATGGCAGGGATACATTCATGATGCCTAACAAAAGATGAACACTGAGCTACGGCCAATTCATCCATTAACAGGTTCAAACAAGCATGGCAAAAATGCATTTGGTAAACAGATTTCAGACTTAGTGAAATTAACACTTGTCTGGAATTTCAGATCAGGTAGCACACTTTGGAGCATGAAAACTATAAGCTACAGGACCTGAACATGGCAAAGTAAAGCATGGCATGGATCTACTCAAAGATCTTAACAAAAGTCCCTTAGTGACCTTGAGCCAAAAGGGATCAGAAAATACATTTGCAAGCATGTGAACATGGCAAAAACATAATCAGTTCTCAGACTTAGTGAAAACTGGAGCATGCAAAATCAGATATCAAGTAGGCATGTTTACGAGCTCGATGCACTCACTATAGAGCAAGTCATGACAATCTAAGCATACAACCATCAAGAATACACATTATACAAGCTAGACATGGCAAGAACAATAACATAGCATGCACGGATCAACTACAACATCCTCGGCAAAATCGCTAACAAGTAGACAATCTGCCCAGATTCACGAAATAGCAAAAGTAGAGCTCGATTGACTCAAGCTAGGGTGCTCCATAATTTCAAACAAAGACATGGATGGATAGAGCACTACAAGATTAAGAAAACATCCTTACTGATCATCCTCAAAAGAGGCACGGATCACTAGGAAACAACATGAACATATGGCATATTGAGATAAACAGATCAAGGACTTAGTGGAATTGCTAAGTCCCTGAAATCAGCATTAACGAATGCACCACTTTGCAAGCTTGTGCTAGTCACCACACACATCACAAAAATACATGGGTTGCACTTCTGGATAGATGGCAAAACAAATAACAAAACACATGTAGAGCTCAGGGGCATATCATGCACACAATAATCATGGCAAAAATGACAAAAATCTAATTGGAGCAGCAGATCTGACAATTATCTAAAATAGCATTCTTCCAACAGCATTTCGGGCATCAAGATGAGATCAAATGAAAATGATGCAATGAGATGAAATGATGTGCTCTCTAAGTTGAACATTTTGATATGCTATATGCCCAAAACGGAGCTACGGACGCGGAGATACAACGTGATGAACATAGCAAAATAGTTAGGGTTTCAGGGCAAAAAGTCAACCGAGATATTCCAGATCTAGATCCGGCCGGGTACTGTAGCAGCGTCGTGGACTTCGAGGTTCGTCATCGGACCTGCCGGAAAACGGAGTTGGCCGCCGGAGAAAGCTCGGGGAAGCGGGGGCCGGGCCGGATCTCGCCGGATCCGGGGCCGGGCGGCACTAGGATGAGGCGGCGGCGGGCGCGGCTGAGGAGCTCCGGGCGCCGGCCGGCAATGGTGCCGGGGCGGCCGGGCGCGGCGAACGGCGTCGGACGCGGGGAAGAGGCGGCGAGGGGTGACGCGGGAGGCCCGGGCTGCGGGGGCCGGTGATGGGCCGAGCGGGCCTGCGCGGAGTCGGCGGCGATGTGGTCTCCGCGGGGACACGTGGCGGCGCCCCGTTGGTCAGCGGCAGCGGGCGGACTTTGTCCGGCCGGACCGGACGTGTCCGGCATGGCGCGAGGTGGTGGATCTAGGGTTTCGGGGGGAAGGAGGAAAATTTCGGAGGGGTCTTTAAATAGGCATAGGAGGAGCTAGGAGAGTCCAAATGAGGTGCGGTTTTCGGCCATGCGATCGTGAACGAATGCTCTAGATGATGGAGAGGGTTTTGGTGGGTTTTGGGACAAAATGGAGGGGTGTTGGGCTGCAACACACACGAGGCCTTCTCGGTCCCTCGGTTAACCGTTGGAGCATCAAACGAAGTCCAAATGGTACGAAACTTGACAGGCGGTCTACCGGTAGTAAACCAAGGCCGCTTGGAAAGTCTCGGTCCAATCCGGAAATGTTTCATCCCCACACACGAAAGAAAGGTAGAAATGACCACCGGAGGAGAACGGAGCACCGGAATGCAAAACGGACAACGGGGAAAATGCTCGGATGCATGAGACGAACACGTATGCAAATGCATTGCACATGATGACATGATATGAGATGCATGACAACGATAACAACACACGGAGAAAAAAACCCAAACCCGAGGAAATAAAATAACTTAATACCGGAAACAGCAGGAGTTGGATTACATATTAGGAAAATCATATCCCGGGTGTTACACCCGAGGTGTCCGAGCAAGGAGTTCGGCACTTCGGAGTAGTGACCACCTAACACAGTCAAAATCGATTACCTGGACACATAAAATAGTGCGGTCCAGGAAATAATAATAATAATAATAATAATAATAATAATATATAATCCTTACATAACTTCTTTACACAAAAAAATTATTTAAAGAAATGTGGCCTGGCGCCGAAGCCAATGTCGATGCAAGGCGTTAGCGTGACGCAGTGAAGGTGTGACAAAGCCTGAATTTGCAGGGCGGTCCGGGCTCCGGATGCGGTGTTCGCCGAACTATGTACGGAAACTGTCCAAACAACCACACGACCGTTTTTAATGTGGCCACCATTTGATAGACATGTGTACAGATGGTGGAACAAACTAGAGTAATAATTCCTTAAGAAAAATAAACCCAACAAGCAAAAATTGTTAGGATTAATAGCACCTGGTTTATTTGTTGTAGCATTTCGAAGAAAAGTGACTCCCAAAATCGGGAATTGACCCGCACACCCATTGCCTAATGGGCGATAAAGTGATGGCCTGGTGATGCTGGCAAAGGTTGGCTTGCCGAGGTGAAGCCCTCGGTCCAGCTAACGTGACGAAGCTGGTCGGCTGGTGACGTCGAAGTCACCGGAGTATGTTGATGAAGAAATAGCCAAGTCCCAGGTCTAGCCGAGGTGATAGAGCACGCCGGTGAGGAGTTGTTGTAGCTGCTATGTCAGCCGAGGTGTTGAAGTAGTTCGGCGTGATGGACATTGGCTCGAAGAAGCAACAATGCGGCCATGCCGACCCAGGTCGTAACTTGTGACGCGACCAATGCTGGTTTGATGAAGTGACCATGTGGCGATGCCGGTGTGCCTGCTCCATGTAATCCATGGGGCGGCGATGTTGGTGATGATTTATCCTTGGCGATTCCGAACTCTTATTCGGCTCGCCGAGGTGAGGATCCGAAGAGGTTGAGTTCGGCTTAAAAAGCGACGATATGTCGAGCGCAGGTCGACAGTCGTGGAGCTATATTGCCGGACTGGTTTGACACCAGCGTGATGGCGAAGATTACCTCGAAGGAGGATTAAAATTTATGGGCACGTGTTAAAAACAATGCACAATACCTTAGAAGAAAATTCCTTTTAAAAAGATTGTCAAATATCACGTTCATAAAGAAACAGGATTTCGGGTCGGATCCGTATTCGCGCAGGAAACAGATCTGAAAAGTGATGCACTAATCGGAATGTTCCCGGAGTTTGGACGGTCGGATCCAGCTGAAATTTTGTGGGGTGGTAGATATGGGAATTCCGAAGCAGATGAACGTTTGGATCTTCCAAGGGACTTCCGAGCTGGGCTCTGGAGACCACGCCCTAAACTCATCCAGATTCCCGTCTGGGTTTGACAGGGCTACGATATATCATAGATTGTCAGAGATTCCTCCATCGGAACTCGACGAAATTTTCCAGGGTTGTTGCAGACTCGATTCTTCACAATTCCACCGAAGTGATTGTTAAAACGACACTTGAGGAGGCGGTGGCGGCGGATACACATTCGCTGTCCAGAAAAACAACACGGTCGTCCGAGGGCAATGTTGATGTTGAGCCCCCGAGCTCCATGGACGATTCCTCCATGATCTTGATAGAGATCGGAGTTGGTGTTGATGAAGGCCCTCGTCCTAACATGACGATCGGAGGTAGGGCATAGTCCTCGGTCAAGCCAAGGTGACAAGTCAAGCCGGTGATGAAGATGTCGACGTCGCAGTTAATCTGCAGATGAGCCACCGATCCTTTTGTCGATCACACAACGGAACTCTCAATGAAAGCACCAATGTCGGTGTCAAAACTGTCGAATCTCGGGTAGGGGATCCCGAACTGTGCGTCTAAGGTCGATGGTAACAGGAGACAGGGGACTTGATGTTTACCCAGGTTCGGGACCTCTCGATGGAGGTAATACCCTACTTCCTGCTTGACTGAACTTGATGATATGAGTATTACAAGAGTTGATCGACCCCGAGATCATAGAGGCTAAACCCTAGAAGCTAGCCTATGATTATGATTGTTTGTATATCTATCGACTAGCTTGGCCCTGGTTTATATAATGCACCAGAGGCCTAGGATAACAAGAGTCCTAGCCGAATACACCGGTGGGGGAGGAGTCCTTGTCTTGACCACCAAGTCTTATGGAATCTTCCTTGTATGTGGCAGCTGTCCGAACTGGCCCATGAGTATATGGCCATGGGGGTCCTCGGCCCAATCTAACTGACCGGGAGACGATGTGGTGAGTACCCCCTAGTCCAGGAAACCGTCAATGGGCCTTTCCTTTTTTTGATGAGGATAACCGTGTATTCCTTAACCAGAGAATGTTGTGTCTCCCACGCATGCGCCAATATCCATCTGAACTAGATACGACACATTTTTTATCTGTTTGCATAGGTCCCACCTATCAGGAAGGATGGGCAGGTACACGAACAGGTACGACTCCTCGCATAGCCTTTTCGTTTAGTCTACCTAGCCGTCTAATCAACTGCCTGCACGCCACTTCTCCCATTTACTTCTCCATTGGGAATCGATTTTCCTCGGCTTCTTCACCTCCCCTTCGTCTTCATTTTCATCCAAACCCCACCGTGTTCACATTGTTTTAACCTCTGTAAATAATCATCTACTACTTCAGTTAGACTAGCCATCTAATCCTAATTCTCCAAACTATAGCCCTCCATTCCAGCGGTTCCAAATGGCGAAAGAGATCGAGATGCATGTTTTTAGCGTCCAACATGTCCTCGTCGAAGGCTCGTTGAGCATAGTTTCCACCGTCACCGTGCACCCAAGGGTTGTTTGGAAGTGGATCAACAATGTAACCAACTCCCTAAAAAAGGTAGAGACGAGGGTCATCGGTCTCGAAGCAGAGTACACGAAGCATGCCACTGGGAAGATCCAACGCGCCGCCGTCCTTCAGCTGTGCCTCGAGGATGAGGTTTTGGTGTACCACATCATACACGCGCCCTCCATACCAGGTGAGATTCACGATTTCTTGTCTCAGGAGGACATATACTTCTATGCGGCAGCCATCGAAGGGGAAAAAGAGAAGCTGGAGCCGTACAAACTTACCTACAAACTAGAATCAAAATTCCTGTAGAAGATTGTGATAAACAGACACCATCCCTATTCGACGTAGCAAATTTTGTGCTCGGTACAAATCTTCAGAAGGGTGACGAGATGGTGGCATTAAGGTCGTCTGGATGGGAGAATTATCCCTTGGCATACGACCAGATAAAATATGCTGCCCTCGATGCCGGTGTGAGTTTCGAGATAGCTGCAAGGTCCAAAGAGCTTGTTGCGAAGCCATCTCCCATAGAAAAATGAGAACAAGAAGAAGAAGAAGATAAGGCTGCACCAACAGCATGGCATTATGGATGGACGAACTATTTCCTCTCTTGTACAAAGAAAAATTATCCCCTCTTGGTGTATATTGATATAGATGGACTATTTCGATGGTGTGCATGTCTTTGGAACAAGTACTAGTAGCATGGGTCTGCTTGACTGTAAGGAACTAGTTATCCTCCTAGATTTCTCTACTACTCCTTCCAGTGATCGGTATGCAATGCATGTGTCCGTAGACATGACAACTTGTCCATGGAAGTTCAACTACGGCGACCATCACGTTCCATCCACTGCCACTCGCGATTCCCACGACACCGCTCCAACCCATGGCACCACGTCCCCCGACATGCGCCTCACCCCTCTCGGCCGCACCGCCCCTCTGCCTTTGTGTGCATGACATGTGGGCCACCTTAAATGCAGCGAGCATCAAGTTGCTACCATAGCCACACGCGATTCCCACGACGCCGCGCGAACACATGACACCACATGTCCCCTACCTGCGGCTCACCCCTCTCGGCCCCACTGCCCCTCTGCCTTCGGGAGCATTACATGTGCACCAGCCACCTATCGGGTCCACATGTTATTGACTCAAAAGCAAGTGTAGTAAGGCGCTGAAGCTCAGTCCCGAGGGCCCTGAGAGGGAAATGCAACTCCTGCGCCAGGCTGGTGCTACCGCTGCACGAACTCGTGACAAACTCAAGATTTGTTTCTTTACTATACGTGCACCCAACGATTTAATGGACATTGTAATCTCAACATGTGATGGGGAGATCTAAATTTGAATTTGAAACTTATAAAACGAAAAGATTCAAAACAAATAAACTGGGAGAGAGGGAGTATATCGTAGGATGTGTCCCATATGAAACAAGTCCCCTAGTTTGTCACCGTGAAGGTGCGGTTAGAAAGGAGCACATCGTCTTCATACTCATACGGCAACAAATCGGCCGCAGACAGCATGGTCCACCTTTGACCGGCATGTGCAAGGTTTGTGCTATCTTATTCAATATCACCATGGTTCTATCGTACCAATTCATGCGGTGGCCCATTGCATGGCCGGTCCCAATGTCGGACAAAGGTTCTACGGGAACGGTGTCACCGTTGTAAATGTTGTGCAAATTGATGTTGGTACCCTCCCGTACATATGCAAGCCAATCTCCACTCGCACCGAGCCTAACCTGTGAAACAATGGGCAGGGGGAGAATTAGGAAATGGACATGGAAGTAGTCTTTAGAATGCATTTACTACGTGATCAAACTCATCTTACCTGCTCATCGGAGGAAATCCGAGTGCCCCTCAACGTCAGCATGTCAAGGGGCATCAACTTGCAACTACGGCCACGCCGCGCTAGAGAGACCCCCAAGGAAACATCCCCGTGCATTCCATGGAACATCAAGATGCATTTGTATGAGTAGTTTATCTTGTGAGAGAAAAGGATGAATGAGGGAAGGCCTCTAGAGATAGAGATAGACACTACTACTACCAATGTGTTGGCCCGTGCGTTGCAATGGATCCAAAGTAGTAGAATAATACTTGTTCACATGCTTGATATATAAACACTAGTTTTGATATACATGTGTCAGCAGACATGACAGCTTGTCCATGGAAGTTAAACCATGGCGACCATCACGTTTCTTGTTTGTACCACTGCCACACCCACACGCGATTGCCATGACGCCGCTCCAACCCTACCTGTAAGCACGACGTCCCCCGACGTGGACATGGATCCTCTGACGTGGCTATCACTGCCTTACCCTGCCTTTCCTTCTCTGACAGGTGGGACCCACACTTAGGGGTCCCACATGTCAGTGAAAGAATGGTAGGATTGTTCACGTTAGGGGATCCTCATCCCCCCGACGTGCGCCTCATCCCTCTCGGCCCCACCGCTCCTCTGCCTTTGTGTGCATGACATGCAGGCCAGCTGAACTGCGGCGACCATCAACTTTCTACCACAGCCACACCTAATTGGGCGTGGTTTGCCTGCTCCGCTGTTGTGCTCCGATCCGTACTCCCGCACCATCAAATTTTCATCCAGCGGCTGTGACACATTTCATCCCGGGCATCAATCCTCAGCTGGAGTACTTGTGTACTACAGGTAGTACCCGCCAGTGTGGCCATCTACACCTCGTAAATCCCCGACGCCCAGCTGTGGCACCCTCGCCATGGCCACGCCACCACCGGCCGGTTCATCTCGAACAAGTGAGTCGCGGACCACACCACCACCATGAGAATGACATGTGGGCCAGCCGCATTTAAGGTCCGCATGTCATTGACTCATAGGCCGGGAACTAAGCCACTGAAGTTTGGTCCCGTGGGCCCTGAGAGGGAAATGTAACTCCTGCGGCAGGCCTTGTGGTGCTCCCGCAGTACGAGCTCGTGCCAAACCCGGAATTTGTTTCTTACTACTACTCCCAACTACTAGTCAGGTACACGTGCATTCCACGCATGAGATTCTCGTGGTTTGTGCATTATGCTTCTACATGTGGAGTCTTCTAGATTCTACATGTGGCAAAATCTGGTGGAATGTAGATGATATCCAACGGCCAGTAGTGCTCGGATTTGCCATCTTTGTACCATCAGATTGGCTTCATCCAACGACCAACTTTCAAAGTTATCCACACACTATATAGGGGTATAGATGTTTGGTTTGCAGCCTAAGGTTGCCACGCCTAAGCTTAGGCGTGCCACAAGTGTGTTCGGTTGCGTTCTTGTCTCAGCATAGTTGTTCCCTCTTCATGCATGCTCAACACAACACCCCTCTTCATGCATGCTTCTAGTGTATTTGTGCTAAGCTAGTGTGGACTCATGCACCCTCCATACACTCTACCAAACACCCAAAAGTGGGTCGAGAAGGGAACTCTTGGGATCATGCACCCTTCATACACCCTACCAAACACACTAGGCATGTGTTTGGTTCATTGCTACACTTGTGGCTTGCCACACTTTTCTAGCTACATGGTCCACATGTCATAGACTCAACTTCTTGTCAAATCTTGCCACACTTGTGGTGGCCATTTTGGGGCTGTTTGGATTGTGACTATCTTTGCCATATATTTCCACATGATTTTTGCCACACTT
Source organism: Triticum urartu (assembly GCF_056163025.1). Taxonomy (NCBI): domain Eukaryota; kingdom Viridiplantae; phylum Streptophyta; class Magnoliopsida; order Poales; family Poaceae; genus Triticum; species Triticum urartu. Next base: position 348,336,567 of record NC_141875.1, read on the forward strand.
GCCACACTTGCCTTAGTTGAGTTGCTAGCCACACTTTGGCTTGCCGAAGGGAATCTTGCTACACTTTTTGTGTCTATGACATGTGGGGTTCACTGCTCAAAAAAAAAAATCCTTGCCTTAGATTTGGCTAGAACCAAACACCTACCTAACTTGGTCAAACTTGTCTAAGGTAAGGTGTGGTAAGGTGTGGCTGGAAACCAAATAGCGTTAGACACATTTTTTGTGGCAGACACACTTTGGGGCTGTTTGGTTTGTGACTAACTTTGCCAATGGTTGCCACACCTAAGGATAGGCAAATTTGACTAACTTAGGTGAGTGTTTGGTTCAAGCCACACCTTAGGCAAGCCACACTTGAGCCCCACATGGCATACACACAAAAAGTGTGGCAAGTTTCCCTTAGGCTTGCCAACTAAGGGGCTGTTTGGTTCTAGGACTAGCATTGCCACACTTTGCCACACATTTTTGCCAAGCTTTCCTAAGTTTAGTTCATCAAAATGAGAGCCACAAGTTGGCAAGCCTAAGGGAATCTTGCCACACTTTTTGTGTGCATGCCACGTGGGGCCCAAGTGTGGCTTGCCTAAGGTGTGGCTTGAACCAAACACTCACATAAGTTGGTCAAACTTGCCTAACCTTAGTTGTGGCAATCTTTGGCTAAGTTAGTCACAAACCAAACAGCCTCTAACTTTAGGTAAGGTTGGCAAAAATGTGTGGCAAAGTGTGGCAATGTTAGGCCTAGAACCAAACAGCCCCTTTGCCTAAGCTTAGTCGTGGCAAAGTTAGTCATGAATGAAGTTCAACCATGGAGTCTTCTAGATTCTACATGTGACAGAATCTCGTGGATTGTAGATGATATCCAACGGCCAGTAGTGCTCGGATTTGCCATGTTTGTACCGTCGGATTGGCTTCATCCAATAACCGACTTTCAAAGTTATTCACACACTATATAGGGGGTATAGATATAGATGTTCCGGCCCGTTGCAATGGATCCAAAGTATATCTATTTTGTTTAGAGCACTCTAAACACATTATCTATTTATTTTTCTCTAACCTTTAGTAGCCATGCAACCAAGCCACATAAGCTTCATGGGTGCCCCCCACATCATATTATTCATACTACGTTGACTGAAAAAAGATAAATCACCCAAAACAAGATCTTCCCGTTCTTTGTTCCTACGATGTTGTGCCGTGCATGTACCTACTAGTTGTATAGTGGTAGTACTAGTTTTATAGTACAAACTTGGTACTAGTAGGAGTAGAGTAGTACGGAATGCTCCTAATCTATCAACGAGCCCAATCTGACACCAAATTTCTTGGCTTCCGTGCTACAACTAGATCTTCCCCGCATTTCTGTTTTCCAACCCGGCGGCGGGCGGGGTGCGGTTTGCCAATAGTCGGTTTGCTCAACGACGGTCCCACATGAAAGTGAAAATGCTAGGCAACATGCCTTCCCTAAGCTATGTGTTGTGCCAGACGGGCCGTGGAGTACTCCCGGGCGTGTGTGGGAGGGAGTGCAACGTGAACGCGTCATGCCTTTTCCTTTTACTAGCAATGTGCCCGTGCGTTGCGACGATCCAAAGTAGTAGAATTGTAGTACTTGTTCACAAACTTGAAAGAAATCACTCTTGTTTTAATATACTCCTAATATATTACTCCCTTCGTTCCTAAATATTTGTCTTTTTAGAGATTTCAAATGGACTATCACATACGGATTATATAGACATATTTTGAAGTGTAGATTCACTCATTTTGCTCCGTATGTAGTCACTTACTGAAATTTCTAGAAAGAAAAATATTTAGGAATGAAGGGAGTACTTTTCACTCAAATATATTTCTCAGGCTGTTTTGATGAGGTGAGGGAGGGATGTGGTTGCTTTCAAGATCATAAGGGGTTTTCTACAAATTCGAGCAGAGAAGTGGGCTATTGCTGCAAAAATGCCACAACTTACCTCACAGTCATTAGATGCAGATCTAATGGTCAGAAACGACGGATGGCAGACACACCACCATCACCAACTGAGTCTTTTATAGGAGTAGGAGTAGTGAAACATGTATAAATTGTAACATTTTGGTTCTGCTCCTTGGCATGATCGATAGATAGAAATAACGATTGGAAACGCTAGGGCGGGGCCATTTCCGCCAGATAAGTAGGGTACGAAGTAGCTAGGTTGGCGCATCGTCGGTTTGGTCACACGCGGTCTAACATGTTCTAGTGTTTCTAGCAAGATGCCCGCGCATTGCACGGAGTTGATGGAAAAGGTAAGCACAACTTATAAATTGACGGATGGAGTACTAGTTACAGTGATGCATATAATTAAGCAAAGGGATCGCACATGTCGGTATTGACTGGAACGAGCATGCAACAACACAATAAGAATTAAGGCCACGATGATGATGCGATTGTAGTGGTGGTTACAGAAGGCAAGAAGAAAGATGCATCCATCAACGTACGACCTCCTCCTCCTCAACTTAGTGCGCCAGGCCACCGACCGGCGGCTAAGGAGCGGCGACTTTTGTGGCGAGGTCGAGGTGCTTCTCAACAAAGGCATCCAAGGCTTCCAGCCGGTTGAGGAACGCCAACGTCGTAGCGTCCTTACTGGCCTTGTAGATACCTATGTACATGATTTTCTCGTACACGTGGATGTGTAGGTCGACGAATTCTTGCAGGGCGAGGCGCCTCGCGGCGAGTGCGACCTCCAGGTGGACATTTTTCGTGGCGTCGGCGGGCAGTCGCAGGGCCACCAGTGCTTGAAAGAGGTTCCGGTCATGGAGGCCGATTATGGTGGCAGGCAATAAGGATCCTGGGCGCGCGGGCTGGAGGAGTACGACGATGTCATCCACGAGCTTCTTGAGGTCAGTGAACTTGTTGGTGGTGGCAACGATCATCTGGTCCAAGTGAGAGTCGTAGTTGGCATCGACGGTGGCCATCCACCAGCCACTCGCCAACACCATCTGGAGACGATCCTCGGCGCCATGCCGCAGGCCGGCGTCGTAGACCATCTGGCACAGCCGCTGGCCGCTCGCGCGCATCACCGCCATGGGTCTGGAGCAAGGACTTTTGTGCGTAGTGTAGGTGCTTAGCCAAATGCTTAGGTGCGTACGATGTGGTAGATGCGTTGGAATGGAGGGGCGCCTTTATATGAGGGCAAACTGCGTTGCATTCACATCCTGCAGCCTCTTTTCCCGTTCCTCCTCCCATTACTTCCCTCATGCATTAATTGAAGGAGGATGCATTGGCCATTCTGCATTTCGGGGACCACTACTCCCTTCCTCGTCTACATTAAAGCCGTATCGGGAACTGCGCTGCCCGTTGTCAAATCAAATAGTACTGCACCGCCCACTACATGCCTGGCTGCACACGCCTCCTCGCCTCCATTAAACCCACATGCAAACCGAGAAACCCACTCCGGCCACACATCCGTTCATGAGCGGGCCAGAATTAAACGCAACACCAGCCGAGCTCCTCCCGCCCTCCCTCAGTTTAAACGAGGCTAGACGCCGGCCAAACTCCTACCGTCCGCCCTCTATTTACACAAGGCCAGACAGACAGCGGGCAAGAATCGCATCCCTCCACCGCTCCCCCATCTCCTCCTTCACCATTTTCTCCACTCTTCCGATGGCTTATGAGGAGCCGTTCTCCGGCATATTACCCGGCTGGGTGGCCCGCCGAGCCCTCCGGATACGGGCGAGGCAGATCGGTGCTTCACCAACCTCGCTTGGCCCAACGGAGCCAGTTACAACCCCAAGCAGGCGCGTGGTTCAGCAACTCGCCGCTCCAGTTTAGCTCGGTGAGGAGTGGCGAGTTGCTCCACGCCGGCATGGCGGCGAGCACACCGGTACCGGCGTCGTCGCTGCCACGTCGTACAGCGCCACCAGTGTCTGTGGGCACGCCTCCCGTTCCCGCGGCAGCGCCATGCAGGAAGAGACAGAAGCCGGCTACATGGAGAGCGACGAGTTAGTGGCCAGCTTCTCCATGTCCGCCGGCATCATCGAGGAGAAGTAGAACACGGGAGGCCGCCGCCACTTGGGTCCCATGAAGGCCACCGCCGAGGCGAAGACTGCGCATTCAGGTGGTTTCTTTGCTGCTTCGTCTCTTTCGAGGACCTTCGTCGACCCTGCAAGTGTCTGCCGGACATGAGGAAGACAAAGGGATCCGTGGGCGGCCATTTAGATTATGTACTCCCTCTCCAGCTGGCAGGAAATATTTGTTCTAAGAATGGATAAATTGTATGTATCTATAACTAAAATAAGTCTAGATACATCCATTTCTAGGACAAGTATTTCCGGACGGAGGGAGTATTAATTATACCAAGAGAGCCTGATTGGCACCGCTTAGTTCATGTAAATGTAATGAAATCCATCATGTTTATATGAAGATCCGCCTTTTTTATACGAAATCCTTCATGCTTATATGAAATCAGTCTGTGTTTGCACGAATTTCATCTGGTTGGTTAGAGTTGTGAAAATGTATGCTGCTGGCGTTTGATGTCGTCCTCCGTGGAAGGAAGCGGGAGGAAATTTGCCGGCTGCCGTTGGAGATGCTCTTATGATAGAAATAATAGAGTGACATCCAATCCATTTGAGTTAATTGCGTGTATGATTGTTCCTCTATAAAAAGTTAATTGCATGTACAGTGTACACGTGACTTGCATGGTGGCTTACAGCTTCGTATAGAAAGTTAAAAAGAAACAAGTCCATCCGTAATCTTGTATTCTAAGTACTCTGTGGGTTCCACTATCAGTATAGTAGCGAAAGAAGTATATACTCCCTCCGTCCCAAAATTCTTGTCTTAAATTTGTCTAAATACGGATGTATCAAGTCATGTTTTAGTATTAGATACATCCGTATCTAGACTAATCTAAGACAAGAATTTTGGGATGGAGGGAGTATTAAATAAGTAATACATAATATAAAAATCTAAAGTTAAAGACAGAATTCGAACTCATGTCATCGCGTTGCGAGCATCCGGCGCTAACTAGTCCAACACATTTTTGTTGTAGACCATGCTGGAGATATATCTCCATGTCTACTCTTATACTCCATCCATTCCTAAATACTCCCTCCGTTCCCAAATATAAGACCTTTTAGGGATTCCACTATAGACTATACACAGAGCAAAATGAGTGAATCTACACTCTAAAGTATGTCTATATACATCCGTATGTATTTTATAGTAGAATCTCTAAAAGGTCTTATATTTAGGAATGGAGGGAGTATTTGTCTTTTTCAGATTTCAAGTTGACTACGATATACGGATGTGTATGTAGACATATTTTAGAGTGTAGATTCACTCATTTTGCTCCATATGTAGTCACTTGTTGAAATCTCTAAAAAGACAAATATTTAGGAACAAAGGGAGTAGAAAACAGAGTTGGTGATGATGGTGTGCATGCCATCCTGCAATATAGGCTGTCGGATTTATATCTAATGGATAAGAAGGAAACTATGGCAATTTTGCAAAAATATACGGACACCCCTCTCCACGTTCGCAAATACGGCCTTCCCTCGTTCATCCTTTTATCTCACAAGATAAACTACTCATACAAATGCATCTTGATGTTCCATGCAACGCATGGGCATCTAGCTAGTTTCTTTTAAAATAGTTACTACAATAATTGGGTTGAAGTGATATAATTTATGTCTGCCCCGAATGATTTCAGATTCACTAGTAGTAACAAAGAAAAGGATGCCTTGTTAATTAACAGAAAATAGGGTGAAAACTATCACATGAGGCCGGTAAAAACGAGGCACACTGGGTTCAGCGTCATCGTCATTACAACTGTGCGTGCGCGAGAAGTCTACATATCGAGGGGGCTACTAAGCGAGGCACAGAGACACAATGTTCGTGAGAGAAACCAATTGACAGATTACGATCAAATCGAGTTGTCACCCTTTTGCTGTCATTGTTGGGGTGTCGGGGGGGAGGGGGAGGGAGAGAAAGATGTATCGAGAGTGTGTGCGGTAGGCATAGAGGCCAACTAGTGAGTGTGTGCATGTTTGTTTGAAAGAGGAGTAGATAGATTACTATCAAGATCGAGGTGCCACCCTACTCCTTCGGTGTCGGGTAGTGTGTGTGTGTGCGTGTGTGTGTGTGTTTGAGAGAGAAGCCAGTCGATAGATTAGAATCAAGATCGAGGTGTCACCCTACTCCTTCGGTGTTGGGAAGTGTGTGTGTGTGGTTGTGTGGGTGTGGGTGTGTGTGTCCGGGGGGGGCAGTGACACTTACATATCTCTACTCTTATAAAAACAAAGTTGGTGATGATGGTGTCCCTGCCATCCTACAATATAGGCCATCCGATTTATATCCGACGGATAGGAAGGAAACTGTGGCAATTTTGTAAAAAGATACCCACACCCATCTCCGCATTTGCAAATAAGGCATTCCCTCGTTCATCCTTTTCTCCCACAAGATAAAATACTCATACAAATGCATCTTGATGTTCCGTGCAACGCATGGGCATCTTGCTAGTAGGAGAAGGAGTTTGTGTGACACATATCTAGCTATATTAAGGGATAGGTAGATAGCATTTGTGCGAGGCATACTTAAAGCATCACGAAGATAAACAAAATGATGTGCAGGCAAATGCAAGTGTGTGTGTGTGTGTGTGAGAGCGAAATCTCAAAACAAAAGGTGCTCTGCTGGAATCCCATTGTATGTATTCATATGGTTCCGGAACTCGAGTTAACCTTAGGCATATGTGTGAGAGACATTATTATACTTTGAGACATTAGTGGCAGTGGGTGGGCGGAATTAAAGGGGTGGGCATGTTCGACAGAGAGAGCGTTTGTGTTTCTGTGTGAGAGACTTGTAGGACGGGGTAGAAAGACGAATTCTAACCTTGACGTAGGGAGAGAAATAAATGAAGTGCACGTGTCTGATTCCGATGCCCATAGGGAAATGAGATATGTATGCGTGTGAGAGAGATCGCACAATTCATACACGTATCACTATCTAGCGATCGTGGACGTGCATCGCTTGAACATAAATCAATATCTACTTCTTATCGTGGCCAAAGGTATAATATCGATTCAATGCTATAAAGATTGAACACTCACGTATCACATTTTTTTCTATTGAAATAAACCTTTTCAGTTGTGCATGCCAAAGTTACAGTGATGCTTCTTCAAACAACCAATGTAGCTATCATGTACATGCACCATTGTTACTCTTTCATTCAAAATCATTACTCTTGGATGATTTAAGGTTCTATTATGAAGTAATATATGTAATATTCATATATGAATTCTACGGGTACGCAATTTATGAAATGGAGGCTATGTAATCATATGAGGTAACACTTTTAAGTAGCGCACTACAATATCCATTTCTTCTTGTGCGCCTCTACACTAACACGTCAATGCATTATGTTTAAAGTAAATAACAAATGGCACTAAATTATCTATTTACACGAGAAATACATAGGCTGAGCGTTTGATCCCTTTTTGTGAACGCGCCACTACACCCGTACAATTGCCCGCGCCCATGTGAACGTCCAAGTTATCGGCGCATCATCCCGAGTTATTGTCTTTTTTTGGGGTGGAGTTCTCACCGGTTATTAACTGCTGACGCGTGCCCCGTGTACACAGTCTCGCATGACCTTCCCGCTAGCACGGTCCAAAATTAGTTCAAACTGGATACGAACGATCCCATGGGCGGCAAAATCTCCTGCCTCCTTCTAAAATTTCCACCACCTTAGTCTTTAGCATGCGAAATTCCCCTTTTGTCCTTGGTGCACGGAGACCAACAGTTACAATACCGCCCTCATCTACATAATAGGTTGGGGCTGCTTTGGTAACTTACGATTCCCCCCACTACACGGCACCCCCATTTCCTCTCCCCCTCCCGCAAAACGACTAACTCCACAGCACCAGAGCATCTTACATCACGCCGTCCGTACTTCATCGGCCTTTGTCCCCTCCCCTCTCGAAACCCTAGACTGCTCATCCACCGGCGTACGAGATCCCATTCACTGCCAGCGGCATCCACCTCGCCGGATCTGCTTCTACGGCCGCATCTACCCCTGCCACCTCCCCTAGAAACTAGTAGACTGCTCATCCACCACTGTACCACAGCCCATTCAGTGCCAACCTTGTCCACGACGCCGGATCTGCTTCACCGGTACTCTCGTCAACCGCAGCGCATCTGCAGCGGCTCATTCGTACTCCCCACCAGAGACGCTTCGTCCACACCCCCCGGAGCTGCCCAACCGATGCCCCCATCGACGGCCTCTGATCCTCTTCGCTGACACCTTCCTCAACCCTACCAGAGCCGCTTCGCCGACACCATCGTCAACCCCACCGGAGTAGCTTCGCCTATACCATTCTGAACCCTACCGAGGCCGCTTTGCCAACTCACAAGTCCACGGCCTCAGATCCGCTTCCTCGCACCCTCATCCAACCTACCGGAGCAGCTTCCAACGCCCTGTCCACGGCCATAGATCCGCATCGTCGACACCATCCTTAACCCAACCACCGGAGAAGCTTCACCTACGCCCTCATCCACGGCCACAGATCCACTTCGCCCACACCGTAGTCCACCCTACCAGAGCCGCTCCACAAACACCCTACTTGACGGTTCTAGATCTCCTTACTGGACCCCGACAGCCAGCATAGCGTCATCACCTTTGACGTTTCTAACCTGATTCCCACAGTCTAGCAAGATGCCAAGCACCTGCCACGGCCTAGGTACTTGTCACCTTTAAACCCGTCCAACATCACCTACCCGATGTACTTCAAATATACGAACAGGTCATTGTTACCTGTTATGCAGCTAGCTAAAACTACAAGGACAATGTTTCTTCTAGATCTAACAGCTTGGCCAACCAAGATCCTGGACTGAGGCATTGCTGTGATCTTGTAAGTGCGTCTCTCTCTCTTGTATTGTTCTGTGCCTGTCAGCATGCTTTGCTAGGATTTTCGACCAGTAATCCCTTTCTGCAGACAATGATTTCTACTACTGGTTGCTAAATTAGATATGTAGATGTCATCCATGATACTACCTCGTACCTCCGTTCCTAAATATAAGTCTTTCTAGAGATTCCACTATAGGCTACATACGGAGCAAAATGAGTGAATCTACACTCGAAAATGCATCTATATACATCTGTATGTGGTCCATACTGGAATCTCTACAAAGACATATATTTAGGAACAGAGGCAATACATTACACAAAATCGTAGGTGGCATGTAGGAATTCCAGTGCACTACATTAGGCTCCCTTAGAGTGACTGCTAGTCTAGCACACAGAGTCATGGCTAGTTTATGCTACACACACAACCATTAATTGGTGGTTTAAATATGCGCAAGGGATATGCAATGTATTATCATGTAGAGATGTCTGAAATTAGGTGTGTCAACTTGCAGATAGGGTTACACTATGAGAAAGTACAAGATGTATGTGGCAATTTCATGGAACATCACAAAAAAAGGAGTGGCAGCGGTGAGCCTATACAGTGTGCTATGGTATGCCACTCCTCCATTGCAATCATCGTGACATGTTATTTGTATGTCAGTTCTATTGGCCAAGTTTCTTAGGGACAATTATTATGAGTTATCCTAATAAAATAAGCACCTGTGAATATAAGCTCCATGTAATAAGCCAACCAGTTCTTCTCATTGCGTTTTCAGCTTATCTTTAGTATGATCAGTGAAAAGTCTAGATTGCATTATATTTTTTCATTTTGCTACCCATATGAAAATTAATTTCACTTACAAACATCACAAACTGAACCCAGTGTAGTAATTAATATGATAGGAAAACAGACCATCACTATTTGCTCAAAATGCAAATACAAAGATACCATCTACTTGGCACAATCTACTTTGGTCAATGTTTTCCATAGAGATCCCATTGCCTAATTTAAGCGAAGAATGCATGACCCACATTTAAATGAAGAACAATTATTTATTGAAATTCGATGGTCCAAGTGGCTGGTTATTATCATATAGAAACACCACCTGAAACCATCATATAGCAGCAGCAACTCATAGCAAGGCATCATACAGCAATAGCAGCAGTGTGCAATTCATCATATACCAGCAGCAGCTCATAGCAATTCATCATATAGTAGCAACAAGAGCAGCTCATAGCAATTCATCATAAAGCAGCAGGAGGAGCAGCTCATAGCAATTCATCATATAGCAGCAGTAAGAGCAGCTCATAGCAATTCATCATATAGCAGCAACAGGAGCAGCTCATAGCCATTCATCATATAGCAGCAGCAGGAGCAGCTCATAGCAATTCATCATATAGCATCAGCAGGAGCAGCTCATAGCAATTCATCATACAGCAACAGCAGGAGCAGCTTATAGCAACTCATCATATAGCAGCAGCAGCTCATAGCAATTCATCATATAGCAGCAGCAGCAGCTCATAACAATTCATCATATAGCAGCAGCAGGAGCAGCTCATAGCAATGCATCATATAGCAGCAGCTCATAGCAATTCATTGTATAGTGGATCATAATGAAAATTTGGCAAAAAATCAGAGGAGATCCTCACCTTGTTGGATGAGCTCATCCTTCAACAGCACCTCAAGGCCACGGCCTGGGAGGTGGGAGGGGGAATAAGGTGCCTTCTGCCGTAGTGTGGAATCAGCCGTAGTTGTGCAGCGCCTGCCGGAGTAGTGCGTTGGACGAACCAGAGTGGAGCAGCTGCTGGAGACCATGAGAATGAGGGGCGGCACCAGAGGGAGGAGAAGCCAGGGAGATTTGCCCCTACCTGCCGGCCATGTAGCCTAGCTGGACAGAGCATCGTCGAGGACCAGGCAAGATGGGACCAGTGGCGACGGCTCGCTGGAGGAACCCTAGTGCTGCAGGTAGGGGGTCGAGGTAGATGGAAAGGGGAGAGGAGATGCAAGTGGGCAGGGCAATGAACGCTTGCGTGTTTGCTTTTACTTTAGGGTGAGGTGTGACACGGGCGTCAGCAGTTGCATTTTGAGTGTAATAGAGGCAGACAACAGAGTCATTTCACTATTCCCCTTCCCTTCCATTTTTAGTGAGGTTCTACCTGAACCACCGCCCTCCAAAGCGAAATTAGTTAACCCCAAGCCCATAACTCAAAAATGACTTCTTTCGGCTTTCATATCTTATTTTGACAATAAGCCCTGAAAAGGCGGAATAGAACTAGCCCTTAACCTGCAATTCAATTGTGCGTGCAATGATGGATCACTCCTGCCTTCTATAGTGTACATTTAGGCATCATCATACATGGCATAACCTAATACATGTGCATTCCATTGTAGAATCTGGAATATGCAATGTTTATGTTAGTTCATACGTTGCACATGATGTTTAAATGCCCCTTAAATCTAGTCAGTCAAGTGATGGTCTTTAAGCCTGCTTCTTTGCTTCTTTTCTTGATATGTAAGATTTGCTCACACATATGTTCAATTGCTTGTTTGCATCAGCCGGCCATACAAGGACTATTTGCTTTGATTACTTGCTGTTCTTAACCTAACACTCTAACAGAGCTTGTCAACAATTTAAACACTAAGGGCTACTGTAGTGGGGCCTTTTCTAACTCATAGGTGACATAAAGGTTTGGCTGTACACTAAAGTAGGCTCTCCAAGAGTACCTGGAGATCCAGTTCGAAGGTATGCCTAGTTTTTACATAGTGTAGACATAGTAAATGCTCATTTCATTGTGTGCAAGTGCAAGAGATGCGGCATGTTTCATTATGTGGTGTTGTTTTGTTATAATCTCATCCTTTTGTGTTCTCAGACTAGAAAGTATGCATATTTATCTTCCAAGGAGATGAGTAACTAGTTTGTGTCACCTTGCAGAGGGGGTGCAATAAAGATAAGATTGAGGATTTCCAAGTACAAGATGTTAGGAAGGAGCCTTGCAAGAGAAGTAGGAGCTGCACTGAGCCTCTTCAACCTATTAAGGTAAGTCACTGTATCCAACTCAACAGTTCAATTCCTTGTTTGTTTCAGGCATAGTTAATTTGCTATTTTCAATTGATTTATTTGTCCTCAGTTAGTGAGATGCCCAAAGAATGATTCCTGATGTTGGGTACTTGTATAACTATTAGTTGACTTAATTAAAGGCCTTACCATTTAATTACTCTGCCGAAGTGTGCCTGAAGCTTTGAAGTCTATTACCCAACTATTATTGCATGAGGCTCACAATCTAGTTTATACTAGGCTAATTATTGCATAGTTTTGCTTGCTGTAGTATGTTTGTATGAAACCCTTTGCTGTTCATTATGCTCCCTCAGACTTTAATTGAGCTACAGAATGGCCAACTGCTTGCTTACTTCTACACAACGTGCTGGTCTAAATTTGTAACTTGTCTGTGTTTTGGATTGGGCCCCAACATCATGCTCCTCTGGTGAGCTAAGAGAGATTTCTGTATGCAGGCTACACAGACTACCTTTTTTATAATTTTTAAAATATCACCTGCTTATGCTTCATGACGTGTAACATTATTGTTAGTTCTGTTCTGTCATGTACAAAATAGTCTGTCTTGCTCGCTCCATTGTTGTAACTATATTTTTGCCCTAGTCATGTGTACTTACAGAAACATTTCAGGATGAAGTGACATCAACACAAAGATCTATGAGTAGTGCGGCATGGCCGTTACCGAATGATTATCGATTGGTATTGGAATGTGTTGATGTTCTCGAGCATAAACTAGAGGTGGTAAGACAACGTGTACATGATTCTCAATGTACAATCAACAAGTTGAGACTGGACATGTAGGTATTAGATGCAGGAGTCAAAAAATGAAACAAGACACCGACGTAACAACGAAGGAATTGGAGATTTTGCAGACTGAAATTTGTGCTACCTAAATCCAGCCAATCCTATTTTCTAAAGAGATTATAGTTCAAATGGTAAGTTATGTTGATGCGTGTCCATGATGTAGGAGCTGTATTTGCCCAGTGTATGTAACTTGCTATTTGTGTATGCTTTATTATCATTGGTGCCGAACCAGAATGCCCAGTGGGTATAATCGGCTATAATTTCTTTATTGTATAGTGTTGGATTATTCTGCGTTTCTATGCCTTAGTCACTTTATTTTATAGTGTACGTTTTTTAGAGGTGATAGTATAGAGTAGGATAATTCTTTGAATATGCTATATCGTTCAAATGGGGCCAACTCGCCCAAACATTGTAGTGACCATGGCCCTCCACAGGCCGTACGATCCATGGGCCATCTACGGGACAGATGATCCATGGCCTTCTATGGCCGTTGGATCCATGGGCCTTCTATGGGCTGTCGGATCCGTGGGCCTTCTACGGGTCGTCGAATCAATGGGCATTCTATGGGCCGTCGGATCAATGTGCCTTCTACGGGCCATCTCATCTATGGGCCTTGTACGAGCCGTATAAGGGGCCGTAAAAGGGCTAGAGTGGAAATTGTATGTTTTATGGGCTGACCATAACGGGCCATTACTAGGCCGTATTTGATGATGCTATGAAAATGGCCCAACAGATTAACGGGCCACAGACAGGCCGACTGTATCCACGGGCTGAATTTGGCCCACAAGCAGAAAAGGTTAGTAACGGGCCGTAAGTAACCGAATGCGGGAAATGAGCCCAAGAATAAATGGGCCCTGAGAAGGCCGAAAAGTAACACGGGCTAGAAACAACCCAATGGAATAATGGGCCACTAATGGGTATAAAGCGATACATTGTTCATTATGGGCCGGTTTCACCACGGGCTGTTAATGGGCCAAGAGTTACAAAGGGACTCATATGGGCTGAAATATGTCATGGGCCATACATGGGCCGGAAGTTACAATGAGCTGGAATAATATAGGACGGCTGAGATGATGCTACTGGGCCTAATTCCGGTAGACTGTAACGGGCCGTGAGTTAGCGGGTTGTAAATGGGCTATATGGGAACATGCAGTTAACAGGCTTTCCATGGGCCGGCCCACCACCTTTTGATCAAGTCAAACGGGCCGGCCTTTTCACAGGAATGGGCCTCTATTGGGCCATGCCACGTGTCGACGTATCATAGGCGCCTTGGGTCCAATGAGTGGATGACATCTATCCCAACGGTGAGCCGACATGTGTTTCCTCCAGCCAATGATGATTTTACACGTGGAAAATCCCCACTGGCCGGGCTGTTAACGGGTTATCGGATCCAAAACCGGACCCGATAGCTTAATGGCGTTCCGTTACGGTGGATGCCACGTGTCGATCACCCTTGACAAAAGCACTTTTGTGACGCGCGATAAGTGGACACTTCCGTGATGATAATTTTGGTAATGTCATGGAACACTTCTACGACAGCACATGTATGACTATCTTGATTCTGTCATAAAATCATCATGGATGTACATGCATGACAAAAAATGTGACCTACTGTGACAAACACGTATCATCATAGAAGTGTATTTTTTGTAGTTTATGTTGACATTAATTACCAAAATCAACCAGGGAGCACTTGTGCTTTCACTTGAACAAATGCGGAATAAAACTAACGTTTAATTTGTCAAGCGCAAAACCTAAAACAACTAGACTCACCTATGTGCACCAACAACTTATGCTAAGCAAGATAAACAACTAAGTGATAGCAAGATATATAACATGAAACACAATGGCTATCACAAAGTAAAGTGCATAAGTAAAGGGCTCGGGTAAGAGATAACCGAGGCACGCGAAGACGATGATGTATCCCAAAGTTCACACCCTTGCGGATGCTAATATCTCTTCGGAGCGGTGTGGAGGCAGAATGCTCCCCAAGAAGCCACTAGGGCCACCGTAATCTGCTCACACCCTCGCACAATGCAAGATGCCGTGATTCCACTAAGGGACCCTTAAGGGTGGTTGATGGCGGCTTGAAGCTATGTTGGTATTTCCCCAAAGAGGAAGGGATGATGCAGCACACCAGCGGTAGGTATTTCCCTCAGTGATGAAACAAAGGTTATCGAACCGGTAGGAGAACCAAGCAACACAACATAAACAACACCTGCACACAAATAACAAATACTCGCAACCCGACGTGTAAAAGGGGTTGTCAATCCCTTTCGGTTAACGGCGCCCCAAGATAGGCAAATAGATGTGAATAAAATTATAGTAGATTGATATATCAAACGCCAAATAAAATAAATAAGAATAAAATGCAGCAAGGTATTTTTGTATTTTTGGTTTAATAGATCTGAAAATAAAAGCAAAGGAAAAGTAGATCGCAAAGGCAAATAATATGAGAAAGACCCGGGCGCCGTAGGTTTCACTAGTGGCTTCTCTCGAAAAAAATAGCAAACGGTGGGTAAACAAATTACTGTTGGGCAATTGATAGAACTTCAAATAATCATGACGATATCCAGGCAATGATCATTACATATGCATCACGTCCAAGATTAGTAGACCGACTCCTGCCTGCATCTACTACTATTACTCCACACATCGAGCACTATCCAGCATGCATCTATTGTACTAAGTTCATGGAGAAACAGAGTAATACAATAAGAACGATGACATGATGTAGACAAGATCTATCTATGTAGAGATATACCCCATTGTTTTATCCTTAGTAGCAATGATACATACGTGTCGGTTCCCCTTCTGTCACTCGGATCAAGCACCGTAAGATCGAACCCACTACAAAGCACCTCTTCCCATTGCAAGATAAATAGATCAAGTTGGCCAAACAAAACCCAAATATCGGAGAAGAAATATGAGTCTATAAGCAATCATGCATATAAGAGATCAAAGAGACTCAAATAATTTTCATGGATATAAAAAGATAGAACTGATCATAAACTCAAAGTTCATCCGATCCCAAAAAACACACCGCAAAAGAGTTACATCATATTGATCTCGAAGAGACCATTATATTGAGAATCAAACGAGAGAGAGAGAGGAAGCCATCTAGCTACTAACTATGGACCCAAATGTCTACAAAGAACTACTCACGCATCATCGGAGAGGCACCAATGGAAGTGGTGAACCCCTCCATGATGGTGTCTAGATTGGATCTGGTGGTTCTGGACTCTGCGGCGGCTGGAATTGATTTTTGTTGACTCCCCTAGGATTTCTGGAATATTAGGTATTTATAGAGCAAAGAGGCAGTCCCTGGGGCACCCGGGGTGGGAACAACCCACAAGGGCGCGCCTGGGCCTCCTGGCACGCCCTGGTGGGGTGTGCTCCCCTCGGAGCACCCCTAGGCACTGCCTTGGCCCATTGGGTGTCTTCTGGTCCATGAAACATCTCCGTAAAGTTCTGTTGCATTTGGACTGCGTTTGGTATTGATTGCCTGCGATGTAAAAAAACATGCAGAAAACAACAACTAGCACTTGGCACTATGTCAATATGTTAGTACCAAAAATGATATAAAATGACTATAAAATGATTATAAAACATCCAAGATTGATAATATAACAACATGGAACAATCAAAAATTATCGAGTGATCATTGATCCGTTCTCAACATCGGTTAAGGTACATTTGGTATAGTTCTTCTCTTTCTACCACTCATATTTTCTCAAGTCTTGTGATGGATAGGCAAGACATTTCATCCCCGGTCTTCCACAACAACGATGGCGTGTACAACTACACCAAAACTCCCCACTTCAGACTACAACGAGCAATGCAAGTCATCAGCAACATCACCACAGACTTACGACATTCCGAAGCTAGGAGAAGGGACTACTTTGACAACAAGTTTTCCGCATAAAAGGAGGAGCAAGATGCAAAGATGGAGGAGATTCGGACCTTGTTGATCAACCGTTCTTCCCCTTCATCATCCTCAAGGCGGTGACGTTCAAGTCACAAGTCTTCGGAGCGCAAAAATGATACAAGAGCAAGTCATCCACGTCCACATCTACATGGCGACCATCATCACATTCGTGATCCACATCGTCATGAAGAGCAATTCACCTCCAAGCATCATGTGCACGACGACGACCGCCATCGAGCTCAAGCACAATGACGACATCATCAACAAGAAGATGCTCCACAAGTGCAAATTCACAAGTCCCAACAAACACTACTTCATGGCAACTCTAAGCTTCATGAGCAAAAGAGAAGACCGCGAGACGGAGCTACGGCTACTACACCAACCACTTCGGCATCTTTGCCAACCGTTCTCAAGGCAACTCCGCCTTCGGACATACGGCATCTTCGCCTACTTCCCGTGAGTTTGCCTACATCGACATCTTCAACAACGTGGAGACCACCTACGAGCGAGGGAGACACTTCCATCTTCCGAAGCCCCTCAAGGAAGATGGCCGAGCATGCGACATTCCCTTCGGTCATGGAGACGAGCTATGAGGCGCCACATCATATGCACCTCCAACAACAAGACCATGACAAAAAAGTCGAGAAAGGGTCATCCCCTTTGACCATGGCGATGAGCACGAACCTCTTCAACAACATGAAGATGGTGCCCATATTGGACTCATACTCCGAATCAAGCTACGAGACCGCACATGAGACCCTCTCTTTGGTATCGGAGGAGAGTGATGATGTGCCATCTTTGGCCTTCATCCACGGCTACGACTACGACATGATTGAGCATGGAGACATTTGCACCTACATCTCTATGACTCCCACATATGACGAGATGCCCCAATTCCTGTGTGACGAGAGCCATTAGCACATGAGTGACTCCACCATACATGACATTGAGAGCATTTGCTATGAGAGGATGAGTGTGACCACCACTAGCCCCACACACGAGAGCATGCCACACATCCTATGTGAGGTTGAGAGCCATTTGAGTAACTCCACCAACCATACGAGTGAGAGCATCCACGAGGGAGTGAGTGAACCACAACACTTAGTGTGTGAGGTAGTTGACACGGCATGTGAGGCCACTATGAGTTCTAAGGACTTACCCTCTACTCCAGGTGTGTTTTCGTGTTGGTGCGAGGTCTCCTACATGACGACACACCTATCCTCAATGAGTCCATACCTCCAATGGAGACGACGATGGCCATGGTGGACGATGATGCACCCCCACATGGTTCCATCAAGATGAAGATGACCATGACTTGGTCTTCGACACCTCACCTACAACACATGAGCGATTCTCCAAAGGTAACATAGGTGATGGTGCTTCTCTTGTCCCACTAGCGGACTATCCCACCAATGATTGCTTGCATGATGTTGATCCACCCATGCTTCATGTTAGTGTCAATTCCTCATGTCATGACTTACCCATTTATGACGAATATGATGATGAGCATGTTGAGTTGCCTAGTTGTGATGATATGCTCCATAGGTCATCATGTGAAAAATTCTATTGGGCACGTCATGTTTGACAATCCTTTGAACTTGTCATATGCTATGAGTGAGATCTCCCATATTGCATCATCTCAATCTCAACATAGTAACTATGCATGTCCCACTAAAATAAATCCCATTTGCACTTATATCATAGATGATGAGATGATGGTCATTGGCTTTTGTTTTTCATGTGATGATATTGCCATGATTCCTTTACATGATTTGCGCAATTCATCTCCTATACCATGCCATGATCACATAGAACCAAATATGCTTTGTTTCGAATGTTGTCAATATTCTCCATGTTATGTTTCCACTAATGCTCATGAGGATACACCCATAGTTTCCTCATACACATTAGGAGATTTTGATGCATTCCATACTTTGCATGATTACCATAATTGCTTGCACCATACACATTCCATGAATAAGAATGCTCTACATATTTCCCATGATGCATTACACAATTTGGGTCTCCATTATACTATACATAACAACAAATCTATCATGATGGATGATATGTTTCTCTATCATGCATCTCATTTATTTGAGCATTGGATATTTTGTTGTAACCAACACAAGCACATGCGTATCATAATGGATAATGTGTACATATACCACACACACACAATTTTACCTTTGTCTTTGTTTTGTGTAGGTACTCACGTATACTCGTCAACCTCTCAATCCCAGGAGTTGACGAAACGAGCTCTTGAGAGCAACGATGAGTTGGGAGCCCGTGGATTATCATTTCCACCATTCCTTTCACGCAAGGACTACGCGCATCTCTTCTACTTGCCTCTCACATGGCTACGTGCTATATATATCACTTGTTACATTATGCCCATTTTACCATGTTCACTTTGCATGTTATGCTTGCTTCTATGCCTTTGCCATGCAATTGTGACCCTTGCTTGCATCTACCCATGATTCACCATTTTACTACTCATATGTGTATTTGCATGCTTGGTAGAGATCCTTGTAGCTATTTCCATGATTTCTTTGTGCCCCATGCTATTGATACTTGTTGCGTTAGGAGAGTCATGATGTCCCACTGCTATTTACATATGGCCACTCGCCAAAACATTGATGATATTTTGCTCATATCTTGCCTTCATGCTTGTGATATGTCATGTGCATTATGTATGCCCACCATTTGCACACATGAAATGCTTGACATGATTTCTTCTAGTAAGTTCACTACTACAGGATGCTGCTAACGCGACACTGTGATCAGAGACCCTTCGACAAAACTGTGTGCGATGCCATAATCGCAAATAGTGGTGTAAAAAACCGTAAAAAAGGTGCAAAACGTTTGTGATGGAGGATGCATCAAACATGGTTTAGATTTTAGTTGCATGTGCGATGCAGGGCATACGGTTAAGCTCAATTAAATCTTTGCGATGAGGAGGAACAAAAGAAACGGGCAGCTAGATGAAGGTGTGTGCGATATACAGCATACGGTTCACTTGGATGAACTGTTTGTGATTAGGAAACACAAAAGAAACAGGCAGCCAGAGTGCGGTTCACTCGGATGAACTCTTTGAGTTGAAGCAAGAGAACATAAATGGTTCAATATAACAAGATGTTTGTGATACGCCGCAAACAGGTCTGTAATCAGAAATGTGTGTGAATACCGATAATAACAGAAAAGGTTCCCTAGTGTGGTCCGTGTTCATCTGATCATCATCTCCTTCTTGTGCTAGCTCGATGTTCCTTCTATGCTAAGTTTCCATTAATTGATGGCGTTTTATGAACATGCCACCGTTTCCCGCCATTTCCTCACCTGTTTCCCGCCACCGAACAATATTGCGCATAGGTGGCGCGTGACGCATGGAGGCAATAAGCGCAACTTGTAGCACATCCACCTTTTCCAAGCATGCCAACCCACCAAAGCGCCGCATCTGCCATCAACCTCGTTGACGAGGAAAACGAGAAGGCGCCATGGCCCGTTGAGGCCGAGGCGCTCCCCGGCAACGCGATGGACGACGCCGTGATGCGCGTCATCGCCAGGGTTGAGCAGACCTTTGGCGCATGGCGCTTGAGCGCCACGGATCAAGATAGGCATGTCAGTACCGACAGGCTGTAGCTCGCCGCACAACATGATCGATGGCACGTGCAAAGCAAGCTAGGCGTGTCCGCCCCGATAGGCTACGGTTCACCGCACGGCGAGACCGTTGGAGCGCCGCAGAGCAAGAGGCGCGGCGCGCCACACAGCAAGAGCGGATCCATCAGAGCTTGCCTGCTATCGACACGACGTCGCAACTGGGTACACGTCCAGTCAGTACCCCCATTCCTCGCCAGGAGTGGGCAGAGGCCCTCAGCGAATACTTGCACCAGAGGCTGGCCACGCCGTACTTGCACCGGACGCTCGCCACACCGTTCGCATGGGTGCCACCGTTCGCCTTGTCCGCCGCCCGTTGGATGCCAACGCGCTGGTCCGTAGGCTCGACCGCCTCCTTGTCCCAGGTGTCCACCTGGGCGTAGTAAAGGAACATGGATGTCGCATCCTCAAGCTGGTGATCTCTGATGAAATATCCATCTTGGAGCTCGAGATCGCGCTCCAGATGTACCACGAGCGTGTCGACCGCTTGGACGAATGCCTGCACACGTTCAGGCAGAGCCAAGAGCTATCATAGGCAAGGGCGGCTGGTCATGGTATCATGGACACGTTTTATTTTGAAAAGTCATTTCGACATGGATAGCTATGTATTCACAGCAATCATAGTATTGCTCTGTTTATTGCTCTGTTTCAGTGTGTGTACTCTGTTTTCCATTCTTATATGTTCTGTTTCAATGTGTGTATATACGCTTTCAATTTTGTATATGTGGATGGTAACAGCTAGATTCGAATTAGTATACAAAAATAGATAGAAACTGGAATTCACAATACATATATTAAATGTTAACTAGTTCATCACATAATATATATATATATATAATATCATCACATATACGTGATGATACTTAACTACTAGGTACAATGCATAAAATCGAAGATGAACAATACTAAAACTAATAATCCCTCCAGGGGCCAGTATTCCAGCAGCCCCTCGCTAGCAGCTCCCTGGTGCGCGGCGTCTTCCCAGTGCGGAGGCAGTACTCCGCCTCCTCCGCCTCGCAACACTTGACGTACCGATCTGCCTCTTGCTGGCGGACGTGCGCGGCCGATCTTGCCATTTTGTTGGGCGCCCACCGGAGCTCCTCGTCGATGGCACGCTGGAGCTTATCGGCCCACCTCCATGCAGTGACGAGGCGCCCAACACCTATGACCTTCCTCGCGAAGTACCCGTCTTCGTACACCTCCTTAGCACGACGACGCACCCAGCCCCAAGCTCCGCCGCCTCATTTTTCCAGGCGGCATCACGGGATTCACAGGTCGCCTGGTACCTGGCTTCCTCCTCTGCCATCTCCTTCTTGAATGCCACTTGCCTAGCTTTCTCAACCGGCGGCAGCGACTTCCACAGACAAAGATTGTATTGTCCCAAAAACCAATCCAAAGCTGGGGGGGAGGGTCCGGCGCAACCTCGTCAGGCGGCGCTTAGGGGTCCTCGTCGCTGCTAATCGAGTGAGCGTCCTTGGGGGGCGGCGACTCCTCGTCGGTGCGTGGGCAGACCGGCGGTGCCATGGCAGAGATTTGAGAGAGAGAGAGAGGGCGAGTGAGGGGAAGTCCCAACAAGCACTACTTCACGCCAACTCCAAGCTTCATGAGCAAAATAGAAGACCGCGAGACGAGCTCCACCAAGACGGAGCTACGGCTACTACACCAACCACTTCGTCATCTTCGCCAAGTGTTCTCAAGGCATCTCTACCTTCGGACATACGGTATCTTCGCGTACTTCCCATGAGTTCTCCTACATCGACATCTTCAACAATGAGGAGACGACCTATGAGCGAGGAGACACTTCCATCTTCCGAAGCCCCTCGACAAAGATGGCCGAGCATGCGAAATTCCCTTCGGTCATGGAGACGAGCTATGAGGCGCCACATCATATGCACCTCCAACAACAATACTGTGACAAAAAGGTCGAGCAAGGGCCATCCCCTTCGACCACGGCGACGAGCACGAACCTCTTCAACAACATGAATATGGTGCCCATATTGGACTCATACTCCGAGTCAAGCTACAAGACCGCACATGAGATCCTCTCTTTGGTATCGGAGGAGAGTGATGATGTGCCATATTTGGCCTTCATCCACGGCCACGACTACGACATGATTGAGCATGGAGACATTTGCACCTACATCTCTACGGCACCCACATATGACGAGATGCCCCAATTCCCATGTGAGTAGAGCCACTACCACATGAGTGACATGAGTGACTCCACCATACATGAAACTGAGAGCATTTGCTATGAGAGGATAAGTGTGACCACCACTAGCCCCACACATGAGAGCATGCCGCACATCCTATGTGAGGTTGAGAGCCATTTGAGTGACTCCACCAACCATACGAGTGAGAGCATCCACGAGGGAGTGAGTGAACCACAACACTTAGTGAGTGAGGTAGTTGACACGGCATTTGAGGCCACTATGAGTTCTAACGACTTACCCTCTACTCCAAGTGTCTATTCTTGTTTGGTGCGAGGTCTCCTACATGACGACACACCTATCCTCGACGATTCCATACCTATAATGGAGATGACGATGGCCATGGTGGACGATGATGCACCCCCACATGGTTCCATCAAGATGAAGATGACCACGACTTGGTGTTCGACACCTCACCTACAACACATGAGCTATTCTCCAAAGGTAACATAGGTGATGGTGCTTCTCTTGTTCCACTAGCGGACTATCCCACCAATGATTGTTTGCATGATGTTGATCCACCCATGCTTTATGCTAGTGTCAATTCCTCATGTCATGACTTACCCATTTATGATGAATATGATGATGAGCATGTTGAGTTGCCTAGTTGTGATGCTATGCTCCATAGGATATCATGTGAAAATTCCATTCGGCACGTCATGTTTGACAGTCCTTTGAACTGGTCATATGCTATGAGTGAGATCTCCCATATTGCATCATTTCAATCTCAACATAGTAACTATGCATGTCCAATTAAAATAAATCCCATTTGCATGTATAGCATAGACGATGAGATGATGGTCAATGGCTTTTGTTTTTCATGTGATGATATTGCCATGCTTCCTTTACATGATTTACGCAATTCATCTCCTATACCATGCCTTGATCACATAGAACCAAATATGCTTTGTTTCGGATGTTGTTAGTATTCTCCATGTGATGTGTTACGGGTGTTGTCAATATTCTCCATGTGATGTTTCCACTAATGCTCATGGGGAGACCCCCATAGTTTCCTCATACATATTAGGAGATTTTGATGCATTCCATACTTTGCATGATTCCCATAATTGCTTGCACCATACACATTCAATGAATACCAATGCTCTACATATTTCGCATGATGCATTACACAATTTGGGTCTCCATTATGCTATACATAACAACAAACCTATCATGATGGATGACATGTTTCTCTATCATCCATCTCATTTATTTGATCATTGGATATTTTGTGCTAACCAACACAAGCACGTGCGCATCATAATGGATAATGTGTACATATACCACGCACACACAATTTTCCCTTTGTCTTTGTTTTGTGTAGGTACTCACGTATACTAGTCAACTTCTCAATCCCAAGAGTTGGCGAAACGAGCTCTTGAGAGCAACGATGATTTGGGATCCTGTGGATTATCATTCCCACCATTCCTTTCACGCAAGGACTACGCGCATCTCTTCTACTTTCCTCTCACACGGCTATGTGCTATATATATATCACTTGTTACATTATGCCCATTTTACCATGTTCACTTTGCATGTTATGCTTTCTTCTATGCCTTTGACATGCAATTGTGACCCTTGCTTGCATCTACCCATGATTCACCATTTTAATACTCATATGTGTATTTGCATGCTTGGTAGAGATCCTTGTAGCTATTTCCATGATTTCTTTGTGCCCCATGCTATTGGTACTTCTTGTGTTGGGAGAGTCATGATGTCCAGTCGCTATTTACATATGGCCTCTCGCCAATACATTGATGATATTTTGCTCATATCTTGCCTTCATGCTTGTGATATGTCATGTGCATTATGTATGCCCACCATTTGCACACATGACATGCTTGACATGATTTCTTCTAGTATGTTCACTACTGTAGGATGCTGCTAACGCGACACTATGATCAGAGACCCTTCGATGAAATTATGTGCGATGCCATAATCGCAAATGGTGGTGTAAAAAACCCATCAAAAAGGTGCAAAACGTTTGCGATGGAGGATGCATCAAACACGGTTCAGATTTTAGTTGCGTGTGTGATGCAGGGCATACGCTTCAGCTCAATTAACTATTTACCATAAACCAATTTATATGGAGACATACCCATAGGATTTTTTTATGCAGTTCTATAAGCCCATAATGCATCATCAAGTTTCTTGGACCAATTCTTTCTAGATCTATTAACAGTCTTTTGCAAAATTAATTTAAGCTCTCTGTTACTCAATTCTACTTGACCACTAGACTGTGGATGATATCGAGATGCAATTCTATGATTAACATCATACTTAGCAAGCATTTTACGAAAAGCACCATGAATAAAATGTGAACCACCATCAGTCATTAAATATCTAGGGACTCCAAACCTCAGAAAAATAACTTCTTTAAGTATCTTAATAGAGGTTTTATGATCAGCACTACTAGTTGGAATATCTTCTACCCACTTAGTAATGTAATCAACATCAACTAAAATATGTGTATACCCATTAGAGGAAGGAAACGGTCCCATATAATCAAAGCCCCAGACATCAAATGGTTCAATAACAAGTGAAAAATTCATAGGCATTTCTTGGCGTCTACTAATGTTACCAACTCCTTCACCTTCATCACAAGACAAGACAAACTTACGGGCATCTTTGAAGAGAGTAGTCCAATAAAAACCGGATTACAATACCTTATGTGCAGTTCTATCTCTAGCATGGTGTCCTCCATAAGCCTCGGAGTGACACTTGTGTAGGATCTGTTCATGTTCATGCTCAGGTACACAACATCTAATAACACCATCTACTCCTTCTTTATAAAGGTTTGGGTCATCCCAGAAGTAATGTCTTAAATCATAGAAGAACTTTTTCTGTTGCTGGTATGTGAAACTAGGTGGTATAAATTTAGCAACAATATAATTAGCATAATCAACATACCATGGAGCAGTACAAGAAGCATTTGTGACAACTAATTGTTCATCAGGAAAGATATCACCAATAGGTAGTGGGTCATCAAGAACATTCTCTAGCCTAGACAAGTTGTCTGCAACGGGGTTCTCAGCTCCCTTTCTATCAATAATATGCAAATCAACTTCTTGAAGCAAGAGAACCCATCTAATAAGTCTAGGTTTAGCATCTTTCTTTTCCATAAGATATTTAATAGCAGCATGATCAGTGTGAACAGTTACTTTAGAATCAACAATATAAGGTCTGAACTTATCACAAGCAAATACAACTGCTAAAAATTCTTTTTCAGTAGTAGCATAATTTCTTTGGGCACTATCTAGAGTTTTACTAGCATATTGGATAACATTTCATTTCTTATCAACTCTTTGTCCTAAAACAGCCCCTACAGCATAATCACTAGCATCACACATAATTTCAAATGGTAAATTCCAATCAGGAGGCTGAACAATAGGTGCAGAAATCAAAGCTTTATTAAGTATTTCAAATTCTTCTACACAATCATCATCAAATACAAAAGGAATATTTTTTTGTAAGAGATTAGTCAAAGGCCTAGAAATTTTAGAGAAGTCCTTAGTGAACCTCCTATAGAAACCGGCATGACCAAGGAAGCTTCTTATACCTTTAATGTCCTTGGGGCACGACATCTTTTCAATAGCATTAACCTTAGCTTTATTAACTTCAATACCTCTTTCAAAAATTTTATGCCCCAAGACAATACCTTCATTAACCATAAAGTGGCACTTCTCCCAATTCAAGACAATATTAGTTTGTTCACATCTCTGCAAAACTCGATCAAGGTTACTTAAACAATCATCAAAAGAAGTTCCATATACCTAAAAATCATCCATGAAAACCTCAACAATCTTTTCACAAAAGGGCAAGTAAAAGTTGTCTTTTCTTGATCCTCTTTTGACACAGGTATTTGAGAGAAACCAGAATAACCATCTAGAAAGCAAAAAATGTGTATGTTTGGATAGTCTTTCTAGCATTTGATCAATAAAAGGTAAAGGGTAATGATCCTTTTAGTAGATTTATTTAATTTGCGGAAATCAATTACAATTCTATAACCTGTAACAATTCTTTGTGGGATCAATTCATCTTTATCATTAGGAACAACAGTAATTCCTCCCTTCTTAGGGACACAATGGACAGGACTTACCCACTGACTATCAGCAACGGCATAAATTATACCTGCCTCCAGAAGCTTTAGTATTTCTTTTCTTACCACTTCTTTCATTTTAGGATTTAACCGTCGTTGGCGATCAACAACCGGTTTTGCGTCTTTCTCCAATTTTTTTGTGCTGGCATAGAGTGGGACTAATTTCCTTAAGAACATCAAGAGTATATCCAATAGCAGCACGGTGCTTCTTCAGAGTTTTCAATAATTTCTTTTCTTCATGCTCTGAAAGGTTAGCACTAATAATAACAGGATATATCTCTTTCTCATCAAGATAGGCATATTTAAGAGTATCAGGCAAAGGTTTAAGATCAAACACGGGATCACCCTTGGCTGGAGGAGGATCCCCAAAGATTTCAACAGGAAAGTTGTGTTTCAAAATAGGTCCATGTTTAAAGAATACTTCATCTATTTCCCTTCTTTCATTCATAAACATATCATTTTCATGGTCTAGCAAATATTGTTCTAAAGGATCACTAGGAGGCATGGCAATAGAAGCAAGACCAATAATATCATCTTTACTAGGCAATTCTTTATCATGGGGTTGTCTACTAAATTTAGTAAAATTAAACTCATGAGACATATCCCCTAGACCAATAGTAACAACATCCTTTTTGCAGTCTATCTGGGCATTAACAGTATTCAAGAAGGGTCTACCAAATATAATGGGACAAAAGCCATATTGTGGGGAACCAAGAACAAGAAAATCAGCAGGATATTTAACTTTCCCACACAAGACTTCAACATCTCTAACAATCCCAACTGGTGAAATAGTATCTCTATTGGCAAGCTTAATTGTAACATCAATCTCTTCTATCTCAACAGGTGCAATATCATGCATAATTTCTTTGTATAAGGAATGAGGTATTGCACTTGCACTAGCACCCATATCACATAAGCCATGATAGCAATGATCTCCTATTTAACAGAAATAACCGGCATGCCTACAAAAGGTCTACGTTTATTTTTAGTATCGGGTTTAGCAATTCTAGCAGCTTCATCACAGAAGTAAATAACATGCCCATCAATATTATCGGCCAAGAGATATGTAACCATAGCAACACTAGGTTCAAATTTAATTTTCTCAGAGGGAGTTGGTGTTCTAGTATTACTCTTATGAACCACAGTTGAAGCTTTAGCATGATCCTTTATTCTAATTGGGAAAGGTGGTTTCTCAATATAAGCAGTAGGAACAACAGGATCATTATAAGTGATAGTCTTTTCTTCAACTTTAATAGGTGCAACTACTTTTACTTCAATGGGAGGATTATGTTTAAACCACTTCTCCATAGGGAGATCAACATGAGTAGAAAAGGATTCATAGAAATAAGCTACTATCTCAGAGTCAAGTCCATATTTAGTGCTAAATTCATGGAAAGCATCGGTATCCATAAAAGATTTAACACAATCAAACTTAGGTGTTATACCTAACTCCTTACCTTCGCCGAGGTCCCAATCTTCAGAGTTGCATTTAATTCTTTCCAATAAATCCCATTTGAATTCAATAGTCTTCATCATAAAAGAGCTAGTACAAGAAGTATCGAGCATGGAGCGATTATCGAGAGAAAGCCGAGCATAAAAAATTGAATAATATTGTATCTTGAGAGCTCATGATTGGGGCATGAATATAACATTGACTTAAGCCTCCCCCAAGCTTGAGCGATGCTTTCTCCTTCGCGAGGCCAAAATTTATATATATATATATATATATATATATATATATAATTACGATCACGATGAACAAGATGCATAGGATAAAACTTCTGATGAAATTCCAATTTCAATCGGTTGTAGTTCCAAGATCCTATATCATCACATAGCCTAAACCATGTCAATGCCTTTACCTTCAAAGATAAAGGGAAGACCTTCTTATTGATAACATCCTCGGGCATACCTACAAGCTTAAATAATCCACAAACTTCATCCACATAGATTAGGTGCAAATCGGGATGTAATGTTCCATCACCTGTGAAAGGATTAGCTAGCAGTTTCTCTATCATACCCGAAGGAATTTCCAAGTAAACGTTTTTAGTAGGTTCAGTAGGTTGAGGAGCAACTCTTTGCTCTATTGGTCGGGGTGAAGATACCACAAACAAGCCCCTCAAAGGATTATGTTCCATAGTAACAAGTGACAGTAAATTTCAGCACACTATATAAATTTTTCCTTACCAAATTCCACCTACCAAAGGCGCTTCACTCCCCGGCAACGGCGCCAGAAAATTGTCTTGATGACCCACAAGTATAGGGGATCTATCGTAGTCCTTTCGATAAGTAAGAGTGTCGAACTCAACGAGGAGCAGAAGGAAATGATAAGCAGTTTCCAGCAAGGTATTCTCTGCAAGCACTGAAATTATCAGTAACAGATAGTTTTGTGATAAGGTAATTTGTAACAGGTAACAAATAGTAAAAGTAAATAAGGTGCAGCAAGATAGCCCAATACTTTTTGTAGCAAAGGACAAGCCTGGACAAACTCTTATATAAAGGAAAGCGCTCCCGAGGACACATGGGAATTATCGTCAAGCTAGTTTTCATCACGTTCATATGATTCGCGTTCGGTACTTTGATAATTTGATATGTGGGTGGACCAGTGCTTGGGTACTGACCTTCCTTGTACAAGCATCACACTTATGATTAACCCCTATTGCGATCATCCGCAACTACAACAGAAGTATTAAGGTAAACCCAACCATAGCATGAAACATATGGATCCAAATCAACCCCTTACGAAGCAACTCATAAACTACAGTTTAAGCTTCTGTCACTCTAGCAACCCATCATCTACTTATTACTTCCCAATGCCTTCCTCTAGGCCCAAACAATGGTGAAGTGTCATGTAGTCGATGTTCACATGACACCACTAGAGGAAAGACAACATACATCTGATCAAAATATCGAACGAATACCAAATTCACATGACTACTTATAGCAAGACTTCTCCCATGTCCTCAGGAACAAACATAACAACTCACAAATCATATTCATGTTCATAATCATAGGGGTATTAATATGCATAAAGGATCTGAACATATGATCTTCCATCGAATAAACCAACTAGAATCAACTACAAAGAGTAATCAACACTACTAGCAACCCACAGGTACCAATCTGAGGTTTTGAGATAAAGATTGGATACAAGAGATGAACTAGGGTTTGAGATGAGATGGTGTTGGTGAACATGTTGATGGAGATTGACCCCCTCCCGATGAGAGGATCGATGGTGATGACGATGTTGATGATTTCCCCCTCCCGGAGGGAAGTTTCCCTGGCAGAACAGCTCCACCGGAGCCCTAGATTGGTTCTGCCAAGGTACCACCTCGTGGCGGCGGGGTTTCTTCCAGAAAGCTTGCTTATGATTTTTCCTTGACGAAAGACTCCATATAACCAAAGGTGGGAATCAGAGGGCTGCTAGGGGGCCCACGAGGCAGGGCTTGTGGATGGTGGGTGGCCCCCCTCTGGTACTTCTTTCGCCCAATATTTTTTTATATATTTTGAAACGTGCTCTCATGAAGTTTCAGGACTTTTGGAGATGTGCAGAATAGGTCTCTAATATTTGCTCCTTTTCCATCCCAGAATTCCAGCTGCCGGCATTCCCTCTCTTCATGTGAACCTTGTAAAATAAGAGAGAATAGGCATAAGTATTGTGACATATTGTTTAATAACATCCCCATAATGCAATAAATATCGATATAAAGCATGATGCAAAATGGACGTATCAGCGTGGCCGAGGTCGAGGTAGAGAAGAGTCTTTCCATCGAGGAATCGGCAGTGGAGTGCCAACGCGAGCTCTGGCGCAGCCACTGCTACGAGTGCTACAACCTTGAGGGCGGCGCCGAGGACGAGGACGAGGACGTGGTCGACTTCAGCAGGGGGGACGCGGAGTCCACCAACGGCGGCATGTCGCCAGGACAAGTCATCGACGTCTCATCTCACACCGGCGATGCATTGGCCGGCGCGGCGGCGGATTTGTTAAAATTATGCATACTTAGGTTTTGTTTTTAATGCTGGTTTTTTGTTAGAGCAATGTTTAGGTCAACTGGCTCTGTTTAATTACTAAAATTGCTCGTTTCAGTAAGTGTGTTCTATCTATTGTATGCTCTTTTGTGTGCCCAAATTAGCAAGCGATGTTAAATTATGCAATGACGTACCCGGGGAAATTTCCACCAAAATTTGAATTATCAAACTCATCCCATGCCCGTAAAGCAGAAGAATCGTTTGCGATGCAGACAATCATTCAAAGTGAATGGCCTGGCGACACCGTGCGCAAAGTTTCCCTCCACATTTCCAAAATTTTGGCCTACCGTGAAAATATCTACCCCCCCACCCCTGCCCCCCTTCCCCACCCCCTTTTCTCCCTGACCACAAGTCACATTTCCCCTGTTTCCTCCTTCATTCCTTTCTTGCTAAGATATACCCGCTTCCTCGCTTTCGCCGTCTCGCATCCTACCGCTGGGGTCGCCATGGTCTTCTTCAAAGACCTCTCCAGCAGTTCCTCCTCCGATGACTACTCCTTCACCACCCGGGTATGCCTCTCTTCTCTCTCTTGAGCTATGACTTGGAATGAAGGATTTTTACCCGGCGGTCAATTTGAGTCATTTCTTCCTCTTGTAGCTTCCTAAGACCATCAGTGGCAACGAATGGAGCTAGGTGGCTGAAGATCTATCTGCTCGTTGTGACCATCAATCTCCATGTGTGAAGCTAGTTGCATTTGATTCTGTGGACAGTGGGATGAAGTTTCTAGCATGTGCAGAGAAGGTTAGACCCTCTTTCATTGTTACAAATGATTTGTTAGATGTGATTCAGACACTGTCACGGTCCCAACCCATTCATACCACACCTTCAACCAAACGCATCCTAAGACAGTGTGACAGTTTGTACCTAGTATCTTAAATTTTTGCCATCTCATCAGCGGTGCCATTAGAAAATTATTTGGCACCGCTTCAGTAGTTTGTGCAGCCAACTTTGGTCCACACATCCGAGCAGCCAAGCAGTAAAATACTAAATCTTTATGGCAGAAGGAACTGGGCATCGGAGCAACTACGTGCTCTGGAGTCCGGGTCCCTATTTTTTTCCACTGCATCGGCTCACCAGCGCAGGGCACCAGTGCGAGATGTAGCAACAGTTGTCTTTACCCCAGTTTTGGCATACATAGTGGACAACCTTAGTGCTATTAGTTCTATGTTACTAAATTTGTGCATGTACACACCTGTTAGTATCAATTTGTTGGCATCCAAACACTGTCGCTATGCTGTTGCAGTTATATTTACCTTCCTCATAAAATGTTCAATTTGTTATTTATTGTACATGAGTAAGAACTTGTAGCATCGTTGTAGTTAATTATAGCTTCTGATATTCCAGAATTTGGTTGTTGTCTCAGTACCAATTATTTCATTTGCACATTGATCTTTTTGAGAAGATATGTCATAATTAATATGTTTCTTCAATTTTTTAAAATAAACATTGATGATTTTCTATGTTGCTATAAACCCATTTCCCTACAATTGTTACTGATCTAGTTTTAAATATTATAGGATGAACGGAAGTGTTCTTACTTGGAGTGGGTTGATCAAGAGTGGCCACAGTCTTTGAAGATGTGCCTAGCAAAGCTCTGGAGCATGTATGAGGAAGAGAACATATGTAGGCTTAGAGAAATTTTTGTCAACGCTAAAGCATATTTCAAGATGCGGGATAAAAAGTTGAAGGTGGAGAATGAGCTCAGATTTTTAAATCAGACTTTGCTAAGATGGTGTTGGCGAAGGAGGAGGCACTTTCCTAGTTGGCCCATGCAAAACGGGTTCTTACTGAACTGAAAGCAGAGGTGGATAAGACGAGCCTGGATGATCTCTATTAGGGAAATGAATATATTGTTCTTATGAAGTTGAACTAGCTATATGTTGTATTGTGCTATTTTCATGTAGCTACCGTACTGTGATGTTATAATATATTTATGTGTCTGATATGAAATTAGCAAACAGTTGTTCGATATTAAATGTGAATTTGTGTAGCAAACTAATAAACCTGCTAAATGTGTCATGGACCTTTGCAAACGATTCTAGCAGAAAAAGCGCTTGCGATGGATAGCCCAATGCCACACAATTTTCTTCATCAAATCGTGTGTGATATAGTTGATAAAAGCAAAAAGTTAACCATGGCAAACCGTGTGTGATAGTTACACCTTTCACACATGAGCCTACACAGAAAACTGTGTGGGATGTACATCCGAACGGAAACGTGTTCCCTGGATTGACTATGTGGGATGTACATAAGAATGGAAACGTATTCCTTGGATTGAGTGTGTGTGATATACATACGAACGGAAATGTTTTTTTGGGATTCACCGTGTGGGATGTACACACCTACGGAAATGATTTTCTCGGATTACCGTGTGGGATGTACATACCTACGGAAATGAATGGGTTTCGATTCCTCACCCGATCACACGCGGCCCCAGCCTGGGTCCCAGGAGGGCCTATCCCCGACGATTTTTGGGTCGTGTGTGAAGGACACCCTATCGCACACACTCACTTGGCGACGGTTCCAAATGTCGTCGCGGAAAGGGGTTAAAAACCGTTTGGTTAGGACTGACACACACCTGTGGTTGCATCTTCGCTCTACTAGCTTGCCCTACTTGATCGCTATGATTGCTTGCTTTGTCGCATCACCCATGTTCCATTCTTACTCGCTTTCTTGGGTTGATGACATATATGCTCTTGCCTCTCACATGATTTATCTTGATCATTGTCTCTCGTCTCCATTAGTATCATCTCTCATATACCCTTGTATTGAGTGTCAACTTGCTATGCTTATTGATCGTGGAGACTTAGACATATTACTTGTGATGCATGCTTGTTTGATTGAGCCTATTGTATTTGGTTGTTCTCGCATCATATGCCTCCATACAATGCAATACTCCCTTGTCCTTTCTTATGATGAGCATGATGCATACACTTGTTGGGTATCTTACCACACGAATGATAGGTTTTGTACTTCTGCTAACCTCATTTGTTTTTCCGAGTGTTAGTCATGTTCTTTCGTTTTGAAGGAATCACAAGGCACCACTATCACAAGACATATCATTTATGTGAAGGCGTACATGACGTCGACTCCAACATCTTCGGGAACACTCATAAGGTGAACTCCTTCCATTTGAGCCATCCCCTCATACGCATATCGGATGGGTCATTCTTTCATTGTTGTTTCCTTCTTCTTGTCTACATGTTACACATATTGGATGGAGGACCAACATTGGAAATGGACCCTATGGACCTTCAAGTTGAGGAGAGCTCGGACTTATTGGATGCACCTTCGAACCTCCACTCGTGCCACGACATCGAGCATTGGTACACCAACACCTCCATATTTGTTGATTGTGCTCACACATGTCATGCTTGATGGAGATATCATACACATGACAAATTTGCATCTTATGCACGGATTGACTCACATTATGATTGCCTTGTTGCATCTTGTATTCCCATGTCATCCATGATATATGAGCTTGTTCACTTCCTTAGCAAATTTGTTGTGATCTTTCTTGATGGCATCTTCATACATCATGATCATATTGCCCACCATCAATTGCATGACAACATAATCACTTTGAGCACCAATTACCATGTTCATGCTTTTGATAAACCGTCTCACTATGACATCATTTTGCACTGTGGTTGCATTTATCATATTCACAACACATTTGTGTGCACAATGAATGCTTTTGCTCCCATGAACGCTTTGCATATCATTCTATATCATCTTGATAAGCTTCATGCGCTTTGTCACGAACAATCTTGCCGCATAGAGTCATTCTTACATGATGGACACTTTGTGCGCGCTAACCATTGTATTTCCGAGTGTCGTTTGTGTTTTCTCTTTTTGCATGTATACCACTCCGGCGACACCTTCGAGTACTTGGATTGCACAATGTCTTCAACTCCGTCCAACTACAAGTCCATCCACAATAACCGTTTCCATGGTGATGAGGATCATGATCCGAGGTGGGTTCTTTCCCAAGGGGGGGGGGAGATGATGCGAAGCATCCAACGATCATCCCCATGTACACTTCGACTACTCCCCAACCCCCAAGAGGACATACAATGATACCTCGACCATACGCCATTGGACACAAGGTGAACTCACTCCTCTTCGAACCATCTCTTTCCACATATGAGACATGGCTACTACCTCATGCATGGACCTTATGTCTACTCAGGCACAAATGATATGACCATGGAGAATCAAAGGCCCAAGGCCAAGCATGGAAGGCGAGAAGGAAGAACAAACAAGATAGAGCTTGCACGGATGATCCGGACCCTCAGCCGAACGATCCGGACCAAGCCCGGATGATCCGGACCCACACCCGGACGATTCGGGTAATGTGCCCCAAGACGCCCGAACGTTGCAGAATCCTCTCGGTGAAGACGGATCATTCGGACGTGGACCTGGAGCATCCGGACGATGCCCAGATCATCCGAACCCCCATCCGGATCATTCGGCCATTGCCTATGCGCATGACTTGGGCCGAGGCCCATGTACCCCTTCGCCCCTCACTTACCCCTTCATGGTTTGGCACTATATATGCACCCCCTCCTCCTAGTTAGGGTTAGCATAGGTTTAGCTCATTTGAGATAGAGCTTTGCTCATTCATATGTATCTACTCCATGAGAGAGACCGCGGCCTCTAGGGAGAAGATCCATCTTGGATTCAAGACCCCTCACCGGAAGACCCATCGCGGGCTCACGACCTCCTCACGCAGAAGAACCGGTTACCTATGTATCGTCCTTTGTTCGATTCAGATCATGTATCTCTTTGTGTTTCGAGGATCTAGCACACGTGTGATTGTTTCTTGTTGATTTGAGTGATTCCTCTATTTCCCCTCGTGTTTTCCCCCTCGTGTTCTTTGTGGGATCCCCTCCATTTCATGAAAGATCGGGCCCTAGGCTCTATGAATGAAGAACCGACAAAAACTCCAACATCAAAAACATCATAGAAGAGGCACATGAACTCCATTTTCGATGAAATCGAGATTGTCATGAAGATGACCATAAGCTCTGAATCTCACAAACAGAAACACGAAACAAGAACCAAGAAAGATGATGCAAGGATGCAATGGTTTGAGCTCTCTATGAACGATACGATCAAGCTACTAAGTTGAGAGCCCTCCTTGATAGTACGATAATCGATCCTATAACCCGGTCTCCCAACTACCACCATGAGACTAGTAAAATAGAAAATCTATCAAGGTAAAACCTTTGCCTTGCACGTAGTCCACTTGAGCTAGATGATGGCGATCTTGTCTTCCTCAAGTTGGACCACCTTTCTTGATTGCGTTGGCTCGTTGAAGACTAGTTGATTCCTCCCCCATACTCCACTAAGGGTGAGACACTCTTCGGCACATCTTCACAAGTCCATTTCCACCACAAAGGACGACAAGCTTCAAGCACTTGATCTCTTCGTGATGCATCACTTGAACTTGCACACCGCAATCTTAATGAAGATCATCACTTGATGTCATCCTCCATGGGTTGTATGAGATCTTCCCTTTGATGCAAACCCATGGGAACATACCTAACTCCACATAGACCTCTCATATAGACCATGGGTTAGTACACAAAGCGTAATGGACAATGCTTACTAAGGGAGTCCTGGACTAAGGTGTCCTCGGGTGTCTGGCCTGTTATCCATGGGCCGGACTGGTGGGCTGTGAAGACACTAAGGCCGAAGACTGTACCTGTGTCCGGATTGGACTCTCCTTGGCGTGGAAGGCAAGCTTGGCGACCGACTATGAAGATCCCTTCTTATGTAATTGACTCTATGTAAACCCTAGATCCCCTCGGTGTCTATATAAACCGGAGGGGTTAGTCCGGAAAGGATAGACTCATTGTGTAACACCCTCGATGCGACTATAGCTCCCACGTGTCGAGGCACGACTTAGAGACATAATCGCATTGAAGGCATATGTCGCAAGTTAGGCAATCATCACAACATCCCATGTAATATAGATAATAAAAGGGGAGATAACATAGTTGGCTTACACTCGCCACATCAATCAAGTACATAAAATAGCATTACATCATTGAAACACTCATGGCCCGACTACGGTGCCAAAATAAAAGATAACCCAACAAGCGACACGGTCCCGATCACCCCCAACTGGGCACCACTACTGATCATCAGGGAAAGACACATAGTATCATTGAGAGTCCTCGTCGAACTCCCACTTGAGCTCAAGAGCGTCACCCGGAGCGGAATCATTAGGCCCTGCATCTGGTTTGGAAGTAATCTGTGAGCCACAGGGACTCAGCAATCGCGCACCCTCGCGATCAAGACTATTTAAGCTTAATAGGAAAGGCAAGGTAAATATGTGGAGCTGCAGCAAGCGACTAGCATATATGGTGGCTATCCTGTTCGCAAAAGAGAGTGAGAAGAGGAGGCAAAGCGCGAACGAGTAACTAGAGGGCAATCCCGCGGCAAACATTACTCCAACACCGTGTCCACTTCCCGGACTCCGCCGAGAAGAGGCCATCACGGTAACTCACACAGTTGATTCATTTTAAATAAGTTAAGGTTCAAGTCATCTACAACCGGACATTAACAAATTCCCATCCGCCCATAACCGCGGGCACGGCTTTCGAAAGTTCAAAAACCTGCAGGGGAGTCCCAACTTAGCCCATGACAAGCTCTCACGGTCAACGAAGGAATAGACCTCCTCCCGAGACGTTCCGATCAGACTCGGTATCTCGGTTCTTCAAGACACTTCGACAGGTTAAAACAAGACCAGCAACACCGCCCGAATGTGCCGACAAATCCCGATAGGAGCTGCACATATCTCGTTCTCAGGGCACACTCAGATGAGCTCTCCATACAACTAAAACCAAACCTCGAGTTTCCCCGAGGGGGCGCTGCACAGGACTCTAGTTCGGACCAACACTCAGAGGAGCACTGGCCCGGGGGGGTTTAAATAAGATGACCCTCGGGCTCCGGAAACCCAAGGGAAAAGAGGCTAGGTGGCAAATGGTAAAACCAAGGTTGGGCATTGCTGGAAAAGCTTTAATCAAGGCGAACTATCAAGGGGTTCCCATTATAACCCAACCGCGTAAGGAACGCAAAAATCCGGGAACATAACACCGGTATGACGGAAACTAAGGCGGCAAGAGTAGAACAAAACACTAGGAGAGAGGCCGAGCCTTCCACCCTTTACCAAGTATATAGATGCATTAAGATAACAAGGCAATATAATGATATCCCAACAAGTAAATAAATGTTCCAACAAGGAACGGTCTCCAATCTTCACCTGCAACTAGCAACGCTATAAGAGGGGCTGAGCAAAGCGGTAACATAGCCAATCAACGGTTTGCTAGGACATGGTGGGTTAGAGGTTTGACATGGCAATTTGGGAGGCATGATAAGCAAGTGGTAGGCATCGTAGCATAGGCATAGCAAAAGAGCGAGCATCTAGCAAAGCAAAGATAGTAGTGATTTCAAGGGTATGATCATCTTGCCTGCAAAGTTGTCAGAGTTGACTAGATCCTCGAAAGCAAACTCAACGGGCTCCTCGTTAGCGAACTCGTCTCCCGGCTCTACCCAAACAAGACAAACAAGCAACAAGGAGACAATCAACCACGTGCAAGGATCAAACAACATGATCCAAAGATGGTATGCTATGCGGGATGCAATATGGGATGCATATACAAGATTTGATAAGGAATGCATGAACCTGGCCCCAACATGGAAATCCAAGTGTGCCACTGGAAAGATGAGATGGAATCGCTTGAAAACGATATAAAGATCACCGGAATCGGAGTTACGGTTTGGAAATGGCAAGCAATTCAAATATGACCACGCTCTGCGATTTACAGCAAGTAGCCATCTAAATGCAACAAAATGAACATGCTACAGCACCCAAACAAGGCATCAAAATACAGGGCAGGAATCCATTCATGAAGCTTAACAAAAGTCTAGCACTGAGCTACGGCCAATTCATCCATTAACAGGTTCAAACAAGCATGGCAAAAATGCATTTGGCAAACAGATCTCAAACTTTGTGAAATTAACACTTGTCAGGAATTTCAAATCAGATAGCACCCTTTGGAGCATGAAAACAATATGCTATAGGACCTGAACATGGCAAAGTAAAGCATGGCATGGAGCTACTCAAAGAGCTTAACAAAAATCCCTTAGTGACCTTGAGCCAAAAGGGATCAGAAAAAACAATTGCAAGCATGTGAACATGGCAAAAACATAATCAGTTCACAGACTTAGTGAAAACTGGAGCATGCTGAAACAGATATCAAGTAGACATGTTTACGAGCAAGATGCACTCACCACAGAGCAAGTCATAACGAGCTAAGCATACACCCATCAAGAATACACAAAATTCAAGCTATACATGGCAAGAACAATAGCATAGCATGCACGGTTCAACTACAACATCCTCGGCAAAATTGCTAACAAGTAGACAATCTGCCCAGATTCACGAAATGACAAAGTAGAGCTCGATTGACTCAAGCTAGGGTGCTCCATAATTGCAAACAAAGACATGTATGGATAGAGCACTACAATATTAACAAAACATCCTTACTGATCATCCTCAAAAGAGGCACGAATCACCAGGAAACAACAAGAACATATGGCCATATGAGATAACCAGCTCAAGGACTAGGTGGAAATGCTAAGTCCCTGAAATCAGCATTAACAAATGCCTCACTTTGCAAGCTTGTGCTAGTCACCACACACACCACAAACATACATGGGTTGCAGCTCTGGAAACATGGCAAAACCCTTAACAAAACATATGTAGAGCTCATGGCCATATCATGCACACAATAATCATGGCAAAAATGACAAATATCTAATTGGAGCAGCAGATCTGACAATTATCTCAAATAGCACTCCTCTAACAGCATTTCGGGCATCAAGATGAACTCAAATGAAAATGATGCAATGAGATGAAATGATGTGCTCTCTGAGACGAACATTTTGATATGCTATATGCCCAAAACGGAGCTACGGATGCGGAGTTACGGCATGATGAAATTTGCAAAAAAAATTACTAGAGAGGGGGAAAGTCAACCGCTAGATCCAGGGTTCCTCGTGGCGCGCGAACCGAGGCCAGATCTGAGCTCACCAGAGCTCTCGCTGGAGACGTCGAGGATCGCCGGATCCAGGGACTTGTCGCGGTGGCCGGTAGGAGAGGAGACGACGGAGGATGGCCGGAGAGGAAGCCACGGTGGCTCGGGCGCGGCGAGGTGGCCGCGGGCGGCGCCGGAGTGCAAATGCGGCGGGGCGGCGCCGGAGGCGGAGGTCGGCGCGGTGGCAGCGGGCGGCGGGGCGCGGCGCCGGCGTTGGGGGCGAGGAGGCAGACGACGGGGGCTCACCTCCGGACCAGGAGGGCCGGACGCGAGACGAGCGGGCCTGGCGGCGGAGTGGGACGGCGGCGGCCACGTGGCGGCACGCCACTGGCTGCGGGCGGCGGCGGCGACCTGTCCGGCGCGGCACGGACGTTGTCCGACGCGCGGAGGGGAAGGGGAGCTAGGTTAGGGTGCGAAATGACCCGGGATTTCGGGGAGGAGGCTATATTTATAGGTAGAGGGAGCTAGGAGGCTCCAAATGGAGTGCGGTTTTCGGCCACGCGATCGTGATCGAACGCTCTAGATGATGGAGAGGTGTTTGGTGGGTTTTGGGCCAAATTGGGGTGGTGTTGGGCTGCAACACACACGAGGCCTTTTCGGTCCCTCGGTTAACCGTTGGAGTATCAAACGAAGTCCAAATGATACGAAACTTGACAGGCGGTCTACCGGTAGTAAACCAAGGCCGCTTGGCAAGTCTCGGCCCAATCCGGAAATGTTTAATCCCCACACACGAAAGAAAGGTAGAAATGACCACCGGAGGGGAACGAAGCGCCAGAATGCAAAACGGACAACGGGGAAAATGCTCTAATGCATGAGATGAACACGTATGCAAATGCACTGCACATGATGACATGATAAGAGATGCATGACAACGATAACAACACATGAAGACAAAAACCCGAACCGAGAAAATAAAATAACTTAAGGCCGGAAACGGCAAGAGTTGGAGTACATATTGGGTAAATCACATCCGGGGTGTTACACATTGCCATAGTCATACAGGTTAGACTTCTAGGGTTTAGCCATTACGATCTCATGGTAGATCAAATCTTGTAACACCCATTGAGGGAGTCCTGGATTAGGGGGTCTCCGGACAGCCGGACTATATCCTTTCGCCGGATTGTTGGACTATGAAGAGACGAGATTGAAGACTTCGTCCCGTGTCTGGATGGGACTCTACTTGGCGTGGAAGGCAAGCTAGGCAATACGTATATGTATATCTCCTCCTTTGTAACCGAACTTGTGTAACCCTAGCCCCCTTCGGTGTCTATATAAACCAGAGGGTTTAGTCCGTAGGACAAGAGACAATCATACCATAGGCTAGCTTCTATGGTTTAGCCTCTTTGATCTCGTGGTAGATCAACTCTTGTAATACTCATATCATCAAGAACAATCAAGAAGGACGTAGGGTATTACCTCCATCAAGAGGGCCCGAACCTGGGTAAACATCGTGTCCCCTGCCTCCTGTTACCATCCGCCTTAGACACACAGTTCGGGACCCCCTACCCGAGATCCGCCGGTTTTGACACCGACATTGGTGCTTTCAATGAGAGTTCCACTGTGTCTTCACCATAAGGCTTGATGGCTCCTTCGATCATCGTTTGCGATGCGGTCCAGGGTGAGGCTTTCCTCCCCGGACAGATCTTCGTATACAGCGACTTTGCACTGCGGGCCAATTCGCTTGGCCATCTGGAGCAGATCGAAAGCTACGCCCCTGGCCATCAGGTCATATTTGGAAACCTGAACTACACGGCCGACATCCGCGGAGACTTGATCTATGACGGATTCGAGCCCATGCCGGACGCGCCGCACAGTCGCGACGAGCAAGACGTAACTCTGCCGTCGAACAATGTTCGGGAGATCGCATCCGCGGCTACTCCGGCCTTTAATCCGGAGCAAATGGCGCCATCCGAGAGCGGAGGGATAGACCCTGCCATGGAGGCTGCACTCTCAATGGCGATAGAGCCAGATACTGACTTCACCCCTTATGAGAGCCGTGTCGCCGAACCACTGGATTCATCTCCGGCCACGGACTCCGAGCCGCTCACATCCGTGCCCGTCGAGTCCGACTGGGCACCGATCATGGAGTTCACCTCCGCGGATATCTTTCATCACTCAGCTTTCAGAGATGTACTAAATGCATTAAGGTCTCTCTCCCTGTCAGGAGAACCTTGGCCGAACTATGTCCGGCTAGAATGGGGTGCGGACGATGAATAAATTCGCTGCCCACCCACCACCCACTTAGTAGCCACTGTAGACGACTTAACCGACATGCTCGACTTCGACTCCGAAGATTTCGATGGTATGGACGACGAAGCTGGAGACGAACAGGAACCACCGCCCTCAGGGCGCTAGACCGCCACCTCATCATATGATATATACATGGTGGACACCCCCAAAGAAGGCAATGGTGACGAGGCAGTAGAGGATGACCCCTCCAAGAAGCAACCCAAGCGCCGACGTCAGCGGTGCCACTCTAAGTCCCGCCAAAGCAAGAGCAGTGATGTGACACCCCAAAATTTTGGCCTTGTTTTAATACATTAAAATTTTGCCAGGAAATTAAAACTTTTATTTTCTGGGCTCCCTTTTGATTTTTGAACCATTTTCTCCCTTGTTATTATGGAGTTTTTCCCCAAACTAAAAATTTTTCAAATATGTTATTGGACTTGTTTAAACCTCTCAAGAAAAACTCTTCTTTTATTAGTAGAACTAATTACATAATTAATTTGCTTGATCTTTATTTTCTTGAAAAATGGTTTTTTTAAGGTTATATGGCCATATTTGAACTACAACCATTTGATAAATTCACTTAAAATTCCAACCAAAATTTGGAGTTGTCATGTGATATTTTTAAATCACTTTTATACAAAAATATCTTTTATTCATGAGTTATTTTGAGCTCTACACCCAATTCTCTTCTCTGGTCCAGAGTGCAAATTTGCACTACAACCCATTAAAATATCTCTTTCTAGCCTCCACCAAAATTATGGAATGTTAGTAGTATCATATGATTCAACTTTATGCAAAAACCCAATTATGTTATTTGAAACATATGAGTGTATCAACCCCATTTTCATTCTGGACCAACTTGATGGTTTGAACAGCAACCATACTTTTGCTTACTCCATGGCTCTTGATTCTTTTTCCTACTTGTAGTCCTCCCTGCCAAACCCTTAAGTCCAGGAGCACGCACCCTTTGGGTCATTTTTGGTTCATGAAATGATGCCATTTATTCCCTGTCCAGAATTGAAGTTTTGTAAGAATTGCACTAACAATTTTCTCCTCTTGTCCAAATGACCTCACCACTCTCTCTTTCATCTAAAGAGACACTGATCTGGAGATTTTGGCCACTCCAAGAACAGCTTAGGTGCCTGTGGCATTTTACCAAACACCTCGAGGGCATAAAATTTTTTGACATGACATTTGTCATTACACTGTGACCTTGCACCTCTGGGAAAATTAGCATGTCCATTCACCTTATCACTAACCCTAACCTAGCCCTGTCC
Organism: Triticum urartu; assembly: GCF_056163025.1. Taxonomy (NCBI): domain Eukaryota; kingdom Viridiplantae; phylum Streptophyta; class Magnoliopsida; order Poales; family Poaceae; genus Triticum; species Triticum urartu. The sequence continues at coordinate 348,379,812 of NC_141875.1, forward strand.
CTTGCCAGCCTCTCTTGCGACCTCTAGCATGCAAGGGCATTCAATCGAACACGTCCCGGGCGTGCTCTGGGGGCGCCCAGAGCATGCGTTTGGTACGCACGTGCGCCCGAGCCGCCGCGTCTCGCCCCGCACCCGTTCCGGCTCTTGGCCATCAGCAGCTAGCCGCCACGTATCCTCTTGCACCGCCACGCCACCCCGACCACCCGGGCACGCTACAGCGCCGCCGTCAGGGCATTCTTGGCGGCATGCCGGCGTCCGCAGTGGCTCCAGCCCCGGTCGGCGCCGCCCAAGCCACCCCGGCTCGCCACCTGCCCCTGGGAGCCGCGCGAGCTTATCTCCACACTCGTCGGCTAGCCCTCATCGCCTCCACGACGCCCTGCAAGCTACAGAGAGGCGGTTCGCCGGCACCCTCATCCACCGTCGCGGAACCGACCCCGATCGCTTATTTAAGGAGCCCCGAGCTCGTCTTCGTAGGCAGGCAGCTCCAAGCCATCACCCTAGGACCCCCTTAGGCAGCCAATCGACCCGGAGAGGTCTCCTCCCCCATCTCCGGCAACCGCAGCCGCCGCCACGGTCCCTGCCATTCCGACACCACCAAGGCCTCCCCCTCTCTATTCTCTTCACTAGGAGCCCCCTATCCCTCTCGTGAGTCCATTCCCCCTACTCGATTTTGATCGGGAACCACCGTAGCCCCAAAACCACTCTGCTCCCGAAGCCCCCTCCGCCGCGAAGCTCACCACCGACGACTCTTTCCACCCCCGTCTACCCAGCGACCACCAGAAAGACCGCCTCGGTCTCGCGGATCCATCCAGACCCTCTGTAACCCGCGGGGAGCCGCCGTTCGCCGGCGACGATCGCCGTTGCCTCGCCTCCGTTCGGGCAGAGGAAGAGGAGGGAGGGATAGACCAGTCAAACCTGACCAGTGGGGCAGGCGGGCCCACTGTCAGTGACACACGCTCAGTCCATGCTGGATAAGTGGAGGCGCGTTTCCAGAATACGCCTTCGACGTGTACGTATATTCGAAACGTTTTTCTTTTTCTGTTTTAATTTTAAATAACATATTTTGACCAAAACTTTGACTGAGCTTAACTTTTTAAATATAACTCCAAATGAATTGATTCTTTTTCCTACATCTCTCAAATTCTGTCTAGTTTATTTTAAGATTTATTTGAAAATTTTCCAAACAACTTTTTGTACTGTTTTTGAAATATGTGTTATTTGCATATTTTTGAAAATAGGATTTTTGAAGAGAAGAAAGCTTTCAAAAGATTTGGAGTGCACCCTGCCTTTCCACACCATGAAGGCAAGCATCTTGAACCCTGGCAAGAACATTTTTGATGTGTTGGTTGACACATTTATAACACCACCTCATTTCGGAGAACTCGTTATTTTATGTGGTGATACGATCATTTGCATGAATGCATATTAGTGATTTTCCTTGCTGTTGGAAATGAATATACTTGTGATGGTAATCATCCTCATGTGCCTTGCATGCATGCCGGAAAGGAACCCGGGAAAGCCTCTGCCTTGGGTAGGCGTGAGCTTGTCGCCGGTCTCCGTCGGGACGGTTATGTCCGGTATGGCATAGTAAGGTATAATGGGTGGTGATTCTGTTGGTTGAAATATATTTGTTATACATGTCATGCAGGGAATTTATAAACCTCCTAGTCGACCATAGATCGAGTCTTGTTCCAGTAACCCCCATACTCCACTAAGGGTGAGCCACTCTTCGGCACATCTTCACAAGTCCATTTCCACCACAAAGGACGACAAGCTTCAAGCACTTGATCTCTTCGTGATGCATCACTTGAACTTGCACACCGCAATCTTAATGACGATCATCACTTGATGTCATCCTCCATGGGTTGTATGAGATCTTCCCTTTGGTGCAAACCCATGGGAACATACCTAACACCACATAGAACTCTCATATAGACCATGGGTTAGTACACAAAGCGTAATGGACAATGCTTACTGAGGGAGTCCTGGACTAAGGGGTCCTCGGGCGTCCGGCCTATTATCCATGGGCCGGACTGGTGGGCTGTGAAGACACTAAGGCCGAAGACTGTACCTGTGTCCGGATTGGACTCTCCTTGGCGTGGAAGGCAAGCTTGGCGACCGACTATGAAGATCCCTTCTTATGTAATTGACTCTATGTAAACCCTAGATCCCCTCGGTGTCTATATAAACCGGAGGGGTTAGTCCGGAAAGGATAGACTCATTGTGTAACACCCTCGATGCGACTATAGCTCCCACGTGTCGAGGCACGACTTAGAGACATAATCGCATTGAAGGCATATGTCGCAAGTTAGGCAATCATCACAACATCCCATGTAATATAGATAATAAAAGGGGAGATAACATAGTTGGCTTACACTCGCCACATCAATCAAGTACATAAAATAGCATTACATCATTCAAACACTCATGGCCCGATTACGGCGCCAAAATAAAAGCTAACCCAACAAGCGACACGGTCCCGATCACCCCCAACTGGGCACCACTACTGATCATCAGGGAAAGACACATAGTATCGTTGAGAGTCCTCATCGGCCTCCCACTTGAGCTCAAGCGCGTCACCTGGAGTGGAATCATCAGGCCCTGCATCTGGTTTGGAAGTAATCTGTGAGCCACAGGGACTCAGCAATCACGCACCCTCACGATCAAGACTATTTAAGCTTAATAGGAAAGGCAAGGTAAATATGTGGAGCTGCAGCAAGCGACTAGCATATATGGTGGCTATCCTGTTTGCAAAAGAGAGTGAGAAGAGGAGGCAAAGCGCGAACGAGTAACTAGAGGGCAATCCCGCGGCAAACATTACTCCAACACCGTATCCACTTCCCGGACTCCGCCGAGAAGAGGCCATCACGGTAACTCACACAGTTGATTCATTTTAAATAAGTTAAGGTTCAAGTCGTCTACAACCGGACATTAAGAAATTCCCATCCACCCATAACCGCGGGCAGGGCTTTCGAAAGTTCAAAAACCTGCAGGGGAGTCCCAACTTAGCCCATGACAAGCTCTCACGGTCAACGAAGGAATAGACCTCCTCCCGAGACGTTCCGATCAGACTCGGTATCTCGGTTCTTCAAGACACTTTGACAGGTTAAAACAAGACCAGCAACACCGCCCGAATGTGCCGACAAATCCCGATAGGAGCTGCACATATCTCGTTCTCAGGGCACACTCAGATGAGCTCTCCATACAACTAAAACCAAACATCGAGTTTCCCCGAGGGGGCGCTGCACAGGACTCTAGTTCGGACCAACACTCAGAGGAGCACTGGCCCGGGGGGAGGGGGGTTTAAATAAGATGACCCTCGGGCTCTGGAAACCCAAGGGAAAAGAGGCTAGGTGGCAAATGGTAAAACCAAGGTTGGGCATTGCTGGAAAAGCTTTAATCAAGGCGAACTATCAAGGGGTTCCCATTATAACCCAACCGCGTAAGGAACGCAAAAATCCGGGAACATAACACCGGTATGACGGAAACTAGGGCGGCAAGAGCGAAACAAAACACTAGGAGAGAGGCCGAGCCTTCCACCCTTTACCAAGTATATAGATGCATTAAGATAACAAGGCAATATAATGATATCCCAACAAGTAAATAAATGTTCCAACAAAGAACGGTCTCCAATCTTCACCTGCAACTAGCAACCCTATAAGAGGGGCTGAGCAAAGCGGTAACATAGCCAATCAACAGTTTGCTAGGACATGGTGGGTTAGAGGTTTGACATGGCAATTTGGGAGGCATGATAAGCAAGTGGTAGGCATCGTAGCATAGGCATAGCAAAAGAGCGAGCATCTAGCAAAGCAAAGATAGTAGTGATTTCGAGGGTATGATCATCTTGCCTGCAAAGTTGTCAGAGTTGACTAGATCCTCGAAAGCAAACTCAATGGGCTCCTCGTTAGCGAACTCGTCTCCCGGCTCTACCCAAACAAGACAAACAAGCAACAAGGACACAATCAACCACGTGCAAGGATCAAACAACATGATCCAAAGATGGTATGCTATGCGGGATGCAATATGGGATGCATATACAAGATTTGACAAGGAATGCATGAACCTGGCCCCAACATGGAAATCCAAGTGTGCCACTAGAAATATGAGATGGAATCGCTTGAAAACGATATAAAGATCACCGGAATCGGAGTTATGGTTTGGAAATGGCAAGCAATTCAAATATGACCACGTTCTGCGATTTACAGCAAGTAGCCATCTAAATGCAACAAAATGAACATGCTATAGCACCCAAACAAGGCATCAAAATACAGGGCAGGAATCCATTCATGAAGCTTAACAAAAGTCTAGCACTGAGCTACGGCCAATTCATCCATTAACAGGTTCAAACAAGCATGGCAAAAATGCATTTGGCAAACAGATCTCAGACTTTGTGAAATTAACACTTGTCTGGAATTTCAGATCAGATAGCACTCTTTGGAGCATGAAAACAATATGCTACAGGACCTGAACATGGCAAAGTAAAGCATGGCATGGAGCTACTCAAAGAGCTTAACAAAAATCCCTTAGTGACCTTGAGCCAAAAGGGATCAGAAAATACAATTGCAAGCATGTGAACATGGCAAAAACATAATCAGTTCACAGACTTAGTGAAAACTGGAGCATGCTGAAATAGATATCAAGTAGACATGTTTATGAGCTCGATGCACTCACCACAGAGCAAGTCATAACGAGCTAAGCATACACCCATCAAGAATACACAAAATTCAAGCTATACATGGCAAGAACAATATCATAGCATGCACGGTTCAACTACAACATCCTCGGCAAAATTGCTAACAAGTAGACAATCTGCCCAGATTCACGAAATGACAAAGTAGAGCTCGATTGACTCAAGCTAGGGTGCTCCATAATTGCAAACAAAGACATGCATGGATAGAGCACTACAATATTAACAAAACATCCTTACTGATCATCCTCAAAAGAGGCACGGATCACCAGGAAACAACATGAACATATGGCCATATGAGATAACCAGCTCAAGGACTTGGTGGAAATGCTAAGTCCCTGAAATCAGCATTAACAAATGCCTCACTTTGGAAGCTTGTGCTAGTCACCACACACACCACAAACATACATGGGTTGCAGCTCTGGAAACATTGCAAAACCCTTAACAAAACATATGTAGAGCTCATGGGCATATCATGCACACAATAATCATGGCAAAAATGACAAATATCTAATTGGAGCAGCAGATCTGACAATTATCTCAAATAGCACTCTTCTAACAGCATTTCGGGCATCAAGATGAACTCAAATGAAAATGATGCAATGAGATGAAATGATGTGCTCTCTGAGACGAACATTTTGATATGCTATATGCCCAAAACGGAGCTACGGATGCGGAGTTACGGCATGATGAAATTTGCAAAAAAAATTACTAGAGAGGGGGAAAGTCAACCGCTAGATCTAGGGTTCCTCGCGGCACGCGAACCGAGGCCAGATCTAAGCTCGCCGGAGCTCTCGCCGGAGACGTCGAGGATCGCCGGATCCGGGGACATGTCGTGGTGGCCGGTCGGAGAGGAGACGGCGGAGGGTGGCCGGAGAGGAACCCACGGTGGCTCGGGCGCGGCGAGGTGGCCGCGGGCGGCGCCGAATGCAACTACGGCGGGGCGGCGCCGAAGGCGGAGGTCGGCGCGGTGGCGGCGGGCGGCGGGGCGCGGCGCCGGCGTCGGGGGCGAGGAGGCAGGCGGCGGGGGCGCGCCTCTGGGCCAGGAGGGCCGGACGCGGGCCGAGCGGGCCTGGCGGCGGAGTGGGATGGCGGCAGCCACGTGGAGGCACGACACTGGCTGCGGGCGGCGGCGGCGACCTGTCCGGCGCGGCCCGGACGTTGTCCGGTGCGCGGAGGGGAAGGGGAGCTTGGTTAGGGTGCGAAATGACTCGGGATTTCGGGGAGGAGGCTATATTTATAGGTAGAGGGACCTAGGAGGCTCCAAATGGAGTGCGGTTTTCGGCCACGCGATCGTGATCGAACGCTCTAGATGATGGAGAGGTTTTTGGTGGGTTTTGGGCCAAATTGGAGGGGTGTTGGGCTGCAACACACACGAGGCCTTTTCAGTCCCTCGGTTAACCGTTGGAGTATCAAACGAAGTCCAAATGATACAAAACTTGACAGGCGGTCTACCGGTAGTAAACCAAGGCCGCTTGGCAAGTCTCGGCCCAATCCGGAAATGTTTAATCCCCACACACAAAAGAAAGGTAGAAATGACTACCGGAGGGGAACGAAGCGCCAGAATGCAAAACAGACAACGGGGAAAATGCTCTAATGCATGAGATGAACACGTATGCAAATGCACTGCACATGATGACATGACAAGAGATGCATGACAAAAACCCGAATCAAGAAAATAAAATAACTTAAGGCCGGAAACGGCAAGAGTTGGAGTACATATTGGGTAAATCACATCCGGGGTGTTACAACACTCCACCACTACGAAAGGATCTCGTCTTGAGATCTAGGACTGAAAGAATGCTGGGTACTCAGAACGGAGGTGATCTCGCGTTCCCAGGTAGCTCCATGGTCGGAATGGTGTGACCACTTGACTTTGAGGAATTTGATTGACTTGTTGCGAGTCTTGCATTCAGTCTCTTGAAGAATAGCAACTAGGTGCTCACGATAAGAGAGATCTTCTTGGAGCTCAATGTCCTCGAAGTTGACGGTGCGGTCAGGAGTCTTGAAGCACTTTCGGAGCTGAGAGACATGGAACACGTCATGAAAATTTGCAAAGTTTGAAGGAAGCTCGAGTTGATAGGCGAGGTCGCCTCTCTTGCTGACAATCTTGAAAGGTCCCACGTATCTAGGGGCAAGCTTCCCTTTGATACCGAAGCGACGAGTACCTTTCATAAGAGAGACGCGGAGGTAAAGATGATCTCCGATCTCGAAAGCCAAATCACGGTGCTTACTATCATAGTAGCTCTTCTGGCGGGATTGGGCTGCTTTGAGGTTATCTCGAATGACTTTGCACATTTCCTCTGCCTCTGTGATTAAGTCATTACCCAAAAGTTGACGTTCACCGGTTTCAGACCAGTTGAGAGGGGTACGACACTTCCTGCCATACAGAATTTCAAATGGGGCCTTGCCCGAACTTGCTTGAAAACTGTTGTTGTAGGAGAATTCAGCATATGGATGACAATCCTCCCACTTCATGCCGAAGGAGATCACACAAGCCCTGAGCATATCTTCAAGAATCTGGTTGACACGCTCGACTTGACCGCTAGTTTGAGGATGGAAAGTTGTGCTGAAGTGGATGTTGGTGCCCATGGCCTTCTGAAAAGAATCCCAAAACTTGGAGGTAAAGATGCTGCCACGGTCTGAAGATATCACTTGAGGAATACCGTGTAGAGAGACAATTCGAGAGGTATAGAGTTCCGCCAATTGAGCTGCAGTGATTGACTCTTTGATAGGCAGAAAGTAAGCCACTTTGGTGAGTTTGTTGATGACAATGAATATAGCATCATTGCCACGCTTGGACTTTGGAAACCCAGTCATGAAGTCCATTTCAATGTGGTCAAACTTCCATTCTAGAATGGCAAGAGGTTGGAGGAGACCCGCTGGCCTTTGGTGTTCTGCCTTCACTCTTCTGCAGACATCACACTCATTCACGAATTGAGCAATCTCGCGCTTCATTCGAGTCCACCAATAAGCCTGTTTGAGGTCCTGATACATCTTCGTGCTCCCAGGGTGGATGGCGAGGAGAGAATTGTGAGCCTCGTTCATGATCACTTTACGGAGGTCACCTTTGGGCACAACAATACGATCCTCGAAGAAGAGAGTATCCTTGTCATCAAGGCGGTAGCACTTGTACTTGTGTTGACTCTTGGCAATCCCAATCTTCACCTTTTTCACCATAGCATCAAGAAGCTGAGCTTGGCGAATCTGGTCTTCCAAGGTGGGAGAGACTTGAAGGTTGGCGAGGAAACCTTGAGGAACAACTTGCAGATTAAGTTTGCGGAAAGCTTCACAAAGCTCGGGTTGATAAGGCTTGAGAATCAGACTGTTGCAATAAGCCTTTCTGCTCAATGCGTCAGCAATCACATTGGCCTTTCCTGGAGTATACCCGATACTCGGATTATACTCTTGAATCATTTCGACCCATCGAGTTTGCCTGAGGTTGAGATTAGGCTGAGTGAAGATGTAGTTGAGACTCTTGTGATCAGTGAAGATGTCCACTTTTCTTCCCAATAAGAGATGTCTCCAAGTCAAAAGAGCATGCACAACTGCCGCCAACTCGAGATCATGAGTGGGGTAGTTCTTCTCGTTGGGCTTCAACTGACGAGAGGTATAAGCCACAACTTTCTTCTCTTGCATCAATACTGCACCGAGACCTTGGAGAGAGGCATCACAAAAGACCTCGTACGGCTTGGATTCATCAGGCGGAGTCAGAACTGGAGCAGTGACCAATTTCTCTTTCAAAGTGTTGAAAGCAATGTCACACTCCGGAGACCAAACGTACTTGACGTTTTCCTGGAGAAGATTTGAGAGAGGCTTCGCGATCTTAGAAAAGTTTTCAACGAATCTTCGGCAGTAGCTTGCGAGACCGAGGAAGCTACGGAGTTGCTTCACGTTCTGAGGAGGTTCCCAATTCACAATTGCAGACACCTTCTCAGGATTCACCGCAATGCCCTTGGCAGAGATGATATGACCAAGATAAAGAACCTCATCGAGCCAAAATTCGCACTTGGAGAACTTGGCGTAGAACTGGTGTTCCCTCAGCTTATCGAGTACCAAACGCAAGTGCTTGGGATGATCTTCCTTGTTCTTCGAGAAAACCAGAATGTCGTCGAGATAGACTAAAACGAAGTCATTGGTGTAGGCGTTGAAGATGAAGTTCATCATGCGAGAGAACGTCGGAGGAGCGTTGACGAGGCCAAAAGACATAATAGTGTATTCATATGAACCATAGCTTGTCCTGAAAGCCGTCTTGGGAATATCTTGTTCACGGATACGAATATGATGATAACCCATACGGAGATCAAGCTTGGAGAATACTTGGGCACCTTTGAGTTGTTTGAACAGCTCGTTGATGTTGGGAAGTGAGTATTTGTTCTTGATGGTCTTCTTGTTCAATGGACGGTAATCAACACAAAGTCGGTCCGTTCCATCCTTCTTCTTCACAAAAAGAACACCACAACCCCATGGAGAAGAACTAGGCCGGATGAGACCCATTCTCTCTTGAATATCGAGTTGCTTCTTCAGCTCCTTCAACTCTTTAGTTCCGAGCTTGTAAGGACGCTTGCACACAGGTTCCATGCCAGGCTCAAGATCGATGACGAATTCAACTGGCCGGTGCGGAGGCATTCCTGGAAGCTCTTCTGGAAAGACGTCTTGATATTCGCAAAAGACTGGAATTTGCGAGATAGCATCCAGTTCACCCTTCTCATTGAGAGAAAACAGACGGATGGTATCATCACGAGCGGCAAAGACAATTACATCCTTAGATGAATGAGTCAATTGAATCTACCTGGCAGCACAATCAAGATGCACCTTGTGCTTAGAAAGCCAATCCATTCCGAGAATAAGATCAATATCCGAATCACCCAGAACAATAGGAGAAGCTAGAAATTTGTAGTCGCCCAACGTGATAGTAATATCCAGGACGTAGAAATTAGCTATCATTTGCTTGCCCGGTGACACGATTTGCAAGGAATTTTCCAGATACTGATAATCGCACTCATACTTCGATGCAAAAGGTTTGGAAATTAAACAATGCAATGCACCAGTGTCAAAAAGAACTTTTGCAGGGATATCGTTAACAGGAAGGTTACCCATGATGACATCTGACGAGTCCTCTGCCTGTGCTGCATTCACCATATTGACCTTGGCGTACTTGGGGTTATGCTTGACCACAGCTGTACTTGCCGATCTGACAGGAGGAGGAGGAGGGAGACACCTCTGGTTGAAGCACTTGTTGGCATAGTGACCCTTCTGTTGGCACTTGTTGCACGTGACCTCTGAAAGCAGACGGTGATACGGAGCACTTGATATTGGAGCTTGAGACGAAGTCTTGTTCTGAAAGCCAGGGTTGGGTGGGTGGGAAGATCCACTACCACCTTTGCTCTTCTACTGATACGGCTGACGGAACGGAGGAGGAGGAAGCCAATACTTCTGCTGCTTGGCCACTTGAGTAGAGGAAGAAGGAGTAGCATCTCTGACTCGCTTCTTGGAAGCATCACACCTCAGTTGAGCGGCCTCTTTCTTCAATGCCATGTTGTAGAACTCATCGTACCTCAAGGGCTCAAAGAGAACAAGAGCTAGCTGAATTTCTTCTTTGAGACCACCCCTAAACTGGTATATCATGCTCTTCTCATAAGGGACGTCCTTCTTGGCAAAGCGGGCGAGCTTCTGAAACAACTTGTTGTAGTCATAGACAGACAAAGAGCCTTGCTTCAGGTTGCGGAATTCCTCACGCTTGCTTTCAACCACGCTCTGGGGGATATGATGAGCTTTGAAGTCTTGACGGAACTCATCCCAGGTAATAACACGTGCACCTCTGGAGTCCTTGTACTGCTGGAACCATTCTGCAGCTTGATCTTTGAGTTGGAAAGAAGCGAACTTGATGAAGTCCCCAGGCCTGACGTTACTGCACTCGAAATGCTTGCACAGATCCACGAGCCAATCGTCAGCATCAGTTGCCTCAACACAATTGCTGAAAGTCTTTGGCCCGTTAGCAAGGAACTGGTTGAGTGTAGCAAAGTGATTCTGATTGTTGCCTTGGTTGCCTTGGTTCTCTTGATTGCGCTCTTGAAGATTTTGCATGATCAACTGCGTGTTTGCATTGGTTGCGGCCATCACAGCTTGCCATGCCTCCGGAGGAAGGGGAGGTGGTGGCGGATCCTGATTCTGATTCTGATTGGTGCTCTTAGCGGGAGCCATCCTGAAGAGGTTGACCACCGTTAGCACATTGACAGATAAATATTGAAGCTGAATCCAACGGAATTAAAATTGCAACATAAAGTCTTCACATCTAAACAAAATGAACGAATGCATTCCTCTTGAAATGGTCACATATCCATAAATTGAGAAGCCACTTAGAATTTAGGTAGAGAAATAAATCAACAAGGTACGGATCAAGAACGAATAATCAGTAAGAAATCCCAATCTCAAACCAAATATTCATGGAAGAAGAACTAGAGCTACTTGAATTCCCACCTATGCAACTCCCGAACCTTTACGGTTATACAATCAGGTGTTGGGGATACAGGGGAAGCATAATATCTCACCCAAATCTAGCAAATCCTACATCCAGCTGTATCCATCCTTCAACACATAAGCGAGAAAAACTTCGGAAACCATCTACCTCAACCTTCGAAAAGCATCCGTTATACAAGTTATGGCAATACTCCCGAACTCCCGCCCCAGTACTGGGTGGCGTCGAGGTTATCTCACCAACGAACTGCATAAAAGAGATTTTCGATGTCGGCGTACTAAACTCAGGTATTCCAGAATTGCAACGATAAAATTATGACGACAACACCTCGGAACTCAAGTCCCCGGGACACTTCCACAAAACCCCTGACAGGAGGCACCAAGACAATGTTCTCGTCACAAAACCATCGAAACGATTCCAAGATACCCGCGTGATCCTAATTTTTTTTTAGTGAAACTTGAGAAGAAAAGAGTCAAAACTCTACGTCAGGATGCCTTACCAGAGCGATGAGGAGACTGGGAAGTAAAAAGAATTCCTAAACTCTCCGATATATAATTCCTAAATGACTCAAAACATTTTCCTAGACACAACTCGGCTGCTAAAAACGATCAAGCAATGGGGCTCCTAAGGTCGGGGAAGGCTCTGATACCAACTTGTAACACCCTCGATGCGACTATAGCTCCCACGTGTCAAGGCACGACTTAGAGACATAATCGCATTGAAGGCATATGTCGCAAGTTAGGCAATCATCACAACATCCCATGTAATATAGATAATAAAAGGGGAGATAACATAGTTGGCTTACACTCGCCACGTCAATCAAGTACATAAAATAGCATTACATCATTCAAACACTCATGGCCCGACTACGGCGCCAAATTAAAAGATAACCCAACAAGCGACACGGTCCCGATCACTCCCAACTGGGCACCACTACTGATCATCAGGGAAAGACACGTAGTATCGTTGAGAGTCCTCGTCGAACTCCCACTTGAGCTCAAGCGCGTCACCTGGAGCGGAATCATCAGGCCCTGCATCTGGTTTGGAAGTAATCTGTGAGCCACAGGGACTCAGCAATCGCGCACCCTCGCGGTCAAGACTATTTAAGCTTAATAGGAAAGGCAAGGTAAATATGTGGAGCTGCAGCACGCGACTAGCATATATGGTGGCTATCATGTTCGCAAAAGAGAGCGAGAAGTGGAGGCAAAGCACGAACGAGTAACTAGAGGGCAATCCCGCGGCAAACATTACTCCAACACCGTGTCCACTTCCCGGACTCCGCCGAGAAGAGGCCATCACGGTAACTCACACAGTTGATTCATTTTAAATAAGTTAAGGTTCAAGTCGTCTACAACCGGACATTAACAAATTCCCATCCGCCCATAACCGCGGGCACGGCTTTCGAAAGTTCAAAAACCTGCAGGGGAGTCCCAACTTAGCCCATGACAAGCTCTCACGGTCAACGAAGGAATATACCTCCTCCCGAGACGTTCCGATCAGACTCGGTATCTCGGTTCTTCAAGACACTTCGACAGGTTAAAACAAGACCAGCAACACCGCCCGAATGAGCCGACAAATCCCGATAGGAGCTGCACATATCTCGTTCTCAGGGCACACTCAGATGATCTCTCCATACAACTAAAACCAAACCTCAAGTTTCCCCGAGGGGGCGCTGCACAGGACTCTAGTTCGGACCAACACTCAGAGGAGCACTGGCCCGGGGGGGTTTAAATAAGATGACCCTCGGGCTCCGGAAACCCAAGGGAAAAGAGGCTAGGTGGCAAATGGTAAAACCAAGGTTGGGCATTGCTGGAAAAGCTTTAATCAAGGCGAACTATCAAGGGGTTCCCATTATAACCCAACCGCGTAAGGAACGCAAAAAACCGGGAACATAACACCGGTATGACGGGAACTATGGCGGCAAGAGTGGAACAAAACACTAGGAGAGAGGCCGAGCCTTCCACCCTTTACCAAGTATATAGATGCATTAAGATAACAAGGCAATATGATGATATCCCAACAAGTAAATAAATGTTCCAACAAGGAACGGTCTCCAATCTTCACCTGCAACTAGCAACCCTATAAGAGGGGCTGAGCAAAGCGGTAACATAGCCAATCAACGGTTTGCTAGGACATGGTGGGTTAGAGGTTTGACATGGTAATTTGGGAGGCATGATAAGCAAGTGGTAGGCATCGTAGCATAGGCATAGCAAAAGAGCGAGCATCTAGCAAAGCAAAGATAGTAGTGATTTCGAGGGTATGATCATCTTGCCTTCAAAGTTGTCAGAGTTGACTAGATCCTCGAAAGCAAACTCAACAGGCTCCTCGTTAGCGAACTCGTCTCCCGGCTCTACCCAAACAAGACAAACAAGCAACAAGGACACAATCAACCACGTGCAAGGATCAAACAACATGATCCAAAGATGGTATGCTATGCAGGATGCAATATGGGATGCATATACAAGATTTGACAAGGAATGCATGAACCTGGCCCCAACATGGAAATCCAAGTGTGCCACTGGAAAGATGAGATGGAATCGCTTGAAAACGATATAAAGATCACCGGAATCGGAGTTACGGTTTGGAAATGGCAAGCAATTCAAATATGACCACGTTCTGCGATTTACAGCAAGTAGCCATGTAAATGCAACAAAATGAACATGCTACAGCACCCAAACATGGCATCAAAATACAGGGCAGGAATCCATTCATGAAGCTTAACAAAAGTCTAGCACTGAGCTACGGCCAATTCATCCATTAACAGGTTCAAACAAGCATGGCAAAAATGCATTTGGCAAACAGATCTCAGACTTTTTGAAATTAACACTTGTCTGGAATTTCAGATCAGATAGCACTCTTTGGAGCATGAAAACAATATGCTACAGGTCCTGAGCATGGCAAAGTAAAGCATGGCATGGAGCTACTCAAAGAGCTTAACAAAAATCCCTTAGTGACCTTGAGCCAAAAGGGATTAGAAAATACAATTTCAAGCATGTGAACATGGCAAAAACATAATCAGTTCACAGACTTAGTGAAAACTGGAGCATGCTGAAACAGATATCAAGTAGACATGTTTACGAGCTCGATGCACTCACCACAGAGCAAGTCATAACGAGCTAGGCATACACCCATCAAGAATACACAAAATTCAAGCTATACATGGCAAGAACAATAGCATAGCATGCACGGTTCAACTACAACATCCTCGGCAAAATTGCTAACAAGTAGACAATCTGCCCAGATTCACGAAATGACAAAGTAGAGCTCGATTGACTCAAGCTAGGGTGCTCCATAATTGCAAACAAAGACATGTATGGATAGAGCACTACAATATTAACAAAACATCCTTACTGATCATCCTCAAAAGAGGCCATATGAGATAACCAGCTCAAGGACTTGGTGGAAATGCTAAGTCCCTGAAATCAGCATTAACAAATGCCTCACTTTGCAAGCTTGTGCTAGTCACCACACACACCACAAACATACATGGGTTGCAGCTCTGGAAACATGGCAAAACCCTTAACAAAACATATTTAGAGCTCATGGGCATATCATGCACACAATAATCATGGCAAATATCTAATTGGAGCAGCAGATCTGAAAATTATCTCAAATAGCACTCTTCTAACAGCATTTCGGGCATCAAGATGAACTCAAATGAAAATGATCCAATGAGATGAAATGATGTGCTCTCTGAGGCGAACATTTTGATATGCTATATGCCCAAAACGGAGCTACGGATGCGGAGTTACGGCATGATGAATTTTGCAAAAAAATTACTAGAGAGGGGGAAAGTCAACCGCTAGATCTAGGGTTCCTCGCGACGCGCGAACCGAGGCCAGATCTGAGCTCGCCGGAGCTCTCGCTGGAGACGTCGAGGATCGCCGGATCCGGGACCTGTCGCGGTGGCCGGTAGGAGAGGAGACGACGGAGGGTGGCCGGAGAGGAACCCACGGTGGCTCGGGCGCGGCGAGGTGGCCGCGGGCGGCGCCGGAGTGCAACTGCGGCGGGGCGGCGCCGGAGGCGGAGATCGGCGCGGTGGCAGTGGGCGGCGGGGCGCGGCGCCGGCGTTGGGGGCGAGGAGGCAGACGACGGGGGCGCTCCTCCGGGCCAGGAGGGCCGGACGCGGGCCGAGCGGGCCTGGTGGCGGAGTGGGACGGCGGCGGCCACGTGGCGGCACGCCACTGGCTGCGGGAGGCGGCGGCGACCTGTCCGGCGCGCGGAGGGGAAGGGGAGCTAGGTTAGGGTGCGAAATGACCCGGGATTTCGGGGAGGAGGCTATATTTATAGGTAGAGGGAGCTAGGAGGCTCCAAATGGAGTGCGGTTTTCGGCCACGCGATCGTGATCGAACGCTCTAGATGATGGAGAGGTTTTTGGTGGGTTTTGGGCCAAATTGGAGTGGTGTTGGGCTGCAACACACACAAGGCCTTTTCGGTCCCTCGGTTAACCGTTGGAGTATCAAACGAAGTCCAAATGATATGAAACTTGACAGGCGGTCTACCGGTAGTAAACCAAGGCCGCTTGGCAAGTCTCGGCCCAATCCGGAAATGTTTAATCCCCACACATGAAAGAAAGGTAGAAATGACCACCGGAGGGGAACGAAGCGCCAGAATGCAAAACGGACAACGGGGAAAATGCTCTAATGCATGAGATGAACACGTATGCAAATGCACTGAACATGATGACATGATAAGAGATGCATGACAACGATAACAACACATGAAGACAAAAACCCGAACCGAGAAAATAAAATAACTTAAGGCCGGAAACGGCAAGAGTTGGAGTACATATTGGGTAAATCACATTCGGGGTGTTACACATTGCCATGGTCATACAAGTTAGACTTCTAGGGATTAGCCATTACGATCTCATGGTAGATCAAATCTTGTAACACCCATTGAGGGAGTCCTGGATTAGGGGGTCTCCGAACAGCCGGACTATATCCTTTGGCCGGACTGTTGGACTATGAAGATACGAGATTGAAGACTTCGTCCCGTGTCCGTATGGGACTCTACATGGCGTGGAAGGCAAGCTAGGCAATACGTATATGTATATCTCCTCCATTGTAACCGAACTTGTGTAACCCTAGCCCCCTTCGGTGTCTATATAAACCTGAGGGTTTAGTCCGTAGGACAAGAGACAATCATACCATAGGCTAGCTTCTATGGTTTAGCCTCTTGGATCTCGTGGTAGATCAACTCTTGTAATACTCATATCATCAAGAACAATCAAGAAGGACGTAGGGTATTACCTCCATCAAGAGGGCCCGAACCTGGGTAAACATCGTGTCCCCTGCCTCCTGTTACCATCCGCCTTAGACACACAGTTCGGGACCCCCTACCCGAGATCCGCCGGTTTTGACACCGACATTGGTGCTTTCAATGAGAGTTCCACTGTGTCTTCACCATAAGGCTTGATGGCTCCTTCGATCATCGTTTGCGATGCGGTCCAGGGTGAGGCTTTCCTCCCCGGACAGATCTTCGTATACAGCGACTTTGCACTGCGGGCCAATTCGCTTGGCCATCTGGAGCAGATCGAAAGCTACGCCCCTGGCCATCAGGTCATATTTGGAAACCTGAACTACACGGCCGACATCCGCGGAGACTTGATCTTTGACGGATTCGAGCCCATGCCGGACGCGCCGCACAGTCGCGACGAGCAAGACGTAACTCTGCCGTCGAACAGTGTTCGGGAGATCGCATCCGCGGCTACTCCGGCCTTTAATCCGGAGCAAATGGCGCCATCCGAGAGCGGAGGGATAGACCCTGCCATGGAGGCTGCACACTCAGTGGCGATAGAGCCAGATACTGACTTCACCCCTTATGAGAACCGTGTCGCCGAACCACTGGATTCATCTCCGGCCACGGACTCCGAGCCGCTCACATCCGTGCCCGTCAAGTCCGACTGGGCACCGATCATGGAGTTCACCTCCGCGGATATCTTTCAGCACTCAGCTTTCAGAGATGTACTAAATTCATTAAGGTCTCTCTCCCTGTCAGGAGAACCTTGGCCGAACTATGTCCGGCTAGAATGGGGTGCGGACAATGAATAAATTCGCTGCTCACCCACCACCCACTTAGTAGCTACTGTAGACGACTTAACCGACATGCTCGACTTCGACTACGAAGATTTCGATGGTATGGATGACGAAGCTGGAGACGAACAGGAACCACCGCCCTCAGGGCGCTAGACCGCCACCTCATCATATGATATATACATGGTGGACACCCCCAAAGAAGGCAATGGTGACGAGGCAGTAGAGGATGACCCCTCCAAGAAGCAACCCAAGCGCCGACGTCAGCGGTGCCACTCTAAGTCCCGCCAAAGCAAGAGCAGTGATGTGACACCCCAAAATTTTGGCCTTGTTTTAATACATTAAAATTTTGCCAGGAAATTAAAACTTTTATTTTTTGGGCTCCCTTTTGATTTTTGAACCATTTTCTCCCTTGTTATTATGGAGTTTTTCCCCAAAGTGAAAACTTTTCAAATATGTTATTGGACTTGTTTAAACCTCTCAAGAAAAACTCTTCTTTTATTAGTAGAACTAATTACATAATTAATTTGCTTGATCTTTATTTTCTTGAAAAATGGTTTTTTTAAGGTTATATGGCCATATTTGAACTACAACCATTTGATAAATTCACTTAAAATTCCAACCAAAATTTGGAGTTGTCATGTGATATTTTTAAATCACTTTTATACAAAAATATCTTTTATTCATGAGTTATTTTGAGCTTTGCACCCAATTCTCTTCTCTGGTCTAGAGTGCAAATTTGCACTACAACCCATTAAAATATCTCTTTCTAGCCTCCACCAAAATTATGGGATGTTAGTAGTATCATATGATTCAACTTTATGCAAAAACCCAATTATGTTGTTTGAAACATATGAGTGTATCAACCCCATTTTCATTCTGGACCAACTTGATGGTTTGTACAGCAACCATACTTTTGCTTACTCCTTGGCTCTTGATTCTTTTTCCTACTTGTAGTCCTCCCTACAAAACCCTTAAGTCCAGGAGCACGCACCCTTTGGGTCATTTTTGGTTCATGAAATGATGCCGTTTATTCCCTGTCCAGAATTGAAGTTTTGTAAGAATTGCACTAACAATTTTCTCCTCTTGTCCAAATGACCTCACCACTCTCTCTTTCATCTAAAGGGACACTGATCTGGAGATTTTGGCCACTCCAAGAACAGCTTAGGTGCCTGTGGCATTTTATCAAACACCTTGAGGGCATAAACATTTTTGACATGACATTTGTCATTACACTGTGACCTTGCACCTCTGGGAAAACTAGCATGTTCATTCACCTTATCACTAACCCTAACCTAGCCCTGTCCCTTGCCAGCCTCTCTTGCGACCTCTAGCATGCAAGGGGATTCCGTCAAACACGTCCCGGGCGTGCTCTGGGAGCGCCCAGAGAATGCTTTTGGTACGCACGTGCGCCCGAGCCGCCGCGTCTCGCCCCGCACCCGTTCCGGCTCTTGGCCATCAGCAGCTAGCCGCCACGTATCCTGTTGCACCGCCACGCCACCCCGACCACCCTGGCACGCTACAGCGCCGCCGTCAGGGCATTCTTGGCGGCACGCCGGCGTTCGCAGTGGCTCCAGCCCCGGTCGGCGCCGCCCAAGCCACCCCGGCTCGCCACCTGCCCCTGGGAGCCGCGCGAGGTTATCTCCACACTCGTCGGCTAGCCCTCGTCGCCTCCACGACGCCCTGCAAGCTACAGAGAGGCGGTTCGCCGGCATCCTCATCCACCACCGCGGAACCAACCCCGATCGCTTATTTAAGGAGCCCCGAGATCGTCTCCGCAGGCAGGCAGCTCCAAGCCATCACCCTAGGACCCCCTTAGGCAGCCAATCGACCCGGAGAGGTCTCCTCCCCCATCTCCGGCAACCGCAGCCGCCGCCACGGCCCCTGCCATTCCGGCACCACCAAGGCCTCCCCCTCTCCATTCTCTTCACCAGGAGCCCCCTCTCCCTCTCGTGAGTCCATTCCCCCTACTCGATTTTGATCGGGAACCACCGTAGCCCCAAAACCACTCTGCTCCCGAAGCCCCCTCCGCCGCGAAGCTCACCACCGACGACTCTTTCCACCCCCGTCTACCCAGCGACCACCGGAAGGACCGCCTCGGTCTTGCGGATCCATCCAGACCCTCTGCAACCCGCGGGGAGCCGCCGTTCGCCAGCGACGATCGCCGTTGCCTCGCCTCCGTTCGGGCAGAGGAAGAGGAGGGAGGGATAGACCAGTCAAACCTGACGAGTGGGCCAGGCGGGCCCACTGTCAGTGACACACGCTCGGTCCATTCTGGATAAGTGGAGGCGCGTTTCCAAAATACGCCTTCGACGTGTACGTATATTTGAAACATTTTTCTTTTTCTATTTTAATTTTAAATAACAGATTTTGACCAAAACTTTGACTGAGCTTAACTTTTTAAATATAATTCCAAATGAATTGATTCTTTTTCCTACATCTCTCAAATTCTGTCTAGTTTATTTTAAGACTTATTTGAAAATTTTCCAAACAACTTTTTTGTACTGTTTTTGAAATATGTGTTATTTGCATATTTTTGAAAATAGGATTTTTGAAGAGAAGAAAGCTTTCAAAAGATTTGGAGTGCACCCTGCCTTTCCACACCATGAAGGCAAGCATCTTGAACCCTGGCAAGAACATTTTTGATGTGTTGGTTGACACATTTATAACACCACCTCATTTCGGAGAACTCGTTATTTTATGTGGTGATACGATCATTTGCATGAATGCATATTAGTGATTTTCCTTGCTGTTGGAAATGAATATACTTGTGATGGTAATCATCCTCATGTGCCTTGCATGCATGCCGGAAAGGACCCGGGAAAGCCTCTGCCTTGGGTAGGCGTGAGCTTGTCGCCGGTCTCCGTCGGGACGTTATGTCCGGTATGGCATAGTAAGGTATAATGGGTGGTGATTCTGTTGGTTGAAATATATTTGTTATACATGTCATGCAGGGAATTTAAAAACCTCCTGAGTCGACCATAGATCGAGTCTTGTTCTAGTAACCCCCATACTTGTTTTGTACTACCACTTGTCCCTGCCGCAGGTAGGGTACGGTTCAGTAAGTCGTCAACCCCTTTCAAGCACACACTGTACAGAGAGGCCATGGTGGAAGATACCAGTTGTAGCCAGTAGGCAGGCCACCTGGTCTGGGGGCATGGGTGTTTCCGGTTGGGACCGAGAGGGGAGGCCACCCCTTAGAGCGCGCGATATAAATTTGATCCCATGCTACGCGAGGTTGTAGCCTCGCCACTTAGAGTTTTGCTTAACAAGTGTCATGGGTGATTCCAGACACCGGTGAGTTAAGCTGGTGTGTGCAAGTCAGGTGTGTTTGCAATTAAAAGACCGTAGACGGAATTAGTCCGATGGACTACAGGAATCCGTTACTCGTGGGTAAAGAGTACACTCTCTGCAGAGATATTTAAATCTATTCGAATAGCCATGTCCATGGTTAAGGACTACAGTCTGGGATGGGTCTAGTGTCGGTCTTAGTGTCGGTCTTCGGAGGTGAATATGTTAAACCAGGACTGGAATCACTACATGTGACTTGTGATAACTATGATTATTATTATTGTTGACTAACCCATGACATTATTGTTATTATCGAGTATCCCTGGGATGGTTCTACCTCCGGGATATTCACTATGATTGTTTCTTTTAAAAGCCCTTTATGTGGTGTCGCTCAGATGCCCGACTGTGGCATTTCTTTTAAAGCCCTTTATGTGGTGTCGCTCAGACGCTCGACTGTGGCATTTCTTTTATAAGACCTTTATGTGGTGTCGCTCAGACGCCCGACTGTGGCATTTCTTTTATAAGCCCTTTATGAGGTGTCGCTCAAACGCCCGACTGTGGTATTTCTTTTATAAGCCCTTTATGTGGTGTCGCTCCAGACGCCCGATCGGTGCCTTTTATTATTATTATTATGTTATTACATTTTCATAAATAACCTGCTTACATGCATCAGAGATTTATTTTTTGTGACTGACGTCATGAGCATAAATATTTTCAGCACATCAATGTTATACCTGCGTTCATAATGTTTGCGAGTACATTCAAAGTACTCACTGGCTTGTCCCTGGCTATTGTCTTGGCCAGATTTTCTTGCACGGAGATGAGCGATGCGATGACAGCCCCGGAACCTAAGCAACGATGATAGCAGCCTCGTGAAGATAGGAGTTAACCTGGTAAGCTGTTCCTGTGGGAAATGGAGTCCCCTAGACACCGATGATTCACAAACCGCTTCCGCCCTCAACCACTAAAAACCATTTGTTGTACCCATAGGCCAGAATGGTCATGTACTACATATTTTGTATTTTGCTTGGAATTTTCTGTATCAAGTTGGAGCCTCATCAGCTAACAGTAATCCTGGGGCTGATGAGCACGGCGGTCTTTTTCTGGAAATTTATACCCCGAAAACCCGGTCGTGACAAGTGATACCGGCACATGAGATAATTACACTCCGGATAGCGCCGAAGACAACAACAATACCCTCCAGCACGGTGTAGAGCTTGAGGACGAACAAGCTAGCCCTCCAGAGCAGGGAACAGACGGAGAACCGGAGGAGGACAATTACATGCCTCTCTCCAAAGACGAGGCGAGCCTCGGCGACGATGAGTTTATCGTGCCTGAGGACCCCGTCGAGCAAGAGCGCTTCAAGTGCCGGCTTATGGCCACGGCAAATAGCCTGAAGAAAAAATAGCAAAAGCTTCAAGCCGATCAAGACTAGCTAGCAGACAGATGGACCGAAGTCCTTGTGGCCGAGGAGCATGAACTCGAGCACCCATACAAAAGTTACCCAAAACGCAGGTTGCAACCTCACCTCGAGGAGGAAGCATTGAAACCTCATTCACCAGTGTACAATGCGGCTGACCGACCACTACACGGCTGAGCCAGAGAGGCGTTTCAGCCTAAAGTTCAGACCGCACCCCGTCGCCACTCAGTCAAAAATACTAAGGCCCGGGGCAGCACAGAGGACCTGCGAGACATCTTGGATAGTAAGGCAAAAATCACAAGGTCAATATACGGGACACGGGCACGTGTGCCCACACGGGACAATGATCGTCACATCGGATACACCAAGAGTAAATCCGGCCGGGCCGAATATAGCAGACAAGACTCATACGAACTACGTTGGGATATAGCCCGGCACAGAGGTGCCACACACCCCCTATGCTTCACGGATGAAGTTATGAATCATGAATTCCTGGAGGGTTTCAAACCCATAAATATCGAATCATATGATGGCACAACAGATCCCGCTGTATCGATTGAGAATTTCCTCCTTCACATCCACATGGCTCGCGGTGATGATCTACATGCCATCAAGTACCTCCCACTAAAACTCAAAGGACCAGCTCGGCACTGGCTGAATAGCTTGCCAGCAGATTCTGTCGGCAGTTGGGAGGATCTGGAAGACGCATTTCTTGACAACTTCCAGGGCACTTATGTGTGGCCACCGGATGTTGATGACTTCTACCACATAACCTAGTAGCCAGGGGAATCGGCCAGACAATTCTGGACACGGTTCCTGACTAAGAAAAATCAAATTGTAGACTGTCCGGATGCAAAGGCCCTAGCGGCATTCAAGCATAACAGCCGCGATGCGTGGCTCGCCCGCCACCTCGGCCAGGAGAAGCCGAAATCTATGGCAGCCCTCACGACACTCATGACCTGCTTTTGCGTGGGCGAGGACAGCTGGCTAGCTCGCAGCAACAACACATCGAGGAATTTGGATACCTCGGATACCAAAGATGCCAACGGTAGGCAGCATCGTAATAGAACAAAGCACCGCAATAACGGCGATAACACCGAAGATATGGAAGTCAATGCCGGATCCAGAGGCCCTAGATCCGGTCAGCGGAAAAATCCATTTAAAAGAAATACTCCGGCTCCGTCCAGTCTGGATCGCATACTGGATCACTCATGTCAAATCCACGGCACCCCAACAAGCCAGCCAATCACACCAACAGAGAATGCTGGGTGTTCAAGCAGGCCGGCAAGTTAAATGTCGAGCACAAGGACAAGGGGCTACATAGCGATGACGAGGAGGAGCCCCGGCCACCGAACACAGGAGGACAGAAGGGGTTTCCCCCACAAGTGAAGACGGTG
This sequence comes from Triticum urartu, assembly GCF_056163025.1. Classification (NCBI taxonomy): domain Eukaryota; kingdom Viridiplantae; phylum Streptophyta; class Magnoliopsida; order Poales; family Poaceae; genus Triticum; species Triticum urartu. The sequence goes on from NC_141875.1 coordinate 348,403,120, forward strand.
AACATGATATACGCAACCCACATTCCCAAGAGGGAGCGGAAGCGTGCACTAAGGGACGTCTATGCGATGGAGCCCGTCGCCCCAAAGTTCAACCCATGGTCTGCTTGTCTGATCACCTTCGATCGTAGGGACCACCCCACTAGCATCCGTCATGGCGGATCCGCCGCACTCGTCCTAGACCCCATCGTTGACGGATTTCACCTCACTCAAGTCCTTATGGACGGCGGCAACAGCCTGAACCTGCTTTATCAGGATACAGTGTGAAAATGGGTATCGATCCCTTGAGGATCAAACCCAGCAAAACCACCTTTAAAGGCGTCATCCCAGGTGTAGAGGCCCATTGTACAGGCTCAATCACACTGGAAGTGGTCTTCGGATCACCGGATAACTTCCGAAGCGAAGAGTTAATGTTCAACATCGTCCCGTTTTGCAGTGGCTATCATGCACTGCTCGGACAGACAGCATTTGAAAAATTCAATGCAGTGCCGCATTACGCATACCTCAAGCTCAAGATGCCAGGACCTCGCGGGGTCATAACAGTAAATGGAAACACAGAACGCTCGCTCCGTACAGAAGAGCATGCTGCGTCCCTTGCAGCAGAGGCACAAAGCAGCCTGTTCAGGCAGACCACTCATTCGGCGTCACAGCCCCCGGACACCTCCAAGCGAGTCCGGAACAAGCTCCAACAGGATCGCCTGGCATGATTAGAGCTCTTCTAGCAATCCGGCCCCCATCCCAGTCCCAGGGAAGCAACAAAATTCGTGCCGCGCGTACGTAACTACGCATTGAAAATACCATGGACATAGGCGGGGGCACGATCAGGACACGCCCCGCATTGTGGCTTAACCACACTAGGGGCTATATACCTTTGACATTCCTTTTCTCTTTCAGGGCCTAACTCTCTGGAAGCCCTTTTCGGCGGTACGATTGCCAGACACATTCCGGAAGCAACAACCAAGGCGGCAAGAAGCTAAGATGAACACGGGAACCGCCAGGTGGTCACTAATAATAATTGATATACCCGTTTTTCACTATTCATGCATAACTTGCCCTGGAATAGGACATTTCGAATGGCCCTACTTTATGCTTATTGCACTACCTGTACCAGTACGTTTCGACATATTATTTAAATAACAATGCATATCATTAATCTGTCATGGCATTATTTAAGCTTTTCTTTCTCTTATATGTCCACTTATGACAATCCGCACCCGCACGTACGGGTACGGTCAGTTCGCCAGGGGTTCTCGTTTACCCCATAATACGGCGCAAGAAGTCCGAACACTTTCGACAGTGCGGCACCCCGAACTTATAGCATTATATGCATCAGCTCCGAATCATGTCTTTGGTCAAATGTTGGTTCTCCTGGCTCCCATGCTTTGGTACCTTACGTTCCGCTATATCGGCTAAGGTAGCGGTGGGAGAACTACTGCGATTGTGTCCCGGTTCTTCCAGACGATCACCTCAGTAGAGAAAGCCAAAAACTGACTGGCATGATATGGCGAGAGACTGGTTGCTGTTCGAGAGGTCTCAAGTCCTTAAAGACTTTTTCTGCTTAAGGCGAGGAGTCGGCCTTGTCCGGCTTAGGCGTGTACAGCGCCCCAAATTCGGCCCTCCGAATATCAAGGGCTTCGCCAAAATTTTAAAATCATAGACTTCTATGGCTAAGTGAGAGTGATAAAGCATTATAGTCCGATCGCCTGGTTCGTTGCGCTGAACACCTCCCTGGAAGGACCCAAAATTGGTGTAAAGAGTGTTCAGGTTTATCCCAAACACCCCAGTACTAGTTACATGGGGATAGAGGCCGACGATTGGCCAACTCTCAGATTTTATAAACAGCCGCACAGAAGGTAATATTTTAAATTAAGAAAGCGTCGCATGGCAAAAAAGAACTCGTTTCATATTACAGGATCACATGGGCATGTTCATTCAAAATTACATCCTTGGCACACTCATCTGCCACTAAGCGGGAACCCTTCAGGACACTTTCATAGTAATTCTCGGGGCAGCGAAGCTCCTTACCGTCCGGCGGCCCCTCCTTCACCAGCTTCACGGCGTCTAGCTTCGCCCAGTGCACCTTCGCCCAGGCGAAAGCCCTGCGTGCACCCTCGGTGCAGACGGATCGCTTGATGACTTCAAGCCGTGGGCAGGCTTCCACAAGCTACCTCACCAGACCGAAGTAGCTGCCGGACAGGGGCTCACCAGGCCCCATCCGGACTATAAGGCCCCTCATGGCCTGTTCGGCCGCCTTATGACGTTTGACCAACTACTTCAGTTGGTCGCTTAAGGACACGGGTTGTTCAGTCCCAGTATACTCAGACCAGAATAACTTCTCTGTTGAGATCCCCTCCTCAGCCCGGTAAAACTCCGTGGCATCCAGTACACTGCGGGGAAGATCTGCAAACACTCTGGAGAGCTCCGAACTCAGGTAAGAAAAGGGAAAGTCTCCTTCACATGCTTGCTTTGCATATGGAATGCCTTACCCGCTGCTATCTTCTTCACCGCGTCAATCTCCTGGAGGGCCTTGTGGGCTTCGGCCTTGGCGCTCCAGACGCTTTCAAGCACCTGCACGAGCTCGGACTCTCGCGTCTTGGAGTCAAGCTCCAAGGACTCATGCTTCTTGGTGAGAGCCTCGAGCTCTTGCTGCACCTCGCCCACTCGGGCTTCTTGTTTCTCCCGTTCAATGCGTTCTTTGGCCGCTTTATCTTCGGCCTCGGACAACGCCTGCCTCAGGGTCTCCACCTTGCTTTTTGGTGAGAGCCTCGAGCTCTTGCTGCACCTCGCCCACTCGGGCTTCTTGTTTCTCCCGTTCAATGCGTTCTTTGGCCGCTTTATCTTCGGCCTCGGACAACGCCTTCCTCAGGGTCTCCACCTTGGTCATGGCCCCTAACAAATTCATGATGATCCTATTACTTTACACCCAAACTTCTTTTTAACTGTATAGACAGGGGTATATCTTACCTTTGTTCTCTTCGAGCTGCCTCTTGGTAAGGCCGAGCTCGTCCTCGGACCGCTTCAGGGCCTCCCTCAGTGCAGAGACCTCCGCAGTACGTGCGCCATCGGCTAGTAGTGAAGCCTGCACATACACATAGACATACTCTAATGAGACTCTTGAGTTATCATTTGATACTCTATTCGGCTTTTCTTCGCGAACGCCGAACAGAGCATCAAGGGCTACTATCTATGCGGTAATATTTTCTTATATTTTGAATGCTTACCTCAAAGCCTGTTAGGAGGCTGGCGCAAGCTTCGGTCAGTCCGTTTTTGGTGGACTAAACCTTCTCGACCACTGCACTCATGATAGTGCGGTGCTCTTCTTCGATGGAAGCGCTGCGAAGCGCTTCCAGCAGGTTGTCCGGTGCCTCTGGTTGGACAGAGGACACCGGCACGGATGGTTGGCCCCCCTTAATGGGGGACCGCCTGCCGGAGTCCGGAACCATCGAAGGTTCCGGTGCAGTGTCCGGCTGGGGCCCGAACTCGAAGCCCGTAGGAGCCTCACTCCTTGGTACCCAGGGTCCAGGAAGTCGCCGCGAGGCGCCCCCTGGACCGCCTCCCCTTGGCTCGGTGCCTTTTGAGACAGCACCTCGGCGTTGTCCGTAGGGAGAGGGGTGGAAGCGGTCGGAGGAGAACCGTTGTTCATATCCGACGAGTCCAAAGAGCCGCTCGACGAGGGTACGTCGAGATGAGCTTGGGACGGACTGCATAATCATGTTTGGCATGAGGAAAGGCAGTACAATAAAACATACCATAAAGTACTATGGTGTCTGGACACTTACGACTTCGCCAGGGGCTTGTCCCTGGGTAGCCACTCGTCGCCGCTGTCGGCGACCGTCGTGGCACAGTCCGGAGGGAGGGTCCTTCCCTTCTTGGACCCGTCAGCCTCCCCGGATGGGTCGGCCTTCCTTTTCTTGTCTCCCCCAGCTGGGGGGAGAACTTTTTTCCTACTCCTCCTCATTTCCGTGGGAGGAGTGCGCGTCGAAGTCATCGGACGATGAGTCTGATATAACCTTGCGCCAGAGACCCTTTCGGGTCCCCATGGCCTTCTTCTTGGCCTTCTTTGCTGGCACCTCGTAAGGTGCCGGAGTCAGCATCTTCGTTAAAAGAGCATCTGCAGGATCTTCGGGCAGGGGGACTGGACAATAAACCTGCTCCGCTATCTCTACCCAGTCCTATTAATGACCTGGAAGCTTAGATATAGCACATAACTAAACCGGGGCAAATAAATACCCTAAGATATATAAAAGCCTACCGGGTTGGCGCGGCGCTTTGCGCTGAGTCCGCGGTCCTCGGTGAGGGAGGGAGGAATCTCGGCGCTCTTGAACAGCACCCTCCAGACATCCTCGTCTGTCGTGTCATAGAGCTCTCGCAGCGTCTGGTGCTTGGCCGAGTCAAATTCCCACAAAACAAATGCCCGTCTTTGGCACGGAAGGATCCAGCGGAAGAGCATAACCTGGACCACATTGACGAGCTTGATTTTTCTACTCGTCATGTTCTGGATGCAGGTCTGGAGTCCGGTCAACTCTACCAAAGAGCCCCAGGACAGGCCCTTCTTTTTTCCAGGAGGTGAGCCGCGTGGGGATTCCAGATCAAAATTTGGGGGCCGCCACCCAGCTGGAGTCGCGCGGCTCGGTGATGTAGAACCACCCAGATTGCCACCCGTTTATGGTATCCACATAGGTGCCCTCGAGCCATGTGACATTAGGCATTTTGCCCACCATGGCGCCTCCGCACTCTACTTGTTCGCCGCCCACCACGTTCGGTTTGACATTGAAGGTCTTCAACCATAGGCCGAAGTGGGGCCTGATGCGGAGGAAGGCCTCGCACACGAGATAAACAACGAGATGTTGAGGATGAAGTTGGGGGCCAGATCATGAAAATCTAGCCCATAGTAAAACATGAGCCCGTGGACAAACGGGTGGAGAGGAAATCCCAGTCCACGGACAAAATGGGTAAGAAAAACTACCCTCTCATGGGGATAGGGCGTTGGGACGATCTGCCCCGCATTCGGCAGCCGGTGCGCGATATCCGCGGCCAAGTATCCAGCTTCCCGTAACTTTTTGATGTTCTCCTCCGTGACGTAGGAGACCATCCACTTGCCTCCTGCTCTGGACATGCTTGGAGTGGGTTGATAAGAAGAACGCGAGCTTGGGCACTAGAGCTCGAGTGTGCGGGAATGGGTAAGCGAGGAGGAAGAAGGCGTGGGTGAAAAAAGAAAATCTTTGTCCCTTTATAAGGGCGGAAGAGGCGATGTGTCTCCCCACTTGCCTGGTGAAACCGCTTATACCCCAGGCGCCGTAATTGATGGCGCGGTTGGGTTACCCACGTCCGTATTGATGAGAATCCCGCGATAAGGGGAACATGATCTCTGCTTTGACAAGACGTATTAAGAAAACCGCCTTGCGATATGTGCGGAAAGCGGTTCCTGGTTGAGAAAAGCGGTTCGAATAAAAACCGGGCCATGGCGTAATGTCATGCTCTTAAAACGTGTCAACAGATTAGATTTGTGGGAATATTATTCTCTCTACGGTGGTATGTGGAACTTATTCTGCAGGGTCAGACGCTATCCTTGTATTCAAACTCTTCCATGGTGTATTCGGAGGAGGAACCCACCTTGCAATGCCGAAGACAACACTGCGCGCCGGACTCATCGTCATTGAAGCCTGGTTCAGGGGCTACTGAGGAAGTATTGGATTAGGGGGTCTCCGGACAGCTGAACTATACCCTTTGGCCGGACTGTCGGACTATGAAGATACGAGATTGAAGACTTCGTCCCGTGTCCCGATCGGACTGTACTTGGCGTGGAAGGCAAGCTAGGCAATACGGATATGTATATCTCTTCCTTTGTAACCGACCTTGTGTAACCCTAGCCCCCTCCGGTGTCTATATAAACCAGAGGGTTTAGTCCGTAGGACAAGAGAGAACCATACCGTAGGCTAGATTCTAGGGTTTAGCCTCTTTGATCTCGTGGTAGATCAACTCTTGTAATACTCATATCATCAAGAACAATCAAGCAGGACGTAGGCTATTACCTACATCAAGAGGGCCCGAACCTGGGTAAACATCGTGTCCCCTGCCTCCTGTTACCATCCGCCTTACACACACAGTTCGGGACCCCCTACCCGAGATCCACCGGTTTTGACACCGACACCCATATTCATCAATATCAATCAAGCAGGACGTAGGGTATTACCTCCATAGAGAGGGCCCGAACCTGGGTAAACATTGTGTCCCCTGTCTCCTGTTACCATCGATCCTATACGCACAGTTCGGGACCCCCTACCCCAGATCCGCCGGTTTTGACACCGACATTGGTGCTTTCATTGAGAGTTCCACTGTTCCGTCAACAGAGGGTTTGATGGCCCCTTCAATCGTCTATAGTGATGCTATCCAAGGAGAAACCTTCTTCCCCGGACAGATTTTCGTGTTCGGCGGCTTCGTACTGCGGGCTAACTCGCTTGGCCATCAGGAGCAGATCGATATCTACGCCACTAGCCACCAGGTCAGATTTGGAAGCTTGAACTATGTTGCGGATATCCGTGGAGACTTGATCTTCAATGGATTTGAGACCGCAGCGATCGCTCCCCCTCACCCCGATGAACATGACTTAAATCTGTCATCGGATCATACCCAGAAGATGGCCCTTGTTGCTTCAACGTCATTAGAACCGGAGCAGATCGTGCCATCCGAGGCCACCGAGTCCACGGCGTTGGATCCGTACACGAACTCCGCACCCTGCAATCTTTGCGTCAATGGAATTCTGGACTCGTCTCCGGCTATTAGTCCTGGACCAGATACGCCTGCGGACATCGAGCTGGATCGGTTATCGATTTTTGAATTTAGCGCCGTAGACATCTTTCGGCACTCACCTTTGGGTGATGTGCTAAACTCTTTAAAGAACTTGTCCTTGGAGAAGGACTCACCGCCAGACTATGTTCGGTTCGAACTGGAGGCTGATAACAGGGAATTTCACTTCTCACCCGCCACCCAGTTCATAGCCACCGTCGATGACTTAACCAACATGCTTGATTACGGCTCCGAAGACATCGACGGTATGGACGACAACGTCGACATGGAGCTAGGCCAAGACCCGCCGTTCACTGGACGTTGGACGACCACCTCTTCGTATGATGTGTACATGGTCGACACACCTAAAAAAGCTAGCGACGATGACAAAGGAGATCCAGTTGCGAATAAACCTTCTGAGACACAATCCAAGCGCCGGCGCCCTAAACACCACTCTAAGCCTCGTCGCTCAAATGACGGCAATAGTGGTACTGGAGAAAATAGTACTCGGGGTGACGCCGAAAACAATGAAGACCCTGTTGGAGCTGCATAGAAACAGGAGGAACAACAGAACGGGCAAGATGACCCTAATAAACAGGCCATTCCCAATGAACCGGATGATGATAGTTATCGTCCAGTCTCTGAAGATGAGGAGAGCCTCGGCAGCAAGAATTTCATCGTGCCTCCGGCACCACTAGAGCAGGAATGCTTCAAGCGCCAGCTAATAGCTACTGCCAGAAGCCTGAAGAAGAAGCAGCAATAGCTCCAGGCTGATCAAGACCTACTCATTGACAGGTGCACTGATGTCCTGGCAGCCGAAGAATATGGCCTCGAGCGCCCAATCAAGAGTTACCCAAAGCGCAAACTGCTACCCCAGTTCGATGAGGAGGCACCAGATCCCATACCTCCCTCACGCAATGCGGACCGACCACCCCGTGGTCGGGATAGTGTGGCGGACCGACCACGCCGAGGTCGGGATAAAATGACAACTAAGGCGAACAACAACCCGCCCCACTGCCTCGCAAAAACAGGGACAACATAGCTCGGTACCATACATACGACCTTCGGCAGGAGCTGGATAGTAGAGCAGGACACACCAGATCAATCTACGTATCGCGAGGACGCTTCCCGACTTGGGATGACGGCTACCTATTTGGACATGACAAACCTAGTCACACCCGGGCTGATAACCGCAGATGAACTTCATCAGAGGTGCACCATGACGCGGCCCAATATAGAGGCGCCGCACACCCACTCTGTTTCACGGATGAGGTGCTGGATCACGAATTCCCCGAGGGGTTCAAGTCCATCAATATTGAATCATACGGCGGAACAACCGACCCCGCAGTATGGATTGTGGACTTTATTCTCCACATCCACATGGCCTGTGGAGACAACCTCCATGCCATGTTGACACTGGCTAAAGCTCAAAGGGCCAGCTTGACACTGGCTAAATGGCCTGCCCAAAAATCCGTCGGCAGCTGGGAGGACTTGGAAGAAGCCTTCCTTGACAACTTCCAAGGTACATATGTCTGGCCACCCGATGTCGATGACTTAAGCCACATAGTTCAACAACCTGGAGAATCAGCTAGAAAATTCTGGACTAGGTTCCTAACCAAAAATAACCAGCCTGTTGACTGTCCGGATGCCAAAGCCCTAGCAGCCTTCAAACACAGCATCCGTGACGAATGGCTAGCACATCACCTTGGCCAAGAAAAGCCGAAGTCCATGCCAGCCCTTACGGTACCCATGACACACTTTTGCGCGGGTGAGGACAGCTGGCTGGCTCGTAGGAAAAACACAGCCAGTGACACAGGCCCCTCCGAGGCCAAGAACAACACCGGCAAGCTCCGGCGCAATAGACACAAACGCCGAAGCAATGGCGACAACACCGATGACACCATCGTTAATGCCGGATTCAGCGGATCCAAGTTCGGCCAGCGAAAGAAGCCCTTCAAAAGGAACAGTGAGGGACCATCCAGCCTGGATCGCATACTCGATCGTCCATGCTAGATACATGGTACCCCAGATAAACAAGCCAATCACACCAACAGAGACTGTTGGGTTTTCAAACAGGCTGGCAAGTTAAATGACGAAAACAAGGAAAAGTGATCGCAAAGTGAGGATGAGGACGAAGAGCCTCGGCAGCCGAACACCGGGGGGGGGGGGCAAAAGAAATTTCCCCCTCAAGTCAAAATGGTGAACATGATACACACTACACACATCTGCAAAAGGGAGCATAAGCGAGCACTCAGGGACGTCTACGCGGTAGAGCCAGTCGCCCCAAAGTTCAATCCGTGGTCGTCATTCCCGTTCACCTTCGATCGTCGAGATCACCCAACTAGTATCCGGCATGGCGGTTCAGCCGCACTGGTCCTAGACCCAATCATCAACGGATTTCACCTAACACGAGTCCTAATGGACGGTGGTAGCTGCCTCAACCTGCTCTATCAGGATACAGCGCGGAAGATGGGTATTAATCCCTCATGAATCAAACCAACAAAGACAACCTTTAAAGGAGTCATACCAGGCATAGAGGCCCGCTGTACGGGCTCAATCACGCTGGAGGTGGTCTTCGGTTCTCCGGACAACTTCCGGAGCAAAGAGTTTATCTTCGACATCGTACCCTTCCACAGTGGCTACCACGCACTGCTCGGACGAACTGTGTTTGCTAGGTTCAATGCAGTGCCACACGATGCTTATCTGAAGCTCAAGATGCCCGGTTCGCATGGCGTCATAACAGTCAATGGCAATACCGAACGCTCCCTCCAAACAAGCACACCGCCACCCTAGAAGTAGAGGTACAAAGCGGCCTTCTCAAGCAGCACCAGAGTACGGCTGCCGAGCCCCTGGACATCATTAAGAGGTTCCGGACTACACTAAAACAGGACAACGCGGCTTGTAAAGAGATTGACTAGCAATTTAGCCTCCGTCCCAGTGCCGATGAAGTAGTGGCATTCGTACCACGCGTACATAATTACACACTCAAAATTCCATGGACATCGACGGAGGCACAAGCCATCCCGGGATCTACAGTTCGGCTAGACCGATCGCGGACACACATATAACTTTACTATCTCCTTTTCTTTTTCTTCCAGGTTTCTCTTATGTGGGCCTCCTTCGATGGCCTGATTAATGGCCCTGTCAAAGGATAAACACACCGGATTGACACGGAGCACAGGCGTACATGGGAAGCCCTAGAGGATAACTAAACGATTACTCTATCCATTTTTAGGACCCACACGCAGCTTGCCTTTTGTCGCGGCATGTCAAATAGCCAGTTGCTTATTGCATTATTTCGTACTAATGCGCTTGGATGCATTAACCCAACTATAATGGAAACAGTTCATGACCCAAGGGCCCTAGATCCTATCTCTGTTCTCCCTCTATTTTCCTTTAAATTACTTATTTCCTAGCAACCATACACTTTGGTACGTTTCATATTTTCCAGCGGCTCCCCATCGCCCCACGATACGGCAACGAAGTCCGAACAATCCTTAAAGATATGCATTGGCTCTGAATCATGTCTTTGGTCAATAGTTGGGTTACCCGACTCCTGTGCTTGCTACCCTACGTTCCGCTAAATCGGCTAGGGTAGTAAAGGGAGAACTACTGCGATTGTGCCGTGGCCTTGACCAGATGAGCACCTCAGTAGAGAAAGCCGAAAACTGACTGTCATGATACGGCAGGAGCCGGTCAGCTGTTCGAGGGTTACAAATCGTTGGAGATTTTTTCCGCATTATGTGAAAGATCGGCACTTCCCGATCACATGCTGACAGCACCCTGGCTTGAACCAGGGGCTGCACCCATGCTTTATTATAAAACTCCTATGGCTAAGTGAGGGTGTTTAAGCTGTATAGTCTCATTGCCTTGTTCGTTGCGCTAAAGAACTCCTTCGAGGACCATATAATTGGATCAAGATTGTTTAGATTCCATCCCGAACACCTCCGTATTACCTACGTGAGGGCAGAAGTCGACGACTGGCCAACCCTCAGATTACATATAACACGGCCACACAGGAGGAAACAATTAAAAGCATAACAAAATTACATTACAAAACAAGCTTTGTTCTCATAATACAAGGCAAAGGCAACATGAATACATTTATTCAAATAAAATGTCCTGCGAACATTGTGCTGCCGCAAGGCCAGACCCCTCCAGGACATCCGTAAAATACCGTTCAGGTGTGCGGTGCTCCTTGCCCTCCGGTGGCCCTCTGGTCACCTCGATGGTGTCCATCTTCGCCCACCACATCTTGCAACGGGCAAAGGGCATGCACGCACCTTCAATGCAGACCGAGCACTTGATGACGTCCAGCCGAGGACAGGCGTTCACCATCCGCCTCATGAGTCCAAAGTAGCTGCTTGGCATAGCTTCGGCTGGCCACAGCCAGATTGTCAAATCCTTAATGTCTAGTTCGGCCACCCTATGCAGCTCCACCAGCTGTTTCAGCTGATCGGTAAAGGACACGGGATGGTCTGGCGCCGCATATTGCGACCAGAATAGCTTCTCCATAGAACCCCCTCCTTCGGCTCGATAGAACTCTGCGGCGTCTGATACACTACATGGTAAATCCGCAAAAGCCCCTGGGGAACTCTGAACCTAGGTTAGTGAAAGGTATTGCTTCTCCATACACTTGCTTTGCATCTTAAATGCCTTACCCGCCGTGATCTACATGGCCTCCTGGACCTCCCAGAGGGCGGCCTGGGCCTCATTCCATGCGGTCTCCGCGCTCTGACGAGCCTTGGTGAGTTCGGCCCCCCGAACCGACGCATCATGCTCCAAGGCTTCGCATTTCTTGACTGCATCCTGGAGCTCCTGCTGGACTTCTTGGACCCGGGCCTTGGACTTCTTACGGGAGGCTTGCTGCTGGACAACCTTCTCCTCTGCCTCGCCCAGGGCCTTCTTCACAGCCTCGACCTCGGTCGTGGCTCCTGCACATATTACGACACCGCGCTCAATATACAGCGCCTACTCCTTCTAAACACACAGCAAGTCATCACCCACCTTGCTTCTCCTGGAGCCGAACCCTAACCTCGCCGAGCTCATTCTCGGTCCGCTCCAGCCTCTACCTCAGCTCAGAGACTTCGGCAGCATGCGAGGTTGTGGTAAACAACGACGCCTGCTTATCCATCCATATTACGCTAGTTTCCTATAACAAAAGATTGATCCTCTGTCCGGTTCTTCTTGTCGAACACCGGATAGTGTCTCAGGGGCTACTGGCTACACGGGGTACTTCTCTTTCTTACCTCAAAACCTGTCAACAAGCTGCTGCAGGCTTCATTTAGGCCACTCTTGGCGGACTGAATCTTCTCAATCACCGCACCCATAAGGACACGGTGCTCGTCCACGACGGAGGCACCTCAAAGCGCCTCCATCAGGTTATCCGGCGCCCCTGGATGGACAGGGGCCACCGGTGGAAGTGGCGCACCCCCTCCTTTAGAGGAGGCTGCTCGCCTGACTCCGAAGCCATATGGGTCTCCGGAATCGTATTCGGTTGAGGGCCGAACTGGATACGGCCCTCTTCACTAGTCTCCATGGGGATTGGCTCCCCCATGTGTCCGGCAGTGGAGGTCTTGCCTTGTGGCGCCTCCCGGACAGCGTCCTGGGCTCCTCCCCGGTTCGGAGTGATCCTTCGGGATAACACTTCGGTGTTGTCCATGGCCCCAGGGGAATAAGTAGGTGGTGGCGACATGCTCGCCATCTCCGAGGAAGCCAACGAGCCTCTAGATGAGGATCGCTGGATAAGGTCGTGGGCTGGACTGCAATAGTATAATTAACTATGCCAAGATAACAAAGAGAAAGGGCCGGACGCGCGCATGAGTGAACCATGTCACTTACGATGCGGCCAGGGGCTTGGTGTGGGGGCGTCTTTCCGGACTACTATCAGCATCCCACGCGGTGTTGACCGTGGGGACGCTCTTCCCCTTCTTGGGTGTTTCCGCCTCCGGATGCGCAAAAGTCGCCCTCTTCTTCCTCTCCTCAGGGGGAGGGTTGCTGTCCTCCTCCTCCTCCTCTTCCTCGCCATTGTCCTCAGGGACGGAGGAATGAACTTCGTCGTCTTCGGACATCACGTCCAAAGTGCCCTTATGACGGGGGCCACTTTTGGCCCCCTTGGCCTTCTTCTCCGGCGCCTTTTAAGGCACCGGCACCAGCATCTTCGCTAGACGCGGGATGACCGGTTCTTCAGGCAACGGAGCCGGACACTGGATCCGCTTCGCCCTCTCCATCCAGTCCTGAAAAAGAAACAATAAAAGCTCAGGCATCATCCTCGAAACAAACAAGTGGAGAATGCATAGAAAAAGACATACCTCGCTGGCGAGGTGTTTACAGTCGTGACCACGGTCTGAATCCGTGGCTGGTGGTTTCTCGTTGCCCTTAAAGAGCAACTTCCATGTGCCTTCGTGAGTAGTCTCGAAGAGCCTCACCAGGGTCTGATGCTTCTTCGGGTTGAACTCCCACAGAGGGCGGCTTCGGCATTGGCACAGAAGGATCTGGCGAACTAGCATCACCTGGATCACGTCAACAAGCTTGACTTTCTTGGTCACCATGCTTTGAACGCACGTCTACAGCGCTATCACCTCGTCAGGGGAACCCCAGTCTGGACTCTTCTCCACCCAGGAGGTGAGTCGCATGGGAGCGCTGGAGCGGAACTCGGCAGCTGCGGCCCAGGTAGTGCCGCGAGGTTCTGTGATGTAGAACCACTGCTTCCGCACTCTGCATGCTGGCCATCCACCACCTTCAGCTTCACGTTGAAGACTTTGAGCCACAACCCGAAGTGGGGTTGGATACGAAGGAAACCCTCACACACGACGATAAACGCCGAGATGTTGAGGAAGGAATTCGGGGATAGATCATGAAAATCTATCCCGTAATAATACATCAGCCCGTGGACGAAAGGGTGGAGTGGAAACCCTTGCCCATGGAAGAAATGGGGGAGGAACACTACCCTCTCGGTGAGCTTCAGCGTGGGGACGACTTGTCCCTCGGTTGGCAGGCGGTGGATGATATCATTCGCCAAGTATCCGGCCGCCGGAAGCTCCGTAATGCTCTCCTCCTTGACGGAGGAGACCATCCACTTGCCCTCACCACCGGATCCATACATGGTTGCTTGAGTGGAATGGAGATGAGAACTTGGGCACTGGAGCTCGAGATTAGAAAGGCGGAGACAGAGAGAGGGCGTGAGAGAGGAAGAGGGAACCCTTATCCCCTTATAAAGGCAACGGATATTAAACGCCTCCTCACTCGCCTTAAGATTCGCCTATTCCCAAGGGTTGTATAAATGGCACAGTTGGGTTACCCATGCCCGCATTGATGAGAATCCCATGATAAGGGTACACAATCTCTGCTTTGACAAGACGTGCCAATGGCAACCGCGTCTCGGGACGTGGGGCGTCGAAATATGAAAACGGTTCAAAATTATGACCGGACAGACGTGATGTCATATTGTAAAACTATCAGCAGATTAGACTCGTGCAAAAATATATTCTCTCTGCGGTTGTGTATGGTGTGTGTGACAGGTCCGGATACTATCATCGCATCCGAAGACTAACTTGAAGTTCGGATAGAAGGGAACCCGCCTTGCAATGTCGAAGACAATCTGCGTGCCGGACTCCTCATCATTGAAGCCAGGTTCAGGGGCTACTGAGGGAGTCCTGGACTAAGGGGTCCTCTGGCGTCCGGCCTGTTATCCATGGGCCGGACTGGTGGGCTATGAAGACATGAAGGCCGAAGACTGTACCTGTGTTCGGATTGGACTCTCCTTGGCGTGGAAGGCAAGCGTGGCGACCGACTATGAAGATTCCTTCTTATGTAACCGACTCTATGTAAACCCTAGATCCCCTCGGTGTCTATATAAACCAGAGGGGTTAGTCCGGAAAGGATAGACTGATTGCCATAGTCATACAGGTTGGACTTCTAGGGTTTAGCCATTACGATCTCTTGGTAGATCAACTCTTGTAACACCCATATTCAACAATATCAATCAAGCAGGACGTAGGGTATTACCTCCATAGAGAGGGCCCGAACTTGGGTAAACATTGTGTCCCCTGTCTCCTGTTACCATCGATCCTATACGCACTGTTCGGGACCCCCTACTCGAGATCCGCCAGTTTTAACACCGACACTTACCATACCATGGGATCACTTGATCCCTCTTGGTACATCTTGTACGCTTCGTGTGTTGATCAACTTGACTCACTCTATGACTTAGTCTTGATCAACCTCTCACATGACCAATCTTTTGATAATTCCTTGAATAGCACCTTGGTCATCACATCCTATCCTTGAAACAAATGGACTTCAAGAAAAACCTATGGACAAACCCTTCAAATATAACTCAAGGAAACATTAGTCCATAGATATTGTCATCAATTACCAAAACCAAGCATGGGGGCACCGCATGTTCTTTCACTTATGATCATCAAACAGTGTTACTAAATCTAGTAAGAGATGAAAACCCTAAAAGAAGCTTTTGATGAGGTTTCTAATGGTAAAGTTCATAAATAAGTATTTGATAATCTTGCTGATGATGATCCTAGTAGTAAAAATGAAACCACTATCATGCACACAAAAGTATCTGAATAGGTAGTGGTGATATTATTGGAAGGGGTATTATTCAGGACTTCTTTACTTGTGTTGGTTCCTTACCTATGATAGGGGGATCTATTCTCGATGGAACCACTAGTTTTGCGGATGTTATATCATTACTCATAATAGAATTTGAAAGACAGTTTGTGCACATGCATCTTGCTATACAAAGAGTGTAACTATAATTCTCCAATATTCATGATCCTTCAGTTAAACATTTGGCTACAATATTTCTAGTTCATTAATTTGATCACTTAATGAAAGAGGCAAGAGAGATATCTACCTACTACAAAATAAGTAGTGAATGCCCACCTATAAAAGAAATCCTTTAAGATCAATTTGATATAAGAAGACTAAAATCTACGAATTACGCTGCATGTAATGAGAATCTTAGGAAAATGGTTCCCCAAGATGTTTTGTCACAGCCCCAGTTCAGGCTTTGCCTGCCTTGGGGGCTGATAAAACCTAGCAGCAAATGAAATTCAACTAGGGTCCAAATAAAATATTTTTCATTGAACCTGAATTGCCCTTCTAAATATGTTCATCATCTTTGCCTTGGTCTAGAACCTCTGACAAAAATGGTGCACATATTTCTAGGACATCATAGGGTCACTGAATTAAATCATACTCTATTTGCAATTGGGCATTTAAATGCTATATAATATTTTAAATGCTCAAATAATCATAAACTAAAATGTTTGGTGTTGGTTATATTCCAAACAGTGGCATTGAGCAGTTTCATGATTTTTGGATCTGTTTAAGTATTTTTAATAAAGCCCTAAAGACTACAAAATAATAGAAAACAGAACAAAATAAAATAGAATAGAACTCACCTGACTTACCTGGACAGCCCAATATGCAGCCACCTGGCCGGCCCAGCCCACCAGAGGGCAGAGCCGTCTTCTTCCTCCTGCCAGTAGGCAGAGGGAAAGCGTGGCGCGCGCGTGCATCCCCGGCCACCTCCTGTTTGCCTTCCCTCGACCTGATCCGCGTCTGGAAATGCCCGAGGCCCCTTCTCACTTTCCCCTCACTCTCTGCTCTCCCCCTAGCCCTCTAGCCCCCTTCCCCGACCTCACCAAAGAGCGCTGCCGTCCCTGCCGCTCGCTGTTGCCGTGGCCACTACCACTTTCTCGCCTCACCGACGTGTCCCTGAGCTCTGCCACGACCTCATTATCCTCCCCGCCGAGTCGAGCAACGCCGGACACCCTGAATCGACGTCCACGCCATCTTCTTCAACCTCGGCTCGCCGAGATCGACCCCGCCGCCTTGGCCGCTTTAGAGCTTCCCCGGGCCGGCTGAGCTCCTCATCTGGACCGATGTGAGCACGTGCCCCTAACCCCCCTCCTCTACGCCCCGGTTGCGCCCCCTAGCCACCATCTCCACCGAGCCCGAGCGCTCTGCTCCGCCGGTGACGCCGCCGTCATGGCCACAGCCACGCGGGCTCGAAACCGAGCGTGTCACTACATTTGCCACACTCCCAGGAGGCCGTAGCCCCTCTCCGCGCCCCTGTTGTGCATCCCAGCGCCGAACCCGAGCATGCCCGAACTCCGGCCGCCGCGCAATTCGCTGCCGCCGTTGACTTAGGCCACCAGAGCTGCTACTGCATGCACCCCTGGATGGGGGCGAGCGAGGGCTCCCCCCTAGTGCCCCCAGTGCGGCAAGCCGCAGCCTCTAGCGCCACTCCGGTGAGCTGCGCCGCGTCTGTGTGTCGCCGGCGACTAACCCCGGCGGCTGCCGACGTGGCCGTCATTAGGTTAGGGACAAATTAACCATATTAGTTAACACTAGTCACTCACTTTGGGGCCCAGTTTGTTAGTTTACTGGTTAACCAAAATAATTAGGCTAATTAGCAAACCAGTGGACCCAGGGGTCAGCTTTGACCTAGCTGACGTGTTCGTTGACCCGACCCCACCTGTTTGTGACTTAGGCAGCACTTGGTCACTGACTAGTGGGCCCCACTAGTCAGGTTTGACCTGGACGGCTCCTCTTGACCTGCTGTCGTCAGCATGACCCAATGGTGATCCAGTAATACATTTTCTGGATTTATTAATAATCAGTAAATTCCAGAAAATATCCAAAACTTTGAAAAATCATAGAAATTAATCTATAGCTCCAAATGAAATAATTTATATATGAAAAATTATCAGGAAAATCCAAAGAATCTGTTTATGCCATTTTCATGCATGTTTGAACAAGTTAACCTCATTGAATAGGACAATTCATGATTATGGAATAAATGGTAATTAGTTTTGGAGTTGGAATTTGCTATAGGTTTGAATTCCACTTCAATGAATATGACTAACTGTTGCACTAGGTTAATTCAGTACTTTAACATCACATATCATTCATATGAATGTGCATTGCATTGATTGTGGTTCCTTTTGTGTTTGTCGGTGGTTGTTCCCTCTTAGTAGACGATGTTTCCGACGACGTGATCGATGACACCGATGAAGAGATGTACTATCTTCAGAAGTGCCAGGCAAGCAAAACCCCCCTTATTCATTCTGATATAGTCCCACTCTCTCGCTCCTGCTCTCTTTTACTGCATTAGGACAACAACGTTTCAACTGTTACATGCTGCGGTAGCTGAACCCCTTTTCCTCTGCATGGCCTGTCATTGCCACAGTAAATAGATGAAACCCACTAGTATGAGTAGGAATTGTTTGAGCCCGGATGTGCCTACTCATTCATGCTTGTTTGTCATGCCTGCTACTGCTTAGAGTTGAGTCAGGTCTGATCCATCAGGGATGAATTGGAATGGTGTTGAACATGTCCTACTTTGTGTGAGCTAAGTGTATGAACACGATTTAGTAAAGGTAGCGGTGAGAGGCCATGTAGGAGTACATGGTGGGTTGTCTCATTGCAGCCGTCCTCAGGAACTGAGTTCTGTGTTTGGTGATCCATGAACAGTTACTACCACACATTGGAATGCTTAAGTGCCCCTCTCGACTTATTAATCAACCTGATCTCTGTCCAGGAGTTGCAACTAGTTTCTGGTGTTTGTAGGTAGTGTTAGTAGTCTACCAAGTGGCACCCGGTACAGGTGGGCTTGGGACAGACTAGGCACAGTGGCACGGTGTACCAAGTGGCACCCGGATGGTGGGCTTGGGAACCCTGCACACATCGTTTGGGGCCGTGAGCGACACCCCGGCCGTATCTCCTTGCGGATGGAACCCGAATAGGCGATAGACCTGGACTAGAGACTTGTTGGTTAGTCAGGTCATGGCCGACTCCCTCGCCCGGCTTCCGCTTGAAGTTTGCCGAGGTACATGACGTGTACAGGGTGATAAGTGGCGAGAGCGTGTGTGAAGAAGTACACCCCTGCAGGGTTATCATTATCTATTCGAATAGCCGGATTCCTCGGATATGGAAACTTGGACCCCTTGCATAGTTCATAGACAAGTGAAAGTGGATACTCTAAAATGTGCAAGATAAGAGTTAGTGCTATGGATGGCATTCTCGTAGGGAGACGGGAGCGGATCCGTAGTGGTGTATTGATATGGTGAATATGTGGACTTGTGTGCGCCACCTCAAAAGAGTTACTTGCAGTCGTAGTTCAGGATAGCCACCGAGTCAAAGCTGGCTTGCTGCAGTTAAACTCCACCACCCCCTTTATTGATACCGATGCATATGTAGATAGTTCTGATGTAAGTCTTGCTGGGTACATTTGTACTCACGTTTGTCTATTTTATATTTTGCAGAGAGACGTCAGTCTCGCTAGTAGTTCCATGTGGACTTCGACGTTTAGCTTGATGGAGGATCTGGTAGATAGTCAGGCTTCTCAGCCTTTTTCATTTGTAGATGTCTGTACTCAGACATGTTAAGCTTCCGCATGTGCTTTGACTTGCATGCTCTGAATGTTGGGTCATGAGACCCATGTTTGTAATATCTCGCTCCTCGGAGCCTAATGAATAAATACTTGAGTCGTAGAGTTATGTTGTGATGCCATGTTGTATTTACACATATCGAGCATATTGTGTGTATGATTGAAATGCTTGGTATGTGTGGGATCCGACAACCTAGTTGTTTATCCTTGGTAGCCTCTCTTATGGGGAAATGTAGTCTTGTGCTTCCATGAGCCATAGTAGTCCACTACTGCTCTGGAACACTTGACTGGCCGGCATGTGATTCACTTCGTTCCTGTGTCTGTCCCTTCGGGGAAATGTCACGCGGTGACATCCGGAGTCCTGCCTAGCCTGCTACAGCCCGGGTTCCCCGGAGTCCTGTTAGCCCAGTGCTACAGCCCGGATTCCCACGCTCTTGAGCGACATGCTCGATGTGATTCATGTATGCTTGTCCCCATAGGTCTGTGCCGCTTTGGGTCCACGACTAGCCATGTCGGCCCGGGGTTCTCTGTCATATGGATGCTAGCGACACTATCATATACGTGAGCCAAAAGGCGCAAACGGTCCCGGGCCATGGTAAGGCGACACCCGCGGTAATACCGTGCATGAGGCCGCAAAGTGATATGAGGTGTTACTGGCTAGATCGATGTGACTTGGAATCAGGGTCCTGACATGTTTTGATTGAAAAATTTTCTGAAAACAATGATAATTTTTTATAGAAAATTTGGGAACTAGGTTGTGGACTTAAAGAACAATATGAGAATAACCTCCTCCTCCGAAACTTGATCTCACGAATCCCTATCCTATCAAATTTAGCCCATTCAATTATTTTTGCTTGCCTATTAGAAAACTTGATGGTGAGAGAAGGGAATATGCGATGAACATGAATGATCTCCCTTATGGTTATAATAATACATGAAACTATGCATTATGCCTAGCTAGGGGCATAAAACAATAGTGCTTGTTGGGAGGCAACCCAATATTTATCTTATTTGCAATTTTATGTCCTGTTTTTGTGTGATTACATGATTATTGCTACTATAATGATTGTGTTTTTATCTTTTAGTTAGTGTTTGTTCCAACTAAAGCCTTTGGGATGATTTGGTTATAGTTGAATTGATTCTGTGCAAAAACAGAAACTTTTGCGCCCAATGTAGGAATTTATTCTTTTTCCTAGCATGTGATCTTGGTCTGAACTTTTTACACAACATTATGTCGGATGTGGGGTTCTGGCAAACCCTTGAGGTTCAAACATTGGGGTGTGCAAAGTCTTTTCCTCCCACCGATCTACGGCCTAGCTCGTTAAGATCTCGCGGACGAACTCAACAAACTCGCAACATGGAAAGACACAAGATTTATACTGGTTCGGGCCACCGCTGTGGCGTAATACGCTACTCCAGTGTGGTGGTGGTGGATTGCCTCTTGGGGCGATGATGAAGAATACAATGGGAAGAATAACCTCCTGAGGTTGAGGTGTTCTTGTGCTTGGCTAACTTGTGAGGGTGAGAGTGATCTCGGATCTCTCTCCCTGCCTATGGTGGTGGCTAGTCCTCCTTATAGAGGCCCTCGTCCTCCTCCCAAATCTTGAGCAGGAAGGGAGCCAACAATGGCGGGCCAATTTGAAGGGGGAAAGCTAGTACAAGCTATCCTGACAAAAGTGGTCTTCGCCTGCCAAAGGCTCTGGTGGTGACGCTGTCTTGGGCTCCACGGTGACTTCCATCTTGCCGTCCTTCTGGTCTTGGTCTTGTTGCACCACAATGGCAACCTTTGCCTGATGCCTCGGTACTCCTTGTGCTGGTTCCCTTAGCACCAAAGAGGAAACGAGGACGCTATGCGCGCTGGCGCCCGCCTAGCCCCCGCCTGGTGTTGATCGTCATGTTTCACGTCACGAGAGCCTCGTGAGGTTCGCCTTGCCTTGATATCTCCGCTCCTCGTGAGCCTACCTGATTAGGCCGCTCCAGAGGAGGTCTTGTGTCGTCCGCTTCACGAGGCTTGGTCCCTCGCGAGGGTCTTGGATGCCTTGTTGATGAAGGTGGGCCGTACGACCTACTAGCTCAGCCACGCCGAGGGCCGCAGGCAGGCAAGCCTGGGGACCCTCATTCCCAGGATGCCGACAGTAGCCTCCGGGCCCAAGGTGCGCTCGGGCTTGGCTTCACGGTGAAGCCAAGTGTCAAGTACTAAGCACCGCGGGCCCCAAAAGCCTGCGGCCTCGGTTGACGTTGGCGGATGATAGGATGCGGCGTCTCCACTTCCCCATGCTGCCTTGGCAACTGCACAACTTGACGAGTCCCTGTGACATGCAAGGAAAACCATCATTACCTGCGATCGTGGGAGTTGTCGATTGGCCTTCTCTTGCTATAAATGGGGAGGGGGCTGAGCCCCCATTGCCCGTCTCTTCCTGCCTTGCCCCCGTCTTCTTCCTCGCTCCATTGCTCGCTGTGCCACCAATGGCGCCACAAAGGAAGTTCTCCGCCGCTGAGAAGGAAAGGCCCCTCGCGAGGGGCCCGGCTCGCCAGCACCCAAGCGCGGACGTGGCCTTCCGTGCAAGCATGCCACGTCCCCTGGCGCAGCCCATTGTCGGAGCAGCGCCACAGCAGGCGGAGGGGGTCGCCCCAGCAATGGCGATCCAGTTGATGAGGGGAGGCATGCTTTGGTGGCGCCCCCGTCAAATTTTCCACACGGTGGAGGTGTCGCCGGAGTTTGTCGTCTGGTCGGAGAATTCGGCCGGAAACTGGCTCCAACTTCCGTGCTTCTTCGCCAAGGAGCTGCCGGCCTCTGGTCCAGGCGGACTCTGGCTTTAGGCGGATGGTTGCTGCAGCAAGGCCTCTTGGGTTGCAGTAGCAACTTCCGCCACGGGCAACGTAGCCCTGGCCCATGGTTGGCAGACGTTCGCCCGCGTGCGTGGCTTGGGCCGGCAGTGCGCCCTCCACTTCAGGTACGACGGCGAATCAACCCTCTACGTGAGGGTGTTTGGGGAAGATGGTCGCCACGCCGGGTGCTGCCCCGAGGCGAACGATGGTTAGGAGGTGCTTGGTCTCGGGGACGGTCACGACGAGGATGAGGGCGAGCCTACCCTTGGGGGCGGCTGTGTCTTGTCCAGCTATGGCGGCTCTTCCTCCGGTGACAGCTCCAGCAGTAGTGGCCACGACCAACCGCCGTGTAGCCGCGCCCGCTTTGAAGGGGGCAGTGGGTCATCTCGTCGCCGCCCCTCCATGAAGTGTGAAGAAGGATCCGGCTAGGCTCGGGGTGCCGCTAGGGGTCTGCCTCCGCAGATTGCCGCAATGCTGCTTTTGTTTTATTCTTTTTCCTGCATCAAGAATGTAACCAGTTTGGGCCCAGGGGGCGTGTATCGAACTATGGTTCCTCGGTTGTGGCACCGTGCGTGTTGTGTCATTATTTTGTGCAAAGATAACTTAACCTG
The DNA here is from genome assembly GCF_056163025.1 of Triticum urartu. Lineage (NCBI taxonomy): Eukaryota > Viridiplantae > Streptophyta > Magnoliopsida > Poales > Poaceae > Triticum > Triticum urartu. The sequence continues at coordinate 348,425,758 of NC_141875.1, forward strand.
GTATATCCTGGATGCCCTCTTCCTCACAAGGCGCTCATTTCCTCGCGTCCATCTTGCCTTGGTGGCCTGCATTTGCTCGGGAACTGCAAAAGCTCGTTAGGAAGCGCATTAAAAGATTTGCCGTTCGCCCTGGCCCTGACCTGGCGCCTTGTATCGCGGTACCCGAGGGGCACGGACTAGGAGGGGCACGCCAGCTTTTGGGCTTGAACGAGGGTGGCTCGTGAGAAGGCAGAGAAGCGAGAAAATGCTCGCGAAGGCACCAGCCCAGCCCCCTCGCGAGGCATGCGAGAGAGAGAACACGAGCTAACCCGAGCCAGAAAAACGCAGTGAGAGGCGAGGGATTCAACTCAGCAAGGAATGCCAAAAGCAAATTTTGATCAAGGAAAAGGAAGCAAAATACGGAAAGCAAATGAAAAGCCGTGTCCGGCACCTAATATAGTCTTCAAGTCTTCTCACCAGCGCGGAGCTAAGTGCTGCCACTAGGCGTGGGCAGGAACCCCAAGGCCTGAGGCTGGCACCCCTGACACTCTGGGGCGTGTACAGCCCCAACTCATTATTACGTGAGAGTGTCACGGGCGGTGATTCTTCACAAGCTCTGGGCCTTTCTTCTCAGGCTCTGGGCCTTGCTTCACAGGCCCCTGGCCTTGCTTCACAGGCTCTGGGCCTTGCTTCATAGGCTCTGGGCCTTGCTTCACAGGCTCTGGGCCTTGCTTTATGGATAAAACTTCCGGAGGTGCTGGATGTTCCAGGCATTTTGGACTGGTACTCCATCTTGTGTCTCCAGGCGCATGGCGCCAGGCCTGGAGATGTGGACGACCTTGAACGGGCCCTCCCACACTGGTGAAAGCTTATGATGCCCTTCCCTGGAGAGGAACCTACTCAGGACTAGGTCTCCAGTCTCGAGCGTCCTGGAGCAGATGTTGCGGCAGTGGTATCGCCGCAGTGCTTGCTGGTACCTTGCCGCCCACGGTGCAGCTTCGCGGCGATGTTCCTCCACTAACACGAGGTCCATCCCCCGCGTGGCGTCCTGCTGTGTTTCGTCGAACGCCAGGAAACGTGCGGAGCGATGCTTGACCTTGTGAGGGAGGACCGCTTCGGCTCCGTAGACGAGGAAGAATGGAGTTTCTCCCGTTGGCTTGGTGGCGGTGGTCCGGATGGACCACAGTACCGACTGGAGCTCGTCGTGCCAGCCCCTGCCGCAGGCCTCCAGCTTCTTCTTGAAGGTCCTGGTCTTGAGGCCCGTCAGGACCTCCGCGTTAGCACATTCGGCCTGACCATTGCTCCTGGGGTGGGCCACCGAAGCGTAGCAAATCTGCGTTCCATGGTTAGCACAGTAGGTTTTGAAGAGGCTGCTAGTAAACTGTGAACCGTTATCTGTGATTATGCGGTTGGGGACCCCGAAGCGGCTCACGAGGCCCCTGATGAACTTGACAGCAGAGCCGGCTGGGATGGTACGGACGGCTTCCACTTCCGCCCACTTGGTGAACTTGTCGATGGTGACGTAGAGGTAACAGTAGCCCTCTAGCGCCCGAGGGAACGGGCCTAGGATATCCAGCCCCCAGACTGCGAACAACTATGTGAGCGGGATAGTTTGAAGGCCCTAGCTGGTTGATGGATTTGCTTGGCGTGGAATTGGCAAGCTTCGCAAGACTTCACCAGCTCGGCTGCGTCGTTGAGTGCTGTAGGCCAGTAGAATCCACTTTGGGGCTGGAAACCAAACATCGTTAGACACATTTTTTGTGGCAGACACACTTTGGGGCTGTTTGGTTTGTGACTAACTTTGCCAATGCTTGCCACACCTAAGGTTAGGCAAATTTGACTAACTTAGGTGAGTGTTTGGTTCAACCCACACCTTAGGCAAGCCACACTTGAGCCCCACATGGCATACACACAAAAAGTGTGGCAAGTTTCCCTTAGGCTTGCCAACTAAGGTGTGTATGCCATGTGGGGCCCAAGTGTGGCTTGCCTAAGGTGTGGCTTGAACCAAACACTCACATAAGTTGGTCAAACTTGCCTAACCTTAGTTGTGGCAATCTTTGTCTAAGTTAGTCACAAACCAAACAGCCTCTAACTTTAGGTAAGGTTGGCAAAAATGTGTGGCAAAGTGTGGCAATGTTAGGCCTAGAACCAAACAGCCCCTTTGCCTAAGCTAAGTCATGGCAAAGTTAGTCATGAATGAAGTTCAACCATGGAGTCTTCTAGATTCTACATGTGGCAGAATCTGGTGGATTATAGATGATATCCAACAGCCAGTAGTGCTCGGATTTGCCATCTTTGTACCGTCGGATTGGCTTCATCCAACCACCAACTTTCAAAGTTATTCACACACTATATAGGGGGTATAGATATAGATGTTCCGGCCTGTTGCAATGGATCCAAAGTATATCTATTTTGTGGAGTGCACTCTAAACACATTATCTATTTATTTTTCTCTAACCTTTCGTAGCCATGCAACCAAGCCACATAAGCTTCATGGGTGCCCCCCACATCATATTATTCATACTACGTTGACTGAAAAAAGATAAATCACCCAAAACAAGATCTTCCCGTTCTTTGTTCCTATGATGTTGTGCCGTGCATGTACCTACTAGTTGTATAGTGGTAGTACTAGTTGTATTGTACAAACTTGGTACTAATAGGAGTAGAGTAGTACGGAATGCTCCTAATCTATCAACGAGCCCAATCTGACACCAAATTTCTTGGCTTCCGTGCTACAACTAGATCTTCCCCGTGTTTTTGTTTTCCAACCTAGCGGCGGGTGGGGCGTGGTTTGCCAATAGTCGGTTTGCTCAATGACGGTCCCACATGAAAGTGAAAATGCTAGGCAACATGCCTTCCCTAAGCTATCTGTCGTGCCGGACGGGCCATGGAGTAGTCCCGGGCGTGTGTGGCGGAGTGCGACGCGAACGCGGCATGCCTTTTCCTTTTACTAACAATGTGCCCGTGCGTTGCGACCGATCCAAAGTAGTATAATTGTAGTACTTGTTCACAAACTTGAAAGAAATCACTCTTGTTTTGATATACTCCTAATATATTACTCCCCTCGTTCCTAAATATTTGTCTTTTTAGAGATTTCAAATGGACTATCACATCCGGATTATATAAACATATTTTGAAGTGTAGATTCACTCATTTTGCTCCATATGTAGTCACTTACTGAAATCTCTAGAAAGAAAAATATTTAGGAATGAAGGGAGTACTTTTCACTCAAAATATATTTCTCAGGCTGTTTTGATGAGGTGAGGGAGGGATGTGGTTGCTTTGAAGATAATAAGGGGTTTTCTGCAAATTCGAGCAGAGAAGTGGGCTATTGTTGCAAAAATGCCACAACTTACCTCACAGCTGTTAGATGCAGATCTAATGGTCAGAAACGATGGATGGCATACACACCACCATCACCAACTGAGTCTTTTATAGGAGTAGGAGTAGTGAAACATGTATAAATTGTAACATTTTGGTTCTGCTCCTTGGCATGATCGATAGATAGAAATAACGATTGGAAACGCTAGGGAGGGGCTATTTCTGCCAGATAAGTAGGGTACGTAGTAGCTAGGTTGGCGCATCGTCGGTTTGGTCACACGCGGTCTGACATGTTCTAGTGTTTCTAGCAAGATGCCCGCGCATTGCACGAAGTTGATGGAAAAGGTAAGCACAACTTATAAATTACGGATGGAGTACTAGTTAAAGTGATGCATATAATTAAGCAAAGGGATCGCACATGTCGGTATTGACTAGAACGAGAATGCAACAACACAATAAGAATTAAGGCCATGATGATGATGCGATTGCAGTGGTGGTTACAGAAGGCAAGAAGAAAGATGCATCCATCAACGTACAACCTCCTCCTCCTCCTCAACTTAGTGCGCCGGGCCACCGACCGGCGGCTAAGGAGCGGCGGCTTTTGTGGCGAGGTCGAGGTGCTTCTCAGCAAAGGCATCCAAGGCTTCCCGCCAGTTGAGGAACGCCAACGTCGTAGCATCCTTACTGGCCTTGTAGATACATATGTACATGATTTTCTCGTACACGTGGATGTGTAGGTCAACGAGTTCTTGCAGGGCGAGGCGCCTCGCGACGAGTGCCACCTCCAGGTGGACATTTTTCATGGCGTCGGCGGGCAGTCGCAGGGCCACCAGTGCTTGAAAGAGGTTCCGGCCATGGAGGCCGATTATGGTGGCAGGCAATAAGGAGCCTGGGCATGCGGGCTGGAGGAGTATGACGATGTCATCCATGAGATTCTTGAGGTTAGTGAACTTGGTGGTGGCAACGATCATCTGGTCCAACTGAGAGTCGTAGTTGGCATCGACGGCGGCCATCCACCAGCCGGTCGCCAACACTGTCTGGAGACGATCCTCGGCGCCATGCCGCAGGCCAGTGTCGTGGACCATCTGGCACAGCCGTTGGCCGCTCGTGTGCATCACCGCCATGGGTCTGGAGCGAGGACTTTTGCACGTAGTGTAGGTGCTTAGCCAAATGCTTAGGTGCATACAATGTGGTAGATGCATTGGAATGGAGGGGCGCCTTTATATGAGGGCAAACTGCGTTGCATTCACATCGTGCAACCTCTTTTCCCGGTCCTCCTCCCATTACTTCCCTCATGCATTAATTGAAGGAGGATGCATTGGCCGTTCAACATTTCGGGAACTGCTACTCCCTCCCTCGTCTACATTAAAGCTGTATCAGGAACTGCGCCGCCCGTTATCAAATCGAATAGTACTGCACCGCCCGCTGCATGCCCGGCTGCACACGCCTCCTCGCCTCCATTAAACCCACATGCAAACCGAGAAACCTACTCCCACCACACATCCGTTCACGAGCGCGCCAGAATTAAATGCAACACCGGCCAAGCTCCTCCCGCTCGCCCTTAGTTTAAACGAGGCAAGACGCCGGCCAAACTCCTACCGTCCGCCCTCTATTTACACAAGGCTAGACAGACAGCGGGCAAGAATCGCACCCCTCCACCGCTCCCCCATCTCCTCCTTCACCATTTTCTCCACTCTTCCGATGGCTTACGAGGAGCCGTTCTCCAGCATATTACCCGGTTGGGTGGGCGGCCGAGCCCTCCGGATACGGGCGAGGCAAATCGGTGCTTCGCCAACCTCGCTTGGCCTGACAGAGCCAATTCCCGCCCCAAGCAGGCGCGTGGTTCAGCAATTCGCCGCTCTAGTTTAGCTCGGTGAGGAGTGGCGAGTTGCTCCACGCCGACACGGCGGCAAGCACACCAGTACCGGCGTCGTCACTGCCGCGTCGTACCGCGCCACCAGCGTCTGTGGGCGCGCCTCCCGTGCCCGCGGCAGCGCCATGCAGGCAGAGACAGAAGCCGGCTACGTGGAGAGCGACGAGTCAATGGCCAGCTTCTCCATGTCCGCCGGCATCATCGAGGAGAAGTAGAACACGGGAGGCCGCCGCCACTTGGGTCCCATGAAGGCCACCGCGAGGCGACGACTGCGCATTCAGGTGGTTTCTTTGCTGCTTCGTCTCTTCCCAGGACCTTCGTCGACTCTGCAAGTGTCTGCCGGACATGAGGAAGACAAAGGGATCCGCGAGCGGCCATTTAGATTATGTACTCCCTCTCCAGCTGGCGGGAAATATTTGTTCTAAGAATGGATAAATCATATGTATCTATAACTAAAATAAGTCTAGATACATCCATTTCTAGGACAAGTATTTCCAGATGGAGGGAGTATTAATTATACCAAGAGAGCCTGATTGGCACCGCTTAGTTCATGTAAATGTAATGAAATCCATCATGTTTATATGAAGATCCGACCTTTTTATACGAAATCCTTCATGCTTATATGAAATCAGTCTGTGTTTGCATGAATTTCATCTGGTTGGTTAGAGTTGTGAAAATGTATGCTGCTGGGGTTTGATGTCGTCCTCCGTGGAAGGAAGCGGGAGGAAATTTTCCGTCTATCGTTGGAGATGCTATTATGCTAGAAATAATAGAGTGACATCCAATCCATTTGAGTTAATTGCGTGTATGATTGTTCCTCTATAAAAAGTTAATTGCATGTACATTGTACACGTGACTTGCAGGGTGGCTTACAGCTTTGTATAGAAAGTTAAAAGGAAACAAGTCCATCTGTAATCTTGTATTCTAAGTACTCTGTGGGTTCCACTATCAGTACAGTAGCGAAAGAAGTATATACTCCCTCCGTCCCCAAATTCTTGTCTTAAATTTGTCTAAATACGGATGTATCAAGTCACGTTTTAGTATTAGATACATCCGTATCTAGACTAATCTAAGAAAAGAATTTTGGGACGGAGGGAGTATTAAATAAGTAGTATATAATATAAAAATCTAAAGTTAAAGACAGAATTCGAACTCATGTCATCGCATTGCGAGCATCCGGCGCTAACTAGTCCAACACATTTTTGTTGTAGACCATGCTGGAGATATATCTCCATGTCTACTCTTATACTCCATCCATTCCTAAATACTCCCTCCGTTCCCAAATATAAGACCTTTTAGGGATTCCACTATAGACTATACACAGAGCAAAATGAGTGAATCTACACTCTAAAGTATGTCTATATACATCCGTATGTATTTTATAGTAGAATCTCTAAAAGGTCTTATATTTAGGAACGGAGGGAGTATTTGTCTTTTTCAGATTTCAAGTTGACTACCACATACGGATGTGTATGTACACATATTTTAGAGTGTAGATTCACTCATTTTGCTCCATATGTAGTCACTTGTTGAAATCTCTAAAAAGACATATATTTAGGAATAGAGGGAGTAGAAAACAGAGTTGGTGATGATGGTGTGCATGCCATCCTGCAATATAGGCCGTCGGATTTATATCTAATGAATAAGAAGGAAACTATGGAAATTTTGCAAAAATATACCGACACCCCTCTCCATGTTTGCAAATACGGCCTTCCCTCGTTCATCTTTTTCTCTCACAAGATAAACTACTCATACAAATGCATCTTGATGTTCCATGCAACGCATGGGCATCTAGCTAGTTTCTTTTAAAATAGTTACTGCGATAATTGGGTTGAAGTGATATAATTTATGTCTACCCCGAATGATTTCAGATTCACTAGTAGTAACAAAGAAAAGGTTGCCTTGTTAATTAACAGAAAATAGGGTGAAAACTATCACATGAGGCCGGTAAAAATGAGGCACACTGGGTTCAGCGTCATCATCATTACAGTTTTGCGCGCGCGAGAAGTCTACATATCGAGGGGGCTACTGAGCGAGGCACAGAGACACAATGTTCGAGAGAGAAACCAATTGACAGATTACGATCAAATCGAGTTGTCACCCTTTTACTGTCATTGTTGGGGTGTCGGGGGGAGGGGGAGGGAGTGAAAGATGTATCAAGAGTGTGCGCGATAGGCATAGAGGCCAACTAGTGAGTATGTGCATGTGTGTTTGAAAGAGAAGTAGATAGATTACTATCAAGATCGAGGTGCCACCCTACTCCTTCGGTGTAGGGTAGTGTGTGTGCGTGTGTCTGTGTGTTTGAGAGAGAAGCCTCTCGATAGATTAGAATCAAGATCGAGGTGTCACCCTACTCCTTCGGTGTTGGGAAGTGTGTGTGTGGTTGTGTGGGTGTGGGTGTGTGTGTCCGGGGGGGCAGTGACACTTACATATCTCTAATCTTATAAAAAATAAAGTTGGTGATGATGGTGTTCCTGCCATCCTACAATATAGGCCATCCGATTTATATCTGACGGATAGGAAGGAAACTATGGCAATTTTGCAAAAAGATACCCACACCCCTCTCCGCATTTGCAAATAAGGCATTCGCTCGTTCATCCTTTTCTCCCACAAGATAAACTACTCATACAAATGCATCTTGATGTTCCGTGCAACGCATGGGCATCTTGCTAGTAGGGAGAAGGAGTTTGTGTGACACATATCTAGCTATATTAAGGGATAGGTAGATAGCATGTGTGCGAGGCATACTTAAAGCATCACGAAGATAAACAAAACGATGTGCAGGAAAATGCAAGCGCGCGCGTGTGTGTGTGTGTGTGAGAGAGAGAGAGAGCGAAATCTCAAAAGAAAAGGTGCTCTGCTGGAATCCCATTGTATGTATTCATATGGTTCCGGAACTCGAGTTAACCTTAGGCATATGTGTGAGAGACATTATTATACTTTGAGACATTAGTGGCAGTGGGTGGGCGGAATTAAAGGGGTGGGCATGTTCGACAGAGAGAGTGTTTGTGTTTCTGTGTGAGAGACTTGTAGGATGGGGTAGAAAGACGAATTCTAACCTTGACGGAGGGAGAGAAATACATGAAGTGCGCATGTCTGATTCCGATGCCCATAGGGAAATGAGATATGTATGCGTGTGAGAGAGATCGCACAATTCATACACGTATCACTATCTAGCGATCGTGGATGTGCATCACTTGAACATAAATCAATATCTACTTCGTATCGTGGCCAAAGGTATAATATCGATACAACGCTATAAAGATTGGACATTCACGTATCACATTTTTTTCTATTGAAATAAACCTTTTCAGTTGTGCATGCCAAAGTTACAGTGATGCTTCTTCAAACAACCAATGTAGCTATCATGTACATGCACCATTGTTACTCTTTCATTCAAAATCATTACTCTTGGATGATTTAAGGTTCTATTATGAAGTAATATATGTAATATTCATATATGAATTCTACGGGTACGCAATTTATGAAATGGAGGCTATGTAATCATATGAGGTAACACTTTTAAGTAGCGGACTACAATATCCATTTCTTTTTGTGCGCCTCTACACTAACACGTCAATGCATTATGTTTAAAGTAAATAACCAATTGCAATAAATTATCTATTTACACGAGAAATACATAGGTTGAGCGTTTGATCCCTTTTTTGTGAACGCGCCACTACACCCGTAGGATTGGCCGCGCCCGTGTGAACGTCCAAGTTATCGGCGCATCATCCTGAGTTATTGTCTTTTTTTGGGGTGGAGTTCACACCAGTTATTAACTACTGACGCGTGCCCTGTGTACACAGTCTCGCATGACCTTCCCGCTAGCATGGTCCAAAATTAGTTGAAACTGGATACGAACGATCCCATGGGCGGCAAAATCTCCCGCCTCCTTCTAAAATTTCCGCCACCTTAGTCCTTAGCATGCGAAATTCCCCTTTTGTCCTTGGTGCACGGAGACCAACAGTTACAATACCACCCTCATCTACATAATAGGTTAGGGCTGCTTTGGTAACTTACGGTTCCCCCCACTACATGGCACCCCCATTTCCTCTCCCCTCCCGTAAAAACGACTAACTCCGCAGCACCAGAGCATCTTAAATCACGCCGTCCGTACTTCATAGGCCTTTGTCCCCTCCCCTCTCGAAACCCTAGAATACACATCCACCGGTGTACCAGATCCCATTCACTGCCAGCGGCATTCACCTCGCCGGATCTGCTTCTGCGGCCGCATCTACCCCTCCCACCTCCCCTAGAAACTAGTAGACTGCTCATCCACCACTGTACCACAGCCCATTCAGTGCCGACCTTGTCCACGACGCCAGATCTGCTTCGCCGGTACTCTCGTCAACCGCAGCGCATCTGTAGTGGCTCATTCATACTCCCCACCAGAGACGCTTCGTCCACACACCCCGGAGCTGCCCCACCGACGCCCCCATCGACGGCCTTTGATCCTCTTCGCCGACACCTTCCTCAACCCTACTGAAGCCGCTTCGTCGACACCATCGTCAACCCCACCGGAGTAGCTTCGCCTATACCATTCTCAACCCTACCGGGGCCGCTTTGCCAACTCACAAGTCCATGGCCTCAGATCCGCTTCCTCACACCCTCATCCAACCTACCGGAGCAGCATCAGCTACGCCCTCGTCCACGGCCACAGATCCGCTTCGCCCACACCGTAGTCCACCCTACCAGAGCCGCTCCACAAACACCCTACTTGACGGTTCTAGATCTCCTTACCGGACCCCGACAGCCAGCGCAGCGTCATCACCTTTAACGTTTCTAACCTGATTCCCACCGTCTAGCAAGATGCCAAGCACCCGCCACGGCCTAGGTACTTGTCACCTTTAAACCCGTCCTACATCACCTGCCCGATGTACTTCAAATATATTAACAGGTCACTGTTACCTGTTATGCAGCTAGCTAAAACTACAAGGACGATGTTTCTTCTGGATCTAACAGCTTGGCCAACCAAGATCCTGGACTAAGGCATTGCTATGGTCTTGTAAGTGTCTCTCTCTCTCTTGTATTGTTCTGTGCCTGTCAGCGTGCTTTGCTAGGATTTTCGACCAGTAATCCCTTTGTGCAGACAATGATTTCTACTATTGGCTGCTAAATTAGATATGTAGATGTCATACATGATACTACCTCGTACCTCCGTTCCTAAATATAAGTCTTTCTAGAGATTCCACTATAAGCTACATACAGAGCAAAATGAGTGAATCTACACTCGAAAATGCATCTATATACATCTGTATGTGGTCCATACTGGAATCTCTACAAAGACATATATTTAGGAACAGAGGCAGTACATTACACAAAATCATAGGTGGCATGTAGGAATTCCAGTGCACTACATTAGGCTCCCTTGGAGTGCCTGCTAGTCCAGCACACAGAGTCATGGCTAGTTTATGCTACACACACAATCATTAATTGGGGGTTTAAATATGCGCAAGGGATATGCAATGTATTATCATGTAGAGATGTCTGAAATTAGCTGTGTCAACTTGCAAATAGGGTTACACAATGAGAAAGTACAAGATGTATGTGGCAATTTCATGGAACATCGCAAAAAAGGAGAGGCAGCGGTGAGCCTATACATTGTGCTATGGTACGCCACTCCTCTATTGCAATCATCGTGACATGTTATTTGTATGCCAGTTCTATTGGCCAAGTGTCTTAGGGACAGTTATCACGAGTTATCCTAATAAAATAAGCACCTGTGAATATAAGCTCCATGTAATAAGCCAACCAGTTCTTTTCATTGCGTTTTCAGCTTATCTTTAGTATAATCAGTGAAAAGTCTAGATTGCATTATATTTTTTCATTTTTCTACCCATATGAAAATTAATTTCACTTGCAAACATCACAAATTGAACCCAGTGTAGTAATTAATATGATAGGAAAACCGACCATCACTATTTGCTCAAAATGCAAATACAAAGATACCATCTACTTGGCACAATCTACTTTGGTCAATGTTTTCCATAGAGATCCCATTGCCTAATTTAAACGAAGAATGCATGACCCACATTTAAATGAAGAACAATTATTTATTGAAATTCGATGGTCCACGTGGCTGGTTATTATCATATAGCAACACCACCTGAAACCATCATATAGCAGCAGCAAGTCATCATACAGCAGCAGCAGTGTGCAATTCATCATATACCAGCAGCAGCTCATAGCAATTCATCATATAGCAGCAACAAGAGCAGCTCATAGCAATTCATCATAAAGCAGCAGCAGGAGCAGCTCATAGCAATTCATCATATAGCAGCAACAGGAGCAGCTCATAGCAATTCATCATATAGCAGCAACAGGAGCAGCTCATAGCAATTCATCATATAGCAGCAGCAGGAGCAGCTCATAGCAATTCATCATATAGCATCAGCAGGAGCAGCTCATAGCAATTCATCATACAGCAACAGCAGGAGCAGCTTATAACAACTCATCATATAGCAGCAGCAGCTCATAGCAATTCATCATATAACAGCAGCAGCTCATAGCAATTCATCATATAGCAGCAGCAGGAGTAGCTCATAGCAATGCATCATATAGCAGCAGCTCATAGCAATTCATTGTATAGTGGATCATAATGAAAATTTGCCAAAAAATCAGAGGAGATCCTCACCTTGTTGGATGAGCTCATCCTTCAACAGCACCTCAATGCCACGGCCTGGGAGGTGGGGAGGGGGAATAAGGTGCCTTCTGCCGTAGTGTGGCATCAGCCGTAGTTGTGCAGCGCCTGCCAGAGTAGTGCGTTGGACGAACCATAGTGGAGCAGCTGCTGGAGACCATGAGATGAGGGGCGGCACCAGAGGGAGGAACAGCCAGGGAGATTTGCCCCTACCTGCCGGCCATGTAGCCTAGCTGGACAGAGCATCATCGAGGACCAGGCAAGATGGGACTAGTGGCGACGGCTCGCTGGAGGAACCCTAGTGCTGCAGGTAGGGGATCGAGGTAGAGGAAAATGCGAGAGGAGATGCAAGTGGGCAGGGCAATGAACGCTTGTGTGTTTGTTTTTACTTGAGGGTGAGGTGTGACACGGGCGTCAGCAGTTGCATTTTGAGTGTAATAGAGGCAGACAACAGAGTCATTTCACTATTCCCCTTCCCTTCAATTTTTAGTGAGGTTCTACCTGAACCACCCCCCTCTAAAGCGAAATTAGTTAATCCCAAGCCCGTAACTCAAAAATGACTTCTTTACATCTTTTATATCTTATTTTGACAATAAGCCCTGAAAAGGCAGAATAGAACTAGCCCTTAACCTGCAATTCAATTGTGCGTGCAATGATGAATCACTCCTGCCTTCTATAGTGTACATTTAGGCATCATCATACATGGCATAACCTAATACATGTGCATTCCATTGTATAATCTGGAATATGCAATGTTTATGTTAGTTCATACATTGCACATGATGTTTAAATGCCCCTTAAATCTGGTAAGTCAAGTGATGGTCTTTAAGCCTGCTTCTTTGCTTCTTTTCTTAATATGTAAGATTTGCTCACACATATGTTCAATTGCTTGTTTGCATCAGCCGGCCATACAAGGACAATTTGCTTTGATTACTTGCTGTTCTTAACCTAACACTCTAATAGAGCTTGTCAACGATTTAAACACTAAGGGCTGCTATAGTGGGGCCTTTTCTAACTCATAGGTGACATAAAGGTTCGGCTGTACACTAAAGTAGGCTCTCCAAGAGTACCTGGAGATCCAGTTCGAAGGTATGCCTAGTTTTTACATAGTGTAGACATAGTAAATGCTCATTTCATTGTGTGCAAGTGCAAGAGATGCGGCATGTTTCATTATGTGGTGTTGTTTTTTTATAATCTCATCCTTTTGTGTTCACAGACTAGAAAGTATGCATATTTATCTTCCAAGGAGATGAGTAACTAGTTTGTGTCACCTTGCAAAGGGGGTGCAATGAAGATAAGATTGAGGATTTCCAAGTACAAGATGTTAGGAAGGAGCCTTGCAAGAGAAGTAGGAGCTGTGATAGAGGCAAAGGTGTCCCGATGTTTCGATGAGATGGTGGCTATCGTTTTTTGTGGGAGTCGACCTTGACGATCCGACTACGAATGTGCGAGATGTCGCGCCTTGACAATCACTAAACCAACTTCCGAGGGTTATTGACCACGCTGGAGCACGATCAACCTGACCACGAGGGTCTATTTCCTGCGAGCAAATGAAGAACAAGCAAGAAATTGAGATTGCAATCTGGATATTGCGAATATAAGATGAAAGCTTTATTGATCAAGGTGGGGTTCTGTGACGTCTTGGTCTGGTCGTTGGACACAAACGAAGTACGCGAAGTTGCAGCTATGGTGAACTTTTAATCTAAACAAAACCCAAAGCCTAAACAATGCCCTAAGGGCTGTATATATGGAGGAGAGAGGGGGAATTTCGTGGCCCTTGGTGGAGGGGTCCGAAACCAACCCTAACTCTTGTTTCCCCACACATACGGACTCTAAAAACAGCCTATACTTAAGTACTTCGAAAATACATGGGCCTGGCCCAATAATAAGGTGACGCAACACCTAAAATAGCCTCTGGACGAAATTTATGAAGTGGCATCTTGTATATTTCGTCCCATGCTTCATGCACTCATTATGGTGGCTTCAAAGTCCTGGAATCATCACTTGTAACTCCGTTCTTGTTCCCCTTGCGCATGCCATCATCTCCATGCTTGAACTTGCTCCAAGTTTCATCTTTCTTGTCCAAGCTAGGCCCTTCATTTGTAAGCAAAACAAATGTATCCAATTTAGGCAGCATCATATTCTCATGAACATTAGAATCGTTACCAAGAAACGAAAGTACCTGATAATTCAATTGGCATGCGCGAGCTCTAGTAATCGGTCCAGTGTGTATAGCAGCAGGGGCTGTGGGTGTAACAATGGTATTGATGTCCTCATCAAGCTGCGCTGAGCCTCTTCAACCTATTAAGCTAAGTCACTGTATCCAACTCAACAGTTCAATTCCTTGTTTGTTTCAGGCATAGTTAATTTGCTATTTTCAATTGCTTTATTTGTCCTCAGTTAATCAGATGCCCAAAGAATGATGCCTGATGTTGGGTACTTGTATAACTATTAGTTGACATAATTAAAGGCCTTACCATCTAATTACTCTGTCGAAGTGTACCTGAAGCTTTGAAGTCTATTAACCAACTATTATTGCATGAGGCTCACAATCCAGTTTATACTAGGCTAATGATTGCATAGTTTTGCTTGCTGTAGTATGTTTGTATGAAACCCTTTGCTGTTCATTATGCTCCCTAAGACTTTAATTGAGCTACAGAATGGCCAACTACTTGCTTACTTCTACACAACATGCTGTCTAAATTTGTAACTTGTCTGTGTTTTGGATTGGGCCCCAACATCATGCTCCTCTGGTGAGCTAAGAGAGATCTCTGTATGCAGGCTGCACAGACTACCTTTTTTATAATTTTTAAAATATCACCCGCTTATGCTTCATGACGTGTAACATTATTGTTAGTCCTGTTTTGCCATGTACAAAATAGTCTGTCTTGCTCGCTCCACTGTTGTAACTATATTTTTGCCCTAGTCATGTGTACTTCAGAAACATTTCAGGATGAAGTGACATCAACACAAAGATCTGTGAGCATTGCGGCATGGCCGTTACCGAATGCTTATCGATTGGAATTGGAATGTGCTGATGTTCTCGAGCATGAACTAGAGGTGGTAAGACAACGTGTACATGATTCTCAATGTACAATCAACAAGTTGAGACTGGACATGCAGGTATTAGATGCAGGAGTCAAAAAATGAAACAAGACACCGAGGTAACAACGAAGGAATTGGAGATTTTGCATACTGAAATTTGTGCTACCTAAATCCATCCAATCCTATTTTCTAAAGAGATTATAGTTCAGATGGTAAGTTATGTTGATGCGCGTCCATGATGTAGGAGCTGTATTTGCCCAGTGTATGTAATTTGCTATTTGTGTATGCTTTATTATCACTAGTGCCGAACCATAATGCCCAGTGGGTATAATCGGCTGTAATTTCTTTATTGTATAGTGTAGGATTATTCTGCGTGTCTATGCCTTAGTCTCTTTATTGTATAGTGTATGTTTTTTAGAGGTGATAGTATAGAGTAGGATAATTCTTTGAATATGCTATATCGTTCAAATGGGGGCCAACTCACCCGAACGTTGTAGTGACCATGGCCCTCCACAGGCCGTACGATCCATGGGCCATCTACGGGAAGGACGATCCATGGCCTTCTATGGCCGTCGGATCCATGGGCCTTCTATGGGTTGTCGGATCCGTGGGCCTTCTATGGGTCGTCGAATCAATGGGCTTTCTATGGGCCGTCGGATCAATGTGCCTTCTACGGGCCGTCTCATCTATGGGCCTTGTACGAGCCGTATAAGGGGCCGTAAAAGGGCTAGAGTGGAAATTGTATGTTTTATGGGCTGACCATAACGGGCCGTTAATAGGCCGTATTTGATGATGCTATGAAAATGGACCCGACGTGTAAAAGGGGTTGTCAATCCCTTTTGGGTAACGACGCCCCAAGATAGGCAAACAGATGTGAATAAAATTATAGTAGATTGATAGATCGAATGCCAAATAAAATAAATAAGAATAAAGCGCAGCATGGTATTTTTGTATTTTTGGTTTAATAGATCTGAAAATAGAAGCAAAGGAAAAGTAGATCGCAAAGGCAAATAATATGAGAAAGAGACCCAGGGGCCGTAGGTTTCACTAGTGGCTTCTCTCGAGAAAAATAGCAAACGATGGGTAAACAAATTACTGTTGGGCAATTGATAGAACTTCAAATAATCATGACGATATCCAGGCAATGATCATTACATATGCATCACGTCCAAGATTAGTAGACCGACTCCTGCCTGCATCTACTACTATTACTCCACACATCGAGCGCTATCCAGCATGCATCTATTGTACTAAGTTCATGGACAAACAGAGTAATACAATAAGAATGACGACATGATGTAGACAAGATCTATCTATGTAGAGATATACCCCATTGTTTTATCCTTAGTAGCAACGATACATATGTGTTGGTTCCCCTTCTGTCACTCGGATCAAGCACCGTAAGATCGAACCCACTACAAAGCACCTCTTCCCATTGCAAGATAAATAGATCAAGTTGGCCAAAAAAAACCTAAATATCAGAGAAGAAATATGAGTCTATAAGCAATCATGCATATAAGAGATCAAAGAGACTCAAATAATTTTCATGGATATAAAAAGATAGAACTGATCATAAACTCAAAGTTCATCCGGTCCCAAAAAACACACCACAAAAGAGTAACATCATATTGATCTCCAAGAGACCATTGTATTGAGAATCAAACGAGAGAGAGAGGAAGCCATCTAGATACTAACTACGGACCCAAACGTCTACAAAGAACTACTCACGCATCATCGGAGAGGCACCAATGGAAGTGGTGAACCCCTTCGAGATGGTGTCCAGATTGGAACTAGTGGTTCTGGACTCTGCGGCAGCTGGAATTGATTTTTGTTGACTCCCCTAGGATTTCTGGAATATTGGGTATTTATAGAGCAAAGAGGCGGTCCCGGGGGCACCCGGGGTTGGAACAACCCACCAGGGCGCACCTGGGCCTCCTGGCACGCCCTGGTGGGTTGTGCTCCCCTCAGAGCACCCCTCGGCACTGCCTTGGCATATTTGGGTGTCTTCTGGTCCATAAAAATCTCCGTAAAGTTTTGTTGCATTTGGACTCCATTTGGTATTGATTGCCTGCGATGTAAAAAAACATGCAGAAAACAACAACTAGCACTTGGCACTATGTCAATATGTTAGTACAAAAAATGATATAAAATGACTAAAATGATTATAAAACATCCAAGATTGATAATATAACAACATGGAACAATCAAAAATTATTGAGTGATCATTGATCCATTCTCAACATCGGTTAAGGTACATTTGGTATAGTTCTTCTCTTTCTACCACTCATATTTTCTCGAGTCTTGTGATGGATAGGCAAGGCATTTGATCTCCGGTCTTCCACAACAACGATGGCGTGTACAACTACACCAAAACTCCCTACTTCAGACTACAACGAGCAATGCAAGTCATCAACAACATCACCACCGACTTACGACATTCCGAAGCTAGGAGAAGGGACTACTTTGACAACAAGTTTTCCGCACAAAAGGAGGAGCAAGATGCAAAGATGGAGGAGATTCGGACCTTGTTGATCAACTGTTCTTCCCCTTCATCATCCTCAAGGCGGTGACGTTCAAGTCACAAGTCTTTGGAGCGCAAAAATGATACAAGCGCAAGTCGTCCACGTCCACATCTACATGGCGACCATCATCACGTTCATGATCCACATCGTCATGAAGAGCAATTCACCTCCAAGCATCATGTGCACGACGACGACCGCCATCGAGCTCAAGCACAAGAACGACATCATCAACAAGAAGATGCTCCACAAGTGCAAATTCACAAGTCCCAACAAGAACTACTTCATGGCAACTCTAAGCTTCATGAGCAAAAGAGAAGACCGCGAGACGGAGCTACGGCTACTACACCAACCACTTCGGCATCTTTGCCAAGTATTCTCAAGGCATCTCGTCCTTCGGACATACGGCATCTTTGCCTACTTCCCGTGAGTTTGCCTACATCGACATCTTCAACAATGAGGAGACACCTACGAGCGAGGGAGACACTTCCATCTTCCGAAGCCCCTCAAGGAAGATGGCCGAGCATGCGAAATTCCCTTCTGTCCTGGAGACGAGCTATGAGGCGCCACATCATATGCACCTCCAACAACAAGATCGTGACAAAAAGTCGAGCAAGGGCCATCCCCTTTGACCATGGCGACAAGCACGAACCTCTTCAACAACATGAAGATGGTGCCCATATTGGACTCATACTCCGAGTCAAGCTATGAGACCGCACATGAGACCCTCTCTTTGGTATCGGAGGAGAGTGATGATGTGCCATCTTTGGCCTTCATCGACGGCTACGACTATGACATGATTGAGCATGGAGACATTTGCACCTATATCTGTACGACTCCCACATATGATGAGATGCCCCAATTCCCATGTGACGAGAGCCACTACCACATGAGTGACTCCACCATATATGACATTGAGAGCATTTCCTATGAGAGGATGAGTGTGACCACCACTAGCCCCACACACGAGAGCATGCCACACATCCTATGTGAGGTTGAGAGCCATTTGAGTGACTCCACCAACCATACGAGTGATAGCATCCACGAGGGAGTGAGTGAACCACAACACTTAGTGAGTGAGGTAGTTGACACGGCATGTGAGGCCACTATGTGTTCTAATGACTTACCCTCTACTCCAAGTGTGTTTTCTTGTTGGTGCGAGGTCTCCTACATGACGACACACCTATCCTCAATGAGTCCATACCTCCAATGGAGACGACGATGGCCATGGTGGACGATGATGCGCCCCCCACATGGTTCCATCAAGATGAAGATGACCACGACTTGGTATTCGACACCTCACCTACAACACATGGGCGATTCTCCAAAGGTAACATAGGTGATGGTGCTTCTCTTGTCCAACTAGCGGACTATCCCACCAATGATTGCTTGCATGATGTTGATCCACCCATGTTTCATGTTAGAGTTAATTCCTCATGTCATGACTTACCCATTAATGACGAATATGATGATGAGCATGTTGAGTTGCCTAGTTTTGATGCTATGCTCCATAGGTCATCATGTGAAAAATTCTATTGGGCACGTCATGTTTGACAATCCTTTGAACTTGTCATATGCTATGAGTGAGATCTCCCATATTGCATCATTTCAATCTCAACATAGTAACTATGCATGTCCCACTAAAATAAATCCCATTTGCACTTATAGCATAGATGATGAGATGATGGTCATTGGCTTTTGTTTTTCATGTGATGATATTGCCATGCTTCCTTTACATGATTTGCGCAATTCATCTCCTATACCATGCCATGATCACATAGAACCAAATATGCTTTGTTTCGGATGTTGTCAATATTCTCCATGTGATGTTTCCACTAATGCTCATGAGGATACACCCATAGTTTCCTCATACACATTAGGAGATTTTGATGCATTCCATACTTTGCATGATTCCCTTAATTTCTTGCACCATACACATTCCATGAATAAGAATGCTCTACATATTTCCCATGATGCATTACACAATTTGGGTCTCCATTATGCTATACATAACAACAGATCTATCATGATGGATGATATGTTTTTCTATCATGCATATCATTTATTTGAGCATTGGATATTTTGTGGTAACCAACACAAGGACGTGCGCATCATAATGGATAATTTGTACATATACCATGCACACACAATTTTCCCTTTGTCTTTGTTTTGTGTAGGTACTCATGTATACTCGTACACCTCTCAATCCCAAGAGTTGACGAAACGAGCTCTTGAGAGCAAGGGTGATTTTGGGATCCCATGGATTATCATTTCCACCATTCCTTTCACGCAAGGACTACGCGCATCTCTTCTACTTGCCTCTCACACGGCTATGTGCTATATATATATCACTTGTTACATTATGCCCATTTTACCATGTTCACTTTGCATGTTATGCTTGCTTCTATGCCTTTGCCATGCAATTGTGACCCTTGCTTGCATCTACCCATGATTCACCATTTTACTACTCATATGTGTATTGGCATGCTTGGTAGAGATCCTTGTAGCTATTGCCATGATTTCTTTGTTCCCCATGCTATTGCACTACTGGAATCAGCTAATTTGCCATCTGCCAGCTCTTTGCCGTCTGCTAGCTGACGGCAAAGAAGCTCTTTGCCATCAGCTACCAAAAAGCAGACAGCAAAGATCTGGCGGACGGCAAACAAGCTCTTTGCCGTCCGCCAGATCTTTGCCGTCTGCCAGCTGAAGGCAAAGAATCTTTGCCGTCAGCTGGCGGACGGCAAAGAGAGAGGTGGCCCCCACCCCCCGCCCGTTTGGGAAACACTTAACGGCCCACCTCTTTGCCGTCTGCCAGCAGACGGCAAAGAGGCAAAAGGCGGACGGCAAAGAGGGGCGGATGGCAAAGAGGCAGTACCTAACGGCCCGTATGCCCCCCGCCCCTCTCTGTTCTCTCCTCGCCCCACTTCCCACTCGGCCCACCGCCGCCGCCTCTCGCCCCCGCCGCCGCCGCCCCGTCGCCCCCGCCTCCCCGGGCCCTCGCCGCCCCGGCCCCACGCCGCCCCGGCCCCCCGCCGCCCCGCGCCCCACCGCCCCGGGCCCGGCCCCCCGCCGCCCCAGGGCGCCCCGGCCAGCTCCTCCGCCGCCCCGGGCCCGGCCCCCCGCCGCCCCAGGCCGCCCCGGCGCCCCGGCGCCCCGGCCAGCTCCTCCACCGCCCCGCCCCCCTCCTCCACCGGCCCTGCCCCAGGTGAGCCCCCTCCTTTTTTCTGTTTTTTTTTTCTGTTTTTTTCTTTTCTAGTTTTAGTTTAGATTTAGTTTTAGGTTTAGTTTTAGTTTAGTTTTAGGTTTAGATTTAGTTTTTTCCTTTTTTTCTGTTTTATTAGTTTTAGGTTTATGTTTAATTTAGTTTTAGTTTTAGTTTTAGTTTTAGGTTTAGTTTAGTTTGAGGAAAGAAGAAGAAGAAGAGAAAAAGAGGAGAGGAGGAGAAGAAGAAGAGGAAAAAGGAAAGGAAGAAGAAGAGGAGGAGGAGGAGAAGAAAAAAGAAGAAGAGGAAGAAGAAGAAGAAAAAAGAGGAGAGGAGGAGAAGAAGAAAAGGAAAAAGGAAAGAAGAAGAAGAAGAAGAAGAAGAAGAAGAAGAAGAAGAAGAAGAAGAAGAAGAAGAAGAAGAAGAAGGAAGAAAAGGAAGAAAAGGAAGAATAGGAAGAAGAAGAAAAGGAAAAAAGAGGGAAAAAACCCGACCCGACACGGCACCCCGACCCGACACGGCAACCCAACCCCGACCCAGCACCCCGACACGACACCCCGACCCCTAGACCCCGACCCCGACACCCCGACCCCGACCCCGACACCCCGACCCCGAGCCTGACCCGACACCTCGACCCCGACACCGACACGGCACCCCGACCCCGACCCGGCACCCCAACCTGACACCCCGACCCCGAGACCCCGACCCCGACACCGACACGACACCCCGACACCGACACGACACCCCGACACCGACACCCCGACACCACACCCACCCTTACCCCGACACCGACACGGCACCCCGACCCCGACCCGGCACCCCGACACCGACAGGACACCCCAACCACCAACACCTCCCGAAAAGGTGTTCTTTGGCCTTCCAGAGGCCGACGGGGTCATATATTTGTGAATTATTATTTAGGTCATATATTTTTCGATTTTGTTATGAAAAACATCATATATAATTGTGTTGATCGTGTAGTTTTAAATGTGCAGTTGTTTCATCGCTGCGAGGTTTGGTGTTCGACGACCTCGCCGTGCGTTTGACGAGCTCTGCCCCTTCGTTCGTGGGTGAGCACAAATGACAAGTCCTCCTCCCCCATTAATTATTTGATCTATTCCGATGAAACTTGATAGCTAGCTATATATGTGTCTTGAATCATCAGTATGCGTAACCAATATGTGTCTCCCGTTCGAAAGCGTCATAGTTATAAATATGCATGCATTTGCATATTTATAACCTTGATTCTTTCGAATTGTCCAACGCTATCCATGGACAGCCCGAGTATGTGTAGATTGGGTTCATTTTTCCATATGCTTTGCTCCGGATCCGACGCATATATTTCGTCAGTGCCTCCCCTGTTGTTCTCCAGGTACACATCCTCTCTGTTTATTGCAGAGACGTGTATCAGGAGAACAGCGGGGAGGTGCTGCCGAAATTTTGCGTCGGATCCGGAGCATAGCATGGGAAAATATACCCAATCTACACATACACGGGCGGGATTAGGACCTATCATTACCTATTAGAGTGTAGGTTGCATGGACGTAATAAAATTGACAAAGTAGATCAACTGATGAATACATACATGGTGAATTACATATATAATTGTTGTGTGTCCAGTAGCTCTGAAAGTCAAGATGAGTGACCGTGCTTGGATGTATACCGGTCACACTAGTCAGAACAAATGGAGCGCTGAATGGTTCACAAAAACTAAGGGGTTTGTGCAAGCCGCATTTGCAAATGGCCAAAAGAAAACCTAGTGCCCCTGTTTCCGGTGTGGCAATTGGGAAAAGAAGACAGAGGCTGAAATGGGCAAACACCTGCAGAAGAGTGGTTTTACGCCCGATTATACGGTGTGGACATTTCATGGTGAGTCTGCCCAACGTGACCGAGCTGAGGTGGATCGTCGTCGCACCGACGAGCATGGTACCGGGATGGAAAACATGGTGCAAGGCTATGATGATGCTCGGGATTCGGACGAGGAGATGGAGGAATCTGCAAAGGCCTTCAATGAAATGTTGGAGTCTTCGAAACGTCCGCTCCACAAGCACACTGAGCTTTGTCAGTTGGATGCCATCTCACAAGTAATGGCTCTGAAGGCTCAGTTCAACTTGGGCAGAGAATGCTATGACGCAATTATGACAGTATTTGGACGCTTTCTACCCAAAGGCCATGTAATGCCTGCAAACCTGTACCAGTCGGACAAAATCCTCCGTGCACTGAAGATGCCCTATGAGAAGATACATGCCTGTGAGAAAGGATGTGCCTTATTTAGGCTTGACTATGCAGACTTGAACTATTGTCCCATTTGCAAGTCTTCCAGGTATATTGTACACAGACCAAAATCCCCGTTAGTGTTCTTCGGTATATGCCAATCGTACCAAGACTTCAATGTCTTTTCATGGTCGAAGAGACGGCCAGACAGATGACATGGCACAAAACAGGCAAAAGAACCGAACTAGATGCAGATAGGAATCTGATGATGGTACACACATCGGATGGTGTTGCGTGGAAAAGGTTTGATGAATTACATGCTGACAAAGCGGCAGATCCGAGGCATCCTCGAGTCGGCATCAGCACGGATGGGTTCAGTGTGTTTGGTATGACGGCAGCCCAATACAGTTGTTGGCCCGTATTTGTCTTTCCACTCAATCTCCCCCCGGACAGATTATGCAAAGAAAGAACATTTTCCTGACGTTCATAATTCCAGGACCCAACTATCCGGGCAAAAATATGAATGTGTACATGTAGCCGCTTAAGGACGAATTGCAAGAAGCCTGGGATAATGGGTTCAAGACATACGACGCCTTTAGCAAACGGAACTTCATAATGCATGTCTGGTACATGTACTCGACGCATGACTTGCCGGCGTATGCGCTATTCGTTGGCTGGTGTGTGCAGTGCATGGAAGGTTCCCGTGCCCCACATGCAAGGGAGCTCTTGAGTTTCATTGGCTTCAGGCCGGTCGCAAGTTTTCTTGCTTCGACATGCATAGACAGTTCCTGGATCCTCGCCATAAGTTCAGGAAAGACAAGAAGAACTTCATCAGGGGTAGAGTTGTCAAAAACTCTGCACCACCTGCATTGACAGGCCAACAGACCCTCGATCAGTTAAACGCTCTCGAGCCAGATCCACAACGTCCAGGGTACTTCAAGGGGTATAATACTAAGCATGCGTGGACTCACAAAACATGCTTATGGGATCTGCCTTACTTCAAAGACCTCCTTTGCCCACACAACATCGACGTGATGCACACTGAGAAGAATATCGCCGAGGCACTTTTTGGTACATTGTTCGGCATAGATGGGAAGTTAAAGGATAATACTATGGCTAGAGTCGATCTGGAGGCGCTATGTGATAGGCCGTTACAAAACATGAAAGAACCGAAAGGAATGCAGAACTGGACGAAGCTAAAGGCATGGTTCAATCTTGGAAGGCCAGCTATGAGGGAAATTCTCTTGTGGGTGCAACAGCAGTTGATGTTCCCCGATGGGTATGCAGCGAATCTAAAGAGGGGAGCGAATATTGATAAACTAAAGATATTTGGTCTCAAGAGTCATGATTGGCACATATGGATTGAGCGGGTAATGCCGGTGATGTTGCGTGGCTTCATCCCTGAGGATGAATGGCTAGTACTGGTAGAACTCAGCTATTTCTTCCGTGTTCTTTGTGCGAAAGAACTATCGCCTGGCGTGCTAGAAGAAATGGAAGAGTTGGCGCCGGAGTTGATCTGCAAGTTAGAGAAGATCTTTCCACCGGGCTTCTTTAATCCAATGCAGCATTTGATTTTGCATCTCCCGACCGAGGCAAGATTGGGGGGGCCCGTGCAAAATCGTTGGTGCTACCCAACTGAGAGGATGCAGAAGACGCTTCGAGAAAAATGTAAAAATAAACGTAGAATTGAAGCATCGATGGCTGAGGCATTCATCACAGAGGAGGCGGCAAAGTTCGTAACAGCGCACTACGAAGCCAAAAATCGTCATTTGCATAATCCGAAGCCTCGGTACAATGCTGACGAGCCTAAAAAGGGTGGATCCAACCTCAGCCTATTGAAAGGGAATCTCGCACCAGCTAGTGTTTCACATCCAGTATCTTTGGATAATGAAGAATAGCGGACCATTTCGTTGTATATCTTCAACAACCTGATAGAAGTGTGGCCGTACATCGAGTAAGTTCTCGGTACATTGTTTCGCAACTTCTATTTCCTTTGAACTACTCTTATTCCGGGATATGTCATACAGTCGATACATCACCATATTCTCGTATGGAGCGGAGATCCAAAAGGATTCCATCGATGAGTATGAGCTTCTCGCAAAGCAAGGAGGTGGCTATCCCGGTTTCATCTCTTGGTTCAAACAAACGGTAATTTCTATTAGACAATTTCATATCATTCGCTAATTTGTGCATAATGCAACAATCCTTTCATATTAAACATGTAGGCTAATTCAGAGTCTATGGACGCCGAATTGAGACAAGTCGCTAATGGTTTTGACTATAAGGTCCGTTCATTTGGCAAGTACGACATCAACGGGTATCGCTTTTGTACCTATGGCAAAGAGCTATCTATGGCCGACGGAAAGTCAACAAATTGTTGTGTATCTGCTATCGGCGAAGGAGGTACCGAGTATTATGGGAGAGTTGAAGCAATTTATGAACTTCTGTTCTATGGTGAAAATCCACCGAATGTCGTAGTCTTCAAATGTTATTGGTTTCAGCCGAAGGAGACTAGAAGGACTCATGAGCATGTAGGGCTAGTTGAAATCAACCAAAGCACTCATTTAGATGTTCCTGATGTCTATATTATGGCTCAACAGGCGACCCAAGTATTCTATCTACCGTGGGCCTGCCAAACTAATCCAAATCTGAAAGGTTGGGATGTCGTTTATGAAGTGCCACCACGTGCTAGACTTTCTCGCCCAAAGGAAGAGGATTATGAACCTCACATTAACCCAGACACATATGAAGGAGAATTCTTCCAAGAGACACGTCTTTCCAAAAAGCGTTTCAAGAACCACTATACTTCACCCCAAAACATTGAAGTAGACAGCGACAATGAATCCGACATCACCCCAGAGGAGGAACAAGAAGAGCCGGAACAAGAAGAGGTTACTGCTGCGGATGACCTGTCAATGCTTGACCGATTACATCAAGGTGGCCTTGCACATGTTGATGCCAATGAACCCTATGAGCCCGTCATTGATTATAGTGATGATGATGATTATGCATTTATTGATGATACTGATCGAGATTATTAGTAGTGTCAGGTATTACATTTTTTTTATGTTGTACTTGATGATGATACACTTAAGTGATACACATATTATTATTCATGTCGGTCTTTTTTTATGTTGTACTAATTTCGTTTACTGTTTGTCATGGCAGGTGTTGAAAGATGGTGGGCGCTGGTCGGGAGCGTGGTCTGAGGTCTTCCATTCCAGACGCACCTCTCCGCTGAGCGTTGCTTGACAGTATGGCCACACCGCCGGGCCCTTCTTCGTCGACCGCGGTGCCCAGCAGGGGACGAGCTTGAGGTAGGAAGAGAGGAGGTGGGGCACGTGGTCGTGGGAGAGGAGGTAGGGCTACGACGCCTTCCTCGCCGCCACCCCCGGCTGTTTCACCCGAGCACGTGACTGCTAGGGTGGACTCGTCCGAGGAGGAGGCTACACGGACTCCGGTCCACGAGCCTCCGGTCCACGGGTCTTGGGCCCACGAGCCTCGGGTCGACTGGCCTTCGGCCCACGAGAGTTTGGCCCACGTGACCCCGGAGGAGCACACGTCCGGATGGGGTACCTGGCCGGATCAGCCCGAGGAGCTGAGTGGCCATGCTGATGATGGTGGGGAGCCAACTGATCTTGAGGAGGAGGGGGGGCACCGTCTACCAGCGTGGTGCTACACGGCTCCCGTCTGTGCCGGTGACCCGCGAGCAGAGGTGGTTGATTTTCCCTCATGGGGAGAGGTACGTAAGTGCATTTAATATTTTTGTACCTTGTGCATTCACGTTTTTTCAAATAACTAATGCGTTGGCCTTGTCATGCTGCAGGGGTTGGGACCACCATCATAGTGTCCGCCGGCCCAACTCCGTCCTTGGAGTTCTTTGCCGGCAAAACTTCCCGGGGTTTGTCACGTTGCCTGGTGAGGGTCGGCTTCCAGAGCTTGGATTGAGCTGGGAGCACTACGTGGCTGCCCCGGCCCCGCCGGATGAGATTATCGACGGTGTCGTGTGCGACACGAGGGCAGACATGGTGATCAGAAAGTTTTGGGTAATTTCTCCTTTACACATTTAAAAATCTTCAACTAGCTAGTTATTAATTGTACTAATCAATATTGTCTCATTTGATTGCAGACATTCTACAGGTGTGAGGAGGGATACGAGGAGGACGCGGCACATGTTATCGAGAACGTCTGCAAGCGCCTACTCCAGAACTTACGGCACGAGGCTCGGGTGCAGGCTGTTCGAGACTACTACGCCTTGCGTGGTATCAAGAAGACCAAGCCGGCGTGCCGCGATAAGTTCCTGAGTAAGGAGCAGTACATGAAGGTAATTCTTAAGGCCTTCTCTACTTAAGTTCCTTCATTTAGTAATTCTTAGCCGTAGCGCTCAAGTTTCTATTTGCCAACTTAGGCGCCTCCGAGATGGTGTGCGGATCGGATGGATTGTTGGGAGGTGTTGGTCGATGAGTGGTGCTCTCCACAATGGCTAGCCCTCCACAACGAGGCCAAGGACAAACGTGCCCAAATGGAAGGTGTGCCACACCATCAAGGCAGCTCCAACTTATATCAGTTCGGGCGCAACTGGGTATGTGGTTTGCTTCATGATTCATGCAATTCATTCATCATGCTAGCTTGAGCCGTTTAATTACTAATTTTCATTGTTTCTCTCTTTCAGGCACGCTACAATAAGGCGGATAAGGTGCCAGAGGTGTACGACCTGTATGCCATGGCCCACACTGCCTCTTTCAAGAAAGTCAAGGCTTTCTCTCAGTCTGACCTCGATGATGCAAACAACTTCACCAACATCTCCTCCCACAACAAGCTCGTGAGATATAGAGATAAGGGGAAGGCGAGGAAAGGGGAGGACTTTAACCCGAGCCAGGGTCCCATTGATCCAGAGCTGTTGATGATATCTGGTGGCGGGAGGTCCCATGGCTCCATAGCCATTGGAGATGGACTTATCCGTTGTCCTAGCACTCTCCCGGAGATCAAGGCGCGCCAGTCGAGCTCCGCTCCTGAGATAAGGCCTCGTGAACGGCCAGTGCAACTCGCCATCAAGGTTAGTGATACGTACTCAGTTATCTTTCTCCATTACATTATGTGCACTTCCATCAATGATTACAAATGGTCATGTGAGTGGTGTTGCAGGCTACTATACAGAGTGAGAGAGATAGAACGGAGAAACTTCTGGCGGAGGCGGCGGAGAGGCAGCGGGAGTTGGAGGAGAGGACGACAAAGATGATGGAGGAGGAGAGGGCACGGAATGACATGCAGGCAAGGGCCATGTACGAGCTCCTTGTGGTAAGTTTCTTCTGCAGATTAGCCAAAACATTCATGTAGTGTTTGTCTCATTACTAACTAGTATGACTGAGTCATCAAAACCAAATGTGCAGTCTGTGTGCGAGAAGACAGGTCAGACCGCTCCGCCGATGCCAGTGATTGCTCCTGGGACCACGGTGAGTTTTATTGAATGGACATTACTTGCTAGTCTTAACATTTGAGTGTCATCATGCTAACAAGACATTGGAAATGATCTTTGGTGCAGCGTAACTCCAGACAAGCATCGCACGATCCTTCTCCAGCTACCGACACGAGCCACCCCGCTCCTACACCTCCTACATCTTGGTAAGTTTATCTAGTGTTTTTCTTAACACATGCATAAAGACCTAGACTTAGCTTTATTTCCTCCAATGCTTACCATAATGACCTAGACTTAGCTTCTTCACCTCCAAAATGACTTAATAAGCTTACCGACCTCCAAAACTATCCATTTTACCTAAGTTAGCTCTAAAACGATCTGTACTTAGCTTTGTTTCCTCCAAAATGACCAAAGTTAGCTCTAATATGCTTAGTTAACTAGGTTTGCTCAATAATGACATGTACTTAGCTTACTTATGTCAAAAATGGCATAATTAGCTTAGTTAGCTCATAAACGATCCATGTTACCTAAGTTAGTTCTAAAATGATCCATTTTACCTTACTTAGCTCATAAACGATCCATTTTACCTACGTTAGCTCTAAAATGACCCATTTAACCTTACTTAGCTCATAAATGATCCATTCTACCCAAGTTAGCTCTAAAATGACCCATTTTACCTAGGTTAGCTCCAAAATGATCCATCTTACCTAGGTTACCTCTAAAATGATGCATTTTACCTAAGTTTGCTCATAAGCGATCCATTGCACCTAGGTTAGCTCATAAACGATCCATTTCACCTAAGTTAGCTCACAAATGATCAATTTCACCTAAATTAGCTCATAAATGTCATACATTCTTCTTCTTCTTCATTTTCTTCTTCTTCTTCTTCTTCTTCTTCTTCTAATCTTCTTCTTCTAACTTTCTTATTTCCCATTTTGCAGAATTCATTCACTTCACGGAAGCTTGCATAGATGGAGTGCTTGTTTGGATGAACTATGTTTCCTTTGTATCTATGAACTATGCATCTATGGTAGGATGACACTATTGTAATATGTATGGTTGGATGCATGTATATGTCGAACTTGTTATGTATGGTTGATGGAACTATGCATGTATGATGAAATTATATGTGTTGGATATCTCATATGTTTGCTGTGAACTTGCCATGTGAAAAATATATATGTATCATCTATTTGCTGTGAAAATGGTTGGGTATATGAAAAAACAGAGGCAATGCAGGCTCTTTGCCGTCTGCCACTGACGGTAACGGGCTCTTTGCCGTCTGCCGCGGACGGCAAAGAAGCCACGTGGCATCCAGCTGTGCTTCCTGGGAGCTGGCCCATTTGGTCAGTTTGCCTACAGTGGCAGACGGCAAAGACTTTGCCGTTAGTGGCAGACGGCAAAGAACCTGCCATGTAGTGACGTGTTGATGACATCATACGGCGGACGGCAAAGACCCTAGAAATTTTGCCGTCAGCGGCGGACGGCAAAGGCCTTCCGTTAGCCACTTAACGGACTGACAACACAATTATTGCCGTCCGCTCTCTTTGCCGTCCGCCGCGCTCTCTTTGCCGTCCGCCGCAGACGGCAAAGACTTTGCCGTCAGTAGCAGACGGCAAAGTAGCTGTTTACCGAAGCCTACTTTGCCGGAGCCTTTTGCCGTCCGCGGCTGACGGCAAAGGCCTTTGCCGTCCGCCGTTCAGGCCTTTGCCGTCCGCCGTGGCAGACGGCAAAGTAGCTGATTCCTGTAGTGTTGGTACTTTTTGTGTTGGGAGAGTCATCATGTCCCATTGCTATTTACATATGGCCTCTCGCCAATACATTGAAGATATTTTGCTCATATCTTGCCTTCATGCTTGTGATATGTCATGTGCATTATTTATGCCCACCATTTTCACACATGACATGCTTGACATGATTTCTTCTAGTATATTCACTACTGCAGGATGCTGCTAACGCGACACTACGATCAGAGACCCTTCGATGAAACTACGTGCGATGCCATAATCGCAAACGGTGGTGTAAAAAACCCATCAAAAAAGGTGCAAAACATTTGCGATGGAGGATGCATCAAACACGATTCAGATTTTAGTTGCGTGTGCGATTCAAGGCATACGCTTCAGCTCAATTAACTGTTTACCATAAACCATTTTATACGGAGACATACCCATATGATTTTTGTATGCAGTTCTATAAGCCCATAATGCATCATCAAGTTTCTTGGACCAATTCTTTCTAGATCTATTAACAGTCTTTTGCAAAATTAATTTAAGCTCTCTGTTACTCAATTCTACTTGACCACTAGACTGTGGATGATATCGAGATGCAATTCTATGACTAACATCATACTTAGCAAGCATTTTATGAAAAGCACCATGAATAAAATGTGAACCACTATCAGTCATTAAATATCTAGGGACTCCAAACCTCAGAAAAATAACTTCTTTACGCATCTTAATAGAGGTGTTATGATCAGCACTACTAGTTGGAATAGCTTCTACCCACTTACTAATGTAATCAACATCAACTAAAATATGTGTATACCCATTAGAGGAAGGAAACGGTCCCATATAATCAAAGCCCCAAACATCAAATGGTTCAATAACAAGTGAATAATTCATAGGCATTTCTTGGCGTCTACTAATGTTACCAACTCTTTCACATTCATCACAAGACAAGACAAACTTACGGGCATCTTTGAAGAGAGTAGACCAATAAAAACCGGATTGCAATACCTTATGTGCAGTTCTATCTCTAGCATGGTGTCCTCCATAAGCCTCGGAGTGACACTTGCGTAGGATCTATTCATGTTCATGCTCAGGTACACAACATCTAATAACACCATCTACTCGTTCTTTATAAAGGTGTGGGTCATCCCAGAAGTAATGTCTTAAATCATAGAAGAACTTTTTCTGTCGCTAGTATGTGAAACTAGGTGGTATAAATTTAGCAACAATATAATTAGCATAATCAACACACCATGGAGGAGTACAAGAAGCATTTATGACAACTAATTGTTCATCAGGAAGGCTATCATCAAATAGGTAGTGGGTTATCAAGAACATTCTCTAGCCTAGACAAGTTGTCTGCAACGGGGTTCTCAGCTCCCTTTCTATCAATAATATGCAAATCAAATTCTTGAAGCAAGAGAACCCATCTTATAAGTCTAGGTTTAGCATCTTTCTTTTCCATAAGATATTTAATAGTAGCATGACCAGTGTGAACAGTTACTTTAGAATCAACAATATAAGGTCTGAACTTATCACAAGCAAATACAACTCCTAAAAATTCCTTTTCAGTAGAAGCATAATTTCTCTGGGCACTATCTAGAGTTTTACTAGCATATTGGATAACATTTCATTTCTTATCAACTCTTTGTCCTAAAACAGCCCCTACAGCATAATCACTAGCATCACACATAATTTCAAATGGTAAACTCCAATCAGGAGGCTGAACAATAGGTGCAGAAATAAAAGCTTTCTTAAGTATTTCAAATGCTTCTACACAATCATCATCAAAGACAAAAGGAATATTTTTTGTAAGAGATTAGTCAGAGGCCTAGAAATTTTAGAGAAGTCCTTAATGAACCTCCTATAGAAACCGACATGACCAAGGAAGCTTCTTATACCTTTAATGTCCTTGGGGCACAACATCTTTTCAATAGCATCAACCTTAGCTTTATCAACTTCAATACCTCTTTCAAAAAATTTATGCCCCAAGACAATACCTCCATTAACCATAAAGTGGCACTTCTCCCAATTCAAGACAATATTAGTTTGTTCACATCTCTGCAAAACTCGATCAAGGTTGCTTAAGCAATCATCAAAAGAAGTTCCATATACAGAAAAATCATCCATGAAAACGCCAACAATCTTTTCACAAAATTCAGAGAATATAGCAGTCATACATCTTTGAAAAGTAGCAGGTGCATTTCATAAACCAAAAGGCATACGTCTATAAGCAAAGGTACCTAAAGGGCAAGTAAAAGTTGTCTTTTCTTGATCCTCTTTTGACACAGGTATTTGAGAGAAACCAGAATAACCATCTAGAAAGCAGAAATGTGTATGTTTGGATAGTATTTCTAGCATTTGATCAATAAAAGGTAAATGGTAATGATCCTTTTTAGTAGCTTTATTTAATTTGCGGAAATCAATTACAACTCTATAACCTGTAACAATTCTTTGTGGGATCAATTCATCTTTATCATTAGGAACAACAGTAATACCTCCCTTCTTAGGGACACAATGGACATGACTTACCCACTGACTATCAGCAACGGCATAAATTATACCTGCCTCCAGAAGCTTTAGTATTTCTTTTCTTACCACTTGTGGGATTTAACCGTCGTTGGTGATCAACAACCGGTTTCGCGTCTTTCTCCAATTTTTTTGTGCTGGCATAGAGTGGGACTAATTCCCTTAAGAACATCAAGAGTATATCCAATAGCAGCACGGTGCTTCTTCAGAGTTTTCAATAATTTCTTTTCTTCATGCTCTGAAAGGTTAGCACTAATAATAACAGGACATATCTCTTTCTCATCAAGATAGGCATATTTAAGAGTCTCAGGCAAAGGTTTAAGATCAAACATGGGATCACCCTTGGCTGGAGGAGGATCCCCTAAGATTTCAACAGGAAAGTTGTGTTTCAAAATAGGTCCATGTTTAAAGAATACTTCATCTATTTCCCTTCTTTCATTCATAAACATATCATTTTCATGGTCTAGCAAATATTGTTCTAAAGGATCACTAGGAGGCATGGCAATAGAAGCAAGACGAATAATATCATCTTTACTAGGCAATTCTTTATCATGGGTTTGTCTACTAAATTTAGCAAAATTAAACTCATGAGACATATCCCCTAGACCAATAGTAATAACATCCTTTTTGCAGTCTATCTGGGCATTAACAGTATTCAAGAAGGGTCTACCAAATATAATGGGACAAAAGCCATATTGTGGGGAACCAAGAACAAGAAAATCAGCAGGATATTTAACCTTCCCACACAAGACCTCAACATCTCTAACAATCCCAACCGGTGAAATAGTATCTCTATTGGCAAGCTTAATTGCAACATCAATCTCTTCTATCTCAACAGGTGCAATATCATGCATAATTTCTTTGTATAAGGAATGAGGTATCGCACTTGCACTAGCACCCATATCACATAAGCCATGATAGCAATGATCTCCTATTATAATAGAAATAACCGGCATGCCTACAACAGGTCTATGTTTATTTTTAGTATCGGGTTTAGCAATTCTAGCAGCTTTATTATAGAAGTAAATAACATGCCCATCAATATTATCGGCCAAGAGATATTTAACCATAGCAACACTTGGTTCAAATTTAATTTTCTTAGAGGGAGTTGGTGTTCTAGTATTACTCTTACGAACCACAGTTGAAGCTTTAGCATGATCCTTTATTCTAACAGGGAAAGGTGGTTTCTTAATATAAGCAGTAGGAACAACATGATCATTATAAGTGATAGTCTTTTCTTCAACTTTAATAGGTGCACAGATCCACATGAGTAGCAAAGGATTCACAGAAAGAAGCTAGTATCTCAGAGTCAAGTCCATATTTAGTGCTAAATTCACGGAAAGCATCGGTACCCATAAAAGATTTAACACAATCAAACTTAGGTGTTATACCTAACTCCTTACCTTCTTCGAGGTCCCAATATTCAGAGTTGCGTTTAATTCTTTCCAATAAATCCCATTTGAATTCAATAGTCTTCATCATAAAAGAGCTAGTACAAGAAGTATCGAGCATGGAGCGATTATCGAGAGAAAGCCGAGCATAAAAAAATTGAATAATAATTTCTCTTGAGAGCTCATGATTGGGGCATGAATATAACATTGACTTACGCCTCCCCCAAGCTTGAGCGATGCTTTCTCCTTCGCGAGGCCAAAAATTATATATATATATATATAATTATGATCACGATGAACAAGATGCATAGGATAAAACTTCTGATGAAATTCCAATTTCAATCGGTTGTAGTTCCATGATCCCATATCATCACATAGCCTAAACCACGTCAATGCCTTTCCCTTCAAAGATAAAGGGAAGACCTTCTTATTGATAACATCCTCGGGCATACCTGCAAGCTTAGATAATCCACAAACTTCATCCACATAGATTAGGTGCAAATCGGGATGTAATGTTCCATCACTTGTGAAAGGATTAGCTAGCAGTTTCTCTATCATACCCGAAGGAATTTCCAAGTAAATGTTTTTAGTAGGTTCAGTAGGTTGAGGAGCAACTCTTTGCTCTACTGGTCAGGGTGAAGATACCACAAACAAGCCCCTCAAAGGATTATGTTCCATAGTAACAAGTGACAGTAAATTTCAGCACACTATATAAATTTTTCCTTACCAAATTCCACCTACCAAAGGCGCTTCACTCCCCGGCAACTACGCCATAAAATTGTCTTGATGACCCACAAGTATAGGGGATCTATGTAGTCCTTTCGATAAGTAGGAGTGTCAAACCCAACGAGGAGCAAAAGGAAATGATAAGCAGTTTCCAGCAAGGTATTCTCTGCAAGCACGGAAATTATCGGTAACAGATAGTTTTGTGATAAGGTAATTTTTAACGGGTAACAAATAGTAAAAGTAAATAAGGTGAAGCAAGATAGACCAATACTTTTTGCAGCAAAGGACAAGCCTGGACAAACTCTTATATAAAGGAAAGCGCTCCCGAGGACACATGGGAATTATCATCAAGCTAGTTTTCATCACGTTCATATGATTCGCGTTCGATACTTTGATAATATGATATGTGGGTGGACTGGTGCTTGGGTACTGCCCTTCCTTGGACAAGCATCACACTTATGATTAACCCCTATTGCAATCATCCGCAACTACAACAGAAGTATTAAGGTAAACCTAACCATAGCATGAAACATATGCATCCAAATCAACCCCTTATGAAGCAACGCATAAACTACAGTTTAAGCTTCTGTCACTCTAGCAACCCATCATCTAGTTATTACTTCCCAATGCCTTCCTCTAGGCCCAAACAATGGTGAAGTGTCATGTAGTCGATGTTCACATGACACCACTAGAGGAAAGACAACATACATCTGATCAAAATATCGAACGAATACCAAATTCACATGACTACTTATAGCAAGACTTCTCCCATGTCCTCAGGAACAAACATAACAACTCACAAATCATATTCATGTTCATAATCATAGGGGTATTAATATGCATAAAGGATCTGAACATATGATCTTCCACCGAATAAACCAACTAGCATCAACTACAAAGAGTAATCAACACTACTAGCAACCCACAGGTACCAATCTGAGGTTTTGAGACAAAGATTGGATACAAGAGATGAACTAGGGTTTGAGGTGAGATGGTGCTGGTGAACATGTTGATGGAGATTGACCCCCTCTCGATGAGAGGATCGATGGTGATGACAATGGTGATGATTTCCCCCTCCCGGAGGGAAGTTTCCCCGGCAGAACAGCTCCACCGGAGCCCTAGATCGGTTCTGCCAAGGTACCGCCTCGTGGCGGCAGGGTTTCTTCCCGAAAGCTTGCTTATGATTTTTTCCTTGACGAAAGACTCCATATAGCCAAAGGTGGGAATCAGAGGGCTGCCAGGGGGCCCACGAGGTAGGGCTTGTGGACGGTGGGTGGCCCCCCTCTGGTACTTCTTTCACCCAATATTTTTTATATATTCTCAAACATGCTCTCGTGAAGTTTCAGGACTTTTGGAGATGTGCAGAATAGGTCTCTAATATTTGCTCCTTTTCCAGCCCAGAATTCCAGCTGCCGGCATTCCCTCTCTTCATGTGAACCTTGTAAAATAAGAGAGAATAAGCATAAGTATTGTGACATATTGTTTAATAACAGCCCCATAATGCAATAAATATCGATATAAAGCATGATGCAAAATGGACGTATCAGCGTGGCCGAGGTCGAGGTAGAGAAGAGTCTGTCCATCGAGGAATCGGTAGTGGAGTACCAACGTGAGCTCTGGCACAGCCACTACTACGAGTGCTACAACCTTGAGGGCGGCGCCGAGGACGAGGACAAGGACGTGGTCGACTTCAGCAGGGGGACGCGGAGTCCACCAACGGCGGCATGTCGCCAGGACAAGTCATCGACGTCTCATCTCACACCGGCGATGCATAGGCCGGCGCGGTGGCGGATTTGTTAAAATTATGCATACTTAGGTTTTTTTTAATGCTGGTCTTTTGTTAGAGCAATGTTTAGGTCAACTGGCTCTGTTTAATTACTAAAATTGCTCGATTCAATAAGTGTGGTCTGTCTGCTGTACGCTCTTTTGTGTGCCCAAATTAGCAAGCGATGTTAAATTATGCAATGCCGTACCCAAGGAAATTTCCACCAAAATTTGAATTATCAAACTCATCCCATGCGCGTAAAGCAGAAGAATCGTTTGCGATGGAGACAATCGTTCAAAGTGAATGGCCCGGCGGCACCGCACGCAATGTTTCCCTCCACATTTCCAAAATTTTGGCCTACCGCGAAAATATCTACCCCCCGCCCCTGCCCCCCTTCCCCACCCCCTTTTCTCCCTGACCATAAGTCACATTTCCCCGGTTTCCTCCTTCATTCCTTTCTTGCTAAGATATAGCTGCTTCCTCGCTTTCGCCGTCTAGCATCCTACCGCTGGGGTCACCATGGTCTTCTTCAAAGACCTCTCCGGCGGTTCCTCCTCCGATGACTAATCCTTCACCACCCGGGTATGCCTCTCTTATCTCTCTCGAGCTACGACTTGGAATGAAGGATTTTTACCCGGCGGTCGATATGAGTCCTTTCTTCCTCTTGTAGCTCCCTAAGAGCATTAGTGGCAACGAATGGAGCTAGGTGGCTGAAGATCTATCTGCTCGTTTGATTCTGTGGACAATGGGAGGAAGTTTCTGGCATGTGCAGAGAAGGTTAGACCCTCTTTCGTTGTTACAAATCATTTGTTAGATGTGATTCGGACACTGTCACGGTCCCAACCCATTCATACCACACCTTCAACCAAACACATCCAAAGACAGTGTCACAGTTTGTACCTAGTATCTTAAATTTTTGCCATCTCATCAGCGGTGCCATTAGAAAATTATTTGGCACCACTTCAGTAGTTTGTGCAGCCAACTTTGGTCCACACATCCGAGAAGCCAAGCAGTAAAATACTAAATCTTTATGGCAGAAGGAACTGGGCAACAGAGCAACTACGTGCTCCGGAGTCTGGGTCCCTATTTTTGTTTTCCAATGCATCGGCTCGCCAGCGCAGGGCACCAGTGCGAGATGTAGCAACAGTTGTCTTTGCCCCAGTTTTGGCATACATAGTGGACATCCTTAGTGCTATTAGTTCTATGTTACTAAATTTGTGCATGTACACACCTATTAGTATCAATTTGCTGTCATCCAAACACTGTCGCTATGCTATTGCAGTTATATTTACCTTCCTCATAAAATGTTCAATTTGTTATTTATTGTACATGAGTAAGAACTTGTAGCATTGTTGTAGTTAATTATAGCTTCTGATGTTCCAGAATTTGGTTGTTGTCTCAGTACCAATTATTTCATTTGCACATTGATCTTTTTGAGAAGATATGTCATAATTAATATGTTTCTTCAATTTTCTAAAATAAGCATTGATGATTTTCTATGTTGCTATAAACCCATTTCCCTACAATTTTTACTGATCTAGTTTTAAATATTATAGGATGAACGGAATTGTTCTTACATGGAGTGGGTTGATCAAGATTGGCCACAGTCTTTGAAGATGTACCTAGCAAAGCTCTGGAGCATGTATGAGGAAGAGAACACATGTAGGCTTAGGGAAATTTTTGTCAATGCTAAAGCATATTTCAAGATGCAGGATAAAAAGTTGAAGGTGGAGAATGAGCTCAGATTTTTAAATCAGACTTTGCTAAGATGGTGTTGGCGAAGGAGGAGGCACTTTCCTAGTTGGCCCGTGCAAAACGGGTTCTTACTGAACTGCAAGCAGAGGTCGATAAGACGAGCCTGGATGGTCTCTATTAGGGAAATGAATATATTGTTCTTATGAAGTCGAACTAGCTATATGTTGTACTGTGCTATTTTCATGTAGCTATCGTACTGTGATGTTATAATATATTTATGTGCCTGATATGAAATTGGCAAACAGCTGTTCGATATGAAATCTGAATTTGTGTAATACTGGAGTTATTAATTGCAAACTAATAAACCTACTAAATGTGTCATGGACCTTTTCAATTCTAGTAGAAAAAGCACTTGCGATGGATAGCCCAATGCCACACAGTTTTCTTCATCAAATCGTGTGTGATATAGGTGATAAAAGCAAATAGTTAACCATGGCAAACCGTGTGTGATAGTTACACCTTTCACACATGAGCCTACACAGAAAACTGTGTGGGATGTACGTCCGAACAGAAACGTGTTCCCTGGATTGACTATGTGGGATGTACATAAGAACGAAAACGTATTCCTTGGATTGAGTGTGTGTGATATACATACGAATGGAAATGTTTTTCTAGGATTCACCGTGTGGGATGTACATACCTACGGAAATGATTTTCTCAGATTACCGTGTGGGATGTACATACCTACATAAATGATTGGGTTTCGATTCCTCACCCGATCACACACGGCCCCAGCCTGGGTCCCAGCAGGGCCTATCCCCGACGATTTCTTGGTCGTGTGTGAAGGACACCCTATCGCACACACTCACTTGCCGACGGTTCCAAATGCCGTCACGAAAAGGGGTTAAAAACCATTTGTTTAGGACCGACACACACCAGTGGTTGCATCTTCGCTCTACTAGCTTGCCCTACTTGATCGCTATGATTGCTTGCTTTGTCGCATCACCCATGTTCCATTCTTACTCGCTTTCTTGGGTTGATGATATATATGCTCTTGCCTCTCACATGATTTATCTTGATCATTGTCTCTCGTCTCCATTAGTATCATCTCTCATATACCCTTGTATTGAGTGTCAACTTGCTATGCTTATTGATCGTGGAGACTTGGACATATTACTTGTGATGCATGCTTGTTTGATTGAGCCTATTGTATTTGGTTGTTCTCGCATCATATGCCTCCATACAAGGCAATACTCCATTGTCCTTTCTTATGATGAGCATGATGCATACACTTGTTGGGTATCTTACCACACGAATGATAGGTTTTGTACTTCTGCTAACCTCATTTGTTTTTCTGAGTGTTAGTCATGTTCTTTTGTTTTGAAGGAATCACAAGGCACCACTATCACAAGACATATCGGTTATGTGAAGGCGTACATGACGTCAACTCCAACATCTTCGGGAACACTCATAAGGTGAACTCCTTCCATTTGAGCCATCCTCACATACGCATATCGGATGGGTCATTCTTTCATTGTTATTTCCTTCTTCTTGTCTACATGTTACACATATTGGATGGAGGACCAACATTGGAAATGGACCCTATGGACCTTCAAGGTGAGGAGAGCTCAGACTTATTGGATGCACCTTCGAACCTCCACTCATGCCACGACATCGAGCATTGGTACACCAACACCTCCATATTTGTTGATTGTGCTCACACATGTCATGCTTGGTGGACATATCATACACATGACAAATTTGCATCTTATGCATGAATTGACTCACATTATGATTGCCTTGTTGCATCTTGTATTCCCACCTCATCCATGATATATGAGCTTGTGCACTTCCTTAGCAAATTTGTTGTGATCTTTCTTGATGGCATCTTCATACATCATGATCATATTGCCCACCATCAATTGCATGACAACATAATCACTTTGAGCACCAATTACCATGTTCATGCTTTTGATAAACCGTCTCACTATGACATCATTTTGCACTATGGTTTCATTTATCATATTCACAACACATTTGTGTGCACAATGAATGCTTTTGCTCCCATGAACGCTTTGCATATCATTCTGTATCATCTTGATAAGCTTCATGCGCTTTGTCACGAACAATCTTGCCGCACGGACTCATTCTTACATGATGGACACTTTGTGTGCGCTAACCATTGTATTTCTGAGTGTCGTTTGTGTTTGCTCTTTTTGCATGTATACCACTCCGGCGACACCTTCGAATACTTGGATTGCGCAATGTCTTCAACTCCGTCCAACTACAAATCCGTCCACAATAACCGTTTCCATCATGATGAGGATCATGATCCGAGGTGGGATCTTTCCCAAGGGGGGGAGATGATGCGAAGCATCCTACGATCATCCCCATGTACACTTCGACTACTCCCCAACCCCCAAGAGGACATACAATGATACCTCGACCATACGTCATTGGACACAAGGTGAACTCACTCCTCTTCGAACCATCTCTTTCCACATATGAGACATGGCTACTACCTCATGCATGGACCTTATGTATACTCAGGCACATACGATATGACCATGGAGAATCAAAGGACCAAGGCCAAGCATGGAAGAGGAGAAGGAAGAACAGACAAGATAGAGCTTGCCCGGATGATCCGGACCCCCAGCCGAACGATCCGGACCAAGCCCGGATGATCCGGACCCACACCCGGACGATTCGGGTAATGTGCCCCAAGATGCCCGAACATTGCAGAATCCTCTCAGTGAAGACGGATCATCCGGATGTGGACCCGGATCATCCAGACGATGCCCGGATCATCCAAACCCCCATCCGGATCATCCGGCCATTGCCTGTGCGCATGACTTGGGCCGAGGCCCGTGTACCCTTTCGCCCCTCACTTACCCCTTCACGGTTTGGCACTATATATACACCCCCTCCTCCTCCTAGTTAGGGTTAGCATAGGTTTAGCTCATTTGAGATAGAGCTTTGCTCATCCATATGGATCTACTCCATGAGAGAGACCGCGGCCTCTAGGGAGAAGATCCATCTTGGATTCAAGACCCCTCACCGGAAGACCCATCGTGGGCTCACGACCTCCTCACCGAGAAGAACCGGTTACCTATGTATCATCCTTTGTTGGATTCAGATCGTGTATCTCTTTGTGTTTCGAGGATCTAGCACACGTGTGATTGTTTCTTGTTGATTTGAGTGATTCCTCTCTTTCCCCTCGTGTTTTCCCCCTCATGTTCTTCGTGGGATCCCCTCCATTTCATGAAAGATCGGGCCCTAGGCTCTATGAATGAAGAACCGTCAAAAACTCCAACATCGAAAACATCATAGAAGATGCACATGAACTCCGTTTTCGATGAAATCGAGATTGTCATGAAGATGACCATAAGCTCTGAAACTCACAAACAGAAACACCAAACAAGAACCAAGAAAGATGATGCAAGGATGCAATGGTTTGAGCTCTCTATGAACGATACGATCAAGCTACTAAGTTTAGAGCCCTCCTTGATAGTACGACAATCGATCC
Organism: Triticum urartu; assembly: GCF_056163025.1. Classification (NCBI taxonomy): domain Eukaryota; kingdom Viridiplantae; phylum Streptophyta; class Magnoliopsida; order Poales; family Poaceae; genus Triticum; species Triticum urartu. The sequence continues at coordinate 348,467,329 of NC_141875.1, forward strand.
TATAACCCGATCTCCCAACTACCACCATGAGACTAGTAAAATAGAAAATCTATCAAGGTAAAACCTTTGCCTTGCACATAGTCCACTTGAGCTAGATGATGGCGATCTTGTCTTCCTCAAGTTGGACCACCTTTCTTGATTGCGTTGGCTTGATGAAGACTAGTTGATTTCTCCCCCATACTCCACTAAGGGTGAGCCACCCTTCGGCACATCTTCACAAGTCCATTTCCACCACAAAGGATGACAAGCTTCAAGCACTTGATCTCTTCGTGATGCATCACTTGAACTTGCACACCGCAATCTTAATGACGATCATCACTTGATGTCATCCTCCATGGGTTGTATGAGATCTTCCCCTTGATGCAAACCCATGGGAACATACCTAAATTCACATAGAACACTCATGTAGACCATGGGTTAGTACACAAAGCGTAATGGACAGTGCTTACTGAGGGAGTCCTGGACTAAGGGGTCCTCGGGCGTCCGGCCTGTTATCCATGGGCCGGACTGGTGGGCTGTGAAGACATTAAGGCCGAAGACTGTACGTGTGTCCGGATTGGACTCTCCTTGGCGTGGAAGGCAAGCTTGGCGACCGACTATGAAGATTCCTTCTTATGTAATTGACTCTATGTAAACCCTAGATCCCCTCGGTGTCTATATAAACCGGAGGGGTTAGTCCAGAAAGGATAGACTCATTTCCATAGTCATACAGGTTAGACTTCGAGGGTTTAGCCATTACGATCTCATGGTAGATCAACTCTTGTAACACCCATTGAGGGAGTCCTGGATTAGGGGGTCTCCGGACAGCCGGACTATATCCTTTGGCCGGACTGTTGGACTATGAAGATACAAGATTGAAGACTTCGTCCCGTGTCCGGATGGGACTCTACTTGGCGAGCAAGGCAAGCTAGGAAATGCGTATATGTATATCTCCTCCTTTTTAACCGACCTTGTGTAACCCTAGCCCCCTCCGGTGTCTACATAAACCGGAGGGTTTAGTCCGTAGGACAAGAGACAATCATACCATAGGCTAGCTTCTAGGGTTTAGCCTCTTTGATCTCGTGGTAGATCAACTCTTGTAATACTCATATCATCAAGAACAATCAAGAAGGGCGTAGGGTATTACCTCCATCAAGAGGGCCCGAACCTGGGTAAACATCGTGTCCCCTGCCTCCTGTTACCATCCACCTTAGACGCACAGTTCGGGACCCCTACCCGAGATCCGCCGGTTTTGACACCGACATTGGTGCTTTCATTGAGAGTTCCACTGTGTCTTCACCATAAGGCTTGATGGCTCCTTCGATCATCGTTTGCGATGCGGTCCATGGTGAGGCTTTCCTCCCTGGACAGATCTTCGTATACGGCGGCTTTGCACTGCGGGCCAATTCGCTTGGCCATCTGGAGCAGATCGAAAGCTACGCCCCTGGCCATCAGGTCATATTTGGAAACCTGCACTGCACGGCCAACATCCGCGGAGACTTGATCTTCGACGGATTCGAGCCCATGCCAGACGCGCCGCATAGTCGCGACGAGCAAGACGTAACTCTGCCGTCGGACAGTGTTCGGGAGATCGCATCCGCAGCTAATCCGGACTTTAATCTAGAGCAAATCGCGCCATCCGAGAGCGGAGAGATAGACCCCGCCATGGAGGTTGCACTCTCAGTGGTGATAGAGCCAGATACTGACTTCACCCCTTACGAGAGCCGTGTGGCCGAACAATTGGATTCATCTCCGGCCACAGACTCCGAGCCGCTCACATCCGTGCCCGTCGAGTCCGACTGGGCACCGATCATGGAGTTCACCTCCGCGGATATCTTTCAGCACTCACCTTTCGGAGATGTACTAAATTCATTAAGGTCTCTCTCCCTGTCAGGAGAACCTTGGCTAAACTATGTCCGGCTAGAATGGGGTGCAGACGATGAATAAATTCGCTGCCCACCCACCACCCACTTAGTAGCCACTATCGACGACTTAACCGACATGCTCGACTTCGACTCCGAAGACTTCGACGGTATGGATGACGAAGCTGGAGATGAAGAGGAAGCACCGCCCTCAGGGCGCTGGACCGCCACCTCATCATATGATATATGTACATGGTGGACACCCCCAAAGAAGGGAATGGCGACGAGGCAGCAGAGGATGACCCCTCCAAGAAGCAACCCAAGCGCCGACGTCAGCGGCGCCACTCGAGGTCCCGCCACAGCAAGAGCAGTGATACCGGCACAGGAGATAATTACACTCCGGATAGCGCCGAAGACAACAACAATCCCCTCCAGCACGATGTAGAGCTTGAGGACGAACAAGCTAGCCCTCCAGAGCAGGCAACAGACGGAGAACCGGAGGAGGACAATTACATGCCTCTCTCCAAAGACGAGGCGAGCCTCGGCGACAATGAGTTTATCGTGCATGAGGACCCCGTCGAGCAAGAGTGCTTCATGCGCCAGCTTATGGCCACGGCAAATAGCCAGAAGAAAAAATAGCAACAGCTTCAAGCCGATCAAGACTTGCTAGCAGACAGATGGACCGAAGTCCTTGCGGCCGAGGAGCATGAACTCGAGCACCCGTCCAAAAGTTACCCAAAACGCAGGTTGCTACCTCACCTCGAGGAGGAAGCATTGAAACCTCATTCACCAGTGTACGATGCGGCTGACCGACCACTACACGGCCGAGCCAGAGAGGCATTTCAGCCTAAAGTTCAGACCGCACTTCGTCGCCACTCAGTAAAAATACTAAGGCCTGGGGCAACACAGAGGACCTGCGAGACATCTTGGACAGTAAGGCAAAAATTGCAAGGTCAATATACGGGACACGGGCACGTCTGCCCACACGGGACGATGATCGTCGCGTCGGATACACCAAGAGTAAATCCAGCCGGGCCGAATACAGCAGACAAGACTCATACGAACTACGTAGGGATATAGCCCGGCACAGAGGTGCCGCACACCCCCTATGCTTCACGGATGAAGTTATGAATCATGAATTCCTGGAGGGTTTCAAACCTGTAAATATCGAATCATATGATGGCACAACAGATCCCACTGTATGGATTGAGGATTTCCTCCTTCACATCCACATGGCTCGCGGTGATGATCTACATGCCATCAAGTACCTCCCACTAAAACTCAAAGGACCAGCTCGGCACTGGCTGAATAGCTTCAAAGCAGATTCTATCGGCAGTTTGGAGGATCTGGAAGACGCATTTCTTGACAACTTCCAGGGCACTTATGTGCGGCCACCGGATGCTGATGACTTGAGCCACATAACCCAGTAGCCAGGGGAATCGGCCAGACAATTCTGGACACGATTCCTGACTAAGAAAAATCAAATTGCAGACTGTCCGGATGCAGAGGCCCTAGTGGCATTCAAGCATAACATCCGCGACGAGTGGCTCGCCCGCCACCTCGGCCAGGAGAAGCCGAAATCTATGGCAGCCCTCACGACACTCATGACCCGCTTTTGCGCGAGCGAGGACAGCTGGCTGGCTCGCAGCAACAACACATCGAGGAATCTGGATACCTCGGATACCAAAGATGCCAAAGCGCCGCAATAACGGCGATAACACCGAAGATACAGAAGTCAATGCCGGATTCAGAGGCCCTAGATCCGGTCAGCGGAAAAATCCATTTAAAAGAAATACTCCGGCTCCGTCCAGTCTGAATCGCATACTGGATCGCTCGTGTCAAATCCACGGCACCTCGACAAGCCAGCCAATCACACCAATAGAGAATGCTGGGTGTTCAAGGAGGCCGGCATGTTAAATGCCAAGCACAAGGACAAGGGGCTACATAGCGATGACGAGGAGGAGCCCCGGCCGCCGAACACAGGAGGACAGAAGGGGTTTCCCCCACAAGTGAAGACGGTGAACATGATATACGCAACCCACATTCCCAAGAGGGAGCGTAAGCGTGCACTAAGGGACGTCTATGCGATGGAGCCCGTCGCCCCAAAGTTCAACCCATGGTATGCTTGTCCGATCACCTTCGATCACAGGGACCACCCCACTAGCATCCGTCATGGCGGATCCACCGCACTCGTCCTAGAACCCATCATTGACAGATTTCACCTCACTCGAGTCCTTATGGACGGCGGCAGTAACCTGAACCTGCTTTATCAGGATATATTGTGAAAAATGGGTATCGATCCCTTGAGGATCAAACCCAGCAAAACCACCTTTAAAGGTGTCATCCCAGGTGTAGAGGCCCATTGCATAGGCTCAATCACACTGGAAGTGGTCTTCGGATCACTGGATAACTTCCGAAGTGAAGAGTTAATCTTCGACATCGTCCCGTTTTGCAATGGCTATCATGCACTGCTCGGACGGATAGCATTTGCAAAATTCAATGCAGTGCCGCATTACGCATACCTCAAGCTCAAGATGCCAGGACCTCGCGGGGTCATAACAGTAAATGGAAACACAGAATGCTCACTCCGTAGGGAAGAGCACACTGCTTTATCAGGAAGACCACTCATTCGGCGTCACAGCCCCCGGACACCTCCAAGCGACTCCGGAACAAGCTACAACAGGATCGCCTGGAACGATCAGAGCTCGCCTAGCAATCCGGCCCCCGTCCCAGTCCCAGTGAAGCGACGAAATCCGTGTCGCGCGTACATAACTACGCATTGAAAATACCATGGACATAGGCAGGGGCACGATCAGGACACGCCCCGCATTGTGGCTTAACCACACTAGGGGCTATATACCTTTGACATTCCTTTTCTCTTTCAGGGCCTAACTCTCTGGAAGCCCTTTTCGGTGGTACGATTGCCAGACACATTCCGGAAGAAACAACCAAGGCGGCAAGAAGCTAAGATGAACACGGGAACCACCAAGTGGTCACTAATAATAATTGATATACCCGTTTTTTCACTATTCATGCATAAGTTGCCATGGAATAGGACATTTCGAATGGTCCTACTTTATGCTTATTGCACTACCTATACCAGTACGCTTCGACATATTATTTAAATAACAATGCATATCATTAATCTGTCATGGCATTATTTAAGCTTTTCTTTCTCTTATATGTCCACTTACGACAATCCGCACCCGCACGTCCGGGTACGGTTAGTTCGCCAAGGGTTCTCATTTACCCCATAATACGGCGCAAGAAGTCCGAACACTTTCGATAGTGCGGCACCTCTAACTTATAGCATTATATGCATCAGCTCTGAATCATGTCTTTGGTCAAATATTGGGTCGCCCGGCTCCCATGCTTTGGTACCTTACGTTCCGCTATATCGGCTGAGGTAGCGGTGGGAGAACTACTGCGATTGTGTCCCGGTTCTTCCAGACGAGCGCCTCAGTAGAGAAAGCCAAAAATTGACTGGCATGATATGGCGAGAGACTGGTCGCTGTTCGAGAGGTCTCATGTCCTTAAAGACTTTTTCCGCTTCAAGCGAGGAGTCGGCCTTGTTCGGCTTAGGCGTGTATAGCGCCCCAAATTCGGCCCTCCGAATATCAGGGGCTTTGCCAAAAATTTAAAATCATAGACTTCTATGGCTAAGTGAGAGTGATAAAGCATTATAGTCCGATTGCCTGGTTCGTTGCGCTGAACACCTCCTTGGAAGGACCCAAAATTGGGGTAAAGAGTGTTCAGGTTTATCCCAAACACAACCCAGTACTAGTTACATGGGGATAGAAGCCGATGACTGGCCAACTCTCAGATTTTATAAACGGCCGCACAGAAGGTAGTATTTTAAATTAAGAAAGCGTCACATGGCACAAAAGAACTCGTTTCATATTACAGGATCACATGGGCATGTTCATTCAAAAATTACATCCTTGGCACACTCATCTGCCATGAAGCGGGAACCCTTCAGGACACTTTCATAGTAATTCTTGGGGCAGCGATGCTCCTTGCCCCCCGGCGGCCCACCTTCACCAGCTTCACGGCGTCTAGCTTCGCCCAGTGCACCTTTGCCCGGGCGAAAGCTCTGCGTGCACCCTCGATCCAGACGGACCGCTTGATGACTTCAAGCCGTGGGCAGGCTTCCACAAGCCGCCTCACCAGACCAAAGTAGCTGCCGGACAGGGGCTCTCCAGGCCACATCCGGACTATAAGGCCCCTCATGGCCTGTTCGGCCGCCTTGTGAAGTTTGACTAACTGCTTTAGCTGGTCGCTCAAGGAAACGGGGTGTTCGGTCCCAGTATACTGAGACCAGAACAACTTCTCCATTGAGCTCCCCTCCTTAGCCCAGTAAAACTCCACGGCATCCAGTATGCTGTGGGGAAGATCTACAAACGCTCCTGGAGAGTAAGAAAAAGGAAAGTCTCCTTCACATGCTTGCTTTGCATATTGATTGCCTTACCAGCTGCTATCTTTTTCACCACGTTAATCTCCTGGAGGGCCTTGTGGGCTTCGGCCTTGGTGCTCCAGACGCTTTCAAGGGCCTACGCGAGCTCGGACTCTCACGTCTTGGAGTCAAGCTCCAAGGACTCATGCTTTTTGGCGAGATCCTCGAGCTCTTGCTGCACCTCGCTCACTCGGGCTTCTTGTTTCTCCCGTTCAATGCGTTCTTTGGCCGCTTTGTTTTTGGGCTCGGACAACGCCTTTCTCAGGGTCTCCAGCTTGGTCATGGCCCCTGACAAATTCATGATGATCCTATTACTTTACACCCGAAATTCTTTTTAACTATATAGACAGGGGTATATCTTACCTTTGTTCTGTTCGAGCTGCCTCTTGGTAAGGCCGAGCTCGTCCTCGGACCGCTACAGGGCCTGCCTCAGCGCAGAGACCTCCGCAGTACATGCGCCATCGGCCAGCAGTGAAGCCTGCACATACACATAGACATACTCTAATTAGACTCCTGAGTTATCATTTGATACTCTATTTGGCTTTTCTTCGTGAACGCCGAACAGAGCATTAGGGGCTACTATCGATGTGGTAAGATTTTCTTATATTTTGAATGCTTACCTCAAAGCCTGTTAGGAGGCTGGCGCAAGCTTTGGTCAGTCTGTTTTTGGCGGACTGAACCTTCTCAACCACTGCACTCATGATAGTGCGGTGCTCTTCTTCGATGGAAGCACTGTGAAGCGCTTCCAGCAGGTTGTCCAGTGCCTCTGGTTGGACAGAGGACACCGGCACGGATGGTTGGCCCCCCTTAATGGGGGACCGCCTGCCGGAGTCCGGAACCATCGAAGGTTCCGGTGCAGTGTCCGGCTGGGGCCCGAACTCGAAGCCCATAGGAGCCTCGCTCCCTTGGTACCCAGGGTCCGAGAAGTCGCCGTGAGGCACCCCCAGGACCACCTCCCCTTGGCTCGGTGCCTTTTGAGACAGCACCTCGGCGTTGTCCGTAGGGAGAGGGGTGGAAGCGGTCGGAGGAGAACCGCTGTTCATATCCGATGAGTCCAAAGAGCCGCTCGACGAGGTTACGTCGAGATGAGCTTGGGACGGACTGCATAATCATGTTTGGCATGAGGAAAGGCAGTACAATAAAACATACCATGAAGTACTATGGTGTTCGGACACGTACGACTTCACCAGGGGCTTGTCCCTGGGTAGCCACTCGTCGCTGCTGTCGGCGGCCGTCGTGGCATAGTCCGGAGGGAGGGTCCTTTCCTTCTTGGACCCTTCGGCCTCCCCGGATGGGTCGGCCTTCCTTTTCTTGTCTCCCCCGGCTGGGGGGGGAGAACTTTTTTCCTCCTCGTGGGAGGAGTGCGCGTCGGAGTCATCGGACGATGAGTCTGATATAACCTTGCACCGGAGACCCTTTCGGGTCCCCTTGGCCTTCTTCTTGGCCTTCTTTGCCAGCACCTCGTAAGGTGCCTGAGTCAGCATCTTCGTTAGAAGAGCATCTGCAGGATCTTCGGGCAGGGGGGCTGGACAATCAAGCTACTCCACTGTCTCTACCTAGTCCTGTTAACGACCTGGAAGCTTAGATCTAGCACATAACTAAACCGGGGCAAATAAATATCCTGAGAGATATAAAAGCCTACCAGATTGGCGCGGTGCTTTGCACTGAGTCCGCGGTCCTTGGTGAGCGAGGGAGGAATCTCGGCGCTCTTGAACAGCACCCTCCAGACGTCCTTGTGCGTCGGGTTGTAGAGCTCTCGTAGCGTCTGGTGCTTGGCCGAGTCGAATTCCCACAAAACAAATGCCCGTCTTTGGCACGGAAGGATCCGGCGGAAGAGCATAACCTTGACCACATTGACGATGTCGGCGTTCTGGGAACGGGGGTCACCAGACTTGCCTGCCTGTGGCCTGCGGCGTGGCTCAAAGGGGGGCCCAGCGCGGCCCATCTTCACCAACACAAACCCAAGACCCTCGCGAGGGGCCAAGCCTCGCAGGGCGGACGACGCGGAGCTTCCTCAGACACGGCCTCATCAGGCTGGCTCACGAGGAGGCGGAGAGACCAAGGCGGGGTACCTCATGAGGTGCCCGTGACGCAAGCCATGACGACCAAGGGCGCCAGGCGGGTGCCAGCCCGCGCAGTGTCCTCCTTTCCTCTTTGGTGCAAAGGGGGCAAGCGCAGCCGCGGAGTACAGAGGCATCAGGCAAAGGTTGCCATTTCGGTGCAACAAGACCAAGACCAGAAGGACTGCAAGACGGAGGTCATCGTGGAGCCCAAGACGGCGTCCCCACCAGAGCTTTGTGGAGGCGAAGACTAATTTTGTCAGGGTAGCTAGTACTAGCTGTCCCCCTTCAAATTAGCCCGCCATTGTTGGCTCCCTTCCCACTCGATATTTGGGAAGAGGATCAGGGCCTCTATAAATAGGACCAGCCACCCACAGAGCAAAGGGGGTTATGGAGAGGAGGTTCTTTAGAGAGGGGTTCGATCAGAGAGAGAGAGATAGAGAGAGAAGGGTGACTGAACTCCACCCAGCAGTTCATCCCCCCAGCCAAGAACAGACCCTCGCGAGGCTGTTCTTCCTTGTATTGTTCATCATCATCAGCCCAAGAGGCAATCCACCACACCACACACTGGAGTAGGGTATTACACCACAACGGTGGCCCGAACCAGTATAAACCTCGTGTCACTTGTGTTGTTCTTTCCATAGTTTAGATCTTAGCGAGGCGGAGGGGTGCAGGTAGGTAGGAAGCGAAATCTCCGCACGCACCCCAGTGTTCAACCTCAAGGGTCTGCCGGAACCCGAAATCTGACATTTGGCGCGCCAGGTAGGGGTGCGCCGGGATTCGTCTTCCACCACCCCGTCTCCTCTGACCATCACGCCCATATCTGATGCTCATCGGGCCCGCGCCGAGCGCCGGGCCGCACTCGCTTCCCGCGTCGCCCATATCTGATGCTCGTCGGGCCCGCGCCGAGCGCCGGGCCGCACTCGCTTCCCGCGTCGGCAGGCATCCTCGCCGTTCCCCGTCACCTGCCGTCAACACCGCCACCGGCCCGGCGGGGGACAAGCAGCAAGCATCGTCTCAGCATCTGTCCGTGTGGCAAGACGGCCGCACCGCAACTCCCTCGCTCACCCTAGCTAGTTCTTCGTCCCGCGCGCTCCGCGTGCCCATGGAGGCTCGGGCTGCACTCATCGCGGCAAATGAGCTCCTGCGCTACCGTCCCGTCGACGACGTCTACAAAGAATGGCTCGACCGTGTTGCCGAGCTCGTCCGTGCCGCAGGGGGCTCTCCTGCGCCGTCCGTTCCGCTGCACCACGCCCCGCCCCGCGTGGGCGATGAAGCTCCGGCGGCGCCCCGGCCGCCTCCTCCTCAGGAAGGCGCCATGGCACCAAGGCGCGTGGCCCCTGGGCGGAACCCGCTCTGTCATGTGCCAGCGCGGCAAGATCAGAGCTGTCAAGAAGTCCCTCGCCCGCAAGAAGCTGCCCAGGCGCTCCCTGCTCCAGCACGTCACGACCATGCTCCTGCTCCCGCGCATCAAGACCCCGCGCTGCTCCCAGCTGCAGCGCGTGGGGACATGCAAGGCCAAGCTCCCCGTCACCCAAGGCCTCCCGTGGACACAGTAGGCTGCCGCGCCTTCACCGCCGAGCTACGCAGCGTCGCGTGGCCCGACAAGTTCAAGCCAGACCCGCCTCCTCGCTACGACGGCACGGCTGACCCTGCGGAGTTCCTCCAGCTCTACGAGCTGGGCATCGAAGCTGCCAACAGAGACGAGAAGGTCATGGCGAACTGGTTCCCGATGGCGCTCAAGGACGGGGCCCGCACCTGGCTCCTGAACCTGGCTCCAGGCACAATCTCCTCCTGGGACGAGATGCGCACCCGCTTCATCGCCAACTTCCAAGGCACTCGCGACCGGCCACCCGCCGTGAGCGACATGCGCCGCATCAAGCAACAGCCCGGGGAGACCCTGCAGAAGTACAACAAGTGCTTCAACAAGGCACGCCTCAAGATTCCCAAGGTGACTGAGGAGGCCATCATCTCAGCCTTCTCCGACGGCGTGCGCGACATCAAGATGAAGGAGGAGCTGGCGATGCATGAAGACCTGTGCACTTCCTTGGAGCTTCTCAACCTGGCAACCAAGTGCGCCAGGGCCGTGGAAGGGCGTCTCTCCCTCCTCGAGCTGCCTGCCACAGACGCAGAAGAGAAGAAGCCCAAGGCCAAGGATGTGAAGCGCAAGGGGGCTGCCGTACTCGCGGCAGAACCAGACACCAAGCGGGGCAGAGATTAGCCCGAACCTTCCAAGGGCAGCCGGTACTGTGTGTACCACGACCTCCACACCCACAACACCAACGAATGTCAAGAGCTCCGAGCCATGCGAGAAGGAAGGATTGGCCGTTGTCCTGACCGCGGTGACCGGGGCTACAGTCGAGGAGGAGGAAGGAACGCAGGACGCTGGGAAGACCGTGGCCCGCGCCAAGGGTGGCGCGAACAACCTCGCGAGGATCACTGGCAAGACCCGCCTCGCGAGGGAGACTGGAGGGATCAGCCTCACGAGGATCACCTACAAGGCAACGCAGGCCTCCCACCGTTGCCGCCGCAGCCAAGGAGAAACGAGGATCGTCACCAGGACGAGGGGGCTGGGGGCTTCCAGGAGCCACGCGTGATCGCCTGCATCCTGGGCAGGGCACAAGCCCCAGCCTCTCAACGCATCTTCAAGCAATTCGCCCGTGAAGTGAACACAGTCCTTCCCAGGCTCGAAGCCACGTGCCCTCTCAGGTGGTCGGCATGCGCCATCACGTTCAGCTCAGCAGATCAGCTCAAGCGTGTGGCTACAGCCGGAGTCCTCCTGATGCTTTGTTCCCCAATCGTCAGCAATGTGGTGGTCACCAAGACCCTCATCGATGGCGGGGCAGGGCTCAACGTCCTGTCCGTGGAAACATTCAACAATCTCCAAGTACCCTACAGCCAGCTTCAGCCAACCAAGCCTTTCTCCGGTATCACCGACGGCTCCACGGTCCCGATTGGGCAGGTCCGCCTCCCTGTCACCTTCGGGGCACGCGACAACTACCGCATCGAGCTCATCGACTTCGACGTCGCTCACATTCTCCTGCCGTACAACGCCATCCTTGGGTACCCAGCGCTGGCCAAGTTCATGGCCGTAACTCACCACGGCTACAACGTCCTCAAGATGCGAGGAAGCGGCGGAGTCATCACGGTGCCCTGTGAAGAGAAGGACGCGGTGTGTTCCCTGGAACGAGCCTTTCAGGCCGCATCACTGGAAGACCCGGATCGCGGAAGCAGGAGGCCTCCCGAGACCGCCCTAAGAAGAATAAGACATCGCCCGGCCCGACCACTCAGGAGGCATGCCCCTCCGGGCCCGCCCCTGCCCAGGGGGAACCTCCTTGCATCGCATAGGAAAGCGCGCCCGGCGCCCTCCTCAGGCTAGGCTCGGGGGCTCTCCCCTGGAGGGCCACCGACCTAGCTAGGGTCACGAGGGAGGCACTTGGGCACCACATGGAGGCGTGTTTCGAAGCACGTTTCCCTCAAGAAGGAGCAAGGCAAGGAGATCCATACCCTCAGGAGTTCGTCAGCAAGGCCATTCAGGAGCTACGGGAGTCAAGAGTCATGAAAGGCGGCCGCCGCCTACCAGCAGTGGCTCCCCATCTAGGCGAGGATGGTGGGCTATGCGTCTGCATCGACATACCAAGGCTCAACCGAGTTGCCTCTCTCGAGCGCCTCTGGCCCTCGCGAGTGGTGCGCTGCGGAGGCCCACCCCACAACTAAGTTCGCATGCCTTACGGCTTGCCGAACGCGGCTGCCACATACCAGCGCCTCACGAGGGGCATCATGGAGGCACGAGAGGCCAGGTGTTCCGCAGCCCTGGTGGGGATGGAGATGGTCCGCGAGGAGCCGCCAGCGCCTCCGGAGCTTCCCGAGGCCCCTGGTCCTGGGGGCTCATGAGCATCGGCTCCCGCAGCCCACCGAGCCTGCTACACCAACGCTCCTTCGTCCTGAACGCCATCAGGTGACATCTTTCGAGTTTCATTTCCAGCTGGGAGCGCCTCCCAGGGCTGCATTATTCCCAGGCCGCGCGGGTCCGTCCCTGCGGCGTGTATCCCTTTTTTTTCATATTGTTAGCTTACCTTGTTGGGGGCGCCCCTCGGGCTGCATGATCCCCATGCCGCTCGGGCCAGGCCCAGCGGCATGTATCCCATTTGCGTTTATTTCCGGTTATGCGTTAGACCCACCATGCTCGATTATTTGATGCCGGTCCACAGCACCTGTTCTTCTCCATGCCGACCACTTGCACGTTAAAGGGGGGGTACCTGAGCATCGCGACTCAAGGCTCTTACTGGCTCTCCAGCCCTCACCCTCTGGCCTTGTCCATGGCATCGCGACCTAGCATACCAGTGACGGCTGAGACCAGCTCGAGGGCCGGGACCCGAGGACGTAGAGTGCCGACATCTAACCAAATTTGCAGGGACACATCACAAGATAAGGCCCAGTGCCAGGCGCAGCCCGCCTAAAGGTAGGGCCCTGTGAGTCCCGCGCTGGCTCACAGGTGCCCAGATACACCTTGCCAGGCCCTATCATGCCAGCCACGTGTCAGGGCGGGGCTATACACGCCCCGGAGGCTCCTCCCGGAGGGGGCCCCCTCCCACGTACCAGTGGAAGCACCATGCTCCGTGCTGGCTGACGACACTGCCGAGGAGCGGCTATGCCCGTACACATACGGAAGCGCTATGCTCCGCGCTGGTGATAAACAACTAAGGGTGGCCCCCGGGCCGCATCAACCTCAGGGAGCCTAGAGCTCAGTGTCTAGCCTCATCGTAACGCCTCCCCTCGGGAGAGCCGTGCGAGGGGGTTGGGCACGGGGGCTGCGCCTGGGTCACACCCGGACGCAGGCCGCCCAGCCAGGTCCCCTCGGGCCTGGTTCGTCGCGCGTCTCTCCCCGAGCAGAGCCAAGGTACGAAGGCCGTTTGAGCGTCAAGGGGGATTCCTGAGCATCGCAACTCAGGAGCCTAACTGGTCACGTAGCCCCTCACTCCTTAGTTCCGAAAGGCTAACGCTGGGTGAGGCATGCGCGCGGCCGGGCTCTGCAGACGTAGAACGGTAGATCCACCCGCATCACACCTCCCTACTTGCTGTTCGTGCACCAAGGGGGACTCCTGAGCATCGCGACTTAGTAGCCTAACTTCTCACGTAGCCCCTCACTCCTTGGACCCGTCCTGGTTTCCGGTCGGGACCAACGCTGGGTGAGGCATGCGTGGGGTCGGGCTCTACCGGCGTAGAACATAAGCAAGTAGGAAGGAAAAGCGCAAATTTCAAGGAATTCAGAAGCAAATATTACAGTCCACACTGTTATCTCAATGCCAAACACAAGTTTAACCGCCTCCCCAAGGCATGATACATGTGCAGGAATTAAAGGCAGGACGGGAGCCACGACGGAGTCACTTGTCGGCGGTGGAGCAGCGCGGAGTGGGTTCGCCTCATGGAGCAGTGGGGTCGGCAGCGCCTTGCTTCAGCTTGGTGCTGAATGCCCGGAACATCCCCAGCAGAGCCTCAGTGCGACCCTTCACGGCCTCGGCAGTGGCACGCTCGCCGCTTACTGGCTCTAGCAGGCTGTCGAGGTCGACACCGGGATCGCGAAGGTAGATGTGGGTGAGGACCCGCGTCAGTGCTATAGAAGACAGGACACGCGCCTCGGCCTCGGCCGTGGGGCCAAGGCCAAGGGCAACATCTTCAAGAGCGCGAACCAGGAAAGGAAGCAGCTTGGCGGGACTGTCCTCGGTGCCAGCCAGCGGGCTCTCCAGGCCGCTGTCGTAAAGCGTCCTCGGCGAGGAGCGAGCCTTCGCCTCCATCTCCGTGAAGGCCACGCGGTCCTCGGCAAGAACCAGGGCCTCGTCGTCCAGCTTGGCCTTCCTCGCCCCCAACTTCTGCTCCAGCGCGCCTAGGTGGTCGCGGCATTTCCTGAGCTTGACCTCCCTCCCCTTGACGGCCGCCTCGCGAGCCTTCACGCCTTCTTCCTGCTCTTGGCGAAGGAGGACCTCATTTGGGAGCTGGTCCCACAAGTCTTGCAGTTCGTCCTCCACCGCCTTGCAACATCCACGGACGTCGACCCCCTCCCCCAAGGCTGCGTCACGAGCAGCCTTTGCCTCAAGGACGGCCTGCTTCTCCTCGTCGCAACCCGTCGAGGCCTGGACCAGCGCCGCCCGAATCGAAGCATCGGAGCGAACCCATCCTGAAGCCAGCTCCAAGCGCCCGGCCACCAAGTGGGGGTCGGCACCAAGAAGATCCTGCCGCAGTCGGTCCAGCTCAGCAACAGCACGATCCAGGACGGCAGAAGGAGTCGGAGAGACAGCAGCCGGTGGAGTAGGAGGAGAAGGCGGCAACGCGGCCATAGCATCCTGAGGCGGGGTCTGCCGCGCCCCAACGGCTGAAGTGGCGGCGGCAGGCAAGGACACCTCGGGAGTCACTTGGGCCGAGGGGGCTGAGCTCGCCCTAGCCGGCTCCGCCAGGCCTCTCGAGGACGACCGGGCAGGAGAAGCCTATGCGTCGCGGTCACCCTCCTTCGCAGGCAGAGACGCTACCACGGATGGAACCTCAGGAGCTCCCTTCGGCTTCTTTGCTGCAGGCACCAGCCTATCCAAGAGATGCGGACGTCAAGCCTCAGAAGCAGGGCAAGAAATAAAGACAAGAATCGAATGCTTACGGGTCGTCGCTAGTGAGATCAAGCGGCCTCCGGCCGAATTTGAAGCCTGAAAGCCGGCTGGAAGGGTCAACCTCGGGAAGCTTGGAGGCGGAAGGTGCGTCTACGGTCTGCCTCGGGGCCGGGACAGACCCGTGGGAGATCAGCCCGGTCCTGTCCTTCTTCGGGATCGGGGGCGAGCTCCCGCCGTCCTGCTCGTCGTTATCCTCGCCGTCCTCCTCGTCGTCATCCTCGTCGTCATCGCTCGGAGAGAGGCGAAGAACGCGGGACCTGCGCCGAGGGAGGGGAGCCCCCGACTCTCCGTCAGTCGCCTCGGAGTCAGGCCCCTTTTCCCGCTCCCCTCTTTCCTCCTCTTCACTGGAGTCGTCGGAGGGCACGTCCACTGGTTCCTCGGGAGTTTCCATGGGCACGGGCCCATCCCCGATGAAGACGGGCATGGACTCCACTACTTGCTCCCAGTCGTCGCGGAGGAACAAGGGCGTAGGAGCGCCCACCAACCGCACCACATCGCCCCCGACCAGAGATTGGAGGACTGCAGCCAGATCTCCTTCAGCTAAGGCCGCGGGGCTCGGACGGGGCCTCCACATCGAAAGTGAGTACTGCCGAAGCGGACCCAGCTGGTGCTCTAGGAATTCCCTCAGCAGCGACGTGCCGGTCAGCTTCGCCGCCGCCATGTTGGCCGGCCTCAGATCCGCGTCCATCTTCTCCAACACCAGCTTCGCGCAGGGGTCCGCGAGCTCCGCTTGACCCCAATCGCTGGAGCTCGTGGGCTGCTCTGTGGGCAAGATCAGCCAAGGGTGGATGCGCCCAGCATCCACCAAGACCCACTTGCTCCGGAAGCCCTCAATCCTTTTCCCGGGGTTCGAAATGGCAATGGCGCCACCGTACGCGACGAAGCTCGCGCACGCGGAAGCAGTACCATGAGTGGTCCGGAGGTAGAAGTAATGGCGCAGCAAGGCCACTGAGGGTTGCACCCCTACGTGAGCCTCACAGTAATAGGCGAAGATTGCCAGGAGAAGGTCGGAGTTGGGGTGGAGATGCAGAGCCTGTAGCTTATAATGGCGGAGGACAGAGAAGAAGAACTCGAAGAAGGGAGGCACCAGGCCAGCAGCAATGGCACTTACGAAGAATGGATAGAAGGTGCTCCCTTGACCCTCAGGGGTGGCGGAGCCGGCTTTGAACACCTTCGCCCCGTTGATGCCCCGCACCGTTGCCATCCGGCGCAACCGGGCAAGGCTCGCCTCCGACACGTTCGGCGGGTCGAGGGCAGACGAGTACCAAGCTACGGTTGGGGGCTGACGAGGCGCCATGGCTTCCTAGGTCACACGGTCGGAGTAGATCTGGAAATTTTGGAGGAAGGAAGGAGAGGCGCAAGAAAGGGGATCTGAGCAGCAACCAGGGAAAGTAGGAAGCATAGCCTAGGTGGATGCCGCTCCTTTATCAACTCGCACGGTTGCTAAGGCGCCCACGTCCAATCAACCGCCACGCGGCGCCTAAGGCCGCAGGCTGTTAGGGCCCATGGCGCTTCGCTCTTGCCCTTCCGCCTCCCTGCACGGCCAAGTCCGGGCACGCCTTAGGCCCGGGGGCTATTGTCGGCGTTCTATGAATGGGGTCCCCAGACTTGCCTGCCTGCGGCCTGCGGCGTGGCTCAAAGGGGGGCCCAGCGCGGCCCATCTTCACCAACACAAACCCAAGACCCTCGCGAGGGGCCAAGCCTCGCAGGGCGGACGACGCGGAGCTTCCTTAGGCACGGCCTCATCAGGCTGGCTCACGAGGAGGCGGAGAGACCAAGGCGGGGTACCTCACGAGGTGCCCATGACGCAAGCCATGACGACCAAGGGCGCCAGGCGGGTGCTAGCCCGCGCAGTGTCCTCCTTTCCTCTTTGGTGCAAAGGGGGCAAGCGCAGCCGCGGAGTACCGAGGCATCAGGCAAAGGTTGCCATTTCGGTGCAACAAGAACAAGACCAGAAGGACTGCAAGATGGAGGTCATCGTGGAGCCCAAGACGGCATCACCACCAGAGCTTTGCGCAAGTGAAGACTACTTTTGTCAGGGTAGCTAGTACTAGCTGTCCCCCTTCAAATTAGCCTGCCATTGTTGGCTCCCTTCCCGCTCGATATTTGGGAAGAGGACCAGGGCCTCTATAAATAGGACCAGCCACCCACAGAGCAAAGAGGGTTCTGGAGAGGAGGTTCTTTAGAGAGGGGTTCGATCAGAGAGAGAGAGAGAGAGAGAGATGGGTGACTGAACTCCACCCAGCAGTTCATCCCCCCAGCCAAGAACGGACACTCGCGAGGGTGTTCTTCCTTGTATTGTTCATCATCATCAGCCCAAGAGGCAATCCACCACACCACACACTGGAGTACGGTATTACACCACAACGGTGTCCCGAACCAGTATAAACCTCGTGTCCCGTGTGTTGTTCTTTCCATAGTTTAGATCTTAGCGAGGCGGAGGGGTGCAGGTAGGTAGGAAGCGAGATCTCCGCGCGCACCCCATTGTTCGAACCTCAAGGGTCTGCCGGAACCCGAAGTCCGACAAACGAGCTTGATTTTTCTGCTCATCATGTTCTGGATGCAGGTCTGGAGTCCGGTCAACTCTACCGAAGAGCCCCAGTACATGCCGTTCTTTTTCCAGGAGGTGAGACGCATGGGGATTCCGGATCGAAATTTGGGGGCCGCCACCTAGTTGGAGGCGCGTGGCTCGGTGATGTAGAACCAACCCCGATTGCCACCCGTTTATGGTATCCACATAGGTGCCCTTGAGCCAGGTAACATTAGGCATTTTGCCCACCATGGCGCCTCCGCACTCTGCTTGCTGGCCGCCCACCACCTTCGGTTTGACATTGAAGGTCTTCAGCCATAGGCCGAAGTGGGGCCTGATGCGGAGGAAGGCCTCGCACACGACGATAAACACCAAGATGTTGAGGATGAAGTTTGGGGCTAGATCATGAAAATCCAGCCCACAGTAAAACATGAGCCCACAGAAAAACGGGTGGAGAGGAAATCCTAGTCCACAGACAAAATGGGTAAGAAAAACTACCCTCTCATGGGGTTCGGGCGTTGGGACGATCTGCCCCGCATTCGGCAGCCGGTGCGCGATATCCGCGGCCAAGTATCCGGCTTCCCGTAACTTTTTGATGTTCTCCTCCGTGACGGAGGAGACCATCCACTTGCCTCCTGCTCCGGACATGCTTGGAGTGGGTTGATAAGAAGAACGCGAGCTTGGGCGCTAGAGCTCGAGTGTGCGGGAATGGGTAAGCGAGGAGGAAGAAGGCGTGGCTGAAAAAAGAAAATCTTTGTCCCTTTATAAGGGTGGAAGAGGCGATGTGTCTCCCCACTTGCCTAGTGAAACCGCTTATTCCCTAGGCGCCGTAATTGATGGCGCGGTTGGGTTACCCACGTCCGTATTGATGAGAATCCCGCGATAAGGGGAACACGATCTCTGCTTTGACAAGACGTATCAAGAAAACCGCCTTGCGATGTGTGAGGAGCTGGTTGAGAAAAGCGGTTCGAATAAAAACCGGGCCATGGCGTAATGTCATGTTGTCAAAACGTGTCAACAGATTAGATTTGTGGGAATATTATTCTCTCTACGGTGGTATGTGGAACTTATTTTGCGGGGTCGGACGCTATCCTTGTATTCAAACTCTTCTGTGGTGTATTCGGAGGAGGAACCCGCCTTGCAATGCCAAAGACAACACTGCGCGCCGGACTCATCGCCATTGAAGCCTGGTTTAGGGGCTACTGAGGGAGTCCTGGATTAGGGGGTCTCCGGACAGCCGGACTATATCCTTTGGCCGGACTGTTGGACTATGAAGATACGAGATTGAAGACTTCGTCCCATGTCCGGATGGGACTCTACTTGGCGTGGAAGGCAAGCTAGGCAATACGGATATGTATATCTCCTCCTTTGTAACTGACCTTGTGTAACCCTAGCACCCTCCGGTGTCTATATAAACCAGAGGGTTTAGTCCATAGGACAAGAGACAATCATACCATAGGCTAGCTTCTAGGGTTTAGCGTCTTTGATCTCGTGGTAGATCAACTCTTGTAATACTCATATCATCAAGAACAATCAAGCAGGACGTAGGGTATTACCTACATCAAGAGGGCCCGAACCTGGGTAAACATCGTGTCCCCTGCCTCCTGTTACCATCTGCCTTAGACGCACATTTCGGGACCCCCTACCCGAGATCCGCCGGTTTTGACACCGACACCCATATTCATCAATGTCAATCAAGCAGGACGTAGGGTATTACCTCCATAGAGAGGGCCCGAACCTGGGTAAACATTGTGTCCCCTGTCTCCTGTTACCATCGATCCTATACGCACAGTTCGGGACCCCCTACCCGAGATCCGCCAGTTTTGACACCGACATTGGTGCTTTCATTGAGAGTTCCACTGTTCCATCAACAGAGGGTTCGATGGCACCTTCAATCATTTATAGTGATGCTATCCAAGGAGAAACCTTCTTCCCCGGACAGATTTTCGTGTTCAGCGGCTTCGTACTGCGGGCTAACTCGCTTGGCCATCAGGAGCAGATAGATAGCTACGCCACTAGTCACCAGGTCAGATTTGGAAGCTTGAACTACGTCGCAGATATCCATGGAGACTTGATCTTCAATGGATTTGAGACCGAAGCGATCGCTCCCCCTCACCTGGATGAACATGACTTAAATATGTCATCCGATCACACCCGGAAGATGGCCCTTGTTGCTTCAACGTCCTTAGAACTTGAGTAGATCGTGCCATCCAAGGCCACCGAGTCTGCGGCGTTGGATCCGTACACGGACTCCGCACCATGCAATCTTTGCATCAATGGAATTCTGGACTCATCTCCGGCTATAAGTCCTGGACCAGATACGCCTGCGGACACCGAGCTGGATCGGTTATCGATTTTTGAATTTAGCACCGCAGACATCTTCCGACACTCACCTTTGGGAGATGTGCTAAACTCTTTAAAGAACTTGTCCTTGGAGAAGGACTCACCGCCGGACTATGTTCGGTTCGAACTAGAGGCTGATAACGGGGTTCGCTTCCCACCCGCCACCCACTTCATAGCCACCGTCGATGACTGAACCGACGTGCTTGATTACGGCTCCGAAGACATCGACGGTATGGACGACGATGTCGACATGGAGCAAGGCCAAGACCCGCTGTTCACTGGGCGTTGGACGACCACCTCTTCGTATGATGTGTACACGGTCGACACACCTAAAAAAGCTAGCGACGATGACAAAGGAGATCTAGTTGCGAATAAACCTTCTGAGACACAGTCCAAGCATCGGCGCCCTAAACACCACTCTAAGCCTTGTCGCTCAAATGATGGCAACACTGGTACTGGAGAAAATAGTACTCCGGGTGACGCCGAAAAAAATGAAGACCCTGTTGGAGCTGCATCCAAACAGGAGGAACAACACAACAGGCAAGATGACCCTGATAAACAGGCCATGCCCAATGACCCGGATGATGATAGTTATCGTCCAGTCTCCGAAGATGAGGAGAGCCTCAGCAGCAAGAATTTCATCGTGCCTGAGGCACCCCTAGAGCAGGAACGCTTCAAGCGCCAGCTAATAGCTACTGCCAGAAGCCTGAAGAAGAAGCAGCAGCAGCTCCAGGCTGATCAAGACCTGCTCATTGACAGGTGCACTTATGTCCTGGCAGCCGAAGAATATGGCCTCAAGCGCCCAATCAAGAGTTACCCAAAGTGCAAACTGCTACCTCAGTTTGATGAGGAGGCACCAGATCCCATACCTCCCTCACGCAATGCGGACCGACCACCACGTAGTCGGGATAGTGTGGCGGACCGACCACACCGAGGTCGGGATAAAACGACAACTAAGGCGAACAACAACCCACCCCACTACCTCGCAAAAACAGGGACAACATAGCTCCGTACCATACATACGACCTTCAGCAGGAGTTGGATAGTAGAGCAGGACACACCAGATCAATCTACGGATCGCGAAGACGCTTGCCAACTCGGGATGACGGCTACCTATTCGGACGTGACAAAACTAGTCACACCCGGGCTGATAACCGCAGACGGACTTCATCATAGGTGCGTCGTGACGCAGCCCGATATAGAGGCGCCGCACACCCTCTCTATTTCATGGATGAGGTGCTGGATCATGAATTCCCCGAGGGGTTCAAGCCCATCAATATTGAATCATACGACGGAACAACCGACCCCGTAGTATGGATTGAGGACTTTATTCTCCACATCCACATGGCCCGTGGAGACAACCTCCATGCCATCAAATACCTCCCACTAAAGCTCAAAGGGCCAGCTTGACACTGGCTAAATAGCCTGCCCGAAAATTCCGTCGTCAGCTGGGAGGACTTAGAAGAAGCCTTCCTTGACAACTTCCAAGGTACATATGTCCGGCCACCCGATGCCGATGACTTAAGCCACATAGTTCAACAACCTGGAGAATCAGCCAGAAAATACTGGACTAGGTTCCTAACGAAAAAGAACCAGATTGTTGACTGTCCGGATGCCAAAGCCCTAGCGGCCTTCAAACACAGCATCTGTGACGAATGGCTAGCACGCCACCTTGGCCAAGAAAAGCCGAAGTCCATGGCAGCCCTTACGGTACTCATGACACGCTTTTGCGCGGGTGAGGACAGTTGGCTGGCTCGTAGCAAAAACACAGCCAGTGACACAGGCCCCTCCAAGGCCAAGAACAACACTGGCAAGCTCCGGCGCAATAGAAACAAACACTGAAGCAATGGCGACAACACCGATGACACCATCGTTAATGCCGGATTCAGTGTCTCCAAGTTCGGTCAGCGAAAGAAGCCCTACAAAAGGAACAGTGAGGGACCATCCAGCCTGGATCGCATACTCGATCATCCGTGCCAGATACATGGTACCCCAGATAAACAAGCCAATCACACCAATAGAGACTATTGGGTTTTCAAACAGGCTGGCAAGTTAAATGCCGAAAACAAGGAAAAGGGATCGCAAAGTGAGGACGAGGACGAAGAGCCCCGACAGCCGAAAATAGAGGGGGGGCAAAAGAAATTTCCCCCTCAAGTCAAAATGATGAACATGATACACGCTACACACATCCCCAAAAGGGAGCGTAAGCGAGAACTCAGGGACGTCTACGCGGTAGAGCCAGTCGCCCCAAAGTTCAATCCGTGGTTGTCATTCTCGATCACCTTCGATCGTCGAGATCACCCAACTAGTATCCGGCATGGCGGTTCAGCCGCACTGGTCCTTGACCCAATCATCGACGGATTTCACCTAACACGAGTCCTAATGGACGGTGGTAGCAGCCTCAACCTGCTCTATCAGGATATAGTGCGGAAGATGGGTATTAATCCCTCACGAATCAAACCAACAAAGACTACCTTTAAAGGAGTCATACCAGGCGTAGAGGCCCGCTGTATGGGCTCAATCACGCTGGAGGTGGTCTTCGGTTCTCCGGAAAACTTCTGGAGCAAAGAGTTAATCTTCGATATCGTCCCCTTCCGCAGTGGCTACCACGCACTGCTCGGACGAACCGTGTTTGCTAGGTTCAATGCAGTGCCACACTATGCTTATCTCAAGCTCAAGATGCCCGGTCCGCATGGCGTCATAACAGTCAATGGCAATACTGAACTCTCCCTCTAAACAGAGGAGCACACTGCCACCCTAGCAGCAGAAGTACAAAATGGCCTTCTCAAGCAGCACCATAGTACGGCTGCCGAGCCCCTGGACATCATTAAGAGGTTCCGGACTACACTACAGCAGGACAACGCGGCTTGTAAAGAGATTGACTAGCAATTCAGACTCCATCCTAGTCCTGATGAAGTAGTGGCATTCGTACCACGCATACATAATTACGCACTCAAAATTCCATGGACATCGACGGAGGCACAAGCCATCCCGGG
The DNA here is from genome assembly GCF_056163025.1 of Triticum urartu. NCBI lineage: Eukaryota > Viridiplantae > Streptophyta > Magnoliopsida > Poales > Poaceae > Triticum > Triticum urartu. The sequence continues at coordinate 348,490,208 of NC_141875.1, forward strand.
ATCTACAGTTCGGCTAGACCAATCGTGGACACACATATAACTTTACTATCTCCTTTTCTTTTTCTTTTAGGTTTCTCTTATGCGGGCCTCCTTTGATGGCCTGATTAATGGCCCTGTCAAAGGATAAACACACCGGATTGACACGGAGCACAGGCGTACAGGGAAGCCCTAGAGGCTAACTAAACGATTACTCTATCCATTTTTAGGACCCACACGCAGCTCGCCTTTTGTCGCGGCATGTCAAACAGCCAGTTGCTTATTGCATTATTTCGTACTAATGCGCTTGGATGCATTAACCCAACTATAATGGAAACAGTTCATGACCCAAGGGCCCCAGATCCTATCTCTGTTCTCCCTCTGTTTCCCACTAAATTACTTATTTCCTAGCAGCCATACACTCTAATACGTTTCATATTTTCTAGGGGCTCCCCATCACCCCACGATACGGCAACAAAGTCTGAACAATCCTTAAATATAAGTTCGGCACCCCGAATTTAGCATTATATGCATTGGCTCTGAATCATGTCTTTGGTCAATAGTTGGGTTGCCCGACTCCTATGCTTGGTACCCTACGTTCCCCTAAATCAGCGAGGGTAGTAAAGGGAGAACTACTGCAATTGTGCCCTGGCCTTGACCAGATGAGCACCTCAGTAGAGAAACCCGAAAACTGTTTGTCATGATACAGTGAGAGCCGGTCAGCTGTTCGAGGGTTACAAATCGTTGGAGATTTTTTCCGCATTATGCGAAAGATCGGCACTTCCTGATCACATGCTGCCAGCACCCTAGCTTGAACCAGGGGCTGCGCCCATGCTTTATTATAAAACTCCTATGGCTAAGTGAGGGCGTTTAAGCTGTATAGTCTGATGGCCCTATTCGTTGTGCTAAACAACTCCTTCAAGGACCATATAATTGGATCAAGATTGTTTAGATTCCATCCCGAACACCTCCGTACTACCTATGTGAGGGCAGAAGCCGACGACTGGCCAACCCTCAGATTACATATAACACGGCCACACAAGAGGAAACAATTCAAAGCATAACAAAATTACATTACAAAACAAGCTTTGTTCTCATAATACAAGGCAAAGGCAACATGAATACATTTATTCAAATACTCCTGCGAACATTGTGCTGCCGCAAGGCGAGACCCCTCCAGGACATCCGCAAAATACCGTTCAGGTGTGCGGTGCTCCTTGCCCTCCGGTGGCCCTCTGGTCACCTCGACGGCGTCCATGTTCGCCCACCACATCTTGCAACAGGCAAAGGCCATGCATGCACCTTCAATGCAGGCCGAGCGCTTGATGACGTCCAACCGAGGACAGGCGTTCACCATCCGCCTCACGAGTCTGAAGTAGCTGCTTGGCATAGCTTCGGCTGGCCACAGCCGGATTATCAAATCCTTAATGGCTAGTTCAGCCACCCTATGCAACTCCACCAGTTGTTTCAGCTGATCAGTAAAGGACACGGGATGCTCTGGCACCGCATATTGCGACCAGAACAGCTTCTCCGTAGAACCCCCTCCTTCGGCTCGATAGAACTCCGCGGCGTCTGATACACTGCATGGTAAATCCGCAAAAGCCCCTGGGGAACTCTGAACCCGGGTTAGGGAAAGGTATTGCTTCTCCGTACACTTGCATTGCATCTTAAATGCCTTACCCGCCGTGATCTTCTTGGCCTCCTGGATCTCCCAGAGGGCGGCCTGGGCCTCATTCCATGCGGTCTCCGCGCTCTAACGAGCCTTGGTGAGTTCGGCCCCCCGAACCGACGCATCATGCTCCAAGGATTCGCATTTCTTGACCGCATCTTGGAGCTCCTGCTGGACTTCTTGGACCCGGGCCTTGGACTTCTTACGGGAGGCTTGCTGCTGGACAACCTTCTCCGCTGCCTCGCCCAGGGCCTTCTTCACGGCCTCGACCTCGGTCGCGGCTCCTGCACATATTACGACACCGCGGTCAATATACAACACCTACTCCTTCTGAACACACAGCAAGTCATCACTCACCTTGCTTCTCCTGGAGCCGAACCCTAACCTTGCCGAGCTCATTCTCGGTCCGCTCCAGCCTCTACATCAGCTCAGAGACTTCGGCAACATGCGAGGTTGTGGTAAATAGCGACGCCTGCTTATCCATCCATATTTCGCCAGTCTCCTATAACAAAAGATTGATCCTCTGTCCGGTTCTTCTTGCCGAACACCGGATTGTGTCTCAGGGGCTACTGGCTACACGGGGTTCTTCTCTTTCTTACCTCAAAACCTGTCAACAGGCTGCTACAGGCTTCATTCAAGCCACTCTTGGCGGACTGAATCTTCTCGATCACTGCACCCATAAGGACACGGTGCTCGTCCACGACGGAGGCGCCTCGAAGCGCCTCCATCAGGTTATCTGGCGCCCCTGGATGGACAGGGGCCACTGCTAGAAGTGGCGCACCCCCTCCTTTAGAGGAGGCTGCTTGCCCGACTCCGAAGCCATATTGGTCTCTGGAATCGTATTCGGCTGAGGGTCGAACTGGATACGGCCCTCTTCACCACTCTCCATGGGGATCATCTCCCCCAAGTGTCCGGCAGTGGAGGTCTCGCCTTGTGGCGCCTCCCGGACAGTGTCCTGGGCTCCTCCCCGGTTCGGAGCGGTCCTTCGGGATAACACTTCGGTGTTGTCCATGGCCCGGGGGGAATAAGTAGGTGGTGGCGACATGCTCGCCATCTCCGATGAAGCCAGCGAGCCTCCAGATGAGGATCGCTGGATAAGGTCGCGGGCTGGACTGCAATAGTACAATTAACTATGTCAAGATAACAAAGAGAAAGGGCCGGACGCACGCATGAGCGAGCCATGTCACTTACGATGCGGCCAGGGGCTTGGTGCGAGGGCGTCTTTCTGGACTACTATCAGCATCCCACGCGGTGTTGGCCGTGGGGACGCTCTTCCCCTTCTTGGGCGTTTCCGCCTCCGGATGCGCAGAAGTCGCCCTCTTCTTCTTCCTCTCCTCGGGGGGAGGGTTGTTGTCCTCCTCCTCCTCATCTTCCTCGCCATTGTCCTCAGGGACGGAGGAATGAACTTCGTCGTCTTTGGACGTCACGTCCGAAGTGCCCTTACGACGGGGGCCACTTTTGGCCCCCTTGGCCTTCTTCTCCGATGCCTTATAAGGCACTGACACCAGCATCTTCGCTAGACGCGGGATGACTGGTTCTTCAGGAAGCGGAGCCGGATACTAGATCCACTTCGCCCTCTCCATACAGTCTTGAAAAGGCAACAATAAAAGCTCAAGCATCATCCTCGAAACAAACAAGTGGAGAATGCATAAAAAAGGCATACCTCGCTGGTGAGGTGTTTACAGTCGTGACCACGGTCTGAATCCGTGGCTGGTGGTTTCTTGTTGCCCTTAAAGAGCAACTTCCATGCGCCTTCGTGAGTAGTCTCGAAGAGCCTCACCAGGGTCTGATGCTTCTTCGGGTTGAACTCCCACAGAGGGCGGCTTCGGCGTTGGCACGGAAGGATCCGACGAACTAGCATCACCTGGATCACATCAACAAGCTTGACTTTCTTGGTCACCATGCTTTGAACACACGTCTACAGCGCTATCACCTCGTCAGGGGAACCCCAGTCTGGACTCTTCTCCACCCAGGAGGTGAGTCGCATGGGAGCACCAGAGCGGAATTCGGCAGCTACGGCCCAGGTAGTGCCGCGAGGTTCTGTGATGTAGAACCACTGCTTCTACCACTCCTTTACCGTGTCCATGAAGGTACCTTTGGGCCAGGAGACGTTGGACAGCTTGCTCACCATGGCTCCTCTGCACTCTGCATGCTGGCCATCCACCACCTTCGGCTTCATGTTGAAGACTTTGAGCCACAACCCGAAGTGGGGTTGGATACGGAGGAAAGCCTCACACACGACGATAAATGCCGAGATGTTGAGGAAGGAATTCGGGGACAGATCATGAAAATCTATCTCGTAATAATACATCAGCCCGCAGACGAAAGGGTGGAGTGGAAACCCTTGCCCGCGGAAGAAATGGGGGAGGAACACTACCCTCTCGGTGAGCTTCGGCATGGGGACGACTTGTCCCTCGGTCGGCAGGCGGTGGATGATCTCCTTCGCCAAGTATCCGGCCGCCCGAAGCTCCGTAATGTTCTCCTCCTTGATGGAGGAGACCATCCACTTGCCCTCACCTCCAGATCCGAACATGGTTGCTTGAGTGGAAAGGAGATGAGAACTTGGGCGCTGGAGCTCGAGATTAGAAAGGCGGAGATAGAGAGAGGGTGTGAGAGAGGAAGAGGGAACCCTTATCCCCTTATAAAGGCAACGAATATTAAACGCCTCCTCACTCGCCTTAAGATTTGCCTATTCCCAAGGGCTGTATAAACGGCCCAGTTGGGTTACCCATGCCCGCATTGATGAGAATCCCACGATAAGGGGACACAATCTCTGCTTTGAGAAGACGTGCTAATGGCAACCGCGTCTCGGGATGTGGGGCGTCGAAACATGAAAACGGTTCGAAATTATGACCGGACAGACGTTTTGTCATATTGTAAAACTATCAACGGATTAGACTCGTGCAAAAATATATTCTCTCTGCGGTTGTGTATGGTGTGTGTGACAGGTCCGGATACTATCATCGCATCCGAAGACTATCTTGAAGTTCGGATAGAAGGGAACCCGCCTTGCAATGCCGAAGACAATATGCGTGCCGGACTCCTCGTCATTGAAGCTAGGTTCAGGGGCTACTGAGGGAGTCCTGGACTAAGGGGTCCTCGGGCGTCCGGCCTGTTATCCATGGGCCGGACTGGTGGGATGTGAAGACATGAAGGCCGAAGACTCTACCTGTGTTCAGATTGGACTCTCCTTTACGTGGAAGGCAAGCTTGGCGACCAACTATGAAGATTCCTTCTTATGTAACCAACTCTATGTAAACCCTAGATCCCCTCGGTGTCTATATAAACCGGAGGGGTTAGTCCGGGAAGGATAGACTCATTGCCATATTCATACAGGTTGGACTTCTAGGGTTTAGCCATTATGATCTCTTGGTAGATCAACTGTTGTAACACCCATATTCATCAATATCAATCAAGCAGGACGTAAGGTATTACCTCCATAGAGAGGGCCCGAACCTGGGTAAACATTGTGTCCCCTGTCTCCTGTTACAATCGATCCTATATGCATAGTTCGGGACCCCCTACCCGAGATCCGCCAGTTTTGACACCGACACTTACCGTACCATGTGATCACTTGATCCCTCTTGCTACATCTTGTACGCTTTGTGTGTTGATCAACTTGACTCACTCTATGACTTAGTCTTGATCAACCTCTCACATGACCAATCTTTTGATAATTCCTTGAATAGCACCTTGGTCATCACATACTATCCTTCAAACAAATGGACTTCAAGAAAAACCTATGGACAAACCCTTCAAATATAACTCAAGGCAACATTAGTCCATAGATAATGTCATCAATTACCAAAACCAAGCATGGGGGCACCGCATGTTCTTTCACTTATGATCATCAAGCAGTGTTACTAAATCTAGTAAGAGATGAAAACCCTAAAAGAAGCTTTTGATGATGTTTCTAATGATAAAGTTCATAAATAAGTATTTGATAATCTTGCCGACGATGATCCTAGTAGTAAAAATGAAACCACTATCATGCACACAAAAGTCTCCGAATAGGTTGTGGTGATATTATTGGAAGGGGTATTATTCAGGACTTCTTTACCTGTGTTGGTTCCTTACCTATGATAGGAGGATCTATTCTCGATGGAACCACTAGTTTTGCGGATGTTATATCATTACTCATAATAGAATTTGAAAGACAGTTTGTGCACATGCATCCTGCTATACAAAGAGTGTAACTATAATTCTCCAATATTCATGATCCTTCAGTTAAACATCTGGCTACAATATTCCTAGTTCATGAATTTGATCACTTAATGAAAGAGGCAAGAGAGATATTTACCTACTACAAAATAAGTAGTGAATGCCCACCTATAAAAGAAATCCTTTAAGATCAATTTGAGATAAGAAGACTAAAATCTACAAATTACCCTGCTTGTAATGAGAATCTTAGGAAAATGGTTCCCGAAGATGTTTTGATTGAAAAACTTTCTGAAAACAATGATAATTTTTTATAGAAAATTTGGGAACTAGGTTGTGGACTTAAAGAACAATTATGAGAATACCTTTATAGAAACTTATATGATGAAGAGAGAACTATCACTTATGAGGGTCCAAAGGAGGAACCTCCTCCTCCGAAACTTGATCTCACGAATCCATATCTTATCAAATTTAGCCCATTCAATTATTTTTGCTTGCCTATTAGAAAACTTGATGGTGAGAGAAGGGAATATGCGATGAACATGAATGGTCTCCCTTATGGTTATAATAATACATGAAACTATGCATTATGCCTAGCTAGGGGCATAAAACAATAGTGCTTGTTGGGAGGCAACCCAATATTTATCTTATTTGCAATTTTATGTCCTGTTTTTGTGTGATGACATGATTATTGCTACTATAATGATTGTGTTTTTATCTTTTAATTAGTGTTTGTTCCAACTAAAGCCTTTGGGATGATTTGGTTATAGTTAAATTGATTCTGTGCAAAAACAGAAACTTTTGCGCCCAATGTAGGAATTTATTCTTTTTCCTGGCATGTGATATTGATCTGAACTTTTTACACAACATTATGTCAGATGTGGGGTTCTGGCAAACCCTCGAGGTTCAAACACTGGGGTGCATGAAGTCTTTTCCTCCCACCGATCTACGGCCTAGCTCGTTAAGATCTCGCGGACGAACTCAACGAACTTGCAACACGGAAAGACACAAGATTTATACTGGTTCGGGCCACCGCTGTGGTGTAATACCCTACTCCAGTGTGGTGGTGATGGATTGCCTCTTGGGGTGATGATGAACAATACAATGGGAAGAACAACCTCCTGAGGTTGAGGTGTTCTTGTGCTTGGCTAACTTGTGAGGGTGAGAGTGATCTCGGATCTCTCTCCCTGCCTATGGTGGTGGCTGGTCCTACTTATAGAGGCCCTCGTCCTCCTCCCAAATCTTGAGCGGGAAGGGAGTCAACAATGGCGGGCCAATTTGAAGGGGGACAGCTAGTAGAAGCTATCCTGACAAAAGTGGTCTTCGCCTGCCAAAGGCTCTAGTGGTGACGCCGTCTTGGGCTCCACGAAGACCTCCATCTTGCCGTCCTTCTGGTCTTGGTCTTGTTGCACCACAATGGAAACCTTTGCCTGATGTCTCGGTACTCCTTGCCTGTGCTGGTTCCCTTAGCAGCAAAGAGGAAATGAGGACGCTATGTGCGCTGGCGCCTGCCTGGTGTTGATCATCATGTTTCACGTCACGAGAGCCTCGTGAGGTTTGCCTTGCCTTGATATCTCCGCTCCTCGTGAGCCTACCTGACTAGGCCGCTCCAGAGGAGGTCTTGTGTCGTCCGCCTCGCGAGGCTTGGCCCCTCGCGAGGGTCTTGGATGCCTTGTTGATGAAGGTGGGCCGTACGACATACTACCTCAGCCACGCCGCGGGCCGCAGGCAGGCAAGCCTGGGGACCCTCATTCCCAGGACGCCGACAGTAGCGCCCGGGCCCAAGGTGCGCTCGGTCTTGGCTTCGCAGCGAAGACAAGGGTCAAGTACTAAGCACCGCGGGCCCCAAAAGCCTGCGGCCTCGGTTGACGTTGGCGGATGATTGGACGCGGCGTCTCCACTTCCCCATGCTGCCTTGGCAACTGCACGACTTGACGAGTCCCTGCGATATGCAAGGAAAACCATCATTACCTGCAACCGTGGGAGTTGCCGATTGGCCTTCTCTTGCTATAAATGGGGAGGGGGCGGAGCCCCCGTTGCCCGTCTCTTCCTGCCTTGCCCCCGTCTTCTTCCTCGCTCCATTGCTCGTTGTGCCACCAATGGCGCCACGAAGGAAGTTCTCCGCCGCTGAGAAGGGAAAGGCCCCTCGTGAGGGGCCCGGCTCGCCGGCGCCCAAGCGCGGACGTGGCCGTCCGTACAAGCACGCCACGTCCCCTGGCGCGGCCCATTGTCGGAGCGGCGTGACAGCACGCGGAGGGGGTCGCCCCAGCCATGGCGATCCAGTTGACAAGGGGAGGCATGCTTTGGTGGCGCCCCCCCGTCCGATTTTCCACACGGTGGAGGTGTTGCCGGAGTTTGTCGTCTGGTCGGAGAATTCGGCCGGCAACTGGCTCCAACTTCCGTGCTTCTTCGCTGAGGAGCTGCCGGCCTCTGGTCCAGGCAGACTCTGGCTGCAGGTGGATGGTTGCTGCAGCAAGGCCTCTTGGTTTGCAGTCGCGACTTCCGCCGCGGGCAACGTAGCCCTGGCCCCCGGTTGGCAGACATTCGCCCGCGCGCGCGGCTTGGGCCGGCGGTGCGCCCTCCACTTCAAGTACGACGGCGAATCAACGCTCCATGTGAGGGTGTTTGGGGAAGATGGTCACCACGCCGGGTGCTACCCCGAGGCGAACGATGGTGAGGAGGTGCTTGGTCTCGGGGACGGTCGCGACGAGGATAGGGCGAGCCTGCCCTTGGGGGCGGCTGTGTCTTGTCCAGCTACGGCGGCTCTTCCTCCGGTGACAGCTCCAGCAGGAGTGGCCACGACCAACCGCCGTGCCGCTGCGCCCGCTTTGAAGGCGGCAGTGGGTCATCTCATTGCGACCCCTCCGTGAAGTGCGAAGAAGGATCCGGCTAGGCTCGGGGTGCCGCTAGTTGTCTGCCTCCGCAGATTGCCGCAATGCTACTTTTGTTTTATTCTTTTTCCTACATCAAGAATGTAACCAGTTTGGGCCCAGGGGGCGTGTATCGAACTATGGTTCCTCGGTTGTGGCACCGTGCGTGTTGTGTCTTTATTTCGTGCAAAGATAACTTAACCTGGTATATCCTGGACGCCCTCTTCATCACGAGGCGCTCATTTCCTCGCATCCATCTTGCCTTGGTGGCCTGCATTTGCTCGGGAACTGCAAAAGCTCTTTAGGAAGCTCGTTAAAAGATTTGCCGTTCGCCCTGGCCCTGACCTGGCGCCTTGTATCGCGAACGCCAGGACCCGTGCGGAGCGATGCTTGACCTCATGAGGGAGGACCAATTCAGCTCCGTAGACGAAGAAGAATGGAGTTTCTCCCGTTGGCTTGGTGGCGGTGGTCCGGATGGACCACGGTACGGACTGGAGCTCGTCGTGCCAGCCCCTGCCTCAGGCCTCCAGCTTCTTCTTGATGGTCCTAGTCTTGAGGCCCATCAGGACCTCCGCATTAGCACGTTCGGCCTGACCATTGCTCCTGGGGTGGGCCACCGAAGCGTAGCAGATCTGTGTTCCGAGGTTAGCAAAGTAGGTTTTGAAGAGGCTGCTAGTAAACTATGAACCGTTATCTGTGATTATGCGGTTGGGGATCCCGAAGCGGCTCACGAGGCCCTTGATGAACTTGACAGCAGAGCCGGCTGGGATGGTAGGGACGGCTTCCACTTCTGCCCACTTGGTGAACTTGTCGATGGCGACGTAGAGGTAACGGTAGCCCTCTAGCGCCTGAGGGAACAGGCCTAGGATATCTAGCCCCCAGACCGCGAACGGCTATGTGAGCGGGATAGTTTGAAGGTCCTGAGCTGGTTGATGGATTTGCTTGGCGTGGAATTGGCAAGCTTCGCAAGACTTCACCAGCTCGGCTGCATCGTTGAGTGCTGTAGGCCAGTAGAATCCACTGCGGAACACCTTGCCAACAGGGTCCGTGATGACGAGTGGTGTCTGCAGTCCCTGCCGTGTATGTCAATCAGCAACTCCCTTCCTTGGTCGCTAGATAAGCAACGCAATGTGACATCGTTCAGTCGCTTCCTATATAACTCGCCGTCTTGGATCCAGTATGCCGTGGCTTGCCGAGCCACGCGCTCCACCTCCTCTTCCTTCTCCGGCAATGTCCCGTGCGTTAAGTACTTGAATTCATTGGTCCAGAATTCCTCCTGGGGCTCAAGCGCCAAGAGCAGCCGAGCTCTGGAGGTCGGTCCACAGGTCGGGGCTCCTGCGGCAGGAGGCAGGGGGAGCTCCTCCCGAGGCTGAGTTGTGCTTGAGAGAGGTGGCGCAACTGATGGCTTGAAGAGTCGCTCCTCAAAACGCCTGGCTCCTGAGGTTGCCGCTTGGATGCTCTCCTGGCAATGTCGTCGGCTTCCTTGTTGGTGTCCCAGGGCACGTGCTGCAGCTCCAGGCCCGAGAACTGTTTCTCCATCTTGCGCACCTCCGTGGGGTAGGCCTCCATATGCTCGTCCTTCGGCTCATACACCTTGTTGGAGAAGTTGACGAGGAGTTGTGAGTCGCCTCTGACGGTGAGGCGCTTCACCCCTAGGGCCGCTTCAGCCTTCAGGCCGGCTATGAGGCCTTCGTATTCGGCGATGTTGTTGGAGACCTTCTCGCCGTTCTGAAAGTAGAGTTGCACGGCGTAGTAGAGCTTGTCCTGGGTCGGCGAGATGAGAACTGCTCCAGCCCCCGCGCACTGTTGTGCGAAGACGCCATCGAAATACATGATCCAACCGTCCGGAGCCTCACTTCCTGGGGAGGAGGACTGGTCTTCTCCTTCCTCAAGTGTTGGGGCATCCATCCATTCGGCCACAAAGTCAGCAAGTGCGGCCCCCTTGATGACCCTGGTAGTGCTGAACTCCAACTAGAACGCTTGCAACTCAATGTTCCACTCTGCAACCCTTCCGGCTGAGTTAGGGCTCCTGAGTATTCTTTCCAGTGGGTAGGCTGAGACGACCTTGATGGGGTGGCCCTGGAAGTAGTGTCGCAACTTGCGCGAGGCCACCAGGAGCGCGAGCAGGGGTTTCTGGGGCATGGGGTAGCGTGCTCTCGCGTCCCGTAATACGGTGCTGACAAAGTACACCAGATGTTCGACGAGGGCTGGCATGCTGTCGAGGCTCGGGTTCTGCAGAGACCGGAGGTGGAAGGGTCCCTGAGACCCGACTGTCCTCTGGAGCTTGTACAACGTCACCCTGCCGAGCTTGGCCTTCCACTACTGATGCCTTTGCCACGCCTTCCTGACCCCGCGCTACTTCAGCCTTGGCCTGGCGGGGCGCGCCCTTGGTTCGGCGCTCCTCCCGAACCACCACCAATGCCGCGCTAGCGGAGTATGGGGTGGCAGCAAGGTAGAGTAGCAGAGGCTCGAGGGGTCGTGGTGCCACCATCACTGGGGGGCAGTAAGGTATTTCTTGAGGTCTTGGAAGGCCCGGTCGGCCTCCGGTCTCCACTTGAACGGGCCCTTCCTCTTCATGAGCTTGAAGAATGGTAAGGCGCGCTCTCCCAGCTTGGAGATGAAACGCCCTAACGCGGTCACCCATCCTGCCAGCTTCTACATCTCTTTGAGGGTCTGCGGCGGACTCATGTCCTCGATAGCCTTGGCCTTCTCTAGGTTCAACTCGATCCCCCTGTGGGATACGAGGAATCCCAGTAGCTTGCCGGAGGGGACACCGAACACGCACTTCTCCGGGTTGAGCCTTAAGTTCACTTGGCGCAGGCTCTCGACGGTCTCCTCTAAGTCTTGAATCAATGTCCTTGCCTCGCGAGACTTGACCACTATGTCATCGACGTAAGCCTCTGCGTTCCTCCCGAGCTGCCGCCAAGAGCGATGTGCATCAATCGCTGAAAGATCGCGCTCGCGTTGTGCAACCCGAAGGGCATGCAGGCGTAGCAGTACACCCACATGGTGTTAGGAAGGCCGTCTTCTCTGCATCTTCCAACGCCATCTTGATTTGATGATACCCTGAGAACGCATCCAGGAAGCAAAGCAGGTCACACTCGGCGGTGGAGTCAACGATCTGGTCGATGCGCGGGAGTGGGAACGGGTCTTGACGGTAGGCTTTGTTAAGATTAGTAAAGTCGACGCACATCCGTTCCTTCCCACCTTTTTTCGGCACCATGACAGGGTTCGCCAGCCATTCGGGGTATCGGACCTCTCGGATGGCACCTGCCGCTTCCAGCTTGCGTGTCTCTTGGACGATGAAGGCCTGCTTCTCAGTGGACTGCTGCTTTGCTCGCTGCTTCACGGGGCGGATGTTGGGGCATACCCTTAGATGATGCTGGATCACCTCCCTCGGGACCCCTACTAGCTGATTGGGCTCCCACGTGAATATCTCCTTGTTCGCACGCAAGAACCTCACTAGGGCTTCTTCTTGTTCCGGGTCAAGGCGGACTCCTATGGTAAAGGTGGCTCCTGAAGACCCGTCCTCGCTGACCGACACCTGCTTTGTTTCCGCCTTGTCCTGGGTGACGGCCACCTTGTAGATGGTGGGCGTGCAGAGCATCGAGAGCATTTGGAAGCCGGCGGTGGATTCGGGGTGGTCTTCTGAGTTGAAGGAAAGGTCGCCCTCTGGCGCAGACCAGCCCGGCGGAGCCCCCGGGTGCCTGGGGGCGGCCCTGATCTAACGGAGGAATGGTTTGGCATGCCGGTCTGATGGCAGTGCTTGAGAGCCGCCCAGCAGGGCCGCGACCGCGTGGTGCGCCAGCACCGCGTAGCAAGCAGTGAAGAGGTCACGGAGCTCCTCCCAAGATGCCACCGTGAGTCCGGGGAGGTTGATGAGCCAGGCGCGTGGCTCGCCGGCGAGGGCCATGGGAAGCCAGTTGGCCATGACCTTGTCATCACCCCCGGCTTTGAGGACGGCCTCCTCGTATGCCAGCAGGAAAGCTGACGGGTTCGTCGCGCCGTCGTAGCACGACGGCATCTCTGGCCCGAACTAGGGCGGCCACTGCACCCGCCACAGGGCGGGGGCCAGGGCTCGGAGCCCCCTGGCCCCGATGTCAATGCTAACCGTCGGAGTCGGCGGCAGGGCGCCTGCCATGTGGGCGAAGCGTGGTGGCGACGGAGCGTAGATCGATAGAGGGGAAGCTACAGCACACCCCTACCTGGCGAGCCAAATGTCGGATGTGGGGTTCCGGCAAACCCTTAAGGTTCGAACACTGGGGTGCACGCGAAGTCTTTTCCTCCCACTGATCTACGCCCTAGCTCGTTAAGATCTCGTGGACGAACTCGATGAACTCGTAACACGGAAAGACACAAGATTTATACTGGTTCGGGCTACCGTTGTGGTGTAATACCCTACTCCAGTGTGGTGGTGGTGGATTGCCTCTTGGGCTGATGATGAACAATACAATGGGAAGAACAGCTTCCTGAGGTTGAGGTGTTCTTGTGCTTGGCTAACTTGTTAGGGTGAGAGTGATCTCGGATCTCTCTCCCTGCCTATGGTGGTGGCTAGTCCTACTTATACAGGCCCTGGTCCTCCTCCCAAATCCTGAGCGGGAAGGGAGCCAACAATGGCGGCCTAATTTGAAGGGGGACAGCTAGTACAAGCGATCCTGACAAAAGTGGTCTTCGCCTACCAATGGCTCTGGTGGTGACGCCGTCTTGGGCTCCACGATGACCTCCGTCTTGCCGTCCTTCTGGTCTTTGTCTTGTTGCACCAAAATGGCAACCTTTGCCTGATGCCTCGGTACTCCTCGCCTGCGTTGGTTCCCTTAGCACCAAAGAGGAAATAAGGACGCTGTGCGCACTGGCGCCCGCCTGCTGTTGATCGTCATGGCTCATGTCATGAGAGCCTCATGAGGTTCGCCTTGCCTTGATATCTCCGCTCCTCGAGAGCTTGCCTGACTAGGCCACTCGAGAGGAGGTCTTGTGTCGTCCACCTCGTGAGGCTTGGCCCCTCACGAGTAAATCTTAGAATGGGTGGGTAACCAAACCAAACCTGAACTGAACCCACGTGATGACGTTTTGGAAACTGAACCAAACTAACACCACGTAATTGGCATTGGCACCCAGCCCAAACCAAACCACATGACAAATTCCCCAAAACCAAACTAACCTGTTCTAGGAACTATGGTTTTAGCCTATGGTTCTATATCAGTTCCCCACCCATACATGTACAACTCAATATATGTATGATCCTGCACTTGACTGCTAAAACATAGCACCAGCTTAATAACATGTACAGACATTGCACTTGACAGCTTACATATTCTGCACTACCAACACTTAAATTGATGAACACTTGACAGTTTCATAACATGAACCCTTGACAGCTTCATAACATGTACAAAACACAGATTCTGAAGCACAAATATTACACTTGACAGCTTACACATTCTGCACTACCAACACTTGAAGTACATAGGTAATAACAAACGGAGGTGAATTAAGGCCGATAATGGATTCCAAGCCGGGATTGCGTTACGCCGTCTGCTGATGATGGATGCCACCAATTTCTCATGGAGGTAGTAGTCAGCCTGTACCTTGATCTGAAAAGACACAATTTTTAGAACTATGAGTCTGGATCACTACTTGCTCATGCCATGCTCCAGCTTCTCCCAGGTTTATGTAATTTTTGGCAACATATTACATATGGTTGCTTTACACTATGTAAAGTAGGTGCGTATGACAAAGTGAATAACCTAGAATATACAAGAGAAAGGACATATTCAAAAAAAATAAAGAAAGGACACCAAAGAGGTTCCACTAACTTGTGCAACATCAGAAAAAGGTAGACTTATAAACATAACAATTTGCTTGTCCCGTTACAAAATGTCAACTTGTGCATTCTAGTATTTTATCGATGATCAGGATGTTCTAAAGAGCCAACTTGGCCACCAACTTAAAAACTTCACTAGCCATTGCATATATATATACAGGACTATATTTTTACCTTTCATTGGTTACAAACTTTTAGCTGCGTCCTTACTGTCCATCTCCTACAAATGAAACAAAATATTAATTTAAAGGCATATCAACACTTCTATACTACTTCTATACTGCAGGCTTTATTTATCCCATTCTACACAAGTAGTAGAACCAAAATGTAAGCGGTTAACTCACCCTCATTTGGTTTGAACAACCAATCTTTAGCAGAAACAAGCACTTCTAGCATATCAGGGTTCATAGAGCTTCTCTTGTCGCCTAGTATCCTCTTACCACAACTGAAGGCTGATTCAGATGCCACTGTGCTCAAAGGAATTGCAAGGAAGTCACGGGCCATAGATGCCAATATAGGAAACTTTTCGCCATGCCTCTTCCACCAACCCAAGACATCAAAGTCATCACCGACCTTCTCGGATGCTTCTTCCAAGTATGCATCAAGCTCGGATTTGTGTACACGTGACCTCCGAGGAGACTTGTGCTGGGCAAACTCTTCTTCCAACTTCCTTTTCCCTGCAACAGGTGATCCAATAATGGTATTGCCTTGACTAGAAGGTGTCGAGTGTGCAGTGCTTGTCGCTGCAAGTAGCTCATATTCCTTGACATACTTTCTCACCCATTCTAAAGCAATCTCCACTTGTTTTGTAATTTGCTCCCCGTCGGTAGACAACTTGCAATAAAAGAAATCCAAGTAATCTTCTTTCCTCCTTGGATCCAGGACTGTAGCAATGACAAGTGCATGGTTAAACTCAATGCCCTTGCTTTTTCTACGACGGTTAGGATCTGCATTCTCCTTCTCCTTGGGATCCCAATATTTATCAAGCTTCATTTGCATCACTGCCGCCAATTCCTTCAACACATCAGAGGTTTGCCAACCCGGATCTTTCAATGCATGGCGAATAGAAAGCACAACTGGCACAAACTTATGTGAAGTTGGCTTCCTATGAGTTGAAACGATCAAAGTAAGCTCTTCGAAAGCTTTTAGAAACTCACAAATAGCTTTTGCCTTCTCCCATTCCTCCTCACTTGGAGAATCTATCATCTTTCTGTTGGCATAACTACTCAGAACAGATTTGTACGTCAATGCTTCTACAAGCATTTTCCAGGTTGAGTTCCATCTGGTTGGTGTATCAACAGAGATGCCTTTCTTTGCACGTAGACCCATCCCACTTGCAATTGTATTGAAATCTTGAAGTCTTGAAGGAGAAGAGTCAATATACTTCATCAGCTCACGTATCATGTCAATAGCTTCATGGATTATTTTCATTCCATCCTGAACCAAGATATTAAGAATGTGCGCACAACACCTGACATGCAAATGTTGACCTTCAAGGAGCAGCTCATGTTTGTGATATTTTATTAACTCCTCACATGCATTAGTATTATTGCTGGCATTATCTAGTGTCAAAGCGAATAATTTGCCTCTTATGCCCCATTCTGTTAAGCAACGAACTATTTCTTCCTCTATCGCACAGCCTGTGTGGGGATACTTCACTTCTGCGAAACTTATGGTCTTCTTCTTGTAGTTGAATTCTGCATCGATATAATGGGCGGTGATGCACATGTAGCCCAAGTCCCGTGATGATGTCCACATGTCAGATGTTAAGCAAATGCGAGAATCCAAATTTTGTAGCCCTACTTCGATATGTTTCTTCATTCCCTTATACATCTTCACTACATCATCACGAATTGTGTGACGACCCTTGATTTGAAACGCTGGCTGCATTGAGTCAATCCATGGCTGAAGGTGGGGATCTTCAAACTTAAGAAAGGGGATCTTAGCATGGATGCAATACTTGACCATGCGTTCACGACAAACTTTTTCATCAAACACAAACAGACCTTCAGATGTTTTTTTCATGGTCAACAAAAACCTCTTCCTGCAAGCATCCTGAATTGATCGGTATGCCTCTGCAATATGGGTCCTCAAACTGCTTGTCCCAAACTTGGTGTGAAGTTGCACTCCATAGTATTTGCACACAGCCTTGAGATCACCATCTACGTGAACCAAATCTACTTCATAATGCTCCCATACCTTGGACCTTCTAGCATGTGGTACTTGACTTGTATCCTCATCCATGGAATCAGCACTCTCCGAACCCTCTGATGTAGACATGCCTCAAATTTTATAGCACACTGAATTGGGAAAAAATGTGGAAGTTACTGTTAGAAAATGGTAGAATATAGAGCAAGAAGGTTCCTAAAATGTGGAATGAGCACTGTCGTCGTTCCAACTCACTAGCCAACTCCATGTGTTATGGAATAGTAAGTGGTTTTATAATAATAATTATCATTGTTCTTTATACAAGCCAGAGTGTCTAGCATGCATGCCTACACTATATATAGAGGCATGATTTTGACAAGAATTAAAATTAATAATTCTGGGCTAGAAGAAAAATATATAACCACAGAGATTCGATAAAGGTGTCCCATCACTAAAGATAGAGACCTGAAGTGAGGATGTTATGGATGCATATAACCCATGAAGCAAAATATTGAAACAGCCCCCGGAAGCACAGTTGGTCATGATAACATCAAGTGAGGTCTCTATCAATATATAACCACTGAATATGGCCCATCACTGAACACTAATACTTCCCAAATCACTCTTAAAATGGCAGAATTTCACTAAAGTGCAGAATTGGCATACTTCCCAAATAACCACAGGAAGTGCAGAAGCAATGATATCTAAAGCAAATGCTGAACACTGATACTTCCCAAATCACTCTTAAAATCATACCGAAGTGCAGAATTTCACTAATGAACACTGATACTAAAGTGCATCATGCAACATGCCAAGCTCCATGGATGAACTGGCTATTTTAAATTCGTGACAACAATGTAACATCCTTCCAAAATAAATAATGATAATAATAGTAGTGCTTGTTTGGAGACAGGCATGAGTAGAGGTGGTATTTAGGAAGAAGATGATGATGATTAAGCTACAGGTAATGGATTGAGACTGGTTGGCAAGCACAATTTCAACTTTCCCACTCTGATGATGTATATTGACCAATTGCCACATCAGCACCATACATACATACATGCAGATCTAGAGATGCAGAGGGGGAAACAGAGCAGAGCAGAACATGATGAACATGCAGGTTGGGATCCAGCAAGCAGCTTGCCTCTCGGGAAGAATGGATTCATATTGTTTAACGATCGATGTAGATTGGCTGTTGCGTAGAATTCTGATTTCTGAATCTTCGTCTCTTAACTGAATTCCGAACCGAACTTTCAGATAACCGGGTAGGGAATATGAATGTCGAATCGATCGAGTTGAAAGAAAGCAAGAAAGGGAGGGAGATTGCAGTAGCCGGTCAAAGAGAGAGAGAGAGAGAGAGAGAGGGGGGGTATCTGCCGGTTGCCGGCGGAGGGAAGGTGGAGCGGTGGAGACGGCCCGGCGACCTCAACCCTAATGGACGGGAAGGAGCAGCGGCAACGATGGGAGGGACAGCTTGGGGTAGCCCATGTCGGATCTTCTGTCCCAAGGAGGGGGCGGTGCCGGAGGGGGACGGCAAGGCGGTGGCGCAAGGAAGGGACGGCGAGGGGGAAGAGACAGGGGCATGCAGTCGAAGGCAATGAACCCATACCAGAGAACCAGGTTGTACCCACAGTTTGTAGCCCATAATACATCAAACGGTTTCAGCCCATAACCAACTAACCCAAACTAGTTTCTCTCCAAACCCAAACCAAACCGAACTAAAGAAAGCCTCAGCCCAATAAAACCTAAACCAGTCAAGCCCATAATAAAAAACCAAACCATTTCTACCAGTTTTTCTAAAACCACTCCCAGATTTACTTGCGAGGGTATTGGATGCCTTGTTCATGAAGGTGGGCCATACGGCTTGCTAGCTTAGCCACGCCACGGGCCGCAGGTAGGCAAGCCTGGGGACCCCCGTTCCCAGGACGCCGGCACATTAAGATACAAAATTTCTACTTTGTCCTAATTTTTCAAATTTCTCGGAGTTGCAGAAGTATGGTTTTGGTTCTGATCATTACAAACCGTTCTATTTTAGTCAGATTCTATTTTTTATTCTATAGTGTGCCTATTTTAGTGATTCTATGGATTATATCGGGGGGGATAAGTCATGGAGAAGTTAGAATGTAGTAGGTATTATGAAATAATAATTATGAATCAATTTACAATGGTAACTAAGCTTATGGTTTACTGATTATACTAATGGATCTCATGAAGTCTTTGTTGAGTTTTGTGTGCTAAAGTTTTCAAGTTTTCGGGGAGATCACGATGAATGAGGGAATAAGGAGCAGCAGGACCTAAGCTTGGCGATGCGCAAGGCACCCCTTTTTTGTCTACAGTTCATCGTCATGTTACTTGGAGCTATATTTTTATTCATCACATGGTATGAGTTTTACTTGGAGCATCTTGTGCCATAGTTTTATTTGTTTGCTTGTTAGTTTGCCACAATCATTGTCTGATGGACACACCTTTTGAGACACACACACATCCATCATGATTTGTTAGAATACTCTATGAGCTTCACTTATATCTTTTGCGCTATGCAGTTGCTCATGTGCTTCACTTATATCTTTAGAGCACAGTGGTGGTTATATTTTCAAGAAATCATTTGCACTCTCATGCTTCACTTAAATCTTGTTGAGAGTCTCTTAAATAGGAAGTGGTAATGTGCACGGGTTATGAGACTAGTCTGAAAATGATAGGTATACAAGAGGGATATAATGAAAACTTTCGTGTAGATCACTAAATATGAAACATGTGATTTAATTATATTGATGTAATAATATGAAAGGGTATTGGTTCATAATCATTAGCTAGTAAAGATATTGATATTAAACCTTGTTATGTAATACTCATTTAAATGTCGGTCATGGCATGGCGGGGATGTTCGAGCATTTTTATGTCTGATTGAAGTCCTTTATGCTATTTGAATCGGGGACGTGCGATGGTTAACTCCTACCAATCTCCTCCCTATGGGCATGCGAGTAGTACTTTGCTTTGTGGGCTAATAAAACTTTCATAATAAGCATATGAGTTCTTTATTACTAATGTGAGTTCATGGACTAATACAACACTCCCACCTATCCATATATTGCTAGCCTCTCTTGTATCAAGCATTGCCCTTTCTCACGTCTAGAGTCGGTGCAAACTTCGCCGGTGCATCAAACCCCGTGATATGATACGCTCTGTCACACATAAGCCTCATATATCCTTCCTCAAAACAGGAACCATACCTACCTATAATGGCATTTCCGAAGCCATTCCAAGATATATTGCCGTGCAACTTCCGTGGTTAATATCCACATGACATGTGTGTTCATCATCATATTGCTTTGCATGATCATATAGAGCAGACGTGATATTTGTGGCAAAGCCACTGTTCATCATTGTACTATGTGTTATGCTAGATCATTGCACATCCTAGTACACTGCCAGAGGCATTCATATAGAGTCATATTGTTTTAGTTTATCGAGTTGTAAGTAAATAGAAGTGTGATAATCATCGTTATTAGAGCATTGTACCAGTGAGGTAAAGATTGATGGAGACCGATGAGTCCTCCAAAAATTGGTGATGGGGTTCATGATATTGTTCTTTAAAAATAAAAAAATGAGAGAAAAGGAGAGAAGGGGCAATGCTACTATCCTTTTACCACACTTGTGATTCAAACTAGCACCATGTTCTTCATATAGAGAGTCTCGATGCTTTGTCAATTTCATATACTAGTGGGAATTTTTACACTCTAGAACTTGGCTTGTATATTCCGATGACGGGCTTCCTCAAATGCCCGAGGTCTTCATGAACAAGCAAGTTGTATGCACACCAACTTAGTTTTAGTAGTGAGTGAAAGATCGAGAAGAGGTGACTAGGGGGGGTGATTAGACCCTTACCAAGTAAAACTGGCAGTTTTTAAGTATCTTCAAGTTAAGGTTGAGTTTAGCAAATGTTAAAGGGCAAACAATTCATTTTACACAAGCATAGCAAGTGTATAGGCGACAGAAATATTAAAGATTGCAAGTGCAAGAATGTAAAAGAGATGGGAATTAGAATGAACAAACACAATGGAGAAGTGGAGATTTTTGGCGTGGTTCCAATAGGTGGTTTGATAACCCACAAGTTTAGGGGATCGCAATAGTTTTTGAGGGTAGAGTATTCAACCCAAATTTATAGACTCGACACAAGGGGATCCAAAGAATATTTGCAAGTATTAGCAGCTGAGTTGTCAATTCAACCACACCTGGAGATTAATTATCTGCAACAAAGTAGTTTGATAGTTTTGATAATAGTGTGACAACAGTAATAGTAACGGTAATAGTGATAGCAGTAGTTTTGGAGAAAGTGTAATAGTAATGATAGAAGTAGTAACTTAGTAGAAACAATATGATAAATATTCATAGGCATTTGATCGGTAATTTATTGGATGATATTCATCATGTGACAGTCATAACCTAGGGCAATACGGCACTAGCTCCAGTTCATAAATATAATGTAGGCATGTATTCCATAAATAGTCATATGTGCTTATGGAAAGAACTTGGATGACACCTTTTGTCCTACCCTCCCGTGGCAGCGGGGTCCAATTGGAAATGGATATTAAGGCCTGCTTTTAATAGAGAACTGGAACGAAGCATTAACACACGATGAATACATGAACTCCTCAAACTACGTCATCACCGGGAGTAGTCCCGACTATTATCACTCCGGGGTTGCCGGATCATAACACGTAGTAGGTGACTATAACTTGCAAGATCGGATCTAGAACATGGATATAATGGTGATAACATAAACGGTTCAGAGCTGAAATCATGGCACCCGGGTCAAAAGTGACAAGCATTAAGCATCGCAAAGTCATAGCAACATCAATCTCGGAACATACTGGATACTAGGGATCAAGCCCTAACAAAACTAACTAGATTACATGATGAATCTCATCCAACTCCTCACTGACCAGTGGTCCTACGAAGGAATTACTCACTCCCGATGGGGAGCATAATGGAATTGGCGATGGAGAAGGGTTGGTGATGACGAAGAACGAAGATCCCCATCCCCGGAGCCCCAAACGGACTCCAGATCTGGCCTCACGATGAAGAACAGGAGGTGACGGCGGCTTCGTCTCGTGGATCGTGATAATTCTCTCTCTTAGATTTTTTTGGAAAAATGGGATTTTATAGCATAGGTTGCAGGGTCCGTGGGGCCACCAGGAGGGGACAACCCACCTAGGGGGGTAGGCACGCCCTGGTGGGTTGTGCCCACCCAGGTGCCCCCCTCAGGTGGCTCTTGGCTCCAGAAATTCTCTTTTATTGTATAAAAAATCCTTGCAAAGTTTCGTTCCATTCCAATAACTTTTATTTCCGCACAAAAACAACGCCATGGTAGTTTTGCTAAAAACAGGATCAGTCCGGGGTTAGTTTCATTCAAATCATGCAAATTAGAGTCCAAAACAAGATGAAAAGCGTTAGGAAAAGTAGATATGTTGGAGACATATCAACTCCCCCAAGCTTAAACATTTGCTTTACCTCAAGCAATTCAGTTGATAAACTAAAAGTGAAAAAGAAAAAATTTTATGAACTCTTTTGCTCTTGCTTGCATAAATAAGCTTAAACAATACCCGGGTTTTCAGCCACTATTATAACTAACCATGCCGACAATAACTCTTCAAGATGATATTAACTCATATCAATAACATAATCAGCTAGCGAGCAATAATAAGATATCTTAAATAGCAACACATTGTCAAAATAACCATGATATAATATGAAAATAGTGGTATCTCGCTAGCCCTTTCTGAGACCGCAAAGCATAAATGCAGAGCACCTCCAAAGTTCAAGCAGCGACTAAACATTGTAATTCATGGTAGAAAAGATCCAGTCATGATGCGACCAACATTAGTTGCACACAATGCATCAACATGAAAGCAGTGCTCTTAGGTTCTGGCGCTTATTTTAGAAGGTAATGACATAGCATCGAAGTAAATAGATAGTCCCTTCGCAGAGGGAAGCAGTGATTTGCACAGGTGCCAGAGCTCAAGTTTTAAAACAGAGGTAAATGATATTCTGAGACATGCACCCTTCTTGTTTATTTCGCAACCATTAGTTATCAATATCTGCCATGCTAAGCATGCTAGTGGCGGTTCCCAAGCGATAAAAGTAAAGGTTTTGACTCCATTAGGAGTTTTTGTTTGATTATTTGTAAGCTTTTTCTGTTTTCTGTTTGGGACTAGGCATCCCTATTACCGCCCTTTTCTCGTGCGATGGCGAATGAATAAACACTTGACCTGGGAATAACCCGCTTAGCATAGAAGATAACGACTACCTCCTATCGTTCCATGAACGATCCAGGCACACAAAAAGGATATTTATTTGAAGTTTTTTTAGAGATGGCACATGCAAATTTACTTAGGACGGCAGGGTAATACCACATATAGGTAGGTATGGTGGACTCATCTGGAAAAACTTGGGTTCAAGGTTTTTGATGTACAAGTAGAATTCCCACTTAGTACAGGCGAAGGCTAGCAATTAAGTTGAGAAGCAGCGAGCTAGAGAGCAACAACGGTTATGAACATGCATTATGCATAAGTAACATTGGACAATATGAGTAGGATATGAACACCATGAACATAAATATCATAGAGGCTATGTTGGTTTTGATTCAACTACATGCATGAACACGTGCCAAGTCAAGCCACTCGAACATTCAGAGGAGGATACCGTATCATCATACTACATCACAATCATTTTAACGCAATGTTGATATCCAAGATAAATCATTATCCACTCCCAGCTACTTATGCATGGCATGAGAAACTATAATCTATAATTGTCATTGCAAACATGTTTAATCATAATGGGCTGAATCATGGATTCTAGGTTAAACATATTTAAAAAACATAACAAGTTGAGTTCATACCCGTTTGTCTCTGCCACGACTAGTTCATCAAATATCGTCATTATTGCCTTTCACTTGCATGACCGAACGATTTGAAAATAATAAGAGCACAAGAGTGCCATGGACTAAGTTGGAATTGATGTCGCTTGATGCTACGTCGGTATTTCCCCAAAGAGGAAGGGATGATGCAGCACAACAGCAGTAGGTATTTCCCTCAGATGTGAAACCAAGGTTATCGAACTAGTAGGAGAACCAAGCAACACAATGTAAACAGCACCTGCACACAAATAACAACTTCTCGCAACCCGACGTGTTAAAGGGGTTGTCAATCCCTTTTGGGGTACGGTGCCTCAAGATAGGCAAATGGACGTGAGGTAAATTTGTAGTTGATTGATAGATCGAACGCCACATAAATAAATGAGAATAAATTGCAGCAAAGTATTTTTGGGTTTTTGGATTAATATATCGGAAAATAAATGCAAAGGTAAAGTAGATCACAAATGCAAATAATATGAGAAAGAGACCCGGGGCCGTAGGTTTCACTAGTGGCTTCTCTCAAGAATAATAGCAAACAGTGGGTGAAAAAATTACTATTGGGCAATTGATAGAACTTCAAATACTCCTGACTATATCCAGGCAATGATCATTACATAGGCATCACGTCCAAGATTAGTAGACCGACTCCTGCCTGCATCTACTACTATTACTCCACACATCGACCGCTATCCAACATGCATCTAGTGTATTAAGTTCATGGAGAAGTGGAGTAATGCAATAGGAACGATGACATGATGTAGACAAGATCTACCTATGTAGAGATAGACCCCATCGTTTTATCCTTAGTAGCAACGATACATACGTGTCGGTTCCCCTTCTGTCACTGGGATCAAGCACCGTAAGAACAAACCCAATGCAAAGCACCTCTCCCCATTGCAAGATAAATATATCAAGTTGGCCAAAAAAAACCCAAATATCGAAGAAGAAATATGAGGCTATAAGCAATCATGCATAAAAGAGATGAAAGAAACTAAAATACTTATAATGGATACAAAGAGATAGATCTGATCATAAACTCAAAGTTCATCGATCCCAACAAACACATCGCAAAAGAGTTACATCATATGGATCTCCAAGAGACCATTGTATTGAGAATCAAGAGAGAGAGAGGGAGAGAGAGGAAGCCATCTAGCTACTATCTATGGACCCGAAGGTCTACAAAGAACTACTCACGCATCATCGGAGAGAAACCAATGGAGGTGGTGAACCCCATCCAAGATGGTGTCTAGATTGGGTTTGGTGGTTCTGGACTCTGCGGCGACTGGATCCATATTTCGTCGACTCCCCTAGGGTTTTGGCAATATTTGGGTATTATAGAGAAAAGAGACGGTCTGGGGGCACCCGAGGTGGGCACAACCCACCAGGGCGCGCCTGGGCCTCCTAGCACGCCCTGGTGGGTTGTGCTCCCCTTGGGGCACCCCCTAGGCGCATCCAGGGCCCGTTGTGTTCCTTCTGGCCCATAAAAATACTCTGTAAAGTTTCGTGACATTTAGACTCCGTTTGGTATTGATTTTCTGCAATGTAAAATATATGGAAAAAACAACAAATGGCACTTGGCACTATGTCAATAGGTTAGTACCAAAAAATGATATAAAATGATTATAAACATCCAAGATTGATAATATAACAACATGGAACAATCAAAAATTATAGATACGTTGGAGACGTATCACCATCCCCAAGTTTAACTCCTACTCGTCCTCGAGTAGGGAAGTGATAAAAACAGAATTTTTGATGTGGAATGTTGCCTAACATGTCATATCATATTTCTTTCTTTATAGCATGGACATTTGGACTTTTATATTGTCCAAAGCAATAGTCTAGTTTTGACATGACAATTTAAATACTCAAGCATATCAACAAGCAACCATGTCTTTCAAAATATCAATGCTAAAATAGGCTATCCCTAGCCCATCATGCTCAACCATTGATCCATTCATGAAACACACTAACATATTAGCTACATCCAATACTCAAGTACGATCATATTGCCTCCTAGTTGGTGCTTTAATAAGAGAAGATGGATACTCAAATTCAAAAATAAAAATTGCATAAAGTTAAAGAAAGGCCCTTCATAGAGGGAAGTAGGGATTTGTAGAGGTGCCAGAGCTCAAAGCGAAAAACTTAGAAGATAAAAACATATTGGAAGTGTATACATCCCACCAACGGAAACGACTTAGAGTTCCCAACACTTTCCATGCTAGATATATCATAGGTGGTTCCCAAACAGAAAATAAAGTTTATTCCTTTTTCCACCATACTTTCACTTTCCATGGCTAGCCGTATCCACAATTGCCCTCCATACCAACACTTTCCAAGGAATTTATTATTTGACAACATAAAGTATATTCATTTTTTCATTTCGCGACTGGGCATCCCTAATACCTTTTCCTTACTCTCGTTCAATGACAAGTGAATAAACACTCATCGTAAGAATAACACATCAAGCATGGGAAATGTTAAGCACCCTGAAAGTGCTAGTTATCGACTAAAGGGGGGGTGAATAGGCGATTTTTATGAAAGTCTTCAAAATATGGAGGCTTTGAAGACAAACGATAGAAATGAACCTATTGATATGCAGCGGAAGGTAGACTACACTAGACAAGCCATAGACAAGTAAGAAATGAAGTGAAAACACGAAGACTATTAGCAGCTAGGTAGTATGGATCAGGATGGGAGATAGTATGAAGCCAAACAGTAAAGAGTCTTCACTTAGTGAAGTCAATCAGATCATACAGGCATGCAATGACTTCATGAAGACAAACTGTAAAGTAAAGGGAAGTGAAGGATAGAACCAGTAGCTTGATGAAGACAAGGATTTGGTAGACCAGTTCCAGTTGCTGCGACAACTATACGTCTAGTTAGGGAGGCTGAGATTCAACTCAGAAGACCGCGTCTTCACCTTATTCCCCTTGAGCTAAGGACACACAGTCCTCACCCAATCACTCTGGTAAGTCTTCAAGGTAGACTTCCAAACCTCCACAGACTTCGTTCACCGGCGATCCACAATGACTCTTGGACGCCCAGAACGCGACGCCTAACTGGCTGGAGGATTCACAGTCCTCAAATGTAACAAGTCTTCATGTCACGCAGACAGAAAGACTTCAGTGATGCCTAACACTCTTGGCTCTGGGTGTTTTGGGCTTTGTCCTCTCAAAGATCTCTCTCTTTCAAATGCTTCGGAGGTGGGTTGCTCTCAAATGAAAAAAGCCGTGCACTAACTCTGAGCAGCCACCAATTTATGTTGTGGGGGGTGGGCTATTTATAGCCAGGAGGCAACCCGACCTGCTTTGTCCGAAATGACCCTGGGTCACTAAGTAACTGAGACATGTCCAACGGTCAGATTTCAAACACACTCGACAGCTTGACTTGGGCTACAAGTAAAGATGACTTATCCAGCTCTGGATAAGATTTCCTCTCATTGTCTTCGCTCGAAGACATTGGATTTGGTTGAGCATCACATCAGTCACTTTGACTTCGTTCACTTGGACCCCACTTAACAGTGCGGTGGTTCCTATGACTCAACAAAGAAGAAAAGGAAACTACGAAACAACTATGTCTTCGCACTCCATAGTCTTCATGTGATGTCTTCTCATGTCATATTCTTCAATGTGAATATCTTCTCAGACCACCACTATCTTCAATGCCTTCACACATTTTAGGGGTCATCTCTGGTATGTAAACCGAATCAATATGGGACTACTACATGTGTTATCCTGCAATTCTCACAAACACATTAGTCCCTCAACCAAGTTTGTCGTCAATACTCCAAAACCATCTAGGGGTGGCACTAGATGCACTTATAATCTCCCCCTTTTTGGTGATTGATAACAAACTAGTTGAAGTTTTCAACAGGAATGAAAGTATGTGGAAGTTGGGAATTACGGCATTGTCTTCGTAAGTAGCAAAAGGCTCCCCCAGAAGATGTGCATATAAGTAGTTTGCTTTTGAATGCTCTGTGGATATCCTCTTCAAGTTATGAAGATAATTCATCATGCATATAAAGATATAACGAAGATAATGACATGCATAATGAAAAATGGACGTCTGCGGAATGACTTCATGCGGAATTTATCATCGCATCATAGAGTAGCAGAAAAAGTAGTAGACGACCATCAAGTTTAAGTGTTACAACCCAGAGAACCAAATGTATCAAAAAACGAGAGTTGTAAACACTTGGCAAAAATAGTGCAACCACCCATAAGGACCCGCTTGAAGACTATCAACTCATATGCTTCTCCCCCTTTTGTCAGTAATGACCAAAAAGGTTTGAAGACATAGAGTATCTACTTGTTCCCATCAGGAGTAGATGTAGGTGCAGGGTCGACGTTGGAGTTCGGTGGTGCAGAAGGGCCTGGTGCAGTGCCGAGATGCAGTGAAGCCATGGTTGGTGAAGTGGCGTCGTCTTCTTCATCGACGACTCTCAAAACTACAGTTGCAGCCGAAGACGAGTACTCAGAATCTTCTATTGATGGAGTCCGGCGCCATCTTGCATTGAGTGGAGGCCTGGAATCAAATTTGAAGCCCTCAGCGAAGCAATCTTTGAGAAGATCTTCTTCAGGGCAGAGTAGCGCGAGACTCTTCCAAGACCGCCGACAGGCTTCATGGGCAACAAACGAGTTCTTTGTGGCCAAATTTCTGATGTGATTGACGTACACCAATATGCTCTGCATCTGATGCTTGAGCTAGTCGTGATGCTTGTCCTGCTTCTGATGTAAGGCCACAAGAAGCTCTCGGTCATTGAGTACACGAGAACGCTTCCGAGGCCTTTGAGCTATTGTACTATTAGTGGCTTCGGTGTTGGCACGATGAGGCACACATATATTGCCAGCCATAGGATAAGCAGGAGTTGCAGCATTGGGGACATGAATGCCTTCTATTGGATGCGTGAAGCTTTGATGATCAACATTTTGAATATATAGCGGCTCCTTGGCAGGCTCTGGGTAGATGGCTTCGACGTACATATCAACCTCAGGAAGAAAGACAAGATGGTTGCATGCTGAGGGCTGATAGTCAACAGAAGAGTGGAGCTTGATCAGGCGCATCACCCATGGAGCATAAAACTTCAGGCCAAACAGATCAATCCCAGATGTAGCAAGTTGTCTGATGAAGAAATCCTGGGTCTTGAATCTGATGCCATTGATGATGTAAAACACCAAAGTCTTCATGGCTCCTTCAAGTTTGGCTTCAACAATACATCCCTTGATTGGCCATAGAGTACGCCTTAGAATGTTATAGACTGTGCGGGGAAAGTACCCGAGGTCCTTGACGAAGAATTCCTTGGGATATTCAGCATCAGAAGGCAATGGCATCGTCATCCTCAGCATCTCACTCATATTGGGTTCAGGCCTTTGGAAGACACTTTGCAGTTCATCGCGATGACGCTGACAGCCAGGTCATAGAACTCGCCTGGAGTGGGCAGGGAAGTAAGCTCAATGATATCTTGAGCTTTGGCTTCATGATGTACATCTCCTGACATCCACTCAAGGACCCATGTCTTCGGATCCCTGTTGTTGCCACGAATGTGAAGAGTGGCATAGAACTGCAACAGGAGCTCTTCATTCTAGTGCTCCTTGTCAGTAATGAATGGGAGAAGACCAACCTCCCTGAAACAATCAAGGGCTTCTTCAAGACAGGGCAGCCCAGCAATGGCTTCACAATCAAGGCACATGTGGGGAAAGATTCACCCCTGATTGTACAAAATGTTGGAGTAGTAGCTGCGCTACTGATAGCTCCAGAATCGATAAGATGAGATCTTTGGCTTCGAGTAGGGATTCTTGGCGCTATCAAAGAAGGTATTGTGTGCCTTGAAGCTATTCACACTGAACGATCCTAGGGATGTGCCAGCACCTGGAAGCCTTGGTAGCCTGTGCTTTGGCTTCTGAACTTGTGGGCTCTGCTACACATGATAGTCATATTGAGGTCCGGCAGCAGTGGGAGGCACCATAACGGGCCATCGAACTGTGACAAGTTCACCATGATTATAGGCCGGTTCAATGGTGTGAGGGCTTGGAGGGGAAATTGGGGCTTCAGTATCCATAGTGGCTTCAGGCGCCATATTGTCTTCTGTCGGGGGAACGACACCTACGGGATCACGAGGAATCCCTTTTACTATGATTGGCGGGCACGGGGCTGTGAAAGAGCGGGATTGAGAGATTAACGCAGGGGGATTATCCAGGCTAGGGCCGCTGGTTATGCGTAATACCCTACTCCTGCTGGTTGTTGTTTATCTGGTGTTCTTGGACTATCTACAAGGCGTGCAGGGTCCAAAAAATCCGAATCCTTCTCTGGTATGCCTCAGGCCGACTTTTATAGTCAAAAGGGGCTGCCACAGTGGCACACAGGAGGTGGAAAGGTATACAGTGGTCGAGTCTATCTCCTGGCACTGTAGGACAAAATGCATTTATTGTGATGTCGACTTGCCCTTCTCGCTTTATTGGGGACATCAAGGAAGCTCGTCCCAGCTGTCGCTGCCTCGCCTGGCTTCGACGCGCGTCCAGACTGATGAGGCGCGTAGCGCTACACTGGCTGGCTGCTGAGTTGGTGTGGTGGCAGAGTCTTCACGAAGATCTGCATGCCACCACGTATGTGCTTGCCAGTCGGCCTAGAGGCCTCACGTCACCACGCAAGCGCCTGCCTAGCTGGTGGGCTGGCAGCTGCATGGGAACGGCGGTGGAGTCTTGGCAGATGTGGGCCTGTCTGCGGCCCCGCAGATGTTTTCGGCAAGAGTCTTGCCGGGGCCCCGGCAAGGGTCTTGCCGTGGCATCGTGGTCGTCCCCGGCAAGGGTCTTGCCGGGGGTCTCGCGGGTATCCTTGGCAAGGATCTTGCCGAGGATCGTCGTCTTCTGGTCATCACCGAGTCTTGTGTGCTTCTGGTCTCCACAAAGATTTGCATGCCACCATGGAGGTGCCTCCCGAGCCTCGGTTCCACATTGGTTGATGGTGTTGGAACTCTTGGGCTCAAGGGGGTGGCTCTGCTCATGTCGGGCAGGCAAGGGCCTTGCCGGGGGAGTCCACCTTGCCCCTCTTCTCTTCGTGTTTCTGGCTTGGCGTTGTTCTGGTTGTCTTGTGGCTTTGCTTCCTTCCTCTGCCCCGCTAGGTGTGGACACAGGCGCGGTTCCAACTGCTCGCACACAAGTAACGGGGAACAAAATAGGACCCCTCCTTTTGTGCACCGACAGGAGCCCCTGGGCCTGGGCCATACATAAGTGTGGCGCGTTGTTGGGCTAGGCCCAAAACGGTGCGCGGGCACGCAGGGCCGAGTTGTACCACAGTAACTCCCTCGCCCGTCGCACTTCCCCACGACCCGCGTGGAATGCGCGACATGGGGGTCATGCGTGGGGCGGTTGCTGCCCTCATGCGTCACATCATGGTAAATGGTAAAGAGGTGGCCCGTACCTTCCCCATAAAAGGGAGGAAAACACAGGGGCACGGCTCATTTACTTGGTGGACTCGGGTCGCGGCCTTCAAGGTGCCTGCGCCCCACGGTCACGGGGTGGAATGCGGTCGCTTCAGTCGCCCTCTTGATTCCGGTTCGCTTGCCACGTGTCCTTCATGCCCCGAGGAGGGTAGGTGATGGACGCGGAGGGCACATGCCATAATGTGGAGGCAGGTAACTGGGTCGTCGCTAATTGGAGCAGCGGTCGGTCCCGACTCCCTCCGCTCCTTGGTGGACGGATTGGTCGAGCGGGGCGGCCAAGCCTCACCCCCACCCCTTTATAAGAATAAAGGGAGGGGGATGACGGCCTTCAATCCTTTAGCGCTCATCTCCTCTGCCTCGAACCCTTTCTTCCCTTCATCATGGCTAGAGGGTGTGCTGGTGCTCCAATGGCAGCGACGAGGGCCTCTGCTCGACAGCGTGCCCTTCCTTCCCAAGAGCCCGTGGCGGCGGAGCCGGCCGTGAGAGGAAGAGGGAGGGGGTGAGGCTAAGGCCGCCGTGGCACTCAGAGAGGAGGAGGATGGGGCGGCGCACCGGCTTCGCCTCCGCCTGCGGCACCTCCTCCAATGGAGGGACTTGTCGGAGACCAGCCCCGCGAGTTCTACGTCTGGCTGCATGGGCCAGTGCGCGGCCGTCTTCGTCTCCCCACTCCATTTGCTCGAGAGATGGAGCTTGATCCGCCTCAGGCCTTGAGGCTGCACATGAGGGGCTGCGGGAATGGCAGCAAGCGGGTCGACGTCAACTTCCCAGCCCCTCATGTTATGTATGTCTGCCCTTGGTGGAAGACCTTCGCCCATGCCCATAGCCTATCGGAGGGGCTCGTCCTCCAATTCAAATTGATGGAGGACGTCCTGCTCTCCGTCAAGGTCTTCGGGCTCTTGGAACTATGGTGAACCCTCCTCCTCGAGCGGGAGTGACGAGGACGACAACGACAACGACGACGAGGGCGTCAAGCAGGAGGACGTCGACTCCGACTCCGACTGACCGCACCACCCCCCTCCCTCGGCCCTGCGCTCTGCCGAGGGTTTTCCTCGTCAAGCTCTCCATTGGCGCGTTCCCCGCTGCTTCCTTTTTTCCTTCACCTGCCGCACCTGGGAGGAAACGGGCAAGAATGAAGATCACAGGGAACCTATCTTTCTCCTTACACTATAGGCACTTGCCAAATCTTAATTTCTATATAATGTAATCTCTCGAGCCCATGCTTGTATCGTGTAACCTTTGTACTTGCATCAGCATATTAATGAAAAAGTATAGTCCTGCCGGTAACTCATGCACGTGTTTGTTCGTGCAGAGGCGAAATGCCTCCTTAGTGTAAATAAACGAGTCCTTCTGGCAAGCCACCTTGCCGGCGCCCCTTGTGCCTGCCGGAGAATCACATCTGCCGGGTTACAGACAAAGGGCCCAGCCCCCCGGGCACCTCTTTTTGACAGGGGTCACCGACCATTCTGACCGAAGTAGCGTTCGAGTCGGAAATGGGAGCCCCCGAGTCCTTAAAACGAGTGGCGAGGTTTTCAAATGCACAGGTCACAGGTTATGAATACAATGGGCAAGAGGTAAACTTTATCTGTTTGGTTTGCCGGGGATAGTCGTGCCAGGCGGTCTTCTCAACTTCTTGCCGGAGCCGGGTCCTTGGCGAGATCGCACGTCCTTGCCGTGACTGGAAAGAAGTGAGGACAAAAGCACAGAACCTCAGTGGTTCACTAACATTTACTAGAACCAAAAAGCAATACAGTACCCTGGACAAGCATGCATATAGGTATATACACAAACATGGAAATCAACAGGAAACTACACATACTAAGGGATTCCTTTTCCCTGACTGCGCACAGGGTCTGCACCTAGCTCCGTACATAGGGTTACATGCCTCAGCGGCAAGGCTAGTATGAAACGGGGGTTGCTGGGGCTCCCAGCAACCGCGCCTTAGGGGTTAAACTTGCGAAGATGTTCAATATTCCAGGAGTTGCTCACCGGAATGCCATCTTCGGTCTCCAGGCGGACTGCGCCAGGCCTGGTGACTCGTATTACCCGATAAGGGCCTTCCCACTTCGCCGTCAACTTGTTTGGATTCTTGGGGGATTGGATCCGCCAAAGAACAAGGTCGCCTTCCTCAAGGCTTCAGGCGTGAACCTTGCGGCTATGATAGCGGCGCAAGGCTTGCTAATACCGAGCAGCTCGCACAGCATCCCAAAGACGATCTTCCTCAAGGAGCGTCGCATCATCTTGGCGCAACTGCTCTTGCTCAAGCTCATCATAAGCGAGCACTCGAGGTGACCCGTATATGAGTTCAGTGGGGAGAACTGCTTCTGCCCCGTATACTAGGGCAAAGGTTGTCTGGCCAGTGGCTCAATTTGGTGTTGTCTTGATTGACCAAAGAACCGTTGGCAACTCATCAATCTAGCACCTTCCGCACTTGTGTAGCTTGTCAAAAGTCCTCGCCTTGAGGTCCTGTAGCACTTCCGCATTCGCCCTCTCAGCCTGGCCGTTACTTCTGGGATGGGCAACAGAAGCAAAACAAACCTTGCTGCCAAGGTCTTGAATGTACTGCATGAAGGTGCGGCTCGTGAATAGCATGCCGTTGTCGGTGATGACTCTGTTCGGCACACCGAAATGGCAGACTAGTCCCTTGAAGAACTTGACGGCTGACTGTGCTATTACCTTTCTCACTGGCTCCACGTTCGGCCACTTTGTGAACTTGTCGATCGTGACGTACAATTACTCAAAGCCCCCGGTAGCACGGGAAAGGGGCCCAGTATGTCGAGCCCCCAGACCGAAAATGGCCAGGAAAGAGGGATTGTCTGAAGAGCTTGGGCGGGATGATGAAGCTTGTTTGAATGGAACTGGCACGCTTCACAGTTGGTTACTGGTGCAGTTGCATCCTGGAGGGCGGTGGGTCAGAAGAAACCTTGGCAGAACGCTTTGCCGGCAAGAGCCCTTGACCCTATGTGGGAGCCATGCATGTCTCTGTGTATCTCTGCCAACAGCCTCAGTCCGTCCTCTCGAGGAATGCACTTCAATTTCACACCGTTCGGTCTGCTCCTATAGAGGGCATCATCCACAAACTAGTACATGCTGGACCGGTGGGCTACTTTTTCTGCTTCTTCCTGCTCCTCGGGAAGCTCTCCTATTTGGAGGAAGCGGACGGTGGGTTGCGCCCATGCCGGAGCCTGGGCCAATGACTAAAGGCTCATCTTTGGCCATAAGGGTAGCTGCTTCTATGGCCAGGGCATGAGGCCCTACCAAGGGTTGCTGCCCTCCGGCAAGCTTGGGACTCCCGGCAACGTCCTTGCCGGTGGCTCCTGGGAGCTTAGCGGGAAAGTACTTACCGGGGCGCGCCTTCCTTCATTTGTTCTGTCCTGCTGATGGTTCAATGGACGGGTGAGTTAACTGAAGCACAAAGGTACCTGGTTCCACAGGCAACCTGAGGGCAGCACGCTTTGACAGGTCGTCAGCAATGCCGTTCTCCGCTCGGGGAACATGCTCTACTTGCAATCCGTCAAAGCACTCTTCCAACTTCCTCACTTCATCCACATAGGCCTCCATCAACGGGCTCTGGTAGTCCTTGTTTACTTGCTTGACGACGAGTTGTGAATCACCTCTGACGATGAGCTTTCTGATTCCAAGGTCTGCCATGATCCTGAGACCGGCCAATAACCCCTCGTACTTCGCCGTGTTGTTCGTCGATTTTTCCCGGGAAAGTGCATCTGGATTACGTACTTGAGGCGCTCTCCAGTGGGCGCGACGAGCAATACACCGGCACCAGCACTCTGGAGTGAGAAAGCTCCATCAAAGTACAGAATCCACTCACTGCTCGTCTCCTTGCCGGGGAGGGTGGTCTCTTGAATCTCCTCGTCGGGCGTTGCGGTCCACTCTGCTATGAACTCCGCCAGGGCTCGACTCTTGATTGTTGAAGTACTTTCAAACTTGAGGCCAAAGCTCGATAGCTCCAACACCCACTCCACAATCCTCCCATTCGCATCTGGGTTGTGTAAGATTCATTGCAACGGGAGGCACGTGACGATGGTTATCTCATGTGCTTGGAAATAGTGGCGCAGCTTCCTTGAGGCCATGACAAGGCTGAAAAGTAGCTTCTGCATACCAGAATATCTTGACCTAGCCCCCTGCAAGAGGGAACTAACAAAATAGACTGGGTGTTGTGCCATCTTTTTCTTCTGTCCTACTTTGCTTATCTGCTCAGACTCCGCCTTGCCGGGATCGGGTCTCGCCGGGGGTTCTGTCTTGCCCGGCGTTAGATCCTGCCGGGGATGGCCCCGGCCTGCCACCTAATGGCTCCACTACTACCGCTGCCTCTTCCTCAAGTTCCCTCTACGCCACCAGCGCGGCACTGACCACTTGATTCGTTGATGCCAAGTATAGCATCAACGGCTCTTGCGGTTTGGGCGCGACTAGTATCGGCGTGGAGGGGAGATACCTCTTCAAATCTTGTAGTGCAACCTCTGCTTCCGGAGTCCACTTTACTGGACCTGCCTTTTTCAAAACTTGAAAAGGGGGAGGGCGCGCTCAGCAGATTTGGAGATGAATCTACTCAGGGCGGCAATGCAGTCGGCGAGCCTACGGACGACTTTGACCTGCTTTGGTGCTTCAATCTGCTCGATCGCCTTGATCTTGTCGGGATTTGCTTCAATTCCGCGCTGAGACACAAAGAACCCAAGAAGTTTTCCGGACGGGACAACAAACACGCACCTCTCTGGGTTGAGCTTGAGGTTGATCTTACGCAGATTTGCAAATATTTCTTCTAGGTCTTGTATGAGTGTGGCCCTGTCCATGGTTTTGACCACAACATCATCCATATAGGCTTCCATATTTCTATGTAGCTGGCCGGGCTCAAAACCAATTTGGACTGCTCAGGCAAACATCGAACCAACACTCTTCAACCCGAAAGGCATCCGTACAAAACAATATGTGCCACATGGGGTGATGAACGCAGTCTTCTCTTCATCTTCTTTCATCATGAACATCTAGTGGTATCCTGAATAGGCGTCGAGGAATGACAGCAGGTCACACTCGGCAGTGGAGTCTACAATCTGGTCGATGCGTGGCAGGGAGAAGGGATCGTTTGGACGAGCTTTATTGATATATGTGTAATCAATACACAGCCTCCACTTCCCATTTGCCTTACGCACCACCCTGGATTGGCCAACCACGTGGGGTGGAGTACTCCTCTAACCAGGCCTGCCACCTCCAACTTCTTGATCTCTTCTATGATGAACTCTTGTCGCTCCAAATCTTTCTTCCTGACCTTTTTCTTGACGGGTTGTGCATGAGGACAGACAACAACATAGTGCTTAGTAACCTTCCTGGGAACACCGGGGATGTCGGATGCTTGCCATGCAAACACATCGACATTCACCCGCAGTAAGGCGACGGGCACGCTTTCCTATTTGCTGTCAAGGGTGGAGCTTATGGTGAAAGCCCCGCCCGTGCCGTCCTTCTTGACGGACACCTTCTTGGTTCTGGTGGTGCAGCCTTGGATTTCTTGCTGTTGCCGGAGGAACTCTCTGGCACGTCCTCAACGGGAGCGCGTCACTCCAAAGAGGTGCGCTTGCTGGAGTGGGTGCAAGGGGTCTCGCCGGAAGAGGTCTTGCCAGAAGGGGTCTTGCCGGCCTTCTTCTTCCATAGAGCTTCAGCGGTAGGGGCAAGTGTGTTCGCGGCAGTTGCTACAACTGCCTCTCAGTAGAGTTGATTGGCGCAGATGAGCGCGTCTTTCTTGTCGGAGGGGGCGGTGGTGATGGTCAGCGGCACCGGCATCTTTAACGTGTTATAGGCGTAGTGGGACGCCGCCATGAACTTGGCCAGCGCTGAGCGGTCAAGGATCCCATTGTATGGCAAGGGTATCTCGGCGACATCGAAGACGATCTTCTCCATCCTATTGTTCAGTTCACCTCCAAATGTAATAGGCAGTGTGATTTTACCTTTAGGCTGACTCCTTCCTGCATTGAACCCTGGAAACGTGCCCGTCTCTTCGAGGTCTCCATCAGGAATTTGCAGCTCTTGATCACAGCAGGCGATATCAAATTTAGACCGGCCCCACCATCAACCAGCACTTTCGTCACCTTGAGGTTGCGTATTGTTGGCGACACCAACAACGGCAAACACCCGACCGCTGTTGTGCGATCAGGGTGATCCTCGGTGTCAAAAACGATGGGCGTGTGGGACCACTTCAGGGGCTTCTGGGCATCAAACGACGGCTCTGCCGCAGCGACCTCACGTGCCCACTACTTCAGCTGGCGGTGTGAGGTGTGCAACGAGGTGCCATCGTTGACGCAGATGGCCTCTATAGCATTGTGGAACTCATGCTTGCCGGACTCGTCGTCTTCGTCGTGGTCATCATCCTCCTCTTTGTCGTTGTGGCCCCGAGCGGGCCTCTCCTGTTGGTTATCTTTGCCGCGGTGACCCCCTTGGCTGCCACGCTTCTTGCCGGATCCCTCAGCACCATCCTGACCTTTCTCCTTGTCTCGCCTTTCGTATTCAGCCTTCTGCTTTTCAACAAGTAGCTCAACTTGTCGGCAGTTCTGGAGGTCATGGCCCTTGGTGCGGTGGATCTTGAAGTACTGCTTGTTAGAGCCTCATGGCTTGCCGGCAGTCGCTAGGGCCAAGAAGGCGGCACACACGACAACCTCCTTGTCGAGTCATCAGCCTTGGCCTTTTTGGCGGTGCCGAGCTCGCCAGATCCCTCAACGGCAAGCATAGTCTTGCCCTTGCGCTTCCTATAGCGGCACCGGCCCTTCTTTGTCGGAGCGGCAGTGTCTTCGTCTGTGGAGTCGGTTTCCACACCGGCATCCTCGCCGGGGTATTTCCTCCCATCTTCAGCTTGAGCATATCTATTGGCTAGAACATAAAGTTTGGCCACATCCTTGACCTTGTTCATCTCCAACTCTTCAAGCATCTTGCGGTTGCGCGCATTCTGATGAAATGTGCTGATAACTGCGGCGTGATGAACATCTGGGATGTTGTACTGCACTCTGCTGAACCTCTGTATGTACTTTCGCATGTTTTCTCCTTTCTGGGGGATGATGTGCAAATCGCTTGACTGGCCATGAGCTTGGTGGCCTCCTATGAAGACTCCAACAAACTCATGACACAAATACGACCAAGAAGAAATGGAATCCACTGGCAAGTGCATTAATCACGACATGACATTGGGTTTGAGTGCCAACGGGAAGTAATTGACAAGCACCTTGTTGTCGCTTGTATCGCGATGGTGTAGATGCTGAGGAACTCTCATGGGTGGGTCTTGCCATTGTACTTCTCACCAACATCGGGCTTGAACGTGCGGTGGGAGGGCCACTGGAACTGCCACAACTCTCGGGTAAAGGCTGGACAACCCACCTCGTAAGGCAGGTCACCGGGGCCCCCCGGTGCCGGCGGTCCATAGTAGGCCCCGCACGCCGATCTCACTGATGGCGCGTCTCCCGTCATCGTTAGATGGTAGTTTGAGCGTCTTCTTGGGCCCGTTCCCGAAGGACTTGACATTGGTCGCGGTGGGTTCGCGAGTCAGACGACGCGGTGGAAACGTTGTCACCGACGTCGGGTCGACGGCCGGTGGCTATTGTTGCGGTAGCGGGGGGGGGTGCACTGTGGTCGCAGCGTCTCTGGTCCCCCCCCCACCGCCAGTGTGCGCTGGCTCATTAGGACGCCGGTGCGAGGGTCCCGCTGGGAGCGGCTCATCTTTGTTGGCGAAGCTGACAAGGCTTCGGATGGTGGCTCCCCACTCGTCGAGCTTCTCTGAAGCGGGGGGGAGTCGAGGAGTAGCTACACGCGCGCCTGTGCTTCTACTGGCGTAGGCGGCAGCGATATCTGCGTAGTCCGTGATGCGCTCCGACTTCTAACCGGGTTAGAAGGGGCTCTGTCACGGTCTCGCGGTCGCGCGACGCCTGCACCGGCGTCCGAGCGCGCACGCCGGCCTGGTTCGTCCTGCGAGTGGCGCATAGGGCTCTTTCCACGGTGGTGCCCGGGGGCTCCGACATCGTGGTGTTGCTCATCGCGTGCGGCCTGGGAAGGGCGTGGTGCGAGCACCAGCTGGGGCATCGTAGAGGCTACTGCGCCGCCCGTGGGTAGCACCGCCCCGCCCCCGGACCCAGCGGCACGCGGCTCGTCATCTCGGATTCGACGACGCCGCTCGCCTGGCTCCGATCGCCAGAATGTCGTGGATGCTCGCGAGCCATGTCCCCGGCCCCATCCGTGGGCACCCGGTCGTCTGCTCATGTTGGCACGGACGGGCCGGCCCCGGACGAGCCGATCACTGTGATCCCCTTTCTCTTGGGGGCCATGGTGATGATGAAGTCGGTGTGCTAACCTTCAAACTGGATTTTCATAACTGGCGCCCCCTACCTGGTGCGCCAAAGATGTCGGGGGAAACGAAACCTACGGGATCATGAGGAATCCCTTTTACTATGGTTGGCGGGCGTGGGGCTATGGAAAGAGCGGGATTGAGAGATTAACACGGGGGGATTATCGAGGTTCAGGCCGCAGGTGATGTGTAATACCCTACTCCTGCTAGTTGTTGTTTATCTGGTGTTCTTGGACTAGCTACAAGGCATGCAGGGTCCAAAAAATCTGAATCCTTCTCCAATACGCCTCAGGCCTCCGTTTCTAGTCAAAAGGGGCTGCCACAGTGGCACACAAGAGGTGGAAAGGTATACAGTGCTCGAGTCTATCTCCTGGCACTGTAGGAAAAAATACATTTAATGCGCTGCCGACATGCCCTTCTTGCTTTATCGGGGACGTCAAGGAAGCTCGTCCCAGCTGTCACTGCCTCGCCTGGCTTT
The DNA here is from genome assembly GCF_056163025.1 of Triticum urartu. Taxonomy (NCBI): domain Eukaryota; kingdom Viridiplantae; phylum Streptophyta; class Magnoliopsida; order Poales; family Poaceae; genus Triticum; species Triticum urartu. The sequence goes on from NC_141875.1 coordinate 348,530,011, forward strand.
GACGCGCGTCTGGATTGATGAGGCACATAGAGCCACACTGGCTGGCAGCTGAGTTGGTGCGGTGGTAGAGTCTTCACAAAGATCTGCATGCCACCACGCAAGTGCTTGCCAAGTCGGCCTAGAGGCCTCATGTCGCCACGCATGCGCCTGTCTAGCTGGTGCGCTGGCAGCTGCATGGGAACGGTGGTGGAGTCATGGAAAATGTGGGCCTGGCTGCGGCCCCGCGGATGTTTTCGGCAAGAGTCTTTCCGGGGCCCCGGCAAGGGTCTTGCCGTGGCATCATGGTCATCCCTGGCAAGGGTCTTGCCGGGGGTCTCGCTAGTATCCTTGACAAGGATCTTGGTGAGGATCATCGTCTTCTAGTCATCATCTAGTCTTGTGTGCTTCTGGTCTCCACAAAGATTTGCATGCCACCATGGAGGTGGGTCACGAGCCTCGGTTCCAAAGTGGTTGATGGTGTTGGAACTCTTGGGCTCAAGGGGGGGTCGGTTCTGCTGGTATCGGCCAAGTTACCCCAGCAAGGTTCTTGCGAGGGCTACGGAGGCCGCCCCGGCAAAGACCTTGCCGGGGGAGTCCACCTCGCCCCTCTGCTCTTCGTGTTTCTGGCTTGGCGTTGTTCTGGTTGTCTTGTGGCTTTGCTTCCTTCCTCTGCCCCGCTAGGTGTGGCCGTAGGCGTGGCTCCAACTGCCCGCGCACAAGTAAAGGGGTACAAAATAGGACCCCTCATTTTGTGCATCAACATCTTTGGGCGCCACATTCCTTTCAGGTGCCACATTCCCTTCAGGCGCCACATTGTCTTCAGCCATGATAGTGTCATTGGCTTCAGCATCATTGTTTGTGGCCGCCTCAATGGTTTCAACGCCCGCTTGTTCTGGAACAGAAGGGTCAAGCACAGACTCATTCTCCCCGAGAATGACTAGTTCAGTAGGAGGGGGTGTAGCAACTCTTTCTTCTTCTCTTTGTTCTTCGTTTTCTTTAATGGCTGATGCAGCTGGAATGTCTTCAGCAGCTTTAGCTTCAGACTCGGGGACATTCATAGTTTGGGTGGCTTCAGGAAACACTTGAGGTGCTACTGAGCTTTGTTGCACTTCCCCTTCTGGAATGCTTGACATGGTGACCTATGGCCTAGGGCCTTTGCGAAGCCTGCGGAAAGCGGGCGACGCCTGTGGTGATGGAGAGGTCTGTACCATGTAGGTATGATTGTCAAGCACCGGAGTGGTGACTTGAGGTGTTGGAGTTCTAGGTGTGTCTTCATGAATGGGGGTGTCTTGTTGAGGCCGATCGGCCCACGAATCATCCTGAGTGATTGGTGTCAGGGGACGACCAATACTGATGAGTTCGCTCTTCGTAAGAACAAGCGATGATACCACTTGATGCTCGAGTTGAGGAAGGACTTCATCATCTTCAACATTGTCTTCACGATCAATGTCTTTAGCTGTGGTGGGGTGAACAACTGGAACTTCTTCATTTTTAGGAGCCTCTGTGAAAGCAGGCTCGTGAATCACTAGGTGACGCTCTTGGTTGGTGGAGGCTGGTCGAGCAACAGACATGGGCTCAACCACAAGGGGCTCAGAGGCCGCAGCACTCTCTTTCTTTGAAGACTTTGTCTTCAGATTCTTCTTGGATGGGACTTCATCAGAGGTGTTCTTGTGCTTGCGCTTCCTAGCATCAGCTTCAGCTGCCCTAGTCTTCTTCAGTTCTGAAGCTGCTGGGGGGACCTTAGGCTTCGAGCCTGTCATGTTGGCAGGGAGATAATACGAGGTTCTTCCTGCCTTGGTGCTTTAGTTCGGACTGCAGCAGACTTCTTTGTTGGCTTGGCAGCCATTCTTGGGTCGATGCCAGGACGGCCAAGAGCCTTGCGCTGCTCAGCCTCATTGTGTGCTTGAACACATTTCTGCGCAAAGTACTTCATGCGCTCTCTTGAACCTTTAGCTTCTTCACGCTTCTTGTGAAACTGCTCCTTGAGCTCATGCAACATCTTCTTGAAGGTGTGCACATCTTCCATGCTGAGCTTGGCCATGTTCTTCTTGAAGTGAGCCTTCTCATAGTCAATTTTGTTCTTTAGCTCAACAATCTTTTGAGCTACGGCCAACTCATTTGCAATAGCTCCGTGGAAGGTGGCGTTGATGTCCACATGAAGCTGAAGATCATCGATGCTTATGATCTGGTCGTCGAACAACTCATCAATGAAGTTGTCCAGAATATCCACGTCAAAGAGGGGAAGATCGTTGAAGATCTCGGCCTCTTGTTCTCTCTTGATGAGTTGCTCAAGGGCGTCATCACCAAGATCTTCATCACTTGACAGATCAATGGTGACTCCTTCATTCCTGAGAACGGCAGCTGGAGCCAGTTCATGCCCGGAAATCTTCTTGGGCTTCTTGGTTTTCTTTGTCTTCTCGGCCTTCTTGGAGACACGAGATAAGTCTTCGGAGTGCACACTGGCTTCAAGAGGTGCAGTGGACAATGGCTTCACGCGCGAAGCTTTTGGTGAGGCATGGGGCTTTGAAGCCTTTGATTTCTTCTTCTTCTACGGCTTTGGTGGTGCTGGCGCGTCTTCCGAGTCTACGTCATCAGCAGAGTGCTCCACCGTAGCCCCCTGTATAGCTTTGTGAGTGAGAAGGCCATCGAGGTTGTAGAAGGGGCCGATGACATTTGGATTGGCATCACGTGTGCCATCAGCCCTTAGAGCAGATGGACCAGGGTTGAAGTCGAGTCCCATGTCCTTCTTGTTCTTGACAGTAGACTCCTTGGCAAATTAATACTTGCGCTTGAAGAGATTGTCGTCGCGACACCATAACAGTGATGATGGGTTGGCATTCTCTGGCTGTGGTCCTCGGAACATGCAAGGGTAGAAGCCTTGAGAAATGGCTTCAGACTTGGACTTGGGCTGTAGATTTCTGTATAGAATATCTCCCCAAGGGCCCTTGATTGTGTTCTTTTTAGCATATTCAGCAGTCACAAATCTGTACATGAACCATTGCTCTGCCCAATATCTTAGAATCCATTGGATTCGGGTCTTGCGCTCGCCATAGCTCTCCTCAGGATCTGACTTGTATAGCTCAAACAGATCTGGAGGCAAATCCTTGGCTGTATCTCCACGGCACTGTCTGCCGCCCTTTCTAGCTGATTTCTGTGTTGCCATTGTATTCAGACTAAAAGGCTTCAAGATAGTGAATGGCTTCCTCTTGTTGGTTAGACAGGAACTGGCTTCAGGTGAGTGAATATGAAGCTGTAAGAACTCTGCAAATGAATACAGACTATGAGAACAAAGGGATTCTCCCATGGACATGTATCTATGACCGCATTAGAGATGCGAGGGAAGGGGAAGAGGTCATATGCATTCTCAGAAGATTTTGAAGATAAATCAGTTTTGAAGACATTGACCTCATAGCGCGAAGACATTCACTTATTTGAAGAGAGTCGGTTCCAGAGTTGTACAAATCCATGAATAAGTACAAGTGAGGAATCTAACTAGTTATGAAGCATAAGTGAATATACTTGGCATGATATGAGATGCAGATAAGGATGGATCCATATTTGGAAGTGAAGAAACCACTTTTGGTTGAAGTGGATGGATCTGACGGATCTAAAAGGCAGTAAAAAGTAAGATTTAATTACCGCTTGATGAACTGCTAGACGAGGTGAAGAGACAGGCCGAGCAGTTCAATCTCCCGCGCCCTAACTTGGTGGTGGAAGACACCTGCGGTGGCGGCGGAGAGGACGAGGTCCGTGGCCGGCGTGAGGACGGCATCAAAGAGGTCGCGGCAGCTAAGCGCTTCGTCTCTGGCATCGGTCCGAGCTAGCAGAGGCGCTAGGGTTTTTGCGAGGTGGAGATGTGGAAGAAGAGATAATGACCGCGGTGAGTTGTGTATTTATAGGGATAGGGACAGAACAGCGTAATTACGCAGGTGCCCCTGGCGGTTCACATCTGAAGGACACGTGGCTTGCATGCAACTCATTGGGAGTTAATCCATGTTCCCACGCATGCCTGGATGGTCGGTTGGTCGTTCCGGCTTCTCCGGTATTCGAGCAAAAGGATATGGCAATTAAAACAGAATTAAATGGTTGCCTCTATGTCTTCTACTCAGAAGGACTCAGAGAAGATAATCGACCAGTTTCAATACAATGCATATGATTTGTATAGATAGAGTTTGAGATAGAAGCACAGAGGGGGTAAGGGTTCGATCACATTTACTTAGATCAAGAAAAGATTCAAGCATGAAGACATAGCTATAAGTGAATGCTATAGAGGATAGAACACGAATATATATCAGACCAACTCAGCATTGCGAAGATAAACCTTGAAGTCAAATCAATGTTGAAGATAAACCAAGAGCGAAGACTATGCAATTTTAACGCCACATGAAACACTTCGCAAAGATGGTGGTGGTGGCGTTACCCACCGTATAGGAAGTATTAGACCCAGAACGCGAAAAATTATCGTGGCGCTCCGAAGTCAAATTCCGCGTTAATGTATTCACACTTAGAATGTATGTCTTCATTGACTAAAGATATATGTTACTTTGTGTGTTGCACATCTAAGTCATCAACATGCATAAGCGCTAAGATGTGTGTCCAATTACAGGACATTTGAGGATTCTAAGATATTTAGATCACACCACAACTTGCAAAACCTTTTCTCATCCAAGGGCTTTGTGAAGATATCTGCCAATTGCTCTTCAGTGTTGACGTGAATGATATCAATATCTTCCTTCATGACATGATCTCTGAGAAAATGATGACGGATCTGAATGTGCTTTGTCTTCGAGTGCTGAAGTAGGTTATTGGCAATATTTATGGTGCTTTCATTGTCGTAGTAGATTGGCACATGTTTCAGGTGGATGCCATAGTCCTTGAGAGTTTGCTTCATCCATAGAAGCTGAGTGCAGCAAGATCCAGTAGCAATGTATTCAGATTAAGTAGTGGAGAGAGATACACAATTCTGCTTCTTTGAAGACCAACAGACAAGAGATCGTCCAAGAAAGTGACATGTGCCTGATGTGGACTTGCGATCAACCTTGTCACTAGCATATGAGAATCCAACTAGATCAAACTCTGAGCCCTTTGGATACCATAATCCTAGTGTTGGGGTGTAGGCCAAATACCGAAGAATTCGCTTCACACCCAAGTGATGCGACTCCTTTGGTGCCGCTTGGAATCGGGCACACATGCAAATGCTAAGCATTATATCTGGCCTAGATGCACATAAATAGGGTAAAGAACCAATCATGGAGCAGTATACCTTTTGATCGAACTCTTTACCATTCTCATCGGGGCCCAGATGACTTTTGGTTGGCATTGGCGTCATGTATCCTTTGCAGTCTTGCATTCCAAAATTCTTCAGGCAATCTTTGAGGTATTTCTCTTATGATATGAAGATGTCGTTGCTCTGCTGACGGATTTGAAGACCTAGGAAGAATTTCAGCTCACCCATCATGGACATATGATATTTCTCTTGTATCATGTGTCCAAACTCATCATTGTATCTCTTGTTGGTGCAGCCAAAGATAATGTCATCCACATAGATTTGGCACACAAACAGTTCTCCATCATATGTCTTCGTGAAAAGTGTAGGATCAAGTGAACCAGGTTTGAAGCCTTTGCTCTTCAGGAAGTCTTTGAGTGTGTCATACCAAGCGCGAGGGGCTTGTTTGAGGCCATACAGTGCCTTGTTGAGCTTGTATACCATGTCAGGATGTTTTGGGTCTTCAAAACCAGGTGGCTGTGTGACATACACTTCTTCTTCAATCTTGCCATTCAGAAAAGCACGCTTCACATCCATTTGGTATAGGAGGATGTTGTGATGGTTGGCATAGGCTAGCAGTATGCGAATGGCTTCAACCCTAGCCACCGGAGCAAAGGTTTCATCAAAGTCAATTCCTTCTACTTGAGTCTAAACTTGAGCAACAAGACAAGCCTTGTTTCTTTCAACTTGACCATGCTCATCTTATTTGTTGCGATAGATCCATTTGGTGCCGATGATGTTATGCTTGCGAGGGTCAGGACGCTTAACTAATTCCCACACATTGTTCAGCTCGAACTGTTGAAGCTCTTGTTGCATTGCTTGAATCCACTCAGGTTCCATGAAGGCTTCAACAACTTTCTTGGGTTCAGATATAGAGACAAATGCAAAGTGCCCACAGAAATTTGCTAGTTGTGTTGCTCTTGAACGAGTGAGCAGACCAGGTGCATTGATGCTATCGATTATCTTCTCAATTTGCAATTCATTTGCAACACGAGGATGAACTGGATGAAGACTTTGGTCTTGCTGATCATTGTCTTCATTGTCTGCATTGACTTCAGGCTGAGCATTGTCTTCGGGTTGATTAGGTGCAGAAATGACGTGTTCTTCTTCAGCCTGAGCCTCTGAAGGTATGATTTCTCCAGTACCCATAAGCTTGATGGGTTCACTTGGTGAGACTTCATCTAGCACATTTGGCAGGTGCTCTCTTTGCGAGCCGTTAGTTTCATCGAACCGCACATCCATAGATTCAACCACTTTATAGTGAAAGAGGTTGAAGACTCTGAAGGAGTGCGAATCCTTTTTGTAACCAAGCACAAAATCTTCATGTGCTTTCGGTGCAAATTTGGAAGTGGGATGTGGATCCTTGATCGAACACCTAGCACCAAAAACTCTGAAGTAACTGGCGTTTGGCTCCTTACCAGTTAGTAGCTCATATGATGTCTTCTTTAGAAGCTTGTGAAGATAAACACGGTTGATTACGTGGCATGCAGTATCAATGGCTTTAGGCCAGAATTTTCTTGGAGACTTGTACTCATCAAGCATCGTCCGAGCCATCTCAATGAGGGTTCTGTTCTTGCGCTCCACGATGCCATTCTGCTGAGGTGTGTATGGAGCTGAGAACTCATGGGTGATACCCATTGTATCAAGATAAGTGTCGAGGTCGGTGTTCTTGAACTCTGTGCCATTGTCATTTCTGATGTGCTTGATCTTGATGCCATAGTTCATCATGGCACGATTGGCAAATCATCTGAAGACATCCTGCACTTCATTCTTGTAGAGTATTATATGCACCCATTTATATCTCAAGTAATCGTCAACAATGATGAAACCATAGAGGCAAGCAGTGGTAGTAAGAGTAGAGTAGTTAGTAGGGCCGAATAAGTCCATGTGAAGCAGCTCGAAGGGACGTGATGTAGTCATGATTGTCTTCGAGGGATGCTTGGCCCTAGTCATCTTTCCAGCTTCGCAGGCAACACTGAGATGACCTTTCTTGAACTTGACTCCTTCAATGCCTATGACATGCTTCTTCTTCACGAGAGTGTACAAGTTCCTCATGCCAGCATGTCCTAGCCTCCGATGCCAGAGCCAGCACTCTGAAGCTTTTGCTAGAAGACATACGGCCACCTGTGGTCCTATTGAGAAATCTACCATGTACAGATCATCTTTTCGGTACCCTTCAAAGACTAGAGATTTATCAAATTCCATAAGCACAAGGCAACAATATTTTCCAAATATCACTACCATATTCAGATCACAAAGCATTGATACAGACATTAAGTTGAAACCAAGGGATTCAACAAGCATCACTTTATCCATGTGTCGATCCTTTGAGATTGCAACTCTACCTAGACCCAATACCTTGGTTTTACCAGTGTCAGCAAATGTGATGTGACTCTTGTCAGATGGACGTAAGGTTGAGTCCATGAGAAGACTTCGATCACCAGTCATGTGGTTAGTGCATCCACTATCCATAATCCACTCAGAAGCCTTTGGTATCGTACCCTACAGTGCAGTTAGGGGGATAGGCTTCACCAAGGGAAATGTGAAGCATAAACATTTGACGAACAAGCATATTATCAAAGTTCAGATCCTAGTAGGGGCAGATAGGATGATTGTCTAGGAATCGAGGAACAAAATACATAATAAGACCATTTGGGCATTTTATCTTGCGCCCCACAAGATGTTTTAGGTCCCCAGCATAAGCATCAGACACCTTTGATTTTCGGCTGGAGACCTGTAAAAAAGAGAGTTAATTCTTCCTAACCACCCACATCTTCAGGGGTGGCTTAGAAGCAATGAATCTAAGTGCAGCATCTGAGAACTTTGGCTTTGGAGCCCTAGCAAATAGCCTTGCAGGAGGATAATAATACTCATATGAGTACGCAAAATAGTTCTTAGTCTTATGAACATATCGGTTTGATGAAACACGCTCATATTCATAAGTCTGAGTATGGTTTCCCTGCAAAACATTGGCGTTAGGGTAACTCTGGTGAGTCCTCTGTCTATATGAAGACTTTGGACCATATGAAGCCTTTGGTCTGGGGTTTTGTCTTCTTCCTAGGTGGTGTCATGATGACATTCACCTAAAGATTTTCAAGACAACTCTTGGGCACCCAGATCTTCTTCAAAGGGGGTCCATTCCTGCAGTTAGTACCAATATACCTGGCAAACACTTCACCATTCTGATTCTTAAACAATTTATAGTTTGGATCAAAGGATTCATCAATGATACTAGGTTAGCACAAGTGAAGCCAGATAAGGTAGATGGATCCACTGAAGGTCCCTTTGCAGCAACCCATGTGGTTTTGGGGTAGTGCTCAGGCTTCCAGTAGGAACCATCAACATTCATTTTCCTCTCGAACCCAACACCCTCTTCTCTAGGGTTTCGGTTCAGAATTTTCTTCTTGAGGACATTCCACAGTATCCGATGCCCTTTGAGGCTTTTGTACATCCCTGTTTTAAGCAATGTCTTCAACTTGGCATTCTCATCAGAAATAGTAGTGGTATCCTTAGAAGAGGGGTTAGTTTCCACATTAGCAATTGAAGACATAGCAACAGTAGTAGAAGTAGAACATCCAGCAACAGAAGCAGCATTATCACGCTCAAGACATTTTAAACATGGTGGCTCAAAGTCTTCCTGAGCGGAACTGATCTATTGAGCGCGGAGTGACTCATTCACCTTTTGAAGATCTTCATGAGCCGATCTCAAGTTCTCAAGCTCTTGCTTCCTTTGAAGATAGTCATAGTAGAGCTTTTCATGAGTAGTTGAGAGCCTATCATGACGACTTTCAAGTTTCTCGTACTTAATGTGAAGATTTTTAATGTCTTCAATTAAGGACTAAGTTCGAGTCATTTCCGCGTCCAACAGGTCATCGCTTTTGTCTAGCAACTTTTGAATATGTTCCATAGAATTTTGTTGTTCTATTGCAATTTTAGCAATTTTTGTGTAGCTAGGTTTAGATTCACATTCAGAGTCATCTTCACTTGATGTTTGAAAGTAAGCATCGCGTGAGTTTACCTTGGCACCACGTGCCATGAAGCAGTAGGTAGGAGCACAGTCATCCTCATCATTAGCATAAGTGTTGGTGATGAAGCCATTGTCTTCAGTGTCGAAGATGGACTTGGAGACATACACTGAAGCTAGAGCCAGGCTTGCCATGCCTGAATCAGATTCCTCTTCAGACTCCACCTCTACATCCTCAGATGCAGACTCCTCCTCTGAATCCATCTCCTTGCCAACAAACGCACGAGCCTTGCTAGATGAGCTCTTCCTGTGTGATGAAGACCTCGACGAAGACTTGGAAGAATACATTGAGGACTTCTTCTTCTTGTCATCAGAATCATATTCCTTGCTTTTCTTCTTCTTCTTGGTCTCATTATCCCACTACACTCAGAGATGTAGTGACCATGTTTCTTGCACTTGTGGCATGTTCTCTTCTTGTAGTCACGTGAGGAAGCTTCATCGTTTCTTGAGTTGGATCTTGAGGACTTTCTGAAGTCTTTCTTCTTGGTGAACCTCTGGAACTTCTTCACAAGCATAGCAAGCTCCTTACCAATGTCTTCAGGGTCCTCTGAACTGCAGTCAGATTCTTCTTCAGATGAGGAAATTACTTTTGCCTTCAAAGCGCGAGTTAGGCCATAGTTCGGACCATAGATATCTCTTTTCTCAGCTTGCTGGAACTCAAGTGTGTTGAGCCTCTCAAGTATGTCAGACGGATCGTGAGTCTTGAAGTCAGGGCATTCTTGAATCATCGGGGCCAGGGTGTCGAATGAGTTGTCAAGCAATCTCAGAAAGTGTCTTGACAATTTTGTGCTTGGTGATCTCAGTGGCGCCAAGTGCGCGAAGATCATTTGTGATATCAGTGAGGCGATCAAATGTGAGCTGGACATTCTCATTGTCATTTCTCTTCAAGCATTTGTAAAGGTTGCGAAGAACACTGATCCTTGAGTCACTCTGGGTTGAGATGCCTTTGTTGACCTTGGAGAGCCAGTCCCAGGCTAGCTTCGCAGTTTCCAGAGCACTCACATGACCATACTATCCTTTGGTCAGATGACCATAGATGATGTTCTTGGCAGTCGAGTCCAGTGGAATGAACCTCTTGACATCAGCAGCAGGGACACCTTCACCAACCTTGGGAACGCCGTTCTTTACAACATAGCAGAGGTCGACATCAATGGCTTCAAGATGCATGCGCATCTTATTCTTCCAGTAGGGATAATCAGTGCCATCGAAGACAGGGCACACAATGGAGACTTTGATTATCTTTGAAGTCGACATAGCTAAAACTCCAGGTGGTTAAACCAAATCACACAGAACAAGGGAGCACCTTGCTCTGATACCAATTGAAGGTGCTAGTTATCGACTAGAGGGGGGTGAATAGGCTATTTTTATGAAAGTCTTCAAAAAATGGGGGCTTCGAAGACAAATGATAGAAATGAACCTATTTATATGCAGCGGAAGGTAGACTACACTAGACAAGCCATAGACAAGTAAGCAATGAAGTGAAAACACGAAGACTATCAGCAGCTAGGTAGTATGTATCAGGATGGAAGATAGTATGAAGCCAAACATTAAAGAGTCTTCACTTAGTGAAGTCAATCAGATCATATAGGCATGCAATGACTTCACGAAGACAAACTGTAAAGTAAAGGGAAGTGAAGGATAGAACCAGTAGCTTGATGAAGACAAGGATTTGGTAGACTAGTTCTAGTTGCTGTGACAACTGTATGTCTCGTTAGGGAGGCTGAGATTCAACTCAGAAGACCGCATCTTCACCTTATTCCCCTTGAGCTAAGGACACATAGTCCTCGCCCAATCACTCTGGTAAGTCTTCAAGGTAGACTTCCAAACCTTCACAGACTTCGTTCACTGGCGATCCACAATGACCCTTGGACGCTCAGAACACGACGCCTAACCGGCTGGAGGATTCACAGTCCTTAAGTGAACAAGTCTTCAGGTCACGCAGACAGAAAGACTTAAGTGATGCCTAACACCATTTGGCTATGGGTGTTTTGGGCTTTGTCCTCGCAAGGATCTCTCTCTTTCAAATGCTTCGGAGGTGGGTTCCTCTCAAACGACAAAATCGGTGCACTAACTCTAAGCAGCCACCAATTTATGGTGTAGGGGGTGAGCTATTTATAGCTAGGAGGCAACCCAACCTGATTTATCCAAAATGACCCTGGGTCACTAAGGAACTGACACATGTCCAACGGTTAGAATTCAAACATACTCGGCAGCTTGGCTTGGGCTACAAGTAAAGCTGACTTCTCCAGCTCTGGATAAGATTTGCTCTCATTGTATTTGCTCGAAGACATAGGATTTGGTTGAGCATCACATCAGTCACTCTGACTTTGTTCACTTGGATCCTACTTAACAGTGCGGTGGTTCCTGTGACTCGACAAAGAAGAAAAGGAAACTACGAAACAACTATGTCTTCGCACTCCATAGTCTACATGCGATGTCTTCTCATGGCATAGTCTTCAATGTGAATATCTTGACAAACCACCACTATCTTCAATGTCTTCACACATTTTTAGGGGTCATCTCTGGTAGGTAAACCGAATCAATATGGGACTACTACATGTGTTATCCTGCAATTCTCACAAACACATTAGTCCCTCAACCAAGTTTGTCGTCAATACTCCAAAACCAACTAGGGGTGGCACTAGATGCACTTACACACCCCTCACCGCTCCGCGAGCGAAAGGAACACACAAAAGAGAAGTTTATTTTTGAAAATTTAGAGATGGTACATGCAAATTTGCTTAGAACGGCAAAAGAATACCACACATAGGTAGATATAGTGGACTCATGTGCCAAAACTGGGTTAAAGTTTTTTGGATGCACAAGTAGTGATCATACTTAGGGCAAAAATGAAGGCTAGCAAAAGATTGAGAAGCGACCAACCAAGAAACAAATAATCTCATAAGCGAGCGTTAAGCATAGCTAACACCGAGTAATGCACCACAAGTGGGATATAATTTCATTGCATAACTATTGACTTTCGTGCTTGCATCAGGAATCACAGACCTTAACACCAATATTCTTACTGAAGCATAAATTACTCATCAAGATGACTCACATATCACATCATCATATCTCAAAACTATTACTAAGCATCAAGTTTATTTTGTCCAATGATCTTCATGAAAGTTTTTATTATATCCTTCTTGGATATCTATCACTTTGGGACTAATTTTCATATGCTTCTTTTGACATGCTCAAACAAATATAAGTGAAGATCATGAGCATATTTTTTTCTTTCTCTCAAATTAATTCAAGTGAAGCAAGAGAGAGTTTCTTTAAAATTTTACTAACTCTCAAATAAATATAAGTGAAGCAAGAGAGCATTTCTTCAAAAATACTAAAGCACACCGTGCTCAAAAAGATATAAGTGAAGCACTAGAGCAAGTCCATAGCTCATAAAAATTTAAGTGAAGCAAAGAGAGCAATTCTAACAAGTCATGACATAATTTTGGCTCTCTCAAATAGGTGTGTCCAGCAAGGGATCATGACTTAAAACACAAAATAAAACAAGCAAAGACTCATATCATACAAGACGCTCCAAGAAAAACACATAGTATATGACGAATAAAAATATAGTTTCGAGTAAAATACCGGTGGTCGTTAGAAGAAAGAGGGGATTCCATTTGGGGGCATCCCCAAGCTTAGTTGGTTGCTCATTTTTGGATAATAGCTTGGGATGCTGGGGCATCCCTAAGCTTAGGCTCTTCTACTCCTTAGTCCTTCATCCATCGTAAGATAACCCAAAACTTGAAAACTTGTATCACACAAAACTCAACAAAACCTTTGTGAGATCCGTTAGTATAAGAATAATAAATCACTACTATAAGTGATGTATCCAGATTTCCCGTACGTCCAACTTTAGGAGTTAGGCCATCATTTGTTGGTGCCATACCGAAATCACTCATGATTTCAAGCAAAGGATAGATCTGACAAGAAAATGGCGAATGGAAAAGAGGGGCAAATAAGACGGCAAATATTTGTGAATTGGGGGAGAGGAAAATGAGAGGCAAATGGAAAATAATGTAAATTAGAAGGACATGAGATTTTTGATTAGGAACCTAGTATATGTTTAAGATCCTCCCCGGCAACGGCGCCAGAAATTCCTTTTGATGTCGCTTGAAGCTACGTCGGTATTTACCCAAAGAGGAAGGGATGATGCAGCACAGTAGCGATAGGTATTTCCCTCAGATGTGAAACCAAGGTTACGAACCAGTAGGAGTACCAAGCAACACAACGTAAACAACACCTGCACACAAATAAAAACTTCTCGCAACCCGGCGTGTTAAAGGGGTTGTCAATCCCTTCCGGGGTACGATGCCTCAAGATAGGCAAATAGACATGAGGTAGATTTGTAGTAGATTGATAGATCGAACGCCAAATAAATAAATGAGAATAAATTACGGGCAAATTATTTTTGGGGTTTTGGATTAATAGATATGAAAATAAACACAAAGGAAAAATAGATCGCAAAGGCAAATAATATGAGAAAGAGACCCGGGGGCCGTAGGTTTCACTAGTGGCTTCTCTCGAGAAAAATAGCAAACAGTGGGTGAACAAATTACTGTTGGGAAATTGATAGAACTTCAAATACTCATGACGACATCCTGGCAATGATCATTACATAGGCATCACATCCAAGATTAGTAGACCGACTCCTGCCTGCATCTACTACTATTACTCCTCACATCGACCGCTATCCAGCATGCATCTAGTGTATTAAGTTCATGGAGAAACGGAGTAATGCAATAAGAAGGATGACATGATGTAGACAAGATCTATCTATGTAGAGATAGACCCCATCGTTTTATCCTTAGTAGCAACGATACATATGTGTCGGTTCCCCTTCTGTCTCTGGGATCAAGCAACGTAAGATCGAACCCACTACAAAGCACCTCTTCCCATTGGAAGATAAATAGATCAAGTTGGCCAAACAAAACCCAAATATCGGAGAAGAAATACAAGGCTATAAGCAATCATGCATATAAGAGATCTAAGAAACTCAAATAACTTTCGTGGTTATAAAAAGATAGATCTAATCAAAAACTCAAAGTTCATCGATCCCAACAAACACACCGCAAAAGAGTTACATCATATCGATCTCCAAGAGACCATTGTATTGAGAATCAAGAGAGAGAGAGAGAGGAAGCCATCTATCTACTAACTACGGACCCGAAGGTCTACAAAGAACTACTCACGCATCATCGGAGAGGAACCAATGGAGGTGGTGAACCCCATCCGAGATGGTGTCTAGATTGGATCTAGTGGTTCTAGACTCTACGACAGCTGGATCAATATTTCGTCGACTCCCCTAGGGTTTTGGGAATATTTGGATATTTATAGAGCAAAGAGGCGGTCCAGGGAGCACCCGAGGTGGGCACAACCCACCAGGGCACGTCTGGGGTTCCTGGCACGCCCTGGTGGGTTGTGCTCCCCTCGGGGCACCCCCTAGGCGCAGCCAGGGCCCATTGTGTTCCTTCTAGACCATTAAAATTCTCCGTAAAGTTTCATGGCATTTGGACTCCGTTCGATATTGATTTTCTACGATGTAAAAACATGGAAAAAAACAGCAACTGGCACTTGGCACTATGTCAATAGGTTAGTACCAAAAATTGATATAAAATGACTATAAAATGATTATAAAACATCCGAGATTGATAATATAACAGCATTGAACAATAAAAAATTATAGATACGTTGGAACGTATCGGGAATCTGCAAACATTTTATTCAAGAGGAGAAGACAAGGTAAAATGGGCTCTTTGTTAGATCAACTATAATGCATATGAGAGCCACTCAACATTTTCATCGTGGTCTTCTCCTCAGTACGACTCAAATAAAAAGAAAAGAAACATAGGGAAACACAATGAAATATTTTTGGAGTTTTTGGTTTTCTCGAACAAGCAAATAAAACGGAAAAGCAAAAACAAGAAAAACTATTTACACGGGAAAGCTCCCAACAAGCCAAAGAAGAACAAGGAAATATTTTTGGGTTTTATTTTTAGTACTACAACTAACCATGCATAGAAAGTAAACTAATTACAACCAATTTTTTTGGTTTTTCTGAAGTTTTTTCAAACACACAAGAAGAAAATGATAAAATAAATCTAACATGGATGATACAATGAAAAAGTGTGGACACCGACAACTGGAATAAGTGGCCATGAATATAAAGTCGGTGGAAACACGTACTCCCCCGAGCTTAGGCTTTTGTCCTAACTTGGTAGTCGATCAGAAGCCTGGATAGTAGTCGGGGTGCTGAGGAGTGGGAATCCATGGATCCAACTGCTAAGGCTCCTCCTCTGCTGCAGCCTGGTCGTTCCGGTAGGCGATGATATCCGCAAGCATAATCCTATATCTGCCCCTTGCAACAGGATCAAACAAAGAAGGAGCAGGCAATGGAATAATATCACGAGTTCTCACACTAAAAACCAAGTTATATGGAATAGGGATGTTAGGAGAATCGATAGCAGTAAACTGGTGGTGATCCATGGCCACATGATGTAAGTAGACCTTGGGCAGAGGATAATCATTAAGGCGTGTCTCAAAATTAAAGCGAGCCGCCAAACGAGTAGCAAAGATACCACCATGTATTTTACCCTTCGACTTACTAATGTGGAGGCGACGTGCCACACTAGCTCCCAAGTTATAAGTGTTGTCGCCCTCTAGATGTCAAACAGAAAGGTCTGGTGAACTGAGTGCACCCACCTTCTCTCTAGCAAGCAAGCATTTTGCAAAGAAAAGAGCAAAATAATGATCAACAGGAAAACGCAAACCAGTGGCAGTGATAGCCGACACCCCTCTCTCATCTCCCACTGTCAAGGTACGATAACAGGCCTCAAACTTTGCTGGTCTAGGCTCTACCAAACCACCATCAACAGGAAGCAAGCATATTTCACAAAATTCAGTAAGAGGTATCTGATGGGGTTCAACATATAAATTGAATTGCACTTCAGCAGGATTATTCCTAGGAAGGAAATTAAAACTTTGAACAAAGGTGTTTGTGAGGAGATGATACTGTTCACATTCAGCTGCAATGAAGTCGGTGAGGCCAGCATTAGCAACATATTGTGTAAACTCTTGCAGGATTCCAGCCTCTTCCATGAAAAGGATATGTGGCCATTCGCACGGTCGTACTTCCACCAACCTCCAGTTATGGAGATCACTGTTAGATGACTCCCCAATAACTCCCTTGGAGTTCTTCTTGGAACCAAACTTCCTAAAGCTATTCATGTTTTTCGTATGAACAAAAATTCTAAAAAATTTATTCCACAAAATTTTCTCAACAAAACTTTACAAGATTGATAGCAACTACTCATAGGGATACATAGAGTCCATAGCAAGCATTCCAACTACTTAGAAATCTAAGAATTCAACATGCAAGATCATCTTTAGCAGCACTAGGAGTAGCTAATTATTCAAAATATAAACCACTGAAACAAAAACTAATTGGAAAAACTGAGGAGTCACATACGAAGCAACAATCCCCCGAAACAGTTTCGGAAATAGAGCTTCGAGCAAAGAGATTGAAATCCGCGGGTTTGGGAGCGAGAACACGAGAGAGAGAGAGAGCAATTGTGAAATTTTTCTGGAGGTAGGTGATGATGTGGTGTGAAGAGATAAGTGAGGGGGGGCACAAGGGGACCACAACCCACTAGGGCGCGCCTGGGGGTCCTGCAGCACCCAGGTGGGTTGTGCCCACCTGGTGCACCTCCCTCTGATATTATTTGCATCAGAAATTCTTAAATATTTAGAAAAAATTGTATTAAATTTTCAGGGCATTCTGAGAACTTTTATTTCCGGGTCATTTTTTATTACACGGGAAATTCAGAAAATAGACAAAACATGGCATTTTATTTTATTTAAGTAATAAAAAACAGAAAACAACAAGTAGGGACAGAAGGTAGTGCTTACTAAATTCATCAACTTCATACCTCTCAAAAATGATCCATTAATAAGGTTGACCAGGTCCTATTAATAACCACTTTCGATTAGCATGAAACCGAAGAACTTTCGTAAATCTCTAAATTACCTCAACGGGGATATGAATGTCCCCTACAATAAGCATTTCACATTTCTTTTTGGCAGTTGGTAGAGGTAGTTGAAAACTTCCAATAGTGATTGTCGGAGATTTTTCAATAACATTAATACCATTAACATGGAATTGTTTCTTTGGAAAGTGCACCGTATGCTCATTACCATTGATATGAAAAGTGACCTTGCTTTTATTTCAATCCATAATAGCCTCTGCAGTATTCAAGAAGGGCCTACCAAGGATAATCGACATGTTGTCGTCCTCGGGCATCTCAAGTATAACAAAGTCAGTTAAAATAGTAACATTAGCAACAACAACGGGCACATCCTCACAAATACCGATAGGTATGGTAGTAGATTTGCCAGCCATTTGCAAAGATATTTCAGTAGGTGTGAGTTTATTCAACTCAAGTCTTTTATATAAAGAGAAAGGCATAACACTAACACTAGCTCCTAGATCACATAAAGCAGTTTTCACATAATTCATTTTGATAGAGCAAGGTATAGTTGGCATTCCCGGATCTCCATGTTTTTAGGTACTTCATCCTTAAAAGTATAATTAGCAAGCATAGTGGAGATTTCAGCTTCCGGTATTTTTCTCTTATTGGTGATGATGTCTTTCATATACTTTGCATAAGGAGGCATTTTAAGAATATCAGTCAAGCGAGTACGCAAAAAGACTGGCCTCAGCGTTTCAGCAAAGTGTTTAAATTCTTCATCATCTTTCTTTTTAGTTGACTCAGGTGGAAAGGGCATAGGTTTTTGAACCCAAGGTTCTCTTTCCTTACTGTGTTTTCTAGCAACAAAGTCTCTTTTATCATACCTTTTATTTTTAGGTTGTGGGTTATCAAGGTCAACTGGAGGTTCTATCTCAACATCATTATCTAGTTCTTCATTATTTGGTTGACTATCTTCTGAACCTCATCATTAACTTTTTCATTATCAGAAGGTGAGTGTTCACTACCAGGTTAAGTTTCAGCATCAGAGATAGAGACTTCATTATCAGGAGGTTTTTCTACTTCAGGTTCACTAGAGGCATGCAAAGTCCTATCATTTTTCTTCTTCTTTTTCTTTTTAGAAGGACTAGGTGCATTAGTGTTGGCTCTTTGAGAGTCTTGTTCAATTATTTTTGGGTGTCCTTCAGGATAAAGTTGTTCCTGAGTCATTTTACCTCCTCTAGTTGCTACTCTAACAGCAAAGTCATGGATGTTATTATTCATTTCATCTAGCAACTCTCTTTCATATTTAGCAACTTGTTCTAACCGGTTTTGAACCATAGAAGCATGTTTTCCAACACCTCTAACATCATTTGAGATTCTAAATAACAAGTCGCTCAAGCGAGCAACCATACCAGAATTGTATTTCAATGTTTTATAACATTTGCATTGAAGTGATCTTGTTTTCTAATGTAGTTTTCAAACTCATAAAGGCATTGGCTAGGGTGCATATTGTGAGGATTATCATTATCATTGAATTTCATTAGAGAATTTACCTCTATCACCTTGGGCCTTGGTGGTGTATTAAGCCCATGTATTTCTTCAATAGGAGATAAATTTTTAACATCCTCAACTTTAATACATTTTCCTTCATATATTTCTTTGCCTCTAGCATATCTTCAGGACTGAGATATAATATACTGTCTTCTTCGTAGGGGGTTTAGGCGGTGGTTCAGGAAGAGTCCAATCATCATAATTTTTCAGTATGTTATTCAATAGTTCCTCAGCTTGCCCAACAGTTCGTTCCCTGAAAACACAACCAGCACAACTATCTAGGAAATCCCTAGAATCATCGGTTAGTCCATTATAGAAGATATCATGTATTTCATTTTTCTTAAGAGGATGATCAGGCAAAGCATTAAGTAATTGGCAAAGCCTCCCCCAAGCTTGTGGGAGACTCTCTTCTTTAATTTGCACAAAGTTGAATATTTCTTGGAAGGCAGTTTGTTTCTTATGAATAGGGAAATATTTTTCAGAGAAGTAATAAATCATATCCTGGGGACTACGCACACAACCAGGAGCAAGAGTATTGTACCAAGCTTTAGCATCACCCTTTAATGAGAATGGAAATCATTTGAGAATATAGTAATAGGGAGTTTTCTCATCATGAGTAAAAAGGGTGGCTATCTCATTCAACCAACAGTTTCATAACCATGGAAAGGATCAGATTCAACCAAAGTAATTAACTCTAGGTCGACAGAGAATTCATAATCCTTATCATCAATAAAGATAGGTGAAGTAGCAAACTTAGGATCATATTGCATTCTAGCATTCAGAGATTTTTCTTTATACTTGCATAATAATTTCTCTAGATCATCTCTATCCTTACAAGCAAAAAATGTCTCTAGTTATCTCTTCATTCATAACATAGCCTTCAGGTACCTTAGGCAAATCATATTTAGGAGGGCTAGTTCTAGCAGGTGTCTCAAGATTTTCAGTTTCAAGCTCATCATCAGATTGAACAACATCATGTTGTCTTATTCTAGCAATTTGTTCATCAAGAAAACCACCAAGTGGCACATCATTATCATCAAGCAAGGCACTAGCATCATCATAAGTATCATTAATAGGAGAAGTAGCATCATCAACAACTTGCGACATATCAGGATTAATAGCATGTGGTGGTGTTGCAAGTTTAATTATAATAGAAGGTGAATCTAAAGCAGAAAATTGGATGGCAGTTCCTTACCTCCCCTTGTCTTAGAGGGATAAATCTTAGTCTTAGAATCCTTCAGATTCTTGATAGAGATAAATTGATAATAATCCCAAGTGACTCAACAAATATAGCTATGGTCCCCCGCAATGGTGCCAGAAAAAGGTCTTAATAACCCACAAGTATAGGGGATCTCAACAGTTTTTGAGGGTGGAGTATTCAACCCAAATTTATAGATTCAACACAAGGGGAGCCAAAGAATATTTGCAAGTATTAGCAGTTGAGTTGTCAATTCAACCACGCCTAGAGATTAATTATCTGCAGCAAAGTGATCAGTAGCAAAGTAGTTTGACAGTTTTGATAATAGTGACAACAGTAATAGTGATGCTAATAGTGATAGCAGTAGTTTTGTAGCAAGTGTAACAGTAATGATAGCAGTAGTAACTTAGCAGAAACAGTATGATAAAAATTCATAGGCATTGGATCGGTAATTTGTTGGATGATATTCATCATGTGACAGTCATAACCTAGGGCGATACGACACTAGCTCCAGTTCATAAATATAACGTAGTCATGTATTCCGTAAATAGTCATACGTGCTTATGGAAAGAACTTACATGGCATCTTTTGTCCTACCCTCCCATGGCAGCGAGGTCCAATTGGAAACTAAGGGATATTAAGGCCTCCTTTTCATAGAGAACCGGAGCAAAGCATTATCACACGATGAATACATGAACTCAAACTACGGTCATCACCGGGAGTGGTCCCGACTATTGTCACTCTGGGGTTGCTGGATCATAACACGTAGTAGGTGACTATAACTTGCAAGATTGGATCTAGAACATGGATATAATGGTGATAACATAAACGGTTCAGATCTGAAATCATGGCACCCGGCCCTGAAGTGACAAGCATTAAGCATGGCAAAGTCATAGCAACATCAATCTCAGAACATAGTGGATACTAGGGATCAAGCCCTACAAAACTAACCAAATTACATGATGAATCTCATCCAACTCCTCATCAACCAGCGAGTCCTAGGAAGGAATTACTCACTCCCGGTGGGGAGCATCATGGAATTGGCGATGGAGAAGTGTTGGTGATGACGAAGAATGAAGATTCCCCTCTTCGGAGCCCCAAACGGACTCCAGATCTGGCCTCCCAATGAAGAACAGGAGGTGACGGTGGCTCCGTCTCGTGGGTCTCAATAATTCTTTCTCTCTATTTTTTTGGGAAAAATAGGATTTTATAGCGTAGGTTTCAAGGTCTGCGGGGCCACCAGGTGGGGACAGCCCACGTGGGTGCACCTAGGGGGGGGCAGGCACCGCCCTAGTGGGTTGTGCCCGCCCAGGTGGCTCTTGGCTCCAAAAATTCTCTTTTATTGTATAAAAAAACCTCGCAAAGTTTCGTTCCATTCCGAGAAGTTTTATTTCTACACAAAAACAACACCATGGTAGTTCTGCTGAAAACAACGTCAGTCCAGGGTTAGTTTCATTCAAATCATGCAAATTAGAGTCCAAAACAAGAGGAAAAGCATTAGGAAAAGTAGATATGTTGGAGACGTATCATGGTGCTATTGTACTTCCACATTGATGGAGACTTTAACCGATGGAGGGTAACGGTTGCGCGAGTCCACAAAGGGCTCCATCCACGAAGGGTCCACAAAGAATTAACCTTTTCTATTCCACCATCGCTTACGTCCACGAAGGACTAGCCTCATTCGGGTAGATCTTCACAATGTAGTTGACCTCCTTGCCCTTACAAACTCATTCGTTCAACTCCACATGATCTTGGAGGCTCCCAAGTGACAACTAACCAATCTAGGAGACACCTCTCTCCAAAAGGTAGTAGATGTTGTGTTGGTGATGAACTCCTTGCTCTTGTGCTTCAAATGATAATCTCCTCAACACGCAATCTCTCTCTCACACAGATTTAACCTTCGTAGGAGAAGTATTGGAGTGGAAAGCAACTTGAAGAGGCTAGAAATCAAGGTTCAAATGGTAGGAATAGAATATCTTGATCTCAACACATGAGCAGGTGGTTCTCTCTTGGAAAACGAATGGTGGAAGCTGTTGTTCGTTCCGATGGCTCTCTTACTGAGTAAGAGAGGGTAGTGGTATAAATAGCCTCCACATGAAATCCAACCATTATACACTTTTAACCAAACTTGGTGGCACCGACTGGAATTCTCGGTGAGACTCACCTGTGCACAATAGATATGAACGTTGGGGGTCTCAGTGTGACCGAATTGACGAATTAGGGTTTTGACAGATGTGATATGAGAAAGTGATTGAGGGTTTTGGAGCAATATCACTGAGCACTTTGAGCAATAACATCATCAATAATAGCTCATCCCCTTTTAATAGTATTGGCTTTCCTAAGGGACTCAATGTGATCTTGGATCACTAAAGCAAAAATGTAGAGTCTTGGAGTGACCAAATTTGTTCTTCACATTTTGAAGGGGTTCCACATCCTCTTGTCATTGCCACGCCACCATTGGACTTATCTAAAATATTCTAGGTAGAACTATTAGTCCAATAAATATGTATGTTGACATTGATTACCAAAACACCCACAGGAGCAAATGTTCTTTCCATCTCCACCTTTTTGGTAATTGATGACAACATACATCAAAGCTTTTAAGTAAGAATGTAAATGAATAGTTTATCCAAGCTTTGAAGGAACATGTAACATGCATAAGCTCCCCCTTGTGATCCTTGAGCTAATTTTTGAGTAAATGGTCTTGAGAAAACATGGTTAGAGAACACAAAAGAATTTCAACAAGAGAGAGGTCACAAAATCCACAAGAATACCAATATTAGGATAACATGTGTTTGATAAGTATCACTAAGTGTATAATTCTTTCGATATAGACATGTCCCCAAATAAGTTTTGCAATAGAATTCCAAGGATTTTTCTCCCCTAAGATTAAGCTTCCTCTCCCCCTTAATCTAGCATAGGATAATGGGAGTAGGTAGGGTGAGACAAAATCAGACCAGATTATAAAATTAGAACAGACTGACTTAGAAACCGACCACATGTCTCTCCCCTCTTAGAGACATGAAATTTCTCTCCTCTTATAATAGTGCATCTCTCTCTTCCTTTCTTAGAAGAGCTTTATGAATAAGCTTTGATGTGCATTTCTCTCCCCCTTTGACATCAATTTCCAAGAAGGGTAAGCTTCAAGGTTGTGATTCAAGTGAGTATGGTCCCAGAGAAGCACAACTAGGCATAATGTGAATTTGGAGGCAGGCAAAGGAAAAAGAATCATTGAGTGGAGCTGGAAAGTAAGAAGAAGTAAATTTGCCAAAACTTTCTTTCAGTAGTGAAATCGATTGCTCCAATTGATTTGGATCGACGAATTCGAGATTGAGGATCACAAAATAGAGCACATCAGTGGAACCGAGTTAGTCCGCTTCGGTGGAACCGATGAACTACGTGTAAGGTTTCACTGCACTTCGGTATGACCGACGGGTTCAGGTCAGAGAGACCGAGTTTAGCATGGAAGGAGAAAATTTGTTAACTCAGCTCACTTGCAATAAAGTTCTTGCAAAGATTTGTAGGGAATTCATATAAGATTTCCAATGAATTTCTAGAGGTCTATCTACAAGAGAAAACACAAAAAGAAAGAAAACAAAGGAAATCTAAATGAAGTTTTTTTTAAATGAAGAGAAAAGTCACTCTAGCAAAAGAAATGCGAAAGAAATGGAACTATGGAATTGAAACACTAGAGAACTTCATCTAGATAGGATCGGCGACAATGTCACCTATGTTACAGTATATTGACTTAGGAGTTAAGTGAGGTTACTTGATCATAGGTCATACCCCGTTAAGCTCAAAGCAGGGTTGCCACTTTTCATTTAAGCATTTCAATGTATCCACATATTGTTGAGTTGCTTTGACTCATGACTTGGAACAACGCTTCTCTAAGATGCGAGGACATACCTTGGGTTCATTGAATTTGGTCATGTAGTTGAACTTGTAGTAGATTCTCATATGAGTTGAGTTGGGAGAATTCCTTATACATTTGAAGCTCATCTTCCTACAGGGGTTAGCCTTGCAAGGAACAATGTCCATTTATAGAATTTGGAAAAAAATGAAATTTATCATAATGGAGTTGCCAAAGGAAATATTGAGTGTGCTTTTGTTCCTCAAACACAACACCGAAGGTGAAGATACTTGGTCATGACAAGATTGCTCATGACATGAGTGGTTTGCAATCTTGTGGAATCATTCTCATCAAAGTACTTACATGAGGTTAGATGCAATACAAGGGTGCAAGTGTATCCAAGACACATGATCATCATCATAAGAGAAACAACAAGGGTTAGTCGAATGATCTCATCCCATGCATGCATCCAAAAGGATTCATTAATCCAAGTTTGAGGCATCAATGACATTCAATTCACTCCTAAAATGACAAAATATCTTTTCATCAACAGGTTTGGTGATGATATCCGCCAATTGTTTGTCGATACGAACATGCTTTAAGTTTATGTCACCTTTAGCAACATGATCACGAATGAAATGGTGACGAACTTCGATATGCTTAGTTAGAGAATGTTGCATGGGATTGTGTGCAATCTTAATAGCACTCTCATCATCACAAAGAAATGGAACATGTCTCACATGTATCCCATAAGGTCATCCAAAGTAATTGTGCACAACATGATCCCACGGCTATGTATTCCGCTTCATCGGTGGATAATGATACTGAGTTTTGTTTCTTGAAGGACCAAGACACAAGGGATCTTCCAAGAAATTGACATGTACCTGAAGTCGATTTTCTATCAACCTTGTCACCGACATAGTTCGAGTCGGAATAGCCAACAAGATCAAAAGGTGACCTCTTAGGGTACCAAATTGCCAAAGTTTGGTGTATGAATCAAGTATCTCACTTGTATACAGTAACCCTCTACTAATGATGCCACGTCACCACGATTGCTGTTGTTAAACTCGCGTTGATTCAAACCCCATCCAAATTCAAATTTAAAATCGAGGCAAACAACAAATATTTTCAAATATTAAAACTAAAATGTTCGGGTTGTGCAAAATAATGAATAGGTAATTATGGTGGAGAAACCACACTTTTATAAAATGTTTAAATACTCTAAAATGAATAAAGAAGTAGCAAAAAGAATTATTTAAATGCTTTTAAAGTAATAAACAATTAGAAACTAATTTATTTTAGGTGCCAAGTAAATTGTGGTTGCGGTATAATTATTAATACTATTTTAAGTACAACTTTTGTATTGATTTAAAAACTAAAAATTAATAAATCAGAAAAAAGAAAGAAAAGAAAAAAACAAGAATGGAATTGTGCACTTAGCCCATTGCTACAGTAGGAGCCCAACCCACCTAGGGCCTTTTCTTCAATCTTCTGTTCATAGGGAGACAGAGTGCGTGCGTGTCCTGCATCCATGGCATCCTGGGCATGGATGGCCTCCACGTCGCCCCCTGTGACCTATATCTATGTTCCCCGGAAATCCTAGTCGTCTCTCGATTGTTTCCCCCTCTTTCTCCATCGAGCCTCCTCCTCTACTCGGAATCGAGCTGGGAATCGAGTGCGGCGACCATGCTGTTCGCCGTCATTGCCGCGGCCACCATCATCATCGCCGCTTGGGAGCAAATTTGGGGGATGCGCCTTCATTGACTACGTCGCCTTCGCCCTTTGGAACGAGCAGCACCGTAGCAACGCCACTGGATCGACGCATCTTCCTCGCCTACGGCCGCCGCCGCCCCGCGCTTGATCTACCTCACCGGAACTCCTCTGCCACGCCGGCTACGTCCTTCGCCTCCCCCCGTGAGCACCACTCCCATTCCCCTCGACCCCCTCTGTTCCGTCACCATTTCACCTTGGTTGTGCGTGCCCCTGCTAGCCGGCGCCTGCCCGCGCCCATCCTCACGTTCGGCCACGCCCCCATGTGTCCCCGCGTGCGTCCCCACTCCCGTTAGTGCCTCCGCGCTAGCTCGCGTTGCCTCGGGTCGCTGCTGCCGCTGCTATGCTGCTTCGCCGCCGCTGCGCTCGGCCGCGCCAGCGCTCGTCACCGCGCCACGCTTGCCCGTTCCTCGCCGGCCGCACCACACCCAGCGCCCTGCCCGCGCGTGTGTGCGCGCCCGCGTCTGTGGTGCTAGCGCTACTAGCTTCAGCCGTCGGCGCCCTTGTGTGCGCGTGCGTGCTACTGCTGTCTACCTTCTCTTGTCGCTCCTACTGACTACTAGCTACAGTAACATTCAGTTATTGTAGCTGCAGCTAGCTTCGGCAAATTCACATTGAGTAGCCCCTTTGACAGCCAATAAACATCCACAAAACAAGTTCTTATGTGGACAAAAATAAATTTGGCAGAGCGTACATTTGAAAATTTTCATTTTACCCCGATGGACCACATCCATTTGATGCGCGGATTAAATCCTATGAAAATCACAAAGTTCTATGTTCCGTTAAAAGAAAAACTGAAAAACAACTTTATTTTCATAGCTAATTTAGAGCTGTTTATGATCAAGCAAATGAACTCTAATATGGATGCAAATGCTACTATCATGTAGATCACAGAAAAATGCTCAAAATTGATATAAGGCACTAACCCATACAATGTACAAAACAATAGTTATAGCCTCCGGAAAACAGCTAACTGATGTTTAAAAACTGACGAATTCTCAGTCTTAGCAAAATTTCAAGGATTTTTCTGGGTATTGTTAAATCTTTGAAAAATCTTAGAAATTAAACCGTATCTCGGATGAAAAAGTTTTATACATTAAAGTTGCTCAGAACGACAAGACGAATCCGAATACACGTTCCGTTCGTCTTCCACACGTCCCTACCTTAGCAAACATCGAACCTTTCCCCTCTAGTTCATCTGTTTGACAGACGTCCGGAACCGGGAAAACTTTCCCGGATGTTATTCACCTTCACCGGTATCATGTAGCACTGTGTTAGAACACCTCTAGCACCCCTTATTGTCTTGTTATACATATGTTTTTTTGACTGGTGACTGTAGGGAAAATCCCCCACAGCATTAAGAACTTATTAATAAAGCATATGAAAGTACATGGATTACAAGAGGTAATCTATACAGAAATAGAAAAAACACTACACTAAAAGACTAGATAAAAGAACCTCAAGGAGGCAAGAAAGAAATCCATCTAAGCAGCTCCTCCTTATATCTTTGCTTGACTCTATGTTTCATGAGTGAAATATCATGGATGAAGGCACTTCTCCATCTATTAAAGCTTTGTCTCTCATGTATGAAAACTCTAGCATTTCTTATTATCCAAATATTCCAGCAAGCAACAAAGACAACCTCAGTAAAGAAAGGTTTAGCAAAATCTTGCTTAGCTTGCACGACAATTGTGGACATATCCTCTCCAGGTGGCCGTGATATTTGAAGGTAATTCAATATTCTCACACTGAAAGTACATTCAAAGAATAAGTGGTTTCTGGTCTCACGTGTCCCCAAGGGACAGAGAACACAATTTACCCCATCCTCCAAATGCCAGTGCCTTCTTTCAACCATATCTTTGGTGTTTAATCTATCCATGATTAACATCCAAGCAAACACCTTGATTTTCATTATGCAGGAAGATCTCCAAACCCATAAAAGGAGAGGATTGAAAGACATGTGAGAATGCAAGAAGGAGTAGAATAGCATGGGCTTAAAAGGATGGCTAGATCCCTGCCAGAACCAGATGTCATTTGCTTCCACTTCTCTATTACAATTGGCCATCATGTTTTGTACAGTCAAATACTCCTGGTAGGCCTGTGCAGATAGAGGTAAGTGGAACAACTCTGTAAAATTCTGTGATTGGAAAGCCTCAGAGACAGTAATCCAGGGATCTTTGACATATGAAAAGAGCCTTGGAAATCTGATTTGCATGGTGATCACTGTTTCATCTATCGTCCACTTATCAGACCAAAACAAAGCTGAAGTCCCAGAGTTGATCTGAACCCAAGTTGTGCTCCTGAAATGATCCAGCAATTTACATATATCCTTCCACCAAAAGGAACCACAACTATCAGTCCCATGTGGTACAGAAGAGTGGTAATATGTATCCCATATAAGTGAAACCCATGGCAATTCCAACCTATTTAAGAATTTATGCAAATGTTTCAGCAAGAGAGCCATGTTCTGCACACCCAGATTTAGGATGCCCAACCCTCCTTTGTTTTTGGGCCTACAAATGAGGTCCTAAGCTGCCAAGGATGGTGAGGGCTCATCTCTGTGTTTTCTCCACAAGCATTGCCTTTGTATTCTCTCCAATTGCTTTAAAATCCCTGCAGGAACAAGGAGGCTGCCAAGATAGAATATGGGCATGGAAGACAGAGCAGAATTTATGAACTGTAGCCTTTCCCCCTGATTTAAGAAAGAAGAAATAGCTGACATTCTTCTCTCCATGCAATCCACAAGGGGCATGTAATCCACCATTTTGGGTCTGGTAGTACCAACAGGTAGTCCAAGGTATGTGAAGGGCATTTTGCCAACCTGGCAACCAAAGGCAGCAGCCAAACTGGTGGTAGTGTTCTCCTCAACATTGATGGGAACCATGGAAGATTTGTGGTAGTTCACCACTAGTCCTGTAGAGGTGGAGAACACATGAAGCATGTCCTTGAGAGCCAAAATTTGAGCTTTATCTGCTGGTAAAATGATTAGGGTATCATCAGCATACTGAACTATAGGATAGTCTTGGTCATGGCATGGGATTGGTAGCTTTAAGATTCCCCTTTTGAACATATCATTTACTACTGATTGCAAGAGGTCAGCAGCAATTACAAAAAGCAGGGGTGAAAGACAGTCACCTTGCCTAACTCCCTGTTTACAAAGAAACTGTCTACCAGGTACTCCATTTAAAAGGACAGAGGAAGTTCCAGTTGACAGCAGTTGCTTAACCCAAGAAATCCATTTTTTATTAAATCCCTTGTGCTTGAGAATTAGCAGAATAGCTTCATGCTCAATGGAATCAAAGGCTTTCTCAAAATCCAATTTAAGAATAGCAATAGGTCTCTTTGACTGATGGCATTGGTGCGGATATTCAAGTGTCCAGCCAATACCGTCCTGAATTGTCCTGCTTTTAGTAAAACCATATTGATTCTTATGTATACATTCCATAATGATCCTCTGAAACCTGTTAGCAGCCATTTTGGACAGGAAGTTGAGGCCCATCCCAGTCAAAGAAATTGGCCTATAATCTCCAACACCTTCAGGGGCCAATTTTTTGGGGATGAGTGTAATGTAAGAACCATTTATATTCTCCAAGTTTGCAGTGCCATTATGGAAAGTTTCAGCCAACTCATAAAAATCCTGACAAATAATGTGCCAACATTTCTTGAAGAATAACCCATTAAAACCATCTGGGCCAGGGGCCTTATCAATGGGCATATGCTTGACAGTGTCATCCATCTCCTCTTTTGTAAATGGTTCAGTTAGGAAATCTAGCCCATATATTGGCTTGAGCAAAGCATTCAGGTCAAAACCCACTACTATACCAGCAGAAACTCCCATTCTTTTTTTGAAACAATTCCATGTGATGCCCTCCATCTGAGCATGACTAGAGACCACAGTCCCATCAATATCTGTCAGAGAAGCAATGGAATTTCTTCTATGCCTCTCAGTGGCCATAGCATGGAAAAATTTGGTATTCTCCCCACCAAGTATAATATACTGATTGTACACCTCTTCTTCCAGTATACAAACTAGAGATGTAAGAGTTTTTCCACATGCAGTTTTACCACCTTCCTGAAGTTAAATTTAGGTCTATAAAGAGGTCTAACCTCCTCAAGGCCACCTAGACACAGAATGACCTCATTGCATTTTGAGATCAGCACTTTTAGTTTAGAGATACTCATCTGCCATCTCTTAAGGGCCCCTCTCAGGGTTTTAAACTTGTCTGCAATTCTAGAAGTGATATGAGATTTGTGTGATGGCTTCTGCCAAGCATGCTGTACACATTCCATAAACCCCTCAAGCTCAACCCAGTAATTCTCAAACCTAAATATAGAAGATTTAGGAATAGAAGTCTTAATTGTGACCACACATGGCACATGATCAGATGCAATCAACATAAGTAAAAAAACCAATCAACATAAATATAGAAGATTTAGGAATAGAAGCCAGGGGTAACACTTCAGTCATGGGATATGAAGAGATCCAATCAACATAAGTAAAAAAACCAATCTAACTGCTCTAGCAAGGGATTATCCTGCATATTAGACCATGTATAAGATCTCCCCTTAAGAGGTAGCTCAAGCATCCCAAGGTGTGCAATTATTTCATTAAAAATGAATATATCATTCAGATCACCACCAGGTAAATTCCTATTCTCCAGAGATCTCATGAAGTTAAAATCTCCCACCAACAGCCAGTTATCACCCATCGGTATTTGCAGGTTATATAACCAGGTGACAAAATTGTCCCTGGCCTCCCCTTGGCATGGACCATACACAGAAACAAGAGACCAGTGCTCATTATTTTGCTTGGAGATAAACTGAATTACAACTGCAAACTGTTGAATTTCAACTACAGTGCCCCAGAATACAGAGGAATTCCACACTATCAAAATGCCCCCAAAAGCACCCTCAGAAGGGGAAAAAGAAAAGCTATCAAATCTTTTAGGGCAAAAAGATCTAATAGATCTGAAATCAAAAGAATCACATTTGGTCTCTTGGAAGCAGGCAATAACACACTGACTTTCATCCAACTTTTGTCTGACAGCTCTTTGCCTAGCTTCAGAATTTAGACCCCTAACATTCCAGCATAAAACACTCCAGTTCTTACAGGAATTACTCATTTAAACCAAAAAGAGCAGATAGAATAGTCTGGTGACACCTAATGCCACCACCCTCAACAAGCACACATGGCCATCATGATTCATTTAAATTATTACAGATAGTAGCAAAAGACAAGAACCCTGATAAACAGAACGCCTGCCACCCCCAACTAGCCAGGTGACAACTAAACATTTGCAGTACTGGTTGTTGGAGTAGAGGGATCAGCCATAAGCTGCTCCACAGTAATTAGATCATCAGCAATGCCCAGCTCCTGGCCAATCTGCTGCATCTTGGAAGTGGGAGTAGGTGGTGGAAGATCTTCAACTGGCTCATCTTGCATGTTCTGTGACATTGTAGCTGAGAAGGGCTTGGCCTTGGGTTTCCTCCTCTTTGCCTGCATTGGAAGCTCCTGAAAAGTTGGCTTGTAGCCATCTCTCTGCAAAGATCCTCGAGTGCACCTTCTTACCGAGGTTTCCACAACTGGAGTGGGGGGCATGGTTTTCCTGGGCCTTCTAACCTTTCGCTGCTCAACTTCAGGTTGCTCAGGTGGCTCAGTAAACTGTACTGCCTCACCAATAGGAGATGACTCAGTCTACTGAGCTGGAAAAAGAACCCTAGCCACAGGCTTGTGCTCCAGATTTGTGTTATAATAGGTCAGTCTTGGCACCTCAAAGGCCAAGTCCCAGCTTCTTTTAGAGAGCAAATCAGACTACAAAGGCAACACCTGTATTGGCTTAGGGATTTCATAGCAGATATCTAAATGCAAGATGGCCTCAAAATTGCTTCTGAAGATCATCTCAGGAGGCAACTCAGGTCCAAACACAACTTTAACAGTAGTGACATCAGAAACAGGCAGAAGAGGAGCAGCTATGACCACCTCCAACTCAGAAGATTCCTCCATAGAAGTATGATTTTCAGGATGAGGTGCAGGTGGCTGATAGACCAGCAAAGCCCAATCATCAGGATTATAAACTGGAGCAATATTGTTTTCCACAGCAACTGGTTGCTCCTGTCCAACTTCTGGTTCCACAGGTTGATCCACATCAACAACAAACACAAAATTTGGCTGAATATGTTGTTCCACTGACAGAGAATGATCTTCAGAGTTATCAAGAACCATAGACTCTTGCTCCACTTCCACACCTTTCTGCACTTGTTCATCTTCCCCCCAAACTGCATTGCCCCAATTGTTGTCCCCCATGTCAGGTTGCTCTGGAGGAGGTGGTAGCACCTCATTCCAACCTAAAGCAGGGTAATTAGGCAAGATAAGCTGAGGCAGATCAGGAAAGGGCACCCCAGGAAGGGGGTGAGGATTTCCATTAATTGGCATCCAATCCTCATCTTGCGGCATCTGCTCTGCAAAGTTGGCACCAAGAATGTATATGGGCGCTGTCCATGACACTCTTGCCCCACCCCATGCAGCGTAGTCATTAAAAACGACATCACGAGGCACCAGAACGTCCTCAGGAAAGGAAGCAAACACAAGGGATCTGACTAGATATGGATCCTCACTGACCCAATGATGAAATTTGCCAAAAGTATTCACTGCCGCTCTAATGTTATCATTATTGTGAAGATCCAGAGGGATGCCCAACATCATAACCCTGAGCTCCACAAAAACCCTCCCCCTCATCATGCTTCATAAAGCAGACAAATCGATAATTGCCAAGGTGTTGTGGAGGGAGTTGGAGGAGAGAAAAATGCACCGCGGGATCCCTAACTCGAAACAGCCCGACAACATTGATCCAGGGCTGAACAGAACGAACCTGGTATGCATGAGCTTCCAGCCATTCAGAAACCTCCTCACGAGTAGCCACAATCTCATTGGCAGCAGGCACGGGCATGACCTCAGCAAGCATGTAGTCTTCGTGACGGCGCACGATAGGGACGTGCGGCGTGACAAAGGTACGCGGCCATCTTACATCCCCCGCATCGATGATGTGATGTCCAGCCGGGGCATACTGCATTGGGTCAATGGGGAAGTTGGCCATGGCTGGCGGTGGAGAGGGTGGCTCAGAAGGCGGCGGTGGTGGTGCTTGCGGAGAGCCCGGAGGCGTCCTTGGACCAAGATGAGCAGAGTTGGTCGAAGTGGACGGTGCAATCAAAACCGAGGAGTCCAAGTTAGGTAGAATTCCTGACAGAGAGATATTCTCGTTCCCTGTAGCTATTGCCTCGGAAACTGAATCATTAGTGGGCTTGGGTTTCCAAACCAGACCCAATCTCTTACCGAAACGGGCGCAATCGCGCCTACTATGGCCAACCCGAGAACAACCCAAGCACTTTAAAGTTGACGTGCATGAAGAAGAAAAATGCCCTTGCTTAAAACAAGTCTGACATATAACAATTTCATTAACCATATCATTTATCATTTGATCAAAAGAGGGCTCAGCTTGAGATGGGCTCGGCACGGTAGTAGAGCTAGATGGGCCGGCCACCGAAGGACCCAAAAGAGGCAAATTTTGAGGTCCAGAAATCCCGCCCGAACCTGCCGGCACAAGATCCGAGGTAGTACCCCTTGACGCGATACATTGTTGGATCTCCGACGAGCTCACCATGCGAAAAACGATCGGTGGCGAAGCAACAGTCCAATTAAGAACATCAGATTGGGGCGGAGCAATGACCTCTCGCTCCCTCTCAGAAATCTCATAGCCAGCACTCTCAGATGCCGCAATACATTCAGCCGTAGCATGATATCTATACCCTTTGCATGCATCATATTTTTGAAACATAGCAAAAGATAACTTTTTCTAAACAGAAGACCTGGATTTAATGGCTGATTTTGATGGGGGATTGTGCATTGCAAGATGGCCCAAGGCTGCTCTACGTTTAGAAGGGCTGACCAAGATCCACTCAGCATCACACTCTTTCTTCCAAATTTTGAATTCACGGAACCAATTTGGACCCCCATTTCCCCACAAATTTAGAAGGGCAAGAGTATGATCTAGTATCCACAATATGAAAACCAACAGCCTTGCATGAAACAATGAAACTAAATACCTTATCAGCAATATATGAGACCCAGAGATCAATGGTCGATCCTCCCAACGCCGACTCCAGAGCGGCGGCCACAGAATCCTCATCAAGCCTAAATTCATGCCTGCTAAAGGAGACAACCAGGGTAAATGCCCCTCCGCCATCCATGGGATGGATAGTGAGGCCAGACGCCCTATAGATCTCCTCAGCAAAAACTCTACCCCTGGAAAAGTCCAGATCAAGGGTAGATCCCGAAGAGGAATCCATCACCGAAGACATAAGCAGAGAGATCTTGAGACACCGAACAAGATGAGTGGATCAATCCACCAAATTAGTGGAGAGGAGTGGAGATCGCTGGTGGGCTAGGGTTTAGGTGTGGGTGGGTGGGAGGGTGAGGGCGCCATAAACTTGATTACAATGCCCAACATTTGTTATACATATGTTTGCGTTTATTTATTGTTTCTTCCCCCTCTTCTCTCTGGTAGACCCCGAGACCGCTGCTGATGCCACTATGATCGACTACGTCGACGACGACCCTTCTTCCCATCCAGCGGAGCTTCCAGGCAAGGCCCCCTTGATCCCCAGATATCGCCTATTCTTCTCTCTTCTGCTTGCATTATAGTAGTGTAGCACGTTACTGCTTTCCGTTTATCCTACCCTGATGCATAGCTTGTCTTTGCTACTAATGTTGTTACCTTTACCTGCAATCCTAAATGCTTAGTATAGGATGCTAGTATTCCATCAGTGGCCCTACATTCTTGTCCGTCTGCCTTGCTATACTATCGGGCTGGGATCACTCGGGAGGTGATCACGGGTATATACTATATACATAATATATGATACTTGTGGTGACTAAAGTCTGGTTGGCTCATAGAGTACCCGCGAGTGATTCACGGATTGGGACCGAAAGGATGTTTGTCCCGACGACCCTCTGAGTGGATCTTTGTGGTGGAGCGAGAGGGTAGGTTGAGACCACCTAGGAGAGAGGTGGACCTGGCCCTGGTCGGCGTCCGCGATTACTTCAATATAACACGGTTAACGAGATCTTGGTATTTGATCTGAGTCTGGCTACTGGCCTATATGCACTAACCAACTACTCGGGAACAGTTATGGGCACTCGACGTCGTGGTATCAGCCGAAGCCTTCTTGACGTTAGCGACTGAGCTGCGCGTGCCGGATTGGACTAGAACGCCTGCTCTTGTATTAGGTAGGCTAGGTCTACTTCTGTCCGCGTTCGCAACGTGTAGCTGAGCAACGGGCAATGGCCCCAGACCCCTGCACGCATATGATTTAGACCGGCGTGCTGACCTCTCTGTTGTGCCTAGGTAGGGCTGCAACGTGTTGATCTTCCGAGGTCGGGCATGACCCAGGAAAGTGTGTCCGGCCAAAGGGATTGAGTGTGTCGGGAAATGTGGTGCACCCCTGCAGGGAAGTTTATCTATTCGAATAGTTGTGTCCCTTGGTAAAAGGACGACCCGGAGTTGTACCTTGACCTTATGATAACTTGAACTGGATACTTAATAAAAGACACCCTTTCAAGTCCCAGATACAACCCGATGATCGCTCTCTCATAGGGCGACGAGGGGAGGATCGCCAGGTAGGATTATACTATGCTATGATACTTGGTTAACTTACCATCTACTCTCTTTTACTGCTTCAAGATGGAGGATGCCAGAAGCGTAGTCTTCGATAGGACTAGATATCCCCCTCTTATTATGGCATTCTGCAATTCAGTCCACATATACTACCCCTTTCATTGATACCAATGCATATGTACTGTAGTTCCTTGCTTGCGAGTACTTTCGATGAGTACTCATGGTTGCTTTTCTCCTCCATTTTCCCCCTTTCTATACCTGGTCGTTGCGTACAAACGTTGGAGCCCAGGAGCCAGACGCCACCATCGACGATGACTCCTACTACACTGGAGGTGCCTACTACTACTACGTGCAGGCCGCTGACGACGACCAGGAGTAGTTTAGGAGGATCCCAGGCAAGAGGCATGCGCCTCTTTCGATCTGTATCCCAGCTTGTGCTAGCCATCTTATGACAACTTGTTTAACTTATGTCTGTACTCAGATATTGTTGCTTCTGCTGACTCATCTATGATCTAGCTCTTGTATTCGAGCCCTCGAGGCCCCTGGCTTGTAATATGATGCTTGTATGACTTATTTTGTTTTTAGAGTTGTGTTGTGATATCTTCCCGTGAGTCCCTGATCTTGATCGTACACGTTTTCGTGTATGATTAGTGTACGATTAAATCAGGGGCGTCACAAGTTGGTATCCAAGTCGACTTCCTGTAGGAGCCCCCCTTCCAAACTCCTTCGCCAAAGTCGAGTCTAGTCATTACAAAACTTTTACTAACATGACTGTGTGGCTTACGGGCCCACATCACCATCGGGTGGTATTAGGATCTTTTACTCCTCATCTATACTCTGGGACTCTAATCTCTCTCCTATTCGGGTTAAATGATTTGCTAACTCTAACTCTAGGTTCTCATAAATACTTTCTCCCAGAGAGCCCCTCGGTTTGAATGATGCTTGCTTCACCAGAAGATTTCGAGGACACTCTACGATGTTCTCTCGAGACTATGTGCCATCGCTTTTATAGTTCCCTACCACCGATGTATCCTTATGGATAACTACCTACATTTGTTGTTCATACATTAATCCCCAGTTGATCTTGTTATTACAAGATACACCGAAATTCTCTCTATTGTTCCGAGAATACTTTGTGCCTACTACCTTGCAGTTCTTTGCCACCTGAATACACCTATGATACATCTCCAACGTATGTATAATTTTTGATTGTTCCATGCTATTATCTTATCTGTTTTGGATGTTAATGGGATTTATTTTACACTTAGATATTATTATTGGGACTAACCTATTAACCCAAGGCCCAGTGCAAATTGCTATTTTTTGCCTATTTCAGTGTTTCGCAGAAAAGGAATATCAAACAGAATTCAAACGGAATGAAACCTTCGGGGACGTGATTTTTGGAACAAACGTGATCCATAGGACTTGGAGTGGACGTCAAGAAACAAACAAGGAGTCCACGAGGCAGGGGGCGCGCCTACCGCCCTAGGCGCGCCGTCCCCCCTCGTGGGCCCCTTGTGGCTCAACTGACCTACTTCTTCCTCCTATATATACTCAGATACCCTGAGAACATCCACGAGCACCACGAAACCCTATTTCCACCACCGCAACCTTCTGTACCCAAGAGATCCCATCTTGGGGCCTTTTCCGGAGCTCGACCGGAGGGGGCATCGATCACGGAGGGCCTCTACATCAACTCCATGGCCCCTCCGATGATGTGTGAGTAGTTTACTTCAGACCTTCGGGTCCATAGTTATTAGCTAGATGGCTTCTTCTCTCTCTTTGAATCTCAATACAAAGTTCTCCTCGATCTTCTTGGAGATCTATTCGATGTAACTCCTTTTGAGGTGTGTTTGTCGAGACCCGATGAATTGTGGGTTTATGATCAAGTCTATCTATGAACAATATTTGATTCTTCTCTGAAATCTTTTATGTATGATTGGTTGTCTTTGCAAGTCTCTGCAAATTATCAGTTTTGTTTGGCCTACTAGATTGATCTTTCTTGCAATGGGAGAAGTGCTTAGCTTTGGGTTCAATCTTGCGATGCTCGATCCCAGTGACAGAAAGGGAAACGACACGTATTGTATTGTTGCCATCGAGGATAAAAAGATGGGGTTTATATCATATTTCTTGAGTTTATCCCTCTACATCATGTCATCTTACCTAATGCGTTACTCTGTTCTTATGAACTTAATACTCTAGATGCATGCTGGATAGCGGTCGATGTGTGGAGTAATAGTAGTAGATACAGGCAGGAGTCGGTCTACTTGTCACAGACGTGAAGCCTATATACATGGTCATGCCTAGATATTCTCATAATTATTCGCTTTTCTATCAATTGCTCGACAGTAATTTGTTCACCCACCAAAATAGTTATGTTATCTTGAGAGAAGCCACTAGTGAAACCTATGGCCCCCGGGTCTATTCTCCATCATATTAATCTTCCATCAACAAGCTATTTCTATTACCTTTTATTTTGCAATCTCCACTTTTAATCTTTATCATATAAATAACAAAAAAATTATTTATCATCTCTATCGGATCTCACTCTCGTAAGTGACCGTGAAGAGATTGACAACCCCTTTATCGCATTGGTTGTGAGGTTCTTATTTGTTTGTGTACGTACGAGGGACTTGCGTGTGGCCTCCTACTGGATTGATACCTTGGTTATCAAGAACTGAGGGAAATACTTACGCTACTTTGCTGCATCACCCTTTCCTCTTCAAGGGAAAACCAATGCAGTGCTCAAGAGGTAGCAAGAAGAATTTCTGTTGCCGTTGCTGGGGAGTCTACGCACAAGTCAACACATACCAAGTACCCATCATAAACTCTTATCCCTTGCATTACATTATTTTCCATTTGCCTCTCGTTTTCCTCTCCCCCACTGCACCCTTGTCGCTTATTCGCCCTCTTTTTCCGTTCCCCTTCTCTTTTCCAGTTCGCCTCTTTTTGCTTGCCTCTTGCTTCCTTCATGTCTGAAGTTGGGGAGGTTGTCATTGATAATAATATGGAAAACTTTGATGCTATCGATGATCCTCTTGAAATTCCTACTATTTTACACACTAAAAAGTTTCGGATTAGTAGTGGTAATATTATTGGGAAGGGAGTTATTCAAGATTTCTTTACTTGTGTCAGTGCTCTGCCTACCATGAGCGGGTCTATCCTTCATAAAACTAGTAGTCTCGCGGATGCTATATCTTTGCTCATAGTTGAACTTGAAAGACAATTTTTACATATGCATCCTTCCGTACAAAGGATTTTCCTCGAATTTTCTAATATTGAGCATTCTTCTGTTAAGCGAGCAGCGACCATATTTTTAGCTCATGAGTTCAGATTTATAAGAAAAGAAGCCAATGATTTTTTTGCGCATTATAGGGTGGATGACGGCAATCCTCCCATAGAAGCAATCTTTTTTATCAAGAAGACATTATGTGTTTATGATCTTTCGATCATGTTACTTTTAATGAAAACCTTAGAAAAAAGATTCCTACCGATGTTCTTGTTAATAGGATCTCTGAACTTAATGATAATTTTGCTATCCAGAACAATGGGCTAGGTTTTTCCCTTGGACAAAGGCTCATGACTTTTTGCCAAAATAATGCTTATAATGATGAATTGGTTGTGCAATATGAGGGGCCAAAGGAGGAACCAATACCTCCCGAGCTTGATCTTGGGGACTTCTGTCCCATTAAATTTAGCCCTTTTGATTACTTTTTCTTGCCACAAAGGAAGCTTGCTGCTGAATGTAGGGAGTATGAGATGATTTTTCGCGATTTATCTTATCATTATCATGGAAATACCTAGATCTATCTTTGCTTTTATGCCTAGGTAGGGGCATTAAACGATACCGCTTGTTGGGAGGCAACCCAATTTTATTTTTGTTCCTTGATTTTTGGTTCTATTTAGTAATAAATAATTCATTTAGCCTCTGTTTAGATGTGGTTTTCTGCTTTTAATTAGTGTTTGTGCCAAGTAGAACCTTTGGGAAGACTTGGGGAAAGTCTTTGCGATCTTGCTGTAAAAAACAGAAACTTTAGCGCTCACGAGATTTGCTGCCATTTTTATTGGAGATTTCTATTTAGTTAATTCTTTTTTCAGATGATTAATAGATAAATTCCTCACGTCCAGCAATTTATTTTAGAATTTTTGGGGTTACACAAGTTTCGGAAACCTACAGATTACTACAGACTGTTCTGTTTTTGACAAATTCTATTTTTCGTGTGTGTTTGCTTATTTTGATGAATCTATGGCTAGTAATAGAGTTTATGAACCATAGAAAAGTTGGAATACACTAGGTTTAACACCAATATAAATAAATAATGAGTTCATTGCAGTACCTTGAAGTGGTGGTTTGTTTTCTTTTACTAACGGAGCTCACGAGATTTTCTTTTAAGTTTTGTGTTGTGAAGTTTTCAAGTTTTGGGTAAAAATTTGATGGATTATGCAACAATGAGAGGCAAGAACCTAAGCTTGGGGATGCCCAAGGCACCCCAAGGTAAAATCCAAGGACAACTAGAAGCTTAAGCTTGGGGATGCCCCAGAAGGCATCCCCTCTTTCGTCTTCGTCCATCGGTAACTTTACTTGGAGCTATATTTTTATTCACCACATGATATGTGTTTTGCTTGGAGCGTCTTGTATGATTTGAGTCTTTGCTTTTTAGTTTACCACAATCATCCTTGCTGTACAGACCTTTTGGGAGAGACACACATGAATCAGAATTTATTAGAATACTCTATGTGCTTCACTTATACCTTTTGAGCTAGATAATTTTGCTCTTGTGCTTCGCTTATATCTTTTAGAGCACGATGGTGGTTTTATTTTATAGAAATTATTGATATCTCATGCTTCACTTATATTATTTTGAGAGTCCCTTAGAATAGCATGGTAATTTGCTTTGGTTATGAATTTAGTCCTAATATGATAGACACCCAAGATCGGTATAATAAAAACATTCATAAAAAGTGCATTGAGTACTAGGTGAAGTTTGATAATTGATAATTGTTTTGAGATATAAAGGTGGTAATATTAGAGTGTGCTAGTTCAGCAGTTGTGAATTTGAGAAATACTTGCATTGAAGTTTGCAAGTCCCGTAGCATGCACGTATGGTGACCGTTGTGTAACAAATTTGGAACATGAGGTGTTATTTGATTGTCTTCCTTATGAGTGGCGGTCGGGGATGAGCGATGGTCTTTTCCTACCAATCTATCCCCCTAGGAGCATGCACGTAATGCTTGGTTTTTGATGACTTGTAGATTTTTGCAATAAGTATGTGAGTTCTTTATGACTAATGTTGAGTCCATGGATTATAGGCACTCTCACCCTTCCATCATTACTAGCCTCTTCGGTACCGTGCATTGCCCTTTCTCACCTAGAGAGTTGGTGCAAACTTCGTTGGTGCATCCAAACCCCATGATATGATATGCTCTGTCACACATAAACCTCCTTATATCTTCCTCAAAACAGCCACCATACCTACCTATTATGGCATTTCCATAGCCATTCAGAGATATATTGCCATGAAACTTTCCACCGTTCCATTTATCATGACACACATCACCATTGTCATATTGCCTTGCATGATCATGTAGTTTACATCGTATTTGTGGCAAAGCCACCGTTCATAATTTTTCATACATGTCACTCTTGGTTCATTGCCCTTCCCAGTACACCGCCGGAGGCATTCATATAGAGTTATACTTTGTTCTAGTATCGAGTTGTAATCATTGAGTTGTAAATAAATAGAAGTGTGATGATCATCATTAATAGAGCATTGCCCCCCCCCCAAAAAAAGGGGCAATGCTACTATCCTTTTTTCCACACCTGTGCTTCAAAGTAGCACCATGATCTTTATGAGAGAGAGTCTCTTGTTTTGTCACTTTCATATACTAGTGGGAATTTTTCATTATAGAACTTGGCTTGTATATTCCAACAATGGGCTTCCTCAAATGCCCTAGGTCTTCGTGAGCAAGAAAGTTGGATGCACACCCACTTAGTTTCTTTTGTTGAGCTTTGATACATTTATAGCTCTAGTGCATCCGTTACATGGCAATCCCTACTCCTTGCATTGACATCAATTGATGGGCATCTCCCTAGCCCATTGATTAGCCGCTTCGATGTGAGACTTTCGCCTTTTTTTTCTTCTCCACATAACCCCCATCGTCATATTCTATTCCGCCCATAGTGCTATAGTCATGGCTCACGCTCATGTATTGCGTGAAAGTTGAAAAAAGTTTGAGATTACTAAAGCGTGAAACAATTGCTTGGCTTGTCATCGGGGTTGTGCATGATGAGAGCATTCTTGTGTGACGAAAATGGAGCATGACCAAACTATATGATTTTGTAGGGATGAACATTCGTTTGCCATGTTATTTTGAGAAGACATAATTGCTTAGTTAGTATGCTTGAAGTATTATTATTTTTTTGTCAATATTAAACTTTTGTCTTGAATCTTTTGGATCTGAATATTCATGCCACAATAAAGAGAATTACATTGAGAATTATGCTAGGTACCAATCCACATCAAAAATTATGTTGTTTTATCATATACCTACTCGAGAACGAGCAGGAATTAAGCTTGGGGATGCTTGATACGTCTCCAATGTATCTATAATTTTTTATTGTTCCATGCTATTATATTATCTATTTTGGATGTTAATGGGCTTCATTTTACACTTTTATATTATTGGGACTAACCTATTAACCCAAGGCCAGTGCAAATTGCTGTTTTTTTGCCTATTTCAGTGTTCCGCAGAAAAGGAATATCAAACAGAATGAAACCTTCGGGAACGTGATTTTTGGAACAAACATGATCTAGAGGACTTGGAGTGGACGTCAAGAAACAAACGAGGAGTCCACGAGGTAGGGGGCACGCCCTCCCCCCTCGTGGGCCCCTTGTGGCTCAACCGACCTACTTCTTCCTCCTATATATACTCATATACCCTGAAAACATCGAGGAGCACCACGAAACCCTATTTCCACCGTCGCAACCTTCTGTACCCAAGAGATCCCATCTTGGGGCCTTTTCCCGAGCTCCATCGGAGGGGGCATCAATCACGGAGGGCCTCTACATCAACTCCATGGCCCCTCCGATGATGTGTGAGTAGTTTACTTCAGACCTTCGGGTCCATAGTTATTAGCTAGATGGCTTCTTCTCTCTCTTTGAATCTCAATACAAAGTTCTCCTCGATCTTCTTGGAGATCTATTCGATTTAACTCTTTTTGCAGTGTGTTTGTCAAGATCCGATGAATTGTGGGTTTATCATAAAGTCTATCTATGAACAATATTTGAATCTTCTCTGAAATCTTTTATGTATGATTGATTATATTTGTGTTCGCACACGAACACGTCACCGTGTACCTCCAACGCCAGGGATGATGCACCGCAGCTCACGTCGAAGGAGACCCACCGGAAGCGCGGTACGCAAGCAATCCGGCGGGCCTTTTGTAGACCCAAAACCCCACGCGCCCGGGAGGGACCCCGTCTGGACGCGCGGCGGCTACGGGCTGCCCTAAGTCGGCCTGACCGCCCCTAGAGCCTCGAGGTTCGCTGCCCTGCAATGAAGAAGAACGAATGAAGAACAAGGAAGAAGGAAAAGTAAAGGTAAAAGATGTAGATAGATTTGTTCGATTGTGTGTTGTCTCAATCGGCCGTCACCCCCAACATATATAAGAGGCGGCTGGACTTCCCGTACAAGCAAAGGATTTATCTAGGCTTTCCTAACAATTAAATTACATCAATTCACGTCCAAAACCCTAGTCAAATTCGGACTGGTTTTATCCAAACATTCCAAAACTGTTCGGTTTAAACTGGTTGTACTTTGAGGGTCCTTTTTGTGGTGACAAACGACCTCGGATGGAAACGAGCCCAAAAGCAATCTTGACCGTTTCGACGAGACGAACATATTTCATGTTGAACAGTTTTTCATCAGAGGTCATCTCGAGGGTCAAATCTCTCGTGCAAAACAGCTAATTACTCACGCAGCTCATCAGACATACCCACATATGTGTCTGGTTCCGGGCGTCATATTTCGCTCGCTGGAGGGTCTCACTGTATGGGCTCTAAATCTTGCATACGACCTCGGATTGAGATGATCTTTATATAAAAATTAATCGCTTCGACGAGACGCACAACTTTCTTGTTGAAACTTTCTCAATTTGAAGCCATATTCATTGGGTTACTGGACATTGTTTAATCTGGTGTCGACATGAGGATCTCTGAACTTGTCATAACTTTTACATCCAAGCTCCGTTTTAGACCATCTTCATATTCATCTTCATCTTCTCGAAATGATCCATTTCATGATGAGTTTCAATAGTAAGTTTGAATTAATCTTGACATAGCTTCAAGCCACTCTTTATAAACGTGCCACTTTTGAGCGTCCACACATGCCCCCCTTTTTTCGGCAAAACTTGTATGCCGAAAAATAACTTGCAAGAAATTTGTTCTAAGTGCGATGTCAACACTCCATTGGCCATTTTGTACATGCTTAGGACGATAAGTATATATCGGCCATTTAGATTAGCAACAAAAGTGCAGCTAATCGAATGTATGGTGATGAGGTAAAACCTTTGCATGATGTAAGAAGTTATATTGTGTCCTTGGATGAAAATAAGTCCACAAAGGGTAACCAGTCATACCTGAGGATGAATTCCATGGTATAGGCATTAATGACATAGTTGAAGAATATGGCTGTTGTTTGAACCGAAGATTCCGATGCGCAAACCTTCGGGTTGGTTGTTCGAAGCTTGCACTCTTCTCTTTCTTCAGCTTTGTCGCACTTATTGCAATGGAAGCTTGCACACCATTCTTCTTTTGAGTATTTCCTTTGGGAACCCATGCCATGTTTCTCTTTTCAAGCTCTTGTGCACTAATTTTTTGTAATTTCTTCTTTTGCCAAGATGATAAGCCGAGTGGGCGCCCTGGCTGTGATTTTGCTTGAACTAATGACAACTCTTGTTTTACCTTGTGCACTTTCAACCTCTTTTCTTCAGATTTGGCACTTTGATTTTTAACAATTGATTTCTTTACGTCTTTGCCTTTTGTAGCCAATGTCAACACTTTAATTGGCTCTTTGTCATTTGAGATCGAATCTGAAATAGCAGACTTACGACCGTCCTTCTTGACCTTGTATACTTGCTTGACCACCTCTTTCTTCATCCATGGGCTCCGAACCGATTCCTTTTTATTGAAACAGACTTTAACATGTGATTGTTTAAATGTTGGTCTTCTCGGAGCTGCATAATATTGATGAGATGGTATAAAATAAGATGGAGAATCTGCCCTTGTATCATATTTGTCCCATGATGGATATGGATTTACGTGATCATTGGGAGGCATCCACGACATTGGCATTGGCGGCCCAAAATAAGGATATGAACAAGTTGCATTCAAATTCTCTTCTTGCCAATATCGATCCTTGGATTTGCGCCTAGGGGGTGATCT
Organism: Triticum urartu; assembly: GCF_056163025.1. NCBI lineage: Eukaryota > Viridiplantae > Streptophyta > Magnoliopsida > Poales > Poaceae > Triticum > Triticum urartu. The sequence continues at coordinate 348,574,736 of NC_141875.1, forward strand.
TGATGCTTTTGCATTAGTTGGCCGATAAGCACTGTTCTCCTCACTTATCTTCTGATATTTTTCCAATAGTTGCGCGAAAGTGACTTTCGGTTTTTTACCAGTGTGCTTACGTCGGCCTTTGTTTCCTTTGGTTGTACTTGCACCAATCTTTGGATTTTCTTGTTGCCCCCCAGTCCTTGGCATCTCTATTGTAGCTTCGATGGAATTCTCGCCCTCAAGATTATGTTCGTTATGCTCTTCAACAACTTCTTTACTTGAAGGTTTGATCCCATCACCTGTAGTTTTTACCTTCTCTTTAAATGGATCAGCTTGAAGCAGCTGATGCATAAACCTTATGCCATCAGGACCAATTGGAATAGACTGGTCATCTCTTGGTGTTTCAATAAATTTCAATCGTCCTTTTTCAATGGCCGATTTAACTATTTGACAAAACATGTTGCAATCCTCAAAATTACTCTTGAACGAATCATGCAACTTACAATACATTCGTCCTTGGCTAGATGGCTTGACATGGTGATCAAGAATTCTAATGTAATTAATTTTCACCAACAACTCAAATATTTGATCACACATGCTTGAATTGAAGGTAACCTTTTTATTTTCTAGCCGATCTTGTTGTGAGAACGGTTTTATAGGTAAGCTAACGAATGGTTCAGATTTGGAATCTCCCCATTCGACTATGCATTTTCTTTTGCATTCTTTTTCCGATGTTATTGGATAAGATATTATACTAGCATCGGCTTTCTCAAAAGAATTTACTCTTGGCTTTAAATTTCTGAAACGAAAATAGTTAGAACACACATGTCTCAATTGAGACCAAGTGTAAGCCAAGTAAGAAAAAAGCAAAGCTACCCAATTATATATGAACTTTTTATAAAGCAATGGGGAAAACTTTGGCTGCAATAATAAGTCACAATCGGTCTTTATAAATGGCACAATGTGTTGACCGATATGCTTTGCAACGATTTTATTGCTAACAAATAAATTACCCTTCTTCATTGGTCTTTCAAGATTGCTTATGAGAATTTTACTAATAGAAGCATCAACAATAAAGTTGTGACCAAATCGGAAGATAGGTAAATCACTTGCTAGAAATACCTCTTCGAATATGTTGGGAGAGCATGATGATTGCGTTACTTGAATGATATCTTGTTCCCCTTTCGAATAGCTCCCCAGCGCCTTGTCATCCTCTTTTTCTAGAATAGATTCGGCATAAGGAATATTTGATTCGGTCTTTTCAATAACCGAATTAACTTTGTTTTCCGAATCACCACTCTTTTTGATAATTCTACCCACACTCAATGCTTTCTCTTTTTGACATAATCTAGCTTGTATTGCAACAGAATTAATAGGCTTTCCCTCTTTTTATTAATTCATGTAGAACAACATTGCATTCGTCCCAAAAAGACGTAAGGTTTTTCTTAATGACCCAATATGGATAGAATTGCCCCCGACACTTTTAGACTCTTTCGGTAACGGTATGTCACCGAAATTTTGTAATTGTGTTGGGGGAACATGATATGCCACGGTAGTAGCTGAAGGCATTTGTGCTCCTGTAGAAGTTTCACTTATTCGGCCATGACCATGAAGGTGCGGAGCCGAATTATGGACATCAACAGTTGCGTATGGTGCCAGAAAATTAGTAGCATGAGGTGTAGAATATGATGGTTGTGTGTAATTGGCCGGATAACTAGTAGTAGCATGGCCAATTCCCCTATCCACCGACATGTTTGGATTAACATATTGCAAGTGAGTGGCTGGTGAATAAAAAGGTGAAACACTTTGTTGCATACTATTGGAAGTTCCTATGTGAGGTGTTTCAACTTGATTAACCGAACTCATCATGTTGTTCATCGGCATATGGATTTCTGGGGTTGCCGATGGATGGGAGTTGGAATACATATGTTGCATGGTGCTAAAATTATATGAGGTAGAAGCATGAAGATTTTGTTGCATTGGCTCTTGCACATAATTAGATGCATGATTGATAAAGCTAGGGCTAGCCGATACATTATGCTCATTAGATGATCTAGCAACAACATACGCATTGTTTGCATCTACATATGTGAATTGGGTATTCATATTACCTTTGTAGATTGCAAACCCTAGATGACGATCTCTTCGTAGCAAGAACAGGCCGGAGACCATTCAAAGCTTCGTCCCCAGCGGAGTCGCCAAAAAGTGTGTTCGCACACGAACAAGTCACCATGTAACTCCAACGCCGGGGGTGATGCACCACAGCTCACGTCGAAGGAGACCCACCGGAAGCGCGGTACGCAAGCAATCCGGCGGGCGCTTTTGTAGACCCAAAACCCCACGCGCCCGGGAGGGACCCCGTCTAGACGCGCGGCGGCTATGGGCTGCCCTAGGTTGGCCTGACCGTCCTAGAGCCTCTAGGTTCGCCGCCCTGCAATGAAGAAGAACGAACGAAGAATGAGGGAGAAGAAGAACAAGGGAGAAGGAAAAGTAAAGGTAAAAGTTGTAGATAGATTTGTTCGATTGTGTGTTGTCTCAATCGGCCGTCACCCCCAACATATGTAAGAGGTGGCTGGACTTCCCGTACAAGCAAAGGATTTATCTAGGCTTTCCTTACAATTAAATTACATCAATTCACGTCCAAAACCCTAGTCAAATTCGGACTGTTTTATCCGAACTTTCCAAAACTGTTCGGTTTAAATTGGCTGTACTTTGAGGGTCCTTTTTGTGGCGACAAATGACCTCGGATGGAAATGAGCCCAAAAGAAATCTTGACCGTTTCGACGAGACGAACATATTTCATGTTGAACGTTTTTTCATCAGAGGTCATATCGAGGGTCAAATCTCTCGTGCAAAACAGCTAATTACTCACGCAGCTCATCAGACATACCCACATATGTGTCTGGTTCCAGGCGTCATATTTTGCTCGCTGGAGGGTCTCACTGTACGGGCTCTAACTTTTGCATACAACCTCGGATTGAGACGATCTTTATATCAAAATCAATCGTTTCGACAAGACTTACAACTTTCTTGTTGATACTTTCTCCATTTGAAGCCGTATTCATTTACTGGACATTCTTTAATCTGGTGTCGACATGAGGATCTCTGAACTTATCATAACTTTTACATCCAAGCTCCGTTTTAGACCATCTTCATATTCATATTCATCTACTCAAAAAGATCCATTTCATGATTAGTTTCAATAGTAAGTTTGAATTAATCTTGACATAGCTTCAAGCCACTCTTTATAAACGTGCCACTTTTGAGCGTCAACACATGCCCCCTTTTTTTCGGCAAAACTTGTATGCCGAAAAATAACTTGCATGAAATTTGTTCTAAGCATGATGTCAACACTCCATCGGCCATTTTGTACATGCTTAGGATGATAAGTATATATCGGCCATTTAGATTAGCAACAAAAGTGCAGCTAATCAAATGTATGGTGATGAGGTAAAACCCTTGCATGATGTAAGAAGTTATATTGTGTCCATGGATGAAAATAAGTCCACAAAGGGTAACCAGTCATACCTGAGGATGAATTCCATGGTATAGGCATTAATGACATAGTTGAAGAATATGGATGTTGTTTGAACCGAAGATTCCGATGCGCAAACCTTCGGGTTGGTTGTTCGAAGCTTGCACTCTTCTCTTTCTTCAGCTTTGTCGCACTTATTGCAATGGAAGCTTGCACACCATTCTTCTTTTGAGTACTTCCTTTGGGAACCCATGCCATGTTTCTCTTTTCAAGCTCTTGTGCACTATTTTTTTGTAATTTCTTCTTTTGCCAATATGATAAGCGGAGTGGGAACCCCAACTGTGATTTTGCTTGAACTAATGACAACTCTTGTTTTACCTTGTGCACTTTCAACCACTTTTCTTTAGATTTGGCACTTCGATTTTTAAAAATTGATTTCTTTACTTCTTTGCCTTTTGTAGCCAATGTCAACACTTTAATTGGCTCTTTGTCATTTGAGACCGAATCTGAAATAGCACACTTACGACAGTCCTTCTTAACCTTGTATACTTGCTTGACCACCTCTTTCTTCATCCATGGGCTCCAGATCGATTCCTTTTTATTGAAACGGTCTTTAACATGTGATTGTTTAAATGTTGGTCTTCTCGGAGCTGCGTAATATTGATGAGATGGTATGAAATAAGATGGAGAATCTTCCCTTGTATCATATTTGTCCCATGATGGATATGGATTTACGTGAGCATAGGGAGGCATCCACGACACTGGCATTGGCGGCCCAAAATAAGGATATGAACAAGTTGCATTCAAATTCTCTTCTTGCCAATATCGATCCTTGGATTTGCGCCTAGGGGGTGATCTTGATGCTTTTGCATTAGTTGGCCGATAAGCACTGTTCTCCTCACTTATCTTCTGATATTTTTCCAATAGTTGCGCGAAAGTGACTTTCGGTTTTTTACCAGTGTGCTTACGTCGGCCTTTGTTTCCTTTGGTTGTACTTGCACCAATCTTTGGATTTTCTTGTTGCCCCCCAGTCCTTGGCATCTCTATTGTAGCTTCGATGGAATTCTCGCCCTCAAGATTATGTTCGTTATGCTCTTCAACAACTTCTTTACTTGAAGGTTTGATCCCATCACCTGTAGTTTTTACCTTCTCTTTAAATGGATCAGCTTGAAGCAGCTGATGCATAAACCTTTTGCCATCAGGACCAATTGGAATAGACTGGTCATCTCTTGGTGTTTCAATAAATTTCAATCGTCCTTTTTCAATGGCCGATTTAACTATTTGACAAAACATGTTGCAATCCTCAAAATTACTCTTGAACGAATCATGCAACTTACAATACATTCGTCCTTGGCTAGATGGCTTGACATGGTGATCAAGAATTCTAATGTAATTAATTTTCACCAACAACTCAAATATTTGATCACACATGCTTGAATTGAAGGTAACCTTTTTATTTTCTAGCCGATCTTGTTGTGAGAACGGTTTTATAGGTAAGCTAATGAATGGTTCAGATTTGGAATCTCCCCATTCGACTATGCATTTTATTTTGCATTCTTTTTCCGATGTTATTGGATAAGATATTATACTAGAATCGGCTTTCTCAAAAGAATTTACTCTTGGCTTTAAATTTCTGAAACGAAAATAGTTAGAACACATATGTCTCAATTGAGACCAAGTGTAAGCCAAGTAAGAAACCAGCAAAGCTACCCAATTATATATGAACTTTTTATAAAGAAATGGGGAAAACTTTGGTTGCAATAATAATTCACAATCGGTCATTATAAATGGCACAATGTGTTGACCGATATGGTTTGCAACGATTTTATTGCTAACAAATAAATTACCCTTCTTCATTGGTCTTTCAAGATTGCTTATGAGAATTTTTCTAATAGAAGCATCAACAATAATGTTGCGACCAAATCGGAAGATAGGTAAATCACTTGCTAGACATACCTCTTCGAATTCGTTGGGAGAGCATGATGATTGCGTTACTTGAATGATACCTTGTTCCCCTTTCAAATAGATCCCTGGCGCCTTGTCATCCTCTTTTTCTAGAATAGATTCGGCATACGTAATATTTGATTCAGTCTTTTCAATAACCGAATTAACTTTGTTTTCCGAATCACCACTCTTTTAGATAATTCTACCCACACTCAATGCTTTCTCTTTTTGACATAATCTAGCTTGTATTGCAACAGAATTAATAGGCTTTCCCTCTTTTATTAATTCATGTAGAACAACATTGCATTCGTCCCAAAAAGACGTAAGGTTTTTCTTAATGACCCAATCTAGATAGAATTGCCCCCGGCACTTTTAGACTCTTTCGGTAACGATATGTCACCAAAATTTTGTAATTGTGTTGGGGGAACATGATATGCCACGGTAGTAGGTGAAGGCATTTGTGCTCCTGTAGAAGTTTCACTTATTCGTCCATGACCATGAAGGTGCGGAGCCGAATTATGGACATCAACAGTTGCATATGGTGCCAGAAAATTAGTAGCATGAGGTGTAGCATATGATGGTTGAGGGTAATTGGCCAGATAACTAGTAGTAGCATGGCCAATTCCCCTATCCACCGGCATGTTTGGATTAACATATTGTAAGTTAGTTGCAGGTAAATAAAAAGGTGAAACACTTTGTTGCATACTATCGGAAGTTCCTATGTGAGGTGTTTCAACTTGATTAACTGAACCCTTCATGTTGTTCATCAACATATGGATTTCTGGGGTTGCCGATGCATGGGAGTTGGAATACATATGTTGCATGTTGCTAAAATTATATGAGGTAGAAGCATGAAGATTTTGTTACATCGGCTCTTCCACATAATTAGATGCATGATTGACAAAGCTAGGGCTAGCTGATACATTATGCTCATTAGATGATCTAGCAACAACATACGCATTGTTTGCATCTACATATGTGAATTGGGTATTCATATTACCTTTGTAGATTGCAAACCCTAGATGACGATCTCTTCGTAGCAAGAATAGGCCGGAGACCGTTCAAAGCTTCGTCCCCAGCGGAGTCGCCAAAAAGTGTGTTCGCACACGAACACGCCACCGTGTACCTCCAACACCGGGGGTGATGCACCGCAGCTCACGTCGAAGGAGACCCACCGGAAGCGCAGTACGCAAGCAATCCGGCGGGCGCTTTTGTAGACCCGAAACCCCACGCGCCCGGGAGGGACCCCGTCTAGACGCGCGGCGGCTATGGGCTGCCCTAGGTCGGCCTGACTCGATGCTGCCCGCCCGCCTCCGACTCGTCGCCAGAGTGCGTCGCCGCTGCCGACCCATTCCACGAGGTAGCCACGTTTTTTAAAAAAACCGATCGGTTTTATTTCGTAACCCGTAGTTTTGGTTTTTTTAATTAGATCGGTTTAGAGTGGCTTTTTTATGTTCGGTTAAATAGCAGACGTTCGTCCGTATGTTCGTTTTAACGAACGGCTTTCGCCCGTTAGTCGCAGACAACGAATGTTCGTTCGTTAGCCTGTTCGTTATTTTTTCTTTTTCTCAGATTTTTCACGATTATTTTCGATCGTGATTTCTGATCCGATTTTCGTTTTAGTTTATCTTTTCGCTCGTTTATCAGAATCAGGCGATTCAAGCGCCAAGATCTTCGTCTCTAAGCCCTCTTTCCGTTTAACCAACTTGAACAAGATTTTGGAACTGTAAAATTTGACTTTAGTCCAGATTAGTAAGCGGATCTTGTTTCTTTCGCAGTTTGTGTTTCGTTGCTCCGTTTGATTCGATTCTTTTTGCAAACCAGAGTTCTTAAGTTGAACTTTCTGGTTGGTTCTTCTTATTCGAGTTTTACCCATGCATCTTTTCTTGGTTGCTTATGTATGCTATTGTTTGTTTGCGATAGAACCTCCAGAGTGCGAAGCGTGCTACTACGAGTCTCTAGGTTTCACGGATCATCAACAAGGCAAGTAACACTTTGATCATACCCTTTGTTACCCAGTTTTTATGCATTAGTTCCAAACCTCAAACACTGCATGATTAGGATGTGATTAACTTGTGGGTTTGGGAAGTAGATGATGAGGTAGAACCTATTACCTATTTTATTATCAGACCCTCGGGAGTGACCTCTACGTTGCTTATATTGCTATGCTATGCTCGTAGACGTGGATTGGGTTTGAGTGTATCCATGATAGATGTGAGATTGTTAATTGATGATTCAACTTAAGGTGGCAACTTTAATACACATCTGGGTGGATTGCATGTTTGGGCACCTAGAGAATCCAATGTTGTCCTAGGATATCCCGGAGTACCCGTGTGATCATCCAACGGTCCGCCACCCAGGCTCAAAGGGATCTTAAGATTATTCATGATAGAAACTTCCGTGTGTAGCCACAAGCCATTATGGGCTCTGGCATAGTATGAGTAAGTTGTGTGCCCTCTTTTAGTGATGGGCTAGCAGATGTAGAGGGAAAGTAGGTGTAACTGTCCACCCAGAGCAAAGAGTAAATGCTTCTGAAAGACTGTGTCTCGGTCATCCGTTTCTCAAACATCATGCAGTCCGAGAAATCCAACGGAGGAGATCGAGTCTTGTGGGGAAAAGTGCGGAAACCTCAGTAGAGTGTACAATCTAATCATGGTTAGCCATGCCCCAGTTATGTACATCTTGAGTATCTAGTACCTGGATTATCCTATGGTATCTCATCACTCTAAATTAGTTTATTGGGTTAATGAACTACTTTAATTGGGATTGAGTTGGAGGAACCTTCTCAATGATGTTTCAACTACCATGATAGTTCAAATAAAACTTATTCCTTTGTTGTAGGGAAAATTGGCTTTTCGCAAAAAACCTTATAACCATACAGCCTCCACCAGCCAAATATGCATATAGTGTTACATTATTTGTGTTCATTGATCTACTGTGTTACATTGCCAGCATATTCCATGTGCTGACCCGTTTCGGGCTGCAACATATCACGTTGTAGACTTTTCAGACAAGGAGTAAGATTTGCTAGGTCATTGCCGTGTAGCTCAGCTATGCCATTAGAGTTGATGGGCTCACTTTATCTTCCCAGCCTTCCGAAGTTATCGTATTAGATGGCCTTAAGCCATATTTATTGTAATAAGTTCTCTTTTGGAGACATTGATGTATTTAGTGTGTGATTGCTACTCTGTTATAAATCCTTTGAGTACTGGGTGTGTTAGTAGTACCGATCCAGGGATGGCACTGAAGCACAGAGACCTGACCGTTTGAGGTCGGGTTGCTACAAAGATGGTATCAGAGCACATGCTGAGTGTAGGACATGACCACTAAGCTAAAGCCCTAGATCACTACTCTCTTCTCATTTCTGACTCCTCTCCATTTTCTACTCTTTAGGATGGCAGATGCAAGGAACAAGTTTGCACAACCGGATGAAGAAGCACCTTTTGGACGACACTTGAAGGAAGTCACTATGTACCTGAACATTGGAATACCAAGCTTCACCGGGACTTACAATGCCACTTTACCAGAAGAGGAGCGATGGATGATTCAAGTTCAAGTTCCAGGAAGGATATTCACGCCAGTCACTAAGCCCATAAAGTTTTCCTTTAATGCACCAACCTGGAGTCTAGGAAAGAGTATGGCAGCCCACATCACCATGGGACGAATTGGATAAGTTTACCATAAGGAGTTTAAGGATACTATCTACCAGATTTGTGGGCGCCGAGATGAGCAATGGGAGATGATCAGTACTAGGAAGGATAGATCCATTGCAGCTTTTATCCAGGAGTTAAACCAGCATATTCGCCGCCAGGAGAATCAGATGTGCGCAGGCATGGTAGATTTGAAGAAGGCAATGACAAGTATTCATGGGAGACCCTGCGCTAGGAGGAGAAGACGACGAACCTAAGGAGATTCATTCAGAAGACTACATCATCATCGACGACACTCACTCGGACCCTGACGATAGCGATGATGACTATGTTGACAAAGCTGGAGCAGACATCATGGAGTCTTCCACTGATCAAAATTTCTAGATGACCACCAAAACAGTAGTAGTAGTCTACCATGTATATAGTATAGTCTGAGCACTTTTCTAACGATAATTAGATCGATTTGTATGCCCTTGCTTGATTGATATGATTGTGTTTGTCTCATGTGCATATGGGTAGTGTTTTCCTCACTAGACCTCATTCTATTCTACTTCTCTTCCCTCTAAACCCTCAGATGCCTCTGAGACGTGACCCCGGATTTAACTTTCAACCGGAGCTCACTCAGTTGATCCAGCAGTAGAATACACTGACGCAGTTGTTAGTTCAGAACCAAGGCAACAACAACAACAACATCCCACCGCCACCGCCACCAATTGACAACTTAGCTCGTTTTCTGAGGTTGCAGTCGTCGGTGTTTTCCAGTAGCACTGAGCCGATAGTGGCAGATGATTGGCTCCGCGGGATTGGAAGGGACTTAACCACTGCAGGATGCACGGATGCTGAGAAGGTGCGATTTGCCGCACATCATTTGGATGGACCAGCAGCCTCATGGTGGGAGAATTACACTGTCACCTATCCTATAGCCACTGTTACATGGGATCAGTTTCAGCAAGCATTCCACACAGCCCATGTCTCAACTGGAGCTATGAGCATGAAGAAGCGTGAGTTTCGCAACTTGCGCCAAGGGAACCGTACTGTGGGGCACTACGTGGATGAATTTAGTAAGCTATCTCGTTATGCCCCTGATGATGTGGCCACCGATGCCGCAAAGCAGGAGAAGTTTATGGAAGGGTTGAATGATGAGATGAGCATGCAGTTGATGGTGGCAACATTTAACAACTACTAGGAGTTGGTAGACAAGGCTCGTATGATTGAAGGGAAGCAGCAGCAAATTCAGAGCCGCAAGAGGAAGTATGGACAAGGAAGGTACAACTCAGGATCTTAGCACAAGCCTCGTTTAACCCCGAACTCGGGAGGACTTGTCCATAACCATGGAGGTCACACTCACCATGGAGGGAGTTCTCACAACCACAGTGGCCCCAAGAATGGAAACGGGAATGGAGCAGGTAGTAACCAGAACCTCTCTATTCCAGCCACACCCGCCAAGAAGGACCTAAGTCACATTACTTGTTTCAAGTGCGGGAAGAGTGGACACTACGCCACTGAGTGCCCTAAAGCGAAGAATGGAAATGGCAATGGAAGCGCTGGGAAGAAGCCCAACCCTTTCAACAGGGGACAAGTGAACCACGTGAACCTGGAGGAGGAGGAGCCTGATACCGTTATTGGTAAGTTTTTGGTTAAGTCGTTTACTGCAAATCGTTCTTTTTGATACTGGTGCATCACATTCATACATATCAAGGGGATTCGTGGATTAGTATAAACTACGCACTAAAGTTCTTAGGACACCACAGGGGAACCCGAAGCTGAGTATATGGCAAGAAGTGGATGTTTTCAGATGCCATTAGCCATTGGAAGCCATGTTTTCCCCTCAGACCTGATAATTTTGGAGTCACAAGGATTGGATGTGATACTGGGAATGGATTGGCTATCGATGTATGGGGGAACCATCGATTGGGCGAGTAAGTCAATTTTGCTCACCACCCCGGAGGGAAAAAGGATCAAGTATGTATCTAGGCATGCGCCTAGGAGGAGCCAAGTAAATACCCTCACGGGAGTTGTTCAGGAAGAAGTGCCTATAGTGAAGGATTACCCAGATGTTTTTCCAGAGGAGTTACCAGGCATGCCACCGGATCAAGACATCGAGTTTTTGATAGAGTTATTGCTAGGTACTGGGCCAATATCAAAGAGACCCTACCGAATTCCCGCAAATGATCTAGAAGAGATCTAGAAGCTGATTAAGGAGTTGTTGGAGAAAGGTTACATCCGACGAAGTTCATCACCATGGGGAGCCCCAGTGCTTTTGGTGGAGAAGAAGGATAAGTCTCTAAGAATGGTTGTTGATTATCGTGCGTTGAATGAAGTGACGATTAAGAACAAGTACCCCCTGTCGATGATCAATGATCTATTTGACCAATTGACAGGAGCTAAAGTGTTTTCGAAGATCGATCTGCGATCAGGATATCACCAGCTGAAGATTCGAGAGAAGGATATACCTAAGACAGCTTTCACCACAAGGTACGGGCTGTATGAGTATACATTCATGTCTTTTTTGGATTGACTAACGCCCCTGCTTATTTCATGAGTATGATGAACAAGGTGTTCATGTTCTTGGATAAGTTTGTTGTGGTGTTCATTGATGATATATTGGTATACTCGAAGATTGAAGAGGAGCACAAGGAATATTTACGTTTAGTTCTCGAGAAGCTCAGGGAACATCAGTTGTATGCCAAGTTCAGCAAATGTGAGTTGTGGTTGAAGGAAGTTCGATTTCTTGGACATGTTATATCAGGAGAGGGTATAGAAGTGGACCCAACCAAGGTTCAGTCAGTCACTGAGTGGTTGGCACCCACCTCAGTTGGAGAGATCCGCAGTTTTCTTGGACTCGCGGGATATTATCGGAGATTTATTGAAAAATTTCTCTAAGATTGCGAAGCCTATGACGACGTTGTTGAGGAAGGATACCAAATTCCTTGGACTGAAGAATGTGAAACAAGTTTCCAGGAGCTGAAGAAACGTTTGACTATAGCCCCAGTGCTGATTCTGCCGGATATACGCAAGGACTTCCAAGTGTATTGTGATGCTTCTCGCTTAGGACTTGGAGGAGTACTGATGCAAGATGGAAGAGTTGTTTCGTATGCCTCACGACAACTGAAACCGCATGAGTTAAATTATGCCACGCATGATTTGGAGTTAGCAGCTGTGGTGCACACGCTCAAGACTTGGAGACACTTTCTCATCGGAAACCGTTGCGATGTATACACGGATCACAAGAGTTTGAAGTACATCTTCACATAGAAGGAGCTTAACCTCAGGCAGAGGAGATGGTTGGAGCTCATAAAGGATTATGATATGAAGCTGCATTATCATCCAGGAAAGGCCAATGTCGTAGCAGATGCTTTGAGCCGTAAGAGTGACGTTAACACCCTCATAAGCGGAGGGATGCCAAAGGAGTGAGCCGAGGATCTGAGGGAACTTTGATTGGAAATAATTCCTCAAGGGTTTTTGGCAACATTGGAGGTTAAAGCAACACTATTGGAAAAGATTCGAGAATCTCAGAAGGATGACAAAGAGATCGCTGAGATAAAGGAGAAAATGGGTGAAGGCAAAGCCAAAGGTTTTCGTGAGGATGAGCACGACACCTTGTGGTTTGAGGACCGTATTTATGTCCCAATAATGCAGAGCTCAGAAAATTGATACTACATGAAGCTCATGACTCGCCATACTCGATACACCCCGGAAACACTAAGATGTCTTTCGATTTGAAGGAGCGTTTCTGGTGGACTGGTATGAAGAAGGATATTGTCGAGTATGTAGCCGTATGTGATGTATGTCAGAGAGTGAAGGCAGAACATCAAAAGCCAGCAGGATTGCTACAGCCTATGCCGATACCCGAATAGAAGTGGGATAAGCTTGGCATGGATTTTATCATCGGATTACCCAGGACCAAATCGGGATATGATTCTATATGGGTAGTAGTTGATCGCTTGACCAAAGTGGCTCACTTTATCCCCGTAAAACCCACGTATACAAGTGCGAAGTTGGCCAAGATATACATGACCAGGATCGTATGTCTGCATGGAGTTCCGAGGACCATCGTATCGGATAGAGGAACATAGTTTACCTCAAAGTTTTGGCATTAGTTCCACCAGACCTTGGGTACAGGACTGGAGTTTAGTACAACTTTTCACCCGCAGACAGATGAACAGACCAAGAGAGTCAATCAGATTCTGGAGGACATGTTGAGATCTTGTGCGCTAGATTATGGATCTAGTTGGGATGACAACCTGCCCTACGCAGAGTTCTCATACAACAACAGTTACCAGGCCAGTTTGAAGATGGCACCGTTCGAAGCATTGTATGGGAGAAGATGCCGAACATCGTTGATGTGGGATGAAGTTGCAGACCGCCAGTTGTTTGGACTAGATTTATTAAGGAATCAGAGGAGAAGGTTAAACTAATTTAAGATAGACTGAAGGTAGCTCAGTCCCGCCAGAAGAGTTATGCAGATTCAAAACGCAAGGAGGTAGTCTATGAAATCGGAGATAGAGGGTATCTTCGAGTGTCACCTCTTCGAGGAGTTAAACGTTTTGGAGTTAAGGGGAAATTAGCCCCGAGATTTGTGGGACCGTACCGTGTTTTGGAACGCATGGGAGAAGTTGCCTACAAGTTGGAGTTACCCGAAGGACTGTCAAGAGTACATGTTGTGTTTCATGTTTCCCAGTTGAAGAAGTGTCATGCAGAGATGGCCGAGATTCCTCTGAGAGATACAGTGCCCCTGGAAGCAATTCAGTTGGACAGTGATTTGACGTATGAGGAGAAGCCTGTCAAGATTTTAGAGTGTGCCAGCTGAGTTACTCGCAGCAAGGTCATCAAATTTTGCAAAGTTCAATGGAGCCACCATACCAAGGATGAAGCCACCTGGGAACGAGAGGATGATCTTCACAAAGACCACCCACACCTATTTTCTAGCCAACCCGAATCTCGAGGGTGAGATTCACCTTAAGGGGGGTAGGTTTGTAACATCCCAAATTTTCAATTTGGAATGTTATACATGGGTCATTCATGCATATCATATTTTATTTGCACGTTGCGCGATCCTCAAAAATTCAAAGCAACTCAAGGACCCTCGGAGAGAGTTGGGGATTTCACGGCTTTCATATTTGAATTTTATCGAATATCGAAACGAGGATCAGTTGTTTTATTATTTTTCTCTCCATATTAAAATATATGAGAGGAGATAATATGACTTCTCCAAAATAAACGAAATATTAGAGGAAAAATATTAAAATCAACTTTTTGTTTTTATTTGGATTTTATTGCTATTTTATTTGCATAGAAAAAATACACGTTTTTCAAAATTGTATATTAGGCCCAAATAAATGTTCACCTTGTCCAACAGATTTTTAGAGGACGGGGAAAATTTATTTCAGGATTTTTGGAGTCCGTTTAGTATTTCTTTTCTTTTTTCCCTACGGTGGAATTATTTAAAAAAAACAGCGCACCGACCTAATCGGGCCGTATCCGGCTAGGACACCGCCCGACTGGCCCCTTTAAGAGGAAAGGCCGAGGCTCGAGCCAGCCCCAGCCCAAGCCGCCACCCCGTCAGCCCTAGCTGTCGCCGCCGCGCCTCGATCCGCGCCGCCGCTCCGCCGCCCCGCGCAGCCGCCCACCCGCCGCCGACTCGTCGCCGGAGTGTGCTGCCCCGCTGACTCGTTCCACGAGGTAGCCGCCGTTTTTTTTAAATCAATTGGTTTGTTTCGTAAACCCTAGTTTTGGTTTTTTTAATTAGATCGGGTTTTTTAGTTCGGGTAAATAGCGGACGTTCGTCCGTAAGTTCGTTTTAACGAACGTTTTTCGCCCGTTAGTCGCAGACAACGAACATTCGTTCGTTAGCCTGTTCGTCAGTTTTTCTTTTTCTCGGATTTTTCATGATTATTTTCGATCGCGATTTCTGATCCGATTTTTGTTTTAGTTTATCTTTTCGCTCGTTTATCGGAATCAGGCGATTCAAGCGCCTAGATCTTCGTCTTGAAGCCCTCTTTCCGTTTAACCAACTTGAACAAGATTCTGGTATAGTAAAATTTGACTTTAGTCCATATTAGTAAGCTGATCTTGTTTCTTTCGCAGTTTGTGTTTCGTTGCTCCGTTTGATTCGATTATTTTTGCAAACCGGAGTTCTGAAGTTGAACTTTCTGGTTAGTTCGTCTTATTCGAGTTTTACCCGTGCATCTTTTCTTGGTTGCTTATGTATGCTATTGTTTGTTTGCGATAGAACATCCGGAGTGCGAAGCGTGCTACTACGAATCTCTATGTTTCACGGATAATCATCAAGGCAAGTAACACTTTGATCATACCCTTTGTTACCTAGTTTTTATGCATTAGTTCCAAACCTCAAACACTGCATGATTAGGATGTGATTAACTTGTGGATTTGGGAAGTAGATGATGAGGTAGAACCTATTACCTTTTTTATTATCAGACCCTCGGGAGTTACCTCTACGTTGCTTATATTGCTATGTTATGCTCGTAGACGTGGATTGGGTTTGAGTGTATCCATGACAGATGTGAGATTTTTAATTGATGGTCCAACTTAAGGTGGCAACTTTAATACACATCTAGGTGGATTGCTTGTTTGGGCACCTAGAGAATCCAGTGTTGTCGTAGGATATCCCGGAATACCCATGTGATCATCCTACGGTCCGCCACCCAGGCTCAATGGGATCTTAATATTATTCATGCTAGAAACTGCCGGGTGCAGCCAAAAGCCATTATGGGCTCTGGCATAGTATGAGTAGGTTGTGTGACCTCTTTTAGTGATGGGCTAGCAGATGTAGAGGGAAAGTATGTGTAACTGTCCACCCAGAGTAAAGAGTAAATGCTTCTGAAAGACTGTGTCTCGGTCATCCGTTTCTCAAACATCGTGCAGCGCGCGAAATGCAATGGAGGAGATAGAGTCTTGTGGGGAAAAGTGCGCAAGCCTCTGCAGAGTGTACAATCTAATCATGGTTAGCCGTGTCCCGGATTATGGATATCTTGAGTATCTAGTACTTGGATTATCCTATGGTATCTCATCACTCTAAATTAATTTGTTGGGTTAATGAACTACTTTAATTGGGATTGAGTTGGAGGAACCTTCTCAATGATGTTTCAACTACCATCATAGTTAAAATAAAACTTATTCCTTTGTTGTAGGGAAAAATTGGCATTTCGCAAAAAAACCTTATAACCATACATCCTCCACTAGCCAAATATGCATATAGAGTTAGCATTATTTCTGTTCATTGCTCTACTGTGTTACATTGCCAGCATATTCCATGCGCTAACCCGTTTCGGGCTGCAACATATCACGTTGCAGACTTTTCAGACGAGGTGTAAGATTCGCCAGGTCATTGTCGTGCAGCTCAGCTATGCCGTTGGAGTTGATGGACTCACTTTATCTTCCAAGCCTTCCGCTGTTATCGTATTAGATGTCCTTAAGCCATTTTTATTGTAATAAGTTATCTTTTGGATACATCAATGTATTAAGTGTGTGATTGCTACTCTGTTATAAATCCCTCGAGTACTGTGTGTGTCAGTATTATCGATCTAGGGATGGCACCGAAGCATAGAGACTTGACCGTTTGAGGTCGGGTCGCTTCAGAAATACCATCCTTGCCCCTCGATGATTAGTGTTATCCTCGACCACATCCTTGTCTTCCCTCAACACAAATGGGTTCATGTTTTGGATTGAATCTTGAGTTCCTTGCTATCCAACATCTGTTCTTCTTCACCTTGGAGTATTACCATCTTTTATATCAAGAATGTCATGAGAATTGCTCCGCCTATTAAAATTTCTTAGTATAGTGATACTTCTCACCATCACCATTCTTTCTTGGTCACAATGTTGATTCTAACTGGAATACCAACAAGTGAATGGTGTTGCTTGGATTCCGTACTCCTAGCAACCCTATTGCTTTGGAGTTAATGGTCGACAGTTCATTCTTATACTTATTGGATCACGAATCACCTTTCTAACATTGATTGTGCTACCTAAGCCCACATTTCGGGTGCACCTTTCAACCAATGTTTAAATTGTGTATGTTTTTCTCGAGCATACCTCATTATATCAGTTGATCTGACAAATGTTATCTCCTTGTTCACATAATTGTGGAAATCCATCTTTTTGGAAACCTCGATGAATTGCCGCTGAGTCCATCAGCCACCTCCTCATCCTCTCCTTGGCTTAATGATGAACTCTTGATTCTGGACTCGCTTCCATAGTTCATTTCCCGAGAATCTTACAGTGTAATCTCGTCAATTTGTGTTACACCTTTTTCTTCTGGGGCATCCTGAGTCTGACATATCCTGACACCAATCAGATCTGAATCTCGAGCAGATATGATGGTTGGAACTCTGTCCAAGAGTCATAACATTGGTCTTTATATGACCCGGTAAGGTGATGTCATGCCTAGCAAAACTGGCCGGAGGACCTATTGATTTATTTTCCCTTTTAGCGAGGTGTTAGCCATTCTTCCATGAGGAAATTGTAAGACTTCTTCTATAAGTCATTCCTGATGGATCCTTTGTGTATCCAAAGAATAATCTTTACCTAATGACCATGTCAGTACTATCTTGAAGCATGTCTGTGGTACTCCGATCTTCAATAAGAATATATGAAGCATAATGCTAAATTTTCCTTATCAATTATCCAAACACCATTGTATGGGTGATGTCATGAAATTCCTCTTCCCTTACCTAAAGGGGTTATCTAATTTATATCCTATCAGAGATGTCATGCTTTGCTGGTCCTTGGGATGGATATACCCCTGAAATATGTGTTTAAACACATTTTCCTTTTCATTGTTCTGTTTAACCTGATGATCACATTTTCCTTTCGATTGGTTTCTTTGACCTTTCTAGTGATCTATATAATCTAACCAGTAATAATTCACATCTTATGTAAACACCTTGGTATACAACCGTGTCAGTGAGACCCTGTTTCTACTGTTGAAGACATTCCGGTAACCACCGATGGACGAGAAGTTTGCCTATTGGTCCACCTCGTTCAACGAGAAGGAAAATGGTTCTCTTCGTCCCTCGCCCTTGGTACCGATGTTGTTGCCGACATAACCGACAGACTATCCTCTAACATGCCTTGCTTACATGATCGTGCAAGACGTCACCGTCCTTCCTACTTTTAACCCACATGGTGGGCCCATAACCCACAGTTCCACACGATCGAAACCTAACTCTCCTGTACGCCCCTTGTTCCCAAAGTTATTCCTCGTGTGTGGCCTCATAGGTAATTCATGAGCCACCTTCCGACGGATCGTCAATTCTGGTATCAGACACAATACTAATTCTTGTTGCTCTGAACCCCTTTCGTGTGTTGTTTCAAGCAATGACGGTTGTCTATCTGCTTGAAACTTCTTATGGTGCCTTCTTATTTTGCTCTCGATGTTTTTCTTAAGTTCAATTCGAGAGTTACCTTCTGCCACCTCCCCTGAGTTATCTCCTAGATAAGCACCCTTGTAGAGGCCTGTTCTCTCGAAGTTATCCCCTTATCCTTTACGTAAGTACAATGGAGATCCTGAAGAAAGGATGGCGATTTCAGCATGATTACCTGAAGCAGAGAAATGAAGACATCAACATAGTGGATCGACCTCTTCGAGAAGAGCAACCAAGACCAAGAAGAATCGTTAGAATTTCGTAACCAATTCTTTCCCCTTACTCTACCTCTTAAATCTCGGGACGAGATTTCTTGTAGTGGAGTATAATTGTAACGCCCGGATAATTAAGCTATAGTAACCCTCTACTAATGATGCCACGTCACCACGATTGCTATTGTTAAACTCGCGTTGATTCAAACCGCGTGCAAATTCAAATTCAAAATCGAGTCAAACAACAAAGGTTTTCAAATATTAGAACTAAAATGTTTGGGTCATGCCAAATAATGAATAGGTAATTATGGTGGAGAAACCACACTTTTATAAAATGTTTAAATACTCTAAAATGAATAAAGCAGTAGTAAAAACAATTATTTAAATGATTTTAAAGTAATAAACAATTACAAACTAATTTATTTTTGGTGCCAAGTAAATTGTGCTTGTGGCGTAATTATTAATACTATTTTAGGTACAACTTTTGTATTGATTTAAAAACTAAAAATTAATAAATCAGAAAAAAGAAAGAAAAGAAAAAAAACAGAATGGAATTGTGCACTTGGCCCATTGCTACAGTAGGAGCCCAACCCACCTAGGGCCTTTTCTTCAATCTTCTGTTCACAAGGAGACAGAGTGCATGCGTGCCCTGCATCCATGGCATCCTGGCCATGGATGGCCTCCACGTCGCCCCCATGCGACCTATATCTACGGTCCCCAGAAACCCTAGTCGTCTATCGATTGTTTCCCCCTCTTTCCCCATCGAGCCTCCTCCTCCTCTACTCGGAATTGAGATAGGAACCGAGTGCGGCGACCACGCTGTTCGCCGTCATTGTCGTGGCCACCATCATCGTCCTCACTTGGGAGCATATCTGGGGGATGCGCCTTCATCGACTATGTTGCCTTCGCCCTTTGGATCGAGCAGCACCGCAGCAACGCCACTGGATCAACGCATCTTCCTCTCCTATGGCCGCCGCTGCCCCACGCTTGATCTACCTCACCGGAACTCCTCTGCCACGCCGACTACGTCCTTCGCCTCCCCCCCGTGAGCGCCACTCCCATTCCCCTCGACCCCACTTTGTTCCATCACCGTTTCGCCGTGGCTGCGCGCTCGTTGTGTCCGAGCATGCCCCTGCTATCCGGCGCCTGCCTGTACCCATCCTCGCGTTCGGCCTCGCCCCCGTGTGTCCCCGCGTGCGTCGCCCGCGCCCGTCCGTGCCTCCGCGCTAGCTCACGTTGCCTCGGGTCACTGCTACCGCTGCTATGCTGCTCCGTCGCTGCTGCGCTCGGCTGCTTCGGCGCTCATCACCGCGCCACGCTTGCCCGTTCCTCGCCGGCCGCGCCACACCCAGCGCCCTGCCCGCGCGTGTGTGCGCGCCCGTGTCTGTGTTGCTAGCTTCCGCCGTCGGCGCCCTTGTGTGCGTGTGCGTGCTGCTACTGTCTACCTTCTGTTGTCGCTCCTACTAACTACTAGCTAGAGTAACATTCAGTTACTATAGCTGCAGCTAGCTTCAGCAAATTCACATTGAGTAGCCCCTTTAACAGCCAATAAACATCCACAAAACAAGTTCTTATGTGGATACAAATAATTTTGGCAGCGAGTACATTTGAAAATTTTCATTTTACCCCGCTGGACCAAATCCATTTGATGCGCGGATTAAATCCTACGAAAATCACAAAGTTCTATGTTCCGTTAATAGAAAAACCGAAAAATAGCTTTATTTTCATAGCTAATTTAGAGCTGTTTATGATCAAGCAAATGAACTCTAATATGCATGCAAATGCTACTATCATGTAGATCGCAGAAAAATGCTCAAAATTGATATAAGGCACTAACCCATACAATGTACAGAACAATAGATATAGCCTCCGGAAAACCGTTAAGTGATGTTTAAAAACTGACGAATTCTCAGACTTAGCAAAATTTCAGGGATTTTTCTGGGTATTGTTAAATCTTTGAGAAGTCTTAGAAATTACACCGTATGTTGGATGAAAAAGTTTTATACATGAAAGTTGCTCAGAACGACGAGACAAATACGAATACACGTTCCGTTCGTATTCCACATGTCCCTAGCTTAGCAAACATCGAACCTTCCCCCTCCGGTTCATCTGTCTGACAGACGTCCAGAACTGGGAAAACTTTCCCGGATGTTATTCACCTTCACCGGTATCATGTAGCACTGTGTTAGAACACCTCTAGCACCCCTTATTGTCTTGTTATACATATGTTTGCATTTATTTATTGTTTCTTCCCCCTCTTCTCTCTGGTAGACCCCGAGACCGCTGCTGATGCCACTATGATCGACTACGTCGACGACGACCCTTCTTCCCATCCAGCGGAGCTTCCAGGCAAGGCCCCCTTGATCCCCAGATATCGCCTATTCTTCTCTCTTCTGCTTGCATTACAGTAGTGTAGCACGTTACTTCTTTCTGTTTATCCTACCCTGATGCATAGCCCGTCTTTGCTACTACTGTTGTTCCCTTTACCTGCAATCCTAAATGCTTAGTATATGATGCTAGTATTCCATCAGTGGCCCTACATTCTTGTCCGTCTGCCTTGCTATACTATCGGGCCAGGATCACTCGGAAGGTGATCACGGGTATATACTATATACATAATATATGATACCTATGGTGACTAAAGTCGGGTCGGCTTGTAGAGTACACACGAGTGATTCACGGATTGGGACCGAAAGGACGTTAGTCCCGACGGTCCTCTGAGTGGATCTTTGTGGCAGAGCGACAGGGCAGGTTGAGACCACCTAGGAGAGAGGTGGACCTAGCCCTAGTCGGCGTCCGCGATTACGTCAAACTAACACACTTAATGAGATATTGTTATTTGATCTGAGTCTGGCCACTGGCCTATACGCACTAACCAACTATGCGGGAATAGTTATGGGCACTCGACATCGTGGTATCAGCCTAAGCCTTCTTGACGTAAGCGACTGAGTGTCGCGCACGGGATTGGACTGGAACACCTGCTCTTGTATTAGGGAGGCTAGGTCAGCTTCTGGCCGTGTTCGCAACATGCAGGTGAGCAATAGGCGATGGGCCCAGACCCCTGCGCGCATAGGATTTAGACCAGCGTGCTGACCTCTCTGTTGTGCCTAGGTAGGGCTGCGACGTGTTGATCTTCCGAGGCCAAGCATGACACAGGAAAGTGTGTCCGGCCAGAGGGATTGAGCGTGTTGGGAAATGTGGTGCACCCCTGCAGGGAAGTTTATCTATTCGAATACCCGTGTCCCTCGGTAAAAGGACGACCTGGAGTTGTACCTTGACCTTATGACAACTTGAACCGGATACTTAATAAAACACACCCTTTCAAGTGCCAGATACATCCCGGTGATCGCTCTCTCACAGGGCGACGAGGGGAGGATCGCCGGGTAGGATTATGCTATGCTATGATACTTGGTTAACTTACCATCTACTCTCTTCTACTGCTTCAAGATGGAGGCTGCTAGAAGCGTAGTCTTTGATAGAACTAGCTATCCCCCTCTAATTCTGGCATTCTACAGTTCAGTCCACATATACTACCCCTTTCATTGATACCAATGCATATGTATTGTAGTTCCTTGCTTGCGAGTACTTTGGATGAGTACTCACGGTTGCTTTGCTCCCCCTTTCCCCCCTTTCTATACTTGGTTGTTGCGAAGAGATGTTGGAGCCCAGGAGCTAGACGCCACCGTCGACGACGACTCCTACTACACTGGAGGTGTCTACTACTACGTGCAAGCTGCTGACGATGACCAGGAGTAGTTTCGTAGGATCCCAAGCAGGAGGCTTGCGCCTCTTTCGATATGTATCCCAGTTTGTGCTAGCCATCTTATGGCAACTTGTTTAACTTATGTCTGTACTCAGATATTGTTGCTTCCACTGACTTGTCTATGATCGAGCTTTTGTATTCGAGCTCCCAAGGCCCCTGGCTTGTAATATGATGCTTGTATGACTTATTTTGTTTTTAGAGTTGTGTTGTGATATCTTCCCGTGAGTCCCTGGTCTTGATCGTACACGTTTGCGTGTATGATTAGTGTACGATTGAATCGGGGGCGTCACATCACTATCCTTTTCATGGCCTTATGATGACATTCTTTCGGAGTAGCTTGGTACCGTGCACACATGCACACACTAAGCATAATATAGGAACGGGAGGCAGAAAGATATAATAGAGAACCAGTCATAGATCGATAAACCTTTTGATCAATAGGAATGTCGTCCTTAGTGAAGTCAAGATGTCCACTAGTAGGCATGAGTGTTTTCATACCTTTGTTTTCTTGGATGTTGAACTTCTTGAATGGATCTTTGGTATACTTTGTTTGTGAAACAAGGTACCTCCCCTAGTTTGCTTGATTTGCAAGCCGAGGAAAAATTTGAGTTCACTCATCATAGACATCTTAAACTTCTCTACATCAACCATCCAAATTTCTCACTGAAATGGGGGTTAGTATAACCAAATATGATATCATCAACATAGATTTGGCATACAAATAATTCTCCATTAACCCTTTTAGTGAAAAGAGTTGAATCAATCTTGCCAATTTCAAAGCTTTTCTCAATAAGAAACTTAGTCAAGCATTTATACCAAGATCTAGGGGCTTGTTTGAGACCATAAAGAGCTTTGTGAAGCTTGTCAACCTGATCAGGTTTCTTGGGGTTAACAAAGCTGGGAGGTTGTTTAACAGAGACTTCCTCCTCAATTTCACCATTTAAAAAGGCACTTTCAATATCCATTTGGTATAAAGGGATATTATGGTGATTGGCATAAGCAAGTAAAATGTGAATGGACTCAAGTCTAGCAACGGGAGCATATGTCTCACCATAGTCCATACCTTCGACTTGTGTGTAGCCTTGAGCAACAAGACGAGCCATGTTGCGCACCACTTGTCCATCCTCATCTTTCTTATTCTGAAACACCCACTTTGTTCCAATGATATTTTGATCATCCTTGGGATTTTATACTAATGAAAGGATAGAGATGGACCTAGAGGGGGGCGAATAGGTACATGCAATTTTAATTCTTACTTAGCAATTATAGGCTATAATGAAAATGAGCCTAACAATTGCAAAGGTGATACAAGAGCTAAGCAAGGTGAACAAGTATATGAATAAGCAAGGGCAATATAATTCAAGTAAAGACTAAGAGACAAGTAACCACAAGTAGGGAGTTAGGGTTAGGAATAACTGCAACTCCGAGAGACAAGGATGTATGCCGATGTTCACTTCCTTGGAAGGAAGCTACATCACCGTTTAGAGAGGTGGATGTTAACACCAATGCCACGAAGGCTCACCCTATTCTCTCTTTTAGATATCACCATGAAGGTGATTCTCAACCATTAGTAGTAGACTTGGGGTGGTCTCCAAACCCTCACAAACTGATGTGACGGTGGCCCAATCTTTCGATAAGAGTGGGGATAACTATCGATTTGGTGGATTTTGACCTTGACGATGTGGCTATACCGTACTCGACGATATGCCTCGACAATCACTAAACCAATCTCCAATGGTTATTGACCTTGCCATAGGCACGACCAATCTAAACAACGAGGTTCGAGTTCCTACAAGCAACCAAAGAACCAACAAGAACAAAGGTGAATTGCAGTCGGAAATTGCGGATGAAAAATTGAACACACGAAATAGATGGACAAGTTGGGTTTCCACTATGGATATGACAATTCAGTAGTCCTACACATCTCGTAGATGCAAAATTGTAGCGATGACTAGACAATACAATAAAAACCGAGTCTAAACCCCAACTTGAAATAGCTATTTATTAAAGCAGATGCCGCATGGGGCTGATCCACGAGACACTGGTCCTTACAATGACCGAGTGCTACATGTAGGAAGTAGTCAAAACATGTTGGCCCAACATGTCCCAAAAGGGTCTTGGACCCAACATGGTGTCTCTTGGTCCATGCAACAAAAATTAATTGGTTCGGGTCTTGTGGCGTCTGCTTCCTGTACCATGGCATGCATGATGGGTGGTATGGATGGTTCAGTGTGTGCATGCATGCAAGGACGGTTGAGGGCATGATGCAAAGAGTGTTGCTCCATTTGGTTTAAAGGCTCCCATTCAATTGATTGATTGATCCCTTGAGTACAATTTAATCAGAACATGAGTGTAACATCATATTCTCGTTAGTTAAATCATATGTATAAAGGAGTGATAGTACCTGGCCATTTATTTGTTTCGCGCGCGCTCTAGTTATAGGTCCGGACGAAATAACTGATGTAGGAGTGGCGACAGGTGTAACTGTGGCAGAGATGTCCTCATCATCCCCCCTTCTTGAATCTAAGTTGTCCTCGACGGTATTTATTTGTCCTCAACCAAATAAGGCTTTAAATCTGCAACATTAAATGTGGCACTAACCTGAAATTCTATAGGCAGATCAAGCTTATATGCATTCTCATTAATTTTTTCTATCACCTTAAAAGGTCCATCTGCATGAGGCATTAATTTTGACATTCGTAAATCAAGGAAGCAGTCTTTTTGCAAATGTAACCATACTAAATCACCTGGTTCAAACACAATACTTTTACTACCCTGACTACCAGCAAGTTTATATTGGCATTAATGCGTTCAATATTTTTCTTAGTCATCTCATGCATTTTCAATACTAGCTCATCATGTTCTTTAGCATCAAGGTTACCTTCTCCGAAGATGGAATGGGTAATAAATCAACAGGCGCACGAGGTATAAATCCATAAATGTAACATCCCAAAATTTCCCAAATTTTGGAATGTTAACAAGATATTATTGAGTGAATTGCTATGATTTTTCATGGGAAATTAAAACCTTTTGATTCTTGTTTCAAATATTTCAATCCAATTGCTTTTCTTTTAGACACCTATGAAATATTTTGAAACCACACATAAAAATGGAGTGAGAATAAAATGACTTTCTCAAAATGTGGTGGAAGAATATTTTATGTGAAGTTCTTTGAATATTTGGAGTTCCATTTGATTTGGATCATATTTGGAGTTTCAATGTCATTTAAATATTTCCAAATTATGAAAGTAAAATATGAGAGGAGATAATATGACTTGTTCGAAAGTATTATTGGAAATATTTAATATTTCTTGGTCATTTTGGGTATTCATAAAATCCCAAATTTGTGCACAAAAATAATTTTATCACGTTCTGAAAGTATTGTTCCTAGATTCTAAGTCTTAACTTTGTAAATGTGAACATTTTAATTCCTATTGTAAATAAACTTTTTAAATAGCAAAAAGGGGCTAATTAGTTAATTATGTCCTAGACCAAATTGGGCTAGGCCCGTGTAACTCCAACAGGCCAACATCTCCACACGTACAGGAGGGCTTCTTCCTCCTCGCGTTCAACCTAGGAGCCCGCCATGGCTTACAGTGGCTGCACCCCAACGGTTCCCTCCCTTCCCCGCGAGAGCGCCTCCTTTCGCCTTTAGCGCCTGTTACCCAAGCCAGTGCCCGTTGAGTCGCTTGCATGGGCCTGGCCCAGCAACGCTCGCTGGCTGCTACCGTCGCTCGATCATGGGCTCCTGCCGTTCGCACGCTAGCTGCATCGCTTGCTCGAAAAAAAGTTGCCTGCTCGATCACTTTTTTGTTCGCTCAAAAAATGCTACAGTACTTACTGGTTTTCTTGAAAAATGAACTGGCTTGCTACAGTACGTACTCTGGTCCTTTGAAAAAAGTTCATCGAATTCTAAAAAAGTACACCGAATTCAAAAAAAAGTTCAACGAGTTCGAAAAAAGTTCATCGAATTCGGAAAAAGTTCACCGAATTCAGAAAAAAGTTCACCAAATTCAA
Source organism: Triticum urartu (assembly GCF_056163025.1). Taxonomy (NCBI): domain Eukaryota; kingdom Viridiplantae; phylum Streptophyta; class Magnoliopsida; order Poales; family Poaceae; genus Triticum; species Triticum urartu. Next base: position 348,601,159 of record NC_141875.1, read on the forward strand.
AAAAAGTTCACCGAATTCAGAAAAAAGTTCACTGAATTCGGAAAAAGTTTACCAAATTCAGAAAAAAGTTCATCAAATATGAAAAAAGTTCGTCGGATTTAAAAAAACGTTCATCAAATTTTTGGAAAAATCACCAAAATTCAAGAAAAAGTTCATCGATTTGCAGAAATATTCATGAAGGGAAAAGGTTTTGCGAATTTAAAAAAAGAAAGAAAATGGAAAGAAAAAAGGAAAAGAAAAAGAAGTAAAAGAATGGAAAACAAGTAAATAGTCACATGAAGGGATGTAGTGGGTTGGTCGTGGCGTCTTACTCTAAACCAACTGGTCGCGGTTCGAGACCGAGCTCTGGCGCATCTTTTTGCGCAGTTTTAGAAAACAGAAAAAAAAGTTAGAACTAGGCCAGCCCAGCGTGGTGAGGGGGGTATGCACCCGTTAGTGGAAAGACCTATAGCGGGCGCTAAATGCGCCGAATAGGATTTAGCCTTCCCCGCACCCACTAACCTCCAGAACCGGTTCCCATCGCCTCCCACGACCCCTCCCTTTCAGTAGTGCGCCTTAAGGCACCCCCTGATGGCCATTAGAGCTCAAGGAAACTGCTGCTTTTACTGCAGCCATTAACACCCACGACACAGCTCGGTCTGACTGTCCCCTGACCCTCTATAAAAGCCTAGGACGCCGCCCATAATCTTCTCGTTCGAAGTCCTCTCCTTCGGGAGTATATCCCCCTTCTCATCTCTGTAAATTCCTCGCTGGAGTTCCGTGCTGCTACAGCCGTATGCGCACAACCACGACGAGCACAAGGTGACCCGGACCCTCTCCTTCTCTAGTCCCTCTCTAGTTGCTGTAGGCATCGTTTTGGTTAGCGGAAGCACGCGCTCCAAGGCATACGCGACCGACCGCGGATCCTCACGACTCCAGTGGCTTCCCCGCCACGCCCGAGGAAGAGGACGAGCCAGCCGCGTTGTTCCCCGGGTCCGCCCCGACCTCCTCTCCACTGTCCTCCACTCACTGGTCTCCGGAGCCTGCCCGTCACCGGAACCCCGCGACGCCCTCACCACCACAGCCACCCGCCGCCTCGCCGGACTTCTTTTCCCGGTGAGTCTCTCCTTCCTGTTCTAGTTAGTTCAATCGCTGAACTTAATCACTTGGACCCTAACATGTGAAGAGGTATTGGCCTATAGGATCGCGACACGTGGCAGCCCAATCATTATCTCGTATTGATTTCTTGAAAAATACCCAAACCTCGGAAGATCATATCTCCTGGACTGCATGTCCGAATTCAACAAATTTTATATCCCCGGATTCGTTGGAACATCTAGTTTATTATAGAATTAAAATATTTCAACTTTGTTAATTTAAAATTAGATTCAAATTTAGAAAGTGTATTTGAGTAATTTTGCTATATCTTTTATTTTGTAAATCATATAAAAATGTTTTATATAAGAAAGTTGGACCTTAGGACCTAGCCTTTCTGGTGAAGCTGATGCATTAATTTTTCCAACATATTTTAGACGTTGTTTTATCATAAACACCTTAATTTTACCTTCTTTGATGATCGTTTAATAACTTTGTTCAAATAGAATTTAATCCAAGAATAAATCTCTTAGATGGTTGCCTAGAAACCCTCTCTGGTCATTTAAAATCACCACAAAAATTTGGAGTTACAAGATTAAGAATTTAATTATTTCATCTTGAAACTCATGCCATACCCACTTCCATTTAACAAAGTCAAATATTCTGAACAAACCTTTTATGAAATTGTCGTAGAAGCTTGCCTCACAACCCTCCTTCTATCAAACCATGATTTTCACTTAGTATCACTTGAATCCAACCGTAGTATATGACTATGTCATCTCTCGTTTAAGAACAAATTTGATTCTATCTCAAACCATAGCCACATCATGATAATTATCCTACGAATGTATTTATTGTTAATTTCAATCTTTCATTTGGATCTTCATTTGGATTGTGTGTGTTGAAGTATTTTGTTTTATTGATAGATATATCGTAAATTGAAGGAGTGACGAGAACGAATAGAGAATCAACTTCAGGAATTAGGTAAGTTGCAATTTGATCATGCTCTGACCTATTTCTTTTTATATTATGCATATCTCTTTAAATTTAATACTATGCATGTTTTACAGAAGTTTTGCACAGTATTATTACTAGCTAGAGCCTTAGGAACAAGACTTACTACCATGCTTGGCCGCGCTTGCACAAATGGGCGGGTTGAAAATCAAACAAGTTTTCAACAAATAAACTTGCCCTCTTTTGGAGCAACATTTTTGTGAAAACTTTTGAAAAACAAATAAAATTTATATACTATTTTTACTTCTACTCCCTGGGCGGAATGGTATTGACGGGAGCGTCTGGTGGCCGCCAACCAGGGGGCTGAGATCTTCCAAGTACAGTTTGATGTAGCTTCCAGTACAGCCACATACTACTGTGGGCTCTGGCTTAGCTTAGTACTAACGGGAAACACTACCCCAGGACAGCCATCGGAGAGAGGCCTTCATGCTGAAGTCGTGGGCGGCTTGGTTGTAGAGGGGGCTGTTACGGAAAGGCATCGTCACAATCTCCTCCTAGTCATGCACCCAAGTGTGTAATGATAAACGGGGTTGGTTGTGTCATGTGGGGAACATGTACGACCTCTGCAGAGGGTTTAACCTAATTGATTAGCCATGCCCCCAGTTACGGGCAATTTTGAGCAACTAAAGACTTTTAAACTAAGGGAATGTGTTTCACTTCAATCTTATGTATGATTTAAACTAATGTTGGGAATGAGCACTGGTGCGTATATCCAAGTGTCTCACTCCTACCTTTTATAATAAAAACTATTTTTATTTCAAAAGAAGTTTACAAAAATTTAGTATAGGAGAAAATTGGCTTTATGCAATGGAAAGCTCCTGCAATACTTACCCTGCATATATAATCTATTATACTTTCATTTGCAACTTGCGAGTACATTCCACGTACTCATCTGCACCTGTCATGTGCAGATCTCGAAAGATTAAGAGAGGATAGGGTTATGGTCTACACTCAACGAGCCTAGTGGCGTTCATGGAGCCCTAACTTAGAGACTACATATAATTCCGATGTATTATGTGCCAGCTCGAGCTCTGCCTAAGGTATGATTTATATATATTTGGATCTACCGTTGTAGTAGAATGATGTATGTCTTACTAAAATTCATTTTTGTTACTGTGTGTGCTAGCTATGATCCAGGAATAGCACAGTAAGCAAAGAGACTTGGATTCTGCCAAATCCGGGTCGTGACAATAAACAATCTCAAAAGGCATAACTTTGTGGTACAATGAACTGAACGATTATAAGCAAACTCTACATGAGGTAAACATTCTTCCCACATTTTTAAGTTCTTTTGCAAACAGCCCTAAGCTTAGTAGACAATGTTCGAGCAACCACTGCAGTTTGACCATCTGTTTGAGGATGACATGTAGTGCTAATTAAATGCTTAGTCCCCAATTTTGTCCACAACACCCTCCAAAAGTGGCTAATTAATTTTTTGTCATGATCAGAAACAATTGTATTTGGTACCGCATGCAAATGAACTACTTTGTGAAAGAACAAATCAGCAATGTGAGTAGCATCGTCACTTTTATGACAAGGTATAAAATGTGCCATCTTAGGGAATCTATTGACAATAAAAAAATATACTCTACCTTCCCCACGTGTTCTAGGCAGTCCTAATACAAAGTCCATAGATATATCTTCCCAAGGAGTGCTAGGAATAGGAAGAGGCATATATAAACCGTGTGGGTTCAATCGTGACTTAGCTTTTTGGCTTGTCGTGCAGTGTGCAACATATCTCTCCACATCCCTTCTCATTTTTGGCCAGAAGAAATGACTAGCAAGGATGTCTTCTGTCTTCTTGACGCTGAAATGTCCCATAAGTCCTTCGCCATGTGCCTCCTATAACAACAAAAGAAGAACATATCTATTTGGGATGCATAGCTTATTAGCATGAAAAACAATTCCGTCATTAACAATGAACTTGTTCCAAGTTCTACCCTCTCTACGATTGACTAATATATCTTTAGCGCATTGCTCTTTTATAGTTTCAAGTCCAAATTTTTTGAAGTCAAGTTCTGATAACATGGTATATAGTGTCTAGACAATGCATCAGCAATAACATTCTCCTTCCCTTTCTTGTGCTTAATAACGTAAGGAAAAGATTCAATAAATTCAACCTATTTTGCATGTCTACGGTTCAGTTTACTTTCACTTCTAATATGCTTGAGTGATTCATGATCAGAATGTAAGACAAACTCCTTAGGCCATAAATAATATTGCCATGTCTCCAAAGTCTGAACTAGTGCATAAAGTTCTTTATCATATGTTGAATAATTCAGACCAAGCCCATTGAGTTTTTCACTAAAGTATGCTACTAGTGTTGCCTTCTTGCAGTAAAACACCGCCTAAACCAATGCCGCTAGCATCACATTCTAATTCAAACATCTTATTGAAATCAGGTAATTGCAACAAAGGGGTGTGTGTAATCTTATCTTTGAGAATAGTGAAGGCTTCCTCTTGTGGCGTTGCTCCAAGCAAATGGCACATATTTCTTTGTGTGCTCATTGAGCGGCGTGCTGTGATGTTACTAAAATCCTTCACGAATCAATGGTAGAACCCAACTAGTCCAAGAAAACTTCATACCCGTGTGACCGAGTTAGGGGTCGGCCAACTCTAGATCGCTTCAACGTTGGCTTTATCAACTTCAATTCCATGCGATGTCACAACATAGCCAAGAAAAGTGACTCGATCCATGCAAAAAGTGCACTTCTTAATATTACCAAATAAGTGTGCATCACGTAGAGGAGAAAAAATAGACGCAGATGGTCTAAGTGTTCCTCGAGTGACTTACTATAAATCAGAATATGATCGAAGTATACTACCACAATCATCCAATGAAAGCTCGCAAAACCTCATTCATTGGTCTCATGAAAGTACTAGGTGCATTAGTCAATCCAAAAGGCATAAATAACCACTCATATAAACCAATTTTAGTTTTGAAAGCAGTTTTACATTGATCACCTAGTTTCATACGAATTTGATGGTAGCCACTACCCAAGTCCACTTTAGAAAACACAAATGTGCCACCGAGTTCATCAAGCATGTCATCTAAACTAGGAATAGGATGACGATATCAAATTGTAATATTATTGACGGCTCTACAATCAACACACATACGCGAAGTGCCGTCTCTTTTAGGAACAAGTAAAATTGGTACAACACATGGACTAAGGAATTCACGAATGTAATATTTTTTGAGTAGTTCTTGAAATTGTCGCTGAATTTCCTTGGTATCCTTTGGATTAGTCCGGTATGGTGCATGGTTGGGTAGTGAGGCACCAGGTGTCAAGTAAATTTGGTGTTCAATTCCTCTCATAGGTGGCAGTCCCGGTGGTACTTCGTTTGGGAAAACATCATGATACTCTTGCAAAAGGTTAGCGGCAATAGGAGGCAAAGAAGGAGGCATATCCTCAAATGAAAACAAAAACTTCTTTACAAATAAGAGCATAGCATTCATCGGTTTGAGCATCTACCTCAAAACTTTCAACATGAGTAGCTAAGAAAGAAGCACTGTTCAATTTAATTTCTTTAGATGTGCTAGGATCCGATTTGTGCATCTTATTAAATTGTTCTAACTCATCAACAACTTTCTGATTTTTAGATTTAGTACACTCAGTATTTGTGTTTCTACTATCCCTAGCAAGATCATCTTTTAAAATGTGCTCAGGAGACATAGAGTGTAGAATGATTTTCTTTCATTTATGTGTGAGAGTGTACTGATTAGTTCTACCATTATGTAAATATTTTTTATCATACTGCCATGGCCTTCCTAGTAACATAGAACAAGCTTGCATATGCACAATATCACAGTCAATAGTATCATGGTATGAACCTAAACAAAAAGGAACTCTCACCATGTGTGTTACCTTTACTTTTCCACCATCGTTAAACCAATGAATGTAGTAAGGATGTGGAAGTTGTCAGGAAGGTAGAGAGAGCATCTCCACCATGTCAATGCTTGCTAAATTCTTATAACTCCCTCCATCAATGATCATGCGAACGAAACACTCCTTGACATTTGCTTTGATGTGGAAGAGATTGTGACGTTGATCCTTCGTTGCTTTGACAATCTGTAACACCCCCAGTGTCATGCTACAGTAACCCTCTGTGATTAAGCTAATCATTTTTCCAAACAATGCTTAATCACCTTTGGTTCAAATCTCATTTGAAGTTTCACTTTGGAATCAAATTCAATTTGCATGTGAAGTTTGAAGTTGCTCGAAAAATGTTCATCATTTGTCAAAAATTCCATAACAATTATCTGTTAAGGAACACAACATCACTTTTGTGCAAAGATGAGCATTAGCAATTATAACAGCACCAATTCAACATTTTTAAATGCTATCCTATTTATGGAAAATACCAAATGAATTCCTCTGGTCTCCAAAATATTTTTGGCTCTATCTATAATCACCAGGGATTTAATGGGACACCTCCCAAATTTTTCCTAAGTGAAATAGTTGGCCAAATAATTCCCTTTTTCTCTCTATTAATAAATAAAAGCTAAAACAGAAAAGAAGAAATAGTAAAGGCCTAAACGCTACTGTGGGGCTGGGCCTCTAGTTCTACAGTGCCACGGCCTAGCCCATCTGGGGTTTTCCCCTACCTCTGTTCATAAAAGCACGGTGGATGCCCGTGCGACGTCCACGGCTCAGATCGGCCACGGGGCAGCCATCGGCCACTCTCCGATGCCTACTTGACCCTCCCGCTAATCCTAGCCAGCCCCAGTATCCACCTCGCTCTCTCCCTCGCCCGCTTTCTTCCTCCCCCACGAGCACCCATCGTCGCCGCCGCCATGGCCGTGTCGTAGCACGACCACCGACCCCTGAGTGCCTCTCTGACGAGCCCGATCGTTCCAACTGCTTCCTCTACTTCCTCTCCGCCCTCTGGATCGAGCCCGGCGCCACCACAGCCTCGGGATCGAGCTCCTCCCCGACCCCGGCCGTCGCTGCTCGTAGCCGTCGTCCACTCTGGCAAGTCCTCCCCGGGCCTTCTCAGCAATGTTGGTGAGGTTCCGCCCCTCCTCCGCCTTACCGTAGCTCACCGTGCCTGCGCTGGTTGCCTCCCCCGTATGCTCTCGCAGCCCGCCATGGACGGAGCTCTGCTCCCCACGCTGCTGGTCTCGCGCGACCGTGGCCTCCCTCACGCCCTCGCTCCCGCACCCACTGCCTCGCGCCCAGCCGAGCCACGCGCGCACTCCGCCCGCGCCCTAGCGCCCCCCGCAGCTGTCTGCGCCGTACCGAACGGATCCTGTTGCGCTCACCTTCCGCCCCGCCTGCGCGAGCCCGCTCCTGGCCATGCCCCATCGCTGCTATGCTGCTCTGTTGCTGCCGCTATGGTCAGCGCAGCCGCCGCGCCTCAGCCCGCGCTTGGCCTCGCCCGCACACATACCCCCCTGCGCCAGCCGCGTCCCCTGTCCCCGCGCCCTGCTTTGCTCGTCGCGCCTCTGGCATCGACGCCGGCGCCGCCGTAGACCACCTCCGGCCATGCCCGCACCCAAGGCAGCCTCTCCTCAACGCGCGCCGTTGCCCTCTCCCCGTAGCCGCTCTCGGCTGACCAAATGGTCGCCGGAGCCGCGCGCCCGACGATCCCCGTCGCCTTTGTACGCCACCGCCGACGCGTGTTGGTTAACCAGCGGGTGGTCCCGGCTAGTTAGTTTAGGTGCTAACCCCCACTTATTTAACCCCTAACCCTCCACTGACAGCAGGCCCAGGGCCTCTAACTAAATCTGTTAATTTTTAATAAAATCGATTAACTAGCCCTAAGTCAATGACATGCGGGTCCCACTGGACCCGCTGACCAGTCAACCTTTGACCAGTCAATTACGAGGTGTGGTCGGGCATTCCTAGCCCTTGCCGCAAGTCCTCGAGATGGGGCAACGGGGTCACATCTTTCGTGAGTCTCTGCTTGTTACCGCGCGTTCCTAATCCACTACAATTTGGATATTTGATCCGAGGGGCCTCTCGTCTGATAGCACTAACCATCACATGGGCATAGTATGGGCGTTCTGCATCGTATACATTAGCCGAAGCTTAATAGATGTTAGCGACTGAGCAGCGCGCGCCGGTTTGGACTGTGTAAGCTCCTACCTTGTTGAAGGAGGTAGCTAGGTCTGCTCACCAGCCGCGTACGCAACATGGAGGAGTTCCTGGGGAGATGACCCATGACCCCTGGGGGCATAAGTTTAGACCGGCGTGCTGGCCTCTCTATTAAGCCTAGGTCGGGTTGCGGCGTATTGTTTGGCCGAGGCCGGGCATGACCCAGGACAGTGTGTCCGGCCGGAGTTAATCGAGCATGGTGGGTAAGTTGGTGCACCCCTGAAGGGAAGAAAACATTTATCGATAGCCTATCCTATGGTAACGGACACTTGGAGTTGTATCCCGATCGATATAACTAGAACTGGATACTCATGATGAGAAATGAATGGATATGAGAAATGGATAGTATGGCTCTGTGATTGCTTTCTTGCTGGGAGTCGAGAAAGGATCTCTGGCCAAGGTTGATAACACTACTACTACTACTACTTTACATTATGTTGATATGTACACTTCTAAATGCTGCAAGATGCTTGAAGATGCTAGTCTTCGATAGGCTAGGCTTTCCCCTTCTTTCTGGCATTCTGCAGTTTAGTCCACAGATACAACCCATTCGTTTGATACAGATGCATACTTAGTTTAGATCTGATGTAAGTCTTGCGAGTACTTTGGATGAGTACTCATGGCTGCTTTGCTACCTCTTTTCCCCCATACCTGATTGTTGCAACCAGATGACGGATCCCGGGAGCCAGACGACGCCACTGATGACTACTACTACCCGAAGGATGCCTACTACTATGTGAAGACCGCTGACGACTTGGAGTAGTTAGGAGGCTCCCAGGCAGGAGGCCTTGCCTTTTCGATCGTTGTTGCTTTTGTGCTAGCCTTCTTAAGGAAAACTTGTTTAACTCATGTCTGTACTCAGATAATGTTGCTTCCACTGACTCTTTTGTTTTCGAGCTTATGTATTCGAGCCCTCGAGGCCCCTGGCTTGTGATATAAAGCTTGTATTATTTTAATTTTTGTCTAGAGTTGTGTTGTGATATCTTCCCGTGAGTCCTTGATCTTGATCGTACACATTTGCATGTATGATTAGTGTACGATTGAATCGATGGCGTCACACAATCCGAGCACTAAGTACACGATCTGATATAAGATTCATGTACTTATCAGCGTTCTCGGCGGTTACATCTTCTTCCTCTTATGTCGGTCTTGTGTCATCGTCTTCATCTGCAGCAAGGAAGACATATGTGTCTTCATCAAAATCACTAGTGGAGTCGTACTCGTCGTCTTCACGACTTATCAATACACACTTATTAGGACAATCCTTCATGACATGGCCAAATCTCTTACAAGTGTGGCACTTCATATCCTTTGTTCTTTTGGAGGAAGCGGATGATGATGACGAACTTTTTGTTCGAGTTGCTGTAGTACTTTTCATTGGTGCCGAAGTGTGTGATGCTGAAGTTGATTAAGTAGGCCCGGTTGAGAGGTTGCAGGCATGTTTTAGAGGTGCGAGTGTACGAGGCACCAGAGGTGTGCAGCGCCCATGTGGAAGTACGGCCTGCAGAAAAATTAGAACGCATTCTCGAATGACCATGCACTTCATGTTCAACATGTATAACTAGATGAAATAAACGGGTCATTGAATGATAATCCTTATAAGCAAGTATGTCATAAATTTCTCTATTCAATCCACCGAAGAACCTAGCCATAGAGGCTTCCTTAGTCTCAACTAAACCACAATGTAACATGCCCATTTGCAATTCTTGATAATAGTCTTCCACAGATTTAGATCCTTAGTTCAAGCATTGTAGTTTATTTAGCAAGTCACACTCATAATATCCAGGAACAAAACAGTGACGCATTATTAATTTCAAAGCTTCCCAAGTGGCAGGAATATTATTATGATGTTTATGACAGTGTTCTCTCCACCAAACAGAAGCAAAATCACTAAACTCACTAGTTGCAACCCTAACTCTTTTATCATCAGGAAAATCATGGCAAGCAAATTTTTGATCAACTAATAATTCCTAGTCAAGGTAAACATCCGAATCATATTTCCCAACAAAAGGAGACATGAAAAATTTAATTCTACCCAAAGAGTCATCATGGACACGTACCTAAAGACGCTGGTGTCATCCCATACATTGTTGATTATTAAGTCCTCATCAGAAAGTGGAAACCACCAATCACAATATTTTTTTGCTAACCGAGAACTAGCGTGCGATAGAGAATACGAGGGTGGACAAAAACAGATTGATCTAGTAGATGATTTCCTCCCCCAACTAATCTAAACCGGCACTAATTCTAGGATGAATGCAATCAATAATTCAACTAGACAAATACTAGATGCAAAAGTTGTTAAAGGCTAAAAAGGTAGGTGTAATGGATGAACTAATCTATTTTTTTGGCTTTTTGTGGGTTATAGGGCAGAAAATAAACTAATCGAATAAAATTGAAAATCTCTCACCGATGAACCTGAAAACTGATACCAGTTGATGTGGCAGTGGTCCGATCTTTCAATGAGAGTGGGGATAACTATCAATTTGGTGGATTTTGACCTTAACGATCTGGCTATACCATACCCGATGATATTCCTCGACAACCACTAACCCAATCTCCGGTGGTTATTGACTTTGCCATAGGCACGATCAACCTAAACAACGAGGTTCAAGTTCCTTCAAGCAACCGAAGAACCAGTAAGAACAAAGGTGAATTGCAATAGGAAATTGCAGATGAAAATTTGAGCACATGAAATAGATGAACAAGTTGGGGTTCCACTATGGATATGACAAGGAGGTACTCCTACACGTCTCGCAGATGGAAAATTGTAGAAATGGCTAGACAATACAATAAAACTCGAGTCCAAACCCTAACTTAAACTAGATATTTATTAAAGCAGATGCTGCCTGGGGCAGATCCACGGGATACCGGTCCGTACGGTGACCGAGTGTTGCACGTAGGAACACTACAAAAAAAGACACATATATGACATTTAGGGCCGAACGAAATTTTTTCTATCATGCTTATGACACTTCTATGATGATAATTATGACAAAACCAGATATCATCATAGATGTGGTGGGCTCCTACTTCTATGACAAAAAATCATGATAGAAAATGGGCTTTTCGTCCTGGGCAGGCCAGAGACGCACCTGCATGACATTCTTTGGGCCGTCCATGACAGAAAAAATTGTGGTAGAAGTGAGGGCGAGGAAAATTTCAGGGAGTTCCCAGTTACGGTGGATGGTCGAGGCTGAGCAATGCATGGAAGGATTGCACGTTTCTCTTGTACACGTACGCGTGTGTGTGTGAGGCGTTTGGCTCTAACTAAACCTGAGTGAGATGTTCGCTTACTAAAACCGAGCGATTGTACTAGCTATGTTACTGAACCTGATCGATCGATCCCTTAGCTGTTAACTAAACTCGAGTGATTCCTTTGCTACTGCTGCTAACTGAACCCGAGCGATCGATCGGTGTGCGCTGCTGCCTCTTGATGAACAGTGAACATGGGGGTTGCAGTTGAACGAGACGACAAGTACGTAGTTGGGGTTGGATGAAGAATTCCCGGTGGGGGTCAGATGAACAGTAGCCCGTGGTAGTATATATAGGCCGTTGCCGCTGGATGAACAGGACCCCGAGAGGAGGCCGCCAGAGCCGAGCTGGTTGGGGGTGGATGAATAGGACCCCGTGGAGGGATGGTTGAACAGTAGCCGATGGAGGGCTGGATGAACAGTAGCCCATGGGTGAACAGTAGGCGGTGGAGGTAGGAGGAAGATGCGGAGGATGAACAGTGCAGGTGGAGGCTGAAGGAAGTCGACGGTGGGTAAATAGTAGCCCGTGGAGTCCAGTTTTGCGGTATGCCACACCCCTCTGATGAACAGGACCCCCGTTTGGACCACAGCGCTCCAACACAAGTCCGTTCCTCTGTTTGGCGGTATGCCACACCCCTCCCGATGAACAAGACCCCCGTTTTGACCGTAGCCGGTCGAACAGAAGGCCATTTCCTCCATACTATTGTACGCTAGACCCCGTTTCGGCTGTTCCGTCCAAGCCGGTTGGCTCCCGTTGAACAGGACATATTCCGACCTAGTCTATTGCCTCTCAATGAACATGACGTTGTTTCTCCGTTCTGACCCAGCTGGTTGGCTGCCCGATGAACAGGACGCCGTTGCTGCCGTCTATTGCCTCTCCATGTACACGAGTCGTGGCCATACGTATGTGCGAGTACGCATTCGAGACCCCGCCCGTATGTACGTCCGTGGCCGTATTTTTTGGCATGTGGTTGTACATACATGTACACGGTTTAGAAGGGACTGCCTAAACTGCTACGTCAGGGGCTCTACTACTACACGTCCCGCTGCTTGCTTGGCCACCGTTCATCGTTGCAGAGAGACCGATCGACCAGTATATACGTACACGTTCGTGACAACGCTATGTACACTTCGACCAAGTGGGTCCCGGCTGTCAGGGAGGATAAGGACGCACTTCCTTGCGTGCGGAGTTATTGATGGGGGGTCCAAATTGTCAGGTGGAGGATTCATCTTTTTTCGCGCCTAATATGAAGGCACTTTCCTTGCGTCCAAAGATATAGCTGGTGGGTCCCAGCTGTCAGGGGGGGAAAACATTTTTTCGCAAAATACAGCTAAGCCACAATACAGAGGCCCTTCCGGTAGGTCCCTAATGTTAGGTGGAGGAATCATTATTTTGCGCGTAATAAGGAGGCACTTCCTTGCTGCGACCGTGGACCCATCTGTCATCCTCTCCACGTACAGTCCTCTTCCGATGTAACTTGTTCCTTGACCAAGTTGACCACGCCACACCGAGAGCACCAAGGCGATGGACGACAACGAGGCCTAGGAAGGGAATGACCCAGAGCCGGGGAAGACTCGACTGTTGTTTCCCATGTGGAGGGGCGTACGAGGGTTTACTGGTTGGGCCGCACTGTGAGGCTGCCGTCATTGGAGAATAACAACATGTCTGGGTGAGTATAGGGATGGCTAGACCAGCGATGGGAGTAGGGTGGGGCGGTGAGCCCTGTTCGGCAGTAGAGCCGGCCACGGGAGGCCCGTCGGTTCACTGATAGACGATTTAAGTCTCACATTCGACAACCTCCGTGCATATGACATCAAGCTCAATCCGGAAAGTGTGTTTTCAGCGTCCCTGCTGGAACGCTGTCGGGCTTCACCTTTTCCAATAGAGGAATTGAAGAAAATCCAACCAAAATCCGAGCTTTGTCACAATTGGCTACGCCAACGGACCTTAAATAGGTCCAAAAACTCGCAGGATGCATGGCAGCTCTTAGCCGCTTTATCTCCAGATTGGGGGAGAAGGCAATGCTGCTGTATCGCCTCCTCCGGTGCACCGATCACTTCGAGTGGACGGATGCGGCAACAGCCGGACTGGAAGAAATAAAAACCCTTCTTGCGAGCGACCCAACCCTGGCCGCGCTAAACGTCAGTGAACCCATGTTATTATACATATCGGCAACACACCAGGTGGTGAGCGCCGTGCTCGTCGTTGAGCGAGCGCAGGACGGACACAAATTCCCGCTTCAGAAGCCTGTATGCTACGTGTCCACTTTCCTCACACCATGCAAATCCCGGTACCCTCGTTACCAAAAGATATCATACACAGTCTTCATGGCATCCCGGAAGCTATGACACTACTTCCAAGAATGTTCTATCACGGTAGCCTCCAAAGTACCACTCAATGACATAATAAGCAACCGCGATGCTACGGGCCATTGAGCTCCTTCACTTCGACATAACATACAAGCCGCGTCAAGCCATCAAATCCCAAGTACTGGCGGCCTTCGTCGCCGAATGGACAGAGGCCGAACTCCCTAAAGAGTATGGCACATATTCCAAATAGGTTATGTATTTCGATGGTTCCAAAATGCTAGCCGGATTAGGAACGGGCATCATCTTAACATCCCCACTGGAGACGTAGTCCAGTACGTGCTCCAAATATTATACACAGACTCCAATAACGCAGCCGAATATGAGGCCTTATTGCACGGTCTCCGGATGGCTGTCTCCATGGGCATACAACGCTTGGAAGTGTGCGGGGACTCAAACCTCACAATAGCTCAAATAAATGGAGATTTTGATGCCAAAGATCCGAAGATGGTAGCTTACCGCAACGTCGTCCTACAAATGTCGGCTCTGTTCCAGGGGCTTGACTTTCATCACGTGGATCAAGAAAGTAATCAAGCGGCGGACGTCCTTGCTCGCATCGGCGCTAAGCGTGACCCCGTCCCACCTAACATTTTTCTGGAAAGGCTTTTCAAGCCATCGGTGGTATGGAAAGGGGAGAGCGGAAACACCAGTACGGATCCGAACACAACCCTAGATTCCGAACACAACGATTTCATCAGGGGCTCAGCCACTGAAATAACACCGTCGGCCCATCTCATCATGGCAGTTATTGCCCCATGGACCTAACCCTTCTTGGCCTACCTTAATAGGAAAGAACTCCCCGAGGATCAGAATGAGGCTCGCCGCATTGTTCGGCGCTCGAAGGCCTACAAGGTTCACGAAGGAGGGCTCTACAAGAAAAGCGCTACCGGAGTTCTTCAAAGATGTATCTCCGAGGAAGAGGGGCGACAGCTCTTGGCTGAAATTCATGGACTCGGCAGTTACCATGCCGCAGGTCGGGCCCTTGTTAGCAAGGCCTTCCGTACAGGTTTTTACTGGCCGACGGCCCGAGCAGATGCACAGGACCTTGTCCAACGTTGCGACAGATGCTAGCTATTCGCCAACCAAAGCCATATGCCCCCACCGCCCTACAAACAATCCCCATCACTTGGCTTTTCGCGGTCTGGGGGCTCGATATGGTCGGACGCCTTAAAGGAGAAGCCATAAGATAAAGTATCTGCTGGTCATGGTGGATAAATTCACTAAGTGGATAGAGGCCAAACCAGTTAAAACGGCCGAGGCGGGGCCAGTGATAGAATTCATATCTGGTGTGGTGCACCGTTATGGTGTTCCACACAACATCATCACCGGTAATAGCTCCAATTTCACAGCCGATGAGGAGAAAACTTGGTGTGCTAATCTGGGCATTAAGCTCGATTACGCCTCTATCTATCACCCGCAAACAAATGGTCAAGTCGAACGGGCCAATGGTCTTATTATGAGCGGCATCAAACCCAGACTAGTGCGGTCTTTGAGAGAATCAGACAAGCACTGGGTTGAGGAGCTTGACTCCGTACTCTGGGGGCTGTGGACCATGCCCAACCGTACTATTGGATATACACCTTTCTTCATGGTGTACGGCGCAGAGGCTGTGTTACCCTGCGATATTATCCATGACTCACCTTGAGTGCGCATGTACGAAGAAAGAGAGGCCGAGCTTGATCGGCAGGACAGCCTAGATGCCCTGGAGGAGGAGCGCGATGTTGCAAAGGCTTGTTCCGCATTATATCAACAACAGGCCCGCAGATACCAAAGCAGGGAAGTACGTGCCAAGACTTATAATGTTGGCGAACTCATTCTACGCTTGCCGGAGAGGAAAAAGGACAAACTCAAGCCCAAGTGGGAGGGTCCCTTCATCATCGACGAAGTTCTCACAGGAGGAGCGTACCGCCTGCGGGCTGCATCAGACAATTGCCTAGAGCTGAACCCTTGGAACACGGCCAGACTCCGAAGATTCTACGCCTAGCGCCAAACTATTCGTTCGTCTCCTTCCCCCTGTTGTTTCCTTTACTTTTTCTTCTCTTTTCGTTCTTCTTTTTTTCTTTTTCTAAGCCTTAAAGCTTTTGCACGGCTAAACCGTGCACCTGTGACGTACGCCCCCTCGAACATATACGTCCATCACACCAGGGGGCTTCTCGGATAGAAGCTTATTCTTATTTTCCGAGCATCAAGCTCATCACATATGCATTTTTCCCATATGAACCTTTTCTTCACCATTATATGCATCGATTTGACTTAAGGTTTGGCCAAGCTGGGTTGCCTGGCTCCTATGCTTATGCCCTACATTCCCAGTAGTTCGGCTAGGGCATAAAGGGAGCACTTCTGCGATTGTTACTGCTGGGTCATCCGGATATGTACCTCAGACTGGGTTAAGCTGAAATCTAGCATTCTTAAGGGAATAATCGGTCGGTGGATTAAAGACTTTTTTTGCATTCACCCCATGGGGAACCCCCAGATGTTATGTATACTACGATTTTTTCCAATCACAGTTCGGGCATGCATTTTAACGCATGCACACCCAGGGAAAGGAACCCTTAACGGAACTATTCTCTCTAGAAGATGTTTCTTACAATCATAATGTAATATAACATAACTAGCAGGATACAACTTGTCTGTTCAAGCAACTATGCCCCTATGCCTGGTTTCCACGCATACCCCGGCCTATTTTACCGCTCAGGTATTCGGAAACACTCCGGACCTTCAGGTCCAGAGGTCGAAGCGAAAAGGTCTTCCATGACAATCGTTTTTACAATCCAGCTAGAGTTACATATATGAAGGAGAGTACATAGTCATTTGGACTCAAAAATTTCCTCATCTATACCATCCAGCAGGCTGTCTAACTTACAATCCTGCTGGGAATACTTGGCTGCTACTTCTACTTGGTCATATATCAAACTAACAGGAAGTTCTTTTCCATCTGACCCTAGAGGTCCGACCCGAGCCATATGATTCGGATCATGCTTGGTACACTGTGTTTTCACCATGGCCCAGGCCTCTCGTGCACCATCCCGGCAGGACGCTATCTTCCACAATCTAAAGCGCCGCTGCGCTCCCTTGAATAGTTGTATAAGCTCCTCCATCTTTCCCGGAGGGGAGGTAGATGGCCATAAGGCCTTGGCCACACTTTCCATCACCTACCGAGTGATACATCTCCAATGTATCTATAATTTTTTATTGTTCCATGCTATTATATTACCAACCTTGGATGTTTTATATGCATTAATATGTTATTTTATATGATTTTTGGGACTAACCTATGAACCTAGAGCCCAGTGCCAGTTTCTGTTTTTTTCCTTGTTTCTAAGCATCGCAAAAAAAGGAAAATCAAACGGAGTCCAATTGACCTGAAACTTCACAGAGATTATTTTTGGACCAGAAGAAGCCCATAGAGTATCGAAGGTGGCCAGAAGAGTCCCGAGGCCACCACGAGGGTGGGGGCACGCCCTAACCCCTGGGCGCGCCCCCTGCCTCATGGCTTCCTTGTGGCTCCCGTCACAGACTTCTTTTGCCTATTTCTATCAATATACCCTAGAAACTTCAAAGAGCAGAATAGATCGGGAGTTCCGCCGCCAGAAGCCTCCATAGCCACCGAAAACCAATCTAGACCCGTTCTAGCACCCTGCCCGAGGGGGGAATCCCTCTCCGGTGGCCATCTTCATCATCCCAACGCTCTCCATGACAAGGAGGGAGTAGTTCACCCTCGGGGCTGAGGGCATGTACCAGTAGCTATGTGTTTGATCTCTCTCTCTCTCTCCTGTTCTTGAGGTGGTACGATCTTGATGTATCGCGAGCTTTGCTATTATAGTTGGATCTTATGATGTTTCTCCCCCTCTACTCTCTTGTAATAGATTGAGTTTTCCCTTTGAAGTTATCTTATCAGATTGAGTCTTTAAGGATTTGAGAACACTTGATGTATGTCTTGCATGTGCTTATCTGTGGTGACAATGGGATATCATGTGATCCACTTGATGTATGTTTTGGTGATCAACTTGTGAGTTATGTGACCTCGTGAACTTATCCATAGGGCTTGGCACACGTTTTTGTCTTGACTCTCTCGTAGAAACTTTGGGGCACTCTTTGTAGTTCTTTGTGTTGGTTGAATAGATGAATCTGAGATTGTGTGATGCATATCGTATAATGATGCCCGCGGATACTTGAGGTGACATTGGAGTATCTAGGTGACATTATGGTTTTGGTTGATTTGTGTCTTAAGGTGTTATTCTAGTACGAACTTTATAATAGATTGAATGGAAAGAATAGCTTCGTGTTATTTTACTACGGACTCTTGAATAGATCAATCAGAAAGAATAACTTTGAGGTGGTTTCGTACCCTACCATAATCTTTTCGTTTGTTCTCTGCTATTAGTGACTTTGGAGTGACTCTTTGTTGCATGTTGAGGGATAATTATATGATCCAATTATGTTATTATTGTTGATAGAACTTGCACTAGTGAAAGTATGAACCCTGGGACTTGTTTCAACGCATTGCAATACCGTTTACGCTCACTTTTATCATTAGTTACCTTGCTTTTTTTATATTTTCAGATTACAAAACCTTTATCTACCATCCATATTGGACTTGTATCACCATATCTTCGCCGAACTAGTGCACCTATACAATTTACCATTGTATTGGGAGTGTTGGGGACACAAGAGACCCTTTGTTATTTGGTTGCAGGGTTGTTTGAGAGAGACCATCTTCATCCTATGCCTCCAACGGATTGATAAACCTTAGGTCATCCACTTAAGGGAAATTTGCTACTGTCCTACAAACCTCTGCACTTGGAGGCCCAACAACGTCTACAAGAAGAAGGTTGTGTAGTAGACATCAAGCTCTTTTATGGCGCCGTTGCCGGGGAGGTTAGCGCTTGAAGGTATATCTTTAGATCTTGCAATTGAATCTTTTTGTTTCTTGTTTTATCACTAGTTTAGTCTATAAAAGAAAACTATAAAAAATGGAATTGAGGGTACCTCATATTCTTCATCTTTTTAATATCTTTCATGAAAATAAGGATTTCGATAATTGTGCCAAAGTGTTGGAAGAAGAATGCATTAGAATGTTTGGCACCAAATATTTGAATGATGAGCATGATTGCAATGTTATTAGTATGAACTCTTTGAATATCCATAGTACTAATGATGATTGCACTAGTCATGATGAAAATATCTCTTATAAGCATGTCGAATTTTGTGGAGTGCATAGAGTTTGCAATTACATACCAAATAGGTGTAACGCCCGGATAATCATGCTACAGTGATCTCACGTTAATGGTGACACGTCACCTCTGTCACTGTAATTAATATCGGGTTAATTCAAAACCGTTTCAAATTTAAATCCTAAATAAGTCAAACAACAAAAGTTTTTAGATATTAAAATAAAATGTTCGGGCTATGTCTATTATTGCATCGGTAATTATGGTGAAGTAAACACATTTTTATGAAATGCCTAAATACTTTTAAATGAATTAAACACAAACGAAATAATAAAAGAAAATACAAAAAGGGAAAACAGAAAACAAAAAAAGGAAGAGAAAGCCCCCCCTCCCTGGGCCGTGGCCCAACTGGGCCAATCCACCCAGCCCATTCGGCCACACCGACCGGCCCATCCCCACCTCCTTATCCACTGAGGCGACCCAAACCCTAACCACCGACACCCCCCACTTCCCCCACGCACTCGCTCGCTTCCTCCCCCCCCCCCCCCCCGATTCGATTCTAGATAGGGATCGGGCTTTGCCGCCGCCCGCCGTCGCCGTGGACCGCTTCACCATCGCCACCCGCCTTCGTAGACCATCGCCGCCGCACGAGGACCCGAAGCCGCCTGACACTGCCCTGCCGTCGCCGCGTCCCCGTCCGCCTCCCCGCCGGACTACACCCGCCTCCCCGACGCCGCGACGACGCCTCGTCCCCGTCCTCCTCCTCGACGAGCTCCATCGAGCCTCGTCGCCCCATGCCCCTGCAACGCTGGTGAGGCCATCGACCTCCGCCCCCCCTCTTCTCCCCCTGTCTAATCTCGCGTCCGCGCAGCCGTGCCCGTCTGCCCCTGCTCGCGCGCGCTCGCGCTCCCCACGCCTGGTGTCGCGTCCCCCTTCCCCGCGCCTCGGCCCCCGCATGCCTGTGCTTGCCGGCGTGCGCCCGCTGCTCCCTGCGACGCCCGCCTCCCTGCCGCCCGCAGCCATGCCCGCAGCCCCCCCCCCACTGCCGTGCCGCCCCCGCCTGGCCTTGCCGTTCCGCCGAGCCGCGCCTCACCGCTCACCGTTCTTGCCCGCCCGCCGGCGCCCGTTGCTGCACCGCCCTGCTCCGGCCCTTTGCCGTGGCCGGCGCTCTTCTCCCCTGGTGGCCTCGGGTGTGCGGGCACCCCTGCGCCTGTAGCGCCTGCAAACCCGCATCGGCCCCTGGGGCCTATGACAGATGGGCCCCAAGCCCAGAATGCTTTAATTAAAAAAAGAATTAAGAATTAAAAAAATAATAAAAATAATTAAATAAATAATAATTATTAAATTAATTAATTAATTAATTAAATTAATTAATCTTGATTAGATTAACCAAATTACTAGTTAACTTAATTAACCCCTGATTAGCCTAATCAATCAATGACATGCGGGACCCACACATAGTTGACCCAGTCAACTACACAGTTGACTGCTGACATAACTCTGATGTCATGCCTACGTCATCACACACTGTTTTGGATAATGTTGGAATTAAATATATAATTAAAATCAGAAAATGATTTAAATCTTTAGAAAATCATATCTTTTAATTCGTAACTCGGATGAAAATACTTTGTACATGAAAGTTGCTCAGAACGACGAGGCAAATTCGAATACGCAACCCGTTCATCCGCCACGCATCCCTAGCATAGCGAACACGCAACTTTCCCCCTCCGGTTCGTCTGTTCGAAAACGCGAAACACCGGGGATAATTTCCCGGATGTTTCCCCCCTTCACCGGTACCACCTCGTACCGTGTTAGGGCACACCTAGCATCACGCTTTGTCATGTCATGCATCGTCATGCATTTGTTTGCATTATATTTATTGTTTCTTCCCCCTCTTCTCTCGCTAGACACCGAGACCGACGCCGCTGCTACCTAGTACGACTACGGTGTTGACGACCACTCTCTCTTGCCAGAGCAACCAGGAAAGCCCCCCCTTTGATCACCAGATATCGCCTACTCTTCTCTATACCGCTTGCATTAGAGTAGTGTAGCATGTTACTGCTTTCCGTTAATCCTATTCTAATGCATAGCCTGTCCTTGCTACTACTGTTGTTACCATTACCTGCTATCCTACTGCTTAGTATAGGATGCTAGTGTTCCATCAGTGGCCCTACACTCTTGTCCGTCTGCCATGCTATACTACTGGGCCGTGATCACTTCGGGAGGTGATCATGGGCATATACTATATACTTTACACAGTTACATTACCTGTGGTACTGTTCGGAGTTGAGGGCTGAAGGGGCAGGTGGCTCCATCCCGGTAGAGGTGGGCCTGGGTTCCCGACGGCCCCCAACTGTTACTTTGTGGCGGAGCGACAGGGCAGGTTGAGACCACCTAGGAGAGAGGTGGGCCTGGCCCTGGTCGGCGTTCGTGGTTATTTCAGAATAACACGTTAACGAGATCTTGGTATTTGATCTGAGTCTGGCTACTAGCCTATACGCACTAACCATCTACGCGGGGACAGTTATGGGCACTCGACGTCGTGGTATCAGCCGAAGCCTTCGTGACGTCAGCGACTGAGTGGCGCGCGCCTAATTGGACCGTAAGCCTGCTCTTGTATTAAGGGGGCTAGTTCTGCTTTCAGCCGCGTACGCAACGTGCAGGTGTGCAATGGGCGATGGGCCCAGACCCCTGCGCCATAGGATTTAGACCGGCATGCTGACCTCTCTGTTGTGCCTAGGTAGGGCTGCGACGTGTTGATCTTTCGAGGCCTGGCATGACCCAGGAAAGTGTGTCCGGCCAAATGGGATCGAGCGTGTTGGGTTATGTGGTGCACCCCTGCAGGGAAGTTAATCTATTCGAATAGCCGTGATCTTCGGTAACAGGACGACTTGGAGTTGTACCTTGACCTTATGACAACTAGAACCGGATACTTAATAAAACACACCCTTCCAAGTGCCAGATACAGCCGGTGGTCGCTCTCTCACAGGGCGACGAGGGGAGGATCATCGGTTAGGATTATGCTATACGATGCTACTTGATGCTACTTGGTGAACCTATCATCTACTCTCTCCTACATGCTGCAAGATGGAGGTGGCCAGAAGCGTAGTCTTCGACAGGATTAGTTATCCCCCTCTTATTCTGGCATTCTGCAGTTCAGTCCACATATGATACCCTTATTCTATTTGATACCCATGCATATGTAGTGTAGCTCCTTGCTTGCGAGTACTTTGGATGAGTACTCACGGTTGCTTTCTCCCTCTTTTCCCCCTATCCCTTCTACCTGGTTGTCGCAACCAGATGTTGGAGCCCAGGAGCCAGACGCCACTTTCGACGACAACTCGTACTACACCAGAGGTGCCTACTACTACATGCTGCCCGCTGACGACGACCAGGAGTAGTTTAGGAGGATCCCAGGCAGGAGGCCTGCGCCTCTTCCGATTTGTATCCCAGTTTGTGCTAGCCTTCTTAAGGCAAACTTGTTTAACTTATGTCTGTACTCAGATATTGTTGCTTCCGCTGACTCTTCTATGATCGAGCTCTTGTATTCGAGCCCTCGAGGCCCCTGGCATGTAATATGATGCTTGTATGACTTATTTTATTTGTAGAGTTGTGTTGTGATATCTTCCCGTGAGTCCCTGATCTTGATCGTACACGTTTGCATGTATGATTAGTGTACGATTGAATCGGGGGCGTCACATAGGGAAGATAGATTTTGCAAGAGGCATAAGTATTTGGAAACTAAATGGTTGCAAGAAAGGCTAGATGTTTGTGCTAAAAATTTGAACTTTCTTGGCCCTACTTGTGAACTTTGCAATGAACGTGATCATTTCAGTACCCAATGCAAATTGTTTCATGATCGTATCGTGTCCAAAAATTGTGATGACTTGATTTCCCTTGCACATCATAATGAACTTAGTTTGCTCTTGGGTTATGAAGAAATGAAACATATACCTAAGGTGATTGCAGAATTTGCCCTTCATAGAGTTCTTAATTTTGATCTAGAGGAAATTTATATGTATTGTGCGGTGAATTGCATTGAAAATCCTTATATTACCAATTACATAAAGAAAAGAAAACAAATAGAGGATGAAGAGAATACTAATGAAAGGGAAGAGACTTCCAAATATCCTCCTATTATTTCTTATGATGGATCAAGTAACGAGGAGGAGCCTCCTATTCAACCAATCTCATTAATAAGGAGCTCCGAAAAGAGGATTAAACCCACACATGATGTGAAGAAGAAAAAGAAAAGACGGAGAAGCAAAGGTAAAAAGGTATCTCTCCCAAATGATGTTTCTCCGATTACTCCTTGTGATGTTGATAATTCCTATACTATTGGTGTTGTCCATACTATTAATGATGAGAGTGATTATGCTTATGATATGAAAGGGCCCAAGCTTGGGGATGCTACGTTTGATGAAGATGATGTTTTTGAGAATATATTTGCTGCAATTAATGTTTCTCCCAAGCTTGGGGATGCTACGTTTAATGAAGATGATATTTTTAGTCTCTCAAGTTTTGATATGCAAACTTATTATGATGATAGCATGCCTCCTACTTATGACGATTATATTGATGAAAGTGGGTTTGAAAGAGTGTCAACTTTAGGAAGTAATGACCCCACTATTTTGGAGGATGTTGAATCTTATTGTGATAATTATGAAAGTTGATTTGGAGAGGTCATGACTTTATTTAGTAATGATTCCACTATCTTGGAAGAGGTTTCAATTGATTATGATGAGAACAAAGTTGCTACTTATGATGATTATTGTGATGACACTTATGCTATAAAAAGTAGTGATGATTATATTTATAAAACTTGTCATGATTATGATTACCCTTTTTCTGAACATTATTCTTTCAATGTGGAAACAATTTATAGTATTCGAGTTTCTTATGATACTCCCAATATTCTGAATAAGAAGAATTTTGCTTATGTGGAAAGTAGTAAATTTTCTATGCTTGTAGATCATGAAAAGAATGCCTTATGTGATGGTTATATTGTTGAATTCATTCATGATGCTACTGAAAATTATTATGAGGGAGGAACATATGCTTGTAGGAATTGCAATAGTATCAAGTTTCCTTTCTATGTGCTTAAAGTTCTGAAGTTATGCTTGTTTTGCCTTCCTATGCTAGTTGATTATTGCTCCCATAAGTTGTTTGCTCACAAAATCCCTATGCATAGGAAGAGGGTTAGACTTAAATGTGCTAGTCATATTGTTCATGATGCTCTCTTTATGTTTCAATTCTTATCTTTTATGTGAGCATCATTGAAAGCATCATGCCTAGGTAGGGGCGTTACACGATAGCGCTTGTTGGGAGGCAATCCAATTTTATTTTTGTTCTTTGCTTTTTGCTCCTGTTTAGAAATAAATAATTCATCTATCTTCTATTATGACTGTGTTTTTATGTTTCAATTAGTGTTTGTGCCAAGTAAAGCCTTTAGGACCTTCTTGGCTGATTGTTATTTGATCTTGCCGTAAAAAACAGAAAGTATGCGCTCACGAGAATAATTTTCATTTTTTTACCAGAGAGCGATAAAATACCAATTCCACTTGCAGTAGATTAATAAAAAAATTGACTAGGACTTCCTAATTTCTCAAGATTTTTGGGGTTCCAGAAGTTTGCGTTAGTTACAGATTACTTCAGATTGTTCTGTTTTTGACAGATTCTGTTTTTCATGTGTTGTTTGCTTATTTTGATGAATCTATGGCTAGTAGAAGAGTTTATAAACCATAGAAAAGTTGCAACACATTAGGTTTAACACCAATATAAATAAATAATGAGTTCATTACAGTACCTTGAAGTGGTGTTTTGTTTTCTTTCGCTAACGGAGCATACGAGTTTTCTGTTAAGTTTTCTGTTGTGAAGTTTTCATGTTTTGGGTAAAGATTCGATGGGCTGTGGAATAAGGAGTGGCAAGAGCCTAAGATTCGGGACGACCAAGGCACCCCAAGGTAATATTCAAGGACAAACAAGAGCCTAAGCTTGGGGATGCCCCGGAAGGCATCCCCTCTTTCGTCTTCGTTCATCTGTAACTTTACTTGGAGCTATATTTTTATTCGCCACATGATATGTGTTTTGCTTGGAGAGTCATTTTATTTTATTTTGTTTTGCTTGCTGTTTGAATAAAATACCAAGATCTGAAATTATTAAATGTTAGAGAGTCTTCACATAGCTGCATAATTATTCGACTACTCATTGATCTTCAATTATATCGTTTGGAGTAGTTTGTCATTTGCTCTAGTCCTTCACTTATTTATTTTTAGAGCATGGCGGTGTTTTTCTTTTGAAGAAATATATGAACTCTCATTCTTCACTTATATTATTTTGAGAGTCTTTTAGAACAACATGGTAGTTTGCTTTGGTTATGAATTTAGTCCTAATATTAGGGGCATCCAAGATGGGTATAATAAAAACTTTCATATAGAGTGCATTGAATACTAAAAGAAGTTTGATACTTGATGATTGTTTTGAGATATGGAGATGGTGATATTAGAGTCATGCTAGTTGTGTAGTTGTGAATTTTATAAATACTTGTGTTGAAGTTTGTGATTCCCGTAGCATGCACGTATGGTGAACCGTTATGTGATGAAGTCGGAGCATGATTTATTTATTGATTGCCTTCCTTATGAGTGGCAGTCGGAGACGAGCGATGGTCTTTTCCTACCAATCTACCCCCTAGGAGCATGCGCGTAATACTTTTTTCCGATAACTAATAGATTTTTGCAATAAGTATGTGAGTTCTTTATGACTAACATTGAGTCCATGGATTATACGCACTTTCACCCTTCCACCATTGGTAGCCTCTCTAGTAGCGCGCAACTTTCGCCGGTACCATAAACCCACCATATACCTTCCTCAAAACGGCCACCATACCTACCTATCATGGCATTTCCATAGCCATCCCGAGATATATTGCCATGCAACTTTCCATCGTTCCATTTATTATGACACGCTCCATCATTGTCATATTGCTTTGCATGATAATGTAGTTGACATCGTATTTGTGGCAAAGCCACCATTCATAATTCTTTCATACATGTCACTCATGAGTCACTGCACATCCCGGTACATCGCCGGAGGCATTCATATAGAGTCATATTTTGTTCTAAGTATCGATTTGTAATTCTTGAGTTGTAAGTAAATAAAAGTGTGATGATCTTCATTATTAGAGCATTGTCCCAGTGAGGAAAGGATGATGGAGACTATGATTCCCCCATAAGTCGGCATGAGACTTCGGACGAAAAATAAAAATAAAGAGAAAAAAAGAGGCCATAAAAAAAGCTAGAAAAGGCCCAAATAAAAAAAAATAAAAAAATGAGAGAAAAAGAGAGAAGGGGCAATGCTATTATCCTTTTACCACACTTGTGCTTCAAGGTAGCACCATGATCTTCATGATAGAGAGTCTCCAATGATATCACTTTCATATACTAGTGGGAATTTTTCATTATAGAAGTTGGCTCGTATATTCCAATGATGGGCTTCCTCAAAATGCCCTAGGTCTTCATGAGCAAGCGAGTTGGATGCACACCCACTTAGTTTCTTTTGTTGAGTTTTCATACACTTGTAGCTCTAGTGCATCCGTTGCATGGCAACCCCTACTCAATCACATTGATATCTATCAATGGCCATCTCCATAGCCCGTTGATACGCCTAGTTGATGTGAGACTATCTTCTCCTTTTTGTCTTCTCCACAACCACCATTCTATTCCACCTATAGTGCTATGTCCATGGCTCACACTCATGTATTGCGTGGAGATTGAAAAAGTTTGAGAACATCAAAAGTATGAAACAATTGCTTGGCTTGTCATCGGGGTTGTGCATGATTTAAATATTTTGTGTGATGAAGATGGAGCATAGCCAGACTATATGATTTTGTAGGGATAGCTTTCTTTGGCCATGTTATTTTGAGAAGACATGATTACTTTGTTATTATGCTTGAAGTATTATTATTTTTATGTCAATATTAAACTTTTGTCTTGAATCTTTCGGATCTGAATATTCTTGCCACAATAAAGAGAATTACATGGATAAATATGTTAGGTAGCATTCCACATCAAAAATTCTGTTTTTATCTTTTACCTACTCGAGGACGAGCAGGAATTAAGCTTGGGGATGCTTGATACCTCTCCAACGTATCTATAATTTTTTATTGTTCCATGCTATTATATTACCAACCTTGGATGTTTTATATGCATTAATATGCTATTTTATATGATTTTTGGGACAAAACTATTAACCTAGAGCCCAGTGCCAGTTTCTGTTTTTTCCTTGTTTCTAAGCATCGCAGAAAAGGAAAATCAAACGGAGTCCAATTGACCTGTAACTTCACGGAGATTATTTTTGGACCAGAAGAAGCCCACGGAGTACAGGAGGTGGGCTAGAAGAGTCCGGAGGCCACCACGAGGGTGGGGGGCGCGCCCTACCCCATGGGCGCGCCCCCTGCCTCGTGGCTGCCTCGTGGCTCCGCTAACCAACTTCTTTCGCCTATATATAGCAATATACCCTAGAAACTTCGAAGAGCAGAATAGATCGTGAGTTCCGCCGCCAGAAGCCTCCGTAGCCACCGAAAACCAATCTAGACCCGTTCTGGCACCCTGCCAGAGGGGGAATCCCTCTCCGGTGGCCATCTTCATCATCCCGGCGCTCTCCATGACGAGGAGGGAGTAGTTCACCCTCGGGGCTGAGGGTATGTACCAGGAGCTATGTGTTTGATCTCTCTCTCTCTCTCTCTCTCTCGTGTTCTTGAGGTGGTACGATCTTGATGTATCGTGAGCTTTACTATTATAGTTGGATCTTATGATGTTTCTCCCCCTCTACTCTCTTGTGATGGATTGATTTTTCCCTTTGAAGTTATCTTATCGGATTGAGTCTTTAAGGATTTGAGAACACTTGATGTATGTCTTGCACGCGCTTATTTGTGGTGACAATGGGATATCATGTGATCCACTTGATGTATGTTTTGGTGATCAACTTGCGAGTTCCATGACCTCATGAACTTATGCATAGGGGTTGGCACACGTTTTCATCTTGACTCTCCGGTAGAAACTTTGGGGTACTCTTTGAAGTTCTTTGTGTTGGTTGAATAGATGAATCTGAGATTGTGTGATGCATATCGTATAATCATACCCGTGGATACTCTAGGTGACATTGGAGTATCTAGGTGACATTTGGGTTTTGGTTGATTTATGTCTTAAGGTGTTATTCTAGTACAAATTTTATGTTAGATTGAACGGAAAGAATAGCTTCGTGTTATTTTACTACGGACTCTTGAATAGATCGATCAGAAAGAATAACTTTGAGGTGGTTTCGTACCCTACCATAATCTCTTCGTCTGTTCTCCGCTATTAGTGAATTTGGAGTGACTCTTTGTTGCATGCTAAGGGATAATTATATGATCCAATTATGTTATTATTGTTGAGAGAACTTGCACTAGTGAAAGTATGAACCCTAGGCCTTGTTTCAATGCATTGCAATACCGTTTACGCTCACTTTTATCATTAGTTACCTTGCTGTTTTTATATTTTCGGATTAAAAAACCTTTATCTACCGTCCATATTGCACTTGTATCACCATCTCTTCGGCGAAGTAGTGAACCTATACAATTTACCATTGTATTGGGTATGTTGGGGACACAAGAGACTCTTTGTTATTTGGTTGCAGGGTTCTTTGAGAGAGACCATCTTCATTCTACACCTCCCATGGATTGATAAACCTTAGGTCATCCACTTGAGGGAAATTTGCTACTGTCCTACAAACCTCTGCACTTGGAGGCCCAACAATGTCTACAAGAAGAAGGTTGTGTAGTAGACATCATCGAGCGTGCTCGTGCACTTGCGACAGCTCTTGTAGCAGATCGCTCGAGGATATGGACATCTCCTCTTCGGGACGACTGGTCAGCATACCTGCAAAGATAACTCTATCAGTACCCTCTATCTCCAAATTATTCGAAGGCAAGTTTGACCACATACTGAATATGCCGCCTCACAGTCTTTTATTCTCCTTGACCTAGTCCGCCAGCTGGGCCCGTACATCTTTCAGTTCCTTGCCCAGTTGGGTATTGGAATCCTGGAGCTTGTTTTTCTCCATCACAACTTTTGTTAGCACACGCTCGCCCGCGGCTAGCAGTTTTTGGGCTTCTTGTTCTCCGCCTTGGGAAGCATTCAGTTGCTCTTGCAGTTGATCTAATGATCCTATTAAGAGGTGAGCAATTGTTTTAGCATTATTGGTATACCATTATGTTTTGTCAATGGAAGGGAACATTACCAGGAGACGCCTTCTTGGATTTTTCCAATTCGGCATTGGCAGCAGTTAGCTGGGTCTAATACTTTTCTAGTTCCTGAGATAGCAGGTTGTTCTTCTTCGTAAGCACCAGGTTATACAATGATCCTTAAATCAGTTGTATCAACTGCTTTATGTCTCGGGAGCTAGTGGTGTATGATTATTAAGTCAACACTTACCCGCATATCTTTCAGACGCTGGTCTGTAGCTCTAGCAAGACCATCCCGAGCAGCTCAGATGTACGCATCAGCTGAGCTGAAGGCATCAAATGCCTCCTTTGAAAAGCCGAGGTCACAAAGCGCGGCCCTCCGACGATGATGATTCTTGGCGCTCTCCACCTCAGAGTTCGTGACGGACATATCGTCCGAACCCTCTGTGGAAGGACAGTTCGGTGCCACTCCCATGTCAACCCCCGTCCTCAAGGCAGGGTCTAGAACCTGACTAGTGGATGCGCGTCCGGACGGATCCCCGGATGTAGTCCGGCGGATACTTTTCCTGATAGAATGCGGTGAGTGGCGTCACAATTTGATGTGCCGATCAGAGGAGGTATTCTTCAAAGGAAAGCTTTACCTCTTTGACGAGGGTTCTGCCATATTATCATTTGCCTTCCTCTTCAAAGATGTGCTCGGCGTGGGCACTGCTCTCCTCGGAGACACTTCTGGCGCACGTCGCGATGTCGAGCGCCTCCCCTTTGGAACACGAAATTATGTGGCGGGTGAGGCATAGTAAGGGAACTCTTTCGAAGAAAGTGCCTTTTAAATTACTTACATGCGAAGCAGGAAGGAGGTCGGGGTAATCGGCGATGATAGGTACATCCGTACCATTGTAGCTCCTCTGATAGAATATTCCATCCTCGAGTTCCACAAATATGTCTGGATCTTCTTCAAATCTGGGGTCAAGATCCCGGTTGTGACCCTCCGGGTGAGGGGCGGGGTTATCGATCCCCTCGACATCCTTTCGCCATTCCTGTTATGAGTGGATAGGATATTGTGTGTCAAAAATAATTCAGGGAGAGGAGTAAAATGGTGGGGTCAGAGCTTACCCAGCTAGGGGGATTATACATGGAAAATCTGTCTCGACATTGAAGACGGGTGAACTCCTCCTTCTCCCCTTTATATAGTTTGGCCAATATTTTGGCTAAAGCGGCGGGGGTCTTTGGGCCCTTCCGACTGCAGCGTGAAGCATCGTCTTCCCAATTATAGTGCCACATGGGAAGCCCTCTGTATTGGAGTGGTTGGACCCCCCCGCACTATGGAAATCGCCATTACCTCGACTATTGACAATCCAGACTGGGCGACCATCTTAATCTTGCCCAATAGCCGACTGACCTCTGCGCTATCCTCCTCCTCGAGGCTCCGAGGATGCCAGCTATGGCGTTTCTTCAACGGAGCGCTTGAAAATTTGGGGAGGCCCATTCGTACTGGGTCAGGAAGAGCGACGTCTTCAATATAGAACCATTCGGAAGGCCACTCTTCGGAAGCCTTCTTCGGCGTGCCGGACAGGGATCCGGTTCCGGCGATACACCACACCTTGGCTCCTCCCACTTTGAATATTGACCCTCCTTGATTACGAGGGGCGAGGCAGAATAGTCTTCTCCATAAATCGAAATGGGCCTCACAGCGTAGGAATAGCTCGCATAAAGCGACATAACTCGCAATACGTAGGATGGAGGTGGGAGTGAGACTGTGCAGTTGGAGGCCATAATACTCCAGAAGTCCTCGGAGGAAGGGATTGATTGGAAATCTTCCACCTCTTAACAAGAAGGGAACGAAGCATACTCATTCCCCCCTGGACGGATTTGGGAAGTTCTCCGCCTGAACCCCACCATTGAAGGACGTCAGCCCTGCTTGTCGGGGATATACCCCGCGGTGTAAACCGGCCGGAAGTGTAACCCAGCCGGATTTGGCGGTTTATCTGAAGACCCCGCTGGCACTTGGCGAGTTACTAGCGACTCGCCCTAACCTGGCGGTTTAAAAGCAACCCGCTTGGTCATTATGACTCACTGGTGACCCGGCGGGCGGATCAGACGGATGACAAGGCCCAAGGCCCAGAAGGCCGGTTCATACCATGGTGGGCCGGTTTAAGAGGAAAGGCATGAGGAATATTTACCTTACAAAGAGTTAAGACCAGGACTTGTATCCGGTTTGTATTAAAGATAGACTAGTCCTAATCCTAATAGGACTCCACATGTAACCCGCCCCTTCAACATATATAAGGAGGGGCAGGGCTCCCCAAAGAGGGACAAGCTACAAGCAAGAAGCAAGAAACAATCTCTAGGGCTAGACACAAAGAGCCGGTTTACGGCGTCTCCCTAGTGATGATAATGAGACCTAGCCAAAAACAGCATGTAGGGCTATTCCGGATGATGTTTCCCGGGGCCCGAAGCTGTCTAAATCCCTTTCTTGTGTTGCGTCTCTCGATTCCGCTCAACCCCTCTCAAGCTACCACATAGATGCGTTGGCCTTGCGACTAAGTCCTGACACTAAGAACATCTGCCGTGACAAAACCACGACAGTTGGCGCCCACCGTGGGCCCTGCGCACGGTGGTGTTGAGTTCTTGGAGGGATCTCTCCTAGAGATCGGGAGTTCACAATTTTCCGGATGAAGAAGATGGTTTGAAGGGATTTGCGTCAGCTTCAAGTTTCATCGAACAGATTATGACTGGTGAGGTTTAAAGGTAATACAAAAGTTTAGGGCTGCGCCCTGAGCCGCCGCCTTTGCAAGTCGAATCCAGGAGGAGATCAATTTGCACTACTGCTACCGCGCATTGCCGAGACGGACAGGAGTTCAGAGGACTTCTTCTTTGAGATGTTTCATGTACTCAAGTCTCACATATTTAAAATACCGAGGGAAGCGATCGTCATTACCGCTGTTGTTTTTTCTGGCGTGAGACCGAGTCAAGTCTGAAGAATCCTCAAGCACTTCCATTGTTCCCCACTAGTACATACATGGTAAAGCAAAGAAGACCACAGTTTGGAGAAGGACACGGACGAGAACCAATTGATCCAGCCACGACTCGGAAGCGGACATCTCCGCGGACCCGGCCTCGACCGTTTGACTCGCCTCCGCCTCTGCCGGGAGCCGCTCGCTGCAATAGCCGCGCCAAGCTGGCCTTGGCCTGCGCCTCGCCCGCAAGTTTGCTCACGAGCCACCACCGCCGGCCTGTCACCTCACCCGCGGCTGCACCACACTTGAAGTCGCCCCGGACCTACCTCGCTGTAGGGCCGCTTTGACCCTGAGTCGTCTCCACCACATGCGCCGACCGGCTCTCCGCCTCTACCGCCTCTACTACATGACCACAAGTCACTTCCTCCGCTCGCCCTCGCCGCGGCCGCGGCTGAAGCCTCACCTCCGAGCGGCTCCCGCGGCCTCGTGTTGAATCGCCAACCTCCGTCGTGACTCGCCTCACGTGCCCACCGCCAAGCCGCCCTGCTGCGCCGTGAGCCGTCGCTCCGAGCAGCCGACCTCGTCTCCTCCCGCTCACCTCACTGCCTTTATATGCCTCCTGCGTGCGTCACCGGCGTCTGCAGCTGGCTGCTCTCGTCCGCTTCCTCTGTGAGCAAAAAATAAAGAGAGAAGGAGAGTGAGTAGGAGACAAGAAATATGATGCGGCAAGATACTTCTCCGTGGATGGTTGCTCTCCAAACACTTACACTAGTGCTAATTGAAAAGCACAATCGCACAGTCTCCAAGAAGGACCATCATCCATCACATGAAGGACAAGACTAGTCAAAGTGATGAATCAAATACTCCATTACTGCTCCACAGTGAAGGCACTAGGATTATTGTGGTCAGACGCTGTTCCTGTACCCGTCTACACGACTGTGTCCGATGAACGTGTGAAGGGCCCGGCAGTTTGCAGCCCAACATACATTGACACTGGAGGCCGTGCAAGCATCTGTACCATGCCAGGCTACCGGAAAATTCATCCAACACCAACATCCTTGTTTATTTGACAAGAATACCAGGTGCTATTTTTCTAAAATTTTACTGGTATAATTAGGTATCGTCCAAAACTTTTTTCACGGTATGCTATGTTGTACACAGGTCAATTGACTCATGACCAAGGAATAATCCGGTCCTCATGCGTCGGCGTCAGTGGAGACGTAGACATCTGCACTGCCCGTGCCGGGTGCTTAAAGACCTGGAGAATAACCCGGAGGGTTTTCTACTTAAACCGCCGGGACCATATTGAGTTGCCGACCAGCCTAAACCGCCTCTGTCGCAATGAACGGATCATCTGTTGTCCGAACAAAAAATATCAGGTGAGATCCGACCGGTTTGTTTTCATAGCACATATTAATTTTTGTGTGAACAATTACTTTGGCATATGATATCTTTTGACACAGGACAATTGTTCATTACAAATGAGGTGTTATATTACGGGCACGGAGCACGCGCTAGCAACGTTCTGCATTGGCGTTTCGTCCGTGTCATACCACCCGGTGAATGAACATGAGCAAGTCGCCGTCCCTGCGGCCCGGTTTACATCAGCTTGTCGGGACCGCACCCGCGATTAACTCGACCGTCCGTGCCCGTTTATGACACCGGTACCGATTTTCCCCGTCCGCGCTGGCTTACAACGCCGCGGCCGGGTTATCTGTCTGAGCCGCCTCTGATGCTGCGATCGTTTTTCTGTCTGTCTCTCGCGACCTGGTCCACATGAACACACCGGGCCACACCTATCTGCATGAGCTGTTTATTGAGTATAAAACAAGTCACAGCTTGGGTAGCCTGGTTTTCTTTCAAGTTGGAGGCAAATTATCATCAACCGCCGTCTGCACTGGATGGATCGATGGGTAGGCACGCAAGTCGCCTCCACTACAATTTGGTTAACTTCAAATCACCAGTTGGAAGAAACCATTGGCCGAGTTGCTGACACGGCTCATATGAGATCGTTTATAACC
Source organism: Triticum urartu (assembly GCF_056163025.1). NCBI lineage: Eukaryota > Viridiplantae > Streptophyta > Magnoliopsida > Poales > Poaceae > Triticum > Triticum urartu. The sequence goes on from NC_141875.1 coordinate 348,635,340, forward strand.
CGCCGCAGTCACCTCAACCTTGCTACGATGACATAACTCAGCAAATCTTGCCAGTTTCAGCAAACTTAAGAACCCTAGGACGATGGAGGGAAAGATAACCCTGTCCAGGAGGCTACTGTTATATTGATAAATATTTAAAGGCCGTCATAAAATTTCCGGTTTAGAAAGTATATGACAGTTACAAAATCCTGGCTCAATGAAGAAGTTCCGGGTTATCAGAGATGACTCCGATTTAAAATCCGGGTCAAGGGAAGTCAGTCTCACTGAAGCTCTCAATACCCGGTTTACAATCCGGTTCAAGGGAAATCTATTCTCCCACAAAGCTTTGAAGCGCTCAAATCCGGTTTAACAATGTCCAGTTCAAAAAGGAATTAACTTCTCGCAAGTTCGGGTTTAAAGGCCGTCAAAAAAAATTCTGGCTGAAAATGAAGATTTCGGTTTAAAATCCGGTTCAAGGGAAAGATGTATCCCACCGAGCTTTGAAGCTCTCAATATCTGGTTTAAAATCCCGATTCAAGAAGAATTTATCTCTTGCAAAAAGTTAAAAGTTGCCGAAGAGGACCTGCTGCCATTATGCGCGGTTCAAACATGGGTATCCCGCCTTATTAGCCTATCATATTATTGATCACATGGGGGCTTCTATTTCATAAAGCAACGTCCTGTTTACCCCTTGATTCAGCTTATCAATGCTTTATATAACATCACTTGGGGGCTTGGTCGTATCCGAACCATAGCTACACTTCTTGATTGGCGCAATGCCACAACATCACTTGGGGGCTTGGTCGTATCCCAACCATAGTCACACCTCTTGATCGGATCAAAGCCAAGTCAATCCGGGGCCAAAGAGAGTGTTGTAAAGCAACAACTCAAACATAGGCACCCACTGAGCATAGCTCAAAATGTTACTTGGGGATTCTTTGCTGTCAAAATGAACAAAGAATCTACACTTGTAACTGGCTATCAAGCCATGGCTTGGAAGCCTGGTGTATACACCTAAAACCCCGGGTTAGCCTGCCTATTTAAGTAAGTCACTCCGCCCAGGTAAACCTGGTATGACCCTTCGAACTTTGGCAAGTTACTCCAGAAAAGGACCCTGAGCTTGTCAAGTTAAAACGATGATTGGTTAAGGATTGAGGACCATCTTAAAAGGCTTTGTAAAATGGTTTAGCTTAGTGGCCTGGCAGCCCATGAAAAGCCTCGAATTTGGGGCCTGGCAGCCCGTGAAAAGCCTCGACTACAAGGGTTTCATTTGCTTTTTGCTAAGTTTTTTCTCTTTTTTGATAAGGCTTATGATGTTTTTGATAAACCGGCGTTCATCAACCTGGCTCGGCTTTCAACTACAAGTTGTCAGTACACGATCAAGTTATAATCCGGAGATTATCAGCCCGGTCTGGTTTGACTACGAGTCGCCAGTATTATATGTGGTTAAACCGGCGTTTATTACAACCCGACACGGTTTTATCATAAACCGGCACAATATGGAAGGAGTTATCAGTACTCAAGATTTGGGTTATCACCCTTACTACAAAAAGTTGGTAAAACCAACAATGTGATTCAATGTCATAGGTATGATATATTTCATATTTGATTATTCTTAAGTACAGCCTTGGTTATAAACCCGGGTTATATGTTGGGCATTATGACCCGTCCGGCGGTAAACCGCCAGGACACTTTAAACTTGTTGTATGCAGAAACAGGTTTGTTAAACCGGCCTGGCTTTTGGACTATAAGTCGCCTGTATATATACATTTGGATTGCGCCATCGGAATTATGCGCTTATAAATCATTGGGTCATATTATTCAAATAGCCAAACTTGGCTGAATTGTCATTATGATATTGAATGAATAAGGTTTTCACCGGATTATATTATCTTGAATAGCCAACATGGCTGGATTTTTATGGTTATTAATAACTGGTATTACTGAGTTTTCAAAGTCTCTTTAGCGCAATGGCTATTATTTTATCAAAGGATATGATGTATTCTACAATGGAAGGAATAGTCCCGAGTCGCTGCAGGCTTACAACCCGGCACTTGGGGGCTACATTATTCAAATTGAGATTACATGCAAGTCTCATGTCGCTGCAAGCATGCATCATGACACTTGGGGGCTAATGCAAAGTCATTTTTACTAGTTGTATTGAAGACCCGACTCATCATATTATAATGAGCCGGCCCTTGGGGGCTACCAATTGCTCCTATCAACAATTCAAGGTACACAAGTTTTCGTCCATAATATTGAAGGATCCATTGCTCAGTTGCTAAAGCACAAAGCTCTTAACCTTGTGGACGTGGGTTCAAGCCCTACGATGGAAGCTACATTATAAGATGTTATTTTCATTCAAGTATATATCAAGTCCCGGTTCAGTATTATCTTACTAAACCAGCCCTTGGGGCTACACATCACTGCTCAAGTCTACATGATTATATTTACAAAGTCCCTGCTCATTATTGCATAATGACCAGGCCCTTGGGGGTTACACTGATTGAAGTTTTTATAAGCAAATTACATGTCCCAGGTTGCTGCAAGCATGACAACCCGGCACTTGGGGGCTACATATATGGAGAATTCAGTTTATATGATTGAGATGAACTAATCGGATTTCTTCAAGGTTGAAACACTTATTGGAGCAAGTCTTAAGATATCGATATGTTCTCCTCTTAAGACTTGGGGGCTACAGGTATTATGCATATAAAGGAGGAACATCTTCATTTTATCAGTTTTGAGCAAATCAGGAAGATCAATTACATGACCTGGTGTCAACAACAATTATGACCCGGCGCTATCAATATTTATAAACTGGCCATTTTGGTAATATTAAACCGGCAAGTTTTACATCTTCAAACCGGCTGAATATCAGATAAGTATTTTCAGGCCCATATTTCTTAAACCGGTGCTTTGGGAGCTGAGTCAAAGGAGTTATTCTTCAATATTTCTCGGTGACAAACCAATGTCGGCAAATTGAGTATGAAGTTGGCTTATTGACCTGGATTTTCTAGAAGAAGGAAATGGCAAGGAATTAAGGATGATCAGGAGCCAGTCTACAAGAATTCTTAACCTGGAGCACAACCTGTGAAATTTGTTCTTGTGTTTGTTTTACAGGATCAGTTTAACATGGATAAATCCAAATTAAACTAGGGGCTAATGTCGGGGATATACCCCGCGGTGTAAACCGGCCGGAAGTGTAACCCGGCCGGATTTGGCAGTTTATATGAAGACCCCGCTGGCACTTGGTGAGTTACCAGCGACTCGCCCTGACCTGACAGTTTACAAGCAACCCGCCTGGTCATTATGACTCACTGGTGACCCGGTGGGTGGATCAGACGGATGACAAGACCCAAGGCCCAGAAGGCCGGTTCATACCATGGTGGGCCGGTTTAAGAGGAAAGGCATGAGGAATATTTACCTTACAAAGAGTTAAGACCAGGACTTGTATCCGGTTTGTATTAGAGATAGACTAGTCCTAATCCTAATAGGACTCCACATGTAACCCGCCCCTTCAACATATATAAGGAGGGGCAGGGCTCCCCAAAGAGGGACAAGCTACAAGCAAGAAGCAAGAAACAATCTCTAGGGCTAGACACAAAGAGCCGGTTTACAACGTCTCCCTCGTGATGATAATGAGACCTAGCCACAAACAGCATGTAGGGCTATTCCGGATGATGTTTCCCGGGGCTCAAAGCTGTCTAAATCCCTATCTTGTGTTGCGTCTCTCGATTCCGCTCAACCCCTCTCAAGCTACCACATAGATGCGTTGGCCTCGCGACTAAGTCCTGACACTAAGGACATCTGCCATGACAAAACCACGACACTGCTCGTACGGGGACTAAATGCACGGGAGGAGGAAAACCCTGTTTTTGCAGCTTCACTAGTTGACTGTGAGATACGGAACATCTCTCCCAATCACCCTTTTCGGAGCTGTGGGGACGAGAGGAAGAGCTAGGAGCGCTAGCCATGTTGGGGTGGTTCTGCTCCGTAGGCTATGAGGATTTTTTCCGTGAGGTTTGGAGTGGATCTGAGATCTATTCTCTTTAAATAGGCACCTTTCTGGTACGGTCAGGGTGGTATGTGTAAAAACAACCCGACCTCTTGTATTCACTCAACACATGGAAGCTAAAGTCAAGAAGGTGCGAAAGCCGGGGGGTATGACATTAAATGGAAAGCCGAATACATCGCTTTGAAGTCATCGGATGAGGAACCCGCCTTGCAATGCCGAAGACTATCAACGCGCCGGACACCTCATCATTGAAGTCTAGTTTGGGGGCTACTGAGGGAGACCTGGACTAAGGGGTCCTCGGGCGTCCGACCTATTGGACATGGGCCGGACTGACGGGCTGTGAGGATATGAAGACCGAAGACTCTACCCGTGTCAGGATGGGACTCTCCTTGGCCTGGAAGGCAAGCTTGTCGACCAAATATGAAGATTACTTTCTCTGCAACCGACCTTATGTAACCCTAGATCCCTCCGGTGTCTATATAAATCGGAGGGCTACGTCCGTAGATAGATCCTAATAATCATAGTCAGACAGGCTAGACTTTTAGGGTTTAGCCATGACGATCTCATGGTAGATCAACTCTTGTAATACTCATATTCATCAAGATCAATCAAGCAAAAAGTAGGGTATTACCTCCATAGAGAGGGCCCGAACATGGGTAAACATTGTTTCCCCTGTCTCCTGTTACCATCGACCTTAGATGCACAGTTCGGGACCCCCTACCCGAGATCCGCCGGTTCTGACACTGACAGCAGGCGGCACGACCACCGCTGGTTTGGGCTGCTGGAGCAAGAAGACCAGAGGTTGAGGAAGCACTACGGCCGTTGGATGGACATTGTATGATCACTGGAGCTAGAATCATTCATATTGACTAAGTTGACAAAGCCCTCCATCCGCGTCAACTTAGTAGGCCCACAAGTCAGCCTTCAACTATGGTGGGTCCCAGATAGCAGGGGGAGTATTCATTTTTTTTGTGCATAATAAGGAGGCACTTCCTTGTGTGTGAAGATATAGCTTGTGGGTCCGAGCTGTCAGTGGGAGGAACTTTTTTTCGTGAAATACAGAGGCCCTTCCGGTGGGTCCCTGCTGTCAGGTGGAGGAATCATTATTTTGCGCATAATAAGGAGGCACTTCCTTGTGTGCGGCCATGGACCCAGCTGTCGGCCTCTCCACCTACAGTCCTCTTCCGATGGATATCATTCGTTGACCATGCTGACCACGCCGCATTGAGAGCACCAGGGCGGTGGACGACGGCGAGGCCTAGGAAGGGAACGGCCTGGAGCCTTGGAAGACTCGATAGTGGTTGCCCATGCAGTGGGGAGTATGAGGGTTTACTGGTTCAGCTGTCGTCGCTGGAAAATAACAAGATGTGTGGGTGAGTAGAGGAATGGCCTGGCCAACGATGGAGTAGGGTGGGGCGGTGCGGCCAATGCGGCAGCACAGCCGGCCACGGGAGGCGGGAGTAGGTTGTCCCACCGGTGCTAGTTTGGGCGGCTGGAGCAAGAGGATCAGATATTGAAGAAGCAGCATGACTGCTGTATTAACATCCAGCGGTCACTACTGCTAGAATCGTTTGTGGACTAAGTTGACAAAGCCTTTTATACACATCAACAAAGTAGACCCACAAGTCAGCCTCCAAATATGTCCCAGACAACATACAACCCGAAATTTCTAGCCAGATTCAAATTAATTTAAAACTAAACATACCTTAATTTAAATCCAATAAAATTTTACCAGCACAAAAGAATGAAATTTAAAATATCAATATCCGAAAGAAAAAGTATTTCAGAACTAATTGCCTGTTTGCTGTATTTTTTTCATTTTACAACCCATTTCTTATTACTTATAGCCCATTTCTTATTACTTATAGCCCATTTTCTGGGCAAGCCTTGATATCGCTTGAGATGTGTCAGTGTTTCCCCCAGGAATAAGGGAGGATGTAGCACAACAACGGTAAGGTATTTCCCTCAGTGATGAGACAAAGGTTATCGAACCGGTAGGAGAACCACACAACACTACGTAAATGGTACCTGCACACAAAAAACAAATACTTGCAACCCGACACGTTAAATGGGTTGTCAATCCCTTTCGGGTAATGGTGCCAAAAAGTGACGTAAGGATAGGATAAAATTGTAGTATATTGATAGATACAAATAAAAGTAAATAAAATGCAACAAGGTATTTTGGGTTTTTGATAATATAGATCTGAAAATAAAAGAAGCAAATAAAAGAAAAGGCAATTGGCAATACGGATATGAAAGTATATGATAGGAAAATAGACCCGGGGGTCGTAGATTTCACTAGTGGCTTCTCTCGAGAAAATAGCAACGGTTGGTAGACAAATTACTGTTGGGAAATTGATTTATAAGAAAATAATTATGATGATATCCAAGACAATGATCATGTATATAGGCATCACGTCCAAGATTAGTAGACCAACTCCTGCCTGCATCTACTACTATTACTCCACACATCGACCGCTATCCAGCATGCATCTAGTGTATTAAGTTCATGGAAAAATGGAGTAATGCAATAGGAATGATGACATGATTTAGACAAGATCTATCCATGTAGGAATAAACCCCATCTTTTTATCCTTAATAGTAATGATACATGCGTGCCTTGCTGCCCCTTCCGTCACGAAAGGACAACGCAAGATCGAACCCATTACGAAGCACCTCTTCACACTGCAAGATAAATAGATCAAGTTGGCCAAACAAAACACAAATATCGGAGAAGAAATACATGGCTATAACAATCAAGATTGGATATTAAATCAAGGCAAATTTGATCATAAACTCACAAATTCATCGGATCCCAACAAACACACCGCAAAAAGTCATTTCATCAAGTAGATCTCCAAGAGACTATTGTATTGACATACAAAGAGAGAGAAAGCCATCTAGCTACTACCTACAAACCCGTAGGTCTGTGTTGAACTACTAGAGCATCATCGGAGAGGTACCAATGAGGATAATGAAACCCTCTGTGATCGTGTTGCCCTCCAACGGAGTGCCAGAATAGGGCTCTAGATTGGATCTCGTGGTTCTGGAACTTGCGGTGGCTGGAATTATTTTTCGTCGACTCCCCTTGGGTTTCTGGGGCAAGGAGGTATTTATAGAGAGAAGAGGCAGCGCAGGAGGCCATCGAGGTGGGAACAACCCACCTGGGGTGCTTGGGCCCCCAGGCACGCCCTGGTGGGTTGTGCCCCCCTCGGGGCACCCCTAGGTGCTTCTCTGGCCCATCTGGTGTCTTCTGGTCCAAAAAAATCCACAAAAACTTCCACTACATTTGTTCTGTGTTTGATATTGATTTCTGCGAGGTAAAAAATAATCAGAAAATAGCAACTTGCACTTGGCACTATGTCAATAGGTTAGTCTCAAAATATGATATAAAATGATTGTAAAACATCCAAGAATGATAATATAACAACATGGAACAATAAAAAATTATAAACACATTGGAGACGTATCAGCATCCCCAAGCTTAATTCCTGCTCGTCCTCGAGTAGGTAAATGATAAAAACAGAATTTTTGATGTGGAATGCTGCCTAACATGTTCATCACATATTCTTTCCTTTATAGCATGGACAATTGGACTTTTATATGGTTCAAAGCAATAGCCTAGTTTTGACATGAGGACTTCAATACTCAAGCACATTAACAAACAACCATGTCTTTCAAAATATCAACAATAAAGCAAGTTATCCCTAGCCCATTATGCTCAATCATTGATCCATTCATGAAACACACTCACATATTAGCTACACCCAATGCTCAAGTACGATCATAGTGCCCCTTAGTTGGTGCTTTATAAGAGAAGATGGAGACTCAAGTAAAAATAAAATTGTATAAAGTAAATAGAAAGGCCCTTCACGGAGGGAAGTAGCGATTTGTAGAGGTGCCAGAGCTCAAAACGAAAAATATTGAGATAAAACATTTTGGGTGGCATGCTTTTCCTGTCAATGAAAACGATCGAGTACTTCCCAATACTTTCCATGCTAGATATATCATAGGCGGTTCCCAAAAGAGAAAATAAAGTTTATTCATTTTCCACCATACCTTCACATTACACGGCTAACCGAATCCACGGGTGCCGTCCATACCAACACTTTCTAAGGAATTTATTATTTGACAACATAAAGTAAATTCATTTTTCATTTTGGGATTGGGCATCCCTAATACCTTTGCTGTACTCTCGTGCAATGACAAGTGAATAAACACTCATCTTGAGAATAACATATCTAGCATGGAAATATATCAGCAACCCCCTACCGTTTCATGAGCGGTACGAGCACACAAAAGATAAATTCATTTTGAAAATTAGAGATGGCACATACAAATTTTCTTAGAATGGCAAAAGAATACCGCATATAGGTAGGTATATTTGACTCATGTGGCAAAAACTGGTTTAAAGGATTTTGGATGCACAAGTAGTGATCATACTTAGTGCAAATGAAGGCTAGCAGAAGATTGAGAGGCGCCCAACCAAGAAACGATAAATCTCATAAGCGAGTATTAAGCATAACTAACACTGAATAATGCACCACAAGTAGGATGTAATTTTATTGCATAACTATTGACTTTCGTGCTTGCATAGGGAATCACAAACCTTAACACCAATATTCTTACTAAAGCATAATTACTCATCAACATGACTCACATATCACTATCATCATATCTCCAAACTATTACAAAGAATCCAGCTTATTTTTTCCAATGATCTTCATGAAAGTTTTTATTATATCCTCCTTGGATATCTATCACTTTGGAACTAGTTTCACATGTTGCTCTTAATAAGCTAAAACAAATATAAGTGAAGAACATGAGCATCATTTCTTTCTCTCAAATTAATCTAAGTGAAGCATGAGAGAATTTCTCCAAAGATATAAGTGAAGCACTAGAGCAATTCCAAGGCTCTAAAATTTTAAGTGAAGCATAGGAGCAAGCATAGCATAATTTGGCTCTCCAAAATAGGTGTGTACATCAAGGATGCTTATTGAAAATTACAAAGAAAAACAAGCAAAGACTCATATCATACAAGACGCTCCAAGCAAAAATCATAATATATGACGAATAAAAATATAGTTTCAAGTAAAATACCGATGATTGTTAGAAGAAAGAGGGGTTGCCACTCGGGGGCATCCCCAAGCTTAGTTTCTTGATACTTCGTGAATATTATCTTGGGGTGCCTCAGGCATCCCCAAGGTTAGCCTATTACTAATCCTTTTCCTTCATCCATCGAGAAGTCACCCAAAACTTGAAAACTTCAATCACACAAAACTCAATAAAACTTTGTGAGATCTGTTAGTATAAGAAAGCAAATCACTACCTTAAGTACCATTGTAAACCTATTCATATTTTGTTATTGTATTATATCTACTGTATTTTAACCTTTTCATGGCAAAAACCCTTCAAAGGAAACCACCGAATCAAAAAAACGAGCACATAACACAACGAAAACAGAATCTGTCAAAAACAGAACAGTCTAGAGCAATCTGAATATTTCAAATACTTTTGTAACTCCAAAAATTACGAAAAATTAGCACAATGTAGGAAATTTTCAGATTAATCTTCTGCAAAAACAATCAGTATTTTATCTCGCTTCTGGTAAAAATGAAAATTATTTTTGTTTGCTCAAACGTTTCTGTTTTTTAGCAAGATCAAATCAACTATCACCCAAATTGTCCCAAAGGCTTTGCTTGGCAGAAACACTAATTTAAACCACAAAAACACATCTAAACATAGGCATATTGGGTATTTTATTGAAAACAAGAAGAAAACCAAAAAGTAAAAGGATACACGTTGCACTATCATTTTATGCCCCTAGCTAGGCATAATGCGAAGGATCTAAGTATTGTCATGTTTGTTTCTAGATCCATACGATGCCCTCATGATTGATTCATATGATGGCTTAATTATAGTTCTAGGGAAGTGTTCCATACCCTTCCTTAGTGGAAATTGAAATTTTATATTGGCTTCTTTCATATCAATCATGGCACCAATAGTACGTAAAAACGTTCTACCAAGAATAATTGGACAAGACGGATTGCAATCAATATCAAGAACAATAAAATCTATGGGCACATAATTCTTGTTTGCAAGAATAAGAACATCATTAATTCTTACCATAGGTTTTTAATAGAAGAATCCGCCAAGTGCAAATTTAGAGAACACTCTTTAATATCGGTAAGACCAAGCACATCACATAAATATTTTGGAATTGTAGAAACACTAGCACCCAAGTCACATAAAGAAAACACTCATAATTTTTGCTCTTGAATTTTATAGTAGGTTCCTATTCATCATGTAATTTTCTAGGAATTGAAACATCTAATTCAACTTTTCTTCTAAAGCTTTCATCATAGCATCAACAATATGTTTAGTAAAAGTTTTATTTTGCTCATAAGCATGGGGTGAATTTATCATGGATTGCAACAAAGAAGTACAATCAATCAAAGAGCAACTATCATAATTAAAGTCTTTGAAATCCAAAAGAGTGGGCACATCACTAGTTAAACTTTTGACCTCTTCAAACCCACTTTTATTAGTTTTCTCAACAAGATTTTCACCCTCCGAATTATCGGGACGCCTTCTATCTAAAGTTGACTCTTCTTCAGTCCCTTTATTATAAATCTTAATTTTACTAAACAAAGAATCAATAGAAGAAACACTATTCATTTTAAGATCGCCATCACTTTTATGAAAGTAATCACTAGAAACCACTTTTTCTAAAAATTCTCTTCTAGCTCTAAGCATAGCGGTTCTTTTCTTACTTTCATCCATAGAAACATAAAGAGCCTTAACTGATTCCTCAACCTTAGGTACAAAATTTTTCATCTTGAGATTTTCTACATCCAGAGAAATTCTATCAATACTTCTGGACATATCATCAATCTTATTCAGCCTTTCTTCTATTGTAGCATTGAATTTTTTTGAGTATTAATAAATTCCTTAATATTATTCTCAAGATTAAGGTATTCCTAGTATTATTATTATTATTATTATAAGAAGGATTACCATAGGAATTACCATAATTATTAGAGGAATTGCTAGGAAAAGGCCAAGGATTAAAATTACCTCTATAAGCAATGTTATTGAAATTCTTTCACGAGATAAAATTCACATATATGGCATCACTATTTTTCTCAATCAAAATAGACAAAGGCATCATAAACATCAATAGGGGCACTTTTATTAGCGACCAATTTCATAAGAGCATCATCTTTTTCACTCAAAGAAGAAATTTCTTCAACTGAATTAACTTTTTTACTAGTAGGAGCTCTTTCGGTATGCCATTGTGAATAATTTACCATAATATTAGCAAGAAATTTGGTGGCTTCACCCAAAGTAATTTTCATAAAAGTACCACCCGTGGCGGTGTCCAAAAGATTTCAAGAAACAAAATTCAACCCCGCATTTTTTGTATGATCATCCAAAGATTTAACCCATGAGTTGGGCAATTCCTTAGCATTAATTTCATCCTTTCCCAAGATTGTGCAACATGCTCATGTTCATGTTGCTTGAAAATCATGATCTGTGTTCTAAGGGAAATAATTTTCGCAGGTGGAAAATACTTAGTAATAAAGGCATCTTTGAAGTTATCCCAAGAATCGATACTATTGCGAGGCAAAGAAGAAAACCAAATTTTTACACGATCTCGCAAAGAAAACGGGATTAATTTCAACTTCACAATATCCTTGCCCACATTTTTTTTCTTTTACATATCGCATAATTCCATGAATGTGTTAAGATGGTACGTGACATCCTCGCTAGGAGTATCGGAAAATTGATCTTTCCTAACAAGATTCAGCAAAGCGGCATTAATATCACAAGACTCCGCACTAGTGGTGGGAGGAGCAATCGGAGTGCTAATAAAATCATTGTTGTCGGTATTGGAGAAATCACACAACTTGGTATTCTCTTGAGTCATCATGACTACACAACAAGATTGCACTCAAAAACAGATCTGACTAGAAAAACAATGAACGAAAAAGGGGGCATAAAATGGAATTCTTTTGTAAACTGGGGGAGAGGAAAATGAGAGGCAAATGGAAAACAATTTAAATTGCAAGGAGATGAGATTTTTTATTAGGAACCTGGTAGATGTTGGTGATCTCTCCTCGGCAACAGCGCCAAAAAGTTCCTTTGATGTCGCTTGAGATACGTCGGTGTTTCCCCAAGGAATAAGGGAGGATGGAGCACAACAACGGTAAGGTACTTCCCTCAGTTATGAGACCAAGGTAATCGAACCAGTAGGAGAACCACACAACACTATGTAAACGGTACCTACACACAAATAACAAATAGTTGCAACCGATGTGTTAAAGGGGTTTTCAATCCCTTTCGGGTAACGGTTCCAAAAAGTGACATAAGGACAGGATAAAATTGTAGTAGATTGATAGATGCAAATAGAAGTAAATAAAACACAGCAAGGTATTTTTGTGTTTTTGATAATATAGATCTGAAAATAAAAGAAGCAAATAAAAGAAAAGGCAATTGGCAATATGGATTTCAAAGTATATGATAGGAAAATAGACCCGGGGGCCATTGATTTCACTAGTGGCTTCTCTCGAGAAAATAGCAACGGTGGGTAGACAAATTACTGTTGGGAAATTGATAGAAAAGCAAATAATTATGACGATATCCAAGACAATGGTCTTGTATATAGGCATCACGTCCAAGATTAGTAGACCGACTCCTTCCTGCATCTACTACTATTACTCCACACATCGACCGCTATCCAGCATGCATCTAGTGTATTAAGTTCATGGAAAAACAGAGTAATGCAATAAGAACGATCAAGTCTCTGTGCTTAAGTGTCATCCCTGGATCGGTATGCTGACACACTGACACACACAGTACTCGAGGATTTATAACAGAGGTAAATCACATGTATAAAATAACGTAAATACTATTACCTCAATCCAAATAGCGGAAGTAACAACAAGGTTGTGGATTCCCATCAACACCAACGGCAAAGTTGAGTGTAGAAACCGTAACCCCAATGTATCACTTACTCGTCGGAAGAAATCCTACAACATGAGACATTGCAGCCACATAGGGTCAGTACATTGAATGTACTGGCAAATTCACACCATAGAGAGATGATGAACAATGGCCATCACTACATGCATATATGGCTGGTGGAAAAGCTCTATGGTTATAAGGTTTTGTGAAAAGCCAATTTTTCCCTACTGCAAAGGAATAAATTTTACTTAACTATCATGGTGGTTGTTAAACATTGAGAGTGTAGACACCCTCTCAATCCCAATTAAACATCATCATTAAAACCCAACAAAATTAATTAAAGTCACATGATGAGATTGACATGATAATCCAAGTACTAGATACTCAAGACGTCCATAACCGGGGACACAGCTAACCATGATTAGTTTATACACTTTGTAGAGGTTTGCGCACTTTTCCCCACAAGACTCGATCTCCTCCATTGGGATTCTCGCACTACATGGTGTTTGAGAAACGGATGACCGAGACATAGTTTTTCAGAAGTGCTAGCACCTTATGATCGGGTAGACCATTACACCTACTTTCCCCTACATCTGCTAGTCTACCACTGTAAGAGTTCGCACGACTTAATCAACTATGCTAGAGCCCATAGTAGCTTGTGGCTGCACACGAAAGTTTCTAGTACGAATAATCTCATGATCCCTTTGAGCCTGGGTGGCGGTCCATAAAGAAAAACAAGCAATCGCTGGAATACCCAGGTGCCTCAATCCACCCAGATGTGTGTTAAAGTTGCCACCTTAAGTTGAACCATTAATTAACAATCTCACATCTGTCATGGATTTCACTCACCCAAACCACGTCTACGAGCATAGCATAGCAATATAAGCAACGTGTAGAAGTAACTCCCAAGGGTTTGAAAATAACAGGGCAATAGGTTCTACCTCATCAACTACTTCCCAACCCACCATTTATTCAGATCCTAACGATGCAATGTTTGAGGATTGGAACTAATGCATAAAAACTGGGTATTAAAGGAATATGATCAAAGTGTGAACTTGCCTGCAATGTTGACGAAGATGATTCGCACTCAAAACTCTTGATAGCTCTACTGGTCACACTCCGTTCAATCTATCGTGAGCAAGTAATATTAACCACACATAAGCAATCACTCAAAAGATCAGAAAGATCGAAGAAGACGATTCGAAAAACTTCAAAACCAAGAAAATAACTCTTGCAACATAAAACAATTTCTAACCGTACCAAAGTTATGTGAATTTGGCCTTATCAGAAAGTTTAGGTCAAGAGCTTCGATTTGCAAAAAGAATCAACTCAAACGGAGTTACAAAACTCAAGTTATGAACAAAATTTGATGTGACAGGTTCACTGGATAGGTTAAAACAAGACGAAGCTATAGGCGCTGGTTTCATCTAATTTGGATGAACGAGTAAACAGTTATGGCTATTTGGAAAATCAGGGCCAAGCTGTTTTACGGAAGAAAAATAGCTACGGATAGGGTCTAATGTATAAATACGTAGACTATTTGATAATCTAATTATTTTATCGTATTAGTCTAGAAATAATAAACTAAGGAAGTATAAAGAAATATACCTTTATAAGGCAGAGAAAAGATGACTTTGGAGAAAGAAAGAAAACAATTTCGAAAAGTTGCGCCGGAGAGGAGAAAAATATTTTTATCTAGTCAAATCAAAATATTGATTTAATCCGAATCAGATGATTTTTGGAGGCTCTATGGGTCTATATTTATAGGTGGAAAAAAGGTTTAGGGGTCAAAGGCTAGGCAACGTGGGACTAAATATAAGACCGAAATAAATGAAACAGAGGAGAAGAGCTAAGCGCCTCGCCTAAAGCCCATCGGCCGGCCGCGCGCCTACGTGCTGCATTTTTTTTTGCCAAAGGAAAATAAAATCTGAAAAGGAAAAGGCAGGCTGGGCCTGGCCTATTTAAGAGAGAAAAAAATAATGGGGCACCACAAGCTACTATACTGCGCATGTAGGCGATAAATAAATATGGGCCGCACGTATAGTTTTTTTAAATAGAAACAGAAGGAAACCCAAATAACAAAAATAAAATAAAAATTTATATAGGCATATTATATATCAGAATTTTCAGAAAAAGATTTTCTACGACATGAACATTTTTATAGTGTCAAATAAAATCCACAAAACTACAAATAAAGCAAAGAGTGCTACTGCTCTAGTAAAAACCAGTAAAAATCATTTTAAAAATACCAAAATTAATTCAAATTTATTTATCTCCAATTTTCTGATGTAGGTAATAATGTTACCCTATTTTTCATATATTTTTATTTTGGAGAAAAATAATTTGAATAAAACTCAAATAACTCCAAATTGGAAATAAATTCATTAGGGGCTTTGGATTCAATTCTTTGAAACTCCCAACTCATATTTCACATGTTTTGAAGAAGTCATTTTATCTTCGCTCTTGAAAATCATTGAGTTGCATAAAGTTTCTGGATTGGAAATATTTTCTGCCGGGGTTTCTGATCCACGGGCACCTATGGGACCGGCGGACCGGGTCCCTTTTGGTTCGGCGGGGGGCGGAGGTTGCGCAAAGAGCAGATCGAGGCGAAGCAAGCGGGCGGTTGGTCGTGCCAGGAGTAAATCAAGGCGAAACACGCGAGCGATTTACCCAGGTTCGGGCCGCACGGATGCGTAATACCCTACTCCTGCTTTGTGGATTGGTATTGATTTCTTGCTCGGGAGCGAGCGTGAGTGTGTGGAATTGCTGAACCTCGCGAGAGCTCTCCAGATGGCCGACCCCCTCTACGTTGCACACAGGCCTCCTTTTATACTCAAGGGGTTACCGACATAGAGCAACGGGGGCAAAGGGCAAAAATGGAAGGGGTGCCGTGGGTAGGCACAGCTAGCTACTACAGTGTTATCATACCTAACCCTGACGGCAGGGGACAAGGGCATTAAATGCCCGTCTGTGTCGCCTAGACAGCACTGAAAGGGACTGCTAGGGACGCCACCGTCTTGCCACAATGGTTGTCTTGTCAGCGCCTGCGTGCCACCGCATGCCCCTAGCTGCACAGCCTCCTGCCACGTGCGCTCGGGAGGGGCCCCGGAGCGACACGTGGGTGGATGTGCTGGAGCGCGGGCGTGGAGTGGGGGCTTGCCACGGCAAGCGCCTTGCCGCGGCCATCGACCTGTCGCTCTCGGGAGCTTGTCGCTCACCGGGCCTTGTCGGGGCGCGTAGCGCGCCGCGGCAAGTTCCTTGGAATGCCTCGGACGGCCTTCCCGGCAAGCGCCTCTTGCCGGGGCCTTGGGACGCTTCTGATGGCCTTCCCGGCAAGCTCCTCTTGCCGGGGTCTTGCCTTCTTCCCGGCAAGCTCCTCTTGCCGGGGTCTTGTCTTGAGTACTTTGTTCTTGAATGGTCTTCAAAGGGACCACGGAGGATCTTGGCGGTGACCTGGCAGACCTTGCCGCGGGACGCTGCGACTGCCCGTGCACAAGTTCGGGGTACTAAGGGTACCCCTACTTTAGTACACCGACAGGAGCCCCCGGGCCTGGGCCAGACACGGTGCCGAGCGCTATTGGGCCAGGCCCAAAACGGTGCACGGGCACGCGCGGCCTAGGTCACGCCGCATATCTCTCTGCTTCCCCCGCGCCCTCCCCCCGAACGGCACGCGTTGAATGCGGCGTCGTGGGAGAGGTCATGGGGGTTCCTTTTCTCGAAATGTGGAACGTCCGCCCCCCTCCCCCCTTATAAGCAGGGGAAACAGGGGCAGTCGGGCCATCTGCCCATTGCCGTTCCCAATCTCAGAAATCTCCGCCGCTCCCTCGCCTCCCCAAAGCTGAGAGAAAGAGAGAGCAGCGCTTCGCCCTCCACCGCCGCCAGCATCACCAACGCCGTCGACCCCCTCCACTGCTTCCGCCATGTCTCCGAAAGCCGATAGGGGGAAGACCGTGAGGACGACCGAGGCGCATCGGCTCGCGGCGCTGCGGAAGACGCGGGCTGTTTCCCCCCCCCCCAGGCTCGGCGCGAAGGAGCTGTGGGAGGACTACTCTCTGTTCTGGTCGGCGGAGACGCGCGCGCATCCGCGCACAAAGGTACTCCCCACCGCCGCTTTCAAGGAGGCTCCGACTGGATACGCCTTCTTCGCATTGTTCTTCCACTGCGGGCTCTGCCCTCCTTTCTCTGATTTCTTCTGCGATGTCATGAACACCTATGGATTCCACCTCCTCGACTTCACCCCCAATGCCGTTCTGACAATGGCAGTTTTCGCGCATCTGTGCGAAAACTTTGTCGGAGTTCTTCCCAACGTAGCCCTCTTCCGCCATTTCTTCACTCCTCGAGTAGAGAGGGGAGAGCCTCTATCCGGCGGAATCGCCTGGATCTCGAGGACCGGCAAGAAGGAGACCTATTTGGAGGGAGAGTTCCGCGGCAAGTGGGAGGAGTGGAGGGCTGATTGGTGCTGGATTGTCGAGGAGAGTCGGCAGCCTTTCACCGCCCGGCGCCAAACCCCGGTGGCACGCGGTGACGACTGGAGCGTCCTGGCCCCGGAGGACGACAGGCTGAGGATCGCTGTCACCAGGATCCTACGCCTCCGGAATGCCGGGCTCACTGTCTGCGCGGTTGGCGCAGACTTCCTCCGTCGCCGCATCGCCCCCCTGCAAGAGCGGGGGAGGCCAACTTGGGAGTTCAAGAACGCGGCGGACATTATGAGGCTGCGGCCGGGCCTCAACTTCAACTTCACAGTTCTGGAGCTCCATGCGATGCTGCAGGAGCTGTTCAGATATGACCCGCAGCATCCCGAGGTGTTCAGGTTGCCGGGGGGCGTCGTGCCTTTGTGCAACAACTCCACGCTCGACCGCATCCGTGCAATGATGCCGGAATGCGACTCGCACGGGATTGTGCCAACTTGGCAGGAGCCTGCCGACGAGGTCGTGCAGCACTTCTTCGACAACTTGGTGGAAGTGGCCGTCCGCCCCGACGAGAAAGACGGCCTCACCCGCGACACCACTGATGCGGAGATGGCGCGCATCGCCACCAGGCTGGAGGAGGCGGCGGCTGCCGCAGCCGCGGGCGAGTTTGGGTTCACCACCGTGGAAGCAGACGCGGTAGAAGTGGCGAGCTGTGGCGAGCAAGGGGAGTCCGCCGGCAAGGAGGGGCTTGCCGGGCAAGATGTTGAGCCGAGCGAGCCTACCAAAGATACGGGCAGCTCGCGGCAAGTTGACTCCTCCTCCTCCTTACCTCCGGACAGCCCACCAGAATCAGAGGCCCCAACGCCGCCCAGGAGGCGTCTCTGCAAGGCTGGCGATGAGGCGGAGCGGCAAGCGGGTCAACAGTCGCCATGCCGCATGACGTGCTCGACCACGGCAAACACCGTTACCGCGGGAGCGCCTCATGCTACGACGGCAACTGGAGCTGGGTCCAGCCGGACCACCGCTTCGGACCCTGCCGCCTCCCGTGCCGTGCCGACAGCCGGAGCGGGGTCTTCTCAGACCGCCACCACTGCTCCCGCTAAGCGGCCAAGGGAGGCTTCTCCTCCGCCTCCTCGCTCTGGGAGCGCGCCGGGCTTCGACTTCTCCGCGCTGAGCTCCGACGAGGAGGATGAAGAAGAGTAAGCTTCTCTTGCTGCACTCGCATTTCTTCGGTTTTTGTTGTTGTTCTTGCTTCTCAATTGCTTTTCCCTGAGCCTGCTCATTTTTAGGACTCTGGCCCAGAGAGCGGCAAAGAGAGCTAAGGCCCCGGTGGTCATCGTCGAGGACGTGCCCACTGCGACAACAGGTTGCGCGCCCGAGACAACCTTGCCGGACCTGGCGACTTTCCTCCATGGCAGCCTCCAGCGTAAGTGTGTGAACTTTTTGCCGCGGTGAGGCGCGCATGGGTACTTGTCTTTGCTGATATCCGCTTATCGCCTTGTGTAGGAGCAGAGCAGCCTCACCAGGAGCGTCCGGAGACAGCCCCCGGCATGCCATCTGCTTCAACTACGCCGCCCAGGGAAAATTCTCCGGCAAGAGATTCTTCGGCAGGGGGTGGCTCTCCGGCAAGGGGAAGCTCTCCGCCAAGGGACGGCACCAGCATCCCCCCAGCGGCAGAGACCATGGCCACCGAGCCCAGTGCAGGTAATCTCCTTGCTTCAAATCTTCCCTTGGGTTCTTCTTCTTCTGGTCTCTTTGAGTTTTTGGCTGGATCTTGTTTGACTCTTTCCCCCTTTGCCGGGCATCAGACCCATCCGCTGCAGAGCGGATGGAGATCGAGGTCGCCGCTGAGGACGCAGCCGGTGGTGGCGACGCCGCCAGCACCGAGGCCACCGAGGCTGGCGCCGCGGCGGTTGGCGAGGGATCTGGCGATCGTACTGACGGCCCAGAGGCCGCAGGAGCGCCAGGCGCTGCACCGACCGCCGACCCGTCCGCCGAAGCCGCAGCGCCAAGCATCGAGGAGCCCCAGCCGGGCGTTTACTTGAAAGCCGGCGAAGGCGTCTTCATCAACCTCCCCTGGGCATCAAGCTCCAGGGCGCCGGTCGAGGGGGAGGTCTTCGACGGGGAAGTGCTTGCCTCCGCGGGTCTGAAGCTGGTCGACGCGCCGAGCAGCAGTAGCAATGAGCCCGAAGAGGAGCGGATGCTGCGCAGGTTGATGTCGCTCTACCGCGGCGACAAGCCAAGCTGGAGTCCCACGAGGCGCTTGTCGCGAAGGCGGGAGCAGACATTGAGAAGCGCGCAGACGAGCTCGCGGGTTTCCACCGAGAAGCCATCCGATCCTTGGCAGAGGAGCGGGAGCAGCTCGCTGAGGCGAAGAAGGCCTTTCTCCTCGAGAAGGCCGAAGCCGAAGAGCTGCAGCGACTTGCCGCCGTGAAGCTAGCCGCGGAAGTGGGCGAGCAGGCGCAGCGGAAGGTCAACCTCGACGCTCACGAGGAGGAGCTTGCCGCGCGCGAGGAGAAACTGGGCGGAGCCCTCAAGCAAGCGGAGGACGCTGCCGCCGCTGCCGAGGCCGCCAAAAAGGTGCTGGAGATGAAGGTGGTGCAGCTGGAGGCTGACCGCCAAGCATATGGCGAAGAGCTCAGCGCCGCCAAGGACTCCAACGCCGCCCTCGAGTCGAGGCTGGTCGCTTTGACCAAGGCGCTGGACGGCGCCAAGGAGCGGGAGGCAGCCTTGAAGAAGGAGATCGATGCCGACAAGGCGTTGCTGGAGAGTGCTGCCACCACCCAAAACGCCTTTAGGGATACGGTGGAGCACTGGACAGAGAGCCTCGTGAACGCCGCCGGGGACATCGACAAGGAGCTGGCGCAGCTGGGGGTGGAGGACTTCGGGTACTCCTCCGACGAGAACATCCAACCTAGCGCCAAGCTCACTATGTTCTTCCAAGGCGTGGCGACGGCACTCCAGCGGCTCCGGGATGAGATCCCGAAGCGGCTGGCCGACGAGTGGCGCGAGATCTGTGCGGGAGCCCTTCAGAAGGTGTTGATGAAGGTTGCCTTCCGCAATCCAGGCCTCCGCCTCCACAACGTCCTCAGATCCTTGCCGCCTGATATCGATCAGGAAGAGCTCAAGGCCCTTGTCGCACCCATTGTGGACAAGGTGAGCGGGATCAAGAGGGTCGAGGGCGACCGTGTCGACTAGGCCGCCGGCTTCCTTCTTTCCTTGTCGCTGCTAGCTATGTCATAGAAAACATTTATTAGAGCTGCGACAAGCTATTTTGTAATATAATTTTCTTATGGGCAGCCATTGCAATGTTATTCCCTTTACTTGACTCCTCCCTTTGTATATTTTTGCCCTACGCTTTTAGGGAACTTGCCAGTGCAGGCATCCGGTCCGCGAGCGCTGAGCGCGGAACTGGCGGTGCCGCTACCGGCAAGAAACCTTGTCGCAGCCAGCTGCAGCTCACTTAAGTTGCTGAGCGGGGCTCGAAGCAAAGTAAGGGCGCGACTAGTGTAGCAACTAGCCGCAGCTAACTTACGTTGTTGAGCAGGCTCAAAACAATGCAAGGGGGCGGCTAGTGTAGCAACTAGCCGCAGCTCACCTAATGTTGATGAGCGAGCTCGAAACAACGCAAGGGCGCAGCCAGCTACGAGTTGGCTCCTCCGCGCACAGGTTTCCCATACAAAGTGCGGTCGTTCAAGGGAGATAACTTGAAATTTAAAAAATTTGGCTGCTCAAACTTTGGCAACTTAGCTTTTCTGTCGTTTGCTTCCCGGCAAGACGAAATTCTTGAACGACGCCTGGTCCATACCCTTTTCTTCTCCCTTCCCCCCCGGCAAACTTGTGGGCGAGGGATCCTTTCTTTCCTTGGAAGAAGCAAGAAAAGAAAGAAGAGAAAATAAAGATATAGAGCCTTGCAGCTCGTTATCGCTTACCGTGGGGCTGGTGCTGCACAAATGTCAGATCATATATGCCAGAAAATAGAAAGCATAAAATCGACAAAATGCGCGGAGCACGCGAGCTTTACTGCGCACGGGATCTGCGCCCGGCCTCGTACAAAGGATTACATGCAACAGCAGCAAGACTTTGTACAAGAGGTGGTTGCCGGAACGGGTTCCGACAACCGCGCCTTATGGGTAAAACTTACGAAGATGCTCGATGCTCCAAGAATTACTCACTGGGATGCTATCTTCGGTCTCAGGGCGGCCGGCGCCGGGCCCAGTGACTCGTTTCACCCGGTAAGGGCCTTCCCATTTCGGCGTCAACTTTGTATGTTTTTACCCCACGCTTTTAGGGAACTTGCCGGCGCAGGCACCAGGGCCGTGAGCGCTGAGTGTGGAACATCAGCAGGCTGCTGGCGGTGCCGCTACCGGCAAGAAACCTTGTCGCAGCTAACTGTAGCTCACTTAAGTTGCTGAGCGGGGCTCGAAGCAAAGTAAGGGCGCGGCTAGTGTAGCAACTAGCCACAGCTAACTTACGTTGTTGAGCAGGCTCGAAACAATGCAAGGGCGCGGCCAGTGTAGCAACTGGCCGCAGCTCACCTAATGTTATTGAGCGAGCTCGAAACAACGCAAGTGCGCAGCCAGCTACGAGTTGGCTCCTCCGCGCACAGGCTTCTCATACAAAGTGAGCCGATCCAGGGGAGATAACTCAAAAATTAGAGATCTGGTTGCTCAGGCTTTGGCAACTTATCTGTTCTGGGTGTGTTGACGTGCATGGTGGTCTTGGGCGCTCTGAGATCCACCAGCTCGATCTTGATCCAGCGAGTGCATGGTACCGTGAGTACCATGACGTTGCCGGTCCCGCGCCTCCTGAGATGGGCGCGGAGCATGCACGGACGCCGAGGTCTTGGAGGGCGCCCGATCGTTGTGGGAGCCGGCCACGCCGCCGATGGGCAGCGCAGCCTTGCCCTGGGACCTGGCAGCACCGTGAGTTCCCTCGTCGATGCGTGCCCTTCCGCCGGCGCCTACACCACCATCCGTTTGCTCCGGCGGTGGGTGGCTGGCGCGGACGGAGCAGCTGCCTCCGAAACTTTCTTCTTCCGCGGCATGTTGATGAAGATGGTGAAAATCGATGAAGAAGATGAAGATCTAGCCCGCAAGAACGCCGGATCTGATTCACACAACTTCGACGCCCCCTACCTGGCGCGCCAGAGATGCCGGGGTTTCTGATCCACGGGCACCTATGGGACCGGCGGACCGGGTCCCTTTTGGTTCGGCGGGGGGCGGAGGTTGCGCAAAGAGCAGATCGAGGCGAAGCAAGCAGGCGGTTGGTCGTGCCAGGAGTAAATCGAGGCGAAACACGCGAGCGATTTACCCAGGTTTGGGCCGCACGGATGCGTAAAACCCTACTCCTGCTTTGTGGATTGGTATTGATTTCTTGCTCGGGAGCGAGCGTGAGTGTGTGGAATTGCTGAACCTCATGAGAGCTCTCCAGATGGCCGACCCCCTCTACGTTGCACACGGGCCTCCTTTTATACTCAAGGGGTTACCGACATAGAGCAACGGGGGCCAAGGGCAAAAATGGAAGGGGTGCCGTGGGTAGGCACAGCTAGGTGCTGTAGTAGGCACAGCTAGCTACTACAGTGTTATCATACCTAACCCTGACGGCAGGGGACAAGGGCATTAAATGCCCGTCTGTGTCGCCTAGACAGCACCGAAAGGGACCGCTAGGGACGCCACCGTCTTGCCACGATGGTTGTCTTGTCAGCGCCTGCGTGCCACCGCACGCCCCTAGCTGCACAGCCTCCTGCCACGTGCGCTCGGGAGGGGCCCCGGAGCGACACGTGGGTGGATGTGCTGGAGAGCGGGCGTGGACTGGGGGCTTGCCGCGGCCGTCGACCTGTCGCTCCCGGGAGCTTGTCGCTCACCGGGCCTTGTCGGGGCGCATAGCGCGCCGCGGCAAGTTCCTTGGAATGCCTCGGACGGCCTTCCTGGCAAGCGCCTCTTGCCCGGGCCTTGGGACGCTTCTGATGGCCTTCCTGGCAAGCTCCTCTTGCCAGGGTCTTGCCTTCTTCCCGGCAAGCTCCTCTTGCCGGGGTCTTGTCTTGAGTACTTTGTTCTTGAATGGTCTTCAAAGGGACCACGGAGGATCTTGGCGGTGACCTGGCAGACCTTGCCGCGGGACGCTGCGACTGCCCGTGCACAAGTTCGGGGTACTAAGGGTACCCCTACTTTAGTACACCGACATTTTCCAAATGAAATTCAAATGTTTTCAAAAACCCTTTTCATTTAAATAAATGGAAGAAGTCATGTCATCTTCTCTCCAGGGTTTGGCGATGAAAATAATTTGAATTCATGGAGATCAAAATGCAAAATGAAAGTTTGGGAAAGTCCTTTTATTTCCTCTCATTTAACTTTCAAAAAGTTCACTCACTTTCAGTCAATCAATCCAACAATCAATCAAATCTATCTATTTAATATGACATTCCAAAATTTAGAATTTTGAGATGTTACAAACCTACCACCCTTCAAATGAATCTCGTCCTCGAGATTCGGATAGGCTAGAAAGGAATAGGTTAGGTTTGGGGTCTCCTCAAAATCCATTGGTCATCACAGGGGTCTGGGGTGCTACCACTCTTAAAAGCATGGTTATGGTTCCTACAAGACTCTTATACTCCATCCTTATTGTTTGATAGTGTCAGTCTTCTCAGATCCCTGGGAAAATTCTTTCTCTGGGCTCTTCCGGTAGTGGCGTAACCTTTCCCACAATTCTTCTGTCCTTTCATCTTGGTAGGGTTCTTCCATGACTAGGTCTTGTTAGATGACAGGTCTGGCACCAAAACTAAACAACTATCGATACCTCATGGTGGTCAACAATTTATGGTTTCTCCTGCAGGAAATGGGTCTAGGCTTCTTTCTCACCGTATAACCTACGGTTGGCAAAAGCTGCCTTGTACAAGGGAAAAATTCTTATACCATTCTAGGGTTTAAACAAGGTTTGATCGTCGTCTCTGTACTATAGGTAAGTCTCTCAGATTTACCATCCAATATAGCAAGGCGAATAATAAGGGTAAGTCGGTATGGTGATCAATCCATCCCGCACCCAAATCATTATCCTGTATACGGTTTAGTGAATCTCGCATTCTAACACTCGGTCATCCTCACAAGCATTGCAGAATTTCTCTTGTCGATGAACCAAGGTTCGGATGAATCCATAGATTCTGCAAGCCAAACAAACATCTATCGTTCCTTCACAACTCTCAGGTTTTGCGTAAACTCCTATAAAATCATCGGTTGATAAAGTCGTAACTTCTTCTAGGGTTTTTCCTTCAGCAAGAATGTGCTTGCTTCTTGGCAGGTCCTGGGGCCTGTGGGTTATGGCCCATCCCATCACTTGTAGTCCTTGAACTTATCATCGGGCAACTGATCATTATTCCAACTTCCAACTTCCTAGTATTCTTAAATCCATCCAATTGTACTGTCTTCCTTCCTTCTATTGGCACCAAACTAGGACATGATTAGTCAGACTCATCATGGAGTTTCCATTGATCCATATTTCCGACATCAGACCTCCTTTATATCCAATAGTAATTTATCTCTTCATCCTCCTGGGATATCCCTCATACCGAGATAAAAACTTATACTTATGAAGTCCATATTCCACTTCGTGGAACATCATTATCCTTTCCAGGGTCAAGCGTCCTTACAGGGGAATATTGGCCATCTCTGCATGGCACTTCTTCAACTGGGAAACGTGAAACACATCATGAACTCCTGACAGTCCTTCAGGTGACTCCAACTTGTTGGCCACTTCTCCCATACGCTCCAAAACTCGGTATGGTCCTACAAATCTTGGGGCTAACTTTCCCTTAACTCCAAATCGTTTAACTCCTCGAAGAGGGGACAAACGAAGACATGTTGTGTCTCCAATTTCATAGACTACCTCCTTGAGTTGTTTGAGTCTACATAGCTCTTCTGCCTGGACTGAGCTACCTTCAGTCTATCTCAAAAAAACTTAACATTCTCTTCTGACTCCTTGATCACATTTGGTCCAAACAACTGACGGTCTCCAACTTCATCCTACACACTATTGGGGTATCACATATATCGAGACAAAACTCGCATTCATTTTTTCCGAAATCCACTCAGTGGAGTATCCTTATCTTTTCCAGGGGTCAACGGTTCTTACAGGGTACTACCACCCTTAAAATGCACAAATCTTCCATAGACCATATTTCTCATATCCTCAAAATGGCCAAAATTCTTCTTCATAGAGTAACAACTCATAAAATCCATATCAGTACCAATGATGCTAACTTTATTCATCCTCAAATGATTACAATCACTCGCTTTTCCATTACATGTCTCAACTCAACACCTCAATATAAAAGAAAAATGTTCTCACTTCTACTACTCCTTTTCTTTTATTGCAAACTCAACTATCTAGCACAAGTTTCCTTCTCCTTGGGGCATTCTCTGGCAAAGTGCCCTGCTCCATTACAACTAAAACATATTACTTATGACAAGTATCGAGGTTTCCTTTTTGGGCAACTGTTGAGGTAGTGCCCTGACTCCTTGCACCTGTAACAGGTGATATGACTCAGGTCCCTCCTGGACTCCAATCGGTTTCTCTTCCTGGACTTTTCCATTCCAATCAGGGCTTCTATTTCCTGTGGGTCATATTCTACTTCCTCTGTCGGGAATTCTACTAGATCCCCATTCAAACAATTTTGGGAGATGTGTCCTTCTTCTCCACATGAATAGCAAGACTTAGTGCAGGGTTTACTCGGGTCTTCTTTAGGTGTGTCCTCCATCTCTTCCTTCATCACAGCTTCTTCTAAAATTTTCATGAGGGCTCCTTTCATTACTTCTTTCTTCTGCTGGATGGTTCGTTGTACCATGGGGTAAATGTGACACTGAGCAGGATAGTGGGTAGTCCCTTCACAGAAGAAACAAGTAATCTGCCTAGTTGGGCATTCTTCAACTAGGTGACTTCCTTCACAATTAGGGCATTCATCCTTGTGTTCTTTATGGGCAAGGTTTCTTCATATCCTTTCCATAAGGCTTCAACTTCTGGGACACAAACCGAGACTTTGGCAGAGTCAACTTAAATTATTTCTAAGTGGTTACTCCTTGCCATCCATTGATGGTTTGGTACATCCTCCACCAACTAGCAGCACCTCTTTCAAAGCACTGAAGAGCATGCTGGGTCATATCCTTTCTGACTATAGGGTTATTCTTCATGTGATCCTCCATGTCCTGAATCCATCGGTCTGTCTCCAACTGACTCATCGGTCCAGAAAGTACAAGCTCATCTCCATTCATCCTCTATTGGGTCCAAGGGTTTGCGGTGAGATAAGAGGGATAGAGAGGGATACACACAATGCAAACAACAGTTTTGAAAAGACAGATTTTATTGTGGCTGTCGAAAAACATCAAACAAATGATAGCTCACAACCATCGCATCTAACGTAAGGATATAACAGGGGTTTGGTCTTCTAAAGGTAAACAGATCTTCAACGTCGCTAGACACTTCAGGTCTTGTTCATGTCTCTGATGTCTTATTCCGATCATGCTTGTCCTTCTCAAGTTCCTATGCCAGATTTCTGTTTGACGCGAAGTCTCTAGTGACATCCTTTAATGTTTCTGGAGTTGCGTTCCAAACTTCTAGGTTTCAACATCCTTGGCATGAGCCATGGTCCTACTGTCCTTCAGTTCCTGACAAATCGCTGGTATCTCGAGGTTGTAGCTCCTCCAGCTAGGCTACTTTCAGCTTCTGGTTCCTGAGTTCTTCACGAAATGCTTGCTTGTCTAATATGGCTCCCTAGAGCTCCATCTTAAAATTCTTGATGTACTACTCCAGATCCTGGTGATACACCGACTAAGGTTAAAACTTTATCTTTTGCTGATAGATGCTCCATCAGCCTTCTACCATCCAATCCTTCCGAAGAAATGCATGCTTAGCTCAGCTCGGTGACCATAGTGTCGGTGACGATGACATCACAGATAACCTTGTTTCTGCCCTTGTCATTGCCATGAGCTATCATCCATAGTTGGTATCTCCTGCCTTAGGGTTTTCTTGACAAAACTTTGAGTTCTCATGCTCCATGTTCCGGTCTTTCTTTGATACACCTTGATCTCGGGTATTGACGGCTTCCATAGTCTGAAAAATTCCAATAGAGTAGCCTTCCTAGGTCATACAAATCTGGAAAATTCTACAGGGCCTTCAAATTCTCCTAGTCTACGGAGTCTTCAACCGTTGTAGTTTCCATTATCATAATGTATGGTAAAATCCTCTTCATTCCAAAGTGGTCTTAGTTGTGCGATATCTTGTACTTCTTGGAGTGGTCTCATCAGTCGAATCTTCGTGGTCAAAAGGGGAAAGGGGTATAGTCTCACTGAAAGGGAATATTTGAATAAGCTCAGAAGAGAAGAGAGGTAACAGATCTTTTAAAAATGAAGTTGTAGAGAAAATCTTTCCTATGGGCTTGCCAATTTCTAGGGTCACGTCCTACAGTAAACATGTGCTCTGATACCATCTTGTAGCGACCCGACCTCAGACGGTCAAGTCTCTGTGCTTAAGTGTCATCCCTGGATCGGTATGCTGACACACACAGTACACGAGGATTTATAACAGAGGTAAATCACATGTATAAAATAACGTAAATACTATTACCTCAATCCAAATAGCGGAAGTAACATCAAGGTTGTGGATTCCCATCAACACCAACGGCAAAGTTGAGTGTAGAAATCGTAACCCTAACGTATCACTTACTCGTCGTAAGAAATCCTGCAACATGAGACGTTGCAGCCACATAGGGTCAGTACATTGAATGTACTAGCAAATATACACCATAGAGAAATGATGAACAATGGCTATCACTACATGCATATATGGCTGGTGGAAAAGCTCTATGTTTATAAGGTTTTGCGAAAAGCCAATTTCTCCCTACTGCAAAAGAATAAATTTTATTTAACTATCATGGTGGTTGTTAAACATTGAGAGTGTAGACACCCTCTCAATCCCAATTAAACATCATCATTAAAACCCAACAAAATTAATTAAAGTCACATGATGAGATTCACATGATAATCCAAGTACTAGATACTCAAGACGTCCATAACCGGGGACACGGCTAACCATGATTAGTTTATACACTCTGTAGAGGTTTGCGCACTTTTCCCCACAAGACTCGATCTCCTCCGTTGGGATTCTCGCACTACATGGTGTTTGAGAAACGGATGACCGAGACATAGTTTTTCAGAAGCGCTAGCACCTTACGATCAGGTAGACCATTACACCTACTTTCCCCTACATCTTCTAGTCTACCACTGTAAGAGTTCGCACGACTTAATCAACTATGCTAGAGCCCATAGTAGCTTGTGGCTGCACACGGAAGTTTCTAGTATGAATAATCTCATGATCCCTTTGAGCCTGGGTGGTGTTCCATAAAGAAAAACAAGCAATTGCTGGAATACCCAAGTGCCGCAATCCACCCAGATGTGTGTTAAAGTTGCCACCTTAAGTTGAACCATTAATTAACAATCTCACATCTGTCATGGATTTCACTCACCCAAACCATGTCTACGAGCATAGCATAGCAATATAACCAACACGTAGAAGTAACTCCCAAGGGTTTGAATATAACAGGGCAATAGGTTCTACCTCATCAACTACTTCCCAACCCACCATTTATTCAGATCCTAACCATGCAATGTTTGAGGATTGGAACTAATGCATAAAAACTGGGTATTAAAGGAATATGATCAAAGTGTGAACTTGCCTGCAATGTTGACGAAGATGATTCGCACTAAAAACTCTTGATAGCTCTACTAGTCACACTCCGTTCAATCTATCGTGAGCAGGTAATAGTAACCACACATAAGCAATCACTCAAAATATCAGAAAGATCAAAGAAGACGACACGAAAAACTTCAAAACCAAGCAAATAACTCTTGCGACATAAAACAATTTCTAACCATACCAAAATTATGTGAATTTGGCCTTATCAGAAAGTTTAGGTCAAGAGCTTCGATTTGCAAAAAGAATCAACTCAAACGGAGTTACAAAACTCAAGTTATGAACAAATGAAGTTTGAATATGAATCTGAACAAATTTCGAAATTTGAAAATTTCAAAAAATTGATGTGATAGGTTCACTGGATAGGTGAAAACAAGACGAAGCTATAGGCGCTGGTTTCATCTAATTTGGATGAACGAGTAAAAAGTTATGGCTATTTGAAAAAAATCAGGGCCAAGCTGTTTTATGGAAGAAAAATAGCTACGGCTAGGGTCTAATGTATAAATACGTAGAGTAATTGATAATCTAATTATTTTATCGTATTAGTCTAGAAATAATAAACTAAGGAAGTATAAAGAAAGATACCTTTATAAGGCGAAGAAAAGATGACTTTGGAGAAAGAAAGAAAACAATTTCGAAAAGTTGCGCCGGAGAGGAGAAAAATATTTTTATCTAGTCAAACCAAAATATTGATTTAACCCGAATCGGATGATTTTTGGAGGCTCTATGGGTCTATATTTATAGGTGGAAAAAAGGTTTAGGAGTCAAAGGCTAGGCAATATGGGACTAAATATAAGACCAAAATAAACGAAACAGAAGAAAAGAGCTAAGCGCCTCGCACGGCCTAAAGCCGATCGGCCGGCCGCGCGCGTACGTGTTGCATTTTTTTTTCCAAAGGAAAATAAAATCTGAAAAGGAAAAGGCTGGCTAGGCCTGGCCTATTTAAGAGAGAAAAAAACAATGGGGCACCAGAAGCTACTATACTACGCATCTAGGCGATAAATAAATATGGGCCGCACGTACAGTTTTTTAAAATAGAAACAGAAGGAAAACCGAATAACAAAAATAAAATAAAATTTTTATATAGGCATATTTTATATCAAAATTTTCAGAAAAAGATTTTCTATGACATGAACATTTTTATAATGTCAAATAAAATCCACAAAACTACAAATAAATCAAAGAGTGCTACTACTCTAGTAAAAACCAGTAAAAATCATTTTAAAAATACCAAAATTAATTCAAATTTATATATCTCCAATTTTCTGATGTAGGTAATCATGTTACCCTATTTTTCATATATTTTTATTTTGGAGAAAAATAATGTGAATAAAACTCAAATAACTCCAAATTGGAAATAAATCCAAAGGGGCTTTGAATTTAATTCTTTGAAACTCCCAACTCATATTTCATTTGTTTTGAAGAAGTCATTTTATCTTCGCTCTTGAAAATCATTGAGTTGCATAAAATTTCTGGATTGGAAATATTTTCCAAATGAAATTCAAATGTTTTCAAAAACCCTTGTCATTTAAATAAATGGAAGAAGTCATGTCATCTTCTCTCCAGGGTTTGGCGATGAAAAGAATTTGAATTCATGGAGATCAAAATGCAAAATGAAAGTTTGGGAAAGTCCTTTTATTCCCTCTCATTTAACTTTCAAAAAGTTCACTCACTTTTAGTCAATCAATCAAATCTATCTATTTAATATAACATTCCAAAATTTAGAATTTTGGGATGTTAAAATTGGATACTAAATCAAGGAAAATCTAATCATAAACTCACAATTCATGGGATCCCAAAAAACACATCGCAAAAAGTCATTACATCAAATAGATCTCCAAGAGACTGTTGTATTGAGATACAAAGAGAGAAAAAGCCACCTAGCTACTACCTAAGGACCCGTAGGTCTAAGTTGAACTACTCACGCATCATCGGGGAGGCACCAATGAGGGTGATGAAACCCTCCGTGATCGTGATCCCCTCCGGCAGAATGCCAAAATAGAGCTCTAGATTGGATCTGATGGTTCTGGAACTTGCGGCAGCTGGAATTGTTTTTCGTTGACTCCCCTAGGGTTTTCGGGGCAAGGAGGTATTTATAGAGCAAAAAGGCAGTGCAGGACGCCACTAAGGTGGGCACAACCCACCTGGGCGTTCCTGGGGGCCCAGGCCCTTGTGGATTGTGCCCCCTCGAGGCACCCCCTGATAACCCACAAACTATAGGGAATTGTTTGTAGCCTTCTTCGATAAATAAGATTGTCGAACGCAATGAGGAGCTAAAGGTAGAACAAATATTCCCTCAAGTTCTATCGACCATCTATACAACTCTACACACTTGACGTTTGCTTTACCGAAACAAGTATGAAACTATTTTGCGAGAATAAAACTACGAGTACTTTGAGAGAATAAAACTAGAAATAAATTGCAAGGTAATAAAAGTGGATAGCTTTAGTCAACAAGAAAGTCATTTGTCCCTAGGCAATCAATAACAAGTACCGGTAATCATTCTTCTAATTCTATATGAGGGAGAGGCATGAGCTAACATACTTTGTCTACTTGGATCATATGCACTTATGATGGGAACTCTAGCAAGCATCCGCAAGTACTAAAAATCATTAAGGTCGTGAAGCCCAACCATAGCATTAAGTATCAAGTCCTCTTTATCCCATACGCAACAACCCACCTACTTGGGTTTAAGCTTCTGTCACTCTCGCAATCCACCATAAGCAAATCATGAACGTATTGAAACACCCTACAATGGGGACCCTTCACGTTTGCGCGAGACGGAGGGCACCATAGGACAACACCATAAATAAAATATACAATCATACCAACCAAGATCACGATTAACCCATAGGACAAAACAGATCTACTCAAACATCATAAGATAACCATAGATCATTGGGAAATAATATATGGAGTTGAGCACCATGTTTAAGTAGAGATTACAATGGGGAGAAGGGGTGTTACACCGCTTCATAGAGGGGGAGAAAGTTGGTGTTGGCGGTAGCAAGATTGTTGATGTAGATTGCCGTCACGATCATAGCCCCGGTGGCACTCCGGTGCCACCGGGAGAGAGGGGGAGAGAGCCCACCTCCTTCTTCTTCTTACTTGCCCCCCCCCCCTAGATGGGAGGAGAGTTCCCACTCTGGTTCATGGCGGTGGAGGGTCGGGAGCCCCTCCGAGATTGGATCTCCCTCTTTGTTCTCTTCTGTTTCGCGTTCCTAGATCTGGCCGAAAACCGTTTCTTATATTCCCAAAGATCCGTAAGTCCGATTGAACTGAGATTTTGACATGAATTTTTTCTGGATATAAGCTTCCTTGCACCCGACGTAGAGCTCTGTAGCGATCAGACCTCAAATGGGCCATTCTCTGTGCTCTGGTGTCATCCCTGGATCACTAATGCCGACACCACACAATACTTGAAGGATTTATAACAGAGTAGCAATCACACACTTAGTACATCGAGTGTCTCAATAGAGATCTTATTACAATAAATGTGGCTTAAGGCCATCTAATAACAATAACAGCGAAAGGCTTGGAAGATAAGTGGGTCCATCAACTCCAACAGCATCACTGAGTATAGAACCATGACCTAAAACTCCTTAATCGTCATCTGAAAAGTCTGCAACATTAACGTTGCAGCCCGTAAATGGGTCAGCACATGGAATATGCTGGCAATGTAACACATAGAGAATAGTGGAATGAAACAGCTATACTATATGCATATTTGGCTGGTGGTAAGCTCTATGGTCACAGTTTTGCGTAAAGCCAATTTTTCCCTACTGCAAAGGAACAAATTTATTTAACCGGGGACACGGCTAACCATGATTAGTTTATACACTCTGCAGAGGTTTGCGCACTTTTCCCCACAAGACTCGATCTCCTCCGTTGGATTTCTCGCACTACATGGTGTTTGAGAAACGGATGACCGAGACATAGTCTTTCAGAAGCGCTAGCACCTTACGATGGGTAGACCGTACCACCTACATCCCCTACATCTGCTAGTCTACCACTGTAAGAGTTCGCACGACTTAGTCAACTATGCTAGAGCCCATAATAGCTTGTGGCTGCACACGGAAGTTTCTAGCATGAATAATCTCATGACCCCTTTGAGCCTGGGTGGCGGTCCAAAACAAAACAGGCAATCCTGGAATACCCAGGTACCTCAATCCACCCAGATGTGTATTTAAGTTGCCACCTTAGATAAACCATTAATTTAAAAATCTCACATCTGTCATGGATATCACTCACCCAATCCACGTCTACTAGCATAGCATAGCAATAATAAGCAAACGTAGAAGTAACTCCCAAAGGTTTGGTAATAAACAGGTAATATGTACTATCTCAACTACCTTCCAAACCCACAATTTAATTAGATCCTAATCATGCAATGTGTAAGGATTGATCTAATGCAATAAAACTGGGTAGTAGAAGGTATGATCAAAGTGTTACTTGCCTTGCTGATGATCCGGGAAACCTAACGATTCGAAGTAGCAAGCGGCGCACTCCGGGTACTCTATCGCAAACAAACAAGCATACAATAAGTACTCAACTAATGCATAGGTAAAACTCAAATAAGAGATCTAACCAGAAAGTTCAACTTGAGAACTCAGGTTGACAAAAAGAATCAAATCGAACGAAGCAACAAAAGACAAACGGCAAAAGAAACAGGCTTCGTTTACTATTCTGGATCTAAGGCAATTTTTACAGAAGCAAAAACTTGTTTAAGTTGGTTAACCAAAAAGAGGGTTTCGAGACGAAACTCTAGGCACTTGAATCGCCTGATTCTGATAAACGAGCGGGAAGTTATTCTAAAACGAAAATCGGATCAGAAATCGCGATCAGAAAATCGCGGATTTAATCCAAGAAAAAGAAAAAACGACGAACAGTTTAACGAACGAACGTTCGTTAACTGGATCTAAACAACGAACACGTTCGTTAAAACGAACGAATGAGCGAACGCTCGCTAATTAGCCTAAACCGTAAAAAAACCGTTCTAATAAAAAACGGATCTAAAAAAACCGACGAAAACCAAACGGTTTTTCTGGGAAAACCGGCAGCGGGATCGAGGTAAACCTCGGGCGGCGGGATGGCGGCGGCGGGGTCCGGCGGGGCGGCGGCGGCGGGCGGGGCGGCGACGTCGGCGGCGATGGCGGCTAAGGTTTCGGCCCGGGTGGGCCGGCGGTTTATAAAGGCTGGGTCCGGGGAGTCCGGGCCTAGCATGGCCCGTAGGTCGGTTCGGACGTTTTTTCTAAATAATTCTGCGCAGAAAAACTAACGAAAGAAATACTAAACGAACTCCAAAAATCCCAAAAAAAAATTTCACCGGCTTCTAAAATCAAGCCGCATAGGATGAACATTTATTTGGGGCCTAAATGCAATTTTGAAAAACGCGCAGTTTTCCTAAAATTCAAATAAAATAGCAAATAAAACCAAATAAAATCTTATTTGACTTTTTTATTAAATCCTCAATATTTCTTTATTTTGGGAAAGTCATTTTATTCCCTCTCTCATATTTTTGCAATAGAAATTATTGAAGATAAAATAAATAAAATCAAATGATCCTATTTTCAAAATTTGTGACAACTCAAATATGAAAATAACGAAATCCCCAACTGTCTCTGAGGGTCCTTGAGTTGCGAAAAATTTCTAGGATCAACCAAAATGCAATAAATATGATATGCAACGATGATCTAGTGTATAACCTTCCAAATTGAAAATTTGGGATGTTACAAACCTACCCCCCTTAAGATGAATCTCGCCCTAGAGATTCGGGTTGGCTAGAAAATAGGTGAGGGTGGTCCTTCAGCAAATCTTCCTCTCATTCCCAGGTGGCTTCATCCTCCGTGTGCTGGCTCCACTGAACCTTGCAAAACTTGATAACCCTGCTGCGGGTGACTCGACTGGCATACTCTAGAATCTTAACTAGTTTCTCCTCATAGGTCAAATCACTGTCCAACTAAATTGCTTCCAGTGGTACCGTATCTCTCAGCGGTATGTCAGCCATCTCTGCGTGGCACTTCTTCAACTGGGATACATGGAATACGTTGTGAACTCCTGACAATCCTTTTGGCAATTCCAACTTATAGGCAACTTCTCCCATACATTCCAACACTTTGTATGGGCCTACAAAACATGGCGCTAACTTTCCCTTAACTCCAAAGCGCTTAACTCCTTGAAGTGGTGATACTCGAAGATAGACTCGGTCTCCGACTTTGTAAACTGTCTCCTTGCATTTAGAATCTGCATAACACTTCTGCCTGGATTGAGCTACCTTCAGCCTGTCGCGAATTAATTTCACTTTCTGTTCAGATTCCTTTATTAGATCCGGTCCAAACAACTGGCGATCTCCAACTTCATCCCAGGATAATGGGGTCCTGCACCTCCTTCCGTACAAGGCTTCGAAAGGGGCCATCTTCAAACTGGATTGATAGCTGTTGTTGTAAGAGAATTCTACATACGGCAAATTCTCGTCCCAACTAGATCCGTAATCTAGCGCACAAGCTCTTAGCATATACTCCAAGATCTGGTTGACTCTCTCAGTCTGTCCATCTGTCTAAGGGTGGAAAGTTGTGCTAAACTCTAGTCTGGTTCCCAAAGTCTCATGCAATTGATTCCAGAACTTTGAAGTAAACTGGGTTCCTCTATCCGATACAATGCTCCTTGGAACTCCATGCAGACATATGATCCTGGTCATGTATATCTTTGCCAACTTTGCACTGGTATAAGTAGTCTTCACTGGAATGAAATGAGCTACCTTTGTCAAACGATCGACTACAACCCATATCGAGTCATAGCCTGAACGTGTTCTGGGAAATCCTGTAATAAAATCCATGCCTAGCTTATCCCACTTCCATTCGGGTATCGGCAATGGTTGTAGCAATCCTGCTGGCTTCTGATGCTCTGCCTTCACTCTCTGGCATACATCACAAACTGCTACGTACTCCGCAATATCCTTCTTCATTCCGGTCCACCAGAAAATATCCTTCAAATCCAAATACATCTTGGTACTTCCTAGGTGAATCGAATATGGTGAATCATGGGCCTCTTGCAGAATTAGCTTCCTAATCTCCGGATCATTTGGCACATAAACACGGTCTTCAAACCATAGGGTATCGTGCTCATCCTCACGAAATCCCTTAGCTTTTCCTTTGCTAAT
The DNA here is from genome assembly GCF_056163025.1 of Triticum urartu. NCBI lineage: Eukaryota > Viridiplantae > Streptophyta > Magnoliopsida > Poales > Poaceae > Triticum > Triticum urartu. Next base: position 348,671,611 of record NC_141875.1, read on the forward strand.
TTTCTCCTTAATAGAAGCAATCTCCTTGTCAGTCCTTTGGGCTTCTCTGATTTTATCCCTCAATGTAGACTGAATCTCCAATGCTGCTACATAGCCTCTCGGGACTATTTCTAAACATAACTCTCGAAGATTTTCGGCTAACTCCCTTGGTAAATCTCCTGTTATTAAGGTGTTGACGTGGCTCTTATGGCTTAATGCGTCAGCTACTACGTTAGCCTTTCCAGGGTGATAATGCAATTTCATATCATAATCCTTGATGAGCTCCAACCATCTCCTTTGTCTGAGATTCAACTCCTTCTGTGTGAAAATATACTTCAAACTCTTATGATCCGTATACACTTCGCAATGGTTTCCAATCAGAAAATGTCTCCAAGTCTTCAGTGCATGCACTACAGCTGCTAACTCCAAATCATGCGTAGCATAATTCAACTCGTGAGGCTTAAGCTGTCGTGAGGCATATGAAACAACTCTCCCTTCCTGCATAAGCACTGCTCCAAGTCCTCGACGTGAAGCGTCGCAATACACCTCATAATCCTTGGTCTGGTCTGGCAAAATCAACACTGGTGAAGTAACCAAACGTTTCTTCAACTCCTGAAAACTAGCCTCGCATTCCTCCATCCATATGAACTTGGTATCCTTCTTCAACAACTCCGTCATAGGCTTCGCAATCTTTGATAAATTCTCAATAAACCTCCGGTAGTATCCTGCGAGTCCAAGAAAACTCCGGATCTCTCCCACGGTGGTTGGTGCTTCCCACTTGGTCACGGTATCAACTTTAGTGCGATCTACTGCTATACCTTTTCCGGATATAACGTGTCCGAGAAATCCAACTTCCTTCAACCAAAACTCACATTTGCTAAACTTGGCATATAATTGATGTTCTCTGAGCTTTCCAAGAACCAAACGCAAATGTTCCTTATGCTCCTCTTCATTCTTTGAGTAAACCAGGATATCATCAATGAACACTACGACGAACTTATCCAAGAACTCCATAAACACTTTGTTCATCATGTTCATAAAATATGCAGGTGCGTTAGTCAGACCAAATGACATAACGGTATACTCGTACAGCCCATACCTGGTGGTAAAAGCCGTCTTGGGTATATCCTGTTCCCGAATCTTCAACTGGTGGTATCCTGATCGCAGATCGATCTTGGAAAATACCTTAGCTCCTTGCAATCGATCAAACAGATCATTGATCATCGGTAGTGGGTACTTGTTCTTGATGGTTACTTCATTCAATCCTCGATAATCGACAACCATCCTTAACGATCCATCCTTCTTTTCTACTAGAAGTACTGGCGATCCCCAAGGTGAAGAACTTGGGCGAATATATCCTTTATCCAGTAACTCCTTAATTTGCTTCTTAATTTCCACCAAATCCTATGCAGGCATCCTATATGGTCTATTTGATATTGGACCTGTGCCTGGCAATAGCTCTATCAAAAACTCAATATCTCTATCCGGTGGCATGCCTCGCAACTCTTCTGGAAATACTTTGGGGAAATCCTTCACTACTAGTACTTCCTCCTGCACAACTCCGGTTAAACAATTTATTTGAGTCCTCTTGGGCACATGTCGGGATACATACTTGATCCTTCTCCCTTCTGGGGTGGTAAGAAAAATTGACTTACTAGCACATTCAATATTCCCTTCATACTTTGATAACCAATCCATGCCTAATATCACATTCAATCCTTGGGATTCCAATACTATTAGGTCCGAGGGAAAAACATAGTTACCAATCCTTATTAACCGATCACACCATAGACTAGCCATATATTCTGCTCCAGGCGAGGTTAGTAACATGGGTGACCTAAGGGCTTGGGTTGGCAGTTTATACTTATCCACAAATCCCCTTGATATGTATGAATGCGATGCACCAGTATCGAAAAGAACGAGTGCAGTAAATGACTTAACCAAAAACTTACCGATTACTGCATCCGACTGCTCCTCAACCTCCTCCACACTAACGTGGTTCACCTGTCCCCTGTTGAAAGGGTTCGGCTTCTTCCCAGAGCTTCCATTGCCATTTCCATTCTGTGATTCAGGACATTCATTGGCATAATGTCCGTTCTTCTGGCACTTAAAGCAAGTGACTTGGCTCAGGTCTTTCTTGGCTGGGGTTGATGGGTTGGTGCGGTTCTGGCTGTTGCTTCCTCCATTCCTATTACCATTCCTGGGGCCATTGTGATTGTACGAGCTACCTCCTCCATGGGTATGCTGAAAATGTCCTCCCGGTCTAGGGGTAAATCGTGGCTTCTCCTGAGCTCCTGAATTGTACTTTCCTTGTGTATACTTCCTCTTGCGAATTTCAATTTGCTGCTGCTTCCCTTCAATTATAAGAGCATGATCTACCAACTCCTGGTAGTTGTTGAAGGTTGCTACCATCAACTGCATGCTCAACTCATCATTCAATCCTTCCAGAAACTTCTCCTGCTTAGCGGCATCCGTAGCAACATCATCTGGGGCATAACGTGCTAGCTTACTAAAGTCCTCCACATACTGGCCAACTGTCTGTCCTCCTTGGCGCAAGTTGCGAAACTCTCGCTTCTTCATGGCCATAGCTCCTGCTGAAACATGGGCAGTTCGAAAAGCCTACTGAAACTGGTCCCATGTGACAGTATCGACAGGGAAAGTGGCTGTGAAATTCTCCCACCATGATGCTGCAGGTCCTTCAAGCTGATGTGTGGCAAACTTCACCTTCTCCACATCAGTGCATCCTGCTGTGGTCAACTCTCTAGCTGTCTTGCGGAGCCAATCATCTGCTACTATCGGCTCGGTGCTACTGGCAAACACCGGCGGATTCAGCCTAAGAAAACGGGCTAAGTGATCAACAGGTGGTGGTGGTGGTGGTGGTGGGTTTTTGTTGTTATTCCCCTGATTCTGATTCTGGACTAGCAACTGCATCAATGTGTTCTGCTGCTGGATCAACTGGGTGAGCTCCGGTGGAAAGGTAAATCCAGGGTCACGTCTCGGAGGCATCCGAGGGTTTAGAAAATAAGAGATTTAAGAATAGAGGGGGTCTAAAGAGAAAACACTACCCATATGCACATGAGGCAAAAGCAAACAATTCACTCATTCAATCGAACAAGGGCATACAATCGATCTAACTATCAAAAAAGTGCTCGGACTACTATATTTACATGGTGGACTTCTACTACTGATGAGGTGGTCTGCTAGAAATATTCTTCGGTTGCAGACTCCATGATATCTACTCCAGCTTCATCAACATAGTCATCATCGCTATCATCTGGATCCGAGTCGGTGTCATCGATGATGATGTAGTCTTCCGGGCGAATCTCCTTGGGTTCTTCGTCTTCTTCTACTAGTGTAGGGCCTCCCATAAATATTCCAATCTTCTTGATCAGATCCTCATTCTTCCCCACTAATACTTCGATTTCCTCTTCATAATCTTCACATGTAGCCTTGAGTTCTTCCTCCAGTTCCTTGATTCTTGTCTTTGCCTTCTTCAGGTCTATCATGTCGGCGCACATCTAGTTCTCCTGGCGTCGAATGTGCTGGTTTAACTCCTGGATAAAAGCTGCAATTGATCTATCCTTTCTGGTTCTGATCATCTCCCAGTGCTCCTCTCGGCGCCCACAAATCTGGTAGATAGTATCCTTGAGATCATTTCGGTAGACTTCTCCAATGCGTCCCATGGCGATGTGAGCTGCCATGCTCTTTCCTAAACTCCAAATTGGTGCATCAAAAGAAAACTCTATGGGTTTAGTGACTGGCATGAACGTCCTTCCTGGAACTTGAACTTGAATCATCCAGCGCTCTTCTTCAGGTAAAGTGGCGTTGTAGGTTCCGGTGAAGCTTGGTACTTCTATGTTTAGATATCTAGTGACTTCCTTCAAGTGACGTCCAAAGGGTGTATCTTCATCCGGTTGCGTGAACTTGTTCCTTGCATCCGCCATCCTAAAGAGTAGAAAAGATGAGAGGTCAGAAGAGAATAGAGTGAGTAGTGATCTAGGTCTTTAGCTTAGTGGTCGTGTCCTACAGTCAGCGTGTGCTCTAATACCATCTTGTAGCGACCAGACCTCAAACGGTCCAATCTTTGTGCTCCGGTGTCATCCCTAGATCAGTAATGCTGACACCACACAATACTTGAAGGATTTATAATAGAGTAGCAATCACACACTTAGTACATCGAGTGTCTCAATAGAGCTCTTATTACAATAAATGTGGCTTAAGGCCATCTAATAACGATAACAGCTGAAGGCTTGGAAGATAAGTGAGTCCATCAACTCCAACGGCATCACTGAGTATAGAACCACGACCTAAAACTCCTTAATCATTGTCTGAAAAGTCTGCAACATTAACGTTGCAGCCTGAAAATGGGTCAGCACATGGAATATGCTGGCAATGTAACACATAAAGAATAATGGAATGAAACAGCTATACTATATGCATATTTGGCTGGTGGTAAGCTCTATGGTTATAGTTTTGCGTAAAGCCAATTTTTCCCTACTGCAAAGGAATAAATTTATTTAACTATTATGGTGGTTGTTGAACATTGAGAATGGTTGACAGCATTCTCAATCCCAATTAAGTAACATCATTAAACAAACCCATCAAATTAAATTTTATAGTAACATGCTGAGATTCACATGATAATCCAGGTACTAGATACTCAAGATGTCCATTACCGGGGACACGGCTAACCATGATTAGTTTATACACTCTGCAGAGGTTTGCGCACTTTTCCCCACAAGACTCAATCTCCTCCGTTGGATTTCTCGCACTACATGGTGTTTGAGAAACGGATGACCGAGACATAGTCTTTCAGAAGCGCTAGCACCTTACGATGGGTAGACCGTACCACCTACATCCCCTACATCTGCTAGTCTACCACTGTAAGAGTTCGCATGACTTAGTCAACTATGCTAGAGCCCATAATAGCTTGTGGCTGTACACGGAAGTTTCTAGCATGAATAATCTCATGATCCCTTTGAGCCTGGGTGGCGGTCCAAAACAAAACAGGCAATCCTGGAATACCTAGGTACCGCAATCCACCCAGATGTGTATTTAAGTTGCCACCTTAGATAAACCATTGATTTTAAAATCTCACATCTGTCATGGATATCACTCACCTAATCCACGTCTACTAGCATAGCATAGCAATAATAAGCAAACGTAGAAGTAACTCCCAAAGGTTTGATAATAAACAGGTAATAGGTACTACCTCAACTACTTCCCAAACCCACAATTTAATTAGATCCTCATCATGCAATGTGTAAGATTTGATCTATTCCAATAAAACTAGGTAGTAGAAGGTATGATCAAAGTGTTACTTGCCTTGCTGATGATCCGGGAAACCTAACGATTCAAAGTAGCAAGCGGCGCACTCCGGGTACTCTATCGCAAACAAACAAGCATACAATAAGTACTCAACTAATGCATAGGTAAAACTCAAATAAGAGATCTAACTAGAAAGTTCAACTTGAGAACTCAGGTTGACAAAAAGAATCAAATCGAACGAAGCAACAAAAGACAAAGGGCAAAAGAAACAGGCTTCGTTTACTATTCTGGATCTAAGGAAATTTTTACAAAAGCAAAAACTTGTTTAAGTTGGTTAAACGGAAAGAGGGTTTCGAGACGAAACTCCAGGCGCTTGAATCGCCTGATTTCGATAAACGAGTGGGAAGTTATTCTAAAACGAAAATCGGATCAGAAATCACGATCAAAAAATCGTGGATTTAATCCGAGAAAAAGAAAAACGACGAACAGTTTAACGAATGAACGTTCGTTAACTGGATCTAAACGATGAACACGTTCGTTAAAACGAACGAACGAGCAAACGCTCGCTAATTAGCCTAAACCGTAAACCGTTCTAATAAAAAAACGGATCTAAAAAAACCGACGAAAACCGTCCGGTTTTTCCGAGAAAACCGGCAGCGGGATTGACGTAAACCTCGGGCGGCGGGACGGCGGCGGCGGGGTCCGGCGAGGCGGCGCCGGCGAGGTCTGGCGGGGCGGCGGCGTCGGGCGGGGTGGCGGCGGGCGGCGGCGTGCGGCGCTGGCGGCTAGGGTTTCGGCCCGGGTGGGCCGGCGGTTTACAAAGGCTGGGTCCGGGGAGTCCGGGCCTAGCACGGCCCGTAGGTCGGTTCGGACGTTTTTTTCTAAATAATTCCGCGCAGAAAAACTAACGAAAGAAATACTAAACGAACTCCAAAAATCCCGAAATAAATTTTCCCCGGCTTCTAAAATCAAGCCGCACAGGATGAACATTTATTTGGGGCCCAAATGCAATTTTGAAAAACACGCATTTTTCCTAAATTCAAATAAAATAGCAAATAAAACCAAATAAAATCTTCTTTGATTTTTTTATTAAATCCTCCATATTTCTTTGTTTTGGGAAATTCATTTTATTCCCTCTCTCATATTTTTGCAATAGAAATTATTGAAGATAAAATAAATAAAATCAAATGATCCTATTTTCAAAATTTGAGACAACTCAAATATGAAAATAACGAAATCCCCAACTCTCTCCGAGGGTCCTTGAGTTGCGAAAAATTTCTAGGATCAACCAAAATGCAATAAATATGATATGTAACGATGATCTAGTGTATAAGATTCCAAATTGAAAATTTGGGATGTTACAAGCTCCAACCTACGTACGAGGTGAGCACAACCCACCACCACGCGCCTAGCCCCTGGGGCGCGCCCTAGTGTCTTGTGGGCTCTGTGGGCCCCCATTTGCGATGATTCCAACTCCCAAAAATCACATATGTTCCAAAATAATTATCCGCAAATTTTTTTTGCATTTGGACTTTGTTTCATATGTATTTTCTGTGAAACAAAAAACATGCAACAAACAAGAACTGGCACTAGGCACTGGATCAATAGGTTAGTCCAAATAAATCATATAAAATGTTGCCAAAAGTATGTGAAAGCTGTATAATATTGGCATGAAACAATCAAAAATTATTGATACGACGGAGACGTATCAGCATCCCCAAGCTTAATTCCTGCTTGTCCTCGAGAAGGTAAATGATAAAAAAATATAATTTTTGATGTGGAATGCTACCTAGCATAAACTTGATCATATATCTAATCATGGCATGAATATTAAGACATAAGTGATTAAAAGCAACATTCTATAATTTGACATAAAGACATCAATACTCAGGCATCCCAAGAAACAATCATGTCTTTCAAAACATCTACGCTAAAGAAAGCTATCCCTACAAAATCATAAAGTCTTGTCATGCTCCGTCTTCTTAAGACAAAGTATTTATCGTGCACAACCCCGATGACAAGCCGAGCAATTGGTTCATACTTTTTAACGCGCTTCATCTTTTTCAACCCTCACGCAATACATGAGTGCAAGCAATGGATATAGCACTATGGGTGGAATAGAGTATGATGATAAGGGTAAATATAAAGAAGACAAAAAGTAAAAAAGTCTCACATCGATGCGACTAACCAACGGGCAATGGAGATGCCCATGAATTGATATCAATGCGAGGAGTAGGGATTGCCATGCAACGAATGCACTAAGAGCTATAAGTGTATGAAACCTCAATATGAAAACTAAGTGGGTGTGCATCTAATCCTATAATGAAAAATTCCCACTAGTATATGAAAGTGACAACATAGGTGACTCTCCATATGAAATACATGGTGCTACTTGCAGCACAAGTGTGGAAGTAGCATGCCCCTTCACTCTTTACTTCTTTATTTCTTTTCCTTTTTTATATGTTTCTCTCTCATTGTCTGGAGTCTCATCTCAACTTGTGGGGGAATCATAGTCTCCATCATCCTTTCCTCACTCGAGCAATGCTCTAATAATGAATAATGATGATCATCACACTTCTATTTACTTAGACTTGTGGGGGAATCATAGTCTCCATCATCCTTTACTCACTCAAGCAATGCTCTAATAATGAATAATGATGATCATCACACTTCTATTTACTTACAACTCAAAGAAATAAAAATTACAACTTGATACCTAGAACAAAGTATGACTCTATATGAATGCCTCTGGCAGTGTACCAGGATGTGCAATGATCTAGCGTAACATTTATGAAAAATGATGCACGGTGGCTGAGCCACAAATACAATGTCAGCTATATGATCATGCAAAGCAATATGACAATGAAAGCTCAATTCATCAAAACGGAAGCGGTGGAAGTTGCATGGCAATATATCTCGGGATGGCTATGGAAGGGCCATAATAGGTAGGTATGGTGGCTATTTTGAGGAAGATATAATAAGGCTTATGTGTGATAGGGCGTATCATATCACGGGGTTTGGATGCACCTACGAAGTTTGCACCGACTCTCGAGGTGAGAAAGGGCACTACACGGTACCGTAGAGGCTAGCAATTTGCGGAAAGGTAAGAGTGCGTATAATCCATGGACTCACATTAGTCATAAAGAACTCATATACTTATTGCAAAAGTTTATTAGCCCTTGAAGCAAAGTAATACTATGCATGCCCCTAGGGGATAGATTGGTAGGAAAAGACCCTCGCTCGTCCCCGACCGCCACTCATAAGGAAGACAGTCAATAATAAATCATGCTCCAACTTCATAGCATAACAAGAGACTATACGTGCATGCTTCGGGAATCACAAACCTTAACACCAATATTCCTAATAAACACAACTTTTTACTAGTACCTCCCACATATTCCATCTCTATATCGCAAAACTATTGCAAGGAATCAAACATATTATATTCAGTGATCCATAAGTTTTATGTAGGATCTTATGACTAACCATGCAATTGACCAATTCCTACTGACTCTCTAAATGGATATAAGTGAAGCATGAGAGTTTAATTATTTCTACAAAATATCATGCTCTAATAAATATAAGTGAAGCAAAAGAGAATTCTACAAATAACGGTTTTCTATGTGAAGAGAAACAGGCAATCGAAACTTCATATGATATAAGTGAAGCACATGAAGCATTCTATAAAGCCACACTCAAAAGATATAAGTGAAGTGCAATGAGAATTCTATAAATCAACCATGGACTATCTCATACCAGAATGGTGCATAAAAGAAAAAATAAAAATAAACACAAAAGACGCTCCAAGATTCACACATACCACATGAACGAAACGAGAGCGAAAACATACCAATACTTGTTGGAGAAAGATGGGATGCCTTTCGGGGCATCCCCAAGCTTAGATGCTTGAGTCTCCTTGAATATTTACTTGGGGTGCCTTGGGCATCCCCATGCTTGAGCTCTTTCCTCTCCTCCTTCTCCTCATATCGAGACCTCCTCGATCTTTGATCACTTCATCCACACAAAACTCAACAGAATGCTCGGTAAGATCCGTTATTATAATAAAGCAAATCACTACTTTAAGTACTGTCACAAACCAATTCATATTTTATTTTTGCATTGTAGCTACTGTAATATAAATATTCTATGGCTTATACCACCGATACAAATCCATAGTTTCATCAAAACAAGCAAAACAATGCATCAAAAACAGAATCTGTCTTAAACAGGACAGTCTGTAGCAATCTGAACATCCACCATACTTATGTTACTCCAAAAATTCTGAAAAAATAGGAAAAAAGATAAAAAATGAATAGCAAGACTGTGCAAAAAGTTTAAGAAACTTTCGACGTTCCATTAAAAAATTTAAAATCACGCACTACAGCCAAAGTTTCTGTTCTTGCACCGCACATACTAACAAGCGATCTACTCATCCTAAAGGCCAATATTGGCACAATAATTTTACAATACAAAGTATTTGTACAAGGGGATAATTATTTTTGTGAGAATCGTCATGAAAAATTCTACATTGTTTCCATGACATGAATACAAGTGTTCAAGATCGACCCTCACTTCTCCAATGCATAACTTCCAATCGCTTCTCTTTTGTCGAAAAGTTTTAAGTTCCCCTCTATGTGTTTTTTGTTTTTAAACTTAATAAAAGCACTAAACATCAATAAATTACTCTCTAAGACTTCTGGGTTGTCTCCCTGGCAGCGCTTTCTTTAAAGCCATTAAGCTGGGCATAAAGTGCTCAAGTAATGAATCCACCCGGATCCCAAGGTATATGAAAGGCAATTTTAATTAGCAATGATTTGGCATTTAGTAGTGAGCACAAATAAACATATATCATGCAATGACGAAGTCTAACTCTCTTCCTATGCATCGGCATGTCATAAAAGAACAATTCATGCACATCAAGTAAAGTCCAATACATAGCATAAGCAGTTTGTTGCAATTTTTTCGTGTTGGAAACATAGAAACGCGGAGATGTAGTTCCTCTCTCATAATAATTGCAAGTAGGAGCAGAAAACACATGCATATTATATTCATCAAATTCATCATGTGCAATGGTAAAAGGCAACCCATCAATGTAATCCTTAATAAGTGCAAATTTCTCCGATGTAGTTTGGAGAATTTAAAAAGATAATAGGACTATCATGTGCGGGTGCAATAGAAAAAATGTCATTCTTAACATAATGAACTATAGCAAGTTCATCTCCATACGCATAATTCATATTGGCATCTTGGCCACAACCATAGCAAGCATCAAGTTCATCAAAAAGGGATATTTCAAATGAATCAACAGGATCATAGCAATTATCATAGCATTTATCCTTGGGTAAGAACAAAGGGACACTAAACAATGTATGAGTTGGAGGGTTACTCTCATTAGAAGGTGGGCACGGGTAGCTAATCCGCTCTTCCTCCTTTTGTTCTTCGCTTTCCTCATCATCTTTTTCATCCAATGAGCTCATAGTTTCATCAATTCCTTCTTCCATAGACTCCTGCAAAATATTATTCTCTTCTCGGACAGCGGAGATTTTCTCAATAAATTCATCAATATCGGAATTGTATTTATAATTATCATAGCTATAGTTAAGGACAGAAAATTTTTCAGGTCTATAAACTAAAGCATCAAAATCTTCAAACTTTTCAAACAAAGATTCAATTTCATAAGCACCCTTAAAAGCAACAAATTCTTCTATTCGTTCCACATCATAGTAATCGTATATACCATTAGCATAAGAAGCTAATGTTTCATTTTCATTACATTTGCATGAAAAGGGAAGGTGTGGAGCCTTCATCCTAGAGCAACAGGTATAATCATATATTAAGCATAGCTCCCGAGCATACCAATGCAACATATGAATTTGATCCCATAAAAGTTTCCCTTTTTGTGTCAAGCAATAATCCATAAAGTATTCACATTGATCCAACGTTACTCCCACTATCAAGTTGAATGGGGTTTTCTCAGGATTATCAAAGTAGAGCATAATATTTTTCACATAACGAGCATTGAAGGTTTTAGGACGTTCCCCATATCCATGAGTAGCAAGTACCTCTATTTTTTTGGTGTTTCGTGTTCCATATCCATAACTAAAGATAGAGAACAACTTAGAACAGGAAATAAAAACTACTTAGTGATAAAGCAAACAAGCACACATGAGAATATTCACCCCATACTATTACTCCCCGGCAATGGCGCCAGAAAAAGGTCTTGATAACCCACAAGTATAGGGGATCGTTTGTAGCCTTCTTCAATAAATAAGAGTGTCGAACCCAACGAGGAGCTAAAGGTAGAACAAATATTCCCTCAAGTTCTATCGACCATTGATACAACTCTACACACAGTTGACGTTTGCTTTACCTCAACAAGTATGAAATTATTTTGCGAGAATAAAACTACAAATAAATTGCAAGGTAATAAAAGTGGATAGCTTTTGTCAACAAAAAGTCATTTGTCCCTAGGCAATCGATAACAAGTACCGGTAATCATTCTTGTAATTCTATATGAGGGAGAGGCATGAGCTAACATACATTCTCTACTTGGATCATATGCGCTTATGATTGGAACTCTAGCAAGAATCCGCAACTATTAAAGATCATTATGGTCGTGAAACCCAACCATAGCATTAAGTATCAAGTCCTCTTTATCCCATACGGAACAAGCCACCTACTCGGGTTTAAGTTTCTGTCACTCTCGCAACCCACCATAAGAAAATCATGAATGTATTGCAACACTCTACAACTGGGACCCCTCACATTTGCGCGAGACGGAGGGCACCGTAGGACAGCACCATAAATAAAATATACAATCATACCAACCAAGATCACGATTAATCCACAGGACAAAACAGATCTAATCAAACATCATAGGATAACCATAGATCATAGGGAAATAATATGTGGAGTTGAGCACCATGTTTAAGTAGATATTACTACGGGGAGAAGGGGTGTTACACCGCCGCATAGAGGGGGAGAATGTTGGTGTTGATGGTAGCAAGATTGTTGATTTAGATCGCTGTCACGATCCTAGCCCCGACGGCACTCCGGCATCACTGGCAGAGAGGGGGAGAGAGCCTCCTCCTTATTATTCTTCCTTAGCCTCCCCTAGATGGGAGGAGAGTTTCCCCTCTGGTCCATGGCCTCCATGGCGGAAGAGGGGCAGGAGCCCCTCCGAGATTGGATCTTTGTTGGGGATATAACTACTAGGTATGACTCGCCCGGGGGGGCCGGGTCATGACATTGGTGGCTTAAAGACGAAGAGGTCTGATAAGGTCCAAGAAGACATGAAGATGGCAGTTGATAGAGCAAGCCTATTGAAGGCCCAAGACCCGGAGGTGACTTGAGGCCTAAAGCTGTGAGCTTCCATACGATGGCTTGTTCTGTAAGGCAAGCTTAGTTAGAAACCAACCGGCCACGTTTGTGTGAGACGGCCGAGACCCTATAAGCCGCCGGGCATCAACCTGTATATAAAGGGGTGACCCGCGGCAGGTTAAGTAAAGAAAACAGACAATCGAGAACTAGGTCAAGCGTATTCGCTCCCTTGTAATCGAAACCCAAGCACTACAACTAGAAGCAGGACGTAGGCTTTTACCTCATTAAGAGGGGCCGAACCTGGGTAAACTCTCTGTGTCCTTTGCCCCGTTCAACCCCTTTAAGCTAACCTAGTGCGATGGCTCCACACCTAAGTCCTTTCACTAGGGCATCCGACGTGACAAAACCACGACAGTTGGCACCCACCATGGGGCCAGAGCATGATGGTTTTGAGTTCTTGAAGGGCAACTTCGCAGGGATCAAGGAATACGCCATCTGTCGGATGACCAAGAGCCGTCGTGGCAAACTCTACATCGATGATGCTGGCTGGGGCCCCGAGGCTGGCTTGATTGAGTACGGGTACCGGGTCCCCTTCAGCGGAATCCACGTTTTCATCGGCAAGATCGGTGAGTTGGAGCCTGAGTCGGACACCAGCACCAACATCATCGAGACGGCTCAGCGCGCACGACCCGCCATGGTTCAGACCACCGTGAAGCACGCCTTCGTTGGTTTCATTCACGAGGTGGATCTTGAGGAAGGATTTGTATCTGGTGGAGAGATGACCATCTACTCTAATGATGAGTGCTCAAACGGTGATACCAATTCAATGTATCAACTGCAATACGGCGGGCTTGGGGGCTATTCCGATGGCAACAGTATTCCGGACCCCTATGAGCTGCCGAACAGAGTCGTGATCTTCATGGACAGCACACAACCGATGCTCAATTCATCAACTGCTGTGGCTATGACTTCTGGTTCAATAGCTGACGCGACAACCAGAGTGAGCGGCTCTGCGCGCCCGCCGGCTCAAGTCTCAGTTGAGCTCTTGGATGCTTTGGCAACCTTACTAGCGGCCGAGGTAACCCCAACGACTGAAGCTCAACATAAGGTGGATGTTGCGAAACTGCGAGATGAGATAGCTCAGGCCAAGGAGGAACTCAATGCGGGGAATGCTAGCATGGCGACAGAACGAGCCGCCCTAAACATTGAGTCACAATGGATTCAAGCAGAAAAAATCCAGTTAAGCTTGGACCAGAATGCATCCAACGCCGTTCAGCGAAGGAGGCACCCGAGTCGTCTACCTTTGGAGTACGATGCAAGGAATCTTTTCAACACGCCTGGGGCTAGACCAAGTAATCCGACTGAGGTAAACCGGGCTGTCGAGGCGCACGCAACTGGGGCGATGGCTCAACCTCGTGTCACAGACCCGCCTCGTTTGAATTTAACCCCCGCCTCAGCAGGTGCCGACACCACCGGGTCATTATTCTAACCCTCTGGATAACGTGATTGCAGTAGCATTGCGGCTGGCGGCTCTCCCAGTGCAAGGCGAGTCTGCCATGGCGATTGAGGGGCGGATGGCCGTGGAACTTCTTCAAACCGTGGTAGCTCAACAAGCAGCGTAGTCATATAGCCGTGAGCGGATTCACTCAACCCCATGCCATATCTGAAGTTATAGCCGACACATTGAGTCGCCGGCAGTTTCAAGCAGTGAGCGGCATCGTAACCAGCCCCGTGGGCATGACCCGCCACATGCTGATAACAATGCCTAGGCTTTGGTGGATCAGGGCAGGGCACGTCGGGAGGGTAAGCTAGCGCCTCAGTTAGCAGCTCATCAACAACCTCAGCATAACCTGTCGGTGTCCGTAGAAGCTGGGATGACTTCTAGGACCGTGGGCGTGCCATGTCTAATGCCGGCTTGGCGTAATTTGGGTTTGCCCAAGGATTTTAAGGGCCCCCGCAAGGTGCCCAATTACACAGCGGATCAACCCCCGGAGGCTTGGATTGAGAGCTATGAGCTAGTAGTGGAAATGTTGGACGTCAATGACGTTGTGTGCGCTAATTATTTCACCATGATGTTGGATGGACCGGCTCGCACATGGCTAAAGGAAATGCCCCCAATTCCATCAGATCATGGAGTGAATTGAAGATGCCCTTTATTTAGAATTTCAAGGACACATGCAAGAAGCCTACGTCGATTCTTGATTTAGACACTTGTATCCAGAGGGAGGACGAGTCGACTGCCCATTGGGTACGCTGGATCTCGGCTATTATCCACTCATTAAAAAGCATCAACACCGGTTTAGCCATCCTGAGTTTGGAGAAAAATTGCTGGTTCCTTCCCCTCAAACAGAAGCTGGGGCGGCTTAAGCGCCACTACAATGATATGGGAGAGCTCATGCCGGCTCTCATCAAATACGCCGACTCTGATAATAATAAAGACCCCGAGTCTGATGAAGAGAAGGCTAACAAGGGGAAGAATAATGGCAATGCAAAGGGACATCAACACAATACGACGGGTCAAGGTAATAACGGTAAGCGCAAGCAAACCGACAGCGGTTCAGACTTTGTGGCTAATACCAACACACATAATAATAAGCAGCGTCGTAAGGGGAAATCATCAATTCCCCGGTTTGGCGGGCCAAAGTTCAACCTTGAGGCGACAATGAATCAGCCTTGCCCAAAGCATGGTTCTCAAGACAAGCCGATCACTCATCTATGAAAAGATTGCTTCATTATGAGGGAGTATAGAAATTCCGGCTTTTATCAGGACAATCATGGCTTGCAGGGTGGGTCAGGATCTGGCTCTCACAGACCCTCCTTTGGAGGTGGCGGCTCAAGCTCTGGATTTCAAGGACAAGGCAATCAAGGCGGTTTTAATCAGCAGCCCAGTCAAGGCAATCAGCAATAGTAGTCCGATTATCAGAGCAACCCAAAGCAGCTGAATAATGGCCAGTATCATGTTTTTACTACGAGTTTATGCTAGCGATACTAGAAGATTCATAAACGAGCGGTGAGCATGGTTGAGCCGGCAGTCCCTCGATACTTGTGATGGTCAGAGCAGCCTATTGTATGGAGCCATGAGGATCACCCGCCTCGAGTTGACAACCCGGGTCAGCTAGCTTTGGTGGTCGCTCCTCAGGTTGGAGGATACAAGTTCACAAAGGTTCTTATGGACGGGGGCAGTAGTATCAATATCCTTTATTATGATACTTTTCGCCATATGAATTTGACTGACAAAAATCTTAAGCCGTCTTCCACTATTTTCCATGGGGTGGTGCCTAGTAAATCGGCATATCCGGTGGGTAAGATAGCCTTGGAAGTGGCTTTTGGCGATGAGCATGACTACAAGGCTGAAACATTGACTTTTGAGGTGGGCAAGATCAAGATCCCATATCACGCCTTGTTTGGACGGGCGGCCATGTTTATTATTGAAGTTTTTCATCTAGAATGGTTGGCCAACCCGGTGCTGGTACTTAAGAAAAACGGCACTTGGCGTATGTGTGTGGATTATACAGACCTTAACAAGGCTTGTCCAGCTAATCCTTTTGCTCTCCCTCGTATTATCATTGATGCTATGGCGGGTTGTGAGCGTTTGAGTTTTTTGGATGCCTATTATGGTTATCATCAGATCAAGATGGCAGTTAAGGACCAGGTGAAAACATCTTTCATCACTCCCTTTGGAGCCTTCTGCTACATGTCTATTCCTTTTGGGCTTAAGAGTGCCCAGGCGACTTATCAGCATTGTGTTTAGAATTGCCTCCACAGCCAGATTGGACGTAATGTTCATGCTTATGTGGATGATATCGTTGTGAAATCCAGGAAGAAGAAGACCTTGTTAGGTGATTTGAAGGAGACCATTGATAACCTACGGGTCTACAAGATGATGCTTAACCTAGCTAAATATGTCTTTGGGGTGCCAGCAGGGAAGCTCTTGGGTTTATTGGTCTCTGAGAGAGGTATTGAAGCTAACCTGGAGAAAATCAAGGCTATCACTTCTTTGGCTAAACCGGCATGTATCAACGACATCCAGCGTTTGGCGGGTTGTATTGCTGCTTTAAGCCGGTTTATAAGCCACCTGTGTGAAAAGGCTATCCCTCTATACCACATGATGAAGAAAACAGATCGCTTTGTTTGGTGTGATGCTGCCAATCAGGCATTTGAGGCGCTGAAAAAGCAGTTGGCTGAGCCGTCATTTCTTGCAGCTCCTATTGATAAGGAGCCCTTGATTTTGTATGTGGCTGCTAATAGCAGAGCCATCAGCGTAGCAGTTGTTGTGGAAAGGAAGGAATCGGGCAAGGAATATACGGTTCAAAGGCTGGTTTACTATGTCAGTGAGGTATTAATTGAATCTAAGCAAAGATACCCACATTGGCAGAAGCTAGTTTATGGAGTATTCATGGCTAGTCGTAAGTTGAAGCAGTATTTCCTTGGTCATCCAATCATTGTGGTCAGTTCTGCTCCTCTAGGGGATATTAGTCAAAATAGAGAAGATACAGGCTGGGTTGCCAAGTGGGCCATTGAGCATGGACCCCATGGTTTGAAGTATATGCCCCGGACAACTATCAAGTCTCAAGCACTTGTGGATTTTATCAATGATTGGACAGAGTTGCAGATGCCTGAGGAGAAGCCTAATAATACATATTGGACTATTCATTTCGATGGATCCAGGAAGTTGGAAGGCTCGGGCTGGAGTTATTTTGTCTTGCCCACGAGGTGATAAGTTTTGTTATGTCTTAAGGCTGATGTTTCCTTGCACTAATAATGCAGCTAAGTATGAGGCATTACTCCATGGTCTTCGGATGGCCAAAGAGATGAACCTGAGCCGGGTCAGGTGTTTTGGAGATTTCGATTTGGTGGTTCAACAAGTTTCAGGAACTTGGGATTCCAAGGACCCACTCATGATGGTTGATGGTATTGCTGGTCACTTCACGGGTTTTCAAGTGGAAAATGTTGATTGCAGGAAAAATGAGGCAGCTGATGCGTTAAGCCGGCTGGGGTCTGAGTGTAAGCCGGTAGCACCTAATGTCTTTCTTGACATTCTGCATAATCCTTCAGTGAAATTGCCTACGGATGAGGATCCTGCTATCCCTGAGCTCCAGGCACAGTTGGTGGCGGCTCTTCATGCTATTCCTGATTGGGCAGTCCCGTATTTCGCTTATATGACCAGAGGGAAGTTACCTGAAGACGAAACTTTGGCCGGGCAAATAACCCGGCGTTCTAAGTCAATGACCATAGCCAATGGCGAGTTGCACCGATGCAGTGTCATGGGGGTGTTTCAACATTGTATTTCTCCTAAGGAGGGCCGTGAGATTTGCTACCTCTTGAGCATGCGTTGGTTTTCCCTTGAAGAGGAAAGGGTGATGTAGCAAAGTAGTGTAAGTATTTCCCTTAGTTTTCAAAACCAAGGTATCAATCCAATAGGAGGTAACACGCAAGTCGACTAGTACCTGCACAAACAAACAAGAACCTCGCAACCAACGCGATAAAGGTGTTGTCAATCCCTTCATGGTCACTTACGAAAGTGAGATCTGATAGAGATAATAAGATAAATATTTTTGGTATTTTTGTTGTATAGATTGGAAAGTAAAGATTGCAAAATAAACTACGATAGAAATAGCAAATTGATAGGAAAATAATATGATGGGAGATAGACCCGGGGGCCATAGGTTTCACTAGTGGCTTCTCTCAAGATAGCAAATTCTACGCTGGGTGAACAAATTACTGTCGAGCAATTGATAGAAAAGCGAATAATTATGAGAATATCAAGGCATGATAATGTATATAGGCATCACGTCTTCCACAAGTAGACCGAAACGATTCTGCATCTACTACTATTACTCCACACATCGACCGCTATCCAGCATGCATCTAGAGTATTAAGTTCATAAGAACAGAGTAACACATTAGGCAAGATGACATGACGTAGAGGGATAAACTCAAGCAATATGATATAAACCCCATCTTTTTATCCTCGATGGCAACAATACAATACGTGCCTTGCTGCCCCTGCTGTCACTAGGAAAGGACACACCAAGATTGAACCTAAAGCTAAGCACTTCTCCCATTGCAAGAAAGATCAATCTAGTATGCCAAACCAAACTGATAATTCGAAGAGACTTGCAAAGATATTTAATTCATCCATAAAATAATTCAAAGAAGATTCAAATATTGTTCATAGATAATCTTGATCATAAACCCACAATTCATAGGATCTCGACAAACACACCGCAAAAAGAATTACATCGAATAGATCTCCAAGAGAATCGAGGAGAACTTTGTATTGAGATCCAAAGAGAGAGAAGAAGCCATCTAGCTAATAACTATGGACCATAAGGTCTGAGGTAAACTACTCACACATCATCGGAGAGGCTATGGTGTTGATGTAGAAGCCCTCCGTGATCGATTCCCCCTCCGGCGGAGCACAGGAAAAGGCCACAAGATGGGATCTCACGGGTACAGAAGGTTGCCGCGGTGGAAATAGGGTTTCGTGGTGTTCCTGGATGTTTTCTAGGTATATGGGTATATATAGGAGGAAGAAGTACGTCGGTGGAGCTGCGAGGGCCCACGATGATGGGAGCGCGCCTACCCCTTTGGCGTGCCCTCCTGCCTCATGGCCTCCTCGCTTCTTTCTTGACGTCCACTCCAAGTCTCCTGGACCACGTTTGTTCCAAAAATAAATCTCGCAAATGTTTCATTCCGTTTGGACTCCGTTTGATATTCCTTTTCTGCGAAACACTGAAATAGGCAAAAAACAACAATTTGCACTGGGCCTTTGGTTAGTAGGTTCGTCCCAAAATAATATAAAAATGTATATTAAAGCCCATTAAACATCCAAAACAGATAATATAATAGCATGGAAAATCAAGCATCCATTATAGATACGTTGGACACGTATCAAGCATCCCCGAGCTTAATTCTTGCTTGTCCTCGAGTAGGTAAATGATAAAAACAGATTTATTTTTTCATGTGGAATGCTAGCTAGCATAATTCTCAATGTAATTTTCTTTATTGTGGCGTGAATTTTCAGATCCGAAAGATTCAAGACAAAAGTTTAATATTGACATAAAAATAATAATACTTCAAGCATACTAACAAAGCAATTATGTCTTCTCAAAATAACATGGCCAAAGAAAGTTATGCCTACAAAATCATATAGTTTGGCTATGCTCTATCTTGATCACACAAAGTATTTAAATCATGCACAACCCCGATGACAAGCCAAGCAATTGTTTCATACTTTTGATGTTCTCAAACTTTTTCAATCTTCACGCAATATATGAGCGTGTGCCATGGACATAGCACTATAGGTGGAATAAAATGCTGGGTGTGGAGAAGACAAAAAAAGGAGAAGATAGTCTCACATCAACTAGGTGTATCAACGGGCTATGGATATGCCCATCAATAGATATCAATGTGAGTGAGTAGGGATTGCCATGTGATGGATGCACTAGAGCTATAAGTGTATGAAAGCTCAAAAAGAAACTAAGTGGGTGTGCATCCAACTCGCTTGCTCAAGAAGACCTAGGGCATTTTGAGGAAGCCCATCATTGGAATATACAAGCCAAGTTCTATAATGTAAAATTCCCACTAGTATATGAAAGTGACAACATAGGAGACTCTCTATCATGAAGATCATGGTGCTACTTTGAAGCACAAGTGTGGTAAAAGGATAGTAACATTGTCCCTTCTCTCTTTTCCTCTCATTTCTTCTTTTTTCACTTTTTTTTATTTGGGCCTTTTTTATGGCCTCTTTTTTCCTTTTTTAATTTTTTGTCCGGAGTCTCACCCCGACTTGTGGGGGAATCATAGTCTCCATCATCCTTTCCTCACTTGGGACAATGCTCTAATAATGATAATCATCACACTTTTATTTACTTACAACTCGAAAATTACAACTCGATACTGGAACAACATATGACTCGATGTGAATGCCTCCGGCGGTGTACCGGGATATGCAATGAATTAAGAGTGACATGTATGCAAGAATTATAAAGGTGGCTTTGCGACAAATACGATGTCAACTACATGATCATGCAAAGCAATATGACAATGATGAAACGTGTCATAACGAATGGAACGGTGGTAAGTTGCATGGCAATATATCTTGGAATAGCTATGGAAATGCCATAATAGGTAGGTATGGTGGCTGTTTTGAGGAAGGTATTTGGTGGGTGTACGATACCGGCGAAAGGTGCCCGGTATTAGAGAGGCTAGCAATGGTGGAAGGGTGAGAGTGCGTATAATCCATGGACTCAACATTAGTCATAAAGAACTCACATACTTATTGCAAAAATCTATTAGTTATCGAAACAAAGTACTACGCGCATGCTCCTAGGGGGATAGATTGGTAGGAAAAGACCATTGCTCATCCCCGACCGCCACTCATAAGGAAGACATTCAATAAATAAATCATGCTCCGACTTCATCACATAACGGTTCACCATACGTGCATGCTACGGGAATCACAAACTTTAGAACAAGTATTTCTCAAATTCACAACTACTCAACTAGCATGACTCTAATATGACCATCTTCATATGTCAAAACAATCATCAAGTATCAAACTTCTCATAGTATTCAATGCACTTTTTATGATAGTTTTTATTGTACCACTCTTGGATGCCTATCATATTAGGACTAATTTTATAGCCAAAGAAAATTACCATGTTGTTCTAAAAGACTCTCAAAATAATATAAGTGAAGCATTGATATGTCTCCATCGTATCTATAATTTTTGATTGCTCCATGCTATATTATCTACTGTTTTGGACATTATTGGGCTTTATTATCCACTTTTATATTATTTTTGGGACTAACCTATTAACCAGAGGCCCAGCCCAGAATTGCTGTTTTTTGCCTGTTTTAGGGTTTCGAAGAAAAGGAATATCAAACGGAGTCCAAAAGGAATGAAACCTTCGAGAACATGATTTTCTCAACAAACAAGACCCAGGAGACTTGGACCCTACGTTAAGACACAAAAGAGGAGGCCACGAGGTAGGGGGCGCGCCTACCCCCCCAGGCGCGCCCTCCACCCTCGTGGGCCCCCTGTTGCTCCACCGACGTACTCCTTCCTCCTATATATACCTACGTACCCAAAACGATCAGATACGGAGCCAAAAACCTAATTCCACTGCCGCAACTTTCTGTATTCACGAGATCTGATACGTCCATTTTGCATCATGCTTTTATATCGATATTTATTACATTATGGACTGTTATTTCACTTTATGTCACAATACTTATGGCAATTCTCTCTTATTTTACAAGGTTTACATAAAGAGGGAGAATGCCGGCAGCTGGAATTCTGGGCTGGAAAAGGAGCAAATATTAGAGACCTATTCTGCGCAACTCCAAAAGTCCTGAAACTCCACGGAACGTCTTAAAATTAATAAAGAAAAACCTTGCCAAAGATGAAGGCCAGGGGACCCACACCCTTCTCACAAGGGTGGGGGGCGCCCCCCCTAGGGCGCCCCCTACCTCGTGGGCCCCCTGGTGGCTCTCCGACGTCCATCTTCTCATATATGAGGTCTTTCGATGAGAGAAAAATAAGAAGGAACTTTTCGGGACGAGACTCCGCCGCCACGAGGCGGAACCTTGGCGGATCCAATCTAGAGCTTCGGCAGAGCTGTTCTACCGGGGATACTTCCCTCCCGGAGGGGGAAATCATCACCATCGTCATCACCAACGCTCCTCTCATCGGGAGAGGGCAATCTCCATCAACATCTTCACCAGTACCATCTCATCTCCAAACCCTAGTTCATCTCTTGTATCCAATTCTTGTCTCAAAGTCTGGGATTGGTGCTAGTAGGTTGCTAGTAGTGTCGATTACTCCTTGTAGTGGATGCTAGTTGGTTTACTTGGTGGAAGATCATATGTTCAGATCCTATATGCATATTATTACCCCTCTGATTATGAACATGTATATGCTTTGTGAGTAATTACGTTTGTTCCTGAGGACAAGGGAGAAGTCTTGCTATTAGTAGTCATGTGAATTTGGTATTCGTTTGATATTTTGATAAGATGTATGTTGTCTAGCCTCTAGTGGTGTTATGTGAACATCGACTACATAACACTTCACCATTATTTGGGCCTAGAGGAAGGCATTGGGAAGTAATAAGTGGATGATGGGTTGCTAGAGTGACAGAAGCTTAAACCCTAGTTTATGCGTTGCTTCGTAAGGGGCTGATTTGGATCCACATGTTTCATGCTATGGTTAGGTTTACCTTAATACTTTTGTTGTAGTTGCGGATTCTTGTAATAGAGGTTAATCATAAGTGGGATGCTTGTTCAAGTAAGAACAGCACCCAAGCACCGGTCTACCCACATATCAAATTATCAAAGTATCGAACGCGAATCATATGAACGTGATGAAAACTAGCTTGACTATATTCCCATGTGTCCTCAGAAGCGCTTTTCCTTATATAAGAGTTTGTTCTGGCTTGTCCTTTGCTACAAAAAGGATTGGGCCACCTTGCTGCACTTTATTTACGTTTGTTACTTGTTGCTCATTACAATTTACCTTATCACAAAACTATCTGTTACCACTTATTTCAGTACTTGCAGAGAATACCTTGCTGAAAACCGCTTATCATTTCCTTCTGCTCCTCATTGGGTTCGACACTCTTACTTATCGAAAGGACTACGATAGAGTCCCTATACTTGTGGGTCGTCAAGACTCTTTTCTGGCGCCGTTGCCGGGGAGTGTAGCGCCTTTGGTAGGTGGAATTTGGCAAGGAAAAATTTATATAGTGTGCTAAAATTTACTGTCACTTGTTATCATGGAAAGTAATTCTCTGAGGGGCTTGTTCGGGGTATCTTCACCCCGTCCAATAGAGCAAAGAGTTGCTCCTCAACCTACTGAACCTATTGAAAATGAAACTCCTTTTGAATTTCCTTCGGGTATGATGGAAAGACTGCTAGCTAACCCTTTTACAGGAGATGGAACAAAGCATCCTGATGAGCACTTAATACATGTGGATGAAGTTTTTGGATTATTTAAGCTTGCAGGTATACCCGATGATGTTGCTAAGAAGAAGGTCTTCCCTTTATGTTTAAAGGGAGATGCATTAATATGGTATAGGCTATGTGATGATATGAGATCATGGGACTATAAAAGATTGAAGTTGGAATTTCATCAAAGTATTACCCTATGCATCTTGTTCATCGTGATCGCAATTATATATATAATTTCTGGCCTCGCGAAGGAGAAAGCATCGCTCAAGCTTGGGGGAGGCTTAAATCAATGTTATATTCATGCCCCAATCATGAGCTCCCGAGAGAAATAATTATGCAAAGTTTTTATGCTCGGCTTTCTGAAAACAATCACACCATGCTCGATACTTCTTGTGCTGGCTCTTTTATGATGAAGACTATTGAATTCAGATGGAATTTATTGGATAGAATTAAACGCAACTCTAAATATTGGGACCTCGATGAAGGTAAGGAGTCAAGTATGACACCTAAGTTTGATTGTGTTAAATCTTTTATGGACACCGATATTTTCCGTAATTTTAGCACTAAATATGGACTTGACTCTGAGATACTAGCTTCTTTCTGTGAATCTTTTGCTACTTATGTTGATCTCCCTAAGGAGAAGTGGTTTAAATATCATCCTCCCATAGAAGTAAAAGTAGCTAGACCTATTAAAGTTGAAGAAAAGACTGTCACTTATAATGATCCTATTGTTCCTACTTCTTATATTGAGAAAACACCTTTCCTTGTTAGAGTAAAGGATCATGCTAAAGCTTCAATTGTTGTTCATAAAAGCAATATTAGAACATATACACCTCCTGAGCAAGTTAAATTAGAACCTAATATTGCTATTGTTAAAGATCCCTTGTCTGATAATATTGATGGGCATGTTATTCAGTTCGAAGGTGAAACTGCTAGAATTGCTAAACCTTGTGCTAAAGATAAACATAGACCTGTGGTAGGCGTGCCTGTTATTTCTGTTAAAATAGGAGATCATTGTTATCATTGCTTATGTGATATGGGTGCTAGTGCTAGTGTTATACCACATACTTTATACGAAGAAATTAAGAATGAAATTGCACCTGCTGAGTTAGAAGGTATTGATGTCACAATTAGACATTCCAATAGAGATACTATTTCACCAATTGGAATTGTTAGAGATGTTGAAGTCTTGTGTGGGAAAACTAAATATCCTGCTGATTTTCTTGTTCTTACTTCTCCACAAGATAGCTTTTGTCCCATTATATTTGGTAGACCCTTCTTGAACACTGTTAATGCTAGGATAGATTGCGAAAAGAATGTTGTTACTATTGGCTTGGAAGATATGGTTCATGAGTTTAATTTCTCTAAATTCAGTAAAAAACATTGTGAGGAAGAATTGCCTAGTAAGGATGAAATTATTGGTCTTGCTTCTATTGCCATACCTTCTAGTGATCCTTTAGAACACTATTTGCTAGACCATGAAAATGATATGTTCATGAATGAAAGAAGGGAAATAGATGAAGTATTCTTTAAACAGGAACCTATTCTGCAATATAATTTGCTTGTTGAAATTTTAGGGGATCCTCCTCCACCCAAGGGTGATCCCGTGTTTGAGCTTAAACCTTTACGTGATAATCTTAAATATGCTTATCTTGATGAAAAGAAGATATATCCTTTATTAGTGCTAACCTTTTAGAGCATGAAGAAGAAAGACTATTGAAAAATCTGAAGAAGCATCGTGTTGCTATTGGATATACTCTTGATGATCTTAAGGGCATTAGTCCCACTCTATGTCAACATAAAATAAATTTGGAAGAAAATGCCAAACCAGTTCGTGATCCTCAACGATGTCTGGATCCTAAAATGAAAGAAGTTGTAAGAAAAGAAATACTCAAGCTTCTGGAGGCAGGTATAATCTATCCCGTTGCTGATAGTGAGTGGGTAAGTCCTGTCCATTGTGTCCTTAAGAAGGGAGGCATTACTGTTGTTCCTAATGATAAAGATGAATTGATTCCACAAAGAATTATCACAGGTTATAGGATGGTAATTGATTTCCGCAAATTAAATAAAGCTACTAAGAAAGATCATTACACCTTACCTTTTATTGATCAAATGCTAGAAATATTATGCAAACATACACACTATTGCTTTCTAGATGGTTATTCTCATTTCTCTCAAATACCTGTGTCGGCTAGAGATCAATCAAAAACTACTTTTACATGCCCTTTTGGTACTTTTGCTTATAGACGTATGCCTTTTGGTTTATGTAATGCACCTGCTACCTTTCAAAGATGCATGATGGCTATATTCTCTGACTTCTATGAAAAGATTTGCGAGGTTTTCATGGACGATTTTCTCGTCTATGGTTCCTCTTTTGATGATTGCTTGAGCAATCTTGATCGAGTTTTGCAGAGATGTGAAGAAACTAATCTTGTCTTGAATTGGGGAAAGTGCCACTCTATGGTTAATGAAGGCATTGTCTTGGGGCACAAAGTTTCTGAAAGAGGTATTGAAGTTGATAAAGCCAAGGTTGATGCTATTGAAAAGATGCCATGTCCCAAGGACATCAAAGGTATAAGAAGTTTCCTTGGTCATGCTGGATTTTATAGGAGGTTCATTAAGGACTTCTCAAAAATTTCTCGGCCTCTGACTAATTTATTGCAAAAAGATATACCATTTGTCTTCAATGATTATTGTGTAGAAGCTTTTGAAATACTTAAGAAAGCATTAATCTCTGCACCTATTGTTCAGCCACCTGATTGGAATTTACCCTTTGAAATTATGTCTGATGCTAGTGATTATGCTGTAGGTGCTGTTCTAGGGCAAAGAGTTGATAAGAAATTAAATGTTATTCATTATGCTAGTAAGACTTCCGATAATGCTCAAAGAAATTATGCTACTACTGAAAAAGGGCTTCTAGCAGTTGTATTTGCTTGTGATAAGTTCAGACCTTATATTGTTGATTCAAAAGTAACTATTCACACTGATCATACTACTATTAAATACCTTATGGAAAAGAAAGATGCTAAACCTAGACTTATTAGATGGGTTCTCTTGCTACAAGAATTTGATTTGCATATTGTTGATAGAAAGGGAGCTGAGAACCCCGTTGCAGACAACTTGTCTAGGTTAGAGAATGTTCTTGATGACCCACTAACTATTAATGATGACTTTCCTGATGAACAATTAAATGTTATAAGTACCTCTCGTAGTACTCCATGGTATTCTGATTATGCTAATTATATTGTTGCTAAGTTTATACCACCTAGCTTCACATACCAGCAAAATAAAATGTTTTTCTGTGACTTGAGACATTACTTTTGGGATGACCCGCATCTTTATAAAGAAGGAGTAGATGGTGTTATTAGACGTTGTGTACCTGAGCATGAACAGGAACAGATCCTACGCAAGTGCCACTTTGAAACTTATGGAGGACACCACACTGGAGATAGAACTGCACATAAGGTATTGCAATCTGGTTTTTATTGGCCTACTCTCTTCAAGGATGCCCGTAAGTTTGTCTTGTCTTGTGATGAATGTCAAAGAATTGGTAATATTAGTAGACGTCAAGAAATGCCTATGAATTATTCACTTGTTATTGAACCGTTTGATGTTTGGGGCTTTGGTTATATGGGACCTTTTCCTGCCTCTAATGGATACACTCATATTTTAGTTGCTGTTGATTACATTACTAAGTGGGTAGAAGCTATTCCAACTAGTAGTGTTAATCATAACACTTCTATTAAAATGCTTAAAGAAGTTATTTTTCCGAGGTTTGGAGTCCCTAGATATTTAATGACTGATGGTGGTTCACACTTTATTCATGGTGCCTTCCGTAAAATGCTTGCTAAATATGATGTTAATCATAAAATTGCATCTCCTTATCACCCACAGTCTAGTGGTCAAGTAGAGTTGAGCAATAGAGGGCTCAAATTAATTTTGCAAAAGACTGTCAATAGGTCTAGAAAGAATTGGTCTAAGAAACTTGATGATGCATTATGGGCATATAGAACTGCATATAAAAATCCTATGGGTATGTCTCCGTATAAAATGGTTTATGGAAAAGCATGTCACTTACCTCTCGAACTAGAACATAAGGCATATTGGGCTATTAAAGAACTCAACTATGATTTTAAACTTGCCGATGATAAGAGGTTATTTGATATTAGCTCACTTGATGAATGGAGGAACCCAAGCTTATGAAAATGCCAAGTTGTTTAAAGAAAAAGTTAAAAGATGGCATGACAAAAGGATACAAAAGCATGAGTTTAATGTAGGTGATTATGTATTGCTATACAACTCTCGTTTAAGATTTTTTGCAAGAAAACTTCTCTCTAAATGGGAAGGCCCCTACGTTATTGAGGAGGTCTATCGTTCTAGTGCCATAAAAATCAACAACTTCGAGGGCACAAATCCGAAGGTGGTAAATGGTCAAAGAATTAAACATTATATCTCAGGTAATCCGATAAATGTTGAAACCAATATTATTGAAACCGTAACCCCGGAGGAATACATAAGGGACACCTTCCAGACTGTTTCAGACTCTGAAAAGTAATAGGTATGTTGTACGGTAAGTAAACCGACTCCAAAACAATTTTTAAGGCAATATTTATCCGTTTTGGAATATTTAGAAAAATAGAAAAAGAAGTAGCAGTCTGGGAAGGACACGTGGGCCCCATGAGGGTGGTGGGCGCGCCCTACCCCCCTAGGCGCGCCCCCTACCTCGTGAGCACCTCGTGTGCCTTCTGGACTCCATTTTCTTGCACGTTACGTATTTTGGTCAGTAAAAATTCATTATATAATCTCCCGGGGGTTTTGACTCCCGTATCACGCAAATTTCCTATGTTTTGTTTTCGAGCTGTTGCTGCTGCAGATTAGAGCAAGATGTCTTCTCAAGAGTCAATCGGGGAGAGCCAGGTATCTAATCTGGCACCGGAACCAAGGGCAAATAGCGACGCTGACCACTTTGGGCCAGCAACGGAGGAAGAGATGGAGGCTTACTTGATGAGAGTAGATGCCATGGAGGATCTAGAAGTCACCTCTCGCCTCCGAGCTGGGTTCACGATGGGGGAACTACAGAGCTCAGCTATTCCAAACTCGGTTATCCGTTCTAATGTTAGATTTCTTTATTATGAAAATATGAAGAGGAGTGTCACTTGTTCTCCCGCAGCTATGCAACACCTTTGGGTGCAAGGAGCTTTAGCTGTCATAGGAAAGTTTCATAAAGAAATAATGGACCTCAAACAGCAAGTCAATAAGCTCGAGGAGGAGAACCGCATCCTGAGGGGAATCATCGCCAAGAATATTACACCGACAACAAAGAAGGAGACCTAATAACATGGGTATGGGCACTCCCCTTGGCAACTGCCAAGATTGGGGGAGGTGCCCCGGTATCGTATCACAATCACAACTCCTACCTTTATCGTTTTTCTTAGTTCGATCCTATTAGTAGTATCTTGATCTAGTAGAATAAAGTTTATGGCATGATCTAGTTTTGAGTTTGCTTTATGATCTTTCTTTGTAATTGAGTCCATGAGCTATATATAATAAAGATTAGTGTTGAGTCAAGGGCTTGATTATTGTGCCATGATCTTGGGTGAATAAAAGAAAAGAGAAAAAGAATAAAAAGAAACAAAAAGTTCATATTGATCTTATTGAGAGTAATGACTTCACATAGAAAGAGTATGATGATTAAAAGTTGTTGGGAGTTGGTAGACATAGCTTTGGTCATTGTTGCAATTAATAGGAAGTAATAAGGAAAGAGAGGTTTTCACATATAGATATATTATCATTGACATCTTTTATGATTGGGAGCATTCATTAAAATATGACATGCTAAAGAGTTGATGTTGGACAAGGAAGACAATGTAATGAGTTATATCTTTCTTATATCTGAGATAAAGTATGTTGTCATGGTTCCTCTAACTTGTTGAGCTTGCCTTTCCCCCTCTTGCTAGACAAATTCTCAACACCAAGTAGAAATACTACTTGTGCTTCCAAAATCCCTAAACCAATTTTGCCATGAGAGTCCACCATATCTAACTATGGATTGAGTAAGATCCTTCAAGTAAGTTGTCATCGGTGCAAAGCAATAAAAATTTCTCTAAATATGTATGATTGATTGGTGTGGGAGAAATAAGCTATATACGATGTTGTGATGTGGAAGTAATAAAAGCGACAGACTGCATAATAAAGGTTTATATCACAAGGGGCAATATATAGTGACGTTCTTTCGCATTGAGATTTTATGCATCCAACCATAAAAGTGCATGGCAACCTCTACTTCCCTCTGCGAAGGGCCTATATTTTATTATTTATCCTCTACCTTATGCAAGAGTCACGGTGATCTTCACCTTTCCTTTTTCATTTTATCCTTTGGCAAGCTCAGCATGTTGGAAAGAACATGATATATATATATATCTAATTGGATGTAGGGGAGCATGAACCATTATTATTGACATTACCCTTGAGGTAAAAGGTTGTGGGGCAAATCTAGAAGCCCCTATCTTCCTCTGTGTCCGATTAAAACTTCATAACCACAAGTATTGTGTGAGTGTTAGCAATTATGGAGGACTAAATGATAGTTGAGTATGTGGACTTGCTTTTTAGCTCTGACATAGACTCTTTCCGATGTTATGATAAATTGCAATTCCTTCAATGACTGAGATTATAGTTTGTCGGAGACCAATAAGGTTTATGATTTATATTTTTGCATTGTGAATAGATCATCACTTGAACATAACTAATCATATGACAAAATCTATATAAGTTGCTGTTATGAGAATAATCATGATGCCTTCATGTCCGTATTTTATTTTTATCGATGCCTCTACCTCTAAACATGAGGACATATTTATTGTTATCGGCTTTTCGCTTGAGGACAAGCGAGGTCTAAGCTTGGGGGAGTTGATACGTCCATTTTGCATCATGCTTTTATATCGATATTTATTGCATTATGGACTGTTATTTCACTTTATGTCACAATACTTATGGCTATTCTCTCTTATTTTACAAGGTTTACATAAAGAGGGAGAATGCCGGCAGCTGGAATTCTGGGCTGGAAAAGAAGCAAATATTAGAGACCTATTCTGCACAACTCCAAAAGTCCTGAAACTCCACGGAATGTCTTAAAATAAATAAAGAAAAATCCTTGCCAAAGATGAAGGCCAGGGGGCCCACACCCTTCTCACGAGGGTGGGGGCGCGCCCCCCTACCTCGTGGGCCCCCTGGTGGCTCTCCGATGTCCATCTTCTCATATATGAGGCCTTTCGATGAGAAAAAAATAAGAAGGAACTTTTCGGGACGAGACTCCGCCGCCACGAGGCGGAACCTTGGCGGATCCAATCTAGAGCTCCAGCAGAGCTGTTCTGCCGGGGATACTTCCCTCCCGGAGGGGGAAATCATCACCATCGTCATCACCAACGCTCCTCTCATCGGGAGAGGGCAATCTCCATCAACATCATCACCAGCACCATCTCATCTCCAAACCCGAGTTCATCTCTTGTATCCAATTCTTGTCTCAAAGTCCAGGATTGGTGCTAGTAGGTTGCTAGTAGTGTCGATTACTCCTTGTAGTTGATGCTAGTTGGTTTATTTGGTGGAAGATCATATGTTCAGATCCTATATGCATATTATTACCCCTCTGATTATGAACATGAATATGCTTTGTGAGTAATTACGTTTGTTCCTGAGGACAAGGGAGAAGTCTTGCTATTAGTAGTCATGTGAATTTGGTATTCGTTTGATATTTTGATAAGATGTATGTTGTCTAGCCTCTAGTGGTGTTATGTGAACGCCAACTACATAACACTTCACCATTATCTGGGCCTAGAGGAAGGCATTGGGAAGTAATAAGTAGATGATGGGTTGCTAGAGTGACAGAAGCTTAAACCCTAGTTTATGCGCTGCTTCGTAAGGGGCTGATTTGGATCCACATGTTTCATGCTATGGTTAGGTTTACCTTAATACTTTTGTTGTAGTTGTGGATGCTTGCAAGAGAGGTTAATCATAAGTGGGATGCTTGTTCAAGTAAGAACAACACCCAAGCACCGGTCCACCCACATATCAAATTATCAAAGTATCGAACGCGAATCATATGAACGTGATGAAAACTAGCTTGACGATATTCCTATGTGTCCTCGGGAGCGCTTTTCCTTATATAAGAGTTTGTTTCGGCTTGTCCTTTGCTACAAAATGGATTGGGCCACCTTGTTGCACTGTATTTACTTTTGTTACTTGTTGCTCGTTACAATTTACCTTATCATAAAACTATCTGTTACCACTTATTTTAGTACTTGTAGAGAATACCTTGCTGAAAACCGCTTATCATTTCCTTCTGCTCCTCGTTGGGTTCGACACTCTTACTTATCTAAAGTACTACGATAGATCCCCTATACTTGTGGGTCATCAAGATCCTATCTTGGGGCCTGTTCCAAAGCTCCGCCGGAGAGGGCATTGATCACGGAGGGCTTCTACATCAACACCATAGCCTCTCCGATGAAGTGTGAGTAGTTTACCTCAGACCTACGGGTCCATAGTTATTAGCTAGATGGCTTCTTCTCTCTTTTTGGATCTCAATACAATGTTCTCCCCCTCGCTTGTGGAGAACTATTCGATGTAATCTTCTTTTTGCGCTGTGTTTGTTGAGATCGATGAATTGTGGGTTTATGATCAAGTCTATCTATGAATAATATTTGAATCTTCTCTGAATTCTTTTATGTATGATTGGTTATCTTCGCAAGTCTCTTCGAATTATCATTTTGGTTTGGCCTACTAGATTGATCTTTCTTGCAATAGGAGAAGTGCTTAGCTTTGGGTTCAATCTTGCGGTGTCCTTTCCCAGTGACAGTAGGGGCAGAAATGCACGTATTGTATTGTTGCCATCGAGGATAACGATATGATGTTTTCATCATATTGCATGAGTCTATCCCTCTACATCATGTCATCTTGCTTAAGGCATTACTCTGTTTTTAACTTAATACTATAGATGCATGCTAGATAGCAGTCGATGAGTGGAGTAACAGTAGTAGATGCAGGCAGGAGTCGGTCAACTTGTCTCGGACGTGATGCCTATATACATGATCATACCTAGATATTCTAATAACTATGCTCAATTCTGTCAATTTCTCAACAGTAATTTGTTCACCCACCGTAGAATACTTATGCTCTTGAGAAAAGCCACTAGTGAAACCTATGGCCCCTGGGTCTATCTTTATCATATTAATCTCCTATTACTTAGTTATTTCCTTTGCCTTTTACTTTTCCTTTATTTTACTTTGCATCTTTATCACAAAAATACCAAAAATATTATTTTATCATATCTATCAGATCTCACTCTTGTAAGTGGCCGTGTAGGGATTGACAACCCCTATTCGCGTTGGTTGCGAGGATTTATTTGTTTTGTGCAGGTACGAGGGACTCGCGCGTAGCCTCCTACTGGATTGATACCTTGGTTCTCAAAAACTGAGGGAAATACTTATGCTACTTTGCTGCATCATCCCTTCCTCTTCGGGGAAAACCAATGCAATGCTCAAGAGGTAGCTAGAAGGATTTCTGGCGCCGTTGCCGGGGAGGTTCGCGCAAGTCAAGATTTGGCTCCCGACAACGTGTCATTTCTGGCGCCGTTGCCAGGGAGGTCTACGCAAAAGTCAACATACCAAGTACCCATCACATACCCTTATCTCCCGCATTACATTATTTGCCATTTGCATCTCGTTTTCCTCTCCCCCACTTCACCCTTGCCGTTTTATTCGCCGTCTCTCTCTCTCTATCCTCCCTCTCTTTCTCTATTAGCCTCTTTTTTCCCGCTCGCTTTTTGTTTGCTTGTGTGTTAGTTTGTTTGCTTGTCGTTATGGCTAGTCCCTTATCTTCTCCATTATCTCCTGAGAGTGAAATTCTAAATTTTAAGCAAAGGGAGGGAGAAAATCTAAAAGATGCCTGGTATAGAATTTTCAATTCTCAAAATAGATCTACTAGGAAGCAGTCTACTTCCGTTCTTCTTTGTAATTTTTATGTAGGAATTACTCCTTGGCACAGATATGTTCTTGATACTATTACCGGAGGGAACTTCTTGGGTAGCCATACTTTTGATTCTTATAATGCTATGATAGATTTATTTGGCTCACCCCCTCTTTTGGTTAATGGAACTGTAATAACTTTAGAGCATGTAATGCAAAGGCTTGAAATTATTGAAAATAAGGTTGCTACCGTAGAGTTAATTGAAAATTTGGATAAAAATATCCACAGCCGAATCTCTCAATATGGATCTAAAGTAGGAGTTACTTTGAAAAATATTAAAGAAAAGGAACCCATAGTTAATGAGAAAATAAATCACAATTCCACTAGGATCGATAAACTTGAAGATATTATTACCAACTTGGGAACCACTTTTTCTTCCGTAAAGAATACTCCAAGTCCTCCCACTAAAATTGCCAAGCTTATGTATGTTCCTAAAAATAAGGGTGAATCCTCTAGTAAGGAAAATGCGGATCTCAAATATATAAGTATTCATCCCAATCTTTTTGCTATCATTAAGGAACCATTTGTTACAAATGAATTTTTCGATCTTGTGCCTAAAAGTTTGATAATTAATAAAAAGAAAGAAATTCCTAAAAATGGTAGATGCCTCATTGAATAATTACCTACCAAAGATGGCAATACCTAGATCTATCCTTGCTTTTTATGCCTAGCTAGGGGCGTTAAACGATAGTGCTTGTTGGGAGGCAACCCAATTTTATTTTTATTCCTTGCTTTTTGATCCTGTTTAGTAATAAATAATTTATCTAGCCTCTGTTTTGGTTGTGTTTTTTGTGTGTTTAATTAGTGTTTGTGCCAACTAGAACCGTTGGGAAGACTTGGGGAAAGTCTTGTTACACTTGCTGTAAAAAACAGAAAGTTTACGCTCACGAGAACTGCTGCCATTTTTATTTGGAAAGTGATATTTAGTTAACTCTTTTTGAAGATGATAAATAGATAAATTCCTCACGTCCAGCAATTTATTTTAGAATTTTTGGGGTTCCAGATCCTGCGCTAGCTACAGATTACTACAGACTATTCTGTTTTTGACAGATTCTGTTTTTCGTGTGTTGTTTGCTTATTTTGATGAATCTATGGCTAGTAAAATAGTTTACAAACCATAGAGAAGTTGGAATGCAGTAGGTATAACACCAATATAAATAAAGAATGAGTTAATTACAGTACCTTGAAGTGGTCTTTTATTTTCTTTCGCTAACGGAGGTCACGGGATTTTCTACTTTAAGTTTTGTGTTGTGAAGTTTTCAAGTTTTGGGTAAAGATTTGATGGATTATGGAACAAGGAGTGGCAAGAGCCTAAGATTGGGGATGCCCATGTCACCCCAAGATAATCTAAGGACACCTAAAAGCCAAAGCTTGGGGATGCCCCAAAAGGCATCCCCTCTTTCGTCTACTTCTATCGGTAACTTTACTTGGAGCTATATTTTTATTCGCCACATGATATGTGTTTTGCTTGGAGCATCTTGTATGATTTGAGTATTTATTTTTTAGTTTACCACAATAATCCTTGCTGTACACACCTTTTGAGAGAGCCATACTTGATTTGAAATTTTCTAGAATACTCTATGTGCTTCGCTAATATCTTTTGAGTTATATAGTTTTGCTCTAGTGCTTCACTTGTATCTTTTAGAGCATGGTGGTGGATTTTTTTATAGAAACTATTGATCTCTCATGCTTCACTTAGATTTTTTAAGAGTCTTAAATAGCATGGTAATTTGATTAAAATCCTAATATGCTTGGTACACAAGATTAATAATAAAACTTTCTTATGAGTGTGTTGAATAGTATGAGAAGTTCGATGCTTGATAATTGTTTTGAGATATGAAGATGGTGATATTAAAGTTGTGCTAGTTGAGTAGTTGTGAATTTGAGAAATACTTGTGTTAAAGTTTGTGATTCCCGTAGCATGCACGTATGGTGAACCGTTATGTGATGAAGTCGGAGCATGATTTATTTATTGATTGTCTTCCTTATGAGTGGCGGTCGGGGATGAGCGATGGTCTTTTCGTACCAATCTATCCCCCTAGGAGCATGCACGTAATACTTTGCTTTGGTAACTTGTAGATTTTTGCAATAAGTATATGAGTTCTTTATGACTAATGTTGAGTCCATGGATTATACGCACTCTCACCCTTCCACCACTGCTAGCCTCTGTAGTACCGTGCAACTTTCGCTGGTACCATAAACCCACCATATACCTTCGTCAAAACAGCCACCATACCTACCTATTATGGCATTTTCATAGCAATTCTGAGATATATTGCCATGCAACTTACCATCGTTCCGTCTGTTATGACATGCTTCATCATTGTCATATTGCTTTGCATGATCATGTAGTTGACATCGTATTTGTGGCAAAGCCACCGTTCATAATTCTTTCATACATGTCACTCATGATTCATTGCATATCCTGGTACACCGCCGGAGGCATTCATATAGAGTCATATTTTGTTCTAAGTATCGAGTTGTAATTGTTGAGTTGTAAGAAAAATAAAAGTGTGATGATCATCATTATTAGAGCATTGTCCCCGTGAGGAAAGGATGATGGAGACTATGATTCCCCCACAAGTCGGGATGAGACTCCGGACGAAAAATAAAAAAAAAAGAGAAAGAAAAGAGGCCATAAAAAAGAGAAAAGGCCCAAATAAAAAAATGGGAGAAAAAGAGAGAAGGGACAATGTTACTATCCTTTTTACCACACTTGTGCTTCAAAGTAGCACCATGATATTCATAGTATAGAGTCTCTCATGTTATCACTTTCATATACTAGTGGGAATTTTTCATTATAGAACTTGGCTTGTATATTCCAATGATGGGCTTCCTCAATTTGCCCTAGGTCTTCATGAGCAAGCAAGTTGGATGCACACCCACTTAGTTTCTTTTTGAGCTTTCATATACTTATAGCTCTAGTGCATCCATTGCATGGCAATCCCTACTCACTCACATTGATATCTATTGATGGGCATCTCCATAGCCAGTTGATACGCCTAGTTGATGTGAGACTATCTTCCCCTTTTTGTCTTCTCCACAACCACCGTTCTATTCCCCCTATAGTGCTATGTCCATGGCTCACCCTCATGTATTGCGTGAAAATTGAAAAAGTTTTGAGAATGTCAAAAGTATGAAACAATTCCTTGGCTTGTCATCGGGGTTGTGCATGATTTAAATATTTTGTGTGGTAAAGATGGAGCATAGCCAGACTATATGATTTTGTAGGGATAACTTTCTTTGGCCATGTTATTTTGAGAAGACATAATTGCTTTGTTAGTATGCTTGAAGTATTATTATTTTTATGTCAATATTAAACTTTTTTCTTGAATCTTTCGGATCTGAATATTCATACCACAATTAAGAAGAATTACATTAAAAATTATGCCAAGTAGCACTCCGCATCAAAAATTATGTTTTTATCATTTACTACTCGAGGACGAGCAGGAATTAAGCTTGGGGATGCTTGATACGTCGCCAACGTATATATAATTTTTGATTGCTCCATGCTATATTATCTACTGTTTTGGACATTATTGGGCTTTATTATCCACTTTTATATTACTTTTGGGACTAACCTATTAACCGGAGGCCCAGCCCAGAATTGTTGTTTTTTGCCAGTTTTAGGGTTTCAAAGAAAAGGAATATCAAACGGAGTCCAAACGGAATGAAACCTTCGGGAACGTGATTTTCTCAACAAACAAGACCCGGGAGACTTGGACCCTACATCAAGACAAAAAAGAGGAGGCCACGAGGTAGGGGGCGCGCCTACCCCCCCAGGCGTGCCGTCCACCCTCGTGGGCCCCCTGTTGCTCCACCGACGTACTCCTTCCTCCAATATATTCCTACGTACCCCCAAACGATCAGATACGGAGCCAAAAACCTAATTCCACCGCCACAACTTTCTGTATCCACGAGATCCCATCTTGGGGCCTGTTCCGGAGCACCGCCGGAGGGGGCATCAATCACGGAGGGCTTCTACATCAACACCATAGCCTCTCTGATGAAGTGTGAGTAGTTTACCTCAGACCTACGGGTCCATAGTTATTAGCTAGATGGCTTCTTCTCTCTTTTTGGATCTCAATACAATGTTCTCCCCCTCTCTTGTGGAGAACTATTCGATGTAATCTTCTTTTTGCGGTGTGTTTGTTGAGACAGATGAATTGTGGGTTTATGATCAAGTCTA
This sequence comes from Triticum urartu, assembly GCF_056163025.1. NCBI lineage: Eukaryota > Viridiplantae > Streptophyta > Magnoliopsida > Poales > Poaceae > Triticum > Triticum urartu. The sequence continues at coordinate 348,709,337 of NC_141875.1, forward strand.
TCTATGAATAATATTTGAATCTTCTATGAATTCTTTTATGTATGATTGGTTATCTTTGCAAGTCTCTTCAAATTATTAGTTTGGTATGGCCTACTAGATTGATCTTTCTTGCAATGGGAGAAGTGCTTAGCTTTGGGTTCAATCTTGCGGTGTCCTTTCCCAGTGACAGCAGGGGCAGCAAGGCACGTATTGTATTGTTGCCATCGAGGATAACAAGATGGGATTTTCATCATATTGCATGAGTCTATCCCTCTACATCATGTCATCTTGCTTAAGGCGTCACTCTGTTTTTAACATAATACTCTAGATGCATGCTGGATAGCGGTCAACGAGTGGAGTAATAGTAGTAGATGCAGGCAGGAGTCGGTCTACTTGTCTCGGACGTGATGCCTATATACATCATCATACCTAGATATTCTCATAACTATGCGCAATTTTGTAAATTGCTCAACAATAATTTGTTAACCCACCGTAGAATACTTATGCTCTCGAGAGAAGCCACTAGTGAAACCTATGGCCCCCGGGTCTATCTTTATCATATTAATCTCCTATTACTTAGTTATTTCCTTTGCCTTTTACTTTCCCTTTATTTTACTTTGCATCTTTATCACAAAAATACCAAAAATATTATTTTATCATATCTATCATATCTCACTCTCGTAAGTGGTCGTGTAGGGATTGACAACCCCTATTCGTGTTGGTTGCGAGGATTTATTTGTTTTGTGCAGGTACGAGGGACTCGCGCGTAGCCTCTTACTGGATTGATACCTTGGTTCTCAAAAACTGAGGGAAATACTTACGCTACTTTGCTGCATCATCCCTTCCTCTTCAGGGGAAACCAATGCAGTGCTCAAGAGGTAGCAAGCATGAGAGATCAATAATTTCTATAAAATAAAACCACCACTGTGCTCTTAAAGGTTATAAGTGAAGCACTAGAGAAAAATTATCTAGCTCGAAAGATATAAATGAAGCACATTGAGTATTCTAATAAATTCCGAATCATGTGTGTCTCTCCAAAAGGTGTGTACCGCAATGATGATTTTGGTAACTAAAAAGCAAAGACTAAAATCATACAAGACGCTTCAAGCAAAACACATATCATGTGGTGAATAAAAATATAGCCTCAAGTAAAGTTACCGATGGATGAAGACGAAAGAGGGGATGCCTTCCGGGGCATCCCCAATCTTAGGATTTTGGTTGTGCTTGAATTTTACCTTGGGGTGCCTTGGGCATCCCCAAGCTTAGCCTCTTTCCACTCTTTATTCCAAAACCCATCAAATCTTTACCCAAAACTCAACACAAAACTCAACAGAAAATCTCACGAGCTCCGTTAGTATAAGAAAACATACCACCACTTCAAGGTACTGTAATGAACTCATTATTTATTTATATTCATGTTAAACCTACTGTATTCCAACTTATCTATGGTTCATACCCCCCAATACTAGTCATATATTTATCAAAATAAGCAAACAACACACGAAAAACAGAATCTGTCAAAAACAGAACAGTCTGTAGTAAACTGTATGTTAATAATACTTATGTAACCCTAAAAATTCTAAAATAAATTGGTGCACGTGAGGTATTTTTCTATTAATCATCTGCAACAAGAATCAACCTAATCGCACTTTCCAGTAAAAAATGACAGAAAATCTCGTGAGCGCTAAAGTTTCTGTTTTTTACAGCAAGATCGCAAAGACTTCCCCCAAGTCTTACCAAAGGTTCTACTTGGCACAAACACTAATTAAAAACATAAAAACACATCTAAACAGAGGCTAGATGAATTATTTATTACTAAACAGAACAAAAAAACAAGAAACAAAAATAAAATTGGGTTGCCTCCCAACAAGTGCTATCGTTTAACGCCCTAGCTAGGCATAAAAACGAGAATAGATCTAGGTATTATCATCTTTGGCAGGCAATTCTTCAATAGAACAATTATAACCCTTAGGAGTTTCCTTCTTTTTATTAATGACCAAACTCCTAGGCAAGAAATCAAGAAAATCATTCGTAGCAAAAGGTTCCTTAATGATAGCGAAAAAGTTGGGGTGAACACTTATTGCTTTGAGATCTGCATTTTCCTTAGAAGATTCACCTTTTTTATTATTAGGCACATACATAAACTTGGCAACTCTAGTAGTAGGAGGATTTGGCGTATTTTTCACGGAAGAAAAGGCAGACCCTAAGTTGGTAATAATATCCTCAAGTTTATCAATTCTTGTGGAATCTTGATCTACCTTTTTGTTAACTATGGGTTCCTTTTCTTTAAAAATTTTAAGAGCAACTCCTACCTTAGATCCGTATTGGGTAATTTGGTTGTGGATCTTTTTATCCAAATTTTCAATCAACTCTACAGTGGCAACTTTATTTTCAATAATTTCAGGCCTTTGCATCACATGTTCCAAGGATAAAATAGTTCCATTAACCAAAAGAGGTGGTGGCCCAAACAAATCTATCATAGCATTATAAGAATCAAAAGTATGGCTACCCAAGAAATTTCCTCCAGCAATGGTATCAAGAATATATCTATTCCAAGGGGTGATGCCTACATAAAAATTGCGGAGAAGAACGGAAGTGGATTGGTTCCTAGTGGATCTATTCTGAGCATTGCAAATTCTATACCAAGCATCTTTTAAATTTTCTCCCCCTTTGTATAAAATTAAGAACTTCATGATCGGGAGTACTAACGGTGATGGAAGGGCTAGCCATAATAGCAAAACCAACGATCTAACACACAAGCACACAAGAAGCAGGCGAAAAGAGATGGACGGAAAAGAGGCGAGCGGAAAAGAGGGCGAATAAAACGGTAAGGGTGAAGTGGGGGAGAGGAAAACAAGAGGCAAATGGAAGATAATGTAATGCGAGGGATAAGAGTTTGTGATGGGTACTTGGTATGTCTTGACTTGTGCGTAGGTGGCGCCAAAAATGACTAGTTGCTGGTAGATCAAGTCTTGACTTGACTTGGTGAAACCTCCCCAGCAACGGCACCAGAAATCCTTTTTGCTACCTCTTGAGCATGCGTTGGTTTTCCCTTAAAGAGAAAAGGGTGATGCAGCAAATTAGCGTAAGTATTTCCCTCAGTTTTGAGAACCAAGGTATCAATCCAGTAGGAGGTAACATGCAAGTCGCCTACTACCTGCACAAACAAACAAGAACCTCGCAACCAACGTGATAAAGGGGTTGTCAATCCCTTCACGGTCACTTACAAAAGTGAGATCTGATAGAGATAATAAGATAAATATTTTTGGTATTTTTGTTGTATATATTGGAAAGTAAAGATTGTAAAATAAACTACGATAGAAATAGTAAATTGATAGGAAAATAATATGATGGAAGATAGACCCGGGGGCCATAGGTTTCACTAGTGGCTTCTCTCAAGATAGAAAATTCTACGATGGGTGAACAAATTATTGTCGAGCAATTGATAGAAAAGCGAATAATTATGAGAATATCCAGGCATGATCATGTATATAGGCATCACGTCCGCGACAAGTAGACCGAAATGATTCTGCATCTACTACTTTTACCCCACACATCGACCGCTATCAAGAATGCATCTAGAGTATTAAGTTCATAAGAACAGAGTAACGCATTAGGCAAGATGACATGATGTAGTGGGATAAACTCAAGCAATATGATATAAACCCCATCTTTTTATCCTCGATGGCAACAATACAATACGTGCCACGCTGCCCCTGCTAACACTGGGAATGGACACCGCAAGATTGAACCCAAAGCTAAGCACTTCTCCCATTGCAAGAAAGATCAATCTAGTAGGCCAAACCAAACCGATAATTCGAAGAGACTTGCAAAGATATTTAAATCATGCATAAAAGAATCTAGAGAAGAATAAAATATTGTTCATAGATAATCCTTATCATTAACCCACAATTCATCGGATCTTGACGAACACGCCGCAAAAAGAATTACTTCGATTAGATCTCCAAGAGAATCAAGGAGAACTTTGTATTGAGATCCTAAGAGAGAGAAGAAGACATCTAGGTAATAACTATGGACCCGAAGGTCTGAGGTAAACTACTCACACATCATTGGAGTGGCTATGGTGTTGATGTAGAAGCCCTCCGTGATCGATTCCCCCTCCGGCGGAGCGCCGGAAAAGGCCCCAAGATGGGATCTCACGGGTACAGAAGGTTGCGGCGGTGGAAATAGGGTTTCATTGTGCTCCTAGATGTTTCCGGGGTACATGGGTATATGTAGGAGGAAGAAGTAGGTCAGTGGAGCTGCGAGGGGCCCACGAGGGTGGGGGGCGCGCCTACTCCCTGGGCGCGCCCTCCTGCCTCGTGGCCATCTCACTTCTTTCTTGACGTCCACTCCAAGTCTCCTGGATCATGTGTGTTCCAAAAATAACTCTCCCAAAGGTTTCATTCCGTTTTGATTCTGTTTGATATTCCTTTTCTATGAAACACTGAAACAGGCAAAAAAACAACAATTTGCACTGGGCCTTTGGTTAGTAGGTTAGTCTCAAAAATAATATAAAAAGGTATATTAAAGCCCATTAAACATCCAAAACAGATAATATAATAGCATGGAACAATCAAAAATTATAGATACGTTGGAGACGTATCAAGATTCTATGAGAGATTCATGAAGGAGATTATGGCCATCATGCCGGTTCTAAGTCTCTCATGGCTAAGGCTTTTTTGCTTTGGTTTTATTGGCTGACGGCTCATGCTGATGCAGAAGATCTGGTTAGCAAGTGCGACGGCTGTCAGAAATTTTCCAGACGAGCTTATGTGCCCGCTCAAGAATTGAAGATGATTCCAATCACTTGTCCGTTTGTAGTCCGAGGGCTGGATATGGTGGGACCGTTCAAGAGGTCCAAGGACAAAAATACCCACCTTTTCGTGGCGGTTGATAAATTTACAAAGTGGGTTGAAGAAGAGCCGGTCAGAAAGTGTGATGCAACAACGATGGTTCAATTCATCAAAAAGGTTATTTTCCATTTTGGCTACCCTCATAGCATCATAACTGATAATGGTACTAATCTGTCCATGGGTGCTATGAAAGAATTCTGTCAACGAGAGCATATTCGTCTTGACATTTCATCAGTGCCTCACCCCCAGTCCAATGGTCAGGCCGATGGAGCAAATCAAGAAATCTTGAGAGGCATAAAGCTGAAGGAAATATGCCCTAGAGGCAATCATAAAGTTGTTATTCATATTTCCTTATATCATTATAAATGTTTATTATTCATGCTAGAATTGTATTAACCGGAAACTTAGTACATGTGTGAATACATAGACAAACTGAGTGTCACTAGTATGCCTCTACTTGACTAGCTTGTTAATCAAAGATGGTTAATATTCCTAACCATATACATGAGTTGTCATTTGATTAACGGGATCACATCATTAGAGAATGATGTGATTGACTTCACCCATCCATTAGCTTAGCACGATGATCGTTTAGTTTGTTGCTATTGCTTTCTTCAAAACTTATACATGTTGCTATGACTATGAGATTATGCAACTCCCGAATACCAGAGGAACACTTAGTGTGCTATCAAACGTCACAACGTAACTAGGTGACTATAAAGATGCTCTACATATGTCTTCGATGCTGTTTGTTGAGTTGGCATAGATCGATATTAGGATTTGTCACCTTGTGTATCGGAGAGGTATCTCTGGGGCCTCTCTGTAATGCACATCACTATAAGCCTTGCAAGCAATGTGACTAATGAGTTAGTTACAGGATGTTGCATTAGAGAACGAGTAAAGAGACTTGCCGGTAACGAGATTGAACTTGGTATTGAGATACTGACCATCAAATCTCGGGCAAGTAACGTACCGATGACAAAGGGAACAACATATGTTGTTATGCGGTTTGACTGATAAAGATCTTCGTAGAATATGTAGGAACCAATATGAGCATCCTGGTTTCGTTATTGGTTATTGACCAGAATTGAGCCTCGGTCATGTGTACATAGTTCTCAAACCCATAAGGTCCGCACGCTTAACGTTCGGTGACGATCGGTATTATGAGTTTATGTGTTTTGATGTACCGAAGGTAGTTCAGAGTCCCGAATATGACCACACACATGATGAGGAGTCTCAAAATGGTCGAGACATAAACATCGATATATTGGAAGGCTATGTTTGGACGTCGAAATGGTTCCCGGTGAGTTCGGGCATTTACCGGAGTACCGGGGAGTTACCGGAACCCCCCGGGGAGTCATTGGGCCTTAATGGGCCTTAGTGGGAGAGAGGAGGAGGCGGCCAAGGTGGGGGCGCCCCCCCAAGCCCTATCTGAATTGGGGTGGGGGGCCGGCCCCCTTTCCTTCTCCCTCTCTCCTCCTTCCTTCTTCTCCAACTCCAACGAGGGAAAGGGGGAATCCTACTCCCACCTGGAGTAGGACTCCCCCTTGGGCGCGCCATTAGAGGGCCGGCCCTCCCCTCCTCCACTCCTTTATATACGGGAAGGGGGCACCCCATTGACACACAAGTTGATTGTTTAGCCGTGTGCGGTGCCCCCTCCACATATTTCCACCTCGTCATATAATTGTAGAGCTTAGGCGAAGCCCTGCGTCGGTAACTTCATCATCACCGTCATCACGCCGTCGTGCTGACAAAACTCTCCCTCGACCTAAGGTCAATCTAAAGTTCGTGGGTTGTCACCGAGCTGAACGTGTGCAGACCTTGGAGTTGCCGTACCTTTGGTGCTAGGATCGGTCGGATCATGAAGACGTACTTCTACATCAACCGCTTTGTCATAAAGCCTCCACTTACGGTCTACGAGGGTACGTGGACAACACTCTCCCCTCTCGTTGCTATGCATCACCTAGATGGATCTTGCGTGTGCATAGGATTTTTTTTTAAATTACTACGTTCCCCAACAGTGGCATCCGAGCCAGGTCTATGCGTAGATGTTATATGCATGAGTAGAACTCAAAGGAGTTTTGGGCGTGGGTTTATACATATTGCTTACCGTCACTAGTTGATTCTTGATTCAACGGTATTGTTGGATGAAGCGGCTCAGATTGAAATTACGCGTACGCTTATGCGAGACTGGTTCTACCGACGTGTTTCACACACAGGTGGCTAGTGTGTGTCTATTTCTCCAACTTTAGTTGAATCGGATTCAATGAACAAGGTTCTTTCTGAAGATCAAAAAGCAATCACTATACTGTGTTGTGGTTTTTGATGCGTAGGTAAGAACGGTTCTTGCTAAGCCCTTAGCGGCCACATAAAACTAGCAACAACAAAGTAGAGGACGTCTAACCTGTTTTTGCAGGGCATGATGTGATGTGATATAGTCAAGACATGATTATATAAATTGTTGTATGAGATGATCATGTTTTGTAACACAGTTATCGGCAACTGGTAGGAGCCATATGGTTGTCGCTTTATTGTATGAAATGCAATCACCATGTCATTGCTTTATTTTATCACTAAGCGGTAGCGATAGTCGTAGAAGCAATGGTTGACGAGATGACAACGATGCTTCCATGGAGATCAAGGTGTCAAGCCGGTGATGATGGTGACCATGACGGTGCTTTGGAGATGGAGATCAAAGGCACAAGATGATGATGGCCATATCATATCACTTATATTTGATTGCATGTGATGTTTATCCTTTATGCATCTTATTTTGCTTAGTTCGGCGGTAGCATTATAAGATGATCTCTCACTAAATTTCAAGGTATAAGTGTTCTCCCTGAGTATGCACCATTGCTACAGTTCGTTGTGCCGAGACACCACATGATAATCGGGTGTGATAAGCTCTACGTTCACATACAACGGGTGCAAGCCAGTTTTGCACATGCAGAATACCTGGGTTAAACTTGGCGAGCCTAGCATATGCAGATATGGCCTTGGAACACTAAGACCGAAAGGTCGAGCGTGAATCATATAGTAGATATGATCAACATAGTGATGTTCACCATTGAAAACTACTCCATCTCACGTGATGATCGGACATGGTTTAGTTGATATGGATCACGTGATCACTTCGATGATTCGAGAGATGTCTATCTAAGTGGGAGTTCTTAAGTAATAAGATTAATTGAACTTTAATTTATCATGAACTTAGTACCTGGTAGTATTTTGCATGTCTATGTTGTTGTAGATAGATGGCCCATGCTGTTGTTCCATTGAATTTTTGCGTTCCTAGAGAAAGCTAAGTTGAAATATGATGGTAGCAATTACACGGACTGGGTCCGTAACTTGAGGATTATCCTCATTGCTGCACAGAAGATTACTGGAAGCACCGCTAGGTGACAAACCCGCTGCAGGAGCAACACCAGATGTTATGAACGTCTAGCAGAGCAAAGATGATGACTAATCAATAGTTCAGTGTGCCATGATTTACGGCTTAGAACCGGGACTTCAATGACGTTTTGAACGTCGTGGAGCATATGAGATGTTCCAGGAGTTGAAGTTAATATTTCAAGCGAATGCCCGGATTGAGAGATATGAAGTCTCAATAAGTTCTACAGCTGCAAAATGGAGGAGAATAGTTCTGTTAGTGAACATATACTCAGAATGTCTGGGTACCACAACCACTTGACTCAACTGGGAGTTAATCTTCCTAATGATAGTGTCATTGACAGAGTTCTTCAATCACTTCCACCAAGCTACAAGAGCTTCGTGATGAAATATAATATGCAAGGGATGGATAAGACAATTCCCGAGCTCTTCGCAATGCTAAAGGCTGTGGAGGTAGAAATCAAGAAGGATCAAGTGTTGATGGTCAACAAGACCACCAGTTTCAAGAAGAAGGGCAAAGGGAAGAAGGGGAACTTCAAGAAGAACAGCAAGCAAGTTTCTACTCAAGTGAAGAAGCCCAAGTTTGGACCTAAGCCTAAGACTGGGTGCTTCTACTCTCAAGGGACTGGTCACTGGAAGCGGAACTGCCCCAAATATTTGGCGGATAAGATGGATGGCGAAGTGAAAGGTATATTTGGTATACATGTTATTGATGTGTACCTTACTAATGCTCGTAGTAGCACTTGGGTATTTGATACTGGTTCTGTTGCTAATGTTTGCAACTTGAAACAAGGGCTACGGATTAAGTGAAGATTGGCTAAGGACGAGGTGACGATGCATGTGGGAAATGGTTGCAGAGTCGATGTGATTGCCGTCAGCACACTACCTCTACATCTACCGCCGGGATTAGTTTTAGACCTGAATAATTATTATTTGGTGCCAGCGTTAAGCATGAACATTATATCTAGATCTTGTTTGATGCTAGATGGTTATTCATTTAAATCAGAGAATAATGGTTGTTCTATTTATATGAGTAATATCTTTTATGGTCATGCACCCTTGATGAGTGGTCTATTTTTACTAATTCTCGACAGTAGTGATACACATATTCATAGTATTGAAGCCAAAAGATATAAGTTTAATAATAATAGTGCAACTTATTTGTGGCACTGTCGTTTAGGTCATATTGGTGTAAAGTGCATGAAGCAACTCCATGCTGATGGGCTTTTGGAATCACTTGATTATGAATCACTTGATGCTTGCGAACCATGCCTCACGGGCAAGATGATTAAGACTCCGTTCTTCGGAACAATGGAACGAGCAACAAACTTATTGGAAATAATACATACTAATGTATGCGGTCCAATGAGTGTTGATGCTCGTGGCGGGTATCATTATTTTCTAACCTTCACAAATGATTTGAGCATATATGGGTATATCTACTTGATGAAACATAAGTCTGAAACATTTGAAAATTTCAAAGAATTTCAGAGTGAAGTGGAAAATCATCATAACAAGAAAATTAAGTTTCTACAATCTGATCGTGGAAGTGAATATTTGAGTGATGAGTTTCGTCTTCATTTGAAACAATGCGGAATAGTTTCTCAACTCACGCCACCTGGAACACCACAGCGTAATGGTGTGTCCGAACGTCATAACCGCACTTTATTAGATATGGTGTGATCTACGATGTCTCTTACTGATTTACTGCTATCGTTTTGTGGTTATGCTTTAGAGACGGCTGCATTCATGTTAAATAGGGCACCATCAAAATCCGTTTAGACGACACCTTATGAACTGTGGTTTGGCAAGAAACCCAAGGTGTCGTTTCTTAAAGTTTGGGGCTGCGATGCTTATGTGAAAAAGCTTCAACCTGATAAGCTCGAACCCAAATCAGAGAAATGTGTCTTCATAGGATACCCAAAGGAGACTGTTGGGTACACCTTCTATCACAGATCCGAAGGCAAGATATTTGTTGCTAAGAATGGATCCTTTCTAGAGAAGGAGTTTCTCTCGAAAGAAGTGAGAGGCATGAAAGTAGAACTTGATGAGGTAATTGTACCTACTCCCTTATTGGAAAGTAGTTCATCAAAGAAATCAGTTTCAGTGATTCCTACACCAGTAAGTGAGGAAGCTAATGATGATCATGAAACTTCTAAACAAGTTACTACCAAACCTCGTAGGTCTACCAGAGTAGTACGATAATCCTGTTCTGGAAGTCATGTTACTTGACCATGACGAACGTACGAACTATGAGGAAGCGATGATGAGCCCAAATTCCGCAAAATGGCTTGAGGCCATGAAATCTGAGATGGGATCCATGTATGATAAGAAAGTGTGGACTTTGGTTGACATGCCCGATGATCGGGAAGCCATAGAGAATAAATGGATCTTCAAGAAGAAGACTGAAGCTGACGGTAATGTTACTATCTACAAAGCTTGTTTTTTGCAAAAGGTTTTTGATAAGTTCAAGGAGTTGACTATGATGAGACCTTCTCACCCGTAATGAGGCTTAAGTCCGTCCGAATCATGTTAGCAATTGCCGCATTTTATTATTATGAAATTTGTCAAATGGATGTCAAAACTACATTCCTTAATGGATATCTTAAAGAAGAGTTGTATATGATGCAACTAGAAGGTTTTATCGATCCAAAAGGTGCTAACAAAGTGTCCAAGCTCCAGCGATTCATTTATGGACTGGTGCAAGCCTCTCGGAGTTGGAATATACGCTTTGATAGTGTGATCAAAGCATATGGTTTTATGCAGACTTTTGGAGAAGCCTGTATTTACAAAAGAGTGAGTGGGAGCTCTGTAGCATTTCTGATATTATATGTAGATGACATATTGCTGATCAGAAATGATACTGAATTTATGAAAAGCATAAAAGGATACTTCAATAAGAATTTTTAAATGAAAGACCTCGGTGAAGCTGCTTATATATTAGGCATCAAAATCTATAGAGATAGATCAAGACGCTTAATTGGAGTTTCACAAAACCTTGATAAAGTTTTGAAGAAGTTCAAAATGGATCAAGCAAAGAATGGGTTCTTGCCTGTGTTACAAGGTATGAAGTTGAGTCAGACTCAATGCCCGACCACTGCAGAAGATAGAGATAAAATTAAAGTCATTCCTTATGCTTCAGCCATAGGTTCTATCATGTATGCAATGTTGTATACTAGACCTGATGTGTGCCTTGCTATTAGTTTAGCAGGGAGGTACCAAAGTAATCCAGGAGTGGATCACTGGATATCGGTCAAGAACATCCTGAAATACCCGAGAAGGACTAAGGATATGTTTCTCGTTTATGGAGGCGACAAAGAGCTCGTCATAAACGGTTACGTCGATTCAAGCTTTGACACCGATCTAGTTGACTCTAAGTCACAAACCGGATATGTATTTTTATTGAATGGTGGAGCTGTTAGTTGGTGCAGTTCCAAGCAGAGCGTCGTGGCGGAATCTACGTCGGAAGCGGAGTACATAGCTGCTTCGGAAGCAGCAAATCAAGGAGTCTTGATGAAGGAGTTCATATCCTATCTAGGTGTCCTACCTAGTGCATCGGGTCCAATGAAAATCTTTTGTGACAATACTGGTGCAATTGCCTTGGCAAAGGAATCCAGATTTCAGAAGAGAACCAAGCACATCAAGAGATGCTTCAATTCCATCTGCGATCAAGTCAAGGAGGGAGACATAGAGATTTGCAAGATACATACGGATCTGAATGTTGCAGACCCATTGACTAAGCCTCTCTCACACGCAAAACATGATCAACACCAAGACTCCATGTGTGTTAGGATCATTACCGTGTAATCTAGATTATTGACTCTAGTGCAAGTGGGAGGCTGAAGGAAATATGCCCTAGAGGCAATAATAAAGTTGTTATTTATATTTCCTTATATCATGATAAATGTTTATTATTCATGCTAGAATTGTATTAACCGGAAATTTAGTACATGTGTGAATACATAGACAAACTGAGTGTCACTAGTATGCCTCTACTTGACTAGCTCGTTAATCAAAGATGGTTAAATTTCCTAACCATAGACATGAGTTATCATTTGATTAACAGGATCAAATCATTAGAGAATGATGTGATTGACTTGAACCATCCGTTAGCTTAGCACGATGATCGTTTAGTTTGTTGCTATTGCTTTCTTCATAACTTATACATGTTCCTATGACTATGAGATTATGCAACTCCCGAATACTGTAGGAACACTTAGTGTTCTATCAAACGTCACAACGTAACTGGGTGACTGTAAAGATGCTCTACAGGTGTCTTCGATGATGTTTGTTGAGGTGGAATAGATCAAGATTCGGATTTGTCACTCAGTGTATCAGAGAGGTATCTCTGGGCCCTCTCGGTAATGCACATCACTATAAGCCTTGCAAGTAATGTGACTAATGAGTTAGTTACAGGATGTTGCATTACAGAATGAGTAAATAGAATTGCCGGTAACGAGATCGAACTAGGTATTGAGATACCAACGATCGAATCTCGGGCATGTAACATACCGATGACAAAGGGAGCAACGTATGTTGTTATGCGGTTTAACCGATAAATATCTTTGTAGAATATGTAGGAACCAATATGAGCATCCAGGTTCCGCTATTGGTTATTGACCAGAATTGAGTCTCGGTCATGTCTACATAGTTCTCGAACCCGTAGGGTCCACACGCTTAATGTTTGGTGACGATTAGTATTATGAGTTTATGTGTTTTGATGTACCGAAGGTAGTTTGGACTCCTGAATATGATCACGGACATGACGAGGAGTCTCGAAATGGTCGAGACATAATGTTCGATATATTGGAAGGCTATGTTTGGACATCATAATGGTTTCGGGTGAGTTCGGGCATTTACCGGAGTATCAGGGAGTTACAGGAAACCCTCGGGGAGTCATTGGGCCTTAATGGGCCTTAGTGGGAGAGAGGAGGAGGCAGCCAAGGTGGGGGCGTGCCCCCAAGCCCAATCCGAATTGGGGTGGGGGGCCAGCCCCCCTTTCCTTCTCCCTCTCTCCTCCTTCCTTCTTCTCCTACTCTAACTAGGGAAAAGGGGAATCCTACTGCCACCGGGAGTAGGACTCCCCCCCTTGGGCGCGCCATGAGAGGGCCGACCCTCCCCTCCTCCACTCCTTTATATACGGGGAGGGGGGACCCCATAGACACACAAGTTGATTTTTTAGCCGTGTGCGGTGCCCCTCCACATATTTCCACCTTGGTCATATCATTGTCGATCTTAGGCGAAGGCCTGCGTCGGTAACTTCATCATCACCGTCATTACGCCGTCGTGCTGATGAAACTCTCCCTCGACCTCAGTTGGATCTAGAGTTCGTGGGGCGTCACCGAGCTGGACGTGTGCAGATTGCGGAGGTGCCGTACCTTTGGTGCTAGGATCGGTTGGATCGTGAAGACGTACTTCTACATCAACCACGTTGTCATAACGCTTCCGCTTACGGTCTACGAGGGTACCTGGACAACACTCTCCCCTCTCATTGCTATGCATCACCTAGATGGATCTTGCGTGTGCGTAGGATTTTTTTTTGAAATTACTGCATTCCCCAACAAAAGCCCCGTCTTATGGTCCCTTTGCAGAGGACGCCGAGTTGTTGGGCTGAGGAGTTACCCTCAGTGCTTTGGAGTATAAATACTATCCCCAATAGGTCCATGGGTTATACGCCTTTCTTCATGGTTTACAAAGCAGAGGGGGTTCTTCCCAGTGACATCCATCACGACTCGGCCCGAGTGGCGGCTTATGTTGAAGATGATGATGAAAAAGCACGTCAGGATGATCTTGACCTCCTGGATGAGGAGTGTGACCTTGCGCTAGCTCGTTCAGTAATCTACCAGCAAGATCTGCATCATTATCAAAGTCGCTGGGTTAAAACCTGGACCTTTCAAGAAGGTGTCACATCCCTAGTGCTAGTATGCTCTGAGCTAGCTAGTCATGTGTTGCATCATGTTTAAATTCTTACGAATTTGAATTGGGGACTGTTGAAACCCTAGCACAGATGAATCCAACTAGGTTCAAATAAATAATAATAATAATAAAAATATCATTTTCAATGATCCCAAAATTCCTTTGGAAAAGTTCATCATTTTTGAATTGGTCTAGAACCTCTGCCAAAAATGGTGCACATTTTCCTAGGTCACTTTGGATTTTTGAATGAATTCATAAAGTATTTGAATTTGGGCATTTAATTGCTATAAATAATTAAAATGCCCAAATAATTTTGAAAGTGGTTGAGGGCTATTGGATATATTTTCAAAAGTGCCACAATTATTTTCAGGGTTTTTGAAAATGCCTTAGCATTTTATTTAAGTAAAAAACAGTTACAGAAATAATAGAAAACCAGAAAATAGAGGAAAGAGAGAGAAAGAGTTTACCTGGGCTTCTTACCTGCAGCAGAGCCGGCCCAGCTCCTGTTCTGGCCCAGCCCACCAGGGGCTCCCCGGTCTTCTTCCTCCTTCGACAGAAGGACAGAGGGTGTGTGCCCGATGCACGCGACCACGCGCCGCGCCACCTCCTGCTTCCCGCCGCTGCCCCGACGTGCCTATGAGCGCCATGCACACCCCTGGACCCTCTCGCTCACTCCCTCGATCTCATCTCCCTCCTCTGCTCTCTCTCTCTCGCCAACTCAATGCACTGGAGTGCGCCACCGCAAAACACCGCGACCACCGCCGTCCCCTTGCCCCGTGGCCATGCCCCGAGCTCCGCCCAGGCTCCAAGTACCTCTCCGTCGACCCACGCAAGCTCGGACGACCCCAAGACGACGTGGTGACCTTCTTCCCTGTCTAAGGCCGCCGGATGCCGTCGTTCGATTCGCCGGCCTCAAGTCCTCCCCGAGCCCACTGACCGCCTCTACAAACTCTACGTGAGCTCCCGCTCCTCGCCCCTCTCTTCTAACGTCCGCGCACGGGCTCCAACCAACCCAGCAGCCCATCCCGTGAGCTTCACGCCACCGGCGAAGTTGTCACCGTGGCTAGATCAAGCTCAGCTTGCCCCTGAGCACGTCATCGTGCTCGGGCTGATCCCAGGAGACCAACTCACCTGCTAGCTCGCCTTCCCGTGCACCGTAGCGAGTGGCCGGTCCTGCCCGAGCTCCGGCCGCCGCTTCCGTCGTTGTTGCCGTCTCTGTAGGCCACCTCAGCTCCTCGCGCTTGCCCTAGAAGATGCACCGCTCTTCTAGCTCGCCGTAGCCACAAACCACACACGAAATGGTGCTCTGTAGCGCCAACCCAAGCAACTCCGGCGTGCCACCGCTGTGCTTTTGGTCGCCGACAATAACCGCTGACGTGGCCGGGTTAATTAAACACTAATGACGCACTAACTAACCCCCTAAGCCACTTCCATGTGGGCCCTGCTGCCTAACTAACCAGCTAACAAAAATAGATTAAGATTAATCTAAACACAGTGGCCCCACGCGTCCCTGTTGACCTCGCTGACGTGGCCGTTGACCGGACCAGCTGTGTGTGACACTAAATGTCACTGACCAGTGGGTCCCACTGGTTAGGTTTGACCTGGACCGTGCCCCGTTGACCTGCTGACGTCATGACGATGTCATGCTGACGCAGTAATTAATTTCTGTTTTAAAACAATTCAGGAAATTCTAGAAAATGACTTAAACTGCAAAAAATCATAGAAATTAAACCGTAACTCCAAATGAAATAATTTATATATGAAAAGTTATCAGAAAAACTCAAGACATCTGTTTATGGCATTTTCATGCATGTTAGAACAACTTATGGCTGCTGTTTAGGCCAATTCACATAAATGGAATTTAAACTCTCACAAATGGAGTTTGAATTTGAACCAAGGGTTCAAACCAACTCCATTTAACATGTTGCTAGTTGCATTAGCTCAAAACACAGCATATTGACATGTCATGATCATGCATCATATTTTGCATTGCATTGATTGTGTTCATTCTCTGTTGCCAGAGGTTGTCCCCTCTTGATAGACGTTGTACCGACGCTGTGATCGTTGACACTGATGAAGACCCAATGATATCTTCAGAAGTGCCAGGCAAGCACAACCCCTTTGTTCATTCCGATACAAGCCCACTCTCTCGCTCCTGCTCTCTTTTACTGCATTAGGACAGCAATGATTCATCTGTTACTTGTTGCGGTAGTTGATCCCCTTATCCTCTGCATGACCTGTCATTGCCACAGTAAATAGATGAAACCCACAAGCATGAGTAGGAGTTATTTGAGCCCTGATGTGCCTACTCATTCATTCTTGTTTGTCATGCCTGCTATTGCATAGAGTTGTGTCAGGTCTGAGTCATCGGGAATGAACCGGAGGTGTGTGAACATGTCCTACTGTGTGTGAGCTAAGTGTGTGAACACGTTTTGGTAAAGGTAGCGGTGAGAGGCCATGTAGGAGTACATGGTGGGTTGTCTCATTGAAACCATCCTCTGGAACTGAGTTTTGTGTCTGTGATCCATGAACAACTACTACCACTCATTGGGATCCTTAATTGACCCTCTCGGCTTCTTAATCACCCTAGTACTCTGTCCAGGAGTTGCAAGTAGTTTCTGGTGTTTGTAGGTTATGTGTTGGCGGCCGTGCGTAGCGCTGTGTCAGAACCCCGATCATAAGTCACACCGATCTAGCATGTAACACATCATATCACTTTGCAGCCTCACGCACGGTATTCCCACGGGTGCCACCTTACCTGACCCGGGACCGTTTGCGCCTTTTGGCTCACGTATATGATAGTGTCGCTAGCATCCATATGACAAAGAACCCGGGACGACATGGCTAGTCGTGAACCCAAAGCGGCACTAACCCATGGGGACATGCATACATGAATCAACTTCGAGCATGTCGGTCAACAGCTTGTGAATCCAGGCTGTAGCACTGGGCTAACAGGACTCTGGTAACCCAGGCTGTAGCAGGCTAGGCAGGACTCCGGATGTCACCCCGTGACATTTCCCCGAAGGGACAGACACAGGAACAAAGTGAAACACATGCCAGCCAGTCAAGTGTCCTGAGCAGTAGTGCTGGGCTAGCAGGACTCCGGTGAACCGGGCTGTAGCGGACTACTATGGCTCAAGGAAGCACTAGACTACATTTCCCCATAAGAGAGGCTGCCAAGGATAAACAACTAGATTGTCGGATCCCACACATACCAAGCATTTCAATCATACACACAATATGCTCGATATGTGTAAATACAACATGGCATCACAACATAACTCTATGACTCAAAGTATTTATTTCATTAGGCTCCGAGGAGCGAGATATTACAAACATGGGTCTCATGACCCAACATTCAGAGCATACAAGCAACAAGCACATGCGAAAGCTTAACTTGTCTGAGTACAGACAACTACAAATGAAGAAGGCTGAGAAGCCTGACTATCTACCAGATTCTGCCGAGGGCACAAGATCGTAGCTGAGGTATCAAGCTAAACGTCGAAGTCCATGCGGAACTACTAGCGAGATTGAAGTCTCTCTACAAAAACATAAATTAAGCAAACATGAGTACAAAAGTACTCAGCAAGACTTACATCAGAACTAGCTACATATGCATCGGTATCAACAAAGGGGTGGTGGTGGTGGAGTTTAACTACAGCAAGCCAGCTTTTACTCGGTGGCTATCTTAAACTACGACTTCAAGTAACTCTTTTGAGGTGGCGCACACGAGTCCACATATTCACCATATCAATACACCACTATGGATCCACTCCCGTCTCCCTACGAGAAGGCCATCCATAGCACTCACACTTATCTTGTGTGTTTTAGAGTATCCACTTTCACTTGTCTATGAACTGTTATAGGCAAACCAGAACTACTTTACCGCGGAAGCGGCTATTCGAATAGTTTTATACCCTGCAGGGGTGTACTTCTTCACACACGCTCTCACCACTTACCGCTGTTTACACGACATGTAAAGGATAAAGGGGTTCAGCTACCGCAGCAAGTAACAGATGAATCGTTGTTGTCCTAATGCAGTAAAAGAGAGCAGGAGTGAGAGAGTGGGATTGTATCGGAATGAACAAGGGGGTTTTGCTTGCCTGGCACTTCTGAAGATAGTATAGTTCTTCATCGGTGTCATCGAACTCGTCGTCGGAACCACGTCTATCGAGAGGGGACACATTCCGACAAACAAAGAGGAACAAAATCAATGCAATGCAACAATTATGATGCATGATAATGTCATGGCAATATGCTGTTGATTGAGCTAATGCAACTAGCAACCATATTAAATGAAGTTGGTTTGAACCCTAGGTTCAAATTCAAACTCCATAAGTGAGAGTTTAAATTCCATTTATGTGAATTGGCCTAAAAAGCATCCATAAGTTTCTCTAACATGCATGAAAAGGCCATAAACAGATTCCTTGAATTTTTCTGATAATTTTTCATATATAATTTATTTCATTTGGAGTTACGGTTGAATTTCTATGATTTTTGGAAGTTTTGGACATTTTCTGAATTAAATAAATCATTTCTAATTTATTTAAAATCCAGAAAGCATTACTGCGTCAGCCTGACGTCAGAATGATGTCAGCAGGTCAACAGGGGCTGGTCCGGGTCAAACCTGACCAGTGGGACCCACTGGTCAGTGACTCAGTCCACTAACTGAGTTAGTTAGTGTTAAATTAACCCTAACCAGGCTGTTAGCAGGGCGGGGCCCGCATGTCAGTGTCTAGTTTAGTTAACTAAATTAGTTAGCTCTAATTAATCTCGAGTTAACTAATTAGGGGCTTGGGCCCACATGTCAGAGACTAATTAAACTAACTAAATAAATTAACACTAACCTGGGTTAATTAGCAGGGCTGGCCCCACGCGTCAGTGACCCAGGGTGGTCAAACCCTAGTCAGATGGGGTCAAACCCCCCCTGGTCAACTCGCTGGAGTTGACCCATGGCTCATCGCCGGTGAAGCTCGAGACGGCGGAGGGCTCGGGATTTGACCACGGTCGACGGTTTGGCGCGCCGTTTGCGGCTACGGATTGCTGGCACACGCGCGCATCCATTCCAGCAAGAAGCGGTAGCTGGGATGGCTGGAGCTGACGCTGATGAGCTCGGCTGCGGCGGCCGGAGTACGGGGTAGCGCGGGCGCTGGGCTGCAGTGCTCGGGCGAGCCAACGGAGTGGCTAGGAAGCCTCCTGGAGGCGCTAGGAGCATGATGCGGTGCAAGGTCACGGCTAGGTCGAGCTCAGGCCGTGGTGGCGACATCGCCGGCAGAGCTGAGCTCTCGGGCTTGATGGGAACGGCGGCTAGAGAGGGAAATAGATCATGGGAAGAGAGGGGTTCGGTGTATTGGCTCACAGCGAGTGCAGGGAGCGCGAGAGCGAGGTCGGGGACACCCGGTAGCTCCTGAATAGACGACGAGGATCCATGGCGACCGACGAGGGGAACGGCGGTGTTGGCGGCGTCCAGGGGCTTCAGGCACCATGTGGCTCAGTGAGGAGGAAGAGGGGAACGAGGCGGAGCTCTCAGATGCGCCAGGGGAGCAAGGGGGTGGCTGTGGCCGCGCGAGCGCTGGTCGGCGGCGACGGTTTCGCTCGGTTGAGCTAGAGGGAGAGAGCCAGGGGAGGGAAGAGAGAGCGGCGAGTGAGGGAGAGGGGACAGGGGCTTCAGGCCATCTGCGTGGCGTCGCTACAAGGGGTCGGGGAAGCAGGAGGTGGCCAGAGCAGGGTGGAGGTGGCGCGCGCGTGGCGAGCACATGCCCTCGTCCTTCTGGCGAGAGGAGGGAGATGACTGACATCGGCCAGCTTGGCTGGGCCGTGCTGGGCCAGGCCAGGTGAGCGCCAGGTACAGTGCCCTCTCTTTCTTTCTGTTTTTGTTTTCTATTCTTGTTATTTTGTTTTGATTTAGTTCAAAGACCAAACCATTTTCAAAATTCATGAAAATAATTGTGTGAACTAAATGGACTTCTCCAAAGCTACACAACAATTTTCAGAATTATTGAACATATATTTATTATATAATAAATATAGATCCAATTCAAATAGTTATTGAATTAATTTCAAATGCCCAAAATAAATATTTCTGAAACTCCAAAAATATTGGTTTGAATTTTACCTCTTGCCAATATTTTTACAGAATAACAGGAACATTTCCTTGGACTCATTTGAAAAGATTTTTAATGTTGATTATTTCTGAAGTGATTTCTGAGGGTTTCAACAAACCTCAATTCAACTTTCAGAAATTTTAGACATGATGCATGAGTGCACATGCAACTATTTCACTCAGGTACTCTAGGGCTGTGACAACTCACCCCTACTAAACAAGAATCTCGCCCCGAGATTTAGGTGTAGGGTAAGATGAAACAAGAATCTTCACGATCCAGGTTGCACTCCATAAGAATGTTGATTTGATCACCTTCACTGTCTCGAAGTCTTGCTCTAGGAACTCCTACCAACATGACAACGAGAGGGAAAAGAAACTCTAGAAGGATCGATTTTCTTGAAGATCGAGCAACCGACGATCAAATCATAGAACGAGACATAGCGACATCTGTCGAGATGAGACACAATACACACATCAAGAATGATGGAAATCAGCATATGACAAGGTTTAAGTAAGTAGCGGAATTCCCACACCTAGGAGGGTGGTGAACGGTGTCAACGTAGCGAGGGGTTGGGTTGCCATGATACCATAGCGAGACATCTTAAGGAAGGTGACTCGCATAAATATTCCCTTAAGTGGCAAAAAGAATTTCTTTTGATACAAAGATCATTGAAACTCTTTATACCAGCCTGAGGTAATCACAATCGATCGTTGGAAGGGGTTTGAAAGAATGGCATACTCCGACTAGGATGGATGATGTGGACTACCTTGTTGAAGACAACGTAATGGATGACTTTTGCTGATCACCGGAAATGGATGGGACCCATGGTAAGTCCACTTTTGAAGATGATCCTAAACAACAACTACTGAGATGCAAGCTGGGAAAAAAATGCAAATGTTGGGAAAGATTCTGGTAACTGGGGAGAAACCCAACAGTAGAGAGAGATTACACTGTTTGAAAGGTTACGGCATAATCGAAGAAACTGAGAACGGATCCCAGTTAATGCCGATGATAAATCCTAGTGCTTACGCGTGCTCTCAAGAACTTGAGTATCTCCATATTCGTCAAGGTTTTACCAATATCCATGTCAAGGATCCTGGCAACACAACATACCACCATTATGAATGGTGATGGATGATGCCGATGCAAAGGAAGATAACATTTCTCAAATTTCACCTTAGCGAGGCGAAGGAAACAAAATCTGGATAATCGACCAAGAGACATTTAGCACTCCGCTTCTAATGTTCTCCTTGATGTGCTAGGA
Source organism: Triticum urartu (assembly GCF_056163025.1). Taxonomy (NCBI): domain Eukaryota; kingdom Viridiplantae; phylum Streptophyta; class Magnoliopsida; order Poales; family Poaceae; genus Triticum; species Triticum urartu. The sequence continues at coordinate 348,730,846 of NC_141875.1, forward strand.
TAACTCATTTATTGATATGGTTTGGTATCTAGGACATCAAGTGAAAGGTCGGACTTCTGGAGCACAAGAATCCGTAAGGATTAACTACGGAGGTAAATCCTACGAAATCCTCATGGGAAGGTGGCCAACTTTCTTCAATCGAGATACTACAATAATAGGTCTTCCGGCTGGATGTGTTGGCCACGACATCCACTTTACCGGTTATCGAGAGACCAATATTATAGTTCTTGGAAAATGCTCCAACCATCATAACTTCCTGAGATTCAGATCTGGTTGGTGTCAGGATATTCCAGACTCATCGAGTCTAGAAAGAAATGAAAGTTTACAACACAAATCGACGAGATGACATTGCGAGATTCTCAGGAAATGGACTATGGTAGTAAGCTCCAAAACATGAGCTGGTTCTGCTAAACACATGTGAACACGCTATCCCAGACAAGCATGACCACATGGTGGTCTTACAATGAAACACTACCGAGTCCTGGTTGGGAACCATCATCAAGGATTCGAAGTCCTTGCATAAGTCATATGATTAGCTCTTATGGAGAACTTCTTCTCCCTGAACAAGTCAATCAGTGGCTTGGTGTGCTATGGATACATATGGAATGAAGATGATCAGTCTATCAGACCATAGAGTACTTCACACGTGCATGACTGACTTCAGATGATTCCAGAGGAAGCAAAACAAACTTTCCGAATTCACGGCGGCAACTTACATCAAATGCACGTGAATCAAAGGAAGTCACTTCTTTCATCCAAACATATACTTCATGAACAGGGCGTGAAGAAAATGCTTACACAAGTTTCCAACACTAGCTGGATGTTCAACACAATCATGGAGGAGACAAAATGCCGCTGATGGGCTCAACAGCAACTCATCGGGATTTCCATATCACTGGACTTCCACCACTATGTGAACAATGTGATAGTATTGGTCAGACCAAAGATATAATGGTGTATGCTCGAGGGACAACCGCAAGTAAGACAACATTACGAACATCGTTGGTTCTGATTTGATTTGACGATAGCCCACACTCAAATCAAGGTTTGGACAAGATAATAGATTCAACAGCTGATCACGGGGATCAGTCGATGAAGATATCATCTTTCTTCAACACACACACACACAAGGATATCCCTTAGTGATGAACTAAGTCGGACAAGTTTTCATCTTCCAACTCTCCAAGTTGTTGTTTAGCTTAACCAACTAGCTCAGGGTATCCAACATAGATTCTTGGAGAATGGGTGGTTTGGAGGAAAACCAACATGATCACGAACTCAACATAGAGGTCAGGTGACAATCGGGTAATACTTCCGAGAAGATAATCAGAAAATCACGAACCACCGATATGTTATTAAGCTCGAGAACAATCTTGCTTTTCAGGCAAGACGATATGATCAAGGAGCAAGGGATTGTCACAGTCCTAACTCCTTGGTTGATGAGTGCACCCGAAAATATGGACTAGGTAGCATGATCAATCTTAGAATGGTAGTTCAATAACCAACACGCTAAGAATGAGAATATTGTCCATTTACTACCAAGCAATGAGTTGCTCAGAGTATTGATTTCACACATCACGATACACTTGTCGGCATTCCGGTTGCGACAGCACGGGACCGAGGAATGAACGATGATGGCGAGAAGTATCACTGTATCAAGAGTTCATAGGAGGTTGTGCAATTCCTATGATATTCCTGACATAAAGAGGGCAATACTTCAGGGTAGAACATAATCAAAAGCTGGATTGGCATTTTGATCTGCGGAATACAACTGCTTTGATCCAATCCTAGAAATGGATGAGGTACTGGAGTTTGTTTCTCCTAGTCATTCCGAAATAGAACGGTCCGGCCCGACGGACCACGAGAAAAATAAGCATTGATAACACGAATGCACAACTAAAGAGGGACAACTCAATGGAACATATAACTTTCTGAGTTGTGGATGCATAGATTAGTATGTCGAATCAAGTTCAACAGGTTTCTTCCGGATAACCCATGCAGAAAGGTAGAACTGACAGAATCACAATTATGAATGGAGAACTCCTCAAGAGTACTCTGATTGTGATATTTTGGTTCAAAGAACTTCTGCCTTAACGGTTCATGGTATTTGGAAGGAAGAAATACCACGGACCTCGAGGGCTGTCGCAAGGTTACTAATATCCTAAAGGAACTATCAAACACTATCAACATGAGGTAAGTAGGGTGAATCTCAGGTTCAAGAACCCATGAATAGAATACCTACCACTACATGGCATCACGGGATGCTTTTGAGAATAATGGCCAGAATCACACACTGGGGATACAAAACATGGCTAGATCACTAGGTGACTCCCTAAAATACCTAGGATCATAGTAATAGCTCCAACATATATGTCGAGGCAACAAAGTACCTCAACTCACCGATTAGTGTGATTAATCTGGCCCAAATGGACATCAGGAACAGGAGGAAGGGGTTTGCAAATGCATCAGACTACTTAGAAACCTGGGATGACTCGGACAGCATAACGGCTGTAAATGCTCAAAAAATTTGAGACATCCTGCAAAATAGTGGCATGACCACTCAACATTACAATATCAAGGTTCTGAGGCCAGGTATGAGCATACAGAGGTAAAAGGAACTGAACTGAGACTTGAATCCAACAATCCTATAAGTCTACGGATTAGTAACACGTCATCCTGATAGATAGATGAGAAGGCCTAGTTCCTTAACCTGCGTAGAATGAGAAGAGAATGACTCAGATCAGAGGGCATAAGGTAAAGGAGTAAAAAGAGCCTTACGCTCCCTTCCACAATCAATTCCCCTACATAACTAAAGCATTTATAGACACAACTTCGACCAGTTTGGCTTGGTAAACCTACAGGCAGTCAGGCTCTGATACCAACGCTGTCAGAACCCCGATCCTAAGTCACACCGATCTAGCATGTAACACATCATATCACTTTGCGTCCTCACGAACGGTATTCCCACGGGTGCCACCTTACCTGGCCCGGGACCGTTTGCGCCTTTTGGCTCACGTATATGATAGTGTCGCTAGCATCCATATGACAAAGAACCCGGGCCGATATGGCTAGTCGTGAACCCAAAGCGGCACTAACCCATGGGGACAGGCATACATGAATCAACTTCGAGCATGTCGGTCAACAGCGTGTGAATCCGGGCTGTAGCACTGGGCTAACAGGACTCCGGTAACCCGGGCTGTAGCAGGCTAGGCAGGACTCTGGATGTCACCACGTGACATTTCCCCGAAGGGACAGACACAGGAACAAAGTGAAACACATGCCGGCCAGTCAAGTGTCCTGAGCAGTAGTGCTGGGCTAGCAGGACTCCGGTGAACCGGGCTGTAGCGGACTACTATGGCTCAAGGAAGCACTAGACTACATTTCCCCATAAGAGAGGCTGCCAAGGATAAACAACTAGATTGTCGGATCCCACACATACCAAGCATTTCAATCATACACACAATATGCTCGATATGTGTAAATACAACATGGCATCACAACATAACTCTACGACTCAAAGTATTTATTTCATTAGGCTTCGAGGAGCGAGATATTACAAACATGGGTCTCATGACCCAACATTCAGAGCATACAAGCAACAAGCACATGCGGAAGCTTAACTTGTCTGAGTACAGACAACTACAAATGAAGAAGGCTGAGAAGCCTGACTATCTACCAGATCCTGCCGAGGGCACAAGATCGTCGCTGAGGTATCAAGCTAAACGTCAAAGTCCACGCGGAACTACTAGCGAGACTGAAGTCTCTCTGCAGAAACATAAATTAAGCAAACGTGAGTACAAAAGTACTCAGCAAGACTTACATCAGAACTAGCTACATATGCATCGGTATCAACAAAGGGGGGGTGGTGGTGGAGTTTAACTGCAGCAAGCCAGCTTTGACTCGGTGGCTATCTTAAACTACGACTTCAAGTAACTCTTTTGAGGTGGCGCACACGAGTCCACTATTCACCATATCAATACACCACTATGGATCCACTCCCGTCTCCCTACGAGAAGGCCATCCATAGCACTCACACTTGTCTTGCGAATTTTAGAGTATCCACTTTCACTTGTCTATGAACTATTATAGGCAAACCAGAAGTCCTGTACCGCGGACACGGCTATTCGAATAGTTTTATATCCTGCAGGGGTGTACTTCTTCACACACGCTCTCACCACTTACCACCATTTACACGACATGTACTCGGCAACCTTCAAGCGGAAGCCCAACGAGGGTGTCGGCCATGGCCTACCTAAACACTCAAGTCTCTAGTCCAGGTTTATCGCCTATCCAGGTTCCATCCGCAGGGAGTCCGGCCGAGGTTTCCACATACGGCCCCGAACGATGTGTACAGGGTTCCGAGACACCAAACGGGCGCCCGACATGCCCGGCCACGGTGTATCTACCGCATCATAGCCCACCCCTAGGGCCAGCGCTACGCACGGCCGCCAACACATAACCTACAAACACCAGAAACTAGTTGCAACTCCTGGACAGAGTACTAGGGTGATTAAGAAGACGAGAGGGTCAATTAAGGATCCCAATGAGTGGTAGTAGCTGTTCATGGATCACAGACACAGAACTCAGTTCCTAAGAACGGTTTCAATGAGACAACCCACCATGTACTCCTACATGGCCTCTCACCGCTACATTTACCAAATCGTGTTCACACACTTAGCTCACACACAGTAGGACATGTTCATCACCATTCCAATTCATTCCCGATGAATCAGACCCGACACAACTATATGCAATAGCAGGCATGACAAACAAGCATGAATGAGTAGGCACATCAGGGCTCAAACAACTCCTACTCATGCTAGTGGGTTTCATCTATTTACTGTGGCAATGACAGGTCATGCAAAGGATAAAGGGGTTCAGCTACCGTAGCAAGTAATAGATGAATCGTTGTTGTCCTAATGCAGTAAAAGAGAGCAGGAGCAAGAGAGTGGGATTGTATCGGAATGAACAAGGGGGTTTTGCTTGCCTGGCACTTCTGAAGATAGTATAGTTCTTCATCGGTGTCATCGAACTCGTCGTCGGAACCACGTCTGTCGAGAGGGGACAAATACCGGCAAACAAAGAGGAACATAATCAATGCAATGCAACAATTATGATGCATGATAATGTCATGGCAATATGCTGTTGATTGAGCTAATGCAACTAGCAACCATATTAAATGAAGTTGGTTTGAACCCTAGGTTCAAATTCATACTCCATAAGTGAGAGTTTAAATTCCATTTATGTGAATTGGCCTAAACAGCAGCCATAAGTTGCTCTAACATGCATGAAAATACCATAAACAGATTTCTTGAATTTTTCTGATAATTTTTCATATATAATTTATTTCATTTGGAGTTACGGTTGAATTTCTATGATTTTTGGAAGTTTTAGACATTTTCTAAATTAAATAAATCATTTCTAATTTATTTAAAATCCAGAAAGCATTACTGCGTCAGCCTGACGTCAGAATGATGTCAGCAGGTCAACAAGGGCTGGTCCGGTTCAAACCTGACCAGTGGGACCCACTGGTCAGTGACTCAGTCCACTAAGTGAGTTAGTTAGTGTTAAACTAACCCTAACCAGGCTGTTAGCAGGGCGGGGCCCGCATGTCAGTGTCTAGTTTAGTTAACTAAATTAGTTAGCTCTAATTAATCTCGAGTTAACTAATTAGGGGCTTGGACCCACATGTCAGAGACTAATTAAACTAACTAAATAAATTAACACTAACCTGGGTTAATTAGCAGGGCTGGCCCCACGCGTCAGTGACCCAGGGTGGTCAAACCTTGCTCAGACTGTGTCAAACCCCCCCGGGTCAACTCGCCAGAGTTGACCCGCGGCTCGTCGCCGGCGAAGCTCGAGACGGCGGAGGGCTCGGGATTTGCCCACGGTCGACGGTTTGGCGCGCCGTTTGCGGCTACGGATTGCTGGCACACGCGCGCATCCATTCCAGCAAGCAGCGGTAGCTGGGATGGCCGGAGCTGACGCCGACGAGCTCGGCTGCGGCGGCCGGAGTGTGGGGTAGCACGGGCACTGGGCTGCAGTGCTCGGGCAAGCCAACAGAGTGACTAGGCAGCCTCTTGGAGGCGCCAGGAGCATGATGCGGAGCAAGGTCACGGCTGGGTCGAGCTCAGGCCGTGGTGTTGACATCACCGGCGGAGTTGAGCTCTCGGGCTTGATGGGAACGGCGGCTAGAGAGGGAAATAGATCACGGGAAGAGAGGGGTTCGGCGTATTGGCTCACAGCGAGTGCAGGAAGCGCGAGAGCGAGGTCGGGGACGCCCGGTAGCTCCTGAATCGACGGCGAGGATCCACGGCGACCGACGAGGGGAACGGCGGTGTTGGCGGCGTCCAGGGGCTTCAGGCACCATGTGGCTCGGTGAGGAGGAAGACGGGAACGAGGCAGAGCTCTCGGACGCACCAGGGGAGCAAGGGGGTTGCTGTGGCCGTGCGAGCGCTGGTCGGCGGCGACGGTTTCGCTCGGTTAAGCTAGAGGGAGAGAGCCAGGGGAGGGGAGAGAGAGCGGCGAGTGAGGGAGAGGGGACAGGGGCTTCGGGCCATCTCCGTGGCGTCGCTAGAAGGGGTCGGGGAAGCAGGAGGTGGCCAGAGAGCAGGGTGGAGGTGGCGCGCGCGTGGCAAGCACACGCCCTCGTCCTTCTGGCGAGAGGAGGAAGAAGACTGGCATCGGCCAGCTGGGCTAGGCCGTGCTGGGCCAGGCCAGGTGAGCGCCAGGTACAGTGCCCTCTCTTTCTTTCTGTTTTTGTTTTCTATTCTTGTTATTTTGTTTTGATTTAGTTCAAAGACCAAACCATTTTCAAAATTCATGAAAATAATTGTGTGAACTAAATGGACTTCTCCAAAGCTACACAACAATTTTCAGAATTATTGAACATATAGTTATTATATAATAAATATAGATCCAATTCAAATAGTTATTGAATTAATTTCAAATGCCCAAAATAAATATTTCTGAAACTCCAAAAATATTGGTTTGAATTATACCTCTTGCCAATATTTTTACAGAATAACAGGAACATTTCCTTGGACTCATTTGAAAAGATTTTTAATGTTGATTATTTCTGAAGTGATTTCTGAGGGTTTCAACAAACCTCAATTCAACTTTCAGAAATTTTAGACCTGATGCATGAGTGCAGATGCAACTATTTCACTCAGGTACTCTAGGGCTGTGACACGCTGACCCTAGGGGTGGGCTATGATGCGGTAGATACACTGTGGCACGGTGTACCGGGCGCCCATTTGGTGTCTCGGGAACCCTGGTCACATTGTTCGGGGCCGTATGTGGAAACCTCGGCCGAACTCCCTGCGGATGGAACCTGGATAGGCGCAAACCTGGACTAGAGACTTAAGTGTTTAGGTAGGCCGTGGCCGACACCCTCGTTGGGCTTCCGCTTGAAGGTTACCGAGTACATGTCATGTAAACTATGGTAAGTGGTGGGAGCGTGTGTGAAGAAGTACACCCCTGCAGGGTTACCTTTATCTATTCGAATAGCCGGATCCCTCGGATATGGAAACTTGGACCCCTTGCATAGTTCATAGACAAGTGAAAGTGGATACTCTAAAACCCGCAAGATAAGTGTGAGTGCTATGGATGGCCTTCTCGTAGGGAGACGGGAGCGGATCCATAGTGGTGTATTGAATGGTGAATATGTGGACTCGTGTGCGCCACCTCAAAAAAGTTGCTTGCAGTCGTAGTTCAGGTTATCCACTGAGTCAAAGCTGGCTTGCTGCCGTTAAACTCCACCACCCCCCCTTGTTGATACCGATGCATATGTAGTTAGTTCTGTTGTAAGTCTTGCTGAGTACAATTGTACTCAAGTTTGCTTAATTTATGTTTTGCAGAGAGACTTCAGTCTCGCTAGTAGTTTTGCGTGGACTTCGATGTTTAGCTTGATACCTCAGCTATGATCTTGTGCCCTTGGCAGGATCTGGTAGATAGTCAGGCTTCTCAGCTTTCTTCATTTGTAGTTGTCTGTACTCAGACAAGTTAAGCTTCCGCATGTGCTTGATTTGTATGCTATGATTGTTGGGTAATGAGACCCATGTTTGTAATATCTCGCTCCTCGGAGCATAATAAATAAATACTTGAGTCATAGAGTCTTGTTGTGATGCCATGTTGTATTTACAGATATCGAGCATATTGTGTGTATGATTGAAATGCTTGGTATGTGTGGGATCCGACAATCTAGTTGGTTATCCTTGGCAGCCTCTCTTATGGGGAAATGTAGTCTAGTGCTTCCTTGAGCCATAGTAGTCTGCTATAGCCCGGTTCACCGGAGTCCTGCTAGCCTAGCACTACTGCTTGAGACACTTGACTGGCCGGCATGTGTTTCACTTCGTTCCTGTGTCTGTCCCTTCGGGGAAATGTCACGCGGTGACATCCGGAGTCCTACCTAGCATGCTATAGCCCGGGTTCCCGGAGTCCTGTTAGCCCAGTGCTACAGCCCGGATTCACACGCTGCTGACCGACATGCTCGATGTGATTCATGTATGCCTTCCCCATAGGTTGGTGCCGCTTTGGGTTCACGACTAGCCACGTCGGCCCGGGTTCTCTATCATATGGATGTTAGCGACACTATCACATATGTGAGCCAAAAGGCGCAAATGGTCCCGGGCCATGGTAAGGCGACACCCGTGGGAATACCGTGCGTGAGGCCGCAAAGTGATATGAGGTGTTACCGGCTAGATCGATGTGACTTGGAATCGGGGTCCTGACAGAAGGTGACTTGGTGCTCCGGCTAATCTAGGATCAAACATATATGCACAAATTATCCCCACCTTGGGAAGGGCCTTTTGTGGTTACCAAAAACCTGAACAACGGGTCATACTACCTCATTGATATTCGAGACCACAAGGACTCACGCACATCGAAGGAGGAGACCCGCCGGGCTTGGAACATTGCTCATCTTCGGCCTTATTACACTTGAGCCACTGGCTCTTGGGTTGTACATACTTTCATTAATGTATATATTATGATCAGTATAATAAAGCCGGCATCCCTGATAATTCAGGACCTCTGTCATTTCATTTCTGAGTATCTGAGTCTTTATTGTCTGTTCATAAGATCACTTAGGGGCTTACTGCTCACTGAGCATAGCTATGACTACCCTCTTGATCCGGCTTGCATGCCTTGTTACAAATTGCATGGGGCCTTCCTGATCATTGAGCATAGCTTTGACTACCCATTTGATCCGGCTTACACGCCTTATTGCAAATTACTTGGGGATTTCCTGCCCAAGTTAAAGGTTACCAAAGAGAACGTGCTGCAGTGCATAGTTCAAAGATAGGTATCCTGCCTTGATGGCTTATTATAGGTCACTTGGGGGCTTCCTGTTCAATGAACATAGCTTTACTTACCATCTTGATCGGTTTGTATGCCAGGTGTAAACACCAAATTCCGGGTTATCCTACCTATATGTCCTTGTCACTCTGCCCAGGTAATTCTGGAATGACCCGCCGTACTCTCAACAATCAATCTTGTAACAAAGACCCTGAACTTATTAAGGTTAAAATGGCCGTTGGTCATGTGAGGGCCGGCTTACGGGTTTGAATGAAGGATTAACTCAGTGGTTGTGTGGCCCGGGAAAGCACTTGAAACTTCGGCTTGGCGGCCTATGAAAGCCTTGATTTTTCCGATTTGTTATTTTCTCTGAACATTGTTTGGATTCATATCATTATTCCATATTAACATATGGTTTAAAATAATTAAGGCCATGTAGCCTCAATCTTTAGGACTCATATTTCAGCATATATAAGGTTTTGATAACCCGTTCTGTCTTTGGACGTTAAATCGCGAGTATACTTTGATTGCACAATTGGAATTATGCGCTTATGAGTAATTGAGTTGTCACCCTCACTGGAAGTGGCGCTGTAAGCTGGCAATTTGAGCCAGTACTCCAGGTATGTTTTCAAATTGTTGGATGAATATGTGAGGTTTGTTAACCCACCCTGGTTATAGACTTTAAGTCACCAACAAATTTTATATGGGACATTGTGACCCACCCTGGCGTAAACCATCAGGGTGCATGTTATTTACTTGTGTGCAGGGAATATGATAATATGACCTGCATGATTGATAAGACTATGAGCATAAGGAGCAGATCTTCAATATCAGATCGATAGTTTAAAAAATTATGCAGATAAAACATGCACGATGGCATGACAAGATCATTGTTTACACTAGCCTATTACAAGGCTTTCTGCAGCCCAATTGATTGAAAGTTTGTCAGAACAAAACATGCCAGGTTGTAGTCTGAGAGCCGCCTCGTGGTTCAGTTGCCCTGGTCTTGGTGTGTTGAAGCTTCCGGGTTATCCAGCGCCGGTTCTTCTTCTTCTTCTTCTTCTTCCTCCACTAGCTGGAAATTATGTGATGTCCAATTGATGCCAGTTATGGCTTTGAATACAGCCTCATCATCTATGAGCATGGATGGGTCAATATCAGGAGCAAAAGTGTGCTTACATGTTGGTGGAATAAGATCCATAACTTCATAAACCGGCGCTTTCACTTTTGCGTTTTCGATAGTATAAGCCACCTGATACTTGGATAGATCGGTCTCATCAGCCAGCTTGCTTGCTAAAGGACGCATTTCCCTTACACATTTGGTGAAGTCATATGCATTAAAGGGAGACCCATCTTATTTTAAGCTTGGAAAACTAGTAGCCAAAAGGGTGTATGCAGGTTTAAGCTTCACGCGCATGTCTTGACCAAGGTTGGAGCTTCTAGGGCCTGCATCAGCAAAAATATTGATAAACCGATTGATGGTTGTTATATGTTGGCGGTGAAAGATCAAAGTACAAGATTACTTACCAAAGATGGCAGCTGTCATGCTATTAATCTGATGCTTTAATCCAGATAACTCTTCATTCACCGGCTTAAGAGCAGCCTCAACATCTTCAACTCTTTTTAACAAAGCCGCCTTATCAGTTTCCCAACTCGTACTCTCAGCGCTGAAATCCCTTCTCAACTTTTCAGTTTCTGACATCATTTGCTTCTCCGGGTCAGCAGCCTTGGGATCCTCAACCGGCTTATTTACTTTCAGTTTCTTGTTGGGCTTGGTTATACAACTGGAAATAAGATACATGAAGGGGTTAATATATCAAATGTATAAGTACTGAAACAAAGAATTTTGTTTTTCTCACTCAGGAGTGACTTTGAAAAGAGGAACCTGAGTTCCAGTTGAGTCGCTAGAAGAAGAGTGAGGAGTTCCCTGATAATTTGAGTCGGACGAATTAAGTGGTTGGCGAATAAGACCCGCTTTTGGATAAAAATAGATTGAGTTCTGAGGCACCTCTTTCCGACGTATGCGAGGAGCCGGTGTGTTGGGTAAACCAAAGGAAAGTTCTCCACCTCCACTATTCCGGGTTGTGTGGCGAACTTCATGCTGCTGTTTCATGAAAATAAAGTTGGCATCCAAGTAAGCTAATGTGTGAGAAAACCATACTTTCCAGCTCGCTTCAAAAAAATTTCTGTCTTGGCAGAGGTTATGAGTCGGAGGAAATGATAGTTACCTCTTCAACATTCGCCTGACTTCCTTCCATGCCATCCTGAGAGTTTTCAGCGTCAATAAGGTGTATAAAGAAAGAGCCAAGGGAATCAAGTTCTACCTCCGACTCATCGTCATTCAAAGCATATAGCTCTGAGGTGTTCATTTTCTTCTTGGCAGGCTTTTTGGGAGCCTTATTCTTTAACCTGGTCTTCTTGGCCGGTTTATCCTGAAGGTTCTTGTTCTAGAAAGAAGAATCAGCCTACGGAGGTCAAGTGATAATGAGAAGACAATTTAAGTAAATAATAAATAAGTTGCAAGTTGTTTACAATACTTACAGTTGGGGCTTTGTTGAGGGTGCAGAAAGGACTCAAGCCTTTTTTTTGTAAGTTTCCAAGTTCTAGTTCAGCAATGTCTTGGCCATCCTATTGATCTCGTCATCATCTAGTTCTATTTGGCAGTGGCACTGGGGATCTTTGACATCGCCAGTATACTCACACATTAAGCCAGATCGACCGCTTAAGGGTAAGATTCTCCATGCGACCCAGCATCGAACTAGATTGACTCCAGTCAGACCATTGGCCATTAAGGCTCTAATCTTTGAAAAAATGGGCATATACTTGGCCCGTTCTTCAGTGCTGATCCGTTCTGGGAGAAGATGTCTGTTGCTAAGCCAGCTTTCACGATAACCCGACAGAGGTTTTTCATCTTCTGGAGATGTGTCTTTGCAGTAGAACCAAGTCTGGTTCCAGTCCTTAGGATGACTGGGAGGTGCGGCGGCAAGAAAGGTGGCTTATTTCCATCTGTGAATTGAAATTCCACCTAATTCTAGGCTGGGACCATCCATGACCTCGGTCTAGCGGTTCAGGTAATAAAATTCCCTAAACAATTCTACAGTGGGCTCTTGTTGAAGGTACACTTTGCAAGAGACATGGAAATTGCAGATGTTTGAAACAGAGTTGGGCCCAATGTCTTGTGGATGGAGTTGGAAGAAATGCAGCACATCACGAAAGAATTTTGAGCCGGGTGGAGTGAATCCCCGGAGCATGTGATCAGTAAAGACTACAACTTCGCCTTCTTTTGGGTCAGGGGTGGTCTTCGTTCCTGGGACTCTCTAGTGGATAATGTTCTTTGTGGCTAAAACGCCCACTTGAACATGTTCATTCAGTGTTTGCTCTGTAACCCGGGAGGCAACCCAGTTGCATGAAGTGACGGTTTTTGTCATTTTGTTGATAAAAAACCTAGAAGGGAAATATTGCTGGGTTAAGGTTATGATGTTAAAACCATCCAGTGATCAGAAAGCAAATACATTATACAAGGCCAATTCGGATGCAGAGTATGCGTGTCGTAAAGGTTGACATGGTTAAACCAGAAGACAATGACAACTTATGCAGATTCTGAACATATACTGGAGGTTTATGGTGGGACTAATGGTGTTTGGTGGGTTACGACCTATCATGTAAGCCGCCCGCAAGACTGCAGTTCACAAGTATTTGTAGACCTATGATCAGTTCTATTATTTTGGATCTACAGCAGCTCAGAAAAGAAAATAAATTTTAAACCTAAGGTTGCGGCAGTGGAAGAACTCGGGTTCTCAGATCGGATCTTGTACAGAAAGGGTATCTGCTATGTTTGCAGAAGGATGCTAAAACTACTACCGCACAACTTCAGTGCCATGTTCAGATCAAACTGCATGTTCTAAAAGAGAAAAATGAAGAATGGTGAAGAAGACCAAAGAACGACGGAAACCCTAATGCGGATCTGTTATGAGGAAAGGTGAGTACTTACTGATACTGATGTACAGCAGAGGTGCATTGTAGTTTTCTGGTCTTTTCAGGTCGATGCAGCGGCCAGAGTTGGTGATGTTGACGAAGGACGACGGTGGCGGAGGTCGGTCACAGCGGAGTCGCGAGGAGGAAGAAGAAGGTGTGAGGACAGGGTAAAAGGTGAAAGGAAGGGCCCCTATCCCTATTTCTAAGGAAGTGACTAGGCGGCATGCGCGGGAATCGAGGAGGCCGAAAATGATTATGCGTCTATATGGATACCTCAAGTTTTAGGAAGTTTATTAAGATAAGGATTTGTTGAGATGTCCTGGGCTTTTTGTAGAGTTAATGTGCAAGATGTCATGGTGGGTTACCATAGTTCTATGATATGACGTCATGGCAGGTTACTGCAAATTGGTCAGGAATTGATGATGGAAGATTCTGCTAAGTCAAGCGGTGAAGATTGATGTGAACAAGTTCAAATCAACCTGGGGCCTAATGTTAGGGATATAACTACTAGGTACGACCCGCCCAGGAGGGCCCTGGTCATGCCATTGGAGGCTTAAAGACGAAGAGGCCTGATAAGGTCCAAGAAGACATGAAGATGGCAGTTCATAGAGCAAGCCTATTGAAGGCCCAAGATCCGGAGGTGACTTGAGGCCCAAAGGTGTGAGCTGCCATATGATGGCTTGTTCTGTAAGGCAAGCTTAGTTAGAAACCGAGCCGGTCACGTTTGTGTGGGCCCACCGGGACTCTGTAAGCCGTCGGGCATCAACCTGTATATAAAGCGGTAACCCGGCGGTGGGTTAAGTAAAGAAAATAGACAATCAAGAACTAGGTCAAGCGTATTCGCTCCCTTGTAATTGAAACACAAGCAATACAACTAGAAGCAGGACGTAGGCTTTTACCTCATTGAGAGGGGCCGAACCTGGGTAAACTCTCTGTGTCCTTTGTCCCGTTCAACCCCTTTAAGCTAAAATAGTGCGATGGCTCCACACCCAAGACCTTTCACTAGGGCATCTGCGGTAACAAAACCACAACAATCTCCCTCTCTGTTCTCTTCTATTTCGCATTCTCAGATCTGGCCGAAAACCATTTCTTATATTCCCAGAGATCCATAACTCCAATTGCACTGAGATTTTAACACAATTTTTTCCGTATATAAGCTTGCTTGCTCCTGAAGTAGATCTCCAACCAACGTATGAGGTGAGCACAACCCTCCACCACGCTCCTAGCCCCTAGGGCGCGCCCTGGTGTCTTGTGGGCTCTGTGGGCCCTCGTTTGCGATGATTACAACTCCCAAAAATCACATATAGTCCAAAATAATTCTCCTAAAATTTTATTGCATTTCGACTTTGTTTGATATGTATTTTCTGTGAAACAAAAAACATGCAACAAACATGACTGGCACTGGGCACTGAATCAATAGGTTAGTCCAAATAAATCATATAAAATGTTGCTAAAAGTTTTTGAAAGTTGTATAATATTGGCATGAAACAATAAAAAATTATAGATATGATGGAGACGTATCACCCCCATGTGCTTCGCTGGCCCATCTTGTGTCTTCTAGTCTAAAAAATCCATAAAAAGTTTCATTGCATTTGGAGTCCATTTGATATTGATTTTTTGCGATGTAAAAAACAAGCAGAAAACACCAACTGGCACTTGGCACGATGTCAATAGGTTAATCCCAAAAAATGATATAAAATGATTGTAAAACATCCAAGAATGATACTATAACAACATGGAACAATAAAAAATTATAGATACGTTAGAGACATGTCAAGCCCGGATGCATCCCTGCTCGTCTTGATAGATTTCTAGCCCAGTAGGCTGTAGAAAAGCAAGTAGGCCTACGTTGGTTATTCTGCAAAAAACAAAATAGCTGGGCTAGCCATTTTCAGAAACGAAAAAAACTGGGCTGGTCATGTGGTAAACATATGAAATAAAATCCTGGGCTAGACGGGCCACAGCTCCCGCACAACCCAGTTGATACCCTTCTCCGTCCTGAAAATATTTACTGCGCACGCTCCTGGGTCCCAGGTGTCTGCCGCTCCTTGTGGAGTTATCTCACTTATTGACTACATTGACAGTGGCGTGTGACCCAGATGTCAGGAAACCATTAGGAGGAACCCTTTTTTCTTGTAATAATGGAGGCACTTGCTTGCCTACTGTCATCCTCACCATGTACATTCATCTCCTTATTCCTCTCGGTTGTTGACCATGTTGACAACACTGGGGGGCAGCGCCGCGGCGAGCAAACCAAGGCAGAGGACGATGGTGAGGCCTCGGACGGGAATGAACAGGAGCCGGGGAAGATGAACAGAGTTTTAGGGTGTGATGTGGCCACGATGTGTGCGTAGTAGCACAACTAGCCATGGGAGGTAGGAGCAGCGGGTCCTGCCGGCGCTGGTTTGGCTTTGGCGGCTGGAGGAAGAAGAGACTGAAGAAACACGATAGACGTTAAATGTCAATCCAACGCTCAAGGTTGTATTAATCGTTTGTTGACTAAGCTGACACAAAGTAGCATACTTTTTTATATATAGGAAGAAAAGAAAAACTGGGCTCGTTCGCTAGATAACATTCCCGAAACTGCGACCGTTTGATATTTTGTCACAACTAAAACTGTGAGGAAAATGTGTTCGTTTGACATCCTCCTCCCAAGGAACCGCCATATAAATGACTAGCACCCTTGGTTTTCAACCGAGAGGTCTTGGGTTCGAGTCCCAGGAACCCTCAATTTTCTCCTCCTTCCTTCCTCACAAAAAAGAAAATCAACGGCTTGAGAAGGCGTACAGAACAAGCTAGTGTACTAGTAAAGAGACGTTGCTGAGTTTTAGAAAAAAGAGAGACATGCCCCTGTAGCTGGTTCGAATCCAAACCTAGACTATGACTATATATGGTGCTATGCTACTCTGCAAGTAATGAAGCTGACATATCGAACGTTTGCTTCTCGTCTTCTCTACTTACTCTGGCTAGCATCAGAAGCTCTGGCCGCAACAACCATGTCCGCTGGTGGCTCGTCCACTTGCTCTTCAGCATGCAACAACCAGATATGGGCCAAGTCGCCACACGTATCATCGCCTATGGGTCAAATCACACCCCCGCCGGCACACGCACCATAGCCGGTTGCTCATCGCAACCCGTTGTCATTGGTGTGGTACCACTGCTACAAATCACG
Source organism: Triticum urartu (assembly GCF_056163025.1). Taxonomy (NCBI): domain Eukaryota; kingdom Viridiplantae; phylum Streptophyta; class Magnoliopsida; order Poales; family Poaceae; genus Triticum; species Triticum urartu. Next base: position 348,747,290 of record NC_141875.1, read on the forward strand.
CAGAGTCATCCGTCGCGTCTCAATCACAATCGTCAACCCTGGCCGAGTCTTCTACAAATGCCCTAATCATGGGGTAATAATATGTTTAAGTGTTGTTCCACTGCTTTTAGTTGCTGATTTTTTTAGTAGTTTGGTTGATGATCTTCCAATTTGATTCATGCAAAAAGGGAAGATTTGTGTGATTTGTATTTCTGGGAAGTTGCTGATGTGGGGGAATGCAACTACGGTGATTATTTGGTTAGCCGAGGAATCCCAAAAGTAGTAGGTTGGGGTGTTGGACAAGTAATTGAAGGAATGACAAAAGAGGAAGATGTAGAGAAGAAGGTTAAAGATGTAGTTCCTCTGATCATGGCCAAGCAACAGCTGTTGAACGACCTTGACAACAATGAGGAGATGAAAGAGCTTGTGAAGATAATGGGCAAAATCGGTGTTCTCTGTAGGATGATTGTCTCATTATTTGTAGTGTATGTAGCACTCATGATGTATTCAATGGCTATGACATGAGCACTTTGTTGAAACTAGTAATGAATGGAACCTTTTTAGCAGGCTGGGCGTAGTGTTGTGAACATCTAATGATTTCTATTAACGGAAATCAGGGGGTATCCCCTTTTGATAATAAATAAATAAATAGCAGAGGCCCTTTTGCTAATAAATAAATAAATTAGCAGAGGCCCTGTCGGGTCAGCTTTGTTCCCATTCAAAGACGTCGAGCAAATTGTAGTCCAACAACAAACTATGTCATCAAATACAAGTTTCACAGCCAAATATGAGTACAACTAAACAACAATGTCATCATGGTTTAGTCGTCATACAATCACCAAACACAAATCAACATACATAATAAGTGATGTTCTCACAGAAAAATACTAAACAACAACTTCATCAGGTTTCAGTTGTCATAGCAAACACAATTTCACATAGTAGATAAAAAACGTCTTCTGACAGGCAAATACGACAAAAGCAATCTAATCATCATTCGTAGCAGCAGCGTCAACATCTTCTCCATGTGTATCAATCTGAACTGTAATCCCCCCAGTGTCATCTACTTCTTCATCCTCAATGTCGTTGAACGTTGGCGTGTTATTGATCAACTCTCATATGTCCCCAGCCCGACAGGGAATCTTTTCGCCAATGTCATTGATGTGATGGTTATCAAAGATATTAGGAACATCTGTGTAATCTTCTACATCAAGAGCAGTGTAAGCATCATCTTCTTGTGCAACCATGTCCGCTGGCTGCTCGTCCACCTGCTCTTCAGCAGGCAACAACCAGATATGCGCCAAGTCACCACCCGTACCATCGCCTGTTGGTCTCATCACACCCCCACCGGCACATGCACCACAGCCGGTTGCTCATCTTAACCCGCTGCCATTGGTGTGGTGCCACTGGTGCAAATCACGTAGATTCATCCGTCGCGTCTCAACCACAATCCTCAACCCGGGTCAAGTCTTCTACAAATGCCTGAATCATGTGGTAATAATATGTTTAAGTGTTGTTCTGCTGCTTTCAGTTGCTGATATTTTTAATAGTTTGGTTGATGATCTTCCAATTTGATTCGTGCAGAAAAGGGAAGATTCGTGTGATTTGTATTTCTGGGAAGTTCCTGATGTGGGGGAACGCAGCTACGCTGATTATTTGGTTAGCAGAGGAATCCCAATACCAGTAGGTTGAGGTGTTGGACAAGTAACAGAAGGAACGACAGAAGAGGAAGATGCAGAGCAGAAGGTGAAAGATGCAGTTCCTCTGATCATGGCCAAGCAAGAGCTACTGAACGGCCTTGACAACAATGAGGAGATGAAAGAGCTTGTGAAGATAACGGGCAAAATCCATGTGCTCTGTAGGATGATTGTCTCTTTATTTGGAGTGTATGTAGCACTCGTGATGTATTCAATGGCTATGACATGAGCACTTTGCTGAAACTAGTAATGAATGAAACCTGTGTAGCAGGCTGGGCGTAGTGTTGTGAACATCTAATGATTTCTATTAACAGAAATTGGGGGGTATCCCCTTTTGGTCACAAATAAATAAATAGCATAGTCCCTTTAGATAATAAATAAATATATTAGCGGAGGCCCTGTCGGGTCAGCTTTGTTCCCATTCGAAGACGTCGAGCAAATTGCAGTCCAACAGCAAACTATGTCATCAAATTCAATTTTCACAGCCAAATATGAGTACAACTAAACAACAATGTCATCATGTTTAGTCGTCATACAATCACGAAACAAAAATGAACATACATAACAAGTGATATTCTCACAGAAAAATAGTAAACAACACGTTCATCCGGCTTCAGTTGTCATAGCAAACACAATTTCACATAGTAGATAAAAAACGTCTTCTAACAGGCAAATACGACAAAAGCAATCTAATCATCATCCGTAGGAGCAGCGTCAACATCTTCGCCATGTGTACCAGTCTGAATCGTAATTCCCCAAAGTGTCATCTTCTTCTTCATCCTCAATGTCCTTGAACGTTGGCTTCTTCTTGATCAACTCTTGTATGTCCACAGCACGACAGGCAATATTTTCACTAGCGTCATTGACGTGATGGTTCTCAAAGATATTATGAACATCTGTGGACTCTTGTACATCAGGAGCAGTGTAAGCATCATCTTGTTGTGCAACTTCATTAAACGAATTCCTCTGCTCAAACATTTGCCATACTCTCCAGTCATCGCTACGTGCAAATGTGTGTTCCAAGAAAAATATCTGTGTTGCCTGATTTGCCAAAATAAAAGGCTCATTGGTCTGGTACGCTGCCTTGACATTGATGGATTTGAAATAATCATCAACTCTGGGTTTTGCAATCCTGGAAAATAGGTTATACCAATGATAGCACAAAATAAGCACACATGGATGATCCTCGAAACTGGAGATATACTTCAACTGAACAATGTCTGTTATGTTAGCATACATTTCAGTTGTCTCTATGCCATACGTATTCGTGCTCATGATGGCACTGTTTGTGTCTTCCTGCCTTCGTCGCGTGCAAGGGTGTTGTAGCGCACATCTCCAACAACGCAAGTATCATAATGTCTTACCCGAGTATCAGGGCCCATTGCTAGTGCGTAAAGGGCATCATTAACTGCCTGCCCATCCTCCCGCATCTTCTTAACCTATGGTTAGAAAATAGACAAGCTAATCATCTTATGTACTCAATATATTAAAAAACTGACAGTGCAATTCAAAAGCTTACATGGCTCTTGAACCATTTCGCAAATCCTGCCATAACGAGTTTGTCAATGTTTATTGGATTTTGCGGTAGTAACTCCTTTTTGTAGATGCTGCATTAAATAGTGATCACGTCAAACATCCAAATATATAAGAATGTGCTGCAAGTTTAGTAGATTACGATGTATAAGCTGCAGTACTTAGTACTTAATTGATATGAGGTAGAATCTCAGGACAGTTATTCAAAACATACCAAACCATTTTTTCCAAATCTTTAGGTTTGTCGTCTTGTCGACTCTTCCCTGTAACTTGAATAGAACAATCAAAAATATTGAGCTTGAAATTGTCTTCACCCACCTCTTTGCTAAGCTGATCAACTGTTTCAATGTATTTTGAGCAGAATGTCAACGCTTCTGTAGCAATGTAGGCCTCTGTAAGGGAACCATCAGGTCTAGCTCTGTTCCTAACATAGTCCTTGAAAGTGACTAGCCACCTTTCAATGGGGTACACCCAGCCATACTGTACTGGACCTCTAAGTAGTGCCTCATCAGGTAGATTAATAGCCAAGTGGAACATCACATAAAAGAAGGCTGGAGGATATATCTTTTCAAAGTCGCATATGATAGTTGATATGTTGTTTATAACATCCCAAAATTCTAAATTTTGGAGTGTTATAATAAATAGATAGTTTTGATTGTTGTGTGATTGATTGACTGAAAGTTAGTGAAATTGGAAACTTTTGAAAATTAAATGAGAGGGAATAAAAGGACTTTCCATAACATTCATCTTTGCTTTCTGATCTCCATGAATTCAAATTCTTTTTTTCAAATACAAAACCCTAGAGAGAAGATGACATGACTTATTCCATTTAATTAAATGAAAAGGGTTTTGAAAAGATTTGAATTCCATTTGGAAATATTTCAAATTCAGAAACTTTAAGCAACTCAATGATTTTCATGAGAGAGGATAAAATGACTTCTTCAAAACATATGAAATATGAGTTGGGAGTTTCAAAGAATCAATTTAAAACTCCTGTTGAAATTATTTTTCAATTTGGAGTTATTTGGGTTTTTATTCAAATTATTTTTCTCCAAAAATAAAATATATGGAAATTAGGTAAAATGATTCCCTACATCAGAAAATTGGAGAGAAATAAATTTGAAATGATTTTGGTATTTTTAAATGATTTTTACTGGATTTTATTAGACCAGTAGCACTCTTTGCTTTATTTAAATTTTCGTGGATTTTATTTGATGCTAGAAAAATGTTCATGTTGTAGAAAATCTTTTGCTGAAAATTTTCATATATTATATGCCTATTCAATTCTTTTTATTTATTTTGTTTTATTATTTTTGCTTGTCTGAAAAAATGTTTAAAAATAAAAATTAGGCCGAAGCCGACCGAGCCAGGCCGGCCCAGCCAGAGGCAGAGCCAGCCAAGCCACTCGCCCCCCCGCGCGCTGCAGAAAGCCGCGACCCAGCGGCCCACCTCCCGGTCGTCCCCGACCGTCGGTCGGAGACCAACTGCAGCACGCCCCTGCCGCCGCTGTCGTGTCCTCGCCGGACTTCTCCACCGCATCGCCTCGCCCCTCCTCCAAGTCTTCTCCTCCTCCCCTTCTATATAAATGGAGCACCCCAGCCCCATTTCCCGCAAAAAAACGAAGCCCCGAGCCTCGCAGCTGCGCCGCGCCCTCACCGGAGTTAGCCGCCGTCACCGGAGATCCACGCCGCCACACTGCTCCGCCCCGCCACTCCTAGCCCCCACCGACCCCACCAACCTCACCGCCGCGCCGCGCCGCACGCCCCGGTGCTCTCGCCCGCCACCGTGCACCAGAGCCGCCACCCAGATGCCTGCGCCGGAGTTCCCTGCCGGCCGGATCCGCTCCGTCGCCGACCCATTCGCCCGGTCCGGTACGAATCGCAGACCGGCCCGGTTTTTTGGTTTTCTTTTACGGTTTAGATCGGTTTTGTTAAAAAAACCCGGTTTAGTTTTTTTGTTAGATCTATTCAATGAACGTTCTCTGTTTAGAACTAGATAGCGAGTGTTCGCTCGATAGTCTTTTCTTTTTATTTTTCTGCCAGGGACCTATTCGTGAATATTTTATTCACAGATTAGCCCCTGATTTTCAAATGATCACATCTTTTCAACCGTTTGTCGGAATTAGACGAAACCAGCGCCCAGTTCTTCATTATGATCCCCTCTATCTAGTAAAACAACTTAAACATAGTTTTGAAAGTTTTAAAATTTGAATTTAAACAGATTTGTATTTAAACTTCGTTTGGTCGTAACTTGAGTTTTATAACTCCGTTTGAGTTGATTCTTTTTGCAAATTAAAGCTCTTGACCTAAAATTTCTGATAATGCCAAATTCACATAATTTTGGTAATGTTAAAAATTGTTTTCTGTTGCAAGAGTTATTTGCCTATTTTCGAGGTTTTCCGAGATCTTTTCTTCGGTTCAATTGCTTGATTGCTCATGTGTGGTTACTGTTGCTTGCTTAAGATAGATTGACCGGAGTGTGACGAGTAGAACTATCAGGAGTTATGAGGTGAATCATCTTCATCAACTGTACAAGGCAAGTAACACTTTCATCATACCCCCTTTATCACCCAGTTTTATGCATTAGTTTCAATCTTCACACATTGCATGAGTAGGATCTCTTAACATGTGGGTATTGGAAAGTAGTTGATGAGGTAGATCCTATTGCCCTGTTTATTATCAAACCCCTGGGAGTTACTTCTACGTTATGCTTATATTGCCATGCTATGCTCGTAGACGTGGTTTGGTTTGAGAGATCCATGACAGATGTGAGTGTTTAATTAATGATTAACTTAAGGTGGCAACTTTAATACACATCTGGGTGGATTGCTTGTGGGCACCTGGAGAATCTAGTGTTGTCCTAGGATATCCCGAAGTACCCGTGTGAGCATTCTACGGTCCGCCACCCAGGCTCAAAGGGATCATAAGTCTATTCATGCTAGAAACTTCCGTGTGTAGCCACAAGCCATTATGGGCTCTGGCATAGTTGAGTAAGTTGCGTGAGTTCTTAAAGAAGTGGACTAGCAGATGTAGGGGATTGTAGGTGTACCGGTCCGCCCGGAGTAGAGAACAAATGCTTCTGAAAGATTGTGTCTCGGTCATCCATTTCTCAAACACTCTGTAGTGCGAGAAATCCAACGGAGGAGATCGACTCTTGTGGGGAAAAGTGCGCAAACCTCTGCAGAGTGTATAAACTAATCATGGTTAGCCGTGTCCCCGGTTATGGACATCTTGAGTATCTGGTTCTTGAATTATCCTATTGATCTCAACACTTTACCTAATCAATTTGTTGGGTTGATGATTATTAAATTGGGATTGAGTTGGAGGAACCTTCTCAATATTTTATCAACCAACTTTGTAGTTAAATAAAATATATGCCTTTGATGTAGGGAAAAATTGGCTTTTCGCAAAAACATTGTAACCATAGAGCCTCCACCAGCCAAATATGCATGTAGTGATAGTCATTATTCAGCATTGCTCTATGGTGTGAATTTGGCAGTACATTCAATGTACTGACCCTTTGTGGCTGCAATGTCTCATGTTGCAGGATTCTTACGACGAGTAAGTGATACGTTAGGGTTACGATTTCTACACTCATCTTTGCCGTTGGTGTTGATGGAAATCCACAACCTTGTTACTTGCGCTATTTGGAATGAGGTAATAGTATTTACGTTACTTTATACATGTAATTTACCTCTGTTATAAATCCTCGAGTACTGTGTGTGTTAGCATACCGATCCAGGGATGACACTTATGCATAGAGACTTGACCGTCTGAGGTTGGGTCGCTACATTGTCACAAAGACGCTCCGAAGCATCTATCCTGATATTTCGACTGTAGAGTTCCCCGAAGAATTGTCCCAACTCTGCAATTGCTTTGTATAAGTCAGGGCGGCCCAATCCTATAATGATAACAGGTAAAACCCTTTGGAGTACGACATGGCAGTCATGAGTTTTTAGCCCTTGTACCTTGTTTCCTTCTGCACTGATTCTCTTTGCAAGATTGGAAGCAAATCCATGTGGGAATCTCACACGTGACAGGACCTTGGATAATTCTTTTCTTTTTACCTTGTCCAAGACGTACATAGCTGGTGCCATATCCCATGGTTTACCTTCATCTTCCACCTGCAAATCCTTTTTGATACCTAGGTGTGTCAAATCAATCGTAGATTTTAAGGTTTCTTTCATCTTGCCTTCAATATTAAGAAGTGTGCCGATAATGCTCTCACATATATTTTTCTCAATGTGCATCACATCACGATTATGCCACAGATCCAAATCTTTCCAATATTCCAAGTCCCACAAAGTGGACCTGCGGGTAAACAATAATCTCTCTTCTGCCCTGACAGGCTCCCTTTTCCCGCTACCATTATCAGGATGGTTTTCTGGTGTAATATGTCTGGCCTTCTCTAATTCCACTTGCAACTCATCACCGGTGAGCCTCTTTGGCGCATCATAGTTTTCATCCTTTGCATTGAACACATGTCTTAGGTATTTTATAGGACACGACTTGTCCTAGGCAAGGAAACAACAGTGTCCAATGTAACAGATCTTGCTAAGTATTGCGTATGATAGCGGATTGTTGTCACAGCGAACACATGCATTATAACCATATGTCATTCTCCCTAACATAGTGCCCAAAGCCGGATAATCATGGATGCACCAAATTATAACAGCACACGGAAAGAAATCATCTAGTGGGCTGCTATATAGGTCTCGGGTGAGAACAACCCTCCATAGCTGTTGAAGTTCCTCCACAAGAGGCTCCATGAATAAATCAAAATCCTTTCCAGGACTTTTTTGGACCTGGGATGAGCAAGGCCATCATGTATTTTGATTCTTTGGTGCGGACATTTGGAGGCATGTTGTAAGGGATAACAAGCACTAGCCACATGTTATATGTGGCACTCTGGTGGCCAGATGGGTTAAATCCATCTGTAGCTAAGCCAAATCTAATGTTTCTCTGGCCAGCATCAAACTTTTTGTGTTTCTGATTGAAGCTTTTCCGGTCACTACCATGAGATGGATGGCTCATTACATTTTGATCTCTATACTCCTAGTTCCTAGAATGCCATAGTATGTCCTCTCTTGTTTCAGCATCATGAAACAACCTCTGAAATCTTGGTATAATTGGAAAATGTCTTAGAACATTATGAGGAATCCTCTTCACAGCATCGCCATCTTTCCATCTTGATGATTTGCATTTTGGGCATTCACTTAAGTCGGCATAATCCTTCTGGAACAGAACACATTTATTCTTACAAGCATGGATCATATCATATCCGATTCCAACTGCACAAAGGAAATTCTTCATTTTACTGTAGGTGTGTGGCAGCTCAGACACATCTGGGAAAGATTTGCGGAAAGCAGCCAACATCACATCGAATGATTTGGTTGTCACCCGCTCAGATGTCTTCACCTGAAGAAAGGTGATCATAGCTGAGAATACTGACATCTTATTTCCTAGGGTGACAACCATGTTTCATTGTTCCAACATGCGAGCCCACCGTTTTTCTTCTATAGGTGAAAGTTCATGAGATGCGCGAGCATTACATAGCATTGTTTCAATGTTGGTCAAACTCACTGGCTCCACCACCACCACCACCTCCTCCTCTTCACCCTGAGCATTAGGCAGATCAAGATGGTGAGCTGCTGCTTCCACATACTCAGTAACATTGACGTTCACAGCTTCACCATGATGAACCCACCCAGTATATGTGACTGGCATCCCATACAAGTGTAGATGATTTTGCACAGTTGCCTGGGGGCTTGTAACTAAATTCATAGAACTGCTACACAGGCGGAGCACATCTGATTTTGGACCACCGTACTCAGCTTTGATAAAGTTCGTGAAGTTTTCAACCCCCTCTACATATGCAGCGGAGAATCTTCGAGAAGAAGTTGTCCAAGTCCTGTCCATCTGTTAGACATACAAATTAGTTATTCCACTAGATATTACAGTAAAAACATATATGCTTTTTTATGAAGTCCAGAAAAAATACCTAGGTCGATGTCTAAAGCTATGTCAAGATATTTGGACAAGCAGATCTAAGTAACGAAATATATGTAAAGCTAATTCAGCAAACAAATTTGAGTGCCAAATTATGGTAGGATGTTTCAGCTGTCAATGAGGCCGAGCACATAGCCATTGAAGGCCATCTCAGCAACAAAGATCGAGTATAAAACGGTGTAGAGCTATTTCACCTAACAGATTGGCTACTACACCATGGCAATCTACGTCACAATAAATATATGGCAGGATATTTTAGCAACTAATCGGGCATGGCATGCCATCTCAGCTAAGCAGATTGAGTGCAGAACATGGCAAGGAAGCTTCTTAAGCAGAGCATATTAACTGTAAACTATTTTGGCAAACAATGAGATTAAAAGTGTCTATCAGCTAACATTCAGCGCTACCCCGACATGCATGGGCCTTAGTCTAGAATGCGCGTACCATGGGAGAAGCTGACCGCCGTGTGTCTCCATAATAATGTCGCCAGTGGTGACGGCGCGGCTAGAGGACGACAGTCTACGAGAACGTACTGTGGGAGCGAGAGGATCGTCGTGTGTCCCTTCGACGAACTGCGGCGCTGATGTATCGGCGCGATGGGGAGGGCGGTGTAACACCCCTGTGCAATGGTGCTATAGTAACCCCTGGGGTTAAGTTAATCATTTTTGCTAAACAAGTGTTTGATCATCTTTGGATCTCTCTCATATCAAATTCCAATTGAATTCAATTTCAAATTCAGACTGAAATTCAAATTGCTCAAACATGAAAACAAAAATGGTCATCATGTGGCAAATAGTCACTTGTTAATATTGGTGGTGAACCAACATTTTTGCATAATGTCTAATTGCCGCAAGCTAACTAAAATAATGCTTAAAACATTTGTTTAAATGCTTTTTAATTTATAAAAATACTAAACTACTTTATTTTGGTGCCAAGTTAATTATAGCAGTGGACTAAGTTAGATTACTACATTAGGTGCAAGAGTTGTATTTTATAAAGCTATTTTGTTTTTGAAAATAAAGGAAAGTAGAAAAACATAAAAGGAGAAGCTTTAAAAAAAGAGGAACGAAAAGTGGGAGAGGTCCTCTACCCCCTCCTGGGCCTCGGCCCACCGAGCCAGCCCAGCCTCCCATGCTCCCCCTATCACCTTCCTGTTCGAGCGACCGCGGGCGCGGTCGCCCCCGAACCACCTCGCCGGCGACGACGGCAGGTAAGGCCCCCACGCCTCCCCGCCTCCTCGATCCCCTCTCCCACTACCCCTCGCCCACTCCGCCTCTCCATCTCGGCCGTTCTCTCCTCCTCGCTCTCCCCCTCGTTCCCCACCGCATCCGAGGGCCGCCATGACCTCGCCGCCGTACAACTCGTGGCCACCACGACCTCCTCGCGGCCTCACCGAGTCCGTCGGCCTCGCCGCTGACCGCCTCGTCCACTAGTGCACCCGTTGGAGACGAGGAACCCTGCAACACCGAATTGCCGTCTTCTTCCTCTCCCTCGGCACGCTTGAGCTCGCCGCCGTCGATTCACTCCGCCGAGCCTCCCTCGAGCCAACGATTGCACAGCTGCAGGCTCCCGGTGAGCCTCTACTTCCTCCTCCCTCCCTCCATCCTTCTCCTTGCATCACGTGTTTGCGCCTAGCTAGCTTGTCGCCGTTGCCATGAGCTCGTTGCCGCGAATCGCCTTGCCATCATGGCCATAACCCCTGTCGCGTTCACCTGGGCACGACATCAAGCTCCTGGTGCTCCCAGGAGCCCAATGAGCTCAAGCCCGTTCCTCCACATGCCCTCTAGCCTCGTTCCCGACCATGGCCGTACTCCAGCGTCCGCCACGGTTGACGCCACCATCGACACCGTCCATCCCAGCCTCGGCTGAGACCTCGAGTGGGTGCGCCAGAGCCCCTGCTTTTGAACGCACCACCCCACGCTCCTTTTGAGTGCCCGTAGCCCCGTCCCCGATGAGGCCCGAAGCCAACCGCCGCCCATGCTCGCCACCGGCATCGCTCCGGCCAACCCCCACCCCCGCAGCTGCCGCAGTTCGAAGCGCGTCGTCCCCCTGCGCCCGTAGATGCTCACGGCGGTCCAAACGTCCCCCGGTGGCTAGTTTCCGACCATGTACGCACCGCGCGGCCATCTGAACGGTCGCCGTTGGCGCGCCACCGCCGCCAGCCGACGTGGCCAGCCTGGGGCCACCACCTGGGTCACTAACAAGTGGCCCCAGGGGCCCCCCTGACTTGTTGACCGCGGTGAACGTGGTGACTGAACAGCCCCCAGCCACTAACATGTGGGCCCCCTCTATTAATTAGTCGAATAAACATTTTATAAATAAAAGTAATCAGATTAACCTAAACTACCATTGACACCCGAGGCCCACACCCCTAATTAACCCTGCTAGATTAATTTAATCCACTGTTATACTAACAGAGGCTGACATGTGGGTCCCACTGGACCCACAGGTCAGGTTTCACCCAGGTCAGTTAGTCTATTGACTGCTGACGTCATCCCCACGCAATGTTGACATCATAATGGATTTCTGTTAATTTGAAAAATTCTAGAAAATGTTTAAATCTTTAGAAAATCGTAGATAATAAATCGTAGCTCAAATTAAAAAGTTATATATATGAAAGTTGCTCAGAAAAATCCTACGAATCCAAATATGCGGTCCGTTTACCTGTCGGATGCCTCTAACTATTTGAACATGGAACATTCCCCCTCCGGTCAAATGTGTGACATAGGTCCAGAACCGGGAAATCAATCCCGGTTGAGTTTCCCCCCTTCACCTATATCGTGTAGCCATACCTTAGGTCACACCAGACACAGCTTATGCCATGTTATGCTTTGTGATACTTTGTTTGCTTTATATTTATTGTTTCTTCCCCCTCTTCTCTCCGGTAGACCCCGAGACCGATGCTGCCCCCTATGATCGACTATGTCTCTGATGATCCTTCTTCCTTTACATCAGAGCTTCCAGGCAAGCCCCCCCTTTGATCATCTCGATATCGCCCATTCCATTCTCGCATGCTTGCATTAGATTTTGCTACTGTAATTGATTGCTCCTATTCTGATGCATAGCCTGCTTTTGTAACCTTCTTATTGTTACCCACCTGCTTATCCTAAACTGCTTAGTATAGGTTGGTTAGTGATCCATCAGTGACCCCCACCTTGTACTTGTTGCCCCGCTTTATGTTCGATGACTCAATAAACGTGATCGACGTCCATACCCCGACACCGCACATCACCCCCCTAGTTGTACGACTCTACATAGTTACTATCGAGTGTCAAGGGTGACACCTCATACATCACTCCTGATGACATCTCTGTAGTGTAGCTAATAGGTCGTGGTCATCGAGGGTAATTTCCTCCTTAACCACTTCCGATATGACTCTGTCATGCAACCCCTCAAGTGTGAACCTCGAGGGTGGTTCCTCTAATGTTTACCTTGATGATTACATCGAGAGGAATCCACTGAGGGTGGTTCCTCAGGGTTTCCCTTGGTGTTAGACACACAGTTACTATGGTTACTATGACTTTACACTGAACCATGTTACTAAAGACGGGTCGGCCCTGAGGGGTACCCGCGCGAGCTTAATTGCGAGTGACATGGAGTCAGGTTGACCCGGTAGGTGCCCACGAGATACTTACGAGGCGTGGCTGGGCATTCTTAGCCCTTGCTGCAAGTACTCGAGACAGGGTGACGGGGTCACATCTTTCGCGAGTCTCTGCTCATGACTGCAGTACCAACACACTAACGGTTTGAATATTTGATCTAAGGGGCTTATGCCTTATAGCACTAACCATCACGTGGGCATAGTATGGGCATTCTGCATCGTATGCATCGGTCGAAGCTTAATAGACGTCATAAGACTGAGCGGCGCGCACCGGGTTGGACTGTGTAAGCACCTGCCTTTTTAAGGAGGCGGCTAGGTCTGCTCACCGGCCGCCCATGCAACGTGTAGGAGTTCCCGGGGTGAACAACCCATAGCACCAGCCGCTTTGGTCCTCAGTCCAGTTGTGGACGGCTTTCGGCTCACTAAAGTGCTCATGGACGGCAGTACCGGACTAAACCTCAATTATGAGGAGACTCTTCAAAAAATGGAAATAGACAACAACCGTATTGAGCAAATCAGCACGACCTTCCGAGGAATTATCCCTAGTCGGGAGGCACGTTGTGCTGGGAAAATCACACTAGATGTGGTATTCGGCACTCGGGAGAATTACAGGTCTGAAGAAATCACATTCAAAGTGGCCCCGTTCAATAGCGGATACCACGCCCTTCTAGGGAAGGAGGCATTCACGATTTTTCAAGCCATACCCCATTACAGGTACATGAAGCTCAAAATGCCCAGACCCGATGGAATCATCACTCTAGCTAGTGATCCGGACATAGCACTCTGCGCCGAGAACAAAACAGCCGCACTGGCCCTCGAGGCATTATCCGAAGCCCTTGTGGCGGAGGAGTTAACCGTGCTGCACTCCATAGTGGACAGGGATGACGTGATACTAGACAAAAGATCCATCTCCACCTCCTTTAAACCAGCGGATGAAATAGTCAAATTCCAAGGCCATCCAACGGACCCCACAAAAACAGCATCCATCGGGGCACAGTTAAACCCCGCCATAGACGCCGCACTACGGGAGTTCCTCTGCGAGAATTGGGACATATTCGCCTCGCATCCTTCAGACATGCCAGGAATCCCATGCAGGCTGGCCGAGCATAGCCTTAACATTCTAAAAGGATTCAAGCCAGTCAAGCTGACTCTTCGGCGTTTCTCCGAACCTAAGCGAAAAGCCATGGGAGAGGAGCTAGCCAAGCTACTATAGGCCGGATTCATTAGAGAAATAAAGCATCCGAACTGGCTAGCAAACATGGTGATGGTGCCAAAGAAGGACAAATCCTGGCGCCTATGCGTCGACTTCAAGGACCTTAATAAGGCGTGCCCAAAGGAGCCCTTCCCCCTCCCTCGCATCGATCAAATTATCGACGCTACCGCAGGACACGACTCATTGTGCTTCCTCGACACATACTCCGGTTACCACCAAATTAAGATGGCGGTGTCCGATCAAGCCACAACGGCATTCATCACTCTATACGGCCCCTTTTGTTTTAACACAATGCCCTTCGGGCTCAAAAACGCCGGCGCAACGTATCAGCGCATGATTCAGACATGTCTGGAAAAGCAGATTGGCAAAACTGTGGAGGCATACGTCGACGATGTGGTCGTTAAAACCAGACATGTCGACTCCTTAATAGATGACTTAAGGCTCACGTTCGACAATCTCCAAACATATGACATTAAGCTCAATCCAGAAAAATGCGTTTTTGGCGTACCCGCTGGAAAGCTCCTGGGCTTTATCATCTCCAGCACAGGAATTGAAGAAAATCTGGCTAAGATCCAGGCTCTGTCGCAGTTGCTATCCCAACTGACCTCAAGCAAATCTAGAAGTTAACTAGATGTGTGGCGGCCTTAAGCCGCTTCATCTCCCGATTAGGAGAAAAGGCACTCCCCCTTTTTCGCCTTCTTCGGCGCACCAAACACTTTGAGTGGACGGACGCAGCCATGGCCGGATTGGAAGAAATAAAAGCCATCCTAGCCACCAACCCAATCTTGGCCGCACCAAATGTCGGCGAACCAATGCTATTATATATAGCGGCAACTCACCAAGTTGTAAGCGCAGTGCTCATTGTCAAACGAGAGACAGACGGACATAAATTCCCACTTCAAAAGCCATATATTATGTATCTACTATCCTCACTCCATGCAAATCACGATACCCACATTATCAAAAGATAGCATACGTGGTATTCATGGCATCCCGGAAATTACGACACTACTTTCAAGAGTGTTCAATTACGATGGCCTCCGAAGTACCACTCAACGACATAATAAACAACAACGATGCCACGGGCCAGATTGCCAAATGGGCTATTGAGCTCCTCCCGTTCGACATAACATATAAACCACGACGAGCCATTAAGTCGCAAGTACTGGCCGATTTCATCACCAAATGGACAGAAGCCGAACTCCCTAAAGAGTACGGCGCGTACTCCAATTGGATCATGCACTTCGACGGCTCTAAAATGCTGGCTGGTCTGGGGGCTGGCGTCGTACTGACATCCCCCACCGGAGATACAGTTCAAAATGTACTCCAAATACTATACACAAACTCCAATAATGCAGCCGAATACGAGGCCCTATTACACAGTCTCTAGATGGCAGTTTACATGGGCATTCAACGCCTGGAGGTGTGTGGGGATTCAAACCTCGCAATATCGCAAACCTCGCAACGCAGTCCTCAAAATGTCAGCTCGGTTCGAGGGGCTTGAATTCCACCATGTGGCTCAGGAAAATAATCAGGCGGCGGATATCCTCGCCTGTATCGGTGCTAAGCGCGACCCTGTCCCACCTAACATCTTCTTGGAAAAACTGTTTAAGCCATCCGTGGCATGGGAAGGGGACACCGGCAATAATAGTCCGGACCCGGCCACAACACCAGATACCGAACACTCTGACACAATCGGAGGCTCTGCCATCGAAATAACACCTTCAGCCCATGTAATAATGGCCATCAGCGCCCATTGGACAGAACCATTCCTGGCCTACCTAACCAGCCAGGAACTACCCAAGGACCAAAATGAGGCACGCTGCATAGTGCGGCGATCTAAATCCTACAAGGTCCACAAGGGAGAGCTTTATAAGAAAATCACTACCGGAGTCCTTCAAAGGTGCATCTCCGAAGAGGAAGGGCGGAAGCTTTTGGCAGAAATCCATGCCGGACTCGGCGGCCACCACGCCGCAGCCTGGGCCCTTGTAAGCAAGGCCTTCCGTATAGGTTTTTATTGGCCGATGGCCCAGGCAGATGCACAGCATCTGGTCCAACATTGCATCGGTTGCCAGCTTTTTGCAAACCAAAGCCATATGCCGCCTACCGCTCTCCAAACAATCCCCATTACTTGGCCATTCGCGGTCTGGGGGCTTGATATGGTCGGACCCCTTAAAGGGGGAACCCATAAGAAAAAATACTTACTAGTCATGGTGGATAAATTCACCAAATGGATAGAAGCCAAACCCGTCAAAACGGCTGAATCCGGACTTCATATCTAGGGTTGTACATCGTTATGGCATCCCCCACAGCATCATCACTGACAACGGCAATAATTTTACAGCCGACGAGGTGAAACTTTGGTGCAGCAATATGGGCATCAAGCTCGATTATGCTTCTATCTATCACCCGCAAACTAACGGTCAAGTCGAGCGAGCAAATGGTGTTATCATGAGCGGCATTAAACCCAGTCTAGTGCGGTCCTTAAAGGAATCAAACACGCACTGGGTAGTGGAGCTCGACTCCGTACTATGGGGGCTGCGGACCACGCTGAATCGCACTATCGGATACACACCGTTCTTTATGGTGTACGGTGCAGAGGCGGTTCTTCCTTGCGACATAATTCATGACTCACCTCGAGTGCGCATGTACGAAGAAAAAGAGGCCGAGCTCTATCGGCAGGATAGTTTGGACGCCCTGGAGGAGGAGCGCGACGTGGCAAAGGCCCGTTCTGCATTCTATCACCAACAGGCTCGAAGGTATCAAAGCAGAGAAGTACGGGCCAAAACCTATAACGTTGGCGAACTAGTTCTACGCCTGCCGGAGAAGAAAAAGAACAAGCTCAAGCCCAAATGGGAAGGTCCATTCATTATCGACCAGGTTCTGACCGGTGGAGCGTACCGTCTGCTGGATGCATCGGATAATCGACTCGAGCCAAACCCATGGAATGCAACCAGACTCCGAAGATTCTACGCCTAGCGCCGGACTCTATGTTCATCTCCTTTCCTCCATCAATTTTTTGCATATCTGTCTTTTCTCTCTTTCTCTCTTTTTGTTTCTCATTAAGGCCCTAAAAGGCTAAACTTGTGTCTTGGTTACACAATCTTGCCGCGCTAACCGCGCTCATTATACCTGGGGGATTATTATACAGAAGCTTAATCTAACTATTTTTATGGGCTTTATGTCCCACACATGTGTTATTGTTCCGCATGTACCTTTTTCGCCATTATATGCATCGATATGACTTCAGTTTTGGCCAAGCTGGGTTGCCTGGCTCTTATATTTATGCCCTACGTTCCCGTTAATTCGGCTAGGGCATAAGGGGAGCACCTCTGTGATTGTTACTGCCAGGTCAGCCAGATGTGTACCTCAGACCGGGTGAAGCCGAAAGCTAGCGTTCTAAAGGGAATATTCGGTTGGTGAATAAAAGATGACTTTTATTTAATTTGAAACATGCCCCTAGATGTTTATAGCCTGCGTCTCTTTTCATAGTTTGGACGTGCACATTAGGGCATGCATACCTAGGGAAAGGAACCCTTAACAGAACTATTCTCCCTGGAAGATGTTTCTTACTACCCATGTAATATAACATAGCTAGTTGGGTACTTGTCTGTTCAAGCACTTATGAGCCCTACGCCTGGTTTCCACGCATGCCCCAGTTTTGACATAACTGAGCGGGTATTCGGATACACTCCGTACTATCGGGTCCAGAGGTCGAAGCGAAAAGGTCCGCCATGACAAATGATTTACAATTCGGCTAGGACATTACATATGTCACTTGAAGTACACAGTCACTAAGACTGATTAAATTCTTCTTCTATACCATCCAACAGGTTGTCTAGCCTACAATCCTGTTGGGAATACTTTGCGCCTAATTCTACTTGGTCATGCACTAAACTGACAGGGATCTCTTTCCCATCGGGCCCCACAGGTCCGACCTCGGCCATGTGGTTTGGGTCAGCTTTGGTATATCGCGTCTTCACCATAGCCTAGGCTTCCCTTGCACCTTGTCGGCAGGCTGATATCTTCCATAATCGGAAGCGCCGCCGCGCTCCCTTGAGCTTCTCTATAAGGTCCCCCATGCCTACTGGCAGGGACGCGGATGGCCACAAGGCTTGGGCAATACCCTGCATCACCTGCCGAACTTGCTCGTGCAGTTGTGAGAGCTCTGGTAGAAGATCACACGAAGACCCAAGCATCTCCTCCGCGGGACGACCCATCAGCATACCTGTAGACATAACTCTGTTAGCCGGCTTTTTCGCCGAACTCCTTTAAAAAGTTCGTTCAAGCACTACTAAAAATGTCGCGCCGAAGCCGCTTATTCTGCATCACCAAGTCCGCAAGCTGGGCTCGGGCATCTTTCAATTCCACGCCCAGCCGGATATTGGCGTCTTGGAGATTATTTTTCTCCCTCCTGACTCGCGTAAGCACGCGCTCACCAGCACTTAGCTGTCAATCAGCACGTGCCGCATTCACCGCCACGGCCTCCGGATTCACTCCGGGGTCATCTGCAACATCTATTGTTAGATTTGCATGCATGTCGTATACTACCTGGTACCTGTATTCTTTGAAATGAAAACAAGTGTTACCAGAGGGGCCCTTCCCGTACTCCTTCAATGCGGCAACAACGGCCCCTAGCTGGGCCTTGCACTCTTCCAACTCTTGAGACAGGAGGGAATTCTTCTCTGTAAGAACCTGCACAAATAATGTTCCTTAAATCAGTTGAGTCAACTGTTTCAAGTCTCAGGGGCTACTGATACATATAATCGTTAGATTTTCTTACCCGTATATCCCTTACATACTGGTCCGTGGCTCGGGCTAGGCCATTCTGAGCAGCACGGATGTACGCGTCTCCTGAGTTGAAGACATCAAATGCCTCTTGGGAGAAACAAGCATCACGGAGTACGGCCGGACGACGCCAGTGATTCAGGGCGCTCTCTACTTCGGAATTTGTAGCAGATAGTCTGTCCGCATCTGTCGGATTTCGGGTTTCGGCAGACCCTTGAGGTTCGAACACTGGGGTGCACGCGGAGATTTTTCCTTCTACTTACCTGCACCCCTCCGCCTCGCTAAGATCTAAGCTATGGAAAGAACAGCACAAGAGACACAGGGTTTACACTGGTTCGGGCCACCATTGTGGTGTAATACCCTACTCCATGTGTGGTGTGGGGGATTGCCTCTTGCGCTGATGATGATGAGCAATACAAGGAAGAACAGCCTCGCGAGGGTCTGTTCTTGGCTGAGGGGATGAACTGCTAGGATGAGTTCAGTCACCCTTCTCTCTCTCTCTTCTCGATTCTCTCTCCGATTTCCATCCTTCTCCGATTTCTATCCCTCTACCCTGTGGGTGACTAGTCCTATTTACAGGCAAAGGCACTGGGCCTCTTCCCAAATATTGAGCGGGAAGGGCGCCAACAATTGGCCATTCTGAAGGGGAACATCTGGTACACTTATCCTGACTACAGTTGGTGCTCGCCTGCCAAAGGCTCTGGTGGTGACGCTGGCTTGGGCTCCACAATGACTTCCTCCCTGTCGTTGGACTGGTCTTGGTCTCGTTGCACCGAAATGGGTGCCTTTTCTTGATGCTCTCGCCTGCGCTTGCTCCCTTTGCACCAAAGAGGAAAGGAGGACACTGCGCGGCTGGCGCCCGCCTGGCACTCTTGGTCGTCATGGCTTGCGTCACGGGCACCTCGTGAGGTACCCCGCCTTGACCTCTCCGCCTCCTCGCGAGCCAGCCTGATGAGGCCGTGCCTGAGGAAGCTCTGTGTCATCCGCCCCGCGAGGCTTGGCCCCTCGTGAGGGTCTTGGGTCTGTGTTGATGAAGATGGGCCATGCTGGGCCCCCCTTTGAGCCACGCCGCAGGCCGCAGGCAGACAAGTCTGGGGACCCCCGTTCCCAGAACGCCCACAGTAGCCCCCGGGCCCAAGGCGCGCCCGGACATGGCCGTGCTGGGAGGCGAAAGGACAAGAGCGAAGCGCCACGGGCCCTAACAGCCTGCGGCCTTGGGCGCCACGTGGCGGTTGACTGGACATGGGCGCCTCAGCAACCGGGCGAGTTGATAAGGGAGCGGCATCTGCCTAGGCTTTGCTTTTTTTTGCTTTCTCTGGTTGCTGCTCAGATCCCCTTTCTTGCGCCTCTCCTTCCTTCCTCCAAAATTGTCAGTCCCCGGCCGGAGCTTGGTAATCGTCTGCCCTGGACTCGCCGAACGTGTCGGAGGTGAGCCTCGCCCGGTTGCGCCATTGCTGCTAGCCTGGTGCCTCCCTTCTCCGAGTTCTTCTTCTCGGTCCTCCGCCATTATAAGCTACAAGCTCTGCATCTCCAGCCCAATTCCGTCCTTCTCCTGGCAATCTTCACCTATTACTGCGAGGCTCATGCAGGGGTGCAGCCCTCGGTGGCCTTGCTGCGCCACTACTTCTACATCCGGACCTCTCGCGGTCCTGCTTCCGCGTGCGCGAGCATCATCGCGTACGGTGGCGCCATTGCCATTTCGAACCCTGGGAAAAGGATTGAGGGCTTCAGGAGCAAGTGGGTCTTGGCAGATGCTGGGCGCATGCACCCTCGGCTGATCTTGCCCACGGAGCAACCCAGGAGCTCCAGTGATTGGGGTCGAGCGGAGCTCGCGGACCCCCGCGCGAAGCTGGTGTTGGAGAAGATGGACGCGGATCTGAGGCCGGCCAACATGGCGGTGGCGAAGCTGACCGGCGCGTCGCTACTGAGGGAATTCCTGGAGCACCAGCTGGCTTCGCTTTGGCAGTACTCACTTCCGATGTGGAGGCCCCATCCGAGCCCCGCAGCCTTGGTCGACGAAGATCTGGCTGCGGTCCTCCAATCTCTGGTCGGGGCGATGTGGCAAGGTTGGAGGGCGCTCTACGCCCTTGTTCCTCCGCGACGACTGGGAGCAGGTAGTGGAGTCCATGCCCGTCTTCAACGGGGACGGGCCCATGCCCATGGAAACTCCCAGGGAATCGGTGGACGTGTCCTCCGACGAATCCAGCGAAGAGGAGGAAGGAGGGGAGCGGGAAAAAGGGCCTGACTCCGAGGCGACTAACAGAGAGTCGAGGGCTCCCCTCCCCCGGTGCAGGTCCTGTGCTCTCCGCCTCTCTCCGAGCGATGACGACGAGGATGATGACGAGCAGGGCGGCGGGAGCTTGCCCCCGATCCCGAAGAAGGACAGGACCGGGCTGATCTCCCGCGGGTCTGCCCCAGCCCCGAGGCGGACCGCAGACGCGCCTTCCACTCCCCAGCTTCCCAAGGTTGACCCTTCCAGCTGGCTTTCAGGCTTCAAATTTGGACGGAGGCTGCCTGAGCTCACTAACGACGACCCATAAGCGCTTGATTCTTGTCTTTATTTCTTCTTCTGCTGCTGAGTCTTGATGTCCACATCTCTTGGACAGGCTGGCGCCCGCAGCGAAGAAGCCGAAGGGAGCTCCTGAGGTTCCATCCGTGGCAGCGCCTCTGCCCGTGAAGGAACGTGACCACGACGCACGGGCTTCTGGGGTGAGCTCAGCCCCCATGGCCCAAGTGACTCCCAAGGTGCCTTTGCCTGCTGCCACCACTATAGCCGTTGGGGCGCAGCAGGCTCCACCTCAGGATGCTGTGGTCGCGCTGTCGCCTTCTCCTCCTACTCGACCGACTACTGTCTCTCCGACTCCTCCTGCCGTTCTGGATCGTGCTGCTGCTGAGCTGGACTGGCTGCGACAACATCTTCTTGGCGCCGACCCTCGCTTGGAGGCCGGGCGCTTGGAGCTGGCTTCAGGATGGATTCGCTCCGACGCTTTGATTCGGGCGGCGCTGGTCCAGGCCTCGACGGCTTGCGATGAGGAGAGGCAGGCCGTCCTTGAGGCGAAGGCTGCTCGTGACGCAACCCTGGGGGAGGTGGTCGACGTCCGTGGTCGCTGCAAGGTGCTAGAGGACGAGCTGCAAGGCTTGCGGGACCAGCTCACGAAAGAGGACCGCCTTCGCCAAGAGCAGGAAGAAGGCGTGAAGGCTCGCGAGGCGGCCGTCAAGGAGAGGGAGGTCAAGCTCAGGAGGCACCATGACCACCTAGGCGCGTTGGAGCAGGAGTTGGGGGCGAGGAAGGTCAAGCTGGATGACAAGGCCCAGGTTCTTACCGAGGACCGCGTGGCCTTCGCGAAGATGGAGGCGAAGGCTCGCTCCTCGCTAAGGACGCTTTACGACAGCGGCCTGGAGAGCCCGCTGGCTGGCGCCGAGGACGGCCCCGCCAAGCTGCTTCCCTTCATGGTTCGCGCTCTTGAAGATGTCGCCCTTGGCCTTGGCCCCATGGCCGAGGCCGAGGCGCGTGTCCTGTCTTCTGCAGCGCTGACGCGGGTCCTCACCCACATCTACCTTCGCGATCCCGGCGTCGACCTCGACAGCCTGCTGGAGCCAGTAAGCGGCGAGCATGCCGTTGCCGCTGCCGCTGCCGAGGGCGTGAAGGGTCGCGCGGAGGCTCTGCTGGGGAAGTTCCGGGCCTTTAGCACCAAGCCGAAGCAAGGCGCTGCCGACCCCGTTGCTCCATGAGGCGAACCCACTCCGCGCTGCTCCACCGCTGACAAGTGACTCCGTTGTGGCTCCTGTCCTGCCTTTAATTCCTGCACATGTATCATGCCTCAGGGAGGTGTTTAAACTTGCGTTTGGCATTGAGATAACAGTGTGGACTGTAATATTTGCTTTTGAATTCCTTGAAATTTACGCTTTTCCTTCCTACTTGCTTATGTTCTACGCCGGCAGAGCCCGGCCCCGCGCATACCTCAGCCGCCGTTAGCCCCGACCAGAAACCAGGACAGGACCAAGGACTGAGGGGCTACGTGACAAGTTAGGCTCCTGAGTCGCGATGCTCAGGAGTCCCCCTTGGTGCACGAACAGCAAGTAGGGAGGTGTGATGCGGGTGGATCTACCGTTCTACGTCTGTAGAGCCCGGCCGCGCGCATACCTCAACCGCTGTTAGCCTTTCAGAAGTAAGGAGTGAGGGGCTACGTGACCAGTTAGGCTCCTGAGTCGCGATGCTCAGGAGTCCCCCTTGGCGCACGAACAGCAAGTAGGGAGGTGTGATGTGGGTGGATCTACCGTTCTACGTCTGCAGAGCCCGGCCGCGCGCATACCTCAACCGCCGTTAGCCTTTCGGAACTAAGGAGTGAGGGGCTACGTGACCAGTTAGGCTCCTGAGTCGCGATGCTCAGGAGTCCCCCTTGATGCTCAAACGGACTTCGTACCTTGGCTTCGCTCGGGGAGAGACGCGGGATGAACCAGGCCTGGCTGGGTGGCGTGCGTCTGGGCATGACCCAGGCCTGGCTGGGTGGCGTGCGTCTGGGCATGACCCAGGCGCAGCCACCGTGCCCAGCCCCCTCGCGCGGCACTCCTGAGGGGAGGCGTTACGATGAGGCCAGACACTGAGCTCTGGGCTCCCTGAGGTTGATGCGGCCCGGGGGCCACCCTCAGTTGTTTATCTCCAGCGCGGAGCATAGCACTTCCGTATGTGTACGGGCATAGCCGCTCCTCGGCAGTGTCGTCAGCCAGCACGGAGCATGGTGCTTCCACTGGTACGTGGGAGGGGGCTCCCCTCCGGGAGGAGCCCCCGGGGCGTGTACAGCCCCGCCCTGACACATGGCTGGCATGGTAGGGCCTGGCGAGGTGTATCTGGGCACCCGTGAGCCAGCGCGGGACTCACGGGGCCCTACCTCTAGGTGGGTTGCGCCTGGCACTGGGCCTTATCTTATGATGTGTACCTGGAAATTTGGTTAGATGCCGGCACTCTACGTCCTCTGGTCCCGGCCCTCGAGCTGGTCTCAGCCGTCGCTGGTATGCCAGGTCGCGAGGCCGTGGACAAGGCCAGAGGGTGAGGGCTGGAGAGCTAGTAAGAGTCCTGAGTCGCGATGCCTCAGGTACCCCCCCCCCCTTTAACATGCAAGTGGTCGGCATGGAGAAGAAGAGGTGCCGTGGACCGGCATCAAATAATCAAGCATGGTGGGTCGAACGCATAGCTGGAAATAAACGCAAAAGGGATACATGTCGCTAGGTCTGGCCCAAGCGACTTGGGGATGATGTAGCCCGAGGGGCGCCCCCAATAAAAGGGATACATGCCGCAGGGACGGACCCACGCGGCCTGGGAATAATGCAGCCCTGGGGGGCGCTCCCAGCTAGAAATGAAACTTGAAAGATGTCACCTGATGATGTTGAGGACGAAGGAGTGTTGGTGCAGCAGACTCGGTGGGCTGCGGAAGCCGATCCTCACGAGCCCCCAGGCCCAGGGGCCTCGGGAGGCTCCGGAGGCACTGGTGGCTCCTCGCGGACCATCTCCATCTCCGCCAGGGCTGCAGAACGCCTGGCCTCTTGAGCCTCCATGATGCCCCTCATGAGGCACTGGTACGTGGCAGCCGCGTTCGGCAAGCCGTAAGGCATGAGAACGTAGCTGTGGGGTGGACCTTCGCAGCTCCCCACTCGCGAGGGCCAGAGGCGCTCCAGAGAGGCGACTCGATTGAGCCCTGGTATGTCGATGGAGACGCGCAGCCCACCATCCTCGCCTAGATGGGGAGCCACAGCTGGTAGGCGGCGGCCGCCTTTCATGACTCTTGACTCCTGTAGCTCCTGACTGGCCTTGCTGACGAACTCCTGAGGGTCTGGCCCTCCTTGCCTTACTCCTTCTTGAGGGAAACGTGCTTCGAAACACACCTCCATGTGGTGCCCAAGCGCCTCCGTCGTGACCTTAGCCAGGTCGGTGGCCCTCCAGGGGAGAGCCCCCGAGCCCTGCTTGAGGAGGGCGCCGGGTGCACTTTCCTATGCGATGGAAGGAGGTTCCCCCTGGGCAGGCACGGGCCCTGAGGGGCTTGCCTCCTGAGGGGCTGGGCTAGACGATGTCTTCTTCTTCTTGGGGGCGGTCTCGGGAAGCCTCCTGCTTCCGCAGTCCGGGTCTTCCAGTGATGCGGCCTGAAAGGCTCGTTCCAGGGAACACACCGTGTCCTTCTCTTCACAGGGCACCGTGATGACTCCGCCACTTCCTGGCATCTTGAGGACGTTGTAGCCGTGGTGAGTTGCGGCCATGAACTTGGCCAGCGCTGGGTACCCAAGGATGGCGTTGTACGGCAGGCGAATGTGAGCGACGTCGAAGTCGATGAGCTCGGTGCGGTAGTTGTCGCGTGCCCCGAAGGTGACAGGGAGGCGGACCTGCCCAATCGGGACCGTGGAGCCGTCGGTGACTCCCGAGAAAGGCTTGGTTGGCTGAAGCTGGCTGTAGGGCACTTGGAGATTGTTGAATGTTTCCACGGACAGGACGTTGAGCCCTGCCCCGCCATCGATGAGTGTCCTGGTGACCACCATGTTTCTGATGATTGGGGAACAAAGCATCGGGAGGACTCCGGCTGTGGCCGCACACTTGAGCTGATCTGCTGAGCTGAACGTGATGGCGCACAACGACCACCTGAGAGGGCGCATGGCTTCGAGCTTGGGGAGGACTGCATTCGCTTCACGGGCGAACTGCTTGAAGATGCGTTGAGAGGCTGGGGCTTGAGCCCCGCCCAGGATGCAGGCGATCGCGCGCGCCTCTTGGAAGCCCCCAGCCCCCTCATCCTGATGGCGGTCCTCGTTTCTCCTTGGCTGCGGCGGCAGCGGAGGGAGGCCTGCGTCGCCTTGCGGGCGATCCTCGCGAGGCTGATCCCTCCAGTCTCCCTCGCGAGGCGGGTCTTGCCAGCGATCCTCGCGAGGTTGATCGCGCCACCCTTGGCGCGGGCAGAGGTCTTCCCAGCGTCCTGCGTTCCTTCCTCCTCCTCGACCGTAGCCCCGGTCACCGCGGTCGGCACGACGGCCGATCCTTCCTTCTTGCACGGCTCGGAGCTCTTGACATTCGTTGGTGTTGTGGGTGTGGATGTCGTGGTACACACAGTACCGACTGCCCTTGGAAGATTCGGGCTGATCTCTGCCCCGCTTGGTGTCTGGTTCTGCCGCGAGCACGGCAGCCCCCTTGCGCTTCACATTCTTGGCCTTGGGCTTCTTCTCTTCTGGGTCTGCGGCAGGCAGCTCGAGGAGGGAGAGATGCCCTTCCTCAGCCCTGGCGCACTTGGTTGCCAAGTTGAACAACTCCAAGGAAGTGCACAGGTCTTCATGCATCGCCAGCTCCTCCTTCATCTTGACGTCACGCACGCCGTCGGAGAAGGCTGAGATGATGGCCTCCTCACTTGTAATGCCCTCGATGCGGCTATATCTCCCATGTGTCAAAGGCATATGTCGCAAGTTAGGCAATCTTCACAACATCCCATGTAATATATAGATAATAAAAGGGGAGATAACATAGTTGGCTTACACTCGCCACGTCAATCAAGGTACATAAATAACATTACATCATTCAAACACTCATGGACCGACTACGGCGCCAAAATAAAAGATAACCCAACATGCGACACGGTCCCGATCACCCCCAACTGGGCACCACTACTGATCATCAGGGAAAGACACATAGTATCGTTGAGAGTCCTCGTCGAACTCCCACTTGAGCTCGAGCGTGTCACCTGGAGAGGAATCATCAGGCCCTGCATCTGGTGTAATAG
This sequence comes from Triticum urartu, assembly GCF_056163025.1. Classification (NCBI taxonomy): domain Eukaryota; kingdom Viridiplantae; phylum Streptophyta; class Magnoliopsida; order Poales; family Poaceae; genus Triticum; species Triticum urartu. The sequence goes on from NC_141875.1 coordinate 348,773,857, forward strand.
TAATCTGTGAGCCACAGGGACTCAGCAATCTCGCACCCTCGCGATCAAGACTATTTAAGAATAAAAGGTATGGCAAGGTAAATATATGTGGACCTGCAGCAAGCGACTAGCATATATGGTGGCTAAACTGTTCGCAAAAGAGAGCGAGAAGAGAAGGCAAAGCACGGACGAGAAACTAGAGAACAACCTGCGCAAGCATTACTCCAACACCGTGTTCACTTCCCGGACTCCACCGAGAAGAGACCATCACGGTAACTCACACTGTTGATTCTTTTTAATTAAGTTAAAGTTCAAGTTATCTACAACCGGACATTAACAAATTCCCATCTGCCCATAACCACGGGCACGGCTTTCGAAAGTTCAAATCCCTGCAGGGGAGTACCAACTTAGCCCATGACAAGCTCTCACGGTCAACGAAGGAATAGACCTCCTCCCGAGACATTCCGATCAGACTCGGTACCTCGGTTCTTCAAGACACTTCGACAGGTTAAAACAAGTCCAGCAACACCGCCCGAATGTGTAGACAAATCTCAATAGGAGCTGCACATATCTCGTTCTCAGGGCACACTCAGATGTGCCAAACGTCGGGTAGGCCAGCCCAGAATTGCCCTGGTAGCCCCGGACATCGCTCGGTTGGACCAACACTCAGAGGAGCACTGGCCCAGGGGGGTCTAAATAAGATGACCCTCGGGCTCCGGAAACCCAAGGGAAAAAGAGGCTAGGTGGAAAATGGTGAAAACCAAGGTTGGGCATTGCTGGAAAAGCTTTAATCAAGGCGAACTATCAAGGGGTTCCCATTATAACCCAACCGCGTAAGGAACGCAAAAATCCGGGAACATAACACCGATATGAAGGAAACTAGGGCGGCAAGAGTGGAACAAAACACTAGGTGAGAGGCCGAGCCTTCCACCCTTTACCAAGTATATAGATGCATTAAGATAACAAGATAATATAATGATATCCCAACAAGTAAATAATGTTCCAACGAGGAACGGTCTCCAATCTTCACCTGCAACTAACAACGCTATAAGAGGGGCTGAGCAAAGCGGTAACATATCCAATCAACGGTTTGCTAGGACATGGTGGGTTAGAGGTTTGACATGGCAATTTGGGAGGCTTGAAAGCAAGTGGTAGGCATCGTAGCATTGGCATAGCAAAAGAGCGAGCATCTAGCAAAGCAAAGATAGTAGTGATTCCGAGGGTATGATCATCTTGCCTGCAAAGTTGTTAGAGTTGCCTGGATCCTCGAAAGCAAACTTAATGGGCTCCTCGTTAGCGAACTCGTCTCCCGGCTCTACCCAAACAAGACAAACAAGCAAATGGAACACAATCAACCACGTGCAAAGCTCAAACAATATGATGCAAAGATGGTATGCTATGCGGGATGCTATGCGGGATGCATATGCAAGATGTGACAGGTAATGCATGAACCTGGCCTCAACTTGGAAAACCAAGTGTACCACTGGAAAGATGAGATGAAATCGCTTGAAAACGATATAAAGAGCGCCAGAATTGGAGTTACGGTTTGGAAATGGCAAGCGATTCAAATATGACACCGGTGTGCGATTTACGGCAAGTAGCCATCTAAATGCAATGAGATGAACATGCTACAGCACTCAAACATGACAACCAAATACATGGCAGGGATGCATTCAAGATGCTTAACAAAAGTCTAGCACTGAGCTACGGCCAATTCATCCATTAACAGGTTCAAACAAGCATGGCAAAAATTCATATGGTAAACAGATTTCAGAGAGTGAAATTAACACTTGTCTGGAATCTCAGATCAGGTAGCACTCTTCGGAGCATGAAAACTATATGCTACAGGACCTGAACATGGCAAAGTAAAACATGGCATGGAGCTACTCAAAGAGATTAACAAAAGTCCCTTAGTGACCTTGAGCCAAAAGGGATCAGAAAATACAATTGCAAGCACGTGAACATGGCAAAAACATAATCAGTTCTCAGACTTAGTGAAAACTGGAGCATGCTGAAACAGATATCAAGTAGGCACGTTTACGAGCTCGATGCACTCACCACCGAGCAAGTCATGACAAGCCAAGCATACACCCATCAAGAAAACACAAAATGCAAGCTAGACATGGCAAGAACAATAACATAGAATGCACGGATCAACTACAACATCCCCGGCAAAATTGCTAACAAGTAGACAATCTGCCCGGATTCACGAAGTAAAAAAAGTAGAGCTCAATTGACTCAAGCTAGGGTGCTGCATAATTTCAATCAAAGACATGAATGGATAGAGCACTACAATATTAATAAAACATCCTTACTGATCATCCTCAAAAGAGGCACGAATCACTAGGAATCGACATGAACATATGGCAATATGAGATAAACAGATCAAGGACTTAGTGGAAATGCTAAGTCCCTGAAATCAGCATTACCAAGTGCCTCACTTTGCAAGCTTGTTCTAGTCACCACACACATCACAAAAATACATGGGTTGCACCTCTGGAAAGATGGCAAAACCCTTAACAAAACATATGTAGAGCTCATGGGCATATCATGCACACAACAATCATGGCAAAAATGACAAATATCTAAATGGAGCAGCAGATCTGACAATTATCCCAAGTAGCACTCTTCCAACAGCATTTCGGGAACCAAGATGAACTCAAATGAAAATGATGCAATAGAATGAAATGATGCACTCTCTGAGACGAACATTTTGATATGCTATATACCCAAAACGGAGATACAGATGAGGAGATACGACAGGTCAAAATATGCAAAAAAAATACTGAGATCAGGGTTTCGGGGAAAAGAGGTCAACCGGATCCAGATCTGGCACTGTTCACGCGCGGGTTACGAGGTTCGACGGCCAGAGCTCGAGTTCGCCGGAGAAGCAGGGGCATCGCCGGACGGAGTGGACGTCGAGGAGGAGACCGGGCGGCGGTGGCGAAGGCTGTGGCCGGCGGCGAGGCGCGGCCGAAGCGGAGAAGCGGCGCGCAGCGTCTGGGTGCGGCGGCCGGCGAGCTCCGGGGCGGCGAGCCCTCGCCGGCAAGAAGCAATGGCGGCGCGGAAAGGTAAGCTCGCCTGGCCACGGGGAGGACAATGGCGCGGGGCGGCGCGGAGCTGCCGGGCCGGGAGGGCCCCGCCTGGGCCCGGGCGGGCCGGCGCGGCGGCGTGCAGCGTCGATGTGGGCGCGGGGCGCGGACCAACCCGCAGGCGCCATGTGGTGGCGGCGGCGCGGGCGGGTAATGTCCGTCGGTTATAGTATTTGTCCGACGGCGGCGGACGAAGTGGATCTAGGGTTTGGACGGGGGATCCACGAATTTAGAGGAGGGGGTCTTTATATAGGCATAGAGGGAGCTAGGAGAGTCCAAATGAGGTGCGGTTTTCGGCCACGCGATCATGATCGAACGCTCTAGATGACGGAGAAGGTTTAGGTGGGGTTGTGGGCCAAATTGGAGGGGTGTTGGGCTGCAACACACACGAGGCCTTTTCGGTCCCTCGGTTAACCGTTGGAGTATCAAACGAAGTCCAAATGGTACGAAACTTGACAGGCGGTCTACCGGTAGTAAAACAAGGGTGCTTGGAAAGTCTCGGTCCAATCTGGAAATGTTTAATCCCCACACACGGAAGAAAGGTATAAATGACCACCGGAGGAGAACGAAGCGCCGGAATGCAAAACGGACAACGGGGAAAATGCTCGAATGCATGATATGAACACGTATGCAAATGCAATGCACATGATGACATGATATGAGATGCATGACAACGATAATAACACACGGAGACAAAAACCCGAACCCGAGAAAATAAAATAACTTAACGCCGGAAACGGCAAGAGTTGGAATACATATTGGTAAGTCATATCCGGGGTGTTACAACACTCCACCACTACGAAAGGATCTCGTCCCAAGATCTAGGACTGAAAGAACGCCGGGTACTCAGAGCGGAGGTGATCCTCGCGTTCCCCGGTAGCTTCATGGTCGGAATGATGTGACCACTTGACTTTGAGGAATTTTATTGACTTGTTGAGAGTCTTGCGTTCAGTCTCTTCGAGGATAGCAACTGGGTGCTCACGATAAGAGAGTTCTTATTGGAGCTCAATGTCCTCGAAGTTGACGGTGCGGTCAGGAGTCTTGAAGCACTTTCGGAGCTGAGAGACATGGAACACATCATGAACATTTGCAAAGTTTGAAGGAAGCTCGAGTTGATAGGTGAGATCACCTCTCTTGCTGACAATCTTGAAAGGTCCCACGTATCTGGGGGCAAGCTTCCCTTTGATACCGAAGCGACGAGTACCTTTCATAGGAGAGACGCGGAGGTAAACATGATCTCCGATCTCGAAAGCCAAATCACGGTGCTTACTATCATAGTAGCTCTTCTGGCGAGATTGGGCTGCTTTGAGGTTATCTCGAATGACTTTGCACATTTCCTCTGCCTCTGTGATTAAGTCATTTCCGAGAAGCTGACGTTCACCGGTTTCGGACAAGTTGAGAGGGGTACGGCACTTCCTACATACATGATTTCAAATGGGGCCTTGCCCGAACTTGCTTGAAAACTGTTGTTGTAGGAGAATTCAGCATAAGGAAGACAATCCTCCCACTTCATGCCGAAGGAGATCACACAAGCCCTGAGCATATCTTCAAGAACCTGGTAGACACGATCGACTTGACCGCTAGTTTGAGGATGGAAAGCTGTGCTGAAGCGGATGTTAGTGCCCATGGCCTTCTGAAAAGAATCCCAAAACTTGGAGGTAAAGATGCTGCCACGGTCTGAAGAGATCACTTGAGGAATACCGTGCAGAGAGACAATTCGAGAGGTATAGAGTTCCGCCAATTGCGCTGCAGTGATTGACTGTTTGATAGGCAGAAAGTGAGCCACTTTGGTGAGTTTGTCGATGACAACGAATATAGCATCATTTCCATGTTTGGACTTTGGAAACCCAGTCACGAAGTCCATCTCAATGTGGTCAAACTTCCATTCTGGAATGGCAAGCGGTTGGAGGAGACCCGCTGGCCTTTGGTGTTCTGCCTTCACTCTTCTGCAGACATCACATTCATTCACGAATTGAGCAATCTCGCGCTTCATTCGAGTCCACCAATAAGCCTGCTTGAGGTCCTGATACATCTTCGTGCTCCCAGGGTGGATGGAGAGGAGAGAATTGTGAGCCTCGTTCATGATCACTTTACGAAGATCACCTTTGGGAACAACAATATGATCCTCAAAGAAGAGAGTGTCCTCGTCATCAAGGCGGTAGCACTTGTACTTGGGTTGACTCTTGGCAATCCCAATCTTCACCTTTTTCACCATAGCATCAAGAAGCTGGGCTTGGCGAATCTGGTCTTCCAAGGTAGGAGAGACTTGAAGGTTGGCGAGGAAACCTTGAGGAACAACTTGCAGATTAAGTTTGCGGAAAGCTTCACAAAGCTCGGGTTGATAAGGCTTGAGAATCAGGCTGTTGCAATAAGCCTTCCTGCTCAATGCGTCAGCAATCACATTGGCCTTGCCTGGAGTATACTCGATAAACGGATTATACTCTTGAATCATTTCGACCCATCGAGTCTGCCTAAGGTTGAGATTAGGCTGAGTGAAGATGTACTTGAGACTCTTGTGGTCAGTGAAGATGTCCACTTTTCTTCCCAATAAGAGATGTCTCCAAGTCAAAAAAGCATGCACAACTGCCGCCAACTCGAGATCATGAGTGGGGTAGTTCTTCTCATTGGGCTTCAATTGGCGAGAGGTATAAGCAACAACTTTCTTCTCTTGCATCAACACTACGCCAAGACCTTGGAGAGAGGCATCACAAAAGACCTCGTACGGCATGGATTCATCAGGCGGAGTCAGAACTGGAGCAGTGATCAATTTCTCTTTCAAAGTGTTGAAAGCAATGTCACACTACGGAGACCAAACGTACTTGACGTGCTTCTAAAGAAGATTTGAGAGAGGGTTCGCGATCTTAGAAAAGTTTTCAACGAATCTTCGGCAGTAGCTTGCGAGACCGAGGAAGCTATGGAGTTGCTTCACGTTCTGAGGAGGTTCCCAATTCACAATTGCAGACACCTTCTCAGGATTCACCGCAATGCCCTTGGCAGAGATGATATGACCAAGATAAAGAACCTCATCGAGCCAAATTCGCACTTGGAGAACTTGGCCTAGAACTTGTGTTCCCTCAGCTTATCGAGTACCAAACGCAAGTGCTTGGCATGATCTTCCTTGTTCTTCGAGAAAACCAGAATGTCGTCGAGATAGACCAAAACGAAGTCATTGGTGTAGGCGTTGAAAATGAAGTTCATCATGCGAGAGAAAGTCGGAGGAGCGTTGACGAGGCCAAAAGACATGACAGTGTATTCATATGAACCGTAGCTTGTCTTGAAAGCCGTCTTGGGAATATCTTGCTCACGGATTCGATTCTGATGATAACCCATACGGAGATCAAGCTTGGAGAATACTTGGGCACCTTTGAGTTGTTTGAACAGCTCATTTATGTTGGGAAGTGGGTATTTGTTCTTGGTGGTATTCTTGTTCAATGGACGGTAATCAACACAAAGTCGGTCCGTTCCATCCTTCTTCTTCACAAAAGAACACCACAACCCCACGGAGAAGAACTAGGCCGAATGAGACCCATTCTCTCTTGAATATCGAGTTGCTTCTTCAGCTCCTTCAACTCTTTAGGTCCGAGCTTGTAAAGACGCTTGCACACAGGTTCCGTGCCAGACTCAAGATCGATAACGAATTCAACTGGCCGGTGCGGAGACATTCCTGGAAGCTCTTCTGGAAAGACGTCTTCATATTCGCAAACGACTGGAATTTGCGAGATAGCATCCAGTTCGCCCTTCTCATTGAGAGAAAACAGACGGATGGTATCATCACGAGCGTCAAAGACAATTACATCCTCAGACGAATGAGTCAATTGAATCTGCCTGGCTGCACAATCAAGATGTGCCTTGTGCTTAGAAAGCCAATCCATTCCGAGAATAAGATCAATATCCGAGTTACCAAGAACCACCGGAGAAGAGAGAAACTTGTAATCACCCAACGTGATAGTAACATCCGGGGCCATAGCGCTTGCATTCATGAATTTACCCAGAGAAACAAAAGATAACTGTCTAGGAAAATCTTGTAAAGACAACTCATGCTTAGAAACAAATGGTCTCGAGATGAAACAATGTGATGCACCAGTGTCAAAAAGAACTTTGGCAGGAATATCGTTAACAGGAAGGTTACCCATAATGACGTCTGACGAGTCCTCTGCCTGAGCTTCATTCATCAAGTTGACCTTGGCGGACTTGGTGTTATGATGGACGATAGCTATACTTGCCGATCTGACAGGAGGAGGAGGAATACGCCTCTGGTTGAGACACTTGTTGTCATAGTGACCCTTCTGTTGGCACTTGTTGCACGTGACCTCTGAAAGCGGACGGTGGTACGGAGCACTCGATCTTGGAGCTTGAGACGAAGTCTTGTTCTGAAAGCCAGGGTTGGGTGGGTGGGAAGATCCACTGCCACCTTTGCTCTTCTACTGATACGACTGACGGAACGGAGGAGGAGGAAGCCAATACTTCTGCAGCTTGGCCACTTGAGTAGAGGAAGAAGGAGTAGCATCTCTGACTCGCTTCTTGGAAGCATCACACCTCAGTTGAGCGGCCTCTTGCTTCAATGCCATGTTGTAGAACTCATCGTACCTCAAGGGCTCAAAGAGAACAAGAGCTAGCTGAATTTCTTCTCTGAGACCACCCTTGAACTGGTATATCATGCTCTTCTCATCAGGAACATCCTTCTTGGCAAAGCGGGCGAGCTTCTAGAACAACTTGTTGTAGTCATAGACAGACAAAGAGCCTTGCTGAAAGTGCGTTATATCGACTAGAGGGGGGGTGAATAGGCGATTTTTATGAAAATCTTCAAAACGTGAGAGTTATGAAGACAAACAGTGAAGATTATGCCTATTACTATGCAGCGGAAGTTAGATTACACTAGGCCAGCCATGGTCATGTATTCAATAGAGTGAAAGCGCAATGACAAACAGCTTCAGTGTAATAAGGATCAGGTAGGAAGAAGTTATGAAGCCAAACAGATCATACATTCATGTTGTGAAGACAAAAGATAAAGCAAGCATGCAATGGCTTCACAATGAATAACTGTAAGTAAAAGGAAGTGACGATCAAACCAGTGACACGTTGAAGACAATGATTTGTTGGACCAGTTCCAGTTGCTGTGACAACTGTACGTCTGGTTGGAGCGGCTAGGTATTTAAACCAAAGGACACACAGTCCCGGACACCCAGTCAAGGACAGTTAGTCCAAGACACCCAGTCCTCACCATTTTATCCTTGAGCTAAGGTCACACAGACCTCGCGCAATCACTCAGGTAAGTCTTCAAGGTAGACTCCCAAACCTTCACAGACTTCGTTCACTGGCAATCCACAATTTCTCTTGGATGCTCAGAACGCGACGCCTAACCGTCTGGAGGATGTACAGTCCTCAAGTGTAATAAGTCTTCAGATCACACAGACAAGAAGACTTAAGTGATGCCCAATTTACTCTGGCTCTGGGTGGTTAGGGCTTTTCTCCTCACTAGGAATTTTTCTTTCAAAGGCTTCGAGGTGGGTTGCTCTCAAACGACAAAAGCCGTGCGCTGAAATCTGAGCAGCCAACCATTTATGGTTGTGGGGGGTGGACTATTTATAGCCACTTGGCAACCCGACCTGATCTGTCCGAAATGACCCTGGGTCACTAAGGAACTGACACGTGTACCAACGGACGAATTTTGAACTCACATGGCAACTTTACTTGGGCTACAAGTAAAGCTGACTTGTCTGACTCTGGACAAGATTTTCTCTCAAAGTCTTCGCTCGAAGACATAGGATTTCAATTAGGCATCACTTTAGTCATTCTGACTGGTTCTCTTGGACCCCACTTAACAGTACGGTGATTCCTATGACACAACATAAATGAAATAAAACTACGAAGGATCTAAGTCTTCGAGTTCCATAAGCTTCATAGGGAGTCTTCTCATGTCATTGTCTTCAATATGAATATCTTCACAAACCACCATTGTCTTCAATGTCTTCGTACATTTTTAGGGGTCATCTCTGGTAATAAAACCGAATCAATGAGGGACTTCTACCTGTGTTTTCCTGCAATTCTCACAAACACGTTAGTCCCTCAACTAGGTTTGTCGTCAATACTCCAAAACCAACTAGGGGTGGCACTAGATGCACTTACAATCTCCCCCTTTTTGGTGATTGATGACAAACTAGTTGAAGTTTTCAACGGGGAACATAATTTGTGAGATAGTAAAGGAATTTGTCTTCATAAGTTGCAAGGGCTCCCCCTGAAGATGTGCATATAAGTAATTTGCCTTTTGAATGCAAATGCACATGGCAGGTTGTACTTGTGGAGATCCACTTCAACTTATGATGGCAATCCACTATGCATGTGAAAGTATATGAAGATAATGACATGCATAATGGAAAATGGACGTCTGCAGTAAGAGATGAGTGCGGAATTTATCGTCGCACATGCGGAATTTATCTTCGCATAACGGAGTGACAAACAGGTAGCAGACGGCCATCAAGGCTAAGTGTTACAACTCAAAGAAGCAAATGTAGCAAAAACGGGAGTTGTAAGCACGAAGCAAAAATGTAGCAAAATATTAAGGCACCCGCCCAAGTGACCCGCTTGAAGACTATAAACATCATGCTTCTCCCCCTTTTGTCAGTGATGACCAAAAAGGTTTGAAGACATAGAGTTTTCTACGCGTTCCCAGGCGCAGCAGGATCGGTGGAGTTGTTTGGTGGCAGTGCAGATGAGCTTGGTGCAGATTCGACGTGTGTTGAAGCAGGTGGAGATGATGTCGCGTCGTCGTCTTCTTTAATAATCTGGGCAGACACGGTGGCAGCAGAAGAAGAGAATTCTGACTCTTCAAGGGATGGTGTGCTTCGCATCACAGCTCTTCTTGGAGGCGTGGAGTCAAATTGGAATCTCTCTCTGAAGCCATCCTCTTGCAGTTCAGCTTCATTGCTCATCATGGTGAGGCCTTTCCAAGTGCAGCGACAGGTCTCGTGTGCGACAAACGCATTCTTGGTTGCCAGATTTCTGATGCGATTGACGTCTTGCATGATGCTTCTCATCTGCCGTTTGAGCCAGTCGTGATGCCTATCTTGCTTTTGGTGAAGAGCCACAAGAAGCTCTCGGTCATTGAGTGCTCGAGCATGCTTCTTGGGTCTCTTGGCAGCTGTGCTGTCAGTGGCTTCAGTTGATGCAGGGGCACGTGTGGTGCCAGCCATTGGGTACACTCGGGAGAGAGCTTCAACACCTTCAATATTTTGAGTGAAGCTCTGGTGTTCTGCATTTTGAAGACTTAATGGTTGCTTGCCAGGCTCTGGATATATTGCTTCAGTAGATGTGTCCACATCTGGCAAAAATATCCTATGGTTGCGGGCTGAGGGTTGATAGGAGATTGCAGAGTGAAGCTTGATCAGCCTCATAACCCAAGGAGCATAGAACTTTAATCCAAACAGTTCTGAGGCAGACGCTGCAAAGTGACGGATGAAGAGATCCTGTGCATTGAAGCATTTGCCATGAAGAATGCAGAGGATGAGAGTCTTTATTGCACCATCAATTGTTGCATATCGAGAGTGTCCTTTTACAGGCCATAGAGTCCGCCTTATGATGTGATATATTGTTCTGGGCAGGTACTCTAAGTCTTCAACGAAGAACCTAGTTGGATAGGGTGCATTAGGAGGCAGTGGCTTCATTATTGAGAGCATCTGACTCATATCTGGCTCAGGACGCTGAAATATGCTCTCAATTGCTTCAGCATGGAGTTGGCACCCTTCTTCAAAGAATTCGCCAGGAGTGGGAAGGCCGGTAAGCTCAATTAGGTCGAAAGCATTGGCTTCATGATGGATATTGCCTGTCATCCACTCCAGAATCCATGTGTTCGGATCTCTGTTATAGCCTTTGATATGCAAAGTGGCATAGAACTGGAGCAGAAGCTCTTCGTTCCAGTGCTCTTCATCAGTGATAAATGGCAGCAAACCCACTTGCTTGAAGCAATCCAGTGCTTCTTCCAGACCAGGCAGACCAGCAACAGCTTCAACCTCAAGGCGCTTGTGAGGAAAGATGCGGCCTTGGTTGTATAGGATGCATGAATAATAGCTGCGCTGTTGATGGCTCCAAACCTATCTGATACAATCCGTTCCCTTGAATAAGGGTTCTTGGAGCGGTCGAAAAACGTGTTATCTGCCCTGAAGCCGTTGATGTTGAAGGAACCAGGAGCTGATGCAGGACCTGGGAACCTTGGCAGTCGTGGGATCGGCTTCTGGACCTGGGGTCTATACGCAATATGATAGTTGAATTGTGGTCCGGCAGCAGACTCAGGCACAGAATGTTCAGGAGCAGTAGCTTCATTGTCTTCTGAGGCTATTGTTGGGTTGGGCTCCACATTTGCTTCGGCGTTGTTTGTGGCAGCCTCAACATTTTCAGACTCAGGCACGTTCTCCTGGAGAACTGCTTCTTGTTGGTGTGGGGGAGTTGAAGCTTGTGGTATCTCTGCATGCTCTTCGGCTGATGCAGCCGGAATGTCGTCAGCAGCCTGAGCCCTTGGCCCTTTGCGAAGCCTATGGAATGTAAGCGCCGGTGGAGTTGTAGTGGGTTGGGGCTCATCTTCCTCCTGTGGGCGATCTTCCCACGATGCATCTTGTGTGATTGGCGTCAATGGATGACCAATACTGATCAGTTCGCTTGTCTCAAGCTGAGGAAGGGCTGCATCACCTTGCACATTGTCTTGGAGACCAATGTCTTCAGCAGCGTTGGGTTCGTCTGCTGGAATGTCTTCAGCGTTGGGTTCATGCACAGTCAACTGACGATCTGCGTCAGGATAGCGGACGGAGAGGGGTTCAACTGTCAAGGGCTTTGTGGGAGCAGCACGAGATTTCTTGGTCTTGCGCTTCTTGATGATGGGTTCAGAAGGAGAGGCTTCAGAGTGTTTTCTCTTCTTAGCTTCAGCCTCTGCAGTCCGTGTCTTCTTGAGCTGTGAGGCGGTTGATCGACTCTTTGGCTTCGAGCCAGTCATTGCAGCGGGGAAGACAATCGGAGCAGTTTCTGACCTTGGCGCTTCAGGTTCAGGCACAACAGCCTTCTTTTTCTTCTTCGTGGTCATCCTGGGGTCAATGCCGGGACGCCCAAGTGCCTTGCGCTTCTCTGCCTCATTGTAGGCCTGCACGCAGCGATCAGCCAAAGTCTTCTTGCGCTCTCGCGAGCCTTGAGCTTCAGCACGCGTCTTCAGAAAGTTCTCTTTCAGCTCGTGCAACATGATCTTGAAGTTTTTCACTTCTTGCACGCTGAGCTTGGCCACGTGCTTCTTGAACTGAGCCTTTTCATAATCAATTTTCTGCTTCAGTTCTACAATTCGCTGGGCTATTGCAAGTTCTGAAGCAATTGCACCTTGAAAGGCAACGCTGAGGCCTATGGGTACCTGCAGATCATCGAAGCTTATGTCTGGTGTGTCAAACCATTCATCAATGAAGCTGTGGATGACGGCGACATCAAACAGAGGCAGATTGTTGAAGATTTCAGCCTCCTCCTTGCTCTTGATGAGCTGCTCAAGTGCGTCATCTCCAAGATCCTCATCGCTTGATAGATCAATGTTTTCACAGCGCAGAACGGCAGCAGCTGTGAGCTCTTTGCCTGTGTGTGGCTGAGGCTTCTTGGCTTCTTGGGGCTTGGACACTCGTGGTAAGCCTTCTGACTGCATACTGGCTTCAGGAGGTGCAGTTGCTAAAGGCTTCACTCTTGCGATCTTGGGAGAAGCGGCTGGCTTTGAAGCTTTTGGCTTCTTCTGCTTCGGCTTTGGCGCAGCAGGGGCGTCATCTGACTCAGTATCTGCTGGAGGGTCATTCACAGCAGTCCCTTGGACTAGGATGCGAGTGATGAGGCCTGCAAGATTGGCATACGGCCCGATGGTATTGGGATCGGCGTCGCGTGTGCCATCTGCCCTTGGTGAGGAGGGACCAGGGTTGAAGTCAAGCCCAAATTTCTTCTTATTTATCTTCGCTGATTGTTGTGCAAACTGAAAGTTGCGCTTGAAGAGATTATCATCGCGGCACCAGAGAAGTGATGACGGATGTGCTTCAGCTGGCTTTGGTCCTCTCACCATGCATGGATAGAAGCCTTGAGCAATGGCTTCGACTCTGGACCTGGGTACGAGATTTTTGTATAGTTCGTCTCCCCATGGTCTCTTGATGGCGCACTTCTCCGCATATTCCTGAGTGACGAAGCGGTAGTGGAACCATTGCTCTGCCCAATATCTTCGAATCCATTGGATTCGTGTCTTGCGCTGACCATAGCTTTCTTCAGGATCAGTTTTGTACATCTCTGCCAATCCATCAGGCAGATCTTTGGACGTTTCACCATGTCGCTGTCTGCCTCCCTTCCTTGCTGCTGTTTCTGAAGCCATGAATAACTTGGAAGGCTTCAAGATGTTCAAAGGCTTCAAAGGCTTCCTTTTTCAAGAATTGGCTTCAGGAGAGTTGATGTGATGCTGCAAGTACTCTACAAATGAATGCAGACTATGAGAACCAAAGGATTCTCCCACGGACATGTACCTGTGACAGCATTAAGGTGCGAGGGAAGGGGAAGAGGTCATATGCATTCTCAGAAGATTTTGAAGATAAATTGGTTTAGTAGACATAGACCTCATTGTGCGAAGACATTCACTCACAGATAAGAAGTTGGTTCCAGATTTGTACGAACCCACAGATCAGTACAAGTGAGGAATCTAACTACCTTATGAAGCACAAGTGAATATACTAGGCATGTCATGAGATGTAGCGAGATAACTAACTGATGTGAAGAGAAACTCCTTATGGCAGAAAGTGACTGAACTATGGGATCAAAAGAGGCTGTAAAAAGAGGTTTTATTTACCACACTTGGAACTGCTAGACGAAGTGAGAGTTGAGGTCGAGCAGTTCGATCCTCCGTGCCCTAACTTGGCGACGGAAGACACCTATGGCGACGGCGGAGAGAGCGATGTCCGCTGTCGGCGTGAAAACGGCGTCGGAGAGCTTGCGGCAGTGAAGCGCTTCGTCGCCAGCGTCGTCGAGTGCTAGCGGTGGCGCTAGGGTTCGTGCGAGGGTGGAAGAAGGAGATAATGACCGCAGTGAATCGTGTATTTATAGGGATAGAGGCGGCACTGCGCTATTACGCAGGTACCCCTGGCGGTTCGCATTTGAGGCACGCGTGGCCAGTTAGAGGAAGATTGGGATTTGTTCCACGTCCCACGCACGCCTAAATTGTCGGGCGGTCGTTCCTGCTTCTCTGGATATTATGTGGAGGACTGAGCATTAAAAACGGACTTTTATGGTTGTCACTATGTCTTCGGCTGACAAGGACACAGTGAAGACATTTGACAGTTTCAACAGAATGCATATGACTTGGAGAGATAGAGTTTGAGATAGAAAGCATAGAGAGGTTAGGGTCCGATCACATTCACTTAGTTCAAAAGATTCAAGCAAGAAGACATAGCTATAAGTGAATGCTGTAGAGGACAGAACATCAGTACATATATATCCATATAATCAACGCAGTGAAGATAATCATGAAGACATATTGAGAATGAAGCCAAACCAAATGTGAAGACATTGAGAGGTAACACCATGAGAGAAACACTTCAAAATGGAACGTTTGGTGGTGGCGTTACCCACCGTATAGGAAGTATTAGACCCAGACACGGCGCACAATTATCATGGCGCTCCAAAGTCAAATTCCACATTAATGTATTCACACTTAGAATGTATGTCTTCATTGTTTGAAGATATACGCTTCTTCGTGTGTTGCACATCTAAGTCATCAATATGCTTAAGTGTTAGGATGTGTGCCTGATCACAGGACATTTGAGGATTCCAAGATATTTAGCTCACACCGTAACTTGCAAAATCTCTTCTCATCCAGGGGCTTGGTGAAGATATCTGCCAATTGCTCTTCAGTGTTGACGTGTATGATATCAATGTCTTCCTTCACAACATGATCTCTGAGAAAGTGATGACGAATTTCAATGTGCTTTGTCTTCGAGTGCTGAACTGGGTTGTTGGCAATCTTGATGGCGCTTTCGTTGTCGCAGTAAAGTGGCACTTGCTTCAGATGAATGCCATAATCCTTGAGTGTTTGCTTCATCCACAGAAGCTGAGCGCAGCAAGATCCAGCAGCAATGTATTCAGATTCAGTAGTGGAGAGTGATACACAGTTCTGCTTCTTTGAAGACCAACATACAAGTGATCGTCCCAGAAAGTGACATGTGCCTGATGTAGACTTGCGATCAACCTTGTCACCAGCATAATCAGCATCCGAAAATCCAACCAAATCAAACTCTGAGCCCTTTGGATACCATAATCCTAGAGTTGGGGTGTGAGCCAAATATCGAAGAATTCGCTTCACAGCTAAGTGATGCGACTCCTTTGGTGTCGCTTGAAATCGAGCACACATGCAAACACTAAGCATGATATCTAGCCTAGATGCACATAAATAAAGCAAAGACCCAGATGATGCTTGGCTGGCATTGGTGTTGTGAAGCCTTTGCAGTCTTGCATACCGAACTTCTTCAGGCACTCTTTAAGATATTTCTCTTGAGATATGAAGATGCCGTTGCGTTGTTGCCGTATTTGAAGACCGAGGAAGAACTTCATCTCCCCCATCATGGACATCTGATATTGCTCTTGCATCATGTATCCAAACTCTTCACTATACTTCTGATTGGTGCAGCCGAAGATAATGTCATCCACATATATTTGGCACACAAACAGTTCACCATCATATGTCTTCGTGAAAAGAGTGGGATCCAGGGAACCAGGTATGAAGCCTTTGCTTTTCAGAAAGTACTTGAGTGTATCATACCAGGCCCTAGGGGCTTGTTTGAGGCCATACAGTGCCTTGTTGAGCTTATATACCATATCAGGATGTTTTGGATTTTCAAAGCCAGGTGGTTGTGCAACATACACTTCTTCTTCAATCTTGCCATTGAGAAAGGCACTTTTCACATCCATCTGATAGAGAAGTATGTTATGATGATTTGCATAGGCCAGCAGTATGCGTATGGCTTCAAGCCTAGCCACAGGAGCAAATGTTTCATCGAAGTCAATGCCCTCCACTTGAGTATATCCTTGAGCAACGAGACGAGCTTTGTTTCTGACAACTTGACCATGCTCATCTTGCTTGTTGCGGTATATCCATTTGGTGCCTATTATGTTGTGCTTTCGTGGATCAGGACGCTTAACCAGTTCCCATACATTATTCAGCTCAAACTGTTGAAGCTCTTCTTGCATAGCTTGAATCCATTCAGGTTCCATGAAGGCTTCTTCAACTTTCTTGGGTTCTGATATTGAGACGAATGTGAAATGCCCACAGAAGTTTGTTAGCTGAGTTGCCCTTGCACGAGTGGGTGGACCAGGTGCATTGATGCTGTCAAGTATTTTGTCAATTTGTACTTCATTTGCAACACGAGGATGTATAGGGCGAAGACTTTGCTCTTGTTGATCTGTGTTGTCATTTGGAGGTATATCTTCAGGCTGAGCATTGTCTTCATGTGGATCAGGTGCTGAGATGATAAGTTCTTCTTCAGGATGAGCTTCAGAAGGTACAATTTCTCCAGTTCCCATAAGCTTGATTGATTCATTTGCTGGAACTTCATCTAGCACATTTGGCAATTGCTCTCTTTGTGATCCATTGGTTTCATCAAATCGCACATCCACTGTTTCAACCACTTTGTAGTGGAAGAGATTGAAGACTCTATAGGAGTGCGAATCCTTTCCATATCCAAGCATGAAGCCTTCATGTGCTTTTGGTGCAAACTTTGAGGTGTGATGTGGGTCCTTGATCCAGCATTTTGCGCCAAATACTCTGAAGTAACTGACATTTGGCTTCTTGCCAGTTAGGAGCTCATAAGATGTCTTGTTCAGAAGCTTGTGAAGATAAACATGATTGATTGTATGGCATGCAGTATCAATGGCTTCAGTCCAGAATTTTCTTGGAGTCTTGTATTCATCTAGCATTGTTCTGGCCATCTCAATGAGTGTTCTGTTCTTGCGTTTGACGACGCCATTCTGCTGTGGCGTGTATGGAGCTGAGAATTCATGTGTGATCCCCAAGGTGTCCAGATATGTATCAAGGCCAGTGTTCTTGAATTCAGTGCCATTGTCACTTCTGATGTGCTTTATCTTGGCGCCAAAATTGTTCATAGCTCGATTTGCGAAGCGTCTGAAGACATCCTGCACTTCAGTCATCAACAATTACGAAGCCATAGAGGCAAGCAGAAGTAGTAAAAGTTGAGTAGTGAGTGGGACCGAAAAGATCCATGTGAAGCAGTCCGAAAGGTTGAGTAGTGGTCATGATTGTCTTCGAAGGATGTTTTGCCCTTGTCATCTTTCCTGCTTCATAGGCACCGCATAAGTGATCTTTCTTGAACTTGACGCCCTCGATGCCTATGACGTGCTTTTTCTTCGCAAGGGTGTGGAGGTTCCTCATGCCAGCATGCCCAAGCCTTCGATGCCAAAGCCAGCATTCTGAAGCTTTTGCAAGAAGACATACTGCAAGTTGTGGTCCTGCTGAGAAATCTACCACATACAAATCACCTTTCCTATACCCTTCAAACACTAGAGATTTGTCAGATTCCATTAGCACCAGGCAGCGATATTTGCCAAACATTACAATCATATTCAAATTGCAAAGCATTGAGACAGACATTAAGTTGAAGCCAAGAGATTCAACAAGCATGACTTTATCCATGTGTTGATCCCTTGAGATTGCAACTCTACCTAGACCCAATACCTTACTTTTACCAGTGTCAGCAAATGTAATGTGGCTCTTGTCGGATGGACGTAAAGTTGAGTCCATGAGAAGGCTTCTTTTGCCAGTCATGTGATTTGTACACCCACTGTCAATAATCCATTCTGAAGACTTTGAAGTCACTGGTGTCGTACCCTACAGCGCAGTTAGGGGGATAGGCTTCACGAAGGGTATTGTGAAGCATAAACATTTGACGAACCAGTGGATTATGAAAACTTAGATCCAGATTAGGACTAATAGGGAGAGTAGCATGCGATTCAGGAACGAAGTACATAATGATGCCATTTGGGCAGTTTATCTTGCGCCCCACAAGATTTTATGGTCCCCAGCAATATCATCAGAAGATTTTGTTTTTATGCTGGAGACCTTTCCCTGCAAAAGAGAGTTAAGCTTTCTTAACCACCCACATCTTCAAGGGTGGCTTAGAAGCTATAAGTCTAAGTGCAGCAACTGAGAATTTTGTCTTTGAAGCCTTAGCAAACAGTCTAGCAGGGGGACAATAATACTCATAGACATAGGCAGAATAATTTTTGGTCATATGAACATGACGGTTCGATGAACCGCTCTCATATTCATATGCCTGAGTATGGTTTCCCTGCAAAACATTTGCGTTAGTGTGACTCAGGTGAGTCCTCTGTCTGTATGAAGCCTTTGGACCGAGGTTTGTCTTCTTCAAGTGAGGTGTCATGAAGACATTCACAGGAAGATTTTCCAGACATGTTTTCGGAACCCAGATCTTCTTCATAGGCGGTCCATTCCTGCAGTTAGTACCAATGTACCTGGCAAACACTTCACCATTCTGATTCTTAAACAGTTTATAGTTTGCATCAAAGGATTCATCAATGATAATAGGGTTAGCACAAGTGAAGCCAGATAAATTGGATGGATCTACTGAAAGTTCCTTTGCAGCAACCCATGTGGTTTTGGGGTACTGCTCAGGTTTCCAGTAAGAGCCATCTGCATTAATTTTCCTCACGAACCCAACACCCTCTTTCCTAGGGTTTCGGTTCAGAATCTGCTTCTTAAGGACATCACATAGTGTCTGATGCCCTTTCATACTTTTGTACATTCCTGTTTCAAGCAATGTCTTCAACCTAGCATTCTCATCAGCAATAGCAGTGGTATCCTCAGAAGAGGGGTTAGTTACCACGTTAACAGTTGAAGATATTGCAACAGTAGTAGCAGTGGAACATTTAGCAACAGAATTAGCATTATCACGCTCAATGCATTTAAGACATGGTGGTTCAAATCCTTCCTGAGCGGGACTAATCTGTTCGGAGCAAAGTGACTCATTTTCCTTTTGAAGATCTTCATGATCTGCTCTCAACATCTCAAGATCTTGCTTCTTTTGAAGATAATCATAGGAGAGCTTTTCATGAGTAGTTGAGAGAGTCTCAAGACGATCTTCAAGTTCCTGATACTTAACGTGAAGATTTTTTATGTCTTCAATTAAGGATTCAGAACGAGTCATTTCGGCACCCAACAGATCATCGCTTCTGTCTAACAGTTTTTGAATATGTTCCATGGCTTTCTGTTGTTCAGTTGCAATTTTAGCAAGTGTTCTGTAGCTAGGTTTTGAATCACATTCAGAGTCATCGTCACTAGATGTTTCATAGTGAGTAGTACGTGTGTTAAACTTGGCACCGCGTGCCATGAAGCAGTAGGTAGGAGTGGAGTCGTTCTTGTCATTTGCGTTAGTGTCGGTGTTGCAGTCATTGTCTTCAGTGTTGAAGATGGACTTGGCGACGTATGCTTTAGCCAGACTCGCAATGCCAGAATCAGACTCCTCCTCAGACTCCACCTCTGCCTCCTCACATGCGGACTCCTCCTCTGAATCCATCTCCTTGCCAACAAACGCACGTGCCTTGCCACATGAGCTCTTCTTGTGTGATGAAGACTTTGATGAAGACTTGGAAGAAGACTTTGAGTATTTCTTCTTTTTCTTGTCATCAGAATCATATTCTTTGCTCTTCTTCTTCCTTCTGTTCTCATTGTCCCACTGTGGACACTCAGAAATGAAGTGTCTAGTTTTCTTGCACTTGTGACATGTTTTCTTCTTGTAGTCATGAGCAGAAACTTCATCATTCCTTGAGCTTGATCGTGAAGATTTTCTGAAGCCTTTCTTCTTGGTGAATTTTTGGAACTTCTTCACTAGCATTGCAAGTTCTCTTCCAATGTCTTCAGGATCATCAGAACTGCAGTCAGATTCTTCTTCAGATGAGGAGACAGCTTTTGCCTTCAAAGCACGAGTTCGCCCATAGTTTGGACCGTAGATATCTCTTTTCTCAGAAAGCTGAAACTCATGTGTGTTGAGCCTCTCAAGTATGTCAGACGGATCGAGTGTCTTGAAATCAGGATGTTCTTGAATCATCAGGGCCAGGATGTCAAATGAACTATCAAGTGATCTCTGCAGCGTCTTGACGATTTCATGTTTGGTGATCTCAGTGGCGCCGAGGGCTTGAAGATCATTTGTGATGTTAGTGAGCCGGTCAAATGTGTGCTGGACATTCTCATTGTCATTTCGCTTGAAGCGGTTGAAGAGGTTGCGAAGAACACTGATTCTTTGATCTTTCTGGGTTGAGATGCCTTCATTGACCTTGGAGAGCCAGTCCCAGACTAGCTTTGATGTCTTCAAGGCACTCACACGGTCATACTGTCCTTTGGTCAGATGACCACAGATGATATTCTTGGCAGTAGAATCCAGTTGAATGAACTTCTTGACATCAGCAGCAGTGACACCTTCTCCAGCCTTGGGAACGCCGTTTTCGACGACATACCATAGGTCGACGTCAATGGCTTCAAGATGCATGCGCATCTTATTCTTCCAGTAGGGATATTCAGTTCCATCGAAGACGGGGCAAGCAGCGGAGACTTTGATTATCCCTGCAGTCGACATCGCTAAAACTCCAGGTGGTTAAACCGAATCACACAGAACAAGGGAGCACCTTGCTGTGATACCAATTGAAAGTGCGTTATATCGACTAGAGGGGGGGTGAATAGGCGATTTTTATGAAAATCTTCAAAACGTGAGAGTTATGAAGACAAACAGTGAAGATTATGCCTATTACTGTGTAGCGGAAGTTAGATTACACTAGGCCAGCCATGGTCATGTATTCAATAGAGTGAAAGCGCAATGACAAACAGCTTCAGTGTAATAAGGATCAAGTAGGAAGAAGTTATGAAGCCAAACAGATCATACATTCATGTTGTGAAGACAAAAGATAAAGAAAGCATGCAATGGCTTCACAATGAATAACTGTAAGTAAAAGGAAGTGACGATCAAACCAGTGACACGTTGAAGACAATGATTTGTTGGACCAGTTCCACTTGCTGTGACAACTGTACGTCTAGTTGGAGCGGCTAGGTATTTAAACCAAAGGACACACAGTCCCGGACACCCAGTCAAGGACACTTAGTCCAAGACACCCAGTCCTCACCGTTTTCTCCTTGAGCTAAGGTCACACAGACCTCGCGCAATCACTCAGGTAAGTCTTCAAGGTAGACTCCCAAACCTTCACAGACTTCGTTCACTGGCAATCCACAATTTCTCTTGGATGCTCAGAACGCGACGCCTAACCGTCTGGAGGATGCACAGTCCTCAAGTGTAATAAGTCTTCAGATCACACAGACAAGAAGACTTAAGTGATGCCCAATTTACTCTGGCTCTGGGTGGTTAGGGCTTTTCTCCTCACTAGGAATTTTTCTTTCAAAGGCTTCGAGGTGGGTTGCTCTCAAATGACAAAAGCCGTGCGCTGAAATCTGAGCAGCCAACCTTTTATGGTTGTGGGGGGTGGACTATTTATAGCCACTTGGCAACCCGACCTGATCTGTCCAAAATGACCCTGGGTCACTAAGGAACTGACACGTGTACCAACGGAGGAATTTTGAACTCACACGGCAACTTTACTTGGGCTACAAGTAAAGCTGACTTGTCTGACTCTGGACAAGATTTTCTCTCAAAGTCTTTGCTCGAAGACATAGGATTTCAATTAGGCATCACTTTAGTCATTCTGACTGGTTCTCTTGGACCCCACTTAACAGTACGGTGATTCCTATGACACAACATAAATGAAATAAAACTACGAAGGATCTAAGTCTTCGAGTTCCATAAGCTTCATAGGGAGTCTTCTCATGTCATTGTCTTCAATATGAATATCTTCATAAACCACCATTGTCTTCAATGTCTTCGTACATTTTTAGGGGTCATCTCTGGTAATAAAATCGAATCAGGGACTTCTACCTGTGTTTTCCTGCAATTCTCACAAACACGTTAGTCCCTCAACTAGGTTTGTCGTCAATACTCCAAAACCAACTAGGGGTGGCACTAGATGCACTTACACTTGCTTCAGGTTGCGGAATTCCTCACGCTTGCTTTCAACAACGCTCTGAGGGATATGGTGAGCTCTGAAATCTTGACGGAAATCATCCCAGGTAATGACACGTCCACCTCTGGAATCCTTGTACTGCTGGAACCATTCTGCAGCTTGATCTTTGAGTTGGAAGGAAGCGAACTTGACGAAGTCCTCAGGCCTGACATTACTGCACTCGAAATGCTTGCACAGATCCACGAGCCAATCATCAGCATCGGTTGCCTCAACACAATTGCTGAAAGTCTTTGGCCCGTTAGCAAGGAACTGGTTGAGTTTAGCAAAGTGATTCTGATTGTTGCCTTGGTTCCCTTGGTTGCCTTGATTGCGCTCTTGAAGAATTTGCATGATCAACTATGTGTTTGCATTGGTTGCGGCCATCACAGCTTGCCATGCCTCCGGAGGAGGTGGAGGTGGTGGCGGATCCTGATTCTGATTCTGATTGGTGCTCTTAGCAGGAGCTATCCTGAAGAGGTTGACCACCGTTAGCACATAGACAGATAAAATGAAGCTGGATCCAATGGAATGAAAATTGCAACATATAGTCTTCACATCCAAACAAAATGAACGAATGCATTCCTCTTGAAATGGTCACATATCCATAAATTGAGAAGTCACTTAGAATTTAGGTAGAGAAATAAATCAACAAGGTACGGATCAAGAACGAATACTCGGTAAGAAATCCCAATCTCAAACCAAATATCCGTGGAAGAAGAGCTAGAGCTACTTGAATTCCCACCTATGAAACCCCCGAACCTTTCCGGTTATGCAATCAGGTGTTGGGGATACAGGGGAAGCATAATATCTCACCCAAACTAGCAAATCCTACATCCAGCTGTATCCATCCTTCAACACATAACCGAGAAAAACTTCGGAAACCATCTACCTCAGCCTTCGAAAAGCATCCGTTATACAAGTTATGGCGATACTCCCGAACTCCCGCCCCAGTACTGGGTGGCGTCGAGGTTATCTCACCAACGAACTGCATAAAAGAGATTTTCGATGTCGGCATAGTAGACTCAGGTATTCCAGAACTGCAACGATAAAATTATGACGACAAGACCTCAGAGCTCAACTCCCCGAGACACTTCCACAAAACCCCTGACAGGAGGCACCAAGAAAATGTTCTCGTCATAAAACCATCGGAACGATTCCAAGATACCCGCGTGATCCTAAATTTTTTTTAGTGAAATTTGAGAAGGGAAGAGTCAAAACTCTACGTTAGGATGCCTTACCAGAGCGATGAGGAGACTGGGAAGTAAAAATAATTCCTAAACTCTCCGATATATAATTCCTAAATGACTCCAAACATTTTTCTAGACACAACTCGGCCGCTAAAAACGATCAAGCAATGGGGCTCCAAAGGTCGGGGAAGGCTCTGATTTCAGGGACTTAGCATTTCCACTAAGTCCTTGGTCTGTTTATCTCATTATGCCATATGTTCATGTTGTTTCCTAGTGATCCGTGCCTCTTTTGAGGATGATCAGTAAGGATGTTTTGTTAATATTGTAGTGCTCTATCCATCCATGTCTTTGTTTTCAATTATGGAGCACCCTAGCTTGAGTCAATCGAGCTCTACTTTTGTCATTTCGTGAATCTGTGCAGATTGTCTACTTTTTAGCGATTTTGCCGGTGATGTTGTAGTTGATCCGTGCATGCTATGTTATTGTTCTTGTCATGTCTAGCTTCTATAATGTGTTATCTTGATGGGTGTATGCTTAGATTGTCATGCCTTGCTCTGTAGTGAGTGCATCGAGCTCGTAGACATGCCTACTTGATATCTGTTTCAGCATGCTCCAGTTTTCACCAAGTCTGAGAACTGATTATGTTTTTGCCATGTTCACATGCTTGCAATTGTATTTTCTGATCCCTTTTGGCTCAAGGTCACTAAGGGAATTTTGTTAAGCTCTTTGAGTAGCTCCATGCCATGATTTACTTTGCCATGTTTAGGTCCTGTAGCATGTAGTTTTCATGCTCCAAAGAGTGCTATCTGATCTAAAATTCCAGGCTTGTGTTAATTTCACTAAGTCTGAGATCTGTTTACCGTTTGCATTTTTGCCATGCTTGTTTGAACCTGTTAATGGATTAATTGGCCGTAGCTCAGTGTTCATCTTTTGTTAAGCATCATGAATGGTTCCCTGCCATGTATTTTGTTGCCATGCCTGAGTGTTGTAGCATGTTCATCTTGTTGCATTTAGATGGCTACTTGCTGTATATCGCAGACCGTGGTCATATTTGAATCGCTTGCCCTTTCCAAACCATAACTCCGATTCCGGTGATCTTTATATTGTTTTCAAGCAATTTCATCTCACCTTTCCAGTGGCACACTTGGATTTCCAAGATGAGGCCAGGTTCATGCATTCCTTGTCCAATCATGCATATGCAGCGCATACCGCATTCTGCATATCATACCATGTTCATGTGTGGGTTGTTTACTATGTTGTGTGCTTCCTTTTCTGGTGTTTGCTTCTTCGGGTTGGTTCCGATTACGTCACGTCTGTGAGGATCCGTTCAACTACATCAGTTTGTCTTCTTCATGGACTCGTTCTTCTTCCTTGCGGGATTTCAGGCAAGATGATCATACCCTTGAAATCACTTCTATCTTTGCTTGCTTAGTTGCTCGCTCTTTTGCTATGCCTTTGCTGCGATACCTACCACTTGCTTATCATGCCTCTCATAGTTTTGAACAAGCCTCTAACCCACCTTGTCCTAGCAAACCGTTGATTGGCTATGTTACCGCTTTGCTCATCCCCTCTTATAGCGTTGTTAGTTGTAGGTGAAGATTGAAGTTTGTTCCTTGTTGGAACATGGAGATGTTGTTCCTTGACGGAACATGTTTACTTGTTGGGATATCACAATATATCTTATTTAGTTAATGCATCTATATACTTGGTAAAGGGTGGAAGGCTCGGCCTTATGCCTGGTGTTTTGTTCCACTCTTGCCTCCCCTGGTTTCCGTCATATCGGTGTTATGTTCCCGGATTTTGCGTTCCTTACGCGGTTGGGTAATAATGGGAACCCCTTGACAGTTCGCCTTAAGTAAAGCTCTTCCAGCAATGCCCAACATTGGTTTTACCATTTGCCACCTAGCCTTTTCTTTTCCCTTGGGAGTCGCGCTCCTGAGGGTCATCATTATTTTAACCCCCCCGGGCCAGTGCTCCTCTGAGTGTTGGTCCAACCGAGCGATGTCCGGGGCTACTAGGGGCAACTCTGGGCTGGCCTACCCGACATCTCGCTCATCTGAGTGTGCCCTGAGAAACATATATGTGCAGCTCCTATCGGGATTTGTCGGCACATTCGGGCGGTGTTGCTGGTTTAGTTTTACCCTGTCAAAATGTCTTGTAGAACCGGGATACCGAGTCTGATCGGAATGTCTCGGGAGGAGGTCTATTCCTTCGTTGACCGTGAGAGCTTGTGATGGGCTAAGTTGGGACACCCCTGCAGGGATTTGAACTTTCGAAAGCCGTGCCCGCGGTTATGGGCAGATGGGAATTTGTTAATGTCCGGTTGTAGAAAACTTGAAGTTAACCTTATTTAAAATACATCAACCGCATGTGTAACCGTGACGGTCTCTTTTCGGCGGAGTTCGGGAAGTGAACATGATGTTGGAGTTATGCTTGACGTAGGTTGTTATAGGATCACTTCTTGATCATACTTTTATCGACCGTGCCTTGCCTTCTCTTCTCGCTCTCATTTGCGTATGTTAGCCACCATATATGCTAGTCGCTTGCTGCAGCTCCACCTCATACCTTTACCTTACCCATAAGCTTAAATAGTCTTGATCGCGAGGGTGCGAGATTGCTGAGTCCCCGTGGCTCACAGATACTTGAAAACCAGCTTGCAGGTGCCGATGAGTCCGTGTAGATGATGCAACCAATCTTAGGAGGAGCTCACTGAAGACCTTGCCCTTTGTGTTGTTTCGTTCTAGTTGATCAGTAGTGGAGCCCAGTTGGGGTCGATCGGGACCGTGTCGCATTTGGGGTTCTTCTTTTGTTTTGGGTTCCGTAGTCGGACCTTGATTGTATCTGGATGATGTAATGCTTTATTTATTTAATTGTGTGAAGTGGCGACTATAAGCCAACTGTGTATCTTTTCCCTTATGTATTACATGGGTTGTGTGAAGATTACCTCACTTGCGACATTGCTTTCAATGCGGTTATGCCTCTAAGTCGTGCTTCGACATGTGGGAGATATAGCCACATCGAGGGCGTTACAAGTTGGCTCGTCGGTGCCGTCCCCGGTCATCCTCCTGCGACCCCGTCCTCTTCTCCGGCGAGGATCTCCGACGAGCCTCGGTTCGCGCGCCGCCCCGATCCGGATCTGAGAGGTTGACTTTTTCTCCTCGAGATTTCACTAAGCCCCGAGATTCCCAGATTCATATGCCCTTGTTCATCGTGTCGTAACTTTGCACTCGTAGCTCCGATTCATGCATATAGCATATCAAAATGTTCACCTTAGAGAGTACATCATTTCATCTCATTGCATCATTTTTATTTGAGCTCATCTCGATGCCCGAAATGCTGTTAGAAGAGTGCTACTTGAGATAATTGTCAGATCGGCTGCTCCATTTAGATATTTGTCATTTTTGCCATGATTTTTGTGTGCATGATATGCCCATGAGCTCTACATATGTTTTGTTAAGGGTTTTGCCATCTTTCCAGAGGTGCAACCCATATATTTTTTTGATGTGTCTGGTGACTAGCACAAGCTTGCAAAGTGAGGCACTTGGTAATGCTAATTTCAGGGACTTCGCATTTCCACTAAGTCCTTGAGCTATTTATCTCATATGGCCATATGTTCATGTTGTTTCCTAGTGATCCGTGCCTCTTTTGAGGATGATCGGTAAGGATGTTTTGTTAATCTTGTAGTGCTCCATCCATCCATGTCTTTGTTTGCAATTATGGAGCACCCTAGCTTGAGTCAATCAAGCTCTACTTTTGTCATTTCGTGAATCTGGGCAGATTGTCTACTTGTTAGCGATTTTGCCGATGATGTTGTAGTTGATCCGTGCATGCTATGCTATTGTTCTTGCCATTTCTAGCTTGCATTTTGTGTATTTTCGATGGATGTATGCTTAGATTGTCATGGCTCGCTCTATAGTGAGTGCATCGAGCTCGTAAACATGCCTACTTGATATCTGTTTCAGCATGCTCCAGTTTTTCACTAAGTATGAGAACTGATTATGTTTTTTCCATGTTCACATGCCTGCAATTATATTTTCTGCTCCCTTTTGGCTCAAGGTCACTAAGGTACTTTTGTTAAGCTCTTTGAGTACCTCCATGCCATGCTTTACTTTGCCATGTTCAGGTCCTGTAGCATATAGTTTTCATGCTCCGAAGAGTGCTATCTGATCTGAAATTCCAGACAAGTGTTAATTTCACTAAGTCTGAAATCTGTTTGCCAAATGCATTTTTCCCATGCTTGTTTGAACCTGTTAATGGATCAATTGGCCGTAGCTCAGTGCTAGAATTTTGTTAAGCATCATGAATGGATTCCTGTCATGTATTTTTATGCCATGTTTGGGTGCTGTAGCATGTTCATCTTGTTGCATTTAGATGGCTACTTGCTGTAAATCGCAGAACGTGGTCATATTTGAATTGCTTGCCATTTCCAAATCGTAACTCCGATTCCGGCGTTATTTATATCGTTTTCAAGAGATTTCATCTCATCTTTCCAGTGCCACACTTGGATTTCCAAGTTGAGGCCAGGTTCATGCATTCCTTGTCAAATCTTGCATATGCATCCCGCATCGCATCCCGCATAGCATACCATCCTTGCATCATATTGTTTGAGCTTTGCACGTGGTTGATTGTGTTATGTTTGCTTGTTTGTCTTGTTTGGGTAGAGCCGGGAGACGAGTTTGCTAACGAGGAGCCCGTTGAGTTTGCTTTCGAGGATCCAGTCAACTCTGACAACTTTGCAGGCAAGATGATCATACCCTCGAAATCGCTACTATCTTTGCTATGCTAGATTGCTCGCTCTTTTGCTATGCCATGCTACGATGCCTACCACTTGCTTTCAAGCCTCCTAAATTGCCATTTCAAACCTCTAACCCACCATGTCCTAGCAAACCGTTGATTGGCTATATTACCGCTTTGCTCAGCCCCTCTTATAGCGTTGCTAGTTGCAGGCGAAGATTGGAGACCGTTCCTTGTTGGAACATTATTTACTTGTTGGGATATCATTATATTTCCATGTTATCTTAATGCATCTATACACTTGGTAAAGGGTGGAAGGCTCGGCCTCTCGCCTAGTGTTTTGTTCCACTCTTGCCGCCCTAGTTTCCGTCATATCGGTGTTATGTTCCCGGATTTTGCGTTCCTTACGCGGTTGGGTTATAATGGGAACCCCTTGATAGTTCGCCTTGATTAAAGCCTTTCCAGCAATGCCCAACCTTGGTTTTACCATTTCCCACCTATCCTCTTTTCCCCTTGGGTTTCTGGAGCCCGAGGGTCATCTTATTTTAAACCCCCCCGGGCCAGTGCTCCTCTGAGTGTTGGTCCACCTGTCAGCTGCCGGTGGCCACCAGGGGCAACTCTGGGCTGGCCTACCCATACCTTGGACAATCTGAGTGTGCCCTGATAAAGAGATATGTGCAGCTCCTATCGGGATTTGTCGGCACATTCGGGCGGTGTTGCTGGATTTGTTTTAACCTGTCGAAGTGTCTTGAAGAACCGAGGTACCGAGTCTGATCGGAATGTCTCGGGAGGAGGTCTATTCCTTCGTTGACCGTGAGAGCTTGTCATGGGCTAAGTTGGGACTCCCCTGCTGGGATTTGAACTTTTGATATCCGTGCCCGCGGTTATGGGCAGATGGGAATTTGTTACTGTCCGGTTGTAGATAACTTTAACCTTAACTTAATTAAAATGAATCAACCGTGTGAGTTACCGTGATGGTCTCTTCTCGGCGGAGTCCTGGAAGTGAACACGGTGTTGGAGTAATGCTTGCGCAGGTTGTTCTCTAGTTTCTCGTTCATGCTTTGCCTCCTCTTCTCGCTCTCTTTTGCGAACAGGTTAGCCACCATATATGCTAGTCGCTTGCTGCAGCTCCACACATATTTACCTTACTTTACCTATTAAGCTTAAATAGTCTTGATCGTGACGGTGCGAGATTGCTGAGTCCCTGTGGCTCACAGATTACTTCCAAACCAGATGCAGGGCCTGATGATTCCGCTCTAGGTGACGCGCTTGAGCTCAAGTGGGAGTTCGACGAGGACTCTCAACGATACTACGTGTCTTTCCCTAATGATCAGTAGTGGTGCCTAGTTGGGGGTGATCGGGACCGTGTCTCTTGTTGGGTTATCTTTTATTTTGGCGCCGTAGTCGGGCCATGAGTGTTTGAATGATGTAATGCTATTTTATGTACCTTGATTGACGTGGTGAGTGTAAGCCAACTATGTTATCTCCCCTTTTATTATCTATATTACATGGGATGTTGTGAAGATTGCCTAACTTGCGACTTATGCCTTCAATGCGATTAGGCCTCTAAGTCGTGCCTCGACACGTGGGAGATATAGTCGCATCAAGGGTGCCCAAATTATACCATTCTTTCCCTCTCTATCTTGTTTTTTAACCGGAGTGTTGTGTCCCTTTTCTCAAGCTCTTTCATGTTATCTAGTTTGTCATCTCTTTTGAACCGGAGTGCTGTCCGAGATCTTGCTTACCCACTTGCCCCATTCATTCAATAGTTATGGAGCTAGTGTGTTGTTGATTTCATCAAGTATCCTCTCATCTTACCAAGTTCTTATTCAATTCCTTTTCTTTTCAATCGGAGTGCTGCCCGAAGTTGTTCTTCCTTGTTCCTCTTTTCTAACGGAGTGTGCTCAGCTTCGTCATCTCCGCTGTATTCTTTTCTGGATATGGCTTAATCTTTTTTAGGGTTCTTTGGTTTCACTCGTTTGGCAAAGGAGCAACTTAGTTTTACCTCTTCTCTTTCTCTTCCGTTTTCCCTCCGGTGCCATTCTAGATCTCGGGACGAGATCCTCTCATAGTGGTGGAGTGTTGTAACGCCCCGAGACCAATGTGCCAGGTGTCCTCCGCTTATTCGTTGTTGTTTCCTTGTCTTTGCTTGCGTGTCATGCATTGCATATCATGTCATCATGTGCATTTCATTTGCATACGTGTTCGTCTCATGCATCCGAGCATTTTCCCCGTTGTCCGTTTTGCATTCCGGCGCTCCTATCTCCTCCGGTGGTCATTTCTACCTTTCTTTCGTGTGTGGGGATTAAACATTTCCGAATTGGACCGAGACTTGCCAAGCGGCCTTGGGTTACTACCGGTAGACTGCCTGTCAAGTTTCGTACCATTTGGACTTCGTTTGATGCTCCAACGGTTAACCGAGGGACCGAAAAGGCCTCGTGTGTGTTGCAGCCCAACACCCTTCCAATTTGGCCGAAAACCCACCTAAACCTCCTCCATCATCTCGGTCGTTCGATCATGATCGTGTGGCCGAAACCGCACCTCATTTGGACTCTCCTAGCTCCCTCTACCTATATATTTGCACCTCCCCCCGAAAATTCGCCGATGAACCCTAGTGTCTTCCTCCTCGCGCCGCCGGACATGTCCGAACGTGCCGGACATGTCCAGCCTCCACGTCGCTCTGGCCAATCACAGCGCTCCAAATCATCCCGCCGCCGCCAACCAACCGGAGCGCGCCACCTCACCTCCCGCCGCCCTCTCTCTCTCTCCTCCCGCGCGGCCGGGCCCGCAAAGCCCGTGGCCGGCCCGCCCGAGCGGCCCCGGGCAAGATCCGCGCCACCGATCTCACGCGCCTCCGCTGCCACTCGCCGTTCCCCGCCTCCGCCCGCTTCTCCCGCCGGCGCCCGCGCCGCCGAGCCAGATCCCGCGCCGCCCGTCCGTTGCTCACCGGCGCTCCACTCCTCCTCCGCCGAGCCGGTGCGCTCCGGGCGCTGTGCCGCCGCCGCGCGTCGTCGCCGGTGCCCCTTCGCCGGTGTCGTCCCCGGTCATCCTCCGGCGACCCCGTCCTCTTCTCCGGCGAGGATCTCCGACGAGCCTCAGTTCGCGCGCCGCCCCGATCCGGATCTGAGAGGTTGACTTTTTCTCCTCGAGATTTCACTAGGTCCCCAAGATTCCCAGATTCACATGCCCTTGTTCATCGTGTCGTAACTTTGCACCCACTGCATATTGAGCTGCACTTAATTTGTAGGATTG
The DNA here is from genome assembly GCF_056163025.1 of Triticum urartu. Lineage (NCBI taxonomy): Eukaryota > Viridiplantae > Streptophyta > Magnoliopsida > Poales > Poaceae > Triticum > Triticum urartu. Next base: position 348,805,208 of record NC_141875.1, read on the forward strand.
TTTGTGCACGTTGTCATGCCATGCTTATGTGATGGTTGTTTACTATGTTGTGTGCTTTCATTTCCGGTGTTTGCTTCTTCGGGTTGGTTCCGATTACGTCGCGTCTGTGAGGATCCGTTCGACTACATCCATTTGTCTTCTTCATGGACTCGTTCTTCTTCCTTGCGGGATTTCAGGAAAGATGATCATACCCTTGAAATCACTTCTATCTTTGCTTGCTTAGTTGCTCGCTCTTTTGCTATGCCTTTGCTGCGACACCTACCACTTGCTTATCATGCCTCCCATATTGTTGAACCAAGCCTCTAACCCACCTTGTCCTAGCAAACCGTTGATTGGCTATGTTACCGCTTTGCTCATCCCCTCTTATAGCGTTGTTAGTTGTAGGTGAAGATTGAAGTTTGTTCCTTGTTGGAACATGGAGATGTTGTTCCTTGACGGAACATGTTTACTTGTTGGGATATCACAATATATCTTATTTAGTTAATGCATCTATATACTTGGTAAAGGGTGGAAGGCTCGGCCTTATGCCTGGTGTTTTGTTCCACTCTTGCCTCCCCTGGTTTCCGTCATATCGGTGTTATGTTCCCGGATTTTGCGTTCCTTACGCGGTTGGGTAATAATGGGAACCCCTTGACAGTTCGCCTTAAGTAAAGCTCTTCCAGCAATGCCCAACATTGGTTTTACCATTTGCCACCTAGCCTTTTCTTTTCCCTTGGGAGTCGTGCTCCTGAGGGTCATCATTATTTTAACCCCCCCCACGCCAGTGCTCCTCTGAGTGTTGGTCCAACCCAGCGATGTCCGGGGCTACCAGGGGCAACTCTGGGCTGGCCTACCCGACATCTGGCTCATATGAGTGTGCCCTGAGAAAGAGATATGTGTAGCTCCTATCGGGATTTGTCAGCACATTCGGGTGGTGTTGCTGGTTTAGTTTTACCCTGTCGAAATGTCTTGTAGAACCAGGATATCGAGTCTGATCGGAATGTCTCGGGAGGAGGTCTATTCCTTCATTGACCGTGAGAGCTTGTGATGGGCTATGTTGGGACACCCCTGCAGGGATTTGAACTTTCGAAAGCCGTGCCCGCGGTTATGGGCAGATGGGAATTTGCTAATGTCCGGTTGTAGAAAACCTGAAGTTAACCTTATTTAAAATACATCAACCGCGTGTGTAACCGTGATGGTCTCTTTCCGGCGGAGTTCGGGAAGTGAACATGGTGTTGGGGTTATGCTTGACGTAGGTTGTTATAGGATCACTTCTTGATCATACTTTCATCGACCGTGCCTTGCCTTCTCTTCTCGCTCTCATTTGCGTATGTTGGCCACCATATATGCTAGTCGCTTGCTGCAGCTCCACCTCATACCTTTACCTTACCCATAAGCTTAAATAGTCTTGATCGCGAGGGTGCGAGATTGCTGAGTCCCCGTGGCTCACAGATATTTCCAAAACCAGCTTGTAGGTGACGAGGATACCGTGTAGATGATGCATCCGAGCTCAAGGAGGAGCTCGAGGAAGATCTTGTCGTTTATGTGGTGCCGTTCTAGTTGATCAGTAGTGGAGCCCTGTTGGGGTCGATCGTGGATCTGTGTAGCATTTGGGGTAGTCTTCTTTTATTTTGGTTCTGTAGTCGGACCTTGATTGTATCTGCATGATGTAATGCTTTATTCATGTATTGTGTGAAGTGGCGATTGTAAGCCAACTATGTATCTCTTTCCCTTATGTACTACATGGGTCGTGTGAAGATTACCTCACTTGTGACATTTCTTTCAATGTGGTTATGCCTTTAAGTCGTGCTTCAACACGTGGGAGATAGAGCCTCATCGAGGGCGTTACATCGGTCAACTTGGGAATCTTGAGGCATGCGTTGTTGAAGCGCTGGATGTACTTCTGCAGGGTCTCTCTGGGTTGTTGCTTGATGTGGCGCATCTCGCTCACGGCGGGTGGTCGGTCGCGAGTACCTTGGAAGTTGGCGATGAAGCGGGTGCGCATCTCGTCCCAGGAGGAGATCATGCCTGGAGCCAGGTTCAGGAGCCAGGTGCGGGCCCCGTCCTTGAGCGCCATGGGAAACCAGTTCGCCATGACCTTCTCGTCTCCGTTGGCAGCTTCGATGCCCAGCTCATAGAGCTGGAGGAACTCCGCAGGGTTGGCCGTGCCGTCGTAACGAGGAGGCAGGTCTGGCTTGAACTTGCCGGGCCATGCGACGCTGCGTAGCTCGGTGGTGAAGGCACGGCAGCCTGCTGTGGCCATGGGAGGCCTTGGGTGACGGAGAGCTTGGTCTTGCATGTCCCCATGCGCTGCAGCTAGGAGCACCGCGGGGTCTTGACGTGCGGGAGCAGGAGCATGGTCGCGACGTGCTGGAGCAGGAAGCGCCCGGGCAGCTTCTTGCGGGCGAGGGACTTCTTGGCAGCTCTGCTCTTGCCGCGCTAGCACCTGACGGAGCGGGTTCCGCCCAGGGGCCACGCGCCTTGGAGCCACGGCGCCTTCTTGAGGAGGAGGCGGCTGGGGCGCCCCCGGAGCTTCGTCGCCCGCGCGGGGCGGGGTGCGGTGCAGCGGAACGGACGGCGCAGGAGAGCCCCCTGCGGCGCGGACGAGCTCGGCGACGCGGTCGAGCCATTCTTCGTAGACGTCGTCGACGGGACGGTAGCGCAGGAGCTCGTTTGCCGCGGTGAGCGCAGCTCGAGCCTCAATGGGTGCGCGGAGTGCGCGGGACGAAGAACTAACTGGGGTGAGCGAGGGAGTAGCGGTGCGGCCGTCTTGCCGCACGGACGGATGCTGAGACGATGCTTGCTGCTCGTTCCCTGCCAGGCCGGTGGCGGCGTTGACGGCAGGTGACGGGGAACGGCGAGGACGCCCGCTGACAGGAGCCGTTTGGGTGATGCGGGAAGCGAGAGCAGCCCGGCGCTCGGCGCGGGCCCGACGAGCGTCAGACATGGACGCGATGGTCGGAGGAGAATGGGGTGGTGGAAGACGAATTCCGGCGCACCCCTACCTGGCGCGCCAAATGTCGGATTTCGGGTTCCGGCAGACCCTTGAGGTTCGAACAGTGGTGTGCGCGTGGAGATTTCGCCTTCTACTGACCTACATCCCTCCACCTCGCTTAGATCTATGTTATGGAAAGAACAGCACAAGAGACACAGGGTTTATACTGGTTCGGGCCACCGTTGTGGTGTAATACCCTACTCCAGTGTGTGGTGTGGTGGATTGCCTCTTGGGCTGATGATGATGAGCAATACAAGGAAGAACTGCCTCGCGAGTGTCTGTTCTTGGCTGAGGGGATGAACTGCTAGGAGGAGTTCAATCACCCTTCTATTTCTCTCTCTTCTCGATTCTCTCTCCGATTTCGATCCCTCTACCCTGTGGGTGACTAGTCCTATTTATAGGCAAAGGCCCTGGGCCTCTTCCCAAATATTGAGCGGGAAGGGTGCCAACAATTGGCCATTTTGAAGGGGAACATCTGGTACACTTATCCTGACTAAACTTGGTCCTCGCCTGCCAAAGGCTCTGGTGGTGACGCTGGCTTGGGCTCCACAATGACTCCCTCCGTGTCGTTGGACTGGTCTTGGTCTCATTGCACCGAAACGGGTGCCTTTGCTTGATGCTCTCGCCTGCGGTTGCTCCCTTTTAACCAAAGAGGAAAGGAGGACACTGCACGGCTGGCGCCCGCCTGGCACTCTTGGTCGTCATGGCTTGCGTCACGGGCACCTCGTGAGGTACCCCGCCTTGATCTCTCCGCCTCCTCGCGAGCCAGCCTGGTGAGGCCGTGCCTGAGGAAGCTCTGTGTCATCCGCCCCACGAGGCTTGGCCCCTCGCGAGGGTCTTGGGTCTGTGTTGGTGAAGATGGGCCGTGCTGGGCCCCCCTTTGAGCCACGCCGCAGGTAGGCAAGTCTGGGGACCCCCGTTCCCAGAACGCCGATAGCATCCTCTGTAGGAGGAGCATTCGGCGTCCGCCCCGTGTTAGCTTCCGTCTCTCTATCCGGCCATGGAGTCCGACTGGTGGAGGTGTGATCGGCAGCCTCTCCGGATATTGTCCGGCGAGCATTTTTTCTAATAGGAAACATGGACGTCATTATATTTTAAGAAAGACAATAACCACGGAGCGAGGTTTTGTGTCATACCTCTGCACTGGCGTCTCCGTCCTGACCGCCTTCCTTTTTGGCCTACTCGGCTTCGGTGCCCCTTGTTGGCGAGTCACTGCGGGTTCGGCACGGCGCCCCGAAGGCCTTCCCTGTAAAACACCATTTGTATACGGTAGGTGAAGTGCGTAAAAGGGGATCCTTTTTGGAAGTTGGGACTCCAATATTTTCTTACATGTGATGCAGGGAGTAGTCCAGGATAGTTGGCCGTTATGGCCACCTTGGCATCATCGCAGCTCAATTGATAGAATTTCCTGTCTATCAGCTCCACAAATATGTCCGGATCCAACAAGGTGAGGATATCCTCTGATTTTTTGCCAAATTTTCATTCTGATCCACTATACGATGAATTGATATGAGCTGCTTCTGCTGCTGCTATATGATGCATTGCTATGAGCTGCTCCTGCTGCTGCTATATGATGAATTGCTATGAGCAGCTGCTGCTATATGATGAATTACTATGAGCTGGTGCTGCTATATGATGAGTTGTTATAAGCTGCTCCTGCTGTACTGTATGATGAATTGCTATGAGCTGCTTCTGCTCCTGCTATATGATGAATTGCTATGAGATGCTCCTACTGCTGCTATATGATGAATTGCTATCAGCTGCTGCTGGTATATGTTGAATTGCACATTGCTGCTGCTTCTCCTGTATGATGAGTTACTATGAGCTACTGCTGTTGCTGCTTCTGCTGTATGATGAGTTTCTATGAGCTGCTACTTCTACTATATGATGCTTTCAGGTGGTGCTGCTATATGGTAATAACCAGCCACTTGGACCATCAAATTTCAATAAATAATTGTTCTTCATTTAAATGTGGGTCATGCGTTCTTCATTTAAATTAGGCAATGGGATCTCTATGGAAGACATTGACCAAAGTAGATTGTGCCAAGCAGGTGGTATCTTTGCATTTGCATTTTGAACAAATAGTGATGGTCTGTTTTCCTATCATATTAATTATTGCACTGCGTTCAATTTGGGAAGTTTGCAAGTCAAATTATTTTTCATATGGGCAGCAAAATGAAAAATATAATGCAATCTAGATTTTTCACTGATCATACCAAAGATAAGATAAAAAGGAAGGCAATGAAAAGAACTGGTTGGCTTATTACATGGAGCTTATATTCACAAGTGCTTATTTTCTTAGGATAACTCGTAATAACTGTCCCTAAGAAACTTCACCAATAGAACTGACATACAAATAACATGTCACGATGATTGCAATGGAGGAGTGACCTACCATAGCACACTTTGTAGGCTCACCGATGCCTCTCCTTTTTGCGATGTTCCATGAAATTGCCACATACATCTTGTAGTTTTTCATTGTGTAACCCTATATGCAAGTTGACACGGCTAATTTCAGACATCTCTACATGATAATACATTTCATATCCCTTGCGCATATTTAAACCACCTATAATGATTGTGTGCGTAGCATAAACTAGCCATGACTCTGTGTGCTAGACTAGCAGGCACTCTAAGGGATCCTAATGTAGTGCACTGGAATTCCTACATGCCACCTACGATTTTGTGTAATGTACTGCCTTTGTTCCTAAATATATGTCTTTGTAGAGATTCCAGTATGGACCACATATAGATGTATATAGATACATTTTCGAGTGTAGATTCACTCATTTTTCTCCGTATGTAGCCTATAGTGGAATCTCTAGAAAGACTTATATTTAGGAACAGAGGTACGAGGTAGTATCATGTATGACATCTACATATCTAATTTAGCAGTCAGTAGTAGAAATCATTGTCTGCACAAAGTTATTACTGGTCGAAAATCCTAGTAAAGAACGCTGGCAGGCACACAACAATACAAGAGAGAGACGCACTTACAAGATCATAGCAATGCCTCCGTCCAGAATATTGGTTGGCCAAGTTGTTAGATCCAGAAGAAACACCATCCTTGTAGTTTTTGCCAGCTGCATAAAGGTAACAGTGACTTGTTAATATATTTGAAGTACATTGGGCAGGTGATGCAGGACGGATTTAAAGGTGACAAGTACCTAGGCCGTGGCGCGTGGTTGGCATCTTGCTAGATGGTGGGAATCAGGTTAGAAACGTCAAGGGTGATGACGCTGCGCTGGCTGTCAGGGTCCGGTAAGGAGATCTAGAACCGTTGTGTAGGGTGTTTGTGGAGCGGCTCCGGTAGGGTGGACTACGGTGTGGGCGAAGCGGATCTATGGCCGTGGACGAGGGCATCGGTGAAGCTGCTCCGGTGGTTGGGTTAAGGGTCCACGATGCGGATCTGCGGCTATGGATGGGGCATCAGAAGCTGCTCCGGTAGCTTGGATGAGGGTGCGACGAAGCGGATCTTTGGCCGTGGACTTGTGAGTTGGGAAAGCGGGCCTGGTAGGGTTGAGAATGGTATAGGCGAAGCTACTCCGGTAGGTTTGACGACGGTGTCGGCGAAGCGGCTCCGGTAGGGTTGAGGAAGGTGTCGGCAAAGAGGATCAGAGGCCGTCGGTGGGGCGGCTCCGGGGGGTGTGGACGAAGCGTCTCCGGTGGGGAGTACGAATGAGCCACTGCAGATGCGCTGTGGTTGACGAGAGTACCGACGAAGAAGATCCGGCACCATGGACAAGGCCGGCACTGAATGGGCTGTGGTACAGTGGTGGATGAGTGGTGTACTTTTTTCTAGCGGAGGTGGGAGGGGTAGATGTGGCCGCAGAAGCAGATCCGGCGAGGTCGACACCGCTGGCAGTGAATGGGCTCTGGTACGCCTGTGGATGAGCAGTCTAAGGTTTCGAGAGGGGAGGGGTAGAAAGGCTAATGAAGTACGGACAGCATGATGTAAGATGCTCTGGTGCTTTGGAGTAAGTCGTTTTTGCGGGAGGGGGGGAGGAAATGGGGGTGCCGTGTGGTGGGGGGAACCCGAAGTTCCCAAAGCAGCCCCGACCTATTATGTAGATGAGGGCGGTATTGTACTATTGTTCTCTGTGCACCAAGGACGAAAGGGGAATTTCGCATGCTAAAGACTAGGTGCAAAAATTTTAGAAGGAGGCGGGAGATTTTTCCGCCCACGGGATCGTTTGTATCCAGTTTCAACTAATTTTGGACCGTGCTAGCAGGAAGGTCATGCGAGACTGTGTACACGGGGCACGCGTCAGCAGTTAATAACTGATGTGAAGTCCACCCAGAAAAAAGACAATAACTCGGGATGATGCGCTGATAACTTGGACGTTCACACGGGCGTGACCAATCATACGGGTGCAGAGGCGCGTTCACAAAAAAGGGATCAAACGCTCAGCCTTTGTATTTGTCGTGTAAATAGATAATTTAGTGCCATTGGTTATTTACTTTAAACATAATGCATTGACGTGTTAGTGTGGAGGCGCACAAAAAGACATTGATATTGTAGTCCCACAAAAGAAATGGATATTGTAGTCCGCTACTTAAAAGTGTTACCTCATATGATTACATAGCCTCCATTTCATAAATTGCGTACCCGTTGAATTCATATATGAATATTACATATATTACTTCATAATAGAACCTTAAATCATCCAAGACTAATGAATTTGAATCGAAGAGTAACAATGGTGCATGTACATGATAGCTACATTGGTTGTTTGAAGAAACATCACTGTAACTTTGGCATGCACAATTGAAAAGGTTTATTTAGATAGAAAAAATGTGATATGTGAGTGTCCAATCTTTATAGCGTTGAATCGATATTGTACATTTGGCCATGATACGAAGTAGATATTGATTTATGTTCAAGCGATGCACGTTCATGATCGCTAGATAGTGATACGTGAATGAATTGTGCAATCTCTCTCACACGCATACATATCCCATTTCCCCGTGGGCATCGGAATCACACACGCACACTTTGTGTATTTCTCTCCCACTGTCAAGGTTCGAATTCGTGTTTCTACCCCGTCCTACAAGTCTCTCACATAGAAACACACACGCTCTCTCTGTCGAACATGCCCACCCCTTCAATTCCACCCATCCATGGCCACTAATGTCTCAAAGGATAATTATGTCTCCCACACATATGCCTAAGGTTAACTCGAGTTCCGGAACCATATGAATACATACAATGGGATTCTAGTAGAGCACCTTTTGTTTTGAGATCTCGCTCTCTCTCTATCTATCTATCTCTCTCTCTCACACACACACGCGCGTGCGGGTAGACATTGTTTATCGCTTCATTTTTTCAGCACTTGCATGCACACCGTTTGTTTATCTCCGTGATGCTTTAAGCATGACTCGCACACATCCTATCTACCTATCCCTTAATATAGATATGGGTCACACAAACTCCTTCTCCCTACTAGCAAGATGCCCAACCGTTGCACGGAACATCAAGATGCAATTGTATGTGTCGGCGTTTTGGGAACAGGGGTCCCCAGACTTGCCTGCTTGCGGCCTGCAGCGTGGCTCCACCAGCGGCCCCGTATGGCCCATCTTCACCAGCAAACATTAAAGACCCTCACGAGGGGCCAAGCCTCGCGAGGCAGACGACGCAAGACCTCCTCAAGGGTGGCCTCACCAGGATGGCTCGAGAGGGGCAGAGAGATCAAGGCGAGGGGCACCTCACGAGGTTTCTATGACGCAAGCCTTGACGACTAGAGCCAGGCGGGCGCTAGCGCGCGTAGTGTCCTCGTTTCCTCTTTGGTGCAAAAGGGGCAAGAGCAGACGAGGAGTCCCAAGGCATCAGGCAAAGGTTTCTATATCGGTGCAACAAGACCAAGACCAGCAGGACGGCAGGACGGAGGTCACCGTAGAGCCCAAGACGGCGTCACCACCAGATCCTTTGGCAGGTGAAGACTAATTTTGTCAGGATACCTTGTGCGACCAGTGCGACTAGAAGCACTGGGCGCCCACTCGCGCCCATGCCACCTCCGATGGGTGCGGGCCCGAGCATTGCCACCCACGGCCTCGGTGGAATGCTGCCCTACCATCCTCAGGGCGGCGCAACGTGGAGCGTGAGGCACTTTGGCGAGGTCTTCAGGGAGGCGTCCTCGGGGGCCCACATGCCTCGCATGATAGACCACGAGTATGCGCTGGAAGACGAGCCGAGCTCGTTCCTTGAGCCGGGCTGGGAGGATGAGGCGCTGGAAGCTGAGGCCTTCCAGGAGCCCCACGAGTGCGCCGTGAGCCTCACCAACCGTGCCGGCGACGATAGCTACAGGGTACCACTAATCTCTCAGGAGCAAGCTTATGCTAAACATGGGTCGCAGGAGGATCAGGTCACAACGGTGGACGACGGCCCCAGCTCAACGGCCTCCCACCCACCAGGAAGAGCACACTGGGGGTTGCAGGGGAGAGGCCGGGAGCCAGGTCCCTCCCTGCATCGCACGGAGCAAGGCGCCCCTAGGAGGTAGGCCCTCTGTCGAGGAGGTGCTGATGAGCCTTCCCCAGGCAGAGGACCCATGGTCGCCGAGGGCGCCGCTGGCGTCCCCTTTACCCCTTGGCTTCATCTTGGTTTCCGGTCGAACCAATGGTGGTCGAGGGCGGTGCAAGGCGGGGCCCTCGTCTGGCGATATGAAGTAAGGCTCACGCATGTGAAGATCTCCGCTTGTGACACTCTCACGTAATAATGAGTGGGGCTGTACACGCCCCGGAGTCTCAGGAGCGCTGCCCTCGGGCCTCGGGGGCTCCGTCCCACGCCTAGTGGCAGCACTTAGCTCCGCGCTGGTGAGAAGACAAGAAGACTAGACTAGGTGCCAGGCGCGGCCATTTGCTCTTAACCTCTTTTCTACAGCCCTGTTTCTAGCTTTGCATTTAAGTTGAAGTTGAATTTTCATTGCTATGCGCGGGGGGTGCATTTTCTCATTCGTTCGATTTCTTGCCATCTGGTTCCTTGCCCGACTCGGGTTCGCACCGGCTGCCTCCCCCCTCGCGAGCCCCTCAAGAGCGTGGGCTGGGCGCAGCACGCGCGCGTTGCGCGCACGCCCTTCCATGGCTAGTGCTTGCTCCTCGCGACGCACTCTCGGGCGGATCAGCATGCCCTTCAGGAGCTCATGACCTCAGGAACTGGCCGGAAACCGGTCGTGACCAAGGTAAATTTTTGCAGTAAACCCACGGCATGACTCGCGGGCCCATAAAAACACATCTTTAGCTTGTCCTAAGGAATAGAGGCAGTAATCTGTTTACATGAGGGGCTGCCCCTCCCAAAATGCTCTCACAACTTTCAGTGTTGTGCCCAAGTTTTCATTTACAGGCTCAACAAGGAGGGAGCATGGGCTCAATCAGACATATCGCTCACCGCGTCCTCCGGGACGCCCTCAGACACGTCGCTGGCATCACCGTCACCATTGCCGGCGTCACCCGCACCATCGTCGACCACGTCGCGTTCATCCGCAGCGACCACCACCGCGTCATCCTCGGAGGTGAAGGCTCTGACTAGAGCGTCCACATTGTCCTCTACCCAGCGCGCCAGGTCATCCCGGATGGCCTCGGGCACAGGGGCAATGGCGGGGTCGAAGTCAAAGTTGGGGTAGGTGTTTCTGGAGGTGGCTGAGGACACGGGAGAACGCGCGCTTGAGCAGGCCGCGGCTCCTCTCCTCAACAAGCACGCGAGCCCTCTCGGATCGATTCTCTAGGCATGTCACCACGTCGGTGAAGAAAAGGAGGTGACTGGCGTAGTCGTCCGAGTGGGGGTGTGGAGCATTTTCGTCACAAATGGCGCTCAGCGCCGCGTTGGCTCTGACCCTGAGGTTTTGGCGCATGGGGTCATGCTCGCGCTCTAGCGTCCACCGCCGAAGCGCTTCCTCCCTACCCTGCTGTGCGGAGGATTCGGTGCTAGGGACCTGCTGCTGAAGGGAAAACAGCTTGGCACGTGCGGAAGCTAGATCGGCTTGCACCGAAGACAGGGCGGCTGCGGCGGCTTTCTCGCAATGTTCAGCCTCATCCAACCCTGACCTGAGGGCATTAGTCCTGCCCACAGACTCGGCTTCCACAAGCTTCAACTTTAGGTCGTACCTACCCACAAGATCCGTGCGAGCCTCGGCCGCCCGACGGTCGACTTCCTCCAGGGCCTTGGTCTCGCGCGCGCCGACATCATCCTCGGCTTGGGCAACTTGGCGCTCCCTCGTATCCAACTGCTCGAGCTCAAGGCTGCGCTCCGTGGCTTCCAGCGCTAGCGCTTCCTCACGCCCCAGGATCTCTTCCTCCTCGGTAGGTGTCCCCTTCATCGACGCTAGGGCAGCCTTGTGCACCTCCACTTGCTGCTCCATGGAGGTACTCCAGGCTTGGGCTCCCATACGCGCTTCTCTATTATCTTGCGATGTCGGTCAGCTTCCCGGGCTTGTTCCAAGGCTCGGGCGCAAGCTTCGCGCGAGGTCGCAAGAGACGCCTTGGTGGCGCCCGAGGATGATGGCCACCTTCAGTTTATGCCACTCTTCCACCAGCCGAAGACCCTCAGCCTCAAGGCGCGCGTCTACATACGCGAGCTCCCCGCCAAGCCAGTTCATCATGCCCATCGCCTCCTGGAAGAGATCGTGGCGGATGATGCTCTGTTCGCGCACAGCTTTGAGTGCGTGGCCGACTCCGTCCTCCACAACAGGGGCCTTCGACGAGACCCGAAGCGGCTCGCCCCCTTCCTGCTGGGGGCTGGGAGCTGGCGCCCCTCCGGACACCGACTGAGCTTCAGCAGGAGCCTAGTTAGGATGAGGCTCGCTGCTCGCAGAAGGAACCAAGACCGAAGCAATCCAGCCGCCGTCTATAACCAGAGGAGGAGTCCTTGGTACGGTTGTCACACCCCCGACGAAGCCACGAAGAAGAGAGGGCAGGAGCGTGGGCTCAAGGTGCCAAGCTAGCGCGTCCGCCTCTCTAGCTGACCTCGCAACGGGGGCAGCATGTTGCCCTGGGACGCTCAAGGCCAGCGGGAGATCTGAGACAGGAGGAGTTTGCTTCCCGAGGGGCTTCGCGGCCTTAGCGGATGAGATCCTGAAGAACCACCGTCAAGAAGGGAAGCAGCACTCAAGGAATTACAAAGATAAGGTACTTACTCATCTATGGCGATGTACTTCCTCTGTTTCAATGGCCGGAAAGCGCCGCTGCCGCAGCATGGGGACCCCTTCCTCTTGCGAAGCGCATCGAAGTCTACACGGAGCCGACCAAAGCGTTGGGCATGGCGACCAGCGTAGGGCAAGGCTGGTGAAGCGCCCAAGGGGATGACTTCAGGAGCACCAAGATGGGGGCAGCCATCAAGTACCGCCTCGTGACGGCCTCCAGAGGCCTCTAGAGCTTTGGCCTCGGGAGCAGCGGGTTGCGTCACCCCCTCAACTGCTTCCTCAGCGCAAGAGTTGTGGGCTCCCGAAGTTAACACCTCAGGAAATACGGGAGGCTCCAATGCCGCGCCGCCTGCACCTCCAGGTTCCGATGATGCTTGCCCCCCGCGTCCACTCTTGGGGCTAGTTCGGCGCCGGTGGAAAAGATGGGAACCACGGTGACGGGGTTCTCGCGGGACCCCTCAAGGCCAACCGGACGCAGCCCTCATTCGTCAAAGGGGGGCATATGGCCCGCGAACTCCACCCTGTTCGGGTAGCACTACAAGAGACAGCCCACCAGTGGCATATCGGCTGGCGAGGGGTTGCCCGCCAGGACCTCGAGCACTGTTCTTCGTGCCTCAACTGGAAGCTCTGACTCCTGGAGCATCATGCGATCCGGGCCGATAGATAAGGCCCACATCAGCTAGGAATGGCGATGAAGTGGGGCGACACATTGTCGGAGGAACTCCTTCAACACCATGGGCGCGGTCAATACAATGTTCTCCCCCTCTCTTGTGGAGAACTATTCGATGTAATCTTCTTTTTGCGGTGTGTTTGTTGAGACCGATGAATTGTGGGTTTATGATCAAGTCTATCTATGAATAATATTTGAATCTTCTCTGAATTCTTTTATGCATGATTGGTTATCTTTGCAAGTCTCTTCGAATTATCAGTTTGGTATGGCCTACTAGATTGATTTTTCTTGCAATGGGAAAAGTGCTTAGCTTTGGGTTCAATCTTGCGGTGTCCTTTCCCAGTGACAGCAGGGGAAGCAAGGCACATATTGTATTGTTGCCATCGAGGATAACAAGATGGGGTTTTCATCATATTGCATGAGTCTATCCCTCTACATCATGTCATCTTGCTTAAGGCGTTACTCTGTTTTTAACTTAATACTCTAGATGCATGATGGATAGCGGTCGATGAGTGGAGTAATAGTAGTAGATGCAGGCAGGACTCGGTCTACTTGTCTCAGACGTGATGCCTATATACATCATCATACCTAGATATTCTCATAACTATGCGCAATTTTGTCAATTTCTCAACAATAATTTGTTAACCCACCGTAGAATACTTATGCTCTTGAGAGAAGCCACTAGTGAAACCTATGGCCCCCGGGTCTATCTTTATCATATTAATCTCCTATTACTTAGTTATTTCCCTTGCCTTTTACTTTCCCTTTATTTTACTTTGCATCTTTATCACAAAAATACCAAAAATATTATTTTATCATATCTATCAGATCTCACTCTCGTAAGTGGCCATGTAGGGATTGACAACCCCTATTCGCGTTGGTTGCGAGGATTTATTTGTTTTGTGCAGGTACGAGGGACTCGCGCGTAGCCTCCTACTGGATTGATACCTTGGTTCTCAAAAACTGAGAGAAATACTTACGCTACTTTGCTGCATCATCCCTTCCTCTTCGGGGGAAACCAACGCAGTGCTCAATAGGTAGCAAGCATGAGAGATCAATAATTTCTATAAAATAAAACCACCACCATGCTCTTAAAGGTTATAAGTGAAGCACTAGAGCAAAATTATCTAGCTCGAAAGATATAAATGAAGCACATAGAGTATTCTAATAAATTCCGAATCATGTGTGTCTCTCCAAAAGGTGTGTACAGCAAGGATGATTTTGGTAACTAAAAAGCAAATACTAAAATCATACAAGACGCTCCAAGCAAAACACATATCATGTGGTGAATAAAAATATAGCCTCAAGTAAAGTTACCGATGGATGAAGACGAAAGAGGGGATGCCTTCCGGGGCATCCCCAATCTTAGGATTTTGGTTTTGCTTGAATTTTACCTTGGGGTGCCTTGGGCATCCCCAATCTTAGCCTCTTTCCACTCTTTATTCCAAAATCCATCAAATCTTTACCCAAAACTCAACACAAAATTCAATAGAAAATCTCACGAGCTCCGTTAGTATAAGAAAACATACCACCACTTCAAGGTACTGTAATGAACTCATTATTTATTTATATTCGTGTTAAACCTACTGTATTCCAACTTCTCTATGGTTCATACCCCCCAATACTAGCCATATATTTATCAAAATAAGCAAACAACACACGAAAAACAGAATCTATCAAAAAACAGAACAGTCTGTAGTAATCTGTATGTTAATAATACTTATGTAACCCCAAAAATTCTAAAATAAATTGGCACACCTCAGGAATTTTTCTATTAATCATCTGCAAAAAGAATCAACCTAATCGCACTGTCCAGTAAAAAATGGCAGAAAATCTCGTGAGCGCTAAAGTTTCTGTTTTTTACAGCAAGATCGCAAAGACTTCCCGCAAGTCTTACCAAAGGTTCTACTTGGAACAAACACTAATTAAAAACATAAAACCACATCTAAACAGAGGCTAGATGAATTATTTATTACTAAACAGAACAAAAAAAAGAAGAAACAAAAATAAAATTGGGTTGCCTCCCAACAAGTGCTATCGTTTAACGCCCTAGCTAGGCATAAAAACGAGAATAGATCTAGGTATTATCATCTTTGGCAGGAAATTCCTCAATAGAACACTTATAACCCTTAGGAGTTTCCTTCTTTTTATTAATGATCAAACTCCTAGGCAAGAAATCAAGAAAATCATTCGTAGCAAAAGGTTCCTTAATGATAGCGAAAAAGTTGGGGTGAACACTTATTGCTTTGAGATCTGCATTTTCCTTAGAAGATTCACCTTTTTTATTATTAGGCACATACATAAACATGGCAACTCTAGTAGTAGGAGGATTTGGCATATTTTTCATGGAAGAAAAGGCAGACCCTAAGTTGGTAATAATATCCTCAAGTTTATCAATTCTTGTGGAATCTTGATCTACCTTTTTGTTAACTATGGGTTCCTTTTCTTTAAAAATTTTAAGAGCAACTCCTACCTTAGATCCGTATTGGGTAATTTGGTTGTCTATCTTTTTATCCAAATTTTCAATCAACTCTACAGTGGCAACTTTATTTTCAATAATTTCAGGCCTTTGCATCACATGTTCCAAGGATAAAATAGTTCCATTAACCAAAAGAGGTGGTGGCCCAAACAAATCTATCATAGCATTATAAGAATCAAAAGTATGGCTACCCAAGAAATTTCCTCCGGCAATGGTATCAAGAATATATCTATTCCAAGGGGTGATGCCTACATAAAAATTGCGGAGAAGAACGGAAGTGGATTGGTTCCTAGTGGATCTATTCTGAGCATTGCAAATTCTATACCAAGCATCTTTTAAATTTTCTCCCCCCTTTGTTTAAAAGTAAGAACTTCATGATCAGGACTACTAACGGTGATAGAAGGGCTAGCCATAATAGCAAAACCAACGATCTAACACACAAGCACACAAGAAGCAGGCGAAAAGAGACGGACGGAAAAGAGGCGAGCGGAAAAGAGGGCGAATAAAACGGTAAGGGTGAAGTGGGGGAGAGGAAAACAAGAGGCAAATGGAAAATAATGTAATGCGAGGGATAAGAGTTTGTGATGGGTACTTGGTATGTCTTGACTTGTGCGTAGGTGGCGCCAAAAATGACTAGTTGCTGGTAGATCAAGTCTTGACTTGACTTGGTGAAACCTCCCCGGCAACGGCGCCAGAAATCCTTCTTGCTACCTCTTGAGCATGCGTGGTTTTCCCTTGAAGAGGAAAGGGTGATGCAGCAAATTAGCGTAAGTATTTCCCTGAGTTTTGAGAACCAAGGTATCAATCCAGTAGGAGGTAACATGCAAGTCGCCTAGTACCATCACAAACAAACAAGAACGTCGCAACCAACGCGATAAAGGGGTTGTCAATCCCTTCACGGTCACTTACAAAAGTGAGATCTGATAGAGATAATAAGATAAATATTTTTGGTATTTTTGTTGTATATATTGGAAAGTAAAGATTGTAAAATAAACTACGATAGAAATAGTAAATTGATAGGAAAATAATATGATGGAAGATAGACCCGGGGGCCATAGGTTTCACTAGTGGCTTCTCTCAAGATAGAAAATTCTACGGTGGGTGAACAAATTACTGTCGAGCAATTGATAGAAAAGTGAATAATTATGAGAATATCTAGGCATGATCATGTATATAGGCATCACGTCCACGACAAGTAGACCGAAATGATTCTGCATCTACTACTTTTACCCCACACATCGACCGCTATCAAGAATGCATCTAGAGTATTAAGTTCATAAGAACAGAGTAACGCATTAGGCAAGATGACATGATGTAGTGGGATAAACTCAAGAAATATGATATAAACCCCATCTTTTTATCCTCGATGGCAACAATACAATACGTGCCACGCTGCCCCTGCTATCACTGGGAATGGACACTGCAAGATTGAACCCAAAGCTAAGCACTTCTCCCATTGCAAGAAAGATCAATCTAGTAGGCCAAACCAAACTGATAATTCAAAGAGACTTGCAAAGATATTTAAATCATGCATAAAAGAATCCAGAGAAGAATAAAATATTGTTCATAGATAATCTTAATCATTAACCCACAATTCATCGGATCTCGACGAACACGTCGCAAAAAGAATTACTTCAATTAGATCTCCAAGAGAATCGAGGAGAACTTTGTATTGAGATCCTAAGAGAGATAATAAGACATCTAGGTAATAACTATGGACCCGAAGGTCTGAGGTAAACTACTCACACATCATTGGAGTGGCTATGGTGTTGATGTAGAAGCCCTCCGTGATCGATTCCCCCTCCGGCGGAGCACCGGAAAAGGCCCCAAGATGGGATCTCACGGGTACAGAAGGTTGCGGCGGTGGAAATAGGGTTTCATTGTGCTCCTAGATGTTTCCGGGGTACATGGGTATATGTAGGTGGAAGAAGTACGTTAGTGGAGCTGCAAGGGGCCCACGAGGGTGGGGGGCGCGCCTACCCCCTGGGCGCACCCTCCTGCCTCGTGGCCATCTCACTTCTTTCTTGACGTCCACTCCAAGTCTCCTGGATCATGTGTGTTCCAAAAATAACTCTCCCGAAGGTTTCATTCCGTTTTGATTCTGTTTGATATTCCTTTTCTACGAAACACTGAAACAGGCAAAAAAACAGCAATTTGCACTGGGCCTTTGGTTAGTAGGTTAGTCTCAAAAATAATATAAAAAGGTATATTAAAGCCCATTAAACATCCAAAACAGATAATATAAGAGCATGGAACAATCAAAAAATATAGATACGTTGGAGATGTATCAAGATTCTACGAGAGATTCATGAAGGAGATTATGGCCATCATGCCAGTTCTAAGTCTCTCGTGGCTAAGGCTTTTTGGCGTTGGTTTTATTGGCTGACGGCTCATGCCGATGCAGAAGATCTGGTTAGCAAGTGCGACGGCTGTCAGAAATTTTCCTGACGAGCTTATGTGCCCGCTCAAGAATTGAAGATGATTCCAATCACTTGGCCATTTGCGGTCCGAGGGCTGGATATGGTGGGACCGTTCAAGAGGTCCAAGGAAAAAAAGACCCACCTTTTCGTGGCGGTTGATAAATTTACAAAGTGGGTTGAAGAAGAGCCGGTCAGAAAGTGTGATGCAGCAACGGTGGTTCAATTCATCAAAAAGGTTATTTTCCGTTTTGGCTACCCTCATAGCATCATAACTGATAATGGTACTAATCTGTCCAAGGGTGCTACGAAAGAATTCTATCAACGAGAGCATATTCGTCTTGACATTTCATCAGTGCCTCACCCCCAGTCCAATGGTCAGGCCGATGGAGCAAATCAAGAAATCTTGAGAGGCATAAAGCTGATGGAAATATGCCATAGAGGCAATAATAAAGTTGTTATTCATATTTCCTTATATCATTATAAATGTTTATTATTCATGCTAGAATTGTATTAACCGGAAACTTAGTACATGTGTGAATACATAGACAAACTGAGTGTCACTAGTATGCCTCTACTTGACTAGCTCGTTAATCAAAGATGGTTAATATTCCTAACCATATACATGAGTTGTCATTTGATTAACGGGATCACATCATTAGAGAATGATGCGATTGACTTGAACGTTCCTATCCGTTAGCTTAGCACGATGATCGTTTAGTTTGTTGCTATTGCTTTCTTCATAACTTATACATGTTCCTATGACTATGAGATTATGCAACTCCCAAATACCGTAGGAACACTTAGTGTTCTATCAAACGTCACAACGTAACTGGGTGACTATAAAGATGCTTTACAGGTGTCTTCGATGATGTTTGTTGAGGTGGCATAGATCAAGATTAGGATTTGTCACTCAGTGAATCGGAGAGGTATCTCTGGGCCCTCTCGGTAATGCACATCACTATAAGCCTTGCAAGTAATGTGACTAATGAGTTAGTTACGGGATGTTGCATTATAGAACGAGTAAAGAGAATTGCCGGTAACGAGATCGAACTAGGTATTGAGATACCAACGATCGAATCTCGGGCAAGTAACATACCGATGACAAAGGGAGCAACGTATGTTGTTATGCGGTTTGACCGATAAATATCTTCATAGAATATGTAGGAACCAATATGAGCATCCAGGTTCCGCTATTGGTTATTGACCGGAATTGACTCTCGGTCATGTCTACATAGTTCTCGAACCCATAGGGTCCGCACGCTTAACGTTCGATGACGATCGGTATTATGAGTTTGTGTGTTTTGATGTACCGAAGGTAGTTCAGAGTCCCGGATATGACCACGCACATGATGAGGAGTCTCAAAATGGTCGAGACATAAACATCGATATATTGGAAGGCTATGTTTGGACATCGAAATGGTTCCCGGTGAGTTCGGGCATTTACCGGAGTACCAGGGAGTTACCGGAACCCCCCGGGGAGTCATTGGGCCTTAATGGGCCTTAGTGGGAGAGAGGTGGAGGCGGCCAAGGTGGGGGCGCCCCCCAAGCTGAATCCGAATTGGGGTGGGGGGCCGGCCCCCCTTTCATTCTCCCTCTCTCCTCCTTCCTTCTTCTCCTACTCCAACCAGGGAAAGGGGGCATCCTACTCCCACCAGGAGTAGGACTCCCCCCTTGGGCGCGCCATTAGAGGGCCGGCCTCCCCTCCTCCACTCCTTTATATACGGGGAGGGGGCACCCCATTAACACACAAGTTTATTGTTTAGCCGTGTGCGGTGCCCCCTCCACATATTTCCACCTCGTCATATCATTGTAGAGCTTAGGCGAAGCCCTTCGTCGGTAACTTCATCATCACCGTCATCACGCCGTCGTGCTGACAAAACTCTCCCTCAACCTAAGCTCAATCTAAAGTTCATGGGTTGTCACCGAGCTGAACGTGTGCAGACCTTGGAGTTGCCGTACGTTCGTTGCTAGCATCGGTCGGATCATGAAGACGTACTTCTACATCAACCGCTTTGTCATAAAGCCTCCACTTACGGTCTACGAGGGTACGTGGACAACACTCTCCCCTCTCGTTGCTATGCATCACCTAGATGGATCTTGCGTGTGCATAGGAATTTTTTTAAATTACTACGTTCCCCAACAGTGGCATCTGAGCCAGGTCTATGCGTAGATGTTATATGCACGAGTAGAACTCAAAGGAGTTTTGGGCGTGGGTTTATACATATCCTTGCCGTCACTAGTTGATTCTTGATTCAATGGTATTGTTGGATGAAGCGGCTCAGACCGACATTACGCATACGCTTATGCGAGACTGGTTCTACCGACGTGTTTCACACACAGGTGGCTAGTGGGTGTCTATTTCTCCAACTTCAGTTGAATCGGATTCAATGAACAAGGTTCTTTCTGAAGATCAAAAAGCAATCACTATACTATGTTGTGGTTTTTGATGCGTAGGTAAGAACGGTTCTTGCTAAGCCCTTAGCAGCAACATAAAACTAGCAACAACAAATAGAGGACGTCTAACCTGTTTTTGCAGGGCATGATGTGATGTGATATAGTCAAGACATGATTATATAAATTGTTGTATGAGATGATCATGTTTTGTAACACAGTTATCGGCAACTGGTAGGAGCCATATGGTTGTCGCTTTATTGTATGAAATGCAATCACCATGTCATTGCTTTATTTTATCACTAAGCGGTAGCGATAGTCGTAGAAGAAATGGTTGACGAGACGACAACGATGCTTCCATGGAGATCAAGGTGTCAACCGGTGATGATGGTGACCATGACGGTGCTTTGGAGATGGAGATCAAAGGCACAAGATGATGATGATGGCCATATCATATCACTTATATTTGATTGCATGTGATGTTTATCCTTTATGCATCTTATTTTGCTTAGTTCGGCGGTAGCATTATAAGATGATCTCTCACTAAATTTCAAGGTATAAGTGTTCTCCCTGAGTATGCACCATTGCTACAGTTCGTTGTGCCGAGACACCACGTGATGATCGGGTGTGATAAGCTCTACGTTCACATACAACGGGTGTAAGCCAGTTTTGCACATGCAGAATACCTGGGTTAAACTTGGCGAGCCTAGCATATGCAGATATGGCCTCGGAACACTAAGACCGAAAGGTCGAGCGTGAATCATATAGTAGATATGATCAACATAGTGATGTTTACCATTGAAAACTACTCCATCTCACGTGATGATCGGACATGGTTTAGTTGATATGGATCACGTGATCACTTAGATGATTCGTGAGATGTCTATCTAAGTGGGAGTTCTTAAGTAATAAGATTAATTGAACTTTAATTTATCATGAACTTAGTACCTGGTAGTATTTTGCATGTCTATGTTGTTGTAGATAGATGGCCCATGCTGTTGTTCCATTGAATTTTTGCGTTCCTAGAGAAAGCTAAGTTGAAATATGATGGTAGCAATTACACAGACTGGGTCCATAACTTGAGGATTATCCTCATTGCTACACAGAAGATTACTGGAAGCACCGCTAGGTGACAAACCCGCTGCAGGAGCAACACCAGATGTTATGAACGTCTAGCAGAGCAAAGATGATGATTACTCAATAGTTCAGTGTGCCATGATTTACGGCTCAGAACCGGGACTTCAATGACGTTTTGAATGTCGTGGAGCATATGAGATGTTCCAGGAGTTGAAGTTAATATTTCAAGCGAATGCCCGGATTGAGAGATATGAAGCCTCAATAAGTTCTACAGCTGCAAAATGGAGGAGAATAGTTCTGTTATTGAACATATACTCAGAATGTCTGGGTACCACAACCACTTGACTCAACTGGGAGTTAATCTTCATAATGATAGTGTCATTGACAGAGTTCTTCAATCAATTCCACCAAGCTACAAGAGCTTCGTGATGAAATATAATATGCAAGGGATGGATAAGACAATTCCTGAGCTCTTCGCAATGCTAAAGGCTGTGGTGGTAGAAATCAAGAAGGAGCATCAAGTGTTGATGGTCAACAAGACCACCAGTTTCAAGAAGAAGGGCAAAGGGAAGAAGGGGAACTTCAAGAAGAACAGCAAGTAAGTTGCTACTCAAGTGAAGAAGCCCAAGTCTGGACCTAAGCCTAAGACTGGGTGCTTCTACTCTAAAGGGACTGGTCACTGGAAGCGGAACTGCCCCAAATATTTGGCGGATAAGAAGGATGGCAAAGTGAAAGGTATATTTGATATACATGTTATTGATTTGTACCTTACTAATGCTCGTAGTAGCACTTGGGTATTTGATACTGGTTCTGTTGCTAATGTTTGCAACTCGAAACAGGGGCTACGGATTAAGCGAAGATTGGCTAAGGACGAGGTGACGATGCATGTGGGAAATGGTTCCAAAGTCGATGTGATCACCGTCGGCACACTACCTCTATCTCTACCGCTGGGATTAGTTTTAGACCTTAATAATTGTTATTTGGTGCCAGCGTTAAGCATGAACATTATATCTAGATCTTGTTTGATGCTAGACGGTTATTCATTTAAATCAGAGAATAATGGTTGTTCTATTTATATGAGTAATATCTTTTATGGTCATGCACCCTTGATGAGTGGTCTATTTTTACTAATTCTCGACAGTAGTGATGCACATATTCATAGTATTGAAGCCAAAAGATATAAGTTTAATAATAATAGTGCAACTTATTTGTGGCACTGTCGTTTAGGTCATATTGGTGTAAAGTGCATGAAGCAACTCCATGCTGATGGACTTTTGGAATCACTTGATTATGAATCACTTGATGCTTGCGAACCATGCCTCACGGGCAAGATGATTATGACTCCGTTCTTCGGAATAATGGAACGAGCAAAAAACTTATTGGAAATAATACATACTGATGTATGCGGTCCAATGAGTGTTGATGCTCATGGCGGGTATCATTATTTTCTAACCTTCACAAATGATTTGACCATATATGGGTATATCTACTTGATGAAACATAAGTCTGAAACATTTGAAAATTTCAAAGAATTTCAGAGTGAAGTGGAAAATCATCGTAACAAGAAAATTAAGTTTCTATGATCTGATCGTGGAAGTGAATATTTGAGTGATGAGTTTGGTCTTCATTTGAAACAATGCAGAATAGTTTCGCAACTCACGCCACCTGGAACACCACAGCGTAATGGTGTGTCCGAACGTCATAACCGCACTTTATTAGATATGGTGTGATCTATGATGTCTCTTACTGATTTACCGCTATCGTTTTGGGGTTATGCTTTAGAGACGGCTGCATTCATGTTAAATAGGGAACCATCAAAATCCGTTTAGACGACACCTTATGAACTGTGGTTTGGCAAGAAACCCAAGGTGTCATTTCTTAAAGTTTGGGGCTGCGATGCTTATGTGAAAAAGCTTCAACCTGATAAGCTCGAACCCAAATCAGAGACACGTGTCTTCATAGGATACCCAAAGGAGACTGTTGGGTACACCTTCTATCACAGATCCGAAGGCAAGATATTTGTTGCTAAGAATGGATCCTTTCTAGAGAAGGAGTTTCTCTCGAAAGAAGTGAGAGGCATGAAAGTAGAACTTGATGAGGTAATTGTACCTACTCCCTTATTGGAAAGTAGTTCATCAAAGAAATCAGTTTCAGTGATTCCTACACCAGTAAGTGAGGAAGCAAGTGATGATCATGAAACTTCTGAACAAGTTACTACCAAACCTCGTAGGTCTACTAGAGTTGTACGATAATCCTGTTCTGGAAGTCATGTTACTTGACCATGACGAACGTACGAACTATGAGGAAGCGATGATGAGCCCAAATTCCGCAAAATGGCTTGAGGCCATGAAATCTGAGATGGGATCCATGTATGATAACAAAGTGTGGACTTTGGTTGGCATGCCCGATGATCGGGAAGCCATAGAGAATAAATGGATCTTCAAGAAGAAGACTGAAGCTGACGGTAATGTTACTATCTACAAAGCTCGATTTTTGCAAAAGGTTTTCGACAAGTTCAATGAGTTGACTATAATGAGACCTTCTCACCCGTAGCGAGGCTTAAGTCCGTCCGAATCATGTTAGAAATTGCCGCATTTTATTATTATGAAATTTGTCAAATGGATGTCAAAACTGCATTCCTTAATGGATATCTTAAAGAAGAGTTGTATATGATGCAACTAGAAGGTTTTATCGATCCAAAAGGTGCTAACAAAGTGTCCAAGCTCCAGCGATTCATTTATGGACTGGTGCAAGCCTCTCGGAGTTGGAATATACGCTTTGATAGTGTGATCAAAGCATATGGTTTTATGCAGACTTTTGGAGAATCCTGTATTTACAAAAGAGTGAGTGGGAGCTCTGTAGCATTTCTGATATTATATGTAGATGACATATTGCCGATCAGAAATGATACTGAATTTATGAAAAGCATAAAAGGATACTTCAATAAGAATTTTTAAATGAAAGACCTCGGTGAAGCTGCTTATATATTAGGCATCAAAATCTATAGAGATAGATCAAGACGCTTAATTGGAGTTTCACAAACACATACCTTGATAATGTTTTGAAGAAGTTCAAAATGGATCAAGCAAAGAACGGGTTCTTGCCTGTGTTACAAGGTATGAAGTTGAGTCAGACTCAATGCCCGACCACTGCAAAAGATAGAGATAAAATGAAAGTCATTCCTTATGCTTCAGCCATAGGTTCTATCATGTATGCAATGTTGTGTACCAGACCTGATGTGTGCCTTACTATTAGTTTAGCAGGGAGGTACCAAAGTAATCCAGGAGTGGATCACTGGATATCGGTCAAGAACATCCTGAAATACCCGAGAAGGACTAAGGATATGTTTCTCGTTTATGGAGGTGACAAAGAGCTCGTCGTAAACGGTTACGTCAATGCAAGCTTTGACACTGATCTGGATGACTCTAAGTCACAAACCGGATATGTATTTTTATTGAATGGTGGAGCTGTCAGTTGGTGCAGTACCAAGCGGAGCGTCATGGCGGAATCTACGTGTGAAGCAGAGTACATAGCTGCTTCGGAACCAGCAAATCAAGGAGTCTTGATGAAGGAGTTCATATCCTATCTAGGTGTCATACCTAGTGCATCGGGTCCAATGAAAATCTTTTGTGACAATACTGGTGCAATTGCCTTGGCAAAGGAATCCAGATTTCAGAAGAGAACCAAGCACATCAAGAGACGCTTCAATTTCATCTGCGATCAAGTCAAGGAGGGAGACATAGATATTTGCAAGATACATATGGATCTGAATGTTGCAGACCCATTGACTAAGCCTCTCTCACGCGCAAAACATGATCAACACCAAGACTCCATGTGTGTTAGGATCATTACCGTGTAATCTAGATTATTGACTCTAGTGCAAGTGGGAGGCTGATGGAAATATGCCCTAGAGGCAATAATAAAGTTGTTATTTATATTTCCTTATATCTTGATAAATGTTTATTATTCATGCTATAATTGTATTAACCAGAAATTTTAGTACATGTGTGAATACATAGACAAACTGAGTGTCACTAGTATGCCTCTACTTGACTAGCTCGTTAATCAAAGATGGTTAAATTTCCTAACCATAGACATGAGTTGTCATTTGATTAATAGGATCACATCATTAGAGAATGATGCGATTGACTTGAACGTTCCTATCCGTTAGCTTAGCACGATGATCATTTAGTTTGTTGCTATTGCTTTCTTCATAACTTATACATGTTCCTATGACTATGAGATTATGCAACTCCCGAATACCGTAGGAACACTTAGTGTTCTATCAAACGTCACAACGTAACTGGGTGACTATAAAGATGCTTTACAGGTGTCTTCGATGGTGTTTGTTGAGGTGGCATAGATCAAGATTAGGATTTGTCACTGAGTTAATCGGAGAGGTATCTCTGGGCCCTCTCGGTAATGCACATCACTATAAGCCTTGCAAGTAATGTGACTAATGAGTTAGTTACGGGATGTTGCATTATAGAACGAGTAAAGAGAATTGCCGGTAACGAGATCGAACTAGGTATTGAGATACCAACGATCGAATCTCGGGCAAGTAACATACCGATGACAAAGGGAGCAACGTATGTTGTTATGCGGTTTGACCGATAAATATCTTCGTAGAATATGTAGGAACCAATATGAGCATCCAGGTTCCGCTATTGGTTATTGACCGGAATTGAGTCTCGGTCATGTCTACATAGTTCTCGAACCCATAGGGTCCGCACGCTTAACGTTTGGTGACGATCAGTATTATGAGTTTATGTGTTTTGATGTACCGAAGGTAGTTTGGACTCCCGAATATGATCACGGACATGACGAGGAGTCTCGAAATGGTCGAGACATAATGTTCGATATATTGGAAGGCTATGTTTGGACATCATAATGGTTTCGGGTGAGTTCGGGCATTTACCGGAGTATCGGGGAGTTACATGAACCCCTCGGGGAGTCATTGGGCCTTAATGGGCCTTAGTGGGAGAGAGGAGGAGGCAGCCAAGGTGGGGGCATGCCCCCAAGCCGAATCCGAATTGGGGTGGGGGGCCAGCCCCCTTTTCCTTCTCCCTCTCTCCTCCTTCCTTCTTCTCCTACTCCAACTAGGGAAAAGGGGAATCCTACTCCCACCGGGAGTAGGACTCCCCCCCTTGGGCGCGCCATGAGAGGGCCGACCCTCCCCTCCTCCACTCCTTTATATACGGGGAGGGGGCTCCCCATAGACACACACGTTGATTTTTTAGCCGTGTGCGGTGCCCCTCCACATATTTCCACCTCGGTCATATCGTTGTCGATCTTAGGCAAAGGCCTGCGTCGGTAACTTCATCATCACCATCATCACGCCGTCGTGCTGATGAAACTCTCCCTCGACCTCAGCTAGATCTAGAGTTCGTGGGACGTCACCGAGCTGAACGTGTGCAGATTGCGGAGGTGTCGTACCTTTGGTGCTAGGATCGGTTGGATCGTGAAGACGTACTTTTACATCAACCACGTTGCCATAACACTTCCTCTTACGGTCTACGAGGGTACCTAGACAACACTCTCCCCTCTCGTTGCTATGCATCACCTAGATGGATCTTGCGTGTGCGTAGGATTTTTTTGAAATTACTGCATTCCCCAACAAAAGCCCCGGATTATGGTCCCTTTGCAGAGGAAGCCGGGTTGTTAGGCTGAGGAGTTACCCTCAGTGCTTTGGAGTATAAATACTATCCCCAATAGGTCCATGGGTTATACGCCTTTCTTCATGGTTTAGGAAGCAGAGGGGGTTCTTCCCAGTGACATCCATCACGACTCGGCCCGAGTGGCGGCTTATGTTGAAGATGATGATGAAAAAGCACGTCAGGATGATCTTGACCTCCTGGATGAGGAGTGTGACCTTGCGGTAGCTCATTCAGTAATCTACCAGCAAGATTTGCGTCATTATCATAGTCGCTGGGTTAAAACCTGGACCTTTCAAGAAGGTGTCACATCCCTAGTGCTAGTATGCTCTGAGCTAGCTAGTCATGTGTTGCATCATGTTTAAATTCTTATGAATTTGAATTGGGGACTATTGAAACCCTAGCATAGATGAATCCAACTAGGTTCAAATAAATAATAATAATAATAATAAAAATATCATTTTCACTGATCCCAAAATTCCTTTGGAAAAGTTCATCATTTTTGAATTGGTCTAGAACCTCTGCCAAAAATGGTGCACATTTTCCTAGGTCACTTTGGATTTTTAATGAATTCATAAAGTATTTGAATTTGGGCATTTAATTGCTATAAATAATTAAAATGCCCAAATAATTCTGAAAGTGGTTGAGGGCTATTGGATATATTTTCAAAAGTGCCCACAATTATTTTCAGGGTTTTTGAAAATGCCTTAGCATTTTAGTTAAGTCAAAAACAGTTACAGAAATAATAGAAAACCAGAAAATAGAGGAAAGAGAGAGAAAGAGTTTACCTGGGCTTCTTACCTGCATCAGAGCCGGCCCAGCTCCTATTCTGGCCCAGCCCACCAGGGGCTCCCCGGTCTTCTTCCTCCTTCGACAGAAGGACAGAGGGCGCGTGCCCGATGCACGCGACTACGCGCCGCGCCACCTCCTGCTTCCCGCCGCTGCCCCGACGTGCCTACGAGCGCCATGCACCCCCCTGGACCCTCTCGCTCACTCCCTCGATCTCATCTCCCTCCTCTGCTCTCTCTCTCTCGCCAACTCAATGCACCGGAGTGCGCCACCGCAAAACACCGCGACCACCGCCATCCCCTTGCCCCGTGGCGGTGCCCCGAGCTCCGCCCAGGCTCCAAGTACCTCTCCGTCGACCGACGCAAGCTCGGATGACCCCAAGACGACATGGTGACCTTCTTCCCCGTCTACGGCCGCCGGATGCCGTCGTTCGATTCGCCGGCCTCAAGTCCTCCCCGAGCCCACTAACCGCCTCTACAAACTCTACGTGAGCTCCCGCTCCTCGCCCCTCTCCTCTAACGTCCGCGCATGGGCTCCAACCAGCCCAGCAGCCCAGCCCGTGAGCTTCACGCCACCGGCGAAGTTGTCACCATGGCTAGAGCAAGCTCAGCTTGCCCCTGAGCACGTCATCGTGCTCGGGCTGATCCCAGGAGACCAACTCACCTGCTAGCTCGCCTTCCCATGCGCCATAGCGAGTGGCCGGTCCTGCCCGAGCTCCGGTCGCCGCTTCCGTCGTTGCTGCCGTCTCTGTAGGCCACCTCAGCTCCTCGCGCTTACCCTAGAAGATGCACCGCTCTTCCACCTCGCCGTAGCCACAAACCACACACGAAATGGTGCTCTGTAGCGCCGACCCGAGCAACTCCAGCGTGACACCGCCGTGCTTTTGGTCGCCGACAATAACCGCTAACGTGGTCGGGTTAATTAAATGCTAATGACGCACTAACTAACCCCCTAAGACACTGCCATGTGGGCCCCGCTGCCTAACTAACCAGCTAACAAAAATAGATTAAGATTAATCTAAACACAGTGGCCCCATGCGTCACCGTTGACCTGGCTGACGTGGCCGTTGACCAGACCCACCTGTGTGTGACACTAAATGTCACTTGGTCACTGACCAGTGGGTCCCACTGGTGAGGTTTGACCTGGACCGTGCCCCGTTGACCTGCTGATGTCATGACGATGTCATGCTGACGCAGTAATTAATTTCCGGTTTAAAACAATTCAGGAAATTCCAGAAAATGACTTAAACTTCAAAAAATCATAGAAATTAAACCGTAACTCCAAATGAAATAATTTATATATGAAAAATTATCAGAAAAATTCACGGAATCTGTTTATAGCATTTTCATGCATGTTAGAACAATTTATGGCTGCTGTTTAGGCCAATTCACATAAATGGAATTTAAACTCTCACATATGGAGTTTGAATTTGAACCTAGGGTTCAAACCAACTCCATTTAACATGTTGCTAGTTGCATTAGCTCAAAACACAACATATTGACATGTCATGATCATGCATCATATTGTGCATTGCATTGATTGTGTTCATTCTCTGTTGCAGGTGGTTGTCCCCTCTTGATAGACGTTGTACCGACGCTGTGATTGTTGACACTGATGAAGACCCAATGATATCTTCAAAAGTGCCAAGCAAGCACAACCCCCTTGTTCATTCTGATACAAGCCCACTCTCTCGCTCCTGCTCTCTTTTACTGCATTAGGACAACAATGATTCATCTGTTACTTGTTGCGGTGGTTGAACCCCTTATCCTCTGCATGACCTGTCATTGCCACAGTAAATAGATGAATCCCACTAGCATGAGTGGGAGTTATTTGAGCTCTGATGTGCCTACTCATTCATGCTTGTTTGTCATGCCTGCTATTGCATAGAGTTGTGTCAGGTCTGATTCATCGGGAATGAACCGGAGGTGTGTGAACATGTCCTACTGTGTGTGAGCTAAGTGTGTGAACACGTTTTGGTAAAGGTAGCGGTGAGAGGCCATGTAGGAGTACATGGTGGGTTGTCTCATTGAAACCGTCCTCAGGAACTGAGTTCTGTGTCTGTGATCCATGAACAGCTACTACCACTCATTGGGATCCTTAATTGACCATCTCAGCTTCTTAATCACCCTAGTACTCTGTCCAGGAGTTGCAAGTAGTTTCTGGTGTTTGTAGGTTATGTGTTGGCGGCCGTGCGTACTGATGACCCTAGGGGTGGGCTATGATGCGGTAGATACACCGTGGCACGGTGTACCGGGCGCCCGTTTGGTGTCTCGGGAACCCTGTTCACATCGTTCGGGGCCGTATGTGGAAACCTCGGCCGGACTCCCTGCGGATGGAACCTGGATAGACGAGAAACCTGGACTAGAGACTTAAGTGTTTAGGTAGGCCGTGGCTGACACCCTCGTTGGGCTTCCGCTTGAAGGTTGCCGAGTACATGTCATGTAAACGATGGTAAGTGGTGGGAGCGTGTGTGAAGAAGTACACCCCTGCAGGGTTATCATTATCTATTCGAATAGCCGAATTCCTCGGATATGGAAACTTGGACCCCTTGCATAGTTCATAGACAAGTGAAAGTGGATACTCTAAAACTCGCAGGATAAGTGTGGGTGCTATGGATGGCCTTCTCATAGGGAGACGGGAGCGGATCCATAGTGGTGTATTGAATGGTGAATATGTGGACTTGTGTGCGCCACCTCAAAAGAGTTGCTTGCAGTCGTAGTTCAGGTTAGCCACTGAGTCAAAGCTGGCTTGCTGTAGTTAAACTCCACCACCCCCCTTGTTGATACCGATGCATATGTAGTTAGTTTTGATGTAAGTCTTGCTGAGTACAATTGTACTCAAGTTTGCTTAATTTATGTTTTGCAGAGAGACTTCAGTCTCGCTAGTAGTTTCGTGTGGACTTCGACGTTTAGCTTGATACCTCAGCTATGATCTTGTACCCTTGGCAGGATCTGGTAGATAGTCAGGCTTCTCAGCTTTCTTCATTTGTAGTTGTCTGTACTCAGACAAGTTAAGCTTCCGCATGTGCTTGATTTGTATGCTATAATTGTTGGGTCATGAGACCCATGTTTGTAATATCTCTCTCCTCGGAGCATAATAAATAAATACTTGAGTCGTAGAGTCTTGTTGTGATGCCATGTTGTATTTATAGATATCGAGCATATTGTGTGTATGATTGAAATACTTGGTATGTGTGGGTTCCGACAATCTAGTTGGTTATCCTTGGCAGCCTCTCTTATGGGGAAATGTAGTCTAGTGCTTCCTTGAGCCATAGTAGTCTGCTACAGCCCGGTTCACCGGAGTCCTACTAGCCAAGCACTACTGCTCAGGACACTTGACTGGCCGGCAGGTGTTTCACTTCGTTCCTGTGCCTGTCCCTTCGGGGAAATGTCACGCGGTGACATCCGGAGTCCTGCCTAGCCTGCTACAGCCCGGTTTCCTGGAGTCCTGTTAGCCCAGTGCTACAGCCCGGATTCACACGCTGCTGACCGACATGCTCGATGCGATTCATGTATGCCTGTCCCCATAGGTTGGTGCCGCTTTGGGTTCACGACTAGCCATGTCGGCCCGGGTTCTCTGTCATATGGATGTTAGCGACACTATCATATACGTGAGCCAAATGGCGCAAACGGTCCCGGGCCATGGTAAGGCGACACCTGTGGGAATACCGTGCGTGAGGCCGCAAAGTGATATGAGGTGTTACCGGCTAGATCGATGTGACTTGAAATCGGGGTCCTGACAGAAGGTGACTTGGCTCCGGCTAATCCAGGATCAAACATATATGCACAAATTATCCCCACCTTGGGAAGGGCCTTTTGTGGTTACCAAAAACCTGAACAACGGGTCATACTACCTCATTGATATTCGAGACCACAAGGACTCACGCACATCGAAGGAGGAGACCCGCCGGGCTTGGAACATTGCTCATCTTCAGCCTTATTACACTTGAGCCACTGGCTCTTCGGTTGTACATACTTTCATTAATGTATATATTATGATCAGTATAATAAAGCCGGCATCCTTGATAATTCAGGACCTCTGTCATTTCATTTCTGAGTATCTGAGTCTTTATTGTCCGTTCATAAGATCACTTAGGGGCTTACTGCTCACTGAGCATAGCTATGACTACCCTCTTGATCCGGCTTGCATGCCTTGTTACAAATTGCAAGGGGGCTTCCTGCTCATTGAGCATAGCTTTGACTACCCATTTGATCCGGCTTACACGCCTTATTGCAAATTACTTGGGGATTTCCTGCCCAAGTTAAAGGTTACCAAAGAGAATGTGTTGTAGTGCGTAGTTCAAAGATAGGTATCCTGCCTTGATGGCTTATTATAGGTCACTTGGGGGCTTCCTGTTCAATGAAAATAGCTTTACTTACCATCTTGATTGGCTTGTATGCCAGGTGTAAATACCAAATTCTGGGTTATCCTACCTATATGCCCTTGTCACTCCGCCCAGGTAATTCTAGAATGACCCGCCGTACTCTCAACAATCAATCTTGTAACAAAGACCCTGAACTTATTGAGGTTAAAATGGCCGTTGGTCATGTGAGGGCCGGCTTATGGGTTTGAATGAAGGATTACCTCAGTGGTTGTGCGGCCCGGGAAAGCACTTGAAACTTCGGCTTGGCTGCCTATGAAAGCCTTGATTTTTCTGATTTGTTATTTCCTCTGAACATTGTTTGGATTCATATCATTATTCCATATTAACATATGGTTTAAAACAATTAAGGCCATGTAGCCTCAATCTTTAGGACTCATATTTCAGCATATATAAGGTTTTGATAACCCGTTCTGTCTTTGGACGTTAAGTCGCGAGTATACTTTGATTGCACAATTGGAATTATGCGCTTTTGAGTAATTGAGTTGTCACCCTCACTGGATATGGCGTTGTAAGCTGGCAATTTGAGCCAGTACTCCAGGTATGTTTTCAAATTGTTGGATGAATATGTGAGGTTTGTTAACCCACCCTGGTTATAGACTTTAAGTCACCAGCAAATTTTATATGGGACATTGTGACCCACCCTGGCATAAACCGTCAGGGTGCATGTTATTTACTTGTGTGCAGGGAATATGATAATATGACCTACATGATTGATAATATTATGAGCATAAGGAGCAGATCTTCAATATCAGATCGACAGTTTAAAAAATTATGCAGATAAAACATGCACGATGGCATGACAAGATCATTGTTTACACTAGCCTATTACAAGGCTTTCTGCAGCCCAATTGATTGAAAGTTTGTCAGAACAAAACATGCCACGTTATAGTCTGAGATCCGCCTCGTGGTTCAGTTGCCCTGGTCTTGGTGTGTTGAAGCTTCCGGGTTATCCAGCGCCGGTTCTTCTTCTTCTTCCTCCACTAGCTGGAAATTATGTGATGTCCAATTGATGCCAGTTATGGCTTTGAATACAGCCTCATCATCTATGAGCATGAATGGGTCAATATCAGGAGCAAAAGTGTGCTTACATGTTGGTGGAATAAGATCCATAAGTTCATAAACCAGCGCTTTCACTTTTGCGTTTTCGATAGTATAAGCCACCTGATACTTGGATAGATCGCTCTCATCAGCCAACTTGCTTGCTAAAGGACGCATTTCCCATACACATTTGGTGAAGTCATATGCATTAAAGGGAGACCCATCTTATTTTAAGCTTGGACAACTGGTGGCCAAAAGGGTGTATGCAGGTTTAAGCTTCACGCGCATGTCTTGAGCAAGGTTGGAGCTTCTGGGGCCTGCATCAGCAAAAATATTGATAAACCGGTTGATGGTTGTTATATGTTGGCGGTGAAAGATCAAAGTACAAGATTACTTACCAAAGATGGCAGCTGTCATGCTATTAATCTGATGCTTTAATCCAGATAACTCTTCATTCACCGGCTTAAGAGCAGCCTCAACATCTTCAGCTCTTTTTAACAAAGCCGCCTTATCAGTCTCCCAACTCGTACTCTCTGCACTGAAATCCCTTCTCAACTTTTCAGTCTCTTCTATGACAGTTTTTAGTTCTGACTTGGCCCTCGAAGTCTCTGATTGTTGGGACTTGATGTTTTACCGTAGATCGGCGACTTGAGATTCTTTCGTATTTAATTCAGCCTGCAATATGCAAAGACAGCCAGCATTATAGTCATCTTATTTGAAGTCCCAAGCATAATACAAGTATTTTACTTGTGGGCTAATGTACATTGCTCTTTTCAAGGCATGGTGATAAGTCCCGGCTTAGCTATGTAGCTTAAGCCAGCCCTTGGGGGCTACATATTCGGATTTTTTTCACAGCTTGATGATAAGTCTCGGCTTAACTATCCTGATTAAACCAGCCCTTGGGGACAACTCATTTTGACTCAATGGAGATAAGCTAATATGGAGAAACTACAAGGTGCAACATATGATGTCAATGCCTACAGCATGTTCAATTCTTTCACATCTAGTAGACTTGGTGGCTGATATATACCTATATGAGAAGGATTTATTAGTGCTTATCTCAAAGGCCTCCTTCATCAGGTTTACCAGGCTAGCTTCAAAATCGCGACTGGTATGAAGGCGGGTTAGATAGCCCGCATGAATCTCATGGGTGTTAAATTGGGCATAGCTTTCCAAATCCAGCTTCCACTTCCCTTTGTCAGCAGCTGAGAATTATTCTTTGGCGTTGTGTTTGGATAAGATGGTGGGGTTGCCTGGTTCTATATAAGTCGTCCCAGTAACTATTACGTCTTCAACTTCTTCAGTAGGCTGAGCAGGACTTGGCGGCTTAGGATGGGCCGGGTTAACATCCATGGAGTCCATTGTGACATTGTGCTCTTCTAGCGGCGGATCATCAGCAGCAGCGTCAGGAATCTGATGAGAATTTTCTGACATCATGTGCTTCTCTGGGTCAGCAGCCTTGGGATCCTCGGCCGGCTTATTTACTTTTAGTTTCTTGTTGCGCTTGGTTATACAACTGGAAATAAGATACATGAAGGGGTTAATATATCAAATGTATAAGTATTGAAACAAAGAATTTTATTTTTCTCACCCGGGAGGGACTTTGAAAAGAGGAACCTGAGTTCCAGTTGATGTCACGACCGGTTTTCCAATAAAATGTTTATTGAGAAGCCGATCTTTTGAGTCCAGTA
Organism: Triticum urartu; assembly: GCF_056163025.1. Lineage (NCBI taxonomy): Eukaryota > Viridiplantae > Streptophyta > Magnoliopsida > Poales > Poaceae > Triticum > Triticum urartu. Next base: position 348,839,906 of record NC_141875.1, read on the forward strand.
TGAGGAAAATCCTCCTTACTGGTAGACAAAATTCTTGATAAAGTAAGCCAGTAGCATATAATATATTACAAGGTCGAGCTAAGGCTGCTCAACAAATTATTACAAGCACGCCAATAATTATACATAATGGCGGATATGATACAATGGTGTGGTGGCGAACTACTGACTCGAGATAAAAGTGGTGGTGGAATATCACAGTGGAGAGTGGATAATATGACTCCTAAACTGGCAGCTCATCGAGCGTCGAGGTGAGGCTCAATGAATTTATTCGGGTAGCGGAAGCGGATATAATACAGTAACCAAATCCAGGATCACTCGAGACTGACTGGGACTCCTCTAGGAGTCGGACTCGCTATCGAACTCTTCATCCATGAGATCGCCTTCGTCAACATCTGGCCAAATCAACAAGCCAGGTGAGTACTTTGAAAGTACTCGCAAGACAGTTCGGACATAAGATATAACAAATGCATGCATGAATGCGTCATTAGTAATTAGTAATGCACATTCAATTTCATAAATATTGGCACAACATGATACGTAAAAAGGGAGTCGGGCGGTAATGTTCCCGAAATCCCAATAGAATAACTGAAAAACCGATCGGGTGTCTGGAGCGACGCCTCGAAGGGTGAATAAATAAATAATCATGCCGCAGTCGGGCATCCAAACGACACCACGTAAAGGGCTTATATTGAAAAATAAATGACATGCGTGCCACAGTCGGACGTCGGAGCGACATCGCAGAAAGGGCTTATATCGCAAGTAAATAACAAGCGTGCCACAGTCGGACATCTGAGGAACAACACAGAAAGGGCTTATATCGAAAGTAAATAACAAGTGTGCCACAGTCGGACGTCTGAGCGACATCTCAGAAAGGGCTTATATCGAAAGTAAATAACAGGCGTGCCACAGTCGGACGTCTGAGCGACATCTCAGAAAGGGCTTATATCGAAAGTAAATAACACATGTGCCACAGTCGTACGTCTGAGCGACATCTCAGAAAGGGCTTATATCGAAAGTAAAATAACAAGCGTGCCACAGTCGGACGTCTGAGCGACATCTCAGAAAGGGCTTATATCGAAAGTAAATAACGAGCGTGCCATAGTCGGACGTCTGAGCGACATCACAGAAAGGGCTTAAATTTCCTTATTCATATCTGATAAATTCACAAAGGTATAATACTCATAATAAATATTCTACACACAATAATAAACAGGTTAGTCCATCCACAGGAATAAACATTTAACCGGACTTAATACTCATGTGTTTCACCGGAGTTTTTGTCACTGAGACTGACACTGGACAAGATAAGTTGAACACAGTACTTGCAGAGTTTGTACTAAATTTCCCACAGCCAATGGATTTCCGTAGTCACGAAGACTAGTTCCGTTTATGGTATTTCGGAAGAAACACATCTAACTAGTACACACCCATCCCACCTGACGATGCCAGGAATCACCCTAGATAGCGTTCAAGAAAAACTTTGAGACAGGGTGATCACAATCTCGAATAGCATGGGATCAAATTTATATACGCGCGCTCTAAGGGGTGCCCCTCTCTCGGTCCCAACCGGAAACACCCATGCCCCCTGACCGGATGACTGGCTTTAATCCAGGGCCATGGAACCCTCATCATGGCCTCTCGATTTGGTGTGTACCAGGAAAGCGGTTTGCAACTTACTAGGCCGTATCCCTTGCGGAAAACATGTGGTAGTACAGGAAGGGAAAACGGATGGAAACTGGACTGATTCATGTTGACACTGGAGTCAAATAGTCTGGCATAAGACTGGCATGCTACAACACTGCCATCTTACCCATTCTCATGCCATCACATGGCCATGCAAACTCATATCCAATAACTTATGGATTTTCGAAACTCACTTGCTTCAATTTTGCATGTATTATGACATTCATTGATATACTCATAAACATGCCATGAAACTACTTAATGCAATCATGCCAAAGACACTCATCATATCAAAAGTTCAAACATGCTTGCCTGGTTCAGAGTAGTCGGAGCCTAGCTCGGTGAAGTTCGCGGTTCCGTCACCTCCTTCGGTATCTACGGTATAAAGAAACATACGCGCTAACGTAAATACCATGAGGTGCACAAAAGGAATTCCACATATTTTTCAAATAAATATGATAAAAAACTAGACAAAAATTTAAAGAGGACAGAAAAAGAATCAATCAAAAATCTGGTTCTCTTTAAAACTTATAATGGTTTTAATCCAAGGACCTTTCTGGAATGAAACAGAAACTTCTTAGGGTTCATTTTATAAAACAGAAGAAGTTTCATTTGAGAATACGCCGGCCCAGAAGGGAGACGTACTTTGACAGAAGACGCTTTCAGAAAACATTTCGTTTAAAAGAAAGAGAGGCTGACGGGGGGGTCCCACCCGTCAGGTTTGAAATTTCAAACGGGGAAGAAACAGAGCTCGTTGGTGCCCGAGAGCTGCGGTGTTCGCCGGCGGCGATCCACGGCGAGTTAGGAGGATTGGAGAGTACCTACGTGCTCAGCTTGTCCTTCCGCGTCGGTGGGTGGTGGTGGTGGTCATCGGCGAGCACCACGTTGACAGTGGTCCTTGCTGCGGCGGACGGCGGCTCGGGTGGAGTTGGATCTCGTCGGGGAGGGCTGCGGACGTCAAATTGAAGCCTGGGTTAGATCACTGGGTGCTCGAGGAGACTACTGACGATGTTTGGGCGGCGGGAATGGCCTCACCGGAGTGGATCGAGGTGGTGGCCGCGGCGGATCGGGGCGGCCGGGGTTGGGGGAGGAGACCTCCTCGAGGTCCTCCTAGTGGCTTGGCGGGGTGTTGGTGGGGTGCAATGGTGGTGCGTGCTCGAGAGCGAGCTCGGGGCCCCTTTTTATAGGCGATCCGAGGCGGTGGCCAAGAACGGAGATCTCCGACGATGGTTACGGCGGCGCAGAGCTTGGTCGTGGAGTTTAGGGAGTTGGGCGTCAACGTGGAGTTCCTCTGGTTCCGTTTAAGCGCTAAACAAGTTCGGATTAGGAGCTTTGGGTGGGTTTGACGGAACGGGGCGGCGCGGGCCCGTCGGCGGCAGTGGGCGCTCCCTGTGCTTGCCAGGCCACGGCGACGGTGCTGCAGGGTGCGCTGGCGTGCATGAGGGCACGCGGAGGGCAAGGGAGCGATGGGCGGCGCCGGACGGCGTAGCAAGCTGGCACGGGCTCTCGCTAGTCGCCACGGGTGGCTCTGCCACTGCAGAAGCTGTCGGCGTTGGCGATGCTCACCGCCACCGACACCTGCACCCGTCCAAGAGGGTGTGCGATGCTCTGGCTAGGGAGGAGAGGCCGTGCGCAACGCGCCAGGGTGCACTGGTGATGGATGACAAGCCACTGACGAAAAACGACACTGACTGAATTCTGAAACTCTGAATTTTCTGAAAGTCTACTGAAACAGTGCCGGCCAAGTGTTCGACGAAATGATTTTGGCATGTGGGGAATTTTCCTTGAGCTGATTTTTGGTGGGGTGTCCTCTCATTGCATCTGGGGGCTGCCTGAATTTTGGTAGAATTTTTGGAGAAGAGAAGATATGAATTTCACCAAATTTGACAAATCTGGTCCAAACTTGCAGAGGCTGAAACTTGAAAATTTTGAAAAGAAGAAGAGTGGATCTTCATGGATCTAGGTTGGGGGTGCTAAGGACTATCCAGAGGAGTTGGTTTGAGATCAAAACTCAAAGGAAATCAGGTACTTCCTTTGTAAATCATCTAGGCTTAAAATAATTGACAGAATTGTTTTGGGAAGTAAAATAAATGAAATAAAATCCAAAAATGGTTTGGACTTGTTGCAGCAGGAAGTTTGGATTGCCCCAAAGTGGAGTGAGGGGTTTTGGGAGGATTTACCATAAGAGACATGGTAAAACCATGGGTGGTTTCAAAAAAAGAAAGAAGTCCAAAAACTCATAGGATTTCTTCTTAAAAGAAAATAAATAAATTCCAAAAATATATTTGAGAAGGGAACAATCAGAAGAAAGTTTTTTTAATACAAACACCAGAGTTGAAGAAGATACAAAAAAATAAAATCCTTGCCAGGGGAAAAATTTTGAGAGAGAGGTTTTTGGAAGGATTTAAACGACCTTCAAAACCAACAAAGTTTTTGTTGAAAATTAAATAAATTTTTTTGGAGTGTCACAACACCTACCCCCTTGGGAAAAATCTCGTCCCCAAGATTTCAGCTGATCCTCAAATAAGTGTGGGTGCTCTGTCCGAAGAAAATCCTCTCTTTCCCAAGTTGCTTCACTCTTGGTGTGATTGCTCCACTGAACTCTGAAAAACTTGATGGTTTTCTGTCGGGTCCTCCTTTCAGGCTCCTCTAATTTTTTTGCTGGATGTTCCCGATAGGTGAGGTCTGGTTGCACGTCAATGTTCTCGTGGGATACTTGCTTCTCTGGGTTGCTTACGCACTTCCTCAACTGCGAGACGTGGAACACGTCGTGGACATCGGATAATTCTTCGGGTAATTCTAGCTGGTAGGCTACCGTGCCTCTTCGTGCCACTATACAGAATGGTCCGATGAATGTTGGTGCTAGCTTTCCCTTAACTTTGAATCGTTGCAGGCCCCTCATAGGAGATACTCGCAGGTACACATACTCTCCGGTTTCAAAACTGACTCCATGATGTTTTTGATCGTAATAACTCTTATGTCGGCTTTGAGCTGTCTTGAGTCAGTCCCTGATTAGCTTGACGTTTTCCTCGGCTTCTTTGAGCATGTTTGGGCCGAAGATACGGCTGTCTCCGGTCTCTGACCAATTTAGCGGGGTACGACATCTCTGCCCGTACAGGGCTTCAAAAGGTGCCATTTGTAGGCTGGATTGGTAACTGTTGTTGTATGCGAACTCGGCATATGGCAGGCTTTCTTCCCAACTGGTTCCATAGGTGAGGACACATGCCCTCAGCATGTCCTCTAGAATTTGGTTCACACGTTCAGTTTGTCCATCAGTCTGGGGATGGTAGGCTATACTTAAGGCTAGTTGAGTTCCTAGCGATTATTGCAGCTGCTCCCAAAATTTAGAGACAAATTGAGTTCCTCTGTCGGATATTATAGTTTTTGGGACTCCATGCGGACAGACTGTGTGGGAGAGGTAGAGCTTGGCGAGCTTCTGAGTGGTGTGGGTTGTCTTCACGGGGATGAAGTGTGCCACCTTGGTTAATCTATCGGTGATGACCCATATGGCATCATTCCCATGTTGTGACCGAGGTAGTCCGACAATGAAATCCATCCCTATTTTGTCCCATTTCCACTCAGGTATTCTGTTTGGTTGCAGTAGTCCGGCTGGTCTTTGATGCTCAGCTTTTATGCGTTGGCAAGAATCGCAACATGCAATGAAGGTGGCTATATCCCTCTTCATATCGTGCCACCAATATCTTTCCTGAATGTCCTTATACATTTTGGTTCCTCCAAGGTGGATCGAATATGGGGCAGTGTGGGCTTCAGCTAGAATTTGCTGTTTGAGGTCCTCTATATTTGGCACGCAGAGTCTTTCTCCGTACCATAATATTCCCTCATCGTCTATGACGAATTCCAAGGCCTTGCCCATACTCACCTTTCTTTTAATGCCTTTGATGCTGGGGTGTCCATGCTGAGCTTCCTTAATCCTTTCCACAAGGTTAGGTTGTACTTCCAAATTCGTTATGGTGCCTTCCGTGACCATCATCAAGTTGAGTTTGGCAAACTCTTGTTGGAATTCAGGTCTCAAGCCTTGCAGACTGTTGTCTTCCGAGCTGGGGTTCCGACTAAGAGCATCTGCCACTACATTTGCTTTTCCTGGATGATAGTGGATACCAACATCATAATCTTTTACCAATTCCAACTAGCGTCGTTGCCGTAAATTGAGTTCTAGCTGTGTGAAAATATACTTGAGACTTTTATGGTCCGTATATATTTCACAACGATTTCCAAGTAACAAATGCCTCCATTCCTTAAGTGCATGAATGACTGCTGCCAATTCTAAGTCATGAGTGGGATAATTTTGTTCATGCTTGCGAAGTTGCCTTGAAGCGTATGCGACAACTTTGCCTTCTTGCATCAATACGCATCCGAGACCCCTTCGGGATGTGTCACAATACACTTTAAAATTCTTGTGTATGTCTGGCACAATTAATACTGGTGCTGTCGTTAATTTCCTTTTTAGTTCTTGGAAACTTTTCTCGCAAGCTTCTGTCCATTCAAACTTCTTGTCTTTCTTGAGTAACTGCGTCATTGGCTTGGCTATGGTGGAGAATCCTTCAATAAATCTTCGGTAGTATCCTGCCATTCCCAAGAAACTTTGTACATCCGTTACGCTAGCTGGTGGTTTCCAGCCATGTACGGCCTTGACTTTTTCTGGGTCTACAGCAATACCTTCTTGGTTCAGTACGTGGCCCAGAAAACCTACCTGTCTTAGCCAAAATTCACACTTGCTGAACTTGGCGTACAATTGATGTTTCCTGAGTTCTCCTAGTACAATTCTGAGATGTTCAGCATGCTCTTCTGGTGTCTTGGAGTATATCAGAATATCGTTGATGAATACCACAACAAACTTGTCCATAAACTTCATAAATACTTTGTTCATGAGGTGAACAAAATATGCGGGGGCGTTCGTTAGTCCAAATGGCATTACTGTGAACTCATACAGTCCATATCTGGAGGTGAAGGCTGTCTTGGGGATATCCTCTGTTCGTACTTTTAATTAATGGTATCCCGACCTTAAGTCAATCTTTGAGAATACCTTGGCCTGAGCGAGCTGATCAAATAAATCATTTATCCGTGGCATCGGGTATTTGTTCTTGATTGTGACCATGTTAAGTGCTCGATAGTCTATACACAATCTCAGTGTTCCATCCTTCTTTTTGGCAAATAAAATTGGTGAACCCCAAGGTGAGGAGCTGGCTCGAATATATCCTTTGTCTAGTAATTCCTTTATTTGCTTCTTCAATTCTACCAACTCGGATGGTGCCATTCTGTATGGTTTCTTGTATATGGGGGTGGTTCCGGGTGCTAGCTCAATGCTGAATTCTATTTCTCGGTCTGGTGGCATGCCTGGTAGTTCTTCGGGAAATACGTCTGGAAATTCACACACTACTGGAACCTTGCTTAATTCAGAAACGTCCACCTTGTTCAATCTCGGTTGGCGGGATATTTTTCTCTCTTTGGCTGAAACTCTTATTGTCTTCCCGTGGTGGTGGGTGAGAATTATGGTCCGGTTGAAGCAGTCAATAAAAACTTTGTTTGTGGTTAACCAATCCATCCCTAGGATGACATCCAGTCCTTTATTTTCCAATACAATAAGATTGGCGTGAAACTTCAATCCTTCAAACTCAATAACCACACCTTGGCAGTAACTCTGAGTAACTTGCTTAATCCCAGGGGACTTGAGGATCATGGATTTTTCCAAGGGAAACATTGAAAAATTATTTTGCAACACAAAACTTTTCGAAATGAATGAGTGAGAAGCTCCAGAATCAAACAAAACCATGGCAGGTATTGTGTTGACAGGAAACGTACCGAGTACGATATCCGGGGCATTCTGTGCTTCCTCTTTGGTCACGTGGTTCAGATGACCCTTCCTATGGTTGTTATTGGGGTTGAAATTGTTTCGCTTGGGCGCTGAATTATTGCCACCGTTGTTCGGCTTTGGGGTCGAGTTCCTTGGCTTGGGGCACTGCTTGGCATAGTGCCCTTCTTCTCCACATGCGTAGCAAGTAACACCTGGGCGATATGTGAACTCCTTGTCCCTTGCATGGAAATTCTTGATTGGGCGTGAGACGTTCGTCGTGGGTTTGTGTGTCCCACCTTTCTGAAAATCCATCTTGCTTCGGTGGTTGCGAGCAAGAGTAGTTTGGTCCCTTTTTCGCTTGCGGAAATCCTCCATGCTGCTTCTCTCATTTTCCATGGTAATGGCCTTATCCACTAGCGTTTTGAAATCTGGAAAAGTGTGCACAACCAGCTAGCATTTAAGCGCGGGCGCCAGACCGTCTAGGAATTTCTCCATCTTCTTGCTTTCAGTCATACGCTCTTCGTTGGCGTAGTGAGACAATAGAGTAAACTGACCGTTGTATTCTGACACCGTCATGGTCCTTTGTTTGAGGTCATCAAACTCTCTCTTCTTGATTTTCATAAGACTTTTAGGAATGTGCGCCCCGCGAAAACCTTCTTTGAACTCCTCCCAGGTTATATCATTTTCGTTAGGGTGCATGTGTAGGAAATTTTCCCACCATGATGCAGCTGCTCCTGTGAGATAGTGCGGAGCATATAGTACTTTCTCGAGGTCTGAACATTGTGCAATAATAAATTTTCTTTCCATGTCTCGGAGACAATCCTCGGCCTCAAGAGGTTTGTCAGTATGAGAAAATGTTTGGGGATGCGTCTTCTGTAGCTCAGATAACTTGGATTGTTGCTGATACTGTCCACGGTGATTTCCCATATTGATGACTTGGTTCATCATTTCCTGGTGTTGTTGCTGACTTTGCTCATAAAGGCGGCACATTTGGGAAAATGTTGTTTCACTGTCCTGTTGACTCAACTGTCCCTGTGTGACATTGTTGCCCGGTTGAGTGCCATAATTTTCCTCTGGCGGAGTTGGCATGGAGCGCGTCCAAGGACGAGACATTTTTCACTCTAGGGATATATTTTGTAAAACTCATAAGAAAGGGAATTGAGTCGAAAAAAATCAATAAATGCACAAAGATGGGAAATAAATTAAATGCTTCAGGATTTCTCAAGAAAACAACTTGATTGCGCACGGAGAAGGACTGCTCATTACATATCTTACACGTAGGCGGTAATTATAGAATACATCACTCAGGATATGCGTACATATTCCTGACATGTTATTTAGGCTAGTGCACTTCTCCCAATTCCTACATGATGCGCAAACAAGCTACTTCTCACAATCTATGTACATATAAACATATCATACAAAGCGGGTCATCGCATGGCGGCTAAGCATACTCAGTCGAAGATGTTGACGATCTCCTTTGCCCTGCCGAGGGTGAGGCACAGTGAGGCTGGGGACTCGACCTCTTCCTCGCTAATAGGCTCCAGATGTGTAGTGCTGCACCGAGTAGATGGAGCAGGAGCCAGAGGCGGAGCAACACGAACAGGAGTGGGTGCAAAGGGTGGTGCAGTGCGGGCTGGAATGGGCGCAATGACTTGGTTGAACTCTTCGGTGGTAGGCAGGCGACAAGTAGTGGCGAGGGTGGTAGGTGCATGGCACGTGGCATGGAAGGTAGCAGTAACGACGAGTCTTCATCGAGGGAAGGACATCCCTGAGACGAGCTATCGCCTCGCGGGCTGCCATCTGCATAGCATGCTTCTCCGTAGGCATGGCTCTTCCCAAGTACTGGAAGCGGCGTAACTCAACACGCCCTCCCTTGAATTGCACCGCCGCCTGGTGCATGGTCATACTGTCGTTGACCTTGTGTTGGTAGAGTGTGAAGACTGGGCGCATAGATGGCCCCATCGCGACCTGAACGATGAAGGAGAGGAGCTTGACGAACCCATCGGGCACGTTGGCGAACATCTGTGATTCGCAGCTGTTGTCAGCCATCTACAAAAGTAGGCAAAAATTCTGAATGGTCAGATCATAAATTTATGCTGACTGTCAGAAAATGACTACATTTGCAAAAATATGAATTAGCTCTTATGCTAATAACCGATTAGCGATCGCACCTAGTGGCTTCCTACAGTCAGCCTGGCTCTGATACCAAGCTTGTCACGACCGGTTTTCCAATAAAATGTTTATTGAGAAGCCGATCTTTTGAGTCCAGTATGAGGAAAATCCTCCTTACTGGTAGACAAAATTCTTGATACAGTAAGCCAGTAGCATATAATATATTACAAGGTCGAGCTAAGGCAGCTCAACAAATTATTACGAGCATGCCAATAATTATACATAATGGCGGATATGACACAATGGTGTGGTGGCATACTACTGACTCGAGATAAAAGTGGTGGTGGAATATCACAGTGGAGAGTGGATAATATGACTCCTAAACTGGTAGCTCATCGAGCGTCGAGGTGAGGCTCGATGAATTTATTCGGGTAGCGGAAGCGGATATAATACAGTAACCAAATCCAGGATCAGTCGAGACTGACTGGGACTCCTCTAGGCTTCGGACTCGCTATCAAACTCTTCATCCATGAGATCGCCTTTGTCAACATCTGGCCAAATCAACAAGCCAGGTGAGTACTTTGAAAGTCCTCGCAAGACAGTTCGGACATAAGATATAACAAATGCATGCATGAATGCGTCATTAGTAATTAGTAATGCACATTCAATTTCATAAATATTGGCACAACATGATAAGTAAAAAGGGAGTCGGGCGGCCCGAAATCCCAATAGAATAACTGAAAAACCGATCGGGTGTCTGGAGCGACGCCTCGAAGGGTGAACAAATAAATAATCATGCCGCAGTCGGGCGTCCAAACGACACCACGTAAAGGGCTTATACTGAAAAATAAATGACATGCGTGCCATAGTCGGACGTCGGAGCGACATCGCAGAAAGGGCTTATATCACAAGTAAATAACAAGCGTGCCACAGTCGGACGTCTGAGCGACATCACAAAAAGGGCTTATACCAAAAGTAAATAACAAGCATGCCACAGTCGGACGTCTGAGAGACATCTCAGAAAGGGCTTATATCGAAAGTAAACTAACAGGCGTGATACAGTCGGACGTCTGAGCGACATCTCAGAAAGGGCTTATATCGAAAGTAAATAACGAGCGTGCCACAGTCGGACGTCTGAGCGACATCACAGAAAGGGCTTGAATTTCCTTATTCATATCTGATAAATTCACAAAGGTATAAAACTCATAATAAATATTCTACACACAATAATAAACGGGTTAATCCATCCACAGGAATAAACATTTAACCGGACATAACACTCATGTGGTTCACCGGAGTTTTTGTCACTGAGACTGACACTGGACAAGATAAGTTGAGCATAGTACTTGGACAGGGATAAGATGATTCAAAGGATTTTTGACTCTGCAGAGTTTGTACTAAATTTCCCACAGCCAACGGATTTCCGTAGTCACGAAGGACTAGTTCCGTTTACGGTATTTTGGAAGAAACACATCTAACCAGTACACACCCATCCCACCTCACGATGCCAGGAATCACCCTAGACAGCGTTCAAGAAAAACTTTGAGACGGGGAGATCACAATCTCGAATAGGATGGGATCAAATTTATATACGCGCTCTCTAAGGGGTGCCCCCCTCTCAGTCCCAACCGGAAACACCCATGCCCCCTGACCGGATGACTGGCTTTAATCCAGGGCCATGGAACCCTCATCACGGCCTCTCGATTTGGTGTGTACCAGGAAAGCGGTTTGCAACTTACTAGGCCGTATCCCTTGAGGAAAACATGTGGTAGTACAGGAAGGGAAAACGGATGGAAACTGGACTGATTCATGTTGACACTGGAGTCAAATAGTCTGGCATAAGACTGGCATGCTACAACACTGCCATCTTACCCATTCTCATGCCATCACATGGCCATGCAAACTCATATCCAACAACTTATGGATTTTCAAAACTCACTTGCTTCAACTTTGCATGTATTATGACATTCATTGATATACTCATAAACATGCCATGAAACTACTTAATGCAATCATGCCAAAGACACTCATCATATCAAAAGTTCAAACATGCTTGCCTGCTTCAGAGTAGTCGGAGCCTAGCTCGGTGAAGTTCGTGGTTCCGTCACCTCCTTCGGTATCTACGGTATAAACAAACATACGCGCTAACGTAAATACCGTGAGGTGCACAAAAGGAATTACAAATATTTTTCAAATAAATATGATAAAACATTAGACAAAAATTCTGAATGGTCAGATCATAAATTTATGCTGACTGTCAGAAAATGACTACATTTGCAAAAATATGAATTAGCTCTTATGCTAATAACCGATTAGCGATCGCACCTAGTGGCTTCCTACAGTCAGCCTGGCTCTGATACCAAGCTTGTCACGACCGGTTTTCCAATAAAATGTTTATTGAGAAGCCGATCTTTTGAGTCCAGTATGAGGAAAATCCTCCTTACTGGTAGACAAAATTCTTGATACAGTAAGCCAGTAGCATATAATATATTACAAGGTCGAGCTAAGGCTGCTCAACAAATTATTACGAGCATGCCAATAATTATACATAATGGCAGATATGACACAATGGTGTGGTGGCATACTACTGACTCGAGATAAAAGTGGTGGTCGAATATCACAGTGGAGAGTGGATAATATGACTCCTAAACTGGCAGCTCATCGAGCGTCGAGGTGAGGCTCGATGAATTTATTCGGGTAGCGGAAGCGGATATAATACAGTAACCAAATCCAGGATCAGTCGAGACTGACTGGGACTCCTCTAGGCTTCGGACTCGCTATCAAACTCTTCATCCATGAGATCGCCTTTTCAACATCTGGCCAAATCAACAAGCCAGGTGGGTACTTTGAAAGTCCTCGCAAGACAGTTCGGACATAAGATATAACAAATGCATGCATGAATGCGTCATTAGTAATTAGTAATGCACATTCAATTTCATAAATATTGGCACAACATGATAAGTAAAAAGGGAGTCGGGCGGCCCGAAATCCCAATAGAATAACTGAAAAACCGATCGGGTGTCTGGAGCGACGCCTCGAAGGGTGAACAAATAAATAATCATGCCGCAGTCGGGCGTCCAAACGACACCACGTAAAGGGCTTATATTGAAAAATAAATGACATGCGTGCCATAGTCGGACGTCGGAGCGACATCGCAGAAAGGGTTTATATCACAAGTAAATAACAAGCGTGCCACAGTCGGACGTCTGAGCGACATCACAAAAAGGGCTTATACCAAAAGTAAATAACAAGCGTGCCACAGTCGGACGTCTGAGCGACATCTCAGAAAGGGCTTATATCGAAAGTAAATAACAGGCGTGCCACAGTCGGACGTCTGAGCGACATCTCAGAAAGGGCTTATATCGAAAGTAAATAACAAGCATGCCACAGTCGGACGGCTGAGCGACATCTCAGAAAGGGCTTATATTGAAAGTAAAATTACAGGCGTGCTACAGTCGGACGTCTGAGCGACATCTCAGAAAGGGCTTATATCGAAAGTAAATAACGAGCGTGCCACAGTCGGACGTCTGAGCGACATCACAGAAAGGGCTTGAATTTCCTTATTCATATCTGATAAATTCACAAAGGTATCAAACTCATAATAAATATTCTACACACAATAATAAACGGGTTAATTCATCCACAGGAATAAACATTTAACCGGACATAACACTCATGTGGTTCACCGGAGTTTTTGTCACTGAGACTGACACTGGACAAGATAAGTTGAACACAGTACTTGGACAGGGATAAGATGATTCAAAGGATTTTTGACTCTGCAGAGTTTGTACTAAATTTCCCACAGCCAACGGATTTCCGTAGTCACGAAGGACTAGTTCCGTTTATGGTATTTTGGAAGAAACACATCTAACCAGTACACACCCATCCCATCTCACGATGCCAGGAATCACCCTAGACAGCGTTCAAGAAAAACTTTGAGACGGGGAGATCACAATCTCGAATAGCATGGGATCAAATTTATATACGCGCTCTCTAAGGGGTGCCCCCCTCTCAGTCCCAACCGGAAACACCCATGCCCCCTGACCGGATGACTGGCTTTAATCCAGGGCCATGGAACCCTCATCACGGCCTCTCGATTTGGTGTGTACCAGGAAAGCGGTTTGCAACTTACTAGGCCGTATCCGTTGAGGAAAACATGTGGTAGTACAGGAAGGGAAAACGGATGGAAACTGGACTGATTCATGTTGACACTGGAGTCAAATAGTCTGGCATAAGACTGGCATGCTACAACACTGCCATCTTACCCATTCTCATGCCATCACATGGCCATGCAAACTCATATCCAACAACTTATGGATTTTCAAAACTCACTTGCTTCAACTTTGCATGTATTATGACATTCATTGATATACTCATAAACATGCCATGAAACTACTTAATGCAATCATGCCAAAGACACTCATCATATCAAAAGTTCAAACATGCTTGCCTGCTTCAGAGTAGTCGGAGCCTAGCTCGGTGAAGTTCGTGGTTCCGTCACCTCCTTCGGTATCTACGGTATAAACAAACATACGCGCTAACGTAAATACCGTGAGGTGCACAAAAGGAATTCCAAATATTTTTCAAATAAATATGATAAAACATTAGACAAAAATTCTGAATGGTCAGATCATAAATTTATGCTGACTGTCAGAAAATGACTACATTTGCAAAAATATGAATTAGCTCTTATGCTAATAACCGATTAGCGATCGCACCTAGTGGCTTCCTACAGTCAGCTTGGCTCTAATACCAAGCTTGTCACGACCGGTTTTCCAATAAAATGTTTATTGAGAAGCCGATCTTTTGAGTCCAGTATGAGGAAAATCCTCCTTACTAGTAGACAAAATTCTTGATACAGTAAGCCAGTAGCATATAATATATTACAAGGTCGAGCTAAGGCTGCTCAACAAATTATTACGAGCATGCCAATAATTATAGATAATGGCGGATATGACACAATGGTGTGGTGGCATACTACTGACTCGAGATAAAAGTGGTGGTGGAATATCACAGTGGATGGTGGATAATATGACTCCTAAACTGGCAGCTCATCGAGCGTCGAGGTGAGGCTCGATGAATTTATTCGGGTAGCGGAAGCGGATATAATACAGTAACCAAATCCAGGATCAGTCGAGACTGACTGGGACTCCTCTAGGCTTCGGACTCGCTATCAAACTCTTCATCCATGAGATCGCCTTTGTCAACATCTGGCCAAATCAACAAGCCAGGTGAGTACTTTGAAAGTCCTCGCAAGACAGTTCGGACATAAGATATAACAAATGCATGCATGAATGCGTCATTAGTAATTAGTAATGCACATTCAATTTCATAAATATTGGCACAACATGATAAGTAAAAAGGGAGTCGGGCGGCCCGAAATCCCAATAGAATAACTGAAAAACCGATCGGGTATCTGGAGCGACGCCTCGAAGGGTGAACAAATAAATAATCATGCCGCAGTCGGGCGTCCAAACGACACCACGTAAAGGGCTTATATTGAAAAATAAATGACATGCGTGCCATAGTCGGACGTCGGAGCGACATCGCAGAAAGGGTTTATATCACAAGTAAATAACAAGCGTGCCACAGTCGGACGTCTGAGCGACATCACAAAAAGGGCTTATACCAAAAGTAAATAACAAGCGTGCCACAGTCGGACGTCTGAGCGACATCTCAGAAAGGGCTTATATCGAAAGTAAATAACAGGCGTGCCACAGTCGGACGTCTGAGCGACATCTCAGAAAGGGCTTATATCGAAAGTAAATAACAAGCATGCCACAGTCGGACGGCTGAGCGACATCTCAGAAAGGGCTTATATTGAAAGTAAAATTACAGGCGTGCTACAGTCGGACGTCTGAGCGACATCTCAGAAAGGGCTTATATCAAAAGTAAATAACGAGCGTGCCACAGTCGGACGTCTGAGCGACATCACAGAAAGGGCTTGAATTTCCTTATTCATATCTGATAAATTCACAAAGGTATCAAACTCATAATAAATATTCTACACACAATAATAAACGGGTTAATTCATCCACAGGAATAAACATTTAACCGGACATAACACTCATGTGGTTCACCGGAGTTTTTGTCACTGAGACTGACACTGGACAAGATAAGTTGAACACAGTACTTGGACAGGGATAAGATGATTCAAAGGATTTTTGACTCTGCAGAGTTTGTACTAAATTTCCCACAGCCAACGGATTTCCGTAGTCACGAAGGACTAGTTCCGTTTATGGTATTTTGGAAGAAACACATCTAACCAGTACACACCCATCCCACCTCACGATGCCAGGAATCACCCTAGACAGCGTTCAAGAAAAACTTTGAGACGGGGAGATCACAATCTCGAATAGCATGGGATCAAATTTATATACGCGCTCTCTAAGGGGTGCCCCCCTCTCAGTCCCAACCGGAAACACCCATGCCCCCTGACCGGATGACTGGCTTTAATCCAGGGCCATGGAACCCTCATCACGGCCTCTCGATTTGGTGTGTACCAGGAAAGCGGTTTGCAACTTACTAGGCCGTATCCGTTGAGGAAAACATGTGGTAGTACAGGAAGGGAAAACGGATGGAAACTGGACTGATTCATGTTGACACTGGAGTCAAATAGTCTGGCATAAGACTGGCATGCTACAACACTGCCATCTTACCCATTCTCATGCCATCACATGGCCATGCAAACTCATATCCAACAACTTATGGATTTTCAAAACTCACTTGCTTCAACTTTGCATGTATTATGACATTCATTGATATACTCATAAACATGCCATGAAACTACTTAATGCAATCATGCCAAAGACACTCATCATATCAAAAGTTCAAACATGCTTGCCTGCTTCAGAGTAGTCGGAGCCTAGCTCGGTGAAGTTCGTGGTTCCGTCACCTCCTTCGGTATCTACGGTATAAACAAACATACGCGCTAACGTAAATACCGTGAGGTGCACAAAAGGAATTCCAAATATTTTTCAAATAAATATGATAAAACATTAGACAAAAATTCTGAATGGTCAGATCATAAATTTATGCTGACTGTCAGAAAATGACTACATTTGCAAAAATATGAATTAGCTCTTATGCTAATAACCGATTAGCGATCGCACCTAGTGGCTTCCTACAGTCAGCTTGGCTCTAATACCAAGCTTGTCACGACCGGTTTTCCAATAAAATGTTTATTGAGAAGCCGATCTTTTGAGTCCAGTATGAGGAAAATCCTCCTTACTAGTAGACAAAATTCTTGATACAGTAAGCCAGTAGCATATAATATATTACAAGGTCGAGCTAAGGCTGCTCAACAAATTATTACGAGCATGCCAATAATTATAGATAATGGCGGATATGACACAATGGTGTGGTGGCATACTACTGACTCGAGATAAAAGTGGTGGTGGAATATCACAGTGGATGGTGGATAATATGACTCCTAAACTGGCAGCTCATCGAGCGTCGAGGTGAGGCTCGATGAATTTATTCGGGTAGCGGAAGCGGATATAATACAGTAACCAAATCCAGGATCAGTCGAGACTGACTGGGACTCCTCTAGGCTTCGGACTCGCTATCAAACTCTTCATCCATGAGATCGCCTTTGTCAACATCTGGCCAAATCAACAAGCCAGGTGAGTACTTTGAAAGTCCTCGCAAGACAGTTCGGACATAAGATATAACAAATGCATGCATGAATGCGTCATTAGTAATTAGTAATGCACATTCAATTTCATAAATATTGGCACAACATGATAAGTAAAAAGGGAGTCGGGCGGCCCGAAATCCCAATAGAATAACTGAAAAACCGATCGGGTGTCTGGAGCGACGCCTCGAAGGGTGAACAAATAAATAATCATGCCGCAGTCGGGCGTCCAAACGACACCACGTAAAGGGCTTATATTGAAAAATAAATGACATGCGTGCCATAGTCGGACGTCGGAGCGACATCGCAGAAAGGGTTTATATCACAAGTAAATAACAAGCGTGCCACAGTCGGACGTCTGAGCGACATCACAAAAAGGGCTTATACCAAAAGTAAATAACAAGCGTGCCACAGTCGGACGTCTGAGCGACATCTCAGAAAGGGCTTATATCGAAAGTAAATAACAGGCGTGCCACAGTCGGACGTCTAAGCGACATCTCAGAAAGGGCTTATATCGCAAGTAAATAACAAGCGTGCCATAGTCGGACGTCTGAGCGACATCTCAGAAAGGGCTTATATCGAAAGTAAAATAACAGGCGTGCTACAGTCGGACGTCTGAGCGACATCTCAGAATGGGCTTATATCGAAAGTAAATAACGAGCGTGCCACAGTCGGACGTCTGAGCGACATCACAGAAAGGGCTTGAATTTCCTTATTCATATCTGATAAATTCACAAAGGTATCAAACTCATAATAAATATTCTACACACAATAATAAACGGGTTAATCCATCCACAGGAATAAACATTTAACCGGACATAACACTCATGTGGTTCACCGGAGTTTTTGTCACTGAGACTGACACTGGACAAGATAAGTTGAACACAGTACTTGGACAGGGATAAGATGATTCAAAGGATTTTTGACTCTGCAGAGTTTGTACTAAATTTCCCACAGCCAACGGATTTCCGTAGTCACGAAGGACTAGTTCCGTTTACGGTATTTTGGAAGAAACACATCTAACCAGTACACACCCATCCCACCTCACGATGCCAGGAATCACCCTAGACAGCGTTCAAGAAAAACTTTGAGATGGGGAGATCACAATCTCGAATAGCATGGGATCAAATTTATATACGCGCTCTCTAAGGGGTGCCCCCCTCTCAGTCCCAACCGGAAACACCCATGCCCCCTGACCGGATGACTGGCTTTAATCCAGGGCCATGGAACCCTCATCACGGCCTCTCGATTTGGTGTGTACCAGGAAAGCGGTTTGCAACTTACTAGGCCGTATCCCTTGAGGAAAACATGTGGTAGTACAGGAAGGGAAAACGGATGGAAACTGGACTGATTCATGTTGACACTGGAGTCAAATAGTCTGGCATAAGACTGGCATGCTACAACACTGCCATCTTACCCATTCTCATGCCATCACATGGCCATGCA
This sequence comes from Triticum urartu, assembly GCF_056163025.1. NCBI lineage: Eukaryota > Viridiplantae > Streptophyta > Magnoliopsida > Poales > Poaceae > Triticum > Triticum urartu. The sequence goes on from NC_141875.1 coordinate 348,858,598, forward strand.
AACTCATATCCAACAACTTATGGATTTTCAAAACTCACTTGCTTCAACTTTGCATGTATTATGACATTCATTGATATACTCATAAACATGCCATGAAACTACTTAATGCAATCATGCCAAAGACACTCATGATATCAAAAGTTCAAACATGCTTGCCTGGTTCAGAGTAGTCGGAGCCTAGCTCGGTGAAGTTCGTGGTTCCGTCACCTCCTTCGGTATCTACGGTATAAAGAAACATACGCGCTAACGTAAATACCGTGAGGTGCACAAAAGGAATTCCAAATATTTTTCAAATAAATATGATAAAACATTAGACAAAAATTCTGAATGGTCAGATCATAAATTTATGCTGACTGTCAGAAAATGACTACATTTGCAAAAATATGAATTAGCTCTTATGCTAATAACCGATTAGCGATCGCACCTAGTGGCTTCCTACAGTCAGCTTGGCTCTAATACCAAGCTTGTCACGACCGGTTTTCCAATAAAATGTTTATTGAGAAGCCGATCTTTTGAGTCCAGTATGAGGAAAATCCTCCTTACTGGTAGACAAAATTCTTGATACAGTAAGCCAGTAGCATATAATATATTACAAGGTCGAGCTAAGGCTGCTCAACAAATTATTACGAGCATGCCAATAATTATACATAATGGCGGATATGACACAATGGTGTGGTGGCATACTACTGACTCGAGATAAAAGTGGTGGTGGAATATCACAGTGGATAGTGGATAATATGACTCCTAAACTGGCAGCTCATCGAGCGTCAAGGTGAGGCTCGATGAATTTATTCGGGTAGCGGAAGCGGATATAATACAGTAACCAAATCCAGGATCAGTCGAGACTGACTGGGACTCCTCTAGGCTTCGGACTCGCTATCAAACTCTTCATCCATGAGATCGTCTTTGTCAACATCTGGCCAAATCAACAAGCCAGGTGAGTACTTTGAAAGTCCTCGCAAGACAGTTCGGACATAAGATATAACAAATGCATGCATGAATGCGTCATTAGTAATTAGTAATGCACATTCAATTTCATAAATATTGGCACAACATGATAAGTAAAAAGGGAGTCGGGCGGCCCGAAATCCCAATAGAATAACTGAAAAACCGATCGGGTGTCTGGAGCGACGCCTCGAAGGGTGAACAAATAAATAATCATGCCGCAGTCGGGCGTCCAAACGACACCACGTAAAGGGCTTATATTGAAAAATAAATGACATGCGTGCCATAGTCGGACGTCGGAGCGACATCGCAGAAAGGGTTTATATCACAAGTAAATAACAAGCGTGCCACAGTCGGACGTCTGAGCGACATCACAAAAAGGGCTTATACCAAAAGTAAATAACAAGCGTGCCACAGTCGGACGTCTGAGCGACATCTCAGAAAGGGCTTATATCGAAAGTAAATAACAGGCGTGCCACAGTCGGACGTCTGAGCGACATCTCAGAAAGGGCTTATATCGCAAGTAAATAACAAGCATGCCATAGTCGGACGTCTGAGCGACATCTCAGAAAGGGCTTATATCGAAAGTAAAATAACAGGCGTGCTACAGTCGGACGTCTGAGCGACATCTCAGAATGGGCTTATATCGAAAGTAAATAACGAGCGTGCCACAGTCGGACGTCTGAGCGACATCACAGAAAGGGCTTGAATTTCCTTATTCATATCTGATAAATTCACAAAGGTATCAAACTCATAATAAATATTCTACACACAATAATAAACGGGTTAATCCATCCACAGGAATAAACATTTAACCGGACATAACACTCATGTGGTTCACCGGAGTTTTTGTCACTGAGACTGACACTGGACAAGATAAGTTGAACACAGTACTTGGACAGGGATAAGATGATTCAAAGGATTTTTGACTCTGCAGAGTTTGTACTAAATTTCCCACAGCCAACGGATTTCCGTAGTCACGAAGGACTAGTTCCGTTTACGGTATTTTGGAAGAAACACATCTAACCAGTACACACCCATCCCACCTCACGATGCCAGGAATCACCCTAGACAGCGTTCAAGAAAAACTTTGAGACGGGGAGATCACAATCTCGAATAGCATGGGATCAAATTTATATACGCGCTCTCTAAGGGGTGCCCCCCTCTCAGTCCCAACCGGAAACACCCATGCCCCCTGACCGGATGACTGGCTTTAATCCAGGGCCATGGAACCCTCATCACGGCCTCTCGATTTGGTGTGTACCAGGAAAGCGGTTTGCAACTTACTAGGACGTATCCCTTGAGGAAAACATGTGGTAGTACAGGAAGGGAAAACGGATGGAAACTGGACTGATTCATGTTGACACTGGAGTCAAATAGTCTGGCATAAGACTGGCATGCTACAACACTGCCATCTTACCCATTCTCATGCCATCACATGGCCATGCAAACTCATATCCAACAACTTATGGATTTTCAAAACTCACTTGCTTCAACTTTGCATGTATTATGACATTCATTGATATACTCATAAACATGCCATGAAACTACTTAATGCAATCATGCCAAAGACACTCATGATATCAAAAGTTCAAACATGCTTGCCTGGTTCAGAGTAGTCGGAGCCTAGCTCGGTGAAGTTCGTGGTTCCGTCACCTCCTTCGGTATCTACGGTATAAACAAACATACGCGCTAACGTAAATACCGTGAGGTGCACAAAAGGAATTCCAAATATTTTTCAAATAAATATGATAAAACATTAGACAAAAATTCTGAATGGTCAGATCATAAATTTATGCTGACTGTCAGAAAATGACTACATTTGCAAAAATATGAATTAGCTCTTATGCTAATAACCGATTAGCGATCGCACCTAGTGGCTTCCTACAGTCAGCTTGGCTCTAATACCAAGCTTGTCACGACCGGTTTTCCAATAAAATGTTTATTGAGAAGCCGATCTTTTGAGTCCAGTATGAGGAAAATCCTCCTTACTGGTAGACAAAATTCTTGATACAGTAAGCCAGTAGCATATAATATATTACAAGGTCGAGCTAAGGCTGCTCAACAAATTATTACGAGCATGCCAATAATTATACATAATGGCGGATATGACACAATGGTGTGGTGGCATACTACTGACTCGAGATAAAAGTGGTGGTGGAATATCACAGTGGAGAGTGGATAATATGACTCCTAAACTGGCAGCTCATCGAGCGTCGAGGTGAGGCTCGATGAATTTATTCGGGTAGCGGAAGCGGATATAATACAGTAACCAAATCCAGGATCAGTCGAGACTGACTGGGACTCCTCTAGGCTTCGGACTCGCTATCAAACTCTTCATCCATGAGATCGCCTTTGTCAACATCTGGCCAAATCAACAAGCCAGGTGAGTACTTTGAAAGTCCTCGCAAGACAGTTCGGACATAAGATATAACAAATGCATGCATGAATGCGTCATTAGTAATTAGTAATGCACATTCAATTTCATAAATATTGGCACAACATGATAAGTAAAAAGGGAGTCGGGCGGCCCGAAATCCCAATAGAATAACTGAAAAACCGATCGGGTGTCTGGAGCGACGCCTCGAAGGGTGAACAAATAAATAATCATGCCGCAGTCGGGCGTCCAAACGACACCACGTAAAGGGCTTATATTGAAAAATAAATGACATGCGTGCCATAGTCGGACGTCGGAGCGACATTGCAGAAAGGGCTTATATCACAAGTAAATAACAAGCGTGCCACAGTCGGACGTCTGAGCGACATCACAAAAAGGGCTTATACCAAAAGTAAATAACAAGCGTGTCACAGTCGGACATCTGAGCGACATCTCAGAAAGGCTTATATGGAAAGTAAATAACAGGCGTGCCACAGTCGGACGTCTGAGCGACATCTCAGAAAGGGCTTATATCGAAAGTAAATAACAAGCATGCCACAGTCGGACGTCTGAGCAACATCTCAGAAAGGGCTTATATCGAAAGTAAAATAACAGGCGTGCCACAGTCGGACGTCTGAGCGACATCTCAGAAAGGGCTTATATCGAAAGTAAATAACGAGCGTGCCACAGTCGGACGTCTGAGCGACATCACAGAAAGGGCTTGAATTTCCTTATTCATATCTGATAAATTCACAAAGGTATAAAACTCATAATAAATATTCTACACACAATAATAAACGGGTTAATCCATCCACAGGAATAAACATTTAACCGGACATAACACTCATGTGGTTCACCGGAGTTTTTGTCACTGAGACTGACACTGGACAAGATAAGTTGAACACAGTACTTGGATAGGGATAAGATGATTCAAAGGATTTTTGACTCTGCAGAGTTTGTACTAAATTTCCCACAGCCAACGGATTTCCATAGTCACGAAGGACTAGTTCCGTTTACGGTATTTCAGAAGAAACACATCTAACCAGTACACACCCATCCCACCTCACGGTGCCAGGAATCACCCTAGACAGCGTTCAAGAAAAACTTTGAGACGGGGAGATCACAATCTCGAATAGCATGGGATCAAATTTATATACGCGCTCTCTAAGGGGTGCCCCCCTCTCAGTCCCAACCGGAAACACCCATGCCCCCTGACCGGATGACTGGCTTTAATCCAGGGCCATGGAACCCTCATCACGGCCTCTCGATTTGGTGTGTACCAGGAAAGCGGTTTGCAACTTACTAGGCCGTATCCCTTGAGGAAAACATGTGGTAGTACAGGAAGGGAAAACGGATGGAAACTGGACTGATTCATGTTGACACTGGAGTCAAATAGTCTGGCATAAGACTGGCATGCTACAACACTGCCATCTTACCCATTCTCATGCCATCACATGGCCATGCAAACTCATATCCAACAACTTATGGATTTTCAAAACTCACTTGCTTCAACTTTGCATGTATTATGACATTCATTGATATACTCATAAACATGCCATGAAACTACTTAATGCAATCATGCCAAAGACACTCATCATATCAAAAGTTCAAACATGCTTGCCTGCTTCAGAGTAGTCGGAGCCTAGCTCGGTGAAGTTCGTGGTTCCGTCACCTCCTTCGGTATCTACGGTATAAAGAAACATACGCGCTAACATAAATACCATGAGGTGCACAAAAGGAATTCCAAATATTTTTCAAATAAATATGATAAAACATTAGACAAAAATTTAAAGAGGACAGAAAAAGAATCAATCAAAAATCATTTTCTGTTTAAAAGTTATAAGGGTTTTAATCCAGGGACCTTTCTGGAATGAAACAGAAACTTCTCAGGGTTCATTTTATAAAACAGAAGACGTTTCGTTTGAGAATACGCCGGCCTAGAAGGGAGACGTACTTTGGCAGAAGACGCTTTCAGAAAACGTTTCACTTAAAAGAAAGAGAGGTTGATGGGGGGGTCCCACCCGTCAGGTTTGAAATTTCAAACGGGGAAGAAACAGAGCTCGTCGGCGCCCGAGAGCTGCGGTGGTCGCCGGCGGCGATCCACGGCGAGTTAGGAGGATCGGAGAGTACCTACGTGCTCAGCGTGTCCTTCCGCGTCGGTGGGTGGTGGTGGTGGTCATCGGCGAGCACCACTTCGACGGCGGTCCTTGCTCCGGCGGACAGCGGCTCGGGTGGAGTTGGATCTCGTCGGGGAGGGCTGCGGAGGTCAAATTGAAGCCTGGGTTAGATCACTGGGTGCTCGAGGAGACTACTGATGAGGTTTGGGCGGCGGGAATGGCCTCACCGGAGTGGATCGAGCTGGTGGCCGAGGCTGATCGGGGCGGCCGAGGTTGGGGGAGGAGACCTCCTCCAGGTCCTCCTAGTGGCTTGGCGGGGTGTTGGTGGGGTGCAGTGGTGGTGCTTGCTCGAGAGCGAGCTTGGGGCCCCTTTTTATAGGCGATCCGAGGCGGTGGCCGAGAACGGAGATCTCCGGCGATGGTTACGGCGGCGCAGAGCTTGGTCGGGGAGTTTAGGGAGTTGGGCATCAACGTGGAGTTCCTCTGGTTCCGTTTAAGCGCTAAACGAGTTCGGATTAGGTGCTTTGGGTGGGTTCGACGGAACGGGGCGGCACGGGCCCGTCGGCGGCAGAGGGCGCACCCTGTGCTTGCCGGGCCACGGCGACGGTGCTGCGGGGTGCGCTGGCATGCATGAGGCCAGGCGGAGGGCAAGGGAGCGATGGGCGGTGCCGGACGGCGTAGCGAGCTGGCACGGGCTCTCGCTGGCCGCCACGGGTGGCTCTGCCACTGCAGAAGCTACCGGCGTCGGTGATGCTCACCGCCGCCGACACCTGCACCCGTCCAAGAGGGCGTGCGGTGCTCTGGCCAGGGAGGAGAGGCCGTGCGCAACGCGCCAGGGCGCACTGGTGATGGATGACAAGCCACTGACGAAAAACGACACTGACTGAATTCTGAAACTTTGAATTTTCTGAAAGTCTACAGAAACAGTGCCGGCCAAGTGTTCGACAAAATTATTTTGGCATGTGGGGAATTTTCCTTGAGCTGATTTTTGGTGGGGTGTCCTCTCATTGCATCTGGGGGCTGCCTGAATTTTGGTAGAATTTTTGGAGAAGAGAAGATATGAATTTCACCAAATTTGACAAATCTGGTCCAAACTTGCAGAGGCTGAAACTTGAAAATTTTGAAAAGAAGAAGAGTGGATCTTGATGGATCTAGGTTGGGGGTGCTAAGGACTATCCAGAGGAGTTGGTTTGAGATCAAAACTCAAAGGAAATAAGGTACTTCCTTTGTAAATCATCTAGGCTTAAAATAATTGACGGAATTGTTTTGGGAAGTAAAATAAATGAAATAAAATCCAAAAATGGTTTGGACTTGTTGCAGCAGGAAGTTTGGATTACCCCAAAGTGGAGTGAGGGGTTTTGGGAGGATTTACCATAAGAGACATGGTAAAACCATGGGTGGTTTCAAAAAAAGAAAGAAGCCCCAAAACTCATAGGATTTCTTCTTAAAAGAAAATAAATAAATTCCAAAAATATATTTGAGAAGGGAACAATCAGAAGAAAGTTTTTTTTAATACAAACACCAAAGTTGAAGAAGATACAAAAAAATAAAATCCTTCCCAGGGGAAAAATTTTGAGAGAGAGGTTTTTGGAAGGATTTAAACGACCTTCTTCATAACCAACAAAGTTTTTGTTGAAAATTAAATAAATTTTTTTCGAGTGTCACAGTTCAGTCGCTAGAAGAAGAGTGAGGAGTTCCCTGATAATTTGAGTCGGACGAATTAAGTGGTTGGCGAATAAGACCCGCTTTTGGATAAAAATAGATTGAGTTCTGAGGCACCTCTTTCCGACGTATGCAAGGAGCCGGTGTGTTGGGTAAACCAAAGCAAAGTTCTCCACCTCCACTATTCCGGGTTGTGTGGCAAACTTCATGCTGCTGTTTCTTGAAAATAAATTTGGCATCCAAGTAAGCTAAAGTGTGAGAAAACCGTACTTTCCAGCTCGCTTCAAAAAAATTTCTATCTTGGCAGAGGTTATGAGTCGGAGGAAATGATAGTTACCTCTTCAACATTCGCCTGACTTCCTTCCACGCCATCCTGAGAGTTTTCAGCGCCAATAAGGTGTATAAAGAAAGAGCCAAGGGAATCAAGTTCTACCTCCGACTCGTCGTCATTCAAAGAATAGCTCTGAGGTGTTCATTTTCTTCTTGGCAGGCTTTTTGGGAGCCTTATTCTTTAACCTGGTCTTCTTGGCCGGTTTATCCTGAAGGTTCTTGTTCTAGAAAGAAGAATCAGCCTACGAAGGTCAAGTGATAATGAGAAGACAATTTAAGTAAATAATGAATAAGTTGCAAGTTGTTTACAATACTTACAGTTGGGGCTTTGTTGAGGGTGCAGAAAGGACTCAAGCCTTTTTTTTGTAAGTTTCCAAGTTCTAGTTCAGCAATGTCTTGGCCATCCTATTGATCTCGTCATCATCTAGTTCTATTTGGTAGTGGCACTAGGGATCTTTGACATCGCCAGTATACTCACACATTAAGCCAGATCGACCGCTTAAGGGTAAGATTCTCCATGGGGCCCAGCTTCGAACTAGATTGACTCCAGTCAGACCATTGGCCATTAAGGCTCTAATCTTTGAAAAAATGGGCATATACTTGGCCCGTTCTTCAGTGCTGATCCATTCTGGGAGAAGATGTCTGTTGCCAAGCTGGCTTTCACGATAACCCGACAGAGGTTTTTCATCTTCTGGAGATGTGTCTTTGCAGTAGAACCAAGTTTGGTTCCAGTCCTTAGGATGACTGGGAGGTGCGGCGGCAAGAAAGGTGGCTTATTTCCATCTGTGAATTGAAACGCCACCTAATTCTAGGATGGGACCATCCATGACCTCGGTCTAGCGGTTCAGGTAATAAAATTCCCTAAACAATTCTACAGTGGGCTCTTGTTGAAGGTACACTTTGCAAGAAACATGGAAATTGCAGATGTTTGAAACAGAGTTGGGCCCAATGTCTTGTGGATGGAGTTGGAAGAAATGTAGCACATCACGAAAGAATTTTGAGCCGGGTGGAGTGAATCCCCGGAGCATGTGATCAGTAAAGACTACAACTTCGCCTTCTTTTGGGTCAGGGGTGGTCTTCGTTCCTGGGACTCTCTAGTGGATAATGTTCTTTGTGGCTAAAATGCCCACTTGAACATGTTCATTCAGTGTTTGCTCTCTAACCCGGGAGGCAACCCAGTTGCATGAAGTGATGGTTTTTGTCATTTTGTTGATGAAAAACCTAGAAGGGAAATATTTCTGGGTTAAGGTTATGATGTTAAAACCGTCAAGTGATCAGAAAGCAAATACATTATGCAAGGCCAATTCGGATGCAGAGTATGAGTGTCGTAAAGGTTGACATGGTTAAACCAGAAGACAATGACAACTTATGCAGATTCTGAACATATACTGGAGGTTTAAGGTGGGACTAATGGTGTTTGGTGGGTTACGGCCTATCATGTAAGCCGCCCGGAAGACTGCAGTTCACAAGTATTTGTAGACCTATGAGTGAAATTTTGCTAAGTCCTGAGCAAACAGGTTCCATGGATCAGTTCTATTATTTTGGATCTACAGCAGCTCAGAAAAGAAAATAAATTTTAAACCTAAGGTTGCGGCAGCGGAAGAACTCGGGTTCTCAGATCGGATCTTGTACAGAAAGGGTATCTGCTATGTTTGCAAAAGGATGCTAAAACTACTACCGCACAACTTCAGTGCCATGTTTAGATCAAACTGCATGTTCTAAAAGAGAAAAATGAAGAATGGTGAAGAACACCGAAGAACGGCGGAAACCCTAATGCGGATCTGTTATGAGGAAAGGTGAGTACTTACTTATACTGATGTACAGCAGAGGTGCACTGTAGTTTTCTGGTCTTTTCAGGTCGATGTAGCGGCCAGAGTTGGTGATGTTGACGAAGGACGACGGTGGCGGAGGTCGGTCGCAGCGGAGTCGCGAGGAGGAAGAAGAAGGTGTGAGGACAGGGTAAAAGGTGACAGGAAGGGCCCCTATCCCTATTTCTAAGGAAGTGACTAGGTGGCATGCACGGGAATCGAGGAGGCCGAAAATGATTATGCGTCTATATGGATACCTCGAGTTTCAGGAAGTTTATTAAGATAAGGATTTGTTGAGATGTCCTGGGCTTTTTGTAGAGTTAATGTGCAAGATGTCATGGTGGGTTACCATGGTTCTATGATATGACGTCATGGCAGGTTACTGCAAATTGGTCAGGAATTGATGATGGAAGATTCTGCTAAGTCAAGCAGTGAACATTGATGTGAACAAGTTCAAATCAACCTGGGGCCTAATGTTAGGGATATAACTACTAGGTACGACCCACCCAGGAGGGCCCTGGTCATGCCATTGGAGGCTTAAAGACGAAGAGGCCTGATAAGGTCCAAGAAGACATGAAGATGGCAGTTCATAGAGCAAGCCTATTGAAGGCCCAAGACCCGGAGGTGACTTGAGGCCCAAAGGTGTGAGCTGCCATATGATGGCTTGTTCTGTAAGGCAAGCTTAGTTAGAAACCGAGCCGGTCACATTTATGTGGGCCCGCTGGGACTCTGTAAGCCGCCGGGCATCAACCTGTATATAAAGGGGTAACCAGGCGGTGGGTTAAGTAAACAAAATAGACAATCGAGAACTAGGTCAAGCGTATTCGCTCCCTTGTAATGGAAACACAAGCAATATAACTAGAAGCAGGACGTAGGCTTTTACCTCATTGAGAGGGGCCGAACCTGGGTAAACTATCTGTGTCCTTTGTCCTGTTCAACCCATTTAAGCTAAAATAGTGCGATGGCTCTACACCCAAGACCTTTCACTAGGGCATTTGCGGTAACAAAACCACGACAATCTCCCTCTCTGTTCTCTTCTATTTCGCATTCTTAGATCTGGCCGAAAACCATTTCTTATATTCCCAGAGATCCATAACTCCAATTGCACTGAGATTTTAACACAATTTTTTTCCGTATATAAGCTTGCTTGCTCCTGAAGTAGATCTCCAACCAACGTATGAGGTGAGCACAACCCTCCACCACGCGCCTGGCCCCTAGGGCGCGCCCTGGTGTCTTGTGGGCTCTGTGGGCCCTCGTTTGCGATGATTACAACTCCCAAAAATCACATATATTCCAAAATAATTCTCCTAAAATTTTATTACATTTTGACTTTGTTTGATATGTATTTTCTGTGAAACAAAAAACATGCAACAAACATGACTGGCACTGGGCACTGAATCAATAGGTTAGTCCAAATTATAGATACGATGTTGCTAAAAGTTTGTGAAAGTTGTATAATATTGGCATGAAACAATAAAAAATTATAGATACGATGGAGACGTATCACCCCCAGGTGCTTCTCTGGCCCATCTTGTGTCTTCTGTTCTAAAAAATCCATAAAAAGTTTCATTGCACTTGGAGTCCATTTGATATTGCTTTTCTGCGATGTAAAAAACAAGCAGAAAACACCAACTGGCACTTGGCACGATGTCAATAGGTTAATCCCAAAAAATGATATAAAATGATTGTAAAACATCCAAGAATGATACTATAACAACATGGAACAATAAAAAATTATAGATACGTTAGAGACATGTCAAGCCCGGTTGCATCCCTCCTCGTCTTGATAGATTTCTGGCCCAGTAGGGTGTAGAAAAGCAAGTAGGCCTACATTGGTTATTCTGCAAAAAACAAAATAGCTGGGCTAGCCATTTTCAAAAAGGAAAAAAACTGGGCTGGTCATGTGGTAAACATATGAAATAAAATCCTGGGCTAGACGGGCCACATCTCCCGCACAACCCAGTTGATACCCTTATCCGTCCCGAAAAAATTTACTACGCACGCTCCTGGGTCCCAGGTGTCTGCCGCTCCTTGTGGAGTTATCTCACTTATTGACTACGTTGATAGTGGCGTGTGACCCAGATGTCAGGAAACCATTAGGAGGAACCCTTTTTTCTTGTAATAAAGGAGGCACTTGCTTGCCTACTGCCATGATCCTAGTGGGTCCCTACTGTCATCCTCACCATGTACATTCATCTCCTTATTCCTCTCGGTTGTTGACCATGTTGACAACACCGGGGGGCAGCGCCGCGGCGTGCAAACCAAGGCAAAGGACGATGGTGAGGCCTCGAATAGGAATGAACAGGAGCCGGGGAAGATGAACAGAGTTTTAGGGTGTGATGTGGCCATGATGTGTGTGTAGTAGCACAATCAGCCATGGGAGGTAGGAGCAGCGGGTCCCACCAGCGCTGGTTTGGCTTCGGCGGCTGGAGGAAGAAGAGACTGAAGAAACACGATAGACGTTGAATGTCAATCCAACGCTCAAGGTTGTATTAATCGTTTGTTGACTAAGCCGACACAAAGTAGCATATTTTTTATATATAGGAAGAAAAGAAAAACTGGGCTCGTTCGCCAGATAACATTCCCGAAACTGCGACCGTTTGATATTTAGTCACAACTAAAACTGCGAGGAAAATGCGTTCGTTTGTCATCCTCCTCCCAGGGAACCGCCATATAAATGACTAGCACCCTTGGTTTTCAACCGAGAGGTCTTGGGTTCGAGTCCCAGGAACCCTCAATTTTCTCCTCCTTCCTTCCTCACAAAAAAGAAAATCAAAGGCTTGAGAAGGCGTACAGAACCAGCTAGTGTACTAGTAAAGAGACGTTGCTGAGTTTTAGAAAAAAGAGAGACATGCTCCTGTAACTGGTTTGAATCCAAACCTAGACTATGACTATATATGGTGCTATGCTACTCTCCAAGTAATGAAGCTGACATATCGAACGTTTGCTTCTCGTCTTCTCTACTTACTCTGGCTAGCATCAGAAGCTCTGGCCGCAACAACCATGTTCGCTGGTGGCTCGTCCACTTGCTCTTCAGCATGCAACAACCAACTATGGGCAAAGTCGCCACCCGTATCATCGCCTGTGGGTCAAATCACACCCCCGCCGGCACACGCACCATAGCCGGTTGCTCATCGCAACCCGCTGTCATTGATGTGGTACCACTGCTGCAAATCACGCAGAGTCATCCGTCGCATCTCAATCACAATCCTCAACCCTGGCCGAGTCTTCTACAAATGCCCGAATCATGGGGTAATAATATGTTTAAGTGTTGTTCCACTGCTTTCAGTTGCTGATTTTTTAGTAGTTTGGTTGATGATCTTCCAATTTGATTCATGCAAAAAGGGAAGATTTGTTTGATTTGTATTTTTGGGGAGTTGCTGATGTGGGGGAATGCAACTACGCCGATTATTTTGTTAGCCGAGGAATCCCAATACTAGTAGGTTGGGGTGTTGGACAAGTAATTGAAGGAATGACAAAAGAGGAAGATGCAGAGAAGAAGGTTAAAGATGTAGTTCCTCTGATCATGGCCAAGCAACAGCTGCTGAACGACCTTGACAACAATGAGGAGATGAAAGAGCTTGTGAAGATAATGGGAAAAATCGGTGTGCTCTGTAGGATGATTGTCTCTTTATTTGTAGTGTATGTAGCACTCATGATGTATTCGGTGGCTATGACATGAGCACTTTGCTGAAACTAGTAATGAATGGAACCTTTTTAGCAGGCTGGGCGTAGTGTTGTGAACATCTAATGATTTCTATTAACGGAAATCAGGGGGTGTCCCCTTTTGATCATAAATAAATAAATAGCAGAGGCCCTTTTTCTAATAAATAAATAAATTAGCAGAGGCCCTGTCGGGTCAGCTTTGTTCCCATTCAAAGACGTCGAGCAAATTGTAGTCCAACAACAAACTATGTCATCAAATACAAGTTTCACAGCCAAATATGAGTACAACTAAACAACAATGTCATCATGGTTTAGTCGTCATACAATCACCAAACACAAATCAACATACATAATAAGTGATGTTCTCACAGAAAAATACTAAACAACAACTTCATCAGGTTTCAGTTGTCATAGCAAACACAATTTCACATAGTAGATAAAAAACGTCTTCTGACAGGCAAATATGACAAAAGCAATCTAATCATCATCCGTAGCAGCAGCGTCAACATCTTCTCCATGTGTATCAATCTGAACCGTAATCCCCCCAGTGTCATCTTCTTCTTCATCCTCAATGTCGTTGAACGTTGGCGTGTTATTGATCAACTCTCGTATGTCCACAGCCCGACAGGCAATCTTTTTGCCAATGTCATTGATGTGATGGTTATCAAAGATATTAGGAACATCTGTGTAATCTTCTACATCAGGAGCAGTGTAAGCATCATCTTCTTGTGCAACCATGTCCGCTGGCTGCTCGTCCACCTGCTCTTCAGCAGGCAACAACCAGATATGCGCCAAGTCACCACCCGTACCATCGCCTGTTGGTCTCATCACACCCCCGTAGGCACACGCAGCCGGTTGCTCATCGTAACCCGCTGCCGTTGGTGTGGTGCCACTGGTGCAAATCACATAGATTCATCCATCGTGTCTCAACCACAATCCTCAACCTGGGTCGAATCTTCTACAAATGCCAGAATCATGTGGTAATAATATGTTTAAGTGTTGTTCTACTGCTTTCAGTTGCTGATATTTTTAATAGTTTGGTTGATGATCTTCCAATTTGATTCGTGCAGAGAAGGGAAGATTCGTCTGATTTGTATTTCTAGGAAGTTTCTGATGTGGAGGAACGCAGCTACGCTGATTATTTGGTTAGCCGAGGAATCCCAATACCAGTAGGTTGAGGTGTTGGACAAGTAACAGAAGGAACGACAGAAGAGGAAGATGCAGAGCAGAAGGTGAAAGATGCAGTTCCTCTGATCACGGCCAAGCAAGAGCTACTAAACGGCCTTGACAGCAATGAGGAGATGAAAGAGCTTGTGAAGATAACGGGCAAAATCGATGTGCTCTGTAGGATGATTGTCTCTTTATTTGGAGCGTATGTAGCACTCATGATGTATTCAATGGCTATGACATGAGCACTTTGCTGAAACTAGTAATGAAGGAAACCTGTGTAGCAGGCTGGGCGTAGTGTTGTGAATATCTAATGATTTCTATTAACAGAAATTGGGGGGTATCCCCTTTTGGTCACAAATAAATAAATAGCATAGTCCCTTTTGGTAATAAATAAATATATTAGCGGAGGCCCTGTCAGGTCAGCTTTGTTCCCATTCGAAGACGTCGAGCAAATTGTAGTCCAACAGCAAACTATGTCATCAAATTCAATTTTCACAGCCAAATATGAGTACAACTAAACAACAATGTCATCATGTTTAGTCGTCATACAATCACCAAACAGAAATGAACATACATAACAAGTGATATTCTCACAGCAAAATACTAAACAACACGTTCATCCGGTTTCAGTTGTCATAGCAAACACAATTTCACATAGTAGATAAAAAACGTCTTCTGACAGGAAAATACGACAAAAGCATTCTAATCATCATCCGTAGGAGCAGCGTCAACATCTTCGCCATGTGTATCAGTCTGAATCGTAATTCCCCAAAGTGTCATCTTATTCTTCATCCTCAATGTCCTTGAACGTTGGCTTCTTCTTGATCAACTCTTGTATGTCCACAGCACGAGAGGCAATATTTTCGCTAGCGTCATTGACGTGATGGTTCTCAAAGATATTAGGAACATCTGTGGACTCTTGTACATCAGGAGCAGTGTAAGCATCATCTTGTTGTGCAACTTCATTAAACGAATTCCTCTGCTCAAACATTTGCCATACTCTCCAGTCATCGCTACGTGCAAATGTGTCTTCCAAGAAAAATATCTGTGTTGCTTGATTTGCCAAAATAAAAGGCTCGTTGGTATGGTACGCTGCCTTGACATTGATGGATTTGAAATAATCATCAGCTCTGGGTTTTGCGATCCTGGAAAATAGGTTATACCAATGATATCACAAAATAAGCACACATGGATGATCCTCGAAACTGGAGATATACTACAACTTAACAATGTCTGTTATGTTAGCATACATTTCAGTTGTCTCTATGCCGTACGTATCCGTGCTCATGATGGCACTATTTGTGTCTTCCTGCCTTCGTCGCGTGCAAGGGTGTTGTAGCGCACATCTCCAACAACGCAAGAATCATAATGTCTTACCCGAGTATCAAGGCCCATTGATAGTGCGTAAAGGGCATCATTAACTGCCTGCCCATGCTCCCGCATCTTCTTAACCTATGGTTAGAAAATAGACAAGCTGATCATCTTATGTACTCAATATATTAAAAAACTGACAGTGCAATTCAAAAGCTTACATGGCTCTTGAACCATTTCACAAATCCTGCCATAACGAGTTTGTCAATGTTTATTGGATTTTCGGTAGTAACTCCTTTTTGTAGATGGTTCATAACATAGTGATCACGTCAAACATCTAAATATATAAGAATGTGCTGCAAGTTTAGTAGATTATGATGTATAAGCTGCAGTACTTAGTACTTACTTGATATGAGGTAGAATCTCAGGACAGTTATTCAGAACATACCAAACCATTTTTTTTTCAAATCTTTAGGTTTGTCGTCTTGTCGACTCTTCCCTGTAACTCGAACAGAACAATCAAAAATATTGATCTTGAAATTGTCTTCACCCACCTCTTTGCTAAGCTGATCAACTGTTTCAATGTATTTTGAGCAGAATGTCAACGCTTCTGTAGCAATGTAGGCCTCTGTAAGGGAACCATCAGGTCTAGCTCTGTTCCTAACATAGTCCTTCAAAGTGCCTAGCCACCTTTCAATAGGGTACACCCAGCCATACTGTACTGGACCTCTAAGTAGTGCCTCATCAGGTAGATTAATAGCCAAATGGAACATCACATAAAAGAAGGCTGGAGGATATATCTTCTCAAAGTCGCATATGATAGTTGATATGTTGTTTATAACATCCCAAAATTCTAAATTTTGGAATGTTATAATAAATAGATAGTTTTGATTGTTGTGTGATTGATTGACTGAAAGTTAGTGAAATTGGAAACTTTTGAAAATTAAATGAGAGGGAATAAAAGGACTTTCCATAACTTTCATCTTTGCTTTCTGATCTCCATGAATTCAAATTCTTTTTTTCAAATACAAAACCCTAGAGAGAAGATGACATGACTTCTTCCATTTAATTAAATGAAAAGGGTTTTGAAAAGATTTGAATTCCATTTGGAAATATTTCAAATTCAGAAACTTGAAGCAACTCAATGATTTTCATGAGAGAGGATAAAATGACTTCTTCAAAACATATGAAATATGAGTTGGGAGTTTCAAAGAATCAATTTAAAACTCCTGTTGAAATTATTTTTCAATTTGGAGTTATTTGGGTTTTATTCAAATTATTTTTCTCCAAAAATAAAATATATGGGAATTAGGTAAAATGATTCCCTACATCAGAAAATTGGAGAGAAATAAATTTGAAATGATTTTGGTATTTTTAAATGATTTTTACTGGATTTTCTTAGACCAGTAGCACTCTTTGCTTTATTTAAATTTTCGTGGATTTTATTTGATGCTAGAAAAATGTTCATGTTGTAGAAAATCTTTTGCTGAAAATTTTGATATATTATATGCCTATTCAATTCTTTTTTTTTTATTATTATTTTTGCTTGTCTGAAAAAATGTTTAAAAATAAAAATTAGGCCGAAGCCAACCGAGCCAGGCCGACCCAGCTAGAGGCCGCGCCAGCCAAGCCACTCGCCCCCGCGCGCGCTGCAGAAAGCCGCGACCCAGCGGCCCACCTCCTGGTCGTCCCCGACCGTCGGTCAGAGACCAACTCCAGCACGCCCCTGCCGCTGCTGTCGTTTCCTCGCCGGACTTCTCCACCGCATCGCCTCGCCCCTCCTCCAAGTCTTCTCCTCCTCCTCCTCCCCTTCTATATAAACGGAGCACCCCAGCCCCATTTCCTGCAAAAAAACGAAGCCTCGAGCCTCGCAGCTGCGCCGCGCCCTCACCGGAGTTAGCCGCCGTCGCCGGAGATCCACGCCGCCGCACTGCTCCGCCCCGCCACTCCTAGCCCCCACCGACCCCACCAACCTCACCGCCGCGCCGCCGACCCGTTCGCCCGGTCCGGTACGAATCGCAGACCGGCCCGGTTTTTTGGTTTTCTTTTACGGTTTAGATCGGTTTTGTTAAAATACCCGGTTTAGTTTTTTTGTTAGATCTATTCAATGAACGTTCTCTGTTTAGAACTAGATAGCGAGCGTTCGCTCGATAGTCTTTTCTTTTTATTTTTCTGCCAGGGACCTATTCGTGAATATTTTATTCATAGATTAGCCCCTGATTTTCAAATGATCACATCTTTTCAACCGTTTGTCGGAATTAGACAAAACCAGCGCCCACTTCTTCATTATGATCCCCTCTATCTAGTAAAACAACTTAAACATAGTTTTGAAAGTTTTAAAATTTGAATTTAAACAGATTTGTATTTAAACTTTGTTTGGTCGTAACTTGAGTTTTATAACTCCGTTTGAGTTGATTCTTTTTGCAAATTAAAGCTCTTGACCTAAAATTTCTGATAATGCCAAATTCACATAATTTTGGTACTATTAGAAATTGTTTTCTGTTGCAAGAGTTATTTGCCTGTTTTCGAGGTTTTCCGAGATCTTTTCTTCGGTTCAATTGCTTGATTGCTCATGTGTGGTTACTATTGCTTGCTTAAGATAGATTGACCGGAGTGTGATGAGTAGAACTATCAGGAGTTATGAGGTGAATCATCTTAATCAACTGTACAAGGCAAGTAACACTTTCATCATACCCCCTTTATCACCCAGTTTTATGCATTAGTTTCAATCTTCACACATTGCATCAGTAGGATCTCTTAACATGTGGGTATTGGGAAGTAGTTGATGAGGTAGATCCTATTGCCCTGTTTATTATCAAACCCCTGGGAGTTACTTCTACGTTATGCTTGATTGCTCATGTGAGTGTTTAATTAATGATTAACTTAAGGTGGCAATTTAATACACATCTGGGTGGATTGCTTGTGGGCACTTGGAGAATCCAGTGTTGTCCTAGGATATCCCAGAGTACCCGTGTGAGCATCCTACGGTCCGCCACCTAGGCTCAAAGGGATCATAAGACTATTCATGCTAGAAACTTCCGTGTGTATCCACAAGCCATTATGGGCTCTAGCATAGTTGAGTAAGTTGCGTGAGTTGTTAAAGAAGTGGACTAGCAGATGTAGGGGATTGTAGGTGTACCGGTCCGCCCGGAGTAGAGAACAAATGCTTCTGAAAGATTGTGTCTCGGTCATCCATTTCTCAAACACCTTGTAGTGCGAGAAATCCAACGGAGGAGATCGAGTCTTGTGGGGAAAAGTGCGCAAACCTTTGCAGAGTGTATAAACTAATCATGGTTAGCCGTGTCCCCGGTTATGGACATCTTGAGTATCTAGTTCTTGAATTATCCTGTTGATCTCAACACTTTACCTAATCAATTTGTTGGGTTGATGATTATTAAATTGGGATTGAGTTGGAGGAACCTTCTCAATATTTTATCAACCAACTTTGTAGTTAAATAAAATGTATGCCTTTGATGTAGGGAAAAATTGGCTTTTCGCAAAAACATTGTAACCATAGAGCCTCCACCAGCCAAATATGCATGTAGCGATAGTCATTATTCAGCATTGCTCCATGGTGTGAATTTGGCAGTACATTCAATGTACTGAACCTTTGTGGCTGCAATGTCTCATGTTACAGGATTCTTACAACGAGTAAGTGATACGTTAGGCTTACGATTTCTACACTCATCTTTGCCATTGGTGTTGATGGGAATCCACTACCTTGTTACTTGCGCTATTTGGAATGAGGTAATAGTATTTACGTTACTTTATACATGTGATTTACCTCTGTTATAAATCCTCGAGTACTGTGTGTGTTAGCATACCGATCCAGGGATGACACTTAAGCACAGAGACTTGACCATCTGAGGTTGGGTCGCTACATTGTCTCTCAGACGCTCCAAAGCATCTATCCTGATATTTCGACTGTAGAGTTCCCCGAAGAATTGTCCAACTCTGCAACTGCTTTGTATAAGTCAGGGCGGCCCAATCCTATAATGATAACAGGTAAAACCCTTTGGAGTACGACATGGCAGTCATGAGTTTTTAGCCCTTGTACCTTGTTTCCTTCTGCACTGATTCTCTTTTCAAGATTGGAAGCAAATCCATGTGGGAATCT
The DNA here is from genome assembly GCF_056163025.1 of Triticum urartu. NCBI lineage: Eukaryota > Viridiplantae > Streptophyta > Magnoliopsida > Poales > Poaceae > Triticum > Triticum urartu. Next base: position 348,878,101 of record NC_141875.1, read on the forward strand.
CACACGTGACAGGACCTTGGATAATTCTTTTCTTTTTACCTTGTCCAAGACGTACACAGCTGGTGCCATATCCTATGGTTTACCTTCATCTTCCACCTGCAAATCCTTTTTGATACCTAGGTGTGTCAAATCAATCCTAGATTTTAAGGTTTCTTTCATCTTGCCTTCAATATTAAGAAGTGTGCCGATAATTCTCTCACATATATTTTTCTCAATGTGCATCACATCACGATTATGCCACAGATCCAAATCTTTCCAATATTCCAAGTCCCACAAAGTGGACCTGCGGGTAAACAATAATCTCTCTTCTACCCTGCCAGGCTTCCTTTTCCCGCTACCATTATTAGGATGGTTTCCTGGTGTAATATGTCTGGCCTTCTCTAATTCCACTTGCAACTCATCACCGGTGAGCCTCTTTGGCGCATCACAGTTTTCATCCTTTGCATTGAACACATGTCTTTGGTATTTTATAGGACACGGCTTGTCCTTGGCAAGGAAACAACAGTGTCCAATGTAACAGATCTTGCTAAGTATTGCGTATGACAGCGGATTGTTGTCACAACGAACACATGCATTATAACCATGTGTCGTTCGCCCTAACATAGTGCCCAAAGCCGGATAATCATGGATGCACCAAATTATAACAGCACACAGAAAGAAATCATCTGGTGGGCTGCTATATAGGTCTCGAGTGAGAACAACCCTCCATAGCTGTTGAAGTTCCTCCACAAGAGGCTCCATGAATAAATCAAAATCCTTTCCAGGAATTTTTTGGACCTGGGATGAGCAAGGCCATCATGTATTTTGATTCTTTGTTGCAGACATTTGGAGGCATGTTGTAAGGGATAACAAGCACTGGCCACATGCTATATGTGGCACTCTGGTGGCCAAATGGGTTAAATCCATCTGTAGCTAAGCCAAGTCTAATGTTTCTCTGGCCAGCATCAAACTTTTTGTGTTTCTGATTGAAGCTTTTCCGGTCACTACCATGAGATGGATGGCTCATTACATTCTGATCTCTATACTCCTAGTGCCTAGAATGCCATAGTACGTCCTCTCTTGTTCCAGCATCATGAAACAACCTCTGAAATCTTGGTATAATTGGAAAATGTCTCAGAACATTATGAGGAATCCTCTTCACAGCATCGCCATCTTTCCATCTTGATGATTTGAATTTTGGGCATTCACTTAAGTCGGCATAATCCTTCTGGAACAGAACACATTTATTCTTACAAGCATGGATCATATCATATCTGATTCCAACTGCACGAAGGAAATTCTTCATTTTACTGTAGGTGTGTGGCAGCTCAGACACATCTGGGAAAGATTTGCGGAAAGCAGCCAACATCACATCGAATGATTTGGTTGTCACCCGCTCAGATGTCTTCACCTGAAGAAAGGTGATCATAGCTGAGAATACTGACATCTTATTTCCTGGGGTGACAACCATGTTGCATTGTTCCAACATGCGAGCCCACCGTTTTTCTTCTATAGGTGAAAGTTCATGAGATGCACGAGCATTACATAGAATTGTTTCAATGTTGGTCAAACTCACTGGCTCCACCACCACCACCTCCTCCTCCTCTTCCACCTGAGCATTAGGCAGATCAAGATGGTGAGCTGCTGCTTCCACATAGTCAGTAACATTGACGTTCACAGCTTCACCATGATGAACCCACCCAGTATATGTGACTGACATCCCATACAAGTGTAGATGATTTTGCACAGTTGCCTGGGGGCTTGTAACTAAATTCATACAACTGCTACACAGGCGGAGCACATCTGATTTTGGACCACCGTACTCAGCTCTGATAAAGTTCGTGAAGTTTTCAACCCCCTCGACATATGCAGCGGACAATCTTCGAGAAGAAGTTATCCAAGTCCTGTCCATCTGTTAGACATACAAATTAGTTATTCCACTAGATATTTACAGTAAAAACATATATGCTTTTTTATGATGTCCAGAAAAAATACCTAGGTCGATGTCTAAAGCTATGTCAAGATATTTGGACAAGCAGATCTAAGTAACGAAATATATGTAAAGGTAATTCAGCAAACAAATTGGAGTGCCAAATTATGGTAGGATGTTTCAGCTGTCAATGAGGCCGAGCACATAGCCATCAAAGGCCATCTCAGCAACAAAATCGAGTATAAAACGGTGTAGAGCTATTTCACCTAACAGGTTGGCTACTACACCATGGCAATCTACGTCACAATAAATATATGGCAGGATATTTTAGCAACTAATCGGGCATGGCATGCCATCTCAGCTAAGCAGATTGAGTGCAGAACATGGCAAGGAAGCTTCCTAAGCAGAGCATATTAACTCTAAACTATTTTGGCAAACAATGAGATTAACAGTGTCTATCAGCTAACATTCAGTGCTACCCCGACATGCACGGGGCCTCAGTCTAGAATGCGCGTACCGTGGGAGAAGCTGACCGCCGTGTGTCTCCATAATAATGTCGCCAGCGGTGACGGCGCGGCTAGAGGACGACAGTCTACGAGAGCATACTGTGGGAGCGAGAGGATCGTCATGTGTCCCCTCGACGAACTGCGGCGCCGAAGTATCGGCGCGATGGGGAGGGCGGTGTAACACCCCTGTGTAATGGTGCTATAGTAACCCCTGGGGTTAAGTTAGTCATTTTGCTAAACAAGTATTTGATCATCCTTGGATCTCTCTCATATCAAATTCCAATTGAATTCAATTTCAAATTCAGACTGAAATTCAAATTGCTCAAACATGAAAACAAAAATGTTCATCATGTGGCAAATAGTCACTTGTTAATATTGGTGGTGAACCAACATTTTTGCATAATGTCTAATTGCCGCAAGCTAAATAAAACAATGCTTAAAACATTTGTTTAAATGCTTTTTAATTTATAAAAATACTAAACTACTTTATTTTGGTGCCAAGTTAATTATAGCAGTGAACTAAGTTAGATTACTACATTAGGTGGCAGAGTTGTATTTTATAAAGCTATTTTGTTTTTGGAAATAAAGGAAAGTAGAAAAACATAAAAGGAGAAGCTTTAAAAAAAGAGGAACGAAAAGTGGGAGAGGCCCTCTACCCCCTCCTGGGCCTCGGCCCACCAAGCCAGCCCAGCCTCCCACGCTCCCCCGATCACCTTCCTGTTCGAGCGACCGCGGGCGCGGTCGCCGCCGAACCACCTCACCGGTGACGACGGCAGGTAAGGCCCCCACGCCTCCCCACTTCCTTGATCCCCTCTCCCACTACCCCTCGCCCGCTCCGCCTCTCCATCTCGGCCGTTCTCTCCTCCTCGCTCTCCCCCTCGTTCCCCACCGCATCCAAGGGCCGCCATGACCTCGCCGCCGTACAACTCGTGGCCACCACGACCTCCTCGCGGCCTCACCGAGTCCGTCCGCCTCGCCGCTGACCGCCTCGTCCACTAGTGCACCCGTTGGAGACGAGGAACCCTGCAGCACCGAATCGCCATCTTCTTCCTCCCCCTCGGCACGCTTGAGCTTGCCGCCGTCGATTCACTTCGCCGAGCCTCCCCCGAGCCCACGATTGCACAGCTGCAGGCTCCTGGTGAGCCTCTACTTCCTCCTCCCTCCCTCCATTCTTCTCCTTGCATCGCGTGTTTCCGCCTAGCTAGCTCGTCACCATTGCCATGAGCTCGTTGCTGCGAATCGCCTCGCTGTCATGGCCATAACCCCTGTCGCGCTCACCTGGGCACGACATCGAGCTCCTGGTGCTCCGAGGAGCCCAATGAGCTCAAGCCCGTGCCTCCACATGCCCTCTAGCCTTGTTCCCGACCATGGTCGTACTCCAGCGTCCGCCACGGTTGACGCCACCATCAACACCGTCCATCCCAGCCCTGGCTGAGACCTCGAGTGGGTGCGCCAGAGCCCCTGCTTTTGAACGCACCACCCCACGGTCCTTTTGAGTGCCCGTAGCCCCGTCCCCGATGAGGCCCGAAGACAACCACCACCCATGCTCGCCACCGGTGTCGCTCCAGCCAACCCCCACCCCCGCAGCTGCCGCAGTTCGAAGCGCATCGTCCCCCTGTGCCCGTAGATGCTCGCGGCGGTCCAAACGTTCCCCGGTGGCTAGTTTCTGACCATGTACGCACCGCGCGGCCATCTAAACGGCCGCCGTTGGCGCGCCACTGCCGCCAGCCGACGTGGCCAGCCTGGGGCCACCACCTGGGTCACTAAAAAATGGCCCCGGGGCCCCCTTGACTTGTTGACCGCGGTCAACGTGCTGACTGGACAGCCCCCAGCCACTAACATGTGGGCCCCCCTCTCTTAACTAGTCGAATAAACATTTTATAAATAAAAGTAATCAGATTAACCTAAACTACCATTGACACCCGAGGCCCACACCCCTAATTAACCTTGCTAGATTAGTTTAATCCACTGCTATACTAATAGAGGCTGACATGTGGGTCCCACTGGACCCACAGGTCAGGTTTCACCCAGGTCAGCTAGTCTATTGACTGCTGACGTCATCCCCACGCAATGTTGACGTCATAATGAATTTTTGTTAATTTGAAAAATTCTAGAAAATGTGTAAATCTTTAGAAAATCATAGATAATAAACCGTAGCTCAAATTTAAAAGTTATATATATGAAAGTTGCTCAGAAAAATCCTACGAATCCAAGTACGCGGTCTGTTTACCTGTCGGATGCCTCTAACTATTTGAACATGGAACATTCCCCCTCCGGTCATATGTGTGACACAGGTCCAGAACTGGGAAATCAATCCCGGTTGAGTTTCCCCCCTTCACCTATATCGTGTAGCCATACCTTAGGTCACACCAGACACAACTTATTGCCATGTTATGCTTTGTGATACTTTGTTTGCTTTATATTTATTGTTTCTTCCCCCTCTTCTCTCCCGTAGACCCCGAGATCGATGCTGCCCCTATGATTGACTATGTCTCCGACGATCCTTCTTCCTTTACATCAGAGCTTCCAGGCAAGCCCCCCCTTTGATCATCTCGATATCGCCCATTCCATTCTCGCATGCTTGCATTAGATTTTGCTACTGTAATTGATTGCTCCTATTCTGATGCATAGCCTGCTTTTGTAACCTTCTTATTGTTACCCACCTGCTTATCCTAAACTGCTTAGTATAGGTTGGTTAGTGATCCATCAGTGACCCCCACCTTGTACTTGTTGCCCTGCTTTATGTTCGATAACTCGATCAACGTGATCGACGTCCAGGCCCCGACACCGCACATCACCCCCCTAGTTGTACGACTCTGCAGAGTTACTATAGAGTGTCGAGGGTGACACCTCATACATCACTCCTGATGAGATCTCTGTAGTGTAGCTAATTGGTCGTGGTCATCAAGGGTAAGTTCCTCCTTAACCACTTCCGATATGACTCTGTCGTGCAACCCCACAAGTGTGAACCTCGAGGGTGGTTCCTCTTATGTTCACCTTGATGATTACATCGAGAGGAATCCACCGAGGGTGGTTCCTCAGGGTTTCCCTTGGTGTTAGACACACAGTTACTATGGTTACTATGACTTCACACTGAACCATGTTACTAAAGACGGGTCGGCCCTGAGGGGTACCCGCGCGAGCGTAATTGCGAGTGACATGGAGTCGGGTTGACCCGGTAGGTGCCCACGAGATACTTACGAGGCGTGGCTGGGCATTCTTAGCCCTTGCTGCAAGTACTCGAGACGGGGTGACGGGGTCACATCTTTCGCGAGTCTCTGCTCGTGACCGCAGTACCAACACACTAACGGTTTGAATATTTGATCTAAGGGGCCGATGCCTTATAGCACTAACCATCACGTGGGCATAGTATGGGTGTTCTGCGTCGTATGCATCAGCCGAAGCTTAATAGACGTCATAAGACTGAGCGGCGCACACCGGGTTGGACTGTGTAAGCACCTGCCTTTTTAAGGAGGCAGCTAGGTCTGCTTACCGGCCGCCCACGCAACGTGCAGGAGTTCCCAGGGCGATGGCCCAAGACCCTTGGGGGCATAGGTTTAGTCCAGCGTGCTGACCTCTCTATTAAACCTAGGTCGGGTCGCGACGTATCGTTTCGCCAAGGTCGGGCATGACCTAGGAAAGTGTGTCCGACCATATTTAATCGAGCGTGGTGGGTAAGTTGGTGGACCCTTGTAGGGAAGAAAACATTTATCGATAGCCTGTCCTACGGTAACTGACACTTAGAGTTGTATCCCGATCGATACAACTAGAACTGGATACTTGTGATGAGAAATGGATAGTATGGCTCTAGGATTGCTTTCTCGCAGGGAGTCGAGAAAGGATCTTTGGCCGAGGTTAATAACACTACTACAACTTTAATTTATGCTACTCTTATCTCTTCTGATGCTGCCAGATGCTTGGAGCTGCTTGAAGATGCTAGTCTTTGATAGGACTAGTGTCTCCCCTCTATTTTGGCATTGTGCAGTTCAGTCCACAGATACAACCCTTTCATTTGATACCAATGCATACTTAGTATAGATCTGATGCTTGCGAGTACTTTGGATGAGTACTCATGGTTTCTTTGCTACCCCCTTTTCCCCCTTCTTTCTTCTTTTCGGTTGTTGCAACCAGATGGTGGATCCCAGGAGCCAGATGCGACCCAGTCAACTACTACTACTACCCGATGGAGCCTACTACTACGTGGAGGCCGCCTAAGACCAGGAGTAGTTAGGAGGTCCCAGGCAGGCGGCCTTGCCTTTTCGATCGATGTTGCTTTTGTGCTAGCCTTCTTAAGGCAAACTTGTTCAATTCATGTCTTTACTCAGATATTGTTGCTTTCGCTGTCTCTTGTGTATTTGAGCTTATGTATTCGAGCCCTCGAGGCCCATGGCTTGTAATATAAAGGTTGTATTATTTCATTTGTGTCTAGAATTGTGTTGTGATATCTTGCCGTGAGTCCTTGATCTTGATCATACACATTTGCGTGTATGATTAGTGTACTGTTGAATCGAGGGCGTCACAAGTTGGTATCAGATCCGACTGCCTATAGGATCCCCCTTTCCAACTCCTTGGCCGAAGTTGAGTCTAGTCACTGAAAAACTTTTACTAACATGGTTGTGTGTCTTACGGGCCCATGCCGCCTTTTGGTGGTATTAGGATCTTTTACTCCTCGATCTTTACTCTGGGATTCTAATCTCTCTTCCATTCGAGTTAAACGAATTTACTACTCTAACATTAGGATCCCGTGGCCACAGTCAGCCCAAAGTTGGATAAGCCATAGTTATTTCTTAGATTAGTATCTTGAATAGTACACACACTATCGCGTTGACTGCTGTGTGGTATCCATCATACCTCTTTCATTATGCATGTTTCATTATGAATGATCCTTGTCTTTGCAAATGCTCATGTTAGTAGGATGGTTAGACCTGCTGGTCGTGGCCGTGGTGGCCACGCTCCACCACCGCCTGAATTCATGGCCGGAATGATGCAACAGTTTGAGCTGAATCGCCAATTCATGGAAGGAATAATGGATCAGTTTCCTCGCCCCAATATGAACCAACCGCCAACCCCAGTAACTCTGCAGGATTTCTCTCGCCTGAACCCACGTCTCTACCGCAGCTCAACTCACCCCCTTGATGCTGATGACTGGCTTCGTGATATCACCTATGAGATGGAGTCTGCTGATGTAGCCCCTGCAAGCTATGTCACCTTCGCAACCTTCTTCCTCAAGAGTCCCGCTGCTCAATGGTGGGACAGCCACAGGCGTACCCTAACTGCTGTAATGGTCATCACTTGGCCAGATTTCCAAGATGCCTTCCGTGCTCGCTTCATTCCTCAGGGAATCATGGACAAGAAGAAGCGCGAGTTCCGCAACGTCACCCAAGGCAACAAGTCTGTAGATGCTTATCAGCGAGAATATCTGGACTTGTCACGTTATGCTGAAGAAGACATTGCAACTGATGCTCGTAGGCAAGAAAAGTTCCGTGATGGACTTCACCATGATATCATGCTACCACTACTCATTCATGACTTTTCCGACTTTGCCACCTTCATGAACAAGGCTATTCAGGTTGAGACTGGTCTTCAGGAACACCAGGGATCCCTTAGGCGCAGCTGAGTGAGTCCTGGATTAGGGGGTCTTTGGACAGCCGGACTATATCCTTTGGTCGGACTGTTGGACTATGAAGATAAAAGATTGAAGACTTCGTCCCGTGTCCAGATGGGACTCTCCTTGGCATGGAAGGCAAGCTAGGCAATACGGATATGTAGATCTCCTCCCTTGTAACCGACTCTGTGTAACCCTAGCCTCCTCCGGTGTCTATATAAACCGGGGGGTTTAGTCCGTAGGACAACAGACAATCATACCATAGGCTAGCTTCTAGGGTCTAGCCTCTACGATCTCATGGTAGATCAACTCTTGTAATACTCATATCATCAAGAACAATCAAGCAAGACGTAGGGTATTACCTCCATCAAGAGGGCCCGAACCTGGGTAAACATCGTGTCCCCTGCCTCCTGTTACCATCAACCTTAGACGCACAGTTCGGGACCCCCTACCCGAGATCCGCCAGTTTTGACACCGACATTGGTGCTTTCATTGAGAGTTCCATTGTGTCGTCATCATAAGGAGGGATGGCTCGTCTCATCGTCAAGGACAACATCACCTCTGGGGGAGCCCTGGCTGTAGGCCAAACTCTCCAAATAGGCGGCTTTCTCATGACCGCCCGCTCGGTCGTTGCACCGACGATGATTTCTTGGGTCATCGAAAATAGCCTCCACATCGGCTCGAAATTCACCGAGCAGATGAATCCAATGGAACTCTCCTCTTTGAACGAGCTCTTGGATCGCATCGCCCCTCTAGGAGTCGCTACAGACTACGATCGAATCAGGCTTAAACCCGACCAAAGGGAGATCAACTCTCCGCCGGTCACCCATCAGATAGCGGTGGTGGAGGAGCAATGCGGCAATTCTCCCTCTATCCCGAGGATGAACTATGTCCGGATTCCCGAGCTCTCCAAGTCGGATACCCACTCATGGGAGGATGTAGGATCGAAGTATGTCTAGAAGGGGGGTGATTAGACTACTTGACCAAATAAAAACTTAACCTTTTCCCAATTTTAGTTCTTGGCAGATTTTAGCTATTTTGGGACAAGTCAAGCAATCATCACATAATTCAAGCAAGCATGCAAAGAGTATATTGGCAGCGGAAAGTAAAGCATGCAACTTGCAAGAATATAAAGGGAAGGGTTTGGAGATTTCAAATGCTATTGGAGACACTGATGTTTTTCCCGTGGTTCGGATAGGTGGTGCTATCCTACATCCACGTTGATGGAGACTTCAACCCACGAAGGGTAACGGTTGCGCGAGTCCACACAGGGCTCCACCCAAGGGCAACGGTTGCGCGAGTCCACGGAGGGCTCCACCCACGAAGGGTCCACGAAGAAGCAACCACCCACAAAGGGTCCACGAAGAAGCAACCTTGTCTATCCCACCATGGCCAACGCCCACGAAGGACTTGCCTCACTAGCGGTAGATCTTCACGAAGTAGGCGATCTCCTTGCCCTTACAAACTCCTTGGTTCAACTCCACAATCTTGTCGGAGGCTCCTAAGTGACACCTAGCCAATCTAGGAGACACCACTCTCCAAGAAGTAACAAATGGTGTGTAGGTAATGAACTCCTTGCTCTTGTGCTTCAAATGATAGTCTCCCCAACACTCAACTCTCTCTCATAGTATTTAGATTTGATGGAAATAAGATTTGAGTGGAAAGCAACTTGGGAAGGCTAGAAATCAAGATTCATATGGTAGGAATGGAATGTCTTGATCTCAACACATGAGTAGGTGGTTTTCTCTCAGAACATATGAGTAGGAATGATGTGTGTGTTCTGGTTGCTCTCACATCGAATGAGAAGGAGGTGGAGGGGTATATATAGCCTCCACTCAAAATCCAACCTTCACACACAATTTACCAATCTCGGTGGGACCGAATCAGAAAACTCGGTCGGACCGAAAAGGTAAACCTAGTGACCATTAGGAATTTCGGTGGGACTGACATGCAACTCGATAGGACCAATTCCGTTAGGGTTTGGGCATAACGTAATCTCGGTGAGACCGATTACACAAACTCGGTGAGACCGAGTTTGGTAATTAGCTAACCAGAGAGTTGGTGAGGCAAACTCGGTGGGACCGATTTGCTCTTTCGGTGGGACCGAGTGGAACTCAGTGAGACCGAAAAGTTACAAAGGGGAAACACTGAGTTTACATTGCAATCTCGGTGGGACCGATTCGCTCTTTCAGTGGGACCGAAAAGTTACGAAAGGGAAACAGAGAGTTTGCAACCCCATCTCGGTGGGACCGAGATCCTTATCGGTAGGACCGAATTGCTAGGGTTTGGCAGTGGCTAATGACAATTGAAACTCGGTGGCGCCGGATAGGAAAAATCGGTAGGACCGAGTTTGGCTTAGAGTTTTAGGTCATATGTGGATATGGGAAAGTAGTTGAGGGTTTTGGAGCATATCATTAAGCACATGAAGCAAGAGGCTCATTAAGCAACACCTCATCCCTCCTTAATAGTATTGGCTTTTCCTATGGACTCAATGTGATCTTGGATCACTAAAATATGAAATGAAGAGTCTTGAGCTTTTGAGCTTGAGCCAATCCATTGTCATTAGCATTTTGAGGGTTCCACTTTCATATCCATGCCATGCCAATCATTGAGCTTTCCTGAAATAATCATCTTGGAATAGCATTAGCTCAATGAGCTATATGTTGTTATGAATTACCAAAACCACCTAGGGATAGTTGCACTTTCAATCTCCCCCTTTTTGGTAATTGATGACAACATATAGATCAAAGCTTCGACAAATGATAATAAGCATGAAGTATATCGTCGCTTTGAGAAGTATGTGATAAGTAAGAGCTCCCCCTAAATTTGTGCATATATAAAATTTGCTTTGGACTGCAAATGCACAAAGAGTTAGAGTCATGGGTTACTCTTCCATGTCACATACATCTTGGTGGAGCGCTCAAAATCATAAGAATGAAATACATGCACTCATCACCAAGAATAGTGAATGATCACAAACGATAGATAGCATGATAATATTTAAGAAAGCATTAAGCAAACATTAAGTGTAGCTTATGATCAAACACATGATCATCGATGTCTCACAAATAATGACATAGTATCAAGCACGCAAAAGCAGAAAAAGTTCAAAAAGACCACCAAATAAAACAAGAGAGAAAAGCAACACTCTCTCTCTCGAAGCCTATGATCTATACATCTTCTCCCCCTTTGGCAACAAGTTACCAAAAAGTTCCTAGAAAATGCATAGTGCTAAGTTGTCGCTCAGGCTTGATCTTCAGGTGGTGGTGGAGTCCGGATCACTCCAAGGACGAAGGCTTCGGTAGATGTTGAAGTAGTCGCTGGAGTTGGAGCTGAGGTAGACGCTGGAGCTGAGGCCGTGGCTGGTGCAGATGTTGTAGCTCTGGTGTCAGCAACTGGCAGTGCAGACGACCTTCGACCTCGTGGCACTCTAGAAAAAGCATGAGTTGTGGTCCTGCCTCTCCTCTCATTCATGTCCTCCTGGAGCTGCTCCACTACAGACTGGACTTCTGTTACCTTGACATCCAAGTCATAGAACTTCTGTTCCATGATCCTCTCTAGGCTCTGCTGATTTTTGGTGAGGTTGGCTATACTTTGCTCAATTCTCAGCGAGGATGCAATCAAGTAACTAAGCTGCTCTTGTTTGGTCTTCAAGAAGTACTCAGATGCCTCCTCTTGAGTAGGCATCCTGGCAGCTTTCTCCTTCTTCGCCTTCTCCTTCTTTGCAAATGCTTGTGCAGACGATGGCTCATTCTCTGTCATCACAACTTCATTGTTCTCAAAATCTGGACGGATGGGCAGGTGTTCCTTATCCAAAAGATATATGCCCGTGCCCATCTTGGAGTTGATGAGCTCCTGAATCTGAGGGGCATATCCACAGCTCCTCTTCTGATCTGCAGCTATCCTCTTAATGGTTTCCACAATGAGACTCATGACCTTGAATTTCTGAGGCACGTCAAAGACATGAAGCAGGTTGATTGCGTGACCTCCGATCATCTTGTGATCTCCAGACTTAGGCAACAGAGTGTGCCTTAGTATCCAATTGTAGTAGGCAATCCTGAGAGCAGATAGTGCACTGAGCCAAACTTGAATGAGTCAAGAGCTTCATTGGGAATTTCCTTGTACATGTTGGACATGGAGTTATGGTCCATTTTCTTCTTGGCATAGATGTCCAAGTCCTCATCTCGCTCTTCTGGGGCATTGATGATCTGTGCCCACTCAGCCACTGTAGATTGGTACCTTGTACCCTCTGACATCCATGTAATCCTTCCATCCGGATAAAAGTGAGCTGTGGAGTAGAACTACATGATGAGTTCCTCGTTCCACTTTGTGAGCTTCTGCCCAACAAAGTCCTCTACTCCACATGCTCTGAAGCTGTCCTGAACTCCTGGATAGTGCTCTTCATTCTCCTTGATATAGGTCCAGTCGACCCATCTCATGTCACAAACGATTGGCTTCTTGTCAAGCAAAACAGTCTCATTAAAATCTTGTTGCTCCTTTGTGTGAAATCTGTAGTCCACGGCAGTCCTTCTCCTAGAAGCATATGGATCTGCTTCTCTCCATCTCCTGAGCCCTGAGTCTCTCCTGAGCTTCATGTCCTCAGCCACAGGATGAGCATCGTTGTGGTCTGGGATCTTTGGCTTGAGCTTCCGAAGGACACTCTCTTCCTCTTCTTCAATAGCTTCAGGCACTGGGGCCTTGTTCTTTTCTGCAGCAGGTATACTCCTTGTGTTTCTCTTTGGAGCTGTCTTAGGCTTAGATGCAGCCTTAGGAGCTTCCTTGGGCTTGGATGCAGCTCTCCCTGACCATATGGCATCTCCCATAAGTTTGGCTGCCTTGGGTGCTGGTGCAGCAACCTCTTCTTCCTCCTCCTCTTCTACCATGATGGATGCTCTCCCAAGCACTTTGGCTACAGTCTTCTTCACTCTCTCTTTCCTCTTCTTGCCCTCAGCAGCAATGGGCTCAATGGGAGCAGGTGCAGTCTTCTCAGTTGATGCTCTAGCCTTAGACATGGGCTGCCTGCCTGCTGGCCTCTTGATCTTCAGGCCTGGCTTTGAGCCTTGAGCTGGCTCAATCCTCTTGGAAGTGGCCTCTTCCTCTGCCACATAGTCTTCATCCTCAGAATCAAACGTTCTCTTCTTCCTTTGACATGTGGCAGCCTTAGGCAGATTGCTGGGTGTGCTCCTGCTGCCATCATCAGAAGAACTTGAGGGGCTAGTGCCCTCACTCATCACGACTTGCTGCTCTGAGAGGTTCTGGCTGTCACTTTGATCAGACATGTTGCAAACTGACTGCTGACCCTGTGAATAGATTATAGAAGAGATAGAGTGGATTAGCATCACAAAAAGCAGAGATTTTTGCAAAAGATTAATTCAAAAACTTAGTTTTAGTTTTCCACAGAAAGCATCTCGGATCTACCGATTTTCAAACTCGGTGACACCGAAGCAGTTTTGGCACCAGAACTGGTGAACTCGGTCAGACCGAGTCACAGTTCGGTGGCACCGAGACTGCTAGGGTTTCATAGAATTCCAAAATCGGTCGCACCGATAAGTTATTCTCGGTCAGACCGAGTTTAACTTGTGCAATGGCAAAAGCCAGATCGGTGGGACCGAGTTTTTCAACTCGGTGGGTCCGAGATGGTTTCGGCGGAAACCTAACCCTAAAATTTTCGAATTAAACCTAATCTACGAGCGTTTTGACTGGATAGAAGTTTATCAATCGTGGCAAGATTCATGATAATCACAATGTGCTAGGAATCAGATTGAGGAATAGCACAATGATCAAGTCAATATAGTAGTTCGGCGTGGACTTGCTACGGCGGCAACGGCGGGGCAGAAATCCGTTGACAGCGGCGAAGACCAGCGACTGGAGGCTGCTGGCGGCGAGGAGACAATCCGGAGACCTCGAGGGCAGAGCAGGCTATCGCGCGGGCGAGGAGGTTTCGGAGAAATTTCCAAAATTCTGCCCGTCACTATATATAGCCCGACCCTATCGGTGTGACCGAGTGGAACAACTCGGTGGCACCGAGATGCAAAACCGTGTGCAGTTATTGCAACTCGGTGTGACCGAAAAGTTCAAATCGGTTGCACCGAGATCAAAAACCTAGATCAACTTAATGAACTCGGTAGGACCGAAAATGGAGTATCGGTCGGACCGAGATTCATAAAGAGGTTTTGGAAGTTTAAGTCTATGACGAATCGGGGACTCCGAGCGCTCCTCACACAGAGTGGTTCGAATCTGACTTGATCAAGTTTTGTGATGCAGCATGAATAGAGTTTGAGATGAGAAAAGCATAGATAGCTAGAGGAGGTTCTTAGGAATTCTTGTCCATCCACTTGGCAAAAGAAGATAAATCCAAACAATCAAAGCAACAAGTGGATGTCCTCGAATGAGTAAAATATGCAACCAACATGCTCACACAATAAGATAGCAAATGAAATATGTGGCAAAGCATGCACAACCAATTCTAGCATCTATCAAGCAATTTGCGATGACTAGGTCATCTATATATGAGTATATTGACTTAGGAGTCAAGTGAGAACACTTGATCGTAGGTCATACTCATCGTTTAAGCTCAAGTGGGGTTACCACTTTTACATAAAGCATTGTTTTGTTCACATCTTTAGAGTTGCTTTAGCTCAAGTCTTAGAGTAAAGCTCCCCCTAGATGTGATATCCCCCCTAAGAGGGATGAACTAACCTTGGGTTTTGTCGATGATGACTTCATGTAGATATTGAAGATGTGGATGCTCAATGTTGATATATATCTCTTGGAGCTATCCATTTGAGTGAGTTGCACTTTCAATACCTACATGGGTTAGTCCCACAAGGAACAAACAAGGATATCCATAGACATAGAGTGATGCACACAAAAGATGATGTCCATGAAAACTTTAGGTTACCTTGTCCCTTGTCTTACCAACAAGAGGGTTTGTGACTCCTTGAACTAGTGCAAGATGTGGAAGTTGATTGCACTTGTTCTTGCCAAAATGATAAGAGTGAAGTATGTTGGCGGAGTCACCCTCGAGAACTCTCTAGTTCTTCTTATTTTGGATCCACATCATCTTGATGGGAATCCTTGGAGTTGTAGTCGTACTTGATGAAGTGGAACTTGAAGTAGTCTTGGGAATCCACTTGACTAAGGTCTTAGGAGCTTCTTCAAATGCATCAATTTCCTCTTGAAGCTTGTCCTTGCCTTTGTGCTCATAGTCTTGTGGTGGAAGATCATCTTGAGCTTGTGTCCCCTTGAAAGAAGTATACTTCTCTTGTTGAGGGACAAACTTCGTCTTGGGGTATTGATCTTCTTCCCATTCAACTCCATTGGCATTGAACTTTCGTTCAAAACCAACGCCTTGATTCTTCCGGTGCATTCCTTGCTTGCGCACAATTTCCTCCAATTGCTTACTCCCGGCAAGGCTCTTGTACACTCCTTTCTCTATAATTCCCTTCAATAAGCTATTTTCTTGCTCAAGTGTAACTTGGCTAAGAGAATCATTAGTGGAATCAAGAGAACTACTAGAAGCAACAATATTGGATTTAGCATGATCATTGTTACTACTAGAGGAAGAATCTTTCTTGTTACTAGACTTGACTTGAGGCATGTAAGTGGAGAAGAGTAAATGCTTGGCAATGTAAGAAGAACTTTTCTTGCGGAGATCATCATTGATTGCCTTTAAGAACTCATGCTCTTGCTCAAGATTGAGCTTTTCAAAGCGTAGCTTCTCATGAGCCCTTAAAAGTTCTCGATGATCTTCGAAGATAGTGTCATGAGCTAACTTAAGAGTTTTTAGTTCTTTAGTTAGAGCCTCAATCTTCTCCTTATCATTGTCATTCGTTTTATCTTGATTAGCATGATTAATTGGTTTTTCATCATAGTATTCATCACTAGAGTTGTCACCAATCAAATCATCACCTAACAAGTCATCTTCATCACTATTGAAATCAACATACTCGGGGTGTGTTACCTTAGGACCTTTGGCCATGAAGCATCTTCCAATTCCTTCATTTGGTGAGCCAAATATGTCATAGGAGTTGGATGACACAAGTTCTAGACCGGCAACACCTTCATCTTGAGTATCTTCGGAGTCGGAGTGATAACTTCTCTCGGAGTGGCTGTCGGAGTCGGAGCCGGATACCCATTCACCAACATGAGCTTGATGTCTTCGTCTTGTGTAGCTCCTTGATGATTTTTCCTTCCTTTCCGAATCCTTGCTTCTCCGTGAGTATCTTCGTTCATAACGATCATCTCTACTCCTTCTCTCTCTTGGTGGTGATCCTTTACTTCTTCTTTTTGGAGAATCTTCTCTTCTCTTGTAGGGAGCCGTACACTCATTGGAATAGTGTCCGGGTCTTCCACAATTGTAGCAGTTTCGTTCTCGACTAGAAGATCTTTTGTCATTGTAGGACCTTGATTTGGAGCTTCTATCTTTGCTTCTACTCTTGTAGAACTTGTTGAAGTTCTTCACCATTAAGCTCAATTCTTCATTGAAGTCTTGTTTCTCACTTGATGATGTAGGGGCTTCACATGAGGCTTTGTAGGCACCACTTGATTTGTTGTGAAGTTCCTCTTTATCCTTAAGTGACATCTCATGAGCAACAATCCTTCCAATCACCTCCGTTGGCTTGAGATCTTTGTAATTGGGCATCATTTGGATCAATGTGCACACGGTATCATATTTTCCATCCAAGGCTCTTAGGATCTTCTTGATGATGAATTTATCGGTCATCTCTTCACTTCCTAAGCCGGCAATCTCATTTGTGATGAGAGCAAGCCTAGAGTACATTTCGGCGACACCTTCACCATCCTTCATCTTGAACTTGTCAAGTTGGCTTTGAAGCACATCCAACTTGGATTCCTTGACGGAGTCGGTACCTTCATGCATATCAATCAAAGTGTCCCAAATTTCCTTTGCATTCTCAAGGCGGCTGATTTAGTTGAATTCTTCGGGGCACAAACCATTGAAGAGAATATCACAAGCTTGAGCATTGTATTGCAACATTTTCAACTCATCCGCGGTAGCTTCACGGTTTGGTTCTTTCCCATCAAAGAAGTCACCTTCCAAACCAACACACACAATAGCCCAAACGGCGGGGTTATGTCCAAGAATATGCATTTTCATTTTATGCTTCCAACTAGCAAAATTAGTACCATCAAAGTAAGGACCTCTATGGTGATAATTTCCCTCGCTAGACGCCATACTCTCCTAGGTTGTGAAACCAAGGCTATGACCACCAAAAGCTATGGAGATCAAGCAAATGGAGACCAAGGCTCTGATACCACTTGTAGGATCGAAGTATGTCTAGAGGGGGGGTGATTAGACTACTTGAACAAATAAAAACTTAACCTTTTCCCAATTTTAGTTCTTGGCAGATTTTAGCTATTTTGGGACAAGTCAAGCAATCATCACATAATTCAAGCAAGCATGCAAAGAGTATATTGGCAGCAGAAAGTAAAGCATGCAACTTGCAAGAATATAAAGGGAAGGGTTTGGAGATTTCAAACGCTATTGTAGACACGGATGTTTTTCCCGTGGTTCGGATAGGTGGTGCTATCCTACATCCACGTTGATGGAGATTTCAACCCACGAAGGGTAACGGTTGCGTGAGTCCACACAGGGCTCCACCCAAGGGCAACGGTTGCGCGAGTCCACGGAGGGCTCCACCCACGAAGGGTCCACGAAGAAGCAACCACCCACAAAGGGTCCACGAAGAAGCAACCTTGTCTATCCCACCATGGCCAACGCCCACGAAGGACTTGCCTCACTAGCGGTAGATCTTCACGAAGTAGGCGATCTCCTTGCCCTTACAAACTCCTTGGTTCAACTCCACAATCTTGTCGGAGGCTCCCAAGTGACACCTAGCCAATCTAGGAGACACCACTCTCCAAGAAGTAACAAATGGTGTGTAGGTAATGAACTCCTTGCTCTTGTGCTTCAAATGATAGTCTCCCCAACACTCAACTCTCTCTCATAGTATTTAGATTTGATGGAAAGAAGATTTGAGTGGAAAGCAACTTGGGAAGGCTAGAAATCAAGATTCATATGGTAGGAATGGAATGTCTTGATCTCAACACATGAGTAGGTGGTTTTCTCTCAGAACATATGAGTAGGAATGATGTGTGTGTTCTGGTTGCTCTCACATCGAATAAGAAGGAGGTGGAGGGGTATATATAGCCTCCACTCAAAATCCAACCGTTACACACAATTTACCAATCTCGGTGGGACCGAATCAGAAAACTCGGTCGGACCGAAAAGGTAAACCTAGTGACCGTTAGGAATTTTGGTGGGACTGACATGCAACTCGATAGGACCAATTCCGTTAGGGTTTGGGCATAACGTAATCTCGGTGAGACCGATTACACAAACTCGGTGAGACCGAGTTTGGTAATTAGCTAACCAGAGAGTTGGTCAGGCAAACTCGGTGGGACCGATTTGCTCTTTCGGTGGGACCGAGTGGAACTCGGTGAGACCGAAAAGTTACAAAGGGGAAACACTGAGTTTACATTGCAATCTCGGTGGGACCGATTCGCTCTTTGGGTGGGACCGAAAAGTTACGAAAGGGAAACAGAGAGTTTGCAACCCCATCTCGGTGGGACCGAGATCCTTATCGGTAGGACCGAATTGCTAGGGTTTGGCAGTGGCTAATGACAATTGAAACTCGGTGGCGCCGGATAGGAAAAATCGGTAGGACCGATTTTGGCTTAGAGTTTAGGTCATATGTGGATATGGGAAAGTAGTTGAGGGTTTTGGAGCATATCATTAAGCACATGAAGCAAGAGGCTCATTAAGCAACACCTCGTCCCTCCTTAATAGTATTGGCTTTTCCTATGGACTCAATGTGATCTTGGATCACTAAAATATGAAATGAAGAGTCTTGAGCTTTTGAGCTTGAGCCAATCCATTGTCCTTAGCATTTTGAGGGTTCCACTTTCATATCCATGCCATGCAAATCATTGAGCTTTCCTGAAATAATCATCTTGGAATAGCATTAGCTCAATGAGCTATATGTTGTTATGAATTACCAAAACCACCTAGGGATAGTTGCACTTTCAGAGGACATCGCCCTAACCCTGAACCTAGAATCAGGCTGCATACCGAACCTACAGGGCAACATCCCGGAGCCCGAATTTCCAAGATCGGAAACTCCCCTGCCCCAGGGTCTCAGATTGGGTCAAGTTCCGAACTTAAATCCACCCACCCACCTAGATACAAACGATCTTTCCCACATTAGGCAAGCACCCCAAGAGACAGTACATCACTATTGGGCCAGATTCCTCCTTGTAATGAACAAGGTCAAGGACTATCGCGAGGAAGATGCAATTTTGTTCTTTTGCAACAATTGCACGGACAAGGGAATCCTCAACGCCATAAGTCGCCGTGACATAGCACACTTCGCTGACATGGCGGCCATAGTACAGAAGTACTGTGCGATGGAAAGCGCCTGGAAAACCCAAACAAAATTTTGGGATAATCCGGCTCTGACACAAACCCCAGTCCGAACTAAAAGGGTGAACTCTCATAAGTCGCCTGACTCAATTACAAAGAAGCGAAAGCCCACTACAGGGCGTGGAACCGTATTGGAGGGATGGCTTAACGGGCCCTGCAAAATTCATAGTACAACGGATACCATACCAACGCATAGCCTTAGAGCATGTTGGGTACTCTGGTAGGTTGCCAAGAGCGGTGAGGATCTCCTCATCCAAAAAACCCCAGAGCACCTTCCCGTGGATAACAATACAGTATTGACAGTCTTTGAGACCTTCGCCTCAAATAATAGGCGGAAGCGAGCACTCCGCAGCCTTGCCGAAGTGTGCCACGTGGCAGCAATAAATCCATGGAGCGGCACGGCTATCACCTTCAATGCCAGTGACGAACCTAGATTCCGAACAACCCGAGCACCAGCCGCTTTGGTCGTCAGTCCAGTTGTGGACGGCTTTCGGCTCACTAAACTGCTCATGGACGGCGGTAGCGGACTAAACCTCAATTATGAGGAGACTCTTCAAAAAATGGAAATAGACAGCAACCGTATTGAGCAAATCAGCATGACCTTCCGAGGAATTATCCCTAGTCGGGAGGCACGTTGCGCTGGGAAAATCACACTAGATGTGGTATTCAGCACTCGGGAGAATTACAGGTCTGAAGAAATCACATTCAAAGTGGCCCCGTTCAATAGCGGATACCACGCCCTTCTAGGGCGGGAGGCATTCACGATTTTTCAAGCCATACCCCATTACAGGTACATGAAGCTCAAAATGCCCAAACCCAATGGAATCATCACTCTAGCTAGTGATCCGGACATAGCACTCTGCGCCGAGAACAAAATAGCCGCACAGGCCCTCGAGGCATTATCCGAAGCCCTTGTGGCGGAGGAGTTAACCGTGCTGCACTCCAAAGTGGACAGGGATGACGTGATACTAGACAAAAGATCCAAGTCCACCTCCTTTAAACCAGCGGATGAAATAGTCAAATTCCAAGTCCATCCAACGGACCCCACAAAAACAGCATCCATCGGGGCACAGTTAAACCCCGCCGTAGACGCTGCACTACGGGAGTTCCTCTGCGAGAATTGGGACATATTCGCCTGGCATCCTTCAGACATGCCAGGAATCCCACGCAGGCTGGCCGAGCATAGCCTTAACATTCTAAAAGGATTCAAGCCGGTTAAGCTGACTCTTCGGCATTTCTCCGAACCTAAGCGAAAATCCATGGGAGAGGAGCTAGCCAAGCTACTGTAGGCCGGATTCATTAGAGAAATAAAGCATCCGGACTAGCTAGCAAACATGGTGATGGTGCCAAAGAAGGACAAATCCTGGCGCTTATGCGTCGACTTCAAGGACCTTAATAAGGCGTGCCCAAAGGAGCCCTTCCCCCTCCCTCGCATCAATCAAATTATCGACGCTACCGCAGGACACGACTCATTGTGCTTCCTCGACGCATACTCCAGTTACCACCAAATTAAGATGGCGGTGTCCGATCAAGCCGCAACGGCATTCATCACTCCATACGGCCCCTTCTGTTTTAACACAATGCCCTTCGGGCTCAAAAACACTGGCGCAACGTATCAGCGCATGATTCAGACATGTCTGGAAAAGCAGATTGAGAAAACTGTGGAGGCATACGTCGACGATGTGGTCGTTAAAACCAGACACGTCAACTCCTTAATAGATGACTTGAGGCTCACGTTCGACAATCTTCGAACATATGACATTAAGCTCAATCCGGAAAAATGCGTTTTCGGCGTACCCGCTCAAAAGCTCCTGGGCTTTATCGTCTCCAACACAGGAATTGAAGCAAATCTGGCTAAGATCCGGGCTCTGTCATAGTTGGCTATCCCAACTGACCTCAAGCAAATCCAGAAGTTAACTAGATGTGTGGAGGCCTTAAGCCGCTTCATCTCCCGATTAGGAGAAAAGGCACTCCCCCTTTATCGCCTTCTTCGGCGCACCAAACACTTTGAGTGGACGGACACAGCCATGGCCGGATTGGAAGAAATAAAAGCCATCCTAGCCACCAACCCAATCTTGGCCGCGCCAAATGTCGGCGAACCAATACTATTATATATAGCGGCAACTCACCAAGTTGTAAGCGCAGTGCTCGTTGTTGAACGAGAAACAGACGGACATAAATTCCCACTTCAAAAGCCGGTATATTATGTATCTACTATCCTCACTCCATGCAAATCACGGTACCCACATTATCAAAAGATAGCATATGCGGTATTCATGGCATCTCGGAAATTACGACACTACTTTCAAGAGTGTTCAATTACGGTGGCCTCCGAAGTACCACTCAACGACATAATAAACAACCGCGATGCCACGGGCCAGATTGCCAAATGGGCTATCGAGCTCCTCCCGTTCAACATAACATATAAACCACGGCGAGCCATTAAGTCGCAAGTACTGGCCGATTTCATCGCCAAATGGACAGAAGCCGAACTCCCTAAAGAGTACGGCGCATAATCCAATTGGATCATGCACTTCGACGGCTCTAAAATGCTGGCTGGTCTGGGGGCTGGCATCGTCCTGACATCCCCCACCAGAGATACAGTTCAATACGTACTCCAAATACTATACACAAACTCCAATAGCGCAGCCGAATACGAGGCCCTATTACACGGTCTCCAGATGGCAGTTTCCATGGGCATTCAACGCCTGGAGGTGTGTGGGGATTCAAACCTCGCAATATCTCAAATAAATGGAGACTTCGATGCCAAGGAACCGAAAATGGTGGCATATCGCAACGCAGTCCTCAAAATGTCAGCTCGGTTCGAGGGGCTTGAATTCCACCATGTGGCTCAGGAAAATAATCAGGCGGCGGATATCCTCGCCTGTATCGGTGCTAAGCGCGACCCTATCCCACCTAACATCTTCCTGGAAAAACTGTTTAAGCCATCCGTGGTATGGGAAGGGGACACCGGCAATAATAGTCTGGACCCGGCCACAACACCAGATACCGAGCACTCTAACACAATCGGAGGCTCTGCCATCGAAATAACACCTTCAGCCCACGTAATAATGGCCATCAACGCCCATTGGACAGAACCATTCCTGGCCTATCTAACCAGGCAGGAACTACCCGAGGACCAAAATGAGGCATGCTGCATAGTGCGGCGATCTAAATCCTACAAGGTCCACGAGGGAGAGCTTTATAAGAAAAGCTCTATCGGAGTCCTTCAAAGGTGCATCTCCGAAGAGGAAGGGCGGAAGCTTTTGGCAGAAATCCATGCCGGACTCGGTGGCCACCACGCCGCAGCCTGGGCCCTTGTAAGCAAGGCCTTCCGTACAGGTTTTTATTTGCCGACGGCCCGGACAGATGCACAGCATCTGGTCCAACATTGCGTCGGTTGCCAGTTTTTTGCAAACCAAAGCCATATGCCGCCTACCGCTCTCCAAACAATCCCCATTACTTGGCAATTCGCGGTCTGGGGGCTTGATATGGTCGGACCCCTTAAAGGGGGAACCCATAAGAAAAAATACTTGCTGGTCATGGTGGATAAATTCACCAAATGGATAGAAGCCAAACCCGTCAAAACGGCTGAATCCGGACCGGTGATAGACTTCATATCTGGGGTTGTACATCGTTATGGCATCCCCCACAGCATCATCACTGACAACGACAAGAATTTTACAGCCGACGAGGTGAAACTTTGGTGCAGCAATATGGGCATCAAGCTCGATTATGCTTCTATCTATCACCCACAAACTAACGGTCAAGTCGAGCGAGCAAATGGTGTTATCATGAGCGGCATTAAACCCAGTCTAGTGCGGTCCTTCAAGGAATCAAACACGCACTGGGTAGAGGAGCTCGACTCCGTACTATGGGGGCTGTGGACCACGCCGAATCGCACTACCGGATACACACCGTTCTTTATGGTGTACGGCGCAGAGGCGGTTCTTCCTTGCGACATAATTCATGACTCACCTCGAGTGCGCATGTACGAAGAAAAAGAGGCCGAGCTCTATCGGCAGGATAGTTTGGACACCCTGGAGGAGGAGCGCGACGTGGCAAAGGCCCGTTCCGCATTCTATCAGCAACAGGCTCGAAGGTATCAAAGTAGAGAAGTACGGGCCAAAACCTATAACGTTGGCGAACTAGTTCTACACCTGCCGGAGAAGAAAAAGAACAAGCTCAAGCCCAAATGGAAGGTCCATTCATTATCGACCAGGTTCTGACCGGTGGAGCGTACCGTCTGCTGGATGCATCGGATAATCAACTCGAGCCAAACCCATGGAACGCAGCCAGACTCCGAAGATTCTACACCTAGCGCCGGACTCTATGTTCATCTCCTTTCCTCCATCAATTTTTTGCATATCTGTCTTTTCTCTCTTTCTCTCTTTTTATTTCTCATTAAGGCCCTAAATGGCTAAACTTGTGTCTTGGATACACAATCTTGCCGTGCTAACCGCGCTCATTATACCCGGGGGATTATTATACAGAAGCTTAATCTAACTATTTTTATGGGCTTTATGTCCCACACATGTGTTATTCTTCCGCATGTACCTTTTTCGCCATTATATGCATCGATATGACTTAAGTTTTGGCCAAGCTGGGTTGCCTGGCTCTTATATTTATGCCCTACGTTCCCGTTAATTCGGCTAGGGCATAAGGGGAGCACCTCTGTGATTGTTACTGCCGGGTCAGCCGGATGTGTACCTCAGACCGGGTGAAGCCGAAAGCTAGCGTTCTTAAGGGAATATTCGGTCGGTGAATAAAAGATGACTTTTATTTAATTTTAAACATGCCCCCAGATGTTTATAGCCTGCGTCTCTTTTCGCAGTTCGGACATGCACATTAGGGCATGCGTACCCAGGGAAAGGAACCCTTAACAGAACTATTCTCCCTGGAAGATGTTTCTTACTACCCATGTAATATAATATAGCTAGTTGGGTACTTGTCTGTTCAAGCACTTATGACCCCTATGCCTGGTTTCCATGCATGCCCCGGTTTTGACATAACTGAGCGGGTATTCGGATACACTCCGTACTATCGGGTCCAGAGGTCGAAGCGAAAAGGTCCGCCATGACAAATGATTTACAATTCGGCTAGGACATTACATATGTCACTTGAAGTACACAGTCACTAAGACTGATTAAATTCTTCTTCTATACCATCCAACAGGCTGTCTAGCCTACAATCCTGTTGGGAATACTTTGCGGCTAATTCTACTTGGTCATGCACTAAACTGACAGGGATCTCTTTCCCATCGGGCCCCAAAGGTCCGACCTCGGCCATGTGGTTTGGGTCAGCTTTGGTATATCGCGTCTTCACCATAGCCTAGGCTTCCCTCGCACCTTGTCGGTAGGCTGATATCTTCCATAATCGGAAGCGCCGCCGCGCTCCCTTGAGCTTCTCTATAAGGTCCCCCATGCCTCCTAGCGGGGACGCGGATGGTCACAAGGCTTGGGCAATACCCTGCATCACCTGCCGAACTTCCTCGTGCAGTTGTGAGAGCTCTGGTAGAAGATCACCCGAAGACCCAAGCATCTCCTCCGCGGGACGACCCATCAGCATACCTGCAGACATAACTTTGTTAGCCGGCTTTTTCGCCGAACTCCTTTAAAAAGTTCGTTCAAGCACTACTAAAACTGTCACGCCGAAGCCACTTATTCTCCATCACGGAGTCCGCAAGCTGGGCTCGGGCATCTTTCAATTCCACGCCCAGTCGGATATTGGCGTCTTGGAGATTATTTTTCTCCCGCCTGACTCGCGTAAGCACGCGCTCGCCAGCATTTAGCTGTCGATCAGCACATGCCGCATTCACCGCCACGGCCTCCGGATTCACACCGGGGTCATCTGCAACATCTATTGTTGGATTTGCATGCATGTCGTATACTACCTGGTACCTGTATTCTTTGAAATGAAAACAAGTGTTACAAGAGGGGCCCTTCTCGGACTCCTTCAATGCGGCAACAACGGCCCCTAGCTGGGCCTTGCACTCTTCCAACTCTTGAGACAGGAAGGAATTCTTCTCCGTAAGAACTTGCACAAATAATGATCCTTAAATCAGTTGCGTCAACTGTTTCAAGTCTCGGGGGCTACTGATACATATAATTGTCAGATTTTCTTACCCGTATATCCCTTACATACTGGTCCGTGGCTCGGGCTAGACCATTCTGAGCAGCACGGATGTACGCATCTCCTGAGTTGAAGGCATCAAATGCCTCTTGGGAGAAATAAGCATCACGGAGTAAGGCCCGACGACGCCTGTGATTCATGGCGCTCTCTACTTCGGAATTTGTAGCGGATAGTCTGTCCGCATCTGTCGAATTTCAGGTTCCGGCAGACCCTTGAGGTTCGAACACTGGGGTGCGCGCGGATATTTCGCCTTCTACTTACTTGCACCCCTCCGCCTAGCTAAGATCTAAGCTATGGAAAGAACAGCACAAGAGACACAGGGTTTATACTGGTTCGGGCCACCGTTGTGGTGTAATACCCTACTCCAGTGTGTGGTGTGGTGGATTGCCTCTTGGGCTGATGATGATGAGCAATACAAGGAAGAACAGCCTCGCGAGGGTCTCTTCTTGGCGAGGGGATGAACTGCTAGGAGGAGTTCAGTCACCCTTCTCTCTCTCTCTCTCTCTCTTCTCGATTCTCTCTCCGATTTCCATCCCTCTCCGATTTCGATCCCTCTACCCTGTGGGTGACTAGTCCTATTTATAGGCAAAGGCCCTGGGCCTATTCCCAAATATTGAGCGGGAAGGGCGCCCACAATTGGCCATTTTGAAGGGGAACATCTGGTACACTTATCCTGACTAAAGTTGGTCCTCGCCTGCCAAAGGCTCTAGTGGTGACGCTGGCTTGGGCTCCACAATGACTTCCTCCCTGTCGTCGGACTGGTCTTGGTCTCGTTGCACCGAAATGGGTGCCTTTGCTTGATGCTCTCGCTTGCGCTTGCTCCCTTTGCACCAAAGAGGAAAGGAGGACACTGTGCGGCTGGCGCCCGTCTGGCACTCTTGGTCGTCATGGCTTGCGTCACGGGCACCACATGAGGTACCCCGCCTTGATCTCTCCGCCTCCCCGTGAGCCAGCCTGATGAGGCCGTGCCTGAGGAAGCTCCGTGTCATCCGCCTCGTGAGGCTTGGCCCCTTGTGAGGGTCTTGGGTCTGTGTTGATGATGATGGGCCGTGCTGGGCCACCCTTGGAGCCACGCCGCAGGCCGCAGGCAGGCAAGTCTAGGGACCCCCATTCCCAGAACGCCGACAGTAGCCCCCGATCCCAAAGCGCGCCCGGACTTGGCCGTGCAGGGAGGCGAAAGGGCAAGAGCGAAGCGCTGCGGGCCCTAACAGCCTGCGGCCTTGGGCGCCGTGTGGCGGTTGACTGGACGTGGGCGCCTCAGCAACCGCGCGAGTTGATAAGGGAGCGGCATCTGCCTAGGCTTTGCCTTTTTTTGCTTTCTCCGGTTGCTGCTCAGATTCCCTTTCTTGCGCCACTCCTTCCTTCCTCCAAAATTTCCAGATCTACTCCGACCGCGTGACCTAGGAAGCCATGGCGCCTTGTCAGTCCACGGCCGGAGCTTGGTAATCGTCTGCCCTGGACTCGCCGAACGTGTCGGAGGCGAGCCTCGCCCGGTTGCACCAGATGGCGGCGGCGTAGGGCATCGACAGGGCGAAGGTGTTCAAGGCCAGCTCCGCCACCCCTGAGGGCCAAGGGAGCACCTTCTATCCGTTCTTTGTAAGCGCCATTGCTGCTGGCCTGGTGCCTCCCTTCTCCGAGTTCTTCTTCTCTGTCCTTCGCCATTATAAGCTACAGGCTCTGCATCTCCAGCCCAACTCCGTCCTTCTCCTGGAAATCTTTGCCTATTACTGCGGGGCTCACGTAGGGGTGCAGCCCTCAGTGGCCTTGCTGCGCCACTACTTCTACGTCCGGACCTCTCGCGGTCCTGCTTCCACGTGCGCGAGCTTCATCGCATACGGTGGCGCCATTGCCATTTCGATCCCCGGGAAAAGGATTAAGGGCTTCAGGAGCAAGTGGGTCTTGGCAGATGCTCGCATCCACCCTCGGCAGATCTTGTCCATGGAGCAACCCACGAGCTCCAGTGATTGGGGTCGAGCGGAGCTCGCGGACCCCCGCGCGAAGCTGGTGTTGGAGAAGATGGACGCGGATCTGAGGCCGGCCAACATGGCGGCGGCGAAGCTGACCGGCATGTCACTGCCGAGGGAATTCCTGGAGCACCAGCTGGCTCTGCTTCGGCTGTACTCACTTCCGATGTGGAGGCCCCATCCGAGCCCTGCGGCCTTGGCCGATGAAGATCTGGCTGCGGTCCTCCAATCTCTGGTCGGGGGCGATGTGGCGAGGTTGGAGGGCGCTCCTACGCCCTTGTTCCTCCGCGACGACTGGGAGCAGGTAGTGGATTCCATGCCCGTCTTCAATGGGGACGGGCCCGTGCCCGTGGAAACTCCCAGGGAATCGGTGGACGTGTCCTCCGACGACTCCAGTGAAGAGGAGGAAGGAGGGGAGCGGGAAAAAGGGCCTGACTCCGAGGCAACTGACGGAGAGTCGAGGGCTCCCCTCCCCCGGTGCAGGTCCCGCGCTCTCCGCCTCTCTCCGAGCGATGACTACGAGGATGATGACGAGCAGGGCGGCGGGAGCTTGCCCCCGATCCCGAAGAAGGACAGGACCGGGCTGATCTCGCGCGGGTCTGCCCCGGCCCCGAGGTGGACCGCAGACGCGCCTTCCGCTCCCGAGCTTCCCAAGGTTGACCCTTCCAGCCGGCTTTCAGGCTTCAAATTTGGACGGAGGCTTCCTGAGCTCACTGACGATGACCCGTAAGCGCTTGATTCTTGTCTTTATTTCTTGTTCTGCTACTGAGGCTTGACGTCCACATCTCTTGGACAGGCTGACGCCCGCAGCAAAGAAGCAGAAGGGAGCTCCTGAGGTTCCATCCGTGGCAGCGCCTCTACCCGTGAAGGAACATGACCGCGACGCACGGGCTTCTCCTGCCCGGTCGTCCTCGCAAGGCCTGGCTGAGCCGGCTGGGGCGAGCTCAGCCCCCATGGCCCAAGTGACTCCCGAGGTGCCTTTGCCTCCTACCACCACTAGAGCCGTTGGGGCGCAGCAGGCTCGGCCTCAGGATGCTGTGGTCGTGCTGCCGCCTTCTCCTCCTACTCCACCGACTGCTGTCTCTCCGACTCCTCCTGCCGTTCTGGAATGTGCTGCTACTGAGCTGGACCGGCTGCGGCAGGATCTTCTTGGCGCCGACCCTCGCTTGGTGGCCGGGCGCTTGGAGCTGGCTTTAGGATGGATTCGCTCCGATGCTTCGATTCAGGCGGCGCTGGTCCAGGCCTCGACGGCTTGCGATGAGGAGAGGCAGGCCGTCCTTGAGGTGAAGGTTGCTCGTGACGCAGCCCTGGGGGAGGTGGTCGACGTCCGTGGTCGCTGCAAGGTGCGGTAGGACGAGATGCAAGGCCTGTGGCACCAGCTCGCGAAAGAGGCCCGCCTTCGCCAAGAGCAGGAAGAAGGCGTGAAGGCTTGCGAGGCGGCCGTAAAGGAGAGGGAGGTCAAGCTCAGGAGGCGCCGTGACCACCTAGGCACGCTGGAGCAGGAGTTGGGGGCGAGGAAGGTCGAGCTGGACGACAAGGCCCAGGTTCTTGCCGAGGACCGTGTGGCCTTCGCGGAGATGGAGGCGAAGGCTCGCTCCTCGCCAAGGATGCTTTACGACAGCGGCCTGGAGAGCCCGCTAGCTGGCGCCGAGGACGGCCCCACCAAGCTGCTTCCCTTGCTGGTTCGCGCTCTTGAAGATGTCGCCCTTGGCCTTGGCCCCACGGCCGAGGCCGAGGCGCGTGTCCTGTCTTCTGCAGCGCTGACGCGGGTCCTCACCCACATCTACCTTCGCGATCCCGGCGTCGACCTCGACAGCATGCTAGAGCCTGTAAGCGGCGAGTGTGCTGCTGCCGCTGCCGAGGCCGTGAAGGGTCGTGCGGAGGCTTTGCTGGGGAAGTTCCGGGCCTTCAGCACCAAGGCGAAGCAAGGCGCTGCCGACCCCGCTGCTCCATGAGGCGAACCCACTCCGCGCTGCTCCACCGCCGACAAGTGACTCCGTTGTGGCTCCTGTCCTGCCTTTATTTCCTGCACATGTATCATGCCTCGGGGAGGCGTTTAAACTTGCGTTTGGCATTGAGATAACAGTGTGGACTGTAATATTTGCTTTTGAATTCCTTGAAATTTATGCTTTTCCTTCCCACTTGCTTATGTTCTACGCCGGCAGAGCCCGGCCCCGCACATACCTCAGCCGCCGTTAGCCCTGACCGGAAACCAGGACGGGACCAAAGACTGAGTGACTACGTGACAAATTAGGCTCCTGAGTCGCGATGCTCAGGAGTCCCCCTTGGTGCACGAATAGCAAGTAGGGAGGTGTGATGTGGGTGGATCTACCGTTCTACGTCTGTAGAGCCCGGTCGCGCGCATACCTCAACCACCGTTAGCCTTTCGGAACTAAGGAGTGAGGGGCTATGTGACCAGTTAGGCTCCTGAGTCACGATGCTCAGGAGTCCCCCTTGGCGCACGAACAGCAAGTAGGTAGGTGTGATGTGGGTGGATCTACCATTCTATGTCTGCAGAGCCCGGCCGCGCGCATACCTCAACCCCCGTTAGCCTTTCGGAACTAAGGAGTGAGGGGCTACGTGACCAGTTAGGCTCCTGAGTCGCGATGCTCAGGAGTCCCCCTTGACGCTCAAACGGCCTTCGTACCTTGGCTCCGCTCGGGGAGAGACGCGCGACGAACCAGGCCCAAGGGGCCTGGCTGGGTGGCGTGCGTCTGGGCGTGACCCAGGCGCAACCCCCGTGCCCAGCCCCCTCGTGCAGCACTCCTGAGGGGAGGCGTTACAATGAGGCTAGACACTGAGCTCTGGGCTCCCTGAGGTTGATGCGGCCCGGGGGCCACCCTCAGTTGTTTATCACCAGCGCGGAGCATAGCGCTTCCGTATGTGTACGGGCATAGCCGCTCCTCGGTAGTGTCGTCAGCCAGCGCGGAGCATGGTGCTTCCACTGGTATGTGAGAGGGGGCTCCCCTCCGGGAGGAGCCCCCGGGGCGTGCACAGCCCCGCCCTAACACGTGGCTGGCACGGTAGGGCCTGGCGAGGTGTATCTGGGCACCCGTGAGCCAGCGCGGGACTCACGGGGCCCTACCTCCAGGCGGGTTGCGCCTGGCACTGGGCCTTATCTTGTGATGTGTACCTGCAAATTTGGTTAGATGTCGACACTCTACGTCCTTGGGTCCTGGCCCTCGAGTTGGTCTCAGCCGTCGCTGGTATGCCAGGTCACGATGCCGTGGACAAGGCCAGAGGGTGAGGGCTGGAGAGCCAGTAAGAGCCCTGAGTCGCGATTCTCAGGTACCGCCCCTTTAACGTGCAAGTGGTCGGCATGGAGAAGAGACGTGCCGTGGACCGGCATCAAATAATCAAGCATGGTGGGTCGAACGCATAGCCAGAAATAAATGCAAAAGGGATACATGCCGCTGGGTCTGGCCCGAGCGACTTGGGGATGATGCACCCCGAGGGGCGGCCCCAACAAAGTAAGCTAACAACATGAAATAAAAGGGATACATGCCGTAGGGACGGACCCACGCGGCCTGGGAATAATGCAGCCCTGGGGGCGCGCTCCCAGCTAGAAATGAAACTTGAAAGATGTCACCTGATGATGTTGAGGACGAAGGAGTGTCGGTGCAGCAGACTCACGAGCCCCCAGGCCCAGGGGCGTCGGGAGGCTCCAGAGGCGCTGGTGGCTCCTCGCGGACCATCTCCATCTCCGCCAGGGCTGAGGAACGCCTGGCCTCTTGAGCCTCCATGATGCCCCTCATGAGGCGCTGGTACGTGGCAGCCGCGTTCGGCAAGCCGTAAGGCATGCGAACGTAGCTGTGAGGTGGATCTTCGCAGTGCCCCACTCGCGAGGGCTAGAGGCGCTCCAGAGAGGCGACTCGATTGAGCCCTGGTATGTCGATGCAGACGCGCAGCCCACCATCCTCGCCTAGATGGGGAGCCACAGCTGGTAGGCGGCGGCCGCCTTTCATGACTCTTGACTCCTGTAGCTCTTGAATGGCCTTGCTGACGAACTCCTGAGGGTCTGGCCCTCCTTGCCTTACTCCTTCTTGAGGGAAACGTTCTTCGAAACACGCCTCCATGTGGTGCCCAAGCGCCTCCCTCGTGACCTTAGCCAGGTCCGTGGCCCTCCAGGGGAGAGCCCCCGAACCCTGCCTGAGGAGGGCGCCGGGAGCGCTTTCCTATGCGATGGAAGGAGGTTCCCCTAGGCACGCGCGGGCCCTGAGGGGCTTGCCTCCTGAGGGGCTGGGCCGGACGATGTCTTCTTCTTCTTGGGGGCGGTCTCAGGAAGCCTCCTGCTTCCGCGATCCGGGTCTTCCAGTGATGCGGCCTGAAAGGCTCGTTCCAGGGAACACACCGCGTCCTTCTCTTCACAGGGCACCGTGATGACTCCGCCACTTCCTGGCATCTTGAGGACATTGTAGCCGTGGTGAGTTGCGGCCATGAACTTGGCCAGCGTTGGGTACCCAAGGATGGCGTTGTACGGCAGGCGAATGTGAGCGACGTCGAAGTCGATGAGCTCGGTGCGGTAGTTGTCGCATGCCCCGAAGGTGACAGGGAGGCGGACCTGCCCAATCGGGACCGTGGAGCCGTCGGTGACTCCGGAGAAAGGCTTGGTTGGCTGAAGCTGGCTGTAGGGCACTTGGAGATTGTTGAATGTTTCCACGGACAGGACGTTGAGCCCTGCCCCGCCATCGATGAGTGTCCTGGTGACCACCATGTTGCTGATGATTGGGGAACAAAGCATCGGGAGGACTTCGGCTGTGGCCGCACGCTTGATCTGATCTGCTGAGCTGAAAGTGATGGCGCACGCTGACCACCTGAGAGGGCGCGTGGCTTCGAGCTTGGGGAGGACTGCATTCGCTTCACGGGTGAACTGCTTGAAGATGCGCTGAGAGGCTGGGGCTTGAGCCCCGCCCAAG
This sequence comes from Triticum urartu, assembly GCF_056163025.1. Taxonomy (NCBI): domain Eukaryota; kingdom Viridiplantae; phylum Streptophyta; class Magnoliopsida; order Poales; family Poaceae; genus Triticum; species Triticum urartu. Next base: position 348,910,576 of record NC_141875.1, read on the forward strand.
ATGCAGGCGATCGCGCGCGGCTCCTGGAAGCCCCCAGCCCCCTCGTCCTGATGGCGGTACTCGTTTCTCTTTGGCTACGGCGGCAGCGGAGGGAGGCCTGCGTTTCCTTGCGGGCGATCCTCGCGAGGCTGATTCCTCCAGTCTCCCTCGCAAGGCGGGTCTTGCCTGCGATCCTCGCGAGGTTGATTGCGCCACCCTTGGCGCGGGCAGTGGTCCTCCCAGCGTCCTGTGTTCCTTCCTCCTCCTCGACCATAGCCCCGGTCACCGACTGCCCTTGGAAGATTCGGGCTGATCTCTGCCCCGCTTGGTGTCTGGTTCTGCCGCGAGCACGGCAGCCCCCTTGCGCTTCACATCCTTGGCCTTGGGCATCTTCTCTTCTGGGTCTGCGGCAGGCAGCTCGAGGAGGGAGAGACGCCCTTCCTCAGCCCTGGCGCACTTGGTTGCCAAGTTGAACAACTCCAAGGAAGTGCACAGGTCTTCATGCCGTCGGAGAAGGCTGAGACGATGGCCTCCTCGGTCACCATGGGAATCTTGAGGCGTGCGTTGTTGAAGCGCTGGATGTACTTCTGCAGGGTCTCTCCGGGTTGTTGCTTTATGTGGCGCATGTCGCTCACGGCGGGTGGCCGGTCGCGAGTACCTTGGAAGTTGGCGATGAAGCGGGTGCGCATCTCGTCCCAGGAGGAGATCGTGCCTGGAGCCAGGTTCAGGAGCCAGGTGCGGGCCCCATCCTTGAGTGCCATGGGAAACCAGTTCGCCATGACCTTCTCGTCTCCGTTGGCAGCTTCGATGCCCAGCTCATAGAGCTGGAGGAACTTCGCAGGGTCGGCCGTGCCGTCGTAATGAGGAGGCAGGTCTGGCTTGAACTTGCCGGGCCACGCGACGCTGCGTAGCTCGGTGGTGAAGGCACGGCAGCCTGCTGTGGCCATGGGAGGCCTTGGGTGATAGAGAGCTTGGTCTTGCATGTCCCCACGCGCTGCAGCTAGGAGCAGCGCGGGGTCTTGACGTGCGGGAGTAGGAGCATGGTCGCGACTTGCTGGAGCAGGAAGCGCCCGGGCAGCTTCTTGCGGGCGAGGGACTTCTTGGCAGCTCTGCTCTTGCCGCGCTAGCACCTGACGGAGCGGGTTCCGCCCAGGGGCCACGCACCTTGGAGCCACGGCGCCTTCTTGAGGAGGAGGCGGTTGGGGCGCCCCCGGAGCTTCGTCGCCCGCGCGGGGCGGGGTGCGGTGCAGTGGAAGGGACGGCGCAGGAGAGCCCCCTGCGGCGCGGACGAGCTCGGTGACGCAGTCGAGCCATTCTTCGTAGACGTCATTGATGGGACGGTAGCGCAGGAGCTCGTTTGCCGCGATGAGTGCAGCTCGAGCCTCCATGGGTGCGTGGAGAGCGCGGGACGAAGAACCAGCTGGGGTGAGCGAGGGAGTAGCGGTGCGGCCGTCTTGCCGCACGGACGGATGCTGAGACAACGCATGCTGCTCGTTCCCTGCCGGGCCGGTGGTGGCGTTGATGGCAGGTGACGGGGAACGGCGAGGACGCCCGCCGATAGGAGCCATCTGGGCGACGCGGGAAGTGAGAGCGGCCCGGCCCTCGGCACGGGCCCGACGAGCGTCAGACATGGACGCGATGGTCGGAGGAGAACGGGGTGGTGGAAGACGAATTCCGGCGCACCCCTATCTGGCACGCCAAATGCTGGATTTCGGGTTCCGGCAGACCCTTGAGGTTCAAACACTGGGGTGTGCGTGGAGATTTCGCCTTCTACTGACCTGCACCCCTCCGCCTCGCTAAGATCTAAGCTATGGAAAGAACAGCACAAGAGACACAGGGTTTATACTGGTTCGGCCCACCGTTGTGGTGTAATACCCTACTCCAGTGTGTGGTGTGGTGGATTGCCTCTTGGGCTGATGATGATGAGCAATACAAGGAAGAACAGCCTCGCGAGGGTCTGTTCTTGGCTGAGGGGATGAACTGCTAGGAGGAGTTCAGTCACCCTTCTCTCTCTCTCTTCTCGATTCTCTCTCCGATTCCGATCCCTCTACCATGTGGGTGACTAGTCCTATTTATAGGCAAAGACCTGGGCCTCTTCCCAAATATTGAGCGGGAAGGGCGCCAACAATTGGCCATTTTGAAGGGGAACATCTGGTACACTTATCCTGACTAAAGTTGGTCCTCGCCTGCCAAAGGCTCTGGTGGTGACGCTGGCTTGGGCTCCACAGTGACTCCCTCCCTATCGTTGGACTGGTCTTGGTCTCGTTGCCCCGAAACGGGTGCCTTTGCTTGATGCTCTCGCCTGCGCTTGCTCCCTTTGCACCAAAGAGGAAAGGAGGACGCTGCGCGGCTGGCGCCCGCCTGGAACTCTTGGTCGTCATGGCTTGCGTCACGGGCACCTCGTGAGGTACCCCGCCTTGATCTCTCCACCTCCTCGCGAGCCAGCCTGATGAGGCCGTGCCTGAGGAAGCTCCGTGTCGTCCGCCCCGCGAGGCTTGGCCCCTCGCGAGGGTCTTGCGTCTGTGTTGATGAAGATGGGCCGTGCTGGGCCCCCCTTTGAGCCATGCCGCAGGCCGCAGGCAGGCAAGTCTGGGGACCCCCGTTCCCAGAACGCCGATAGCATCCTCTGTAGGAGGAGCATTCGGCGTCCACCCCGTGTTAGCTTCCGTCTCTCTGTCCGGCCATGGAGCCCGACTGGTGGAGGTGTGATCGGCAGCCTCTCCGGATATTGTCCGGCGAGCATTTTTTCTAATAGGAAACATGGACGTCATTATATTTTAAGAAAGACAATAACCATGGAGCAAGGTTTTGTGTCATACCTCTGCGCCGGCGTCTCCGTCCTGACCGCCTTCCTTTTTGGCCTACCCGGCTTCGGTGCCCCTTGTTGGCGAGTCGCTGCGGGTTCGGCACGGCGCCCCGAAGGCCTTCCCTGTAAAACACCATTTGTATACGGTAGGTGAAGTGCGTAAAAGGGGATCCTTTTTGGAAGCTGGGACTCCGATCTTTTCTTACATGTGATGCAGGGAGTAGTCCAGGATAGTCGGCCGTTATGGCCACCATGGCATCACCGCAGCTCAATTGATAGAATTTCCTGTTTATCAGCTCCACAAATATGTCCGGATCCTCTTCGAGTCCGGGATCATGGGCCCGGTCAGGGTCCTACGGTTGTGGATGTGGACTGTTGACCTCCCTTACAGCTTTTCGCAGTTCCTGCCGTGAAACGGCAAGGTGAGTATTTACGACAAAGAATGCGGGAAGGTTGGGAGTAAAGAGTGATAGCTTACCTAGCTTGGAGGGTTGTACATGGAGAATCCATCACGCGGCTTAAGACGGATGAACTCCTCTTCCTCTCCCTCGAACAACTCGGACAGAATTTTTGCTAAAGCAGCAGCGGAGTCCGGCCCCTTACGCCCGTAGTGGGTGGCATCATCTTCCCCGTTAAAACACCACTGGGGGTGCCCTCGATATTGAAGCGGCTGCACCCCCCGCATTATGCATATTGACACAACCTCGATTATTGTCAATCCTAATCGAGCCAGCACTTTAATCTGGTCCATCAGATAAAGGACTTCTCTGTTGTCTCCCTCCTGGGGGCTCCGTGGGCACCTACTTCGGCGTTTCTTCGGAGGAGCATCGTTGAACTCAGGAAGACCCCTCCGAACAGGGTCTGGAAGAGGGATGTCCTCCATGTAAAACCACTCTGAAGGCCAGTCTTCGAACATCTTCTTCGGGTTACCGGACAGGTATCCAGTCTCGGCGATGCACCATATTTCGGCTCCACCCGCTTGATAAAGTGACCCCTCCTGTGTACGGGGCACAAGGCAGAATAGCCTCTTCCATAGCTCAAAATGAGCCTCACATCCCAGAAACAGCTCACAAACGGCAATATAACCGACGATGTGTAATATGGAAACAGGGGTGAAATTATGCAACTGGAAGCCGTAAAACTCCAGGAGTCCGCGGAGGAACGGATGGATTGGAAATCCAAGTCCCCTTAGTAAGTAAGGGACAAGGCATAACCGCTCCCCCTTGGGGGGATTGGGGAAGCTCTCCGCTTGCTCCCCGCCATTATAGGTGGCAAGCCTGGCTCGGATGGGGACCATATACGCTGGAGGGAGAAATCCCTGGGTCTACAACTCTACTAATCGGCTATGCGGGATGGGACACTTCTCCCAATCACCGGGCTTAGGGTTACGGGACCGGGAGGAGGAGCTGCGATGGCCAGCCATGATGGAATGGATTTTTCCGAGCGCGCTCCGATGGATTCTCGTCGTGGGAGGATGGTGTGGATTGGATGCAAGAATCCCCATCTCTTTAATAGACGATTCATTTACCTGGCTAGGGGGCGAATGTAAAAACGCACTGGCTCCTCGCATTCGCTCAACACGTGGAAGATAGCCCTTATTGGGTACAGAAGCCAAGAAGTCCAACATTTATGGGAGCCGGACACTACTTAGCAGATATTCAGGATTTGGAGAAGAACCCGCCTTGCAATGCCGGCGACAATACTGCACGCTGGACTCATCGTCATTGAAGCCTGGTTCAGGGGCTACTGAGGGAGTCCTGGATTAGGGGGTCTCCGGACAGCCAGACTATATCCTTTGTCCGGACTGTTGGACTATGAAGATACAAGATTGAAAACTTTGTCCCGTGTCTGGATGGGACACTCCTTGGCGTGGAAGGCAAGCTAGGCAATATGGATATGTAGATCTCCTCCCTTGTAACCGACTCTGTGTAAACCTAGCCTCCTCCAGTGTCTATATAAACCAGGGGGTTTAGTCTGTAGGAAAACAGACAATCATACCATAGGCTAGCTTCTAGGGTTTAGCCTCTACGATCTCGTGGTAGATAACTCTTGTAATACTCCTATCATCAAGAACAATCAAGCAGGACATAGGGTATTACCTCCATCAAGAGGGCCCGAACCTGGGTAAACATCGTGTCCCCTGCCTCCTGTTACCATCCGCCTTAGACGCACAGTTCAGGACACCCTACCCGAGATCTACCGGTTTTGATAGCGACAGCAGCCGTCACGCTGGCTCATCTTCAGGCCCGTCACTGCAGAAGCGTCGGATATGGATTCCCCACAGCATGTATGGTCCAACTGCACCTACACCAAGACAGTCCTATGCTACTCCGCGTCTGCCTCCTCCACCAACAAGGCAGCCTCTTCGGACTGCACCACCCCAAGCTCCTACTCCCAATCCGAATGATGGTTTGTGCTTCAAGTATGGCCTACTAGCTCACCGTTCCAGGAACTGCCCTTAGAATCAGAATCAACTGGCTCTGCCTTCTAATGCTCGTGGTATCAATCAACCCCACAACAACAATGCCCGACCTTATGGTCGTGGTCAGGCTAATCATGTTGAACTGAATGAAGCTCAAGACCATCCTGCCACTATGATGGGTACTCTCCTTATTAATTCAGTACTAGCATCTATTTTATTTGATTCAGGAGCATCGCATTCATTCATGTCCAAAAATTTTGCATATGCACACGACATTCGATGCGAGCCCATGAGATACTCTGATTGTGGTATGCACCCCTGCGGGTCAGTGTCAAACTACCATTATTGGTCTTGACGTCCCCGTTGAAATCGAAGGGTTGGAATTTCATGTTTCTCCCATTATTCTGGAGTCTTCCAACATTGACCTCATTCTGGGAATGGAATGGTTGAAAGAACATACTTCCTCTATCGTTTGCGCCACCAAAGTCGTTCATCTCCTACATCCTTCTGATGAGATAGTAAGCTACCATGCTCAGATTGTTCAAAACGCTGAAGCACGACTTTATGTATTGAATGCGTTGAATGCAACACCTCTTGAGGGAATTGAAAAGATTTCAGTTGTTCGCGACTTCCTAGACTTCTTTCCAGAAGAACTTCCAGGAATACGCCCTGCTCGGGCTATCAAGTTCGTCATCGACTTGAAACCAAACACCGTTCCTATCGCCAAACGACCCTACAAGATGCCGCCTCATGAGATCCTTGAACTTAACGAGGAAATTGACAAATATCTTTGTAACGGTTTCATTCGTCCAAGTTCCTTTCCTTGGGGAGCACCTTCTCTCTTCGACAAGAAGAATGACGGAATGAACCGTTTGTTCTAGGACTACCGTCCTATCAACCAAGCTACAATTAAGAACAAATATCCCCTTCCTCGGATCAATGATCTTTATGATCAACTGGCTGGTTCATCGATATTCTCTAAACTCAACTTGAGGTTGGGTTACCACTAGACCCGTGTTCGTGAAGAGGATATTCCCAAGACCGCCTTCATTACTCGTTATGGTTCTTACGAGTACACCGACATGTCTTTTGGCTTGACCAAAGCTCCACCTACTTTCTCTCGTCTGATGAACTACATATTCATGGATTACCTCGACAAGTTCGTCGTAGTCTATCTGGATGATATTCTAGTATATTCGAAGAATAAAGAGGAACATGCCAAACATCTTCGTCTTGTTCTGGAAAAGCTTCGAGAACATCAACTTTATGCCAAGTATTCCAAGTGCGAATTATGGCTTCCCGAAGTAACCTACCTTGGTCATGTAATCTCCAAGGATGGTATTGCCGTCAACCCAGAGCGCGTTCAAGCTATCCTTGACTGGACCGCTCCGAAGACTGTCAAGCAAGTCAGAAGCTTTCTCGTACTAGCCAGCTATTGTCGCCGCTTTGTCGAGAACTTCTCCAAGATCGCCAAGCCACTGACCAATCTGCTACACAAAGGCATTAAGTTTGATTAGACTATAAAGTGTCAGGAAAGTTTCCAGGCACTCAAGGACAAGCTAACTTCTACCCTAGTGCTTGCTCCCCTGATTCTCGCATGGACTTCGTCATCTATTGCGACACTTCATGTTAAGGGTTAGGCTGTGTCCTAATGCAAGAGTGTAGATTGATTGCTTATGCCTCTAGTCAAGTGCGTCCTCACGAAGAAAACTACCCAGTTCACGACATCGAGCTTGCTGCGGTTATCTATGCACTGAAGCTATGGCGACAATACCTTCTCGGTAATCGTTGTGAGACCTTCACCGATCATCAGAGTCTGAAGTACTTGTTTACTCAGCCAGATCTGAACCTCCATCAGCAGTGATGGATGGAAGCTATTTCTGACTACAACTGCGGTATATCCTACACCCCTGGCAAAGCTAATGTAATGGTCGATGCCCTGAGCCGCAAGTCTTATTGCAATAATCACATGGTCCACAAAGCTCAACCCCACCTTTATGAAGAGTTATGCAAGATGAACCTTCAACTAGTTCCACTGGGTTCTCTGAATAACCATGTTTTGCAACCAACTCTTCTGAAAGCAATTAAGTCTTCTCAAGCCAAAGATGCTCACGTTGATCTGATGAAAAAGGATCTTTCCTTAGAGAAATGTAGAGATCGCATTGTAGTACCTCGGTTCGAGCTTATGACAGAGAAGGTGATGAAAGAAGCACATGACACGCCTCTCTCTATTCAGCCAGGAAGTACCAAGATGTACTTAGACATTCGGCAGAAGTATTGGTGGTCTAAGATGAAGCAAGACATTGCTCGATATATTGAAGAATGTGACGTTTGCCATTGCATCAAAGTAGAACATCAAAAATTGGCTGGACTTCTACAACCTCTCCCTATTCCTGAATGGAAATGGGATAAGATTCAGATGGACTTTGTCACTGGCCTTCCCAAGTGTCAGAAAGGTAACGATGCTATCTTTGTCGTCATAGACCAATTGTCGAAGGTTGCTCACTTTCTGCTAGTCAAGGAGACTATCACTGCTAGTCAGTTAGCAAACTTGTATATCTCCAGAATAGTGTCATTCCACGGCATTCCGAAGGAGATCAGTTTAGACCATGGCAATATTTCCACTTTGAAGTTTTGGGATAGTTTTCAAGACGCAATGGGAACTCATATTACCTGGAGCACTGCTTATCATCCCCGATCGCAAGGCCAAGTCGAACGAGTCATTCAAATTCTTGAAGACATGCTTCTGGCTTGTGTTATTTCTTTCGGCAAGAAGTGGGAAGAATCTCTCCCTTATGCGGAGTTCTCTTATAACAACAGTTATCAAGCCAGCTTGAAAATGGCACCCTTCGAAGTGCTCTATGGACATAAGTGTCGAACCCCTTTGAATTGGTCAGAAACTGGGGAATGAGCGCTCATTGGTCCGGACATTATTCAACAAGCTGAAGAACATGTTCGCATTGTCCGGGATAATCTCAAGGCAGCCTAGTCCCGCCAGAAGAGCAACTATGACCGGAAACACTGGGTTCAACTTATCAACCTGGTGAACAAGATTATTTGCGAGTCACTCCTTTGAGAGGCACTCATCGGTTCGGAGCCAAGGGCAAGATAGCTCCGAGCTACATTGGTTCCTTCCGCATTCTCGCCCGTTGTGGACTGGTGGCTTATCAACTGGAGTTGCCACCTCAGTTCTCTCACGTCCATGACGTCTGCCACATGTCGCAACTTCGTCGTTGCTTCAGGGATCCAGAACATGAAGTGGATCCGGAACTGATTGAAGTTCAAGATGATCTCACATACAAAGAGCATTCGATCCGCATTCTTGAAGAAGCTTAAAGTCGAACACGCCAGAAGGTTACCAAGTTCCTCAAGGTGCAATGCTCAAATCATACTAAGGATGAAGCCACTTGGGAACACGAGGATAACCTCCAAGCTGCATACCCCAATCTTTTCCCTTCTACCTCTTAATTCTCGGGATGAGAATTTATTTTAGAGGAGGAGAGTTGTAACACCCCTATGTAATGGTGCTACAGTAACCCCTGGGGTTAAGTTAATCATTTTGCTAAACAAGTGTTTGATCATCCTTGGATCTCTCTCATTTCAAATTCCAGTTGAATTCAATTTCAAATTCTGAATGAAATTCAAATTGCTCAAACATGAAAACAAAAATGTTCATCATGTGGCAAATAATCACTTGTTAATATTGGTGGTGAACCAACATTTTTGCATAATGTCTAATTGCCCCAAGCTAATAAAAACAGTGCTTAAAAACATTTGTTTAAATGATTTTTAATTTATAAAAATACTAAACTAATTTATTTTGGTGCCAAGTTAATTATAGCAGTGGACTAAGTTAGATTACTAAATTAGGTGAAAGAGTTGTATTTTATAAAGCTATTTTCTTTTTGAAAATAAAGGAAAGTAGAAAAACATAAAAGTAAAAGATTTAAAAAAGAGGAAGGAAAAGTGGGAGAGGCCCTCTTCCCCCTCCAGGGCCTCGGCCCACCGAACCAGCCCAACCTCCCACGCTCCCCCGGTCGCCTTCCTGTTTGAGCGACCGCGGGCGCGGTCGCTGCCAAACCACCTCGCCGGCGACGACGGTGGATAAGGCCCCCACGCCTCCCTGCCTCCTCGATCCCCTCTCCCACTTCCCCTCGTCAATCCATCTCGGCCGCTCTATCTTCCTCGCTCTCCCCCTCGTTCCCCACCACATCTGAGCGCCGCCAAGACCTCGCTGCCGTAGAACTCGCCACCACCACGACCTCCTCGCGGCCTCACCGAGTCCGTCCTCCTCGTCCACTAGTGCACCCGTTGGAGACGAGGAGCCCTGCAGCGCTGAGTCACCATCTTCTTCCTCCCCCTCGGCATGCTAGAGCTCGCCGCTGTCGATTCGCTCCGCGGAGCCTCCCCCGAGCCCACGATTGCACACCTGCAGGCTCCCGGTGAGCCTATTCTTCCTCCTCCCTCCATACATTCTTCTCCTTGCACTGCGTGTTTCCCCCTAGCTAGCTCGTTGCTGCGAATCGCCTAACCGTCGTGGCCATAACCCCTGTCGCGCTCACCTGGGCACGACATCGAGCTCCTAGTGCTCCTAGGAGCCCAACGATCTCGAGCCCATGCCTCCCCATGCCCTCTAGCCTCATTCCCGACCATGGCCGAACTCCGGCGTCTGCCATAATCGACACCATCATCGACACCATCCATCCAAGCCTCGACTGAAACCTCGAGTGGGTGCACCCGAGCCCCTGCTTTTGGACGCACCACCCCATGCTCCTTTTGAGTGCCCATAGCCCCGTCCCCGATGAGGCCCGAAGCCAACCACCGCCCACACTCACCGCCGGTGTCGCTCCGGCCAACACCCGCCCCCGCAGCTACCGCAGTTCGAAGCGTCGTCCCCCTGCGCCCGTAGATGCTCGCGGCAGTCCAAACGTCCCCCGGTGGCCATTTTCCGACCATGTCCGCACCGCGCCGCCGTCTGAATGGTCGCCACCGGCGCGCCACCGCCGCCAGTCGACGTGGCCAGCCTGGGGCCACCATCTGGGTCACTGGCCAGTGGCCGTAGGGCCCCCCTAACTTGTTAACTGCGGTCAACGTGCTGAGTGGAAAGCCCCTAGCCACTAACATGTGGGCCCCCTCTGTTAATTAATCTAATAAACGTTTTATAAATAAATGTAATTAGATTAACCTAAACACTCACTGACACCCGGGGCCCACACCCCTAATTAACCATGCTAGATTAGTTTAATCCACTGTTATACTAACAGAGGCTGAATGTGGGTCCCACTGGACCCACAGGTCAGGTCTCACCCTGGTCAGCGAGTCTGTTAACTGTTGACGTCATCCCCATGCAATGCTGATGTCATAATGCATTTCTATTATTTTCAATAGTTCCATAAAATGTTTAAATCTTTCAAAAATCGTAGATAATAAACCATAGCTCAGATGAAAAAGTTTTATATATGAAAGCTGCTCAGAAAAACCAACGAATCCGAATATGCAGTCCGTTTACCTGTCGGATGCCTCTAACTATTTGAACATGGAACATTCCCCCTCCGGTCATAGGTGTGACACAGGTCCAGAACCGGGAAAACATTCCTGGTTGAGTTTTCCCCCTTCACCTATATCGTGTAGCCATATGTTAGGTCACACCAGACACAACTTTTTGCCATGTTATGCTTTTTGATACTTTGTTTGCTTCATATTTATTTTTTCTTCCCCCTCTTCTCTCCGTAGACCCCGAGACCGATGCTGCCCCTGTGATCAACTACGTCTCCGACGACCCTTCTTCCTTTACAACAGAGCTTCCAGGCAAGCCCCCCCTTTGATCATCCCGATATCGCCCATTCCATTCTCTCATGCTTGCATTAGATTTTGCTACTGTAATTGATTGCTCCTATTTTGATGCATAGCCTGCTTTTGTAACCTGCTTATTGTTACCTACATGCTTATCCAAAACTGCTTAGTATAGGTTGGTTAGTGATCCATCAGTAACCCCCACCTTGTCCTTGTTGCCCCGCTTTATGTTCGATGACTCGATCAACGTGATCGACGTCCAGGCCCCAACACCGCACAACACGCCCCTAGTCAAATGACTCTGCAGAGTTACTATCGAGTGCCGAGGGTGACACCTCATACAACACTCCCGATGAGATCTCTGTAGTGTACCTATTCGGTCATGGTCATTGAGGGTGATTTCCTCCTTAACCACTTCTGATACGACTCTGTCGTGCAACCCCTCAAGTGTGAACCTCGAGGATGGTTCCTCTTATGTTCACCTTGATGATTACATCGAGTGGAATCCACCGAGCGTGGTTCCTCAGGGTTTCCCTTGGTGTTAGACACACAGTTACAATGGTTACTATGACTTTACACTGAACCATGTTACTAAAGACGGGTCGGCCCTAAGGGGTACCCGCGCGAGCTTAATTGCGAGTGATGTGGAGTCGGGGTAGCTAGGTCTGCTCAACAGCCGCCCACGCAACGTGTAGGAGTTCCCGAGCGATGGCCCAAGACCCCTGGGGGCATAGGTTTAGTCCGGCGTGTTGACCTCTCTATTATGCTCTAGGTCGGGTCGCGACGTATCGTTTCGCCAAGGTCGGGCATGACATAGGAAAGTGTGTCCGGCCGGAGTTAATCGAGCGTGGTGGGTAAGTTGGTGCACCCCTGCAGGGAAGAAAACATCTATCGATAGCCTGTCCTATGGTAACGAACATTTGGAGTTGTATCCCGATCGATACAACTAGAACTGGATACTTGTGATGAGAAATGGATAGTATGGCTCTGGGATTGCTTTCTCGTAGAAAGACGAGAAGGGATCTCTGGCCTACTACTACTTTACTTTATGCTACTCCTATCTCTTCTGATGCTGCAAGATGCTTGGAGCTACTTGAACATGCTAGTCTTCAATGGGACTAGGCTCTCCCCTCTATTATGGCATTCTGCAGTTCAGTCCACAGATACAACCCTTTCATTTGATACCAATGCATACTTACTATAGATTTGATGCTTGCGAGTACTTTGGATGAGTACTCATAGTTGCTTTGCTACCCCCTTTTCCCCTTTCTTTCTTCTTTCTGGTTGTTGCAACCAGATGGTGGATCCCAGGAGCCAGATGCCACCTAGTCGACTGCTACTACTACCCGATGGAGCCTACTACTACGTGGAGGCCGCCTAAGACCAGGAGTAGTTAGGAGGTCCCAGGCAGGAGGCCTTGCCTTTTCGAGCGATGTTTCTTTTATGCTAGCCTTCTTAAGGCAAAATTGTTCAATTTATGTCTGTACACAGATAATGTTGCTTCCGCTGACTCTTGTGTATTCGAGCCCTCGAGGCCCATGGCTTGTAATATAAAGCTTGTATTATTTCATTTGTGTCTAGAGTTGTGTTGTGATATCTTCCCGTGAGTCCTTGATCTTGATCATACACATTTGCGTGTATGATTATTGTACGGTTGAATCAAGGGCGTCATAGGCGGCTTTGGCGGAGCGAATGGAGTGGAGGGGGCCGGGGGGAGGGGGTTTGGGGTTTGGGGAATATTATTAGCTAGTTGGCCGAAGGGCAGTTGAATTTGGGATTTGGGGGAATTATTTGGGGGAATTTTCGCGCGGTGGGCGGGGGAGTTTGGCGCATGGTCGATTTCTCCAAGTGTGGTCCCACGTGTCAGTGAAGAGGCAAGCTGAAGGGCATTCCATTTGCGTGAGTTGTGTGCAGGACCGATCATGTGAGGGGTGCAATGCGACCATGACAGGCGGCTTTGGCAGAGCGAATGGAGTGGAGGGGGCCGGGGGGAGGGGGTTTGGGGAATATTATTGGCTAGTTGGCCGAAGGACAGTTGAATTTGGGATTTGGGGGAATTTTCGCGCGGTGGGCGGGGGAGTTTGGCGCATGGTCGATTTCTCCAAGTGTGGTCCCACGTGTCAGTGAAGAGGCAAGCCGAAGGGCATTCCGTTTGCGTGAGTTGTGTGCAGGACCGATCGTGTGAGGGGTGCAATGCGACCGCGGCAGGCGTGCTGCAAGTGTACCACCTTTTTTCCTTTCAAACTTGGTGCTTCGCGTGATCCATCGATACTACTACTAGTAATCCGGTAATCCCGACAAAAACAGCGTGGTCGGGTCTTTTCCCGCGCGATATGCTGGGAGGTTGGCTTAGTTGGTTTTTAGGACGAGTGATGGTATACGATGTAATCCCAGTTACGTAATTAATTTGATGTGAAACGTGTGGGCTATTGGTTGGAGATTGGGGAAGGGAGGGCCCCACCACCATGAAAATCAGGGGGGAGAGAGAGGAAATTTACATTAACCCTTTCATAGGTTCCCGTAGATGTAGAAATATGTGAAATCTGTGGATGTGTAGTGGACGTACTATTGGAGTGCCTAAGATAAATTGTGTATGTAGACCCTATGTGTTTATTTACTTCGCATGTTAGCTTTGTATCAGGTCAAACCTTCTATGTTTATAACAACAAAAATGAATCATCATTCCATATATTTTCATATTCCTACAATATATCTTACTATTATTGTGAAAGTTCATATACACCGGACGAGATTCATGCAAACACGACAAATTTTCATTACATTTCGAACTTTTCTAGGATAGACAAATAAAAGAAGCCCAACCCAAACCTATTCTACGGCGGCGACTGACATCCTCTATATGCCATCTCCATGTATGGGGGCGGGGGTCAAGACCCATGAAGTGAAGGTGAGGTCTCCAGCCAGGAAGAGTAGACCACAGGAGACGGACCGGCCAGTTTGCACACCATGCCCTGCCGCCTCCCATGCCCTACTCATCCTCGAAGGAGTCCCGGACCTCGGCGGTGCCAGTGGACGTGAGGTCGATGATGATGGACGTGGATAGTCTGCCGCTTCACCTGCCACATGCGCCACTGAACATTGGACGGCCGCAAGTAGGATGCGTGTATGACGATGCTCCCATCGTCGGCCGCCAGCATGGCCTTCGCTTGTGCGGTCGCATCTCTGTCCGGCTACACCTCTATTGCATTGCGAACGGAGGCTTGAGCGAGGGGGATGACCACGAGCTTCATCACTAAAGACAATCTCTCTCGTAGAGCATTCACGCTCGTGGTCATGGTGGATGTGGTGCCAGGTAGCAGGAGGATGCACTATGGGGTGGAGTTTAGCTACGCGTTGCCGGTTTAAGTAGTGTATTCTGGTGAGGCCAAGCGTTCGGTGCGTCATTAAGTCGCCGGAGTTGGTTCCTCAGGCACCGAGCCTCTTAATGATGACACACGGATGGACGACATGAATGCGGGCAGCTGGCGCCGGCTGGGAACGCACCGCGCGACGATGCGAGGGACGAGGGTTTTTGGTGTGCCAGGGTAGTCAACTATGGTCCTGGCAATGTTGGCGATGCCTTTTCCTCAAATGTGATCCCCACATGTCATTGAAAAAGCAAGATGACCCGACATGGTCTCAGGTCCTGGGGATGAAGTTGGCCGCGACAGAACACTCCTTGGACGCGTCGCGGTGCGCGCACACTTCGGCGCCCCGTGCATCCTCGACAAGCCGGGGTGTTGATCTGTTGGTCGTGCCATAGCGCTAACACCACCCTCGGCACCCTAAAGCTAAGCATGTCGAGCGACGATGAGCGTGTCGCTCACCACGGTTGCCGTGTCCAGAGGCTGTGCGGGAGCTGCGCCACGTTGCTGGCCCCCACGATCCACATGAACGGTTGCCGGTGGTGAGGAGGTCGTGGGCCAGCTCCTCCATTGGACTACTCTGCGCCATGTCATCCCAACAGGTGTGCCCCATGTTGGTTTCCATATTTCTCGACCAAATTCGAGCGTCAGTGCTCCGCGTTACGCATTAGGCGCAAAATAAGTGGTTTTTGTGCCCTGGTTCAAATGTGGTACAGTACCAAGTTGTTACCCTAGACCCAAGTGTGGTGGTTTTGGGTACAGTACCACCCTTTTCCTTTTCAACTAGTGAAGCGTAATACTTGATTAAGTAGTTGGATGGTGTGCCAATGTAGGAGTCCGACTGTTTGAAGGAATAATTGAGGTGTGCCCAGTCCGTGCCCGCATTTAGGGGTCCAACTTACCATGTTCCTGCAGTAGTAAATATACTAGTCCCTGCGTACTCCCTCTGTTTTTATTTACTCCGCATTTTAGCTTTGCTCAAAGTCAAATTTTGTAAACTTTGGCAAGGTTTATAGACAGAAATAATAAGATATACAATAACGAATCAATACCATTATATTCATTAGTGAATATACTTTCACATCATATAGATTTGCTATTGTAAATGTTCACATTTTTTCTATAAATTTGGTCATTTTTTTAAGTTTGACTTTAGTCAAACCTAATATGCAGAGTAAATAAAAATGGAGGCAGTATCTTACTCCGTGACCAAGACGGAAGGGAAAACAACACAACTTAATGTTTTCAAGTATAATCATGTGGCGTTGCTTATTTCTCATTCCTCTCCAACCCTCTTCTCCATCGATCATGCTGCCCTCCAGTCGAGTCCTTCCTCCCTCATGACTCATTTGAACATTCCGCCGAGTATCAGTTGCATGTGGTCCTAGACCATGCTTGTATTTCCAATGTTGTAATTTGTCCGACATGCATACAGACAAATCGTTCGTTTAAACTTTCACTTTTCCTCCATTAGGTCTCACTTCCCATCTTAGTTTTGACATCCCATTCAGTTCATGCCCCGACACATCTTGACGAGATCGATTGATGTTGAGAGATGAAGTGCGTGTTGTGCAAGGAGATAAAGGTTTGGCGTGTTTCTATGATAGAAATTACCCGAGGGTCTGTGTGGATCAGAGGGAGAATATTGTACATTCAAAAGTGAAACGAACGTACTGTACCCACCCTAGTCCATTTTCAATCGATCTCCGGACCCCGAGATGAAACTGAGAGAAAACGAGTGGGCGCATGTGTGATACCTAAGGCAGATTCAAAATTTTGAACCGGTGATCATAGCATCGGCTAATCATATATAAAAGGTATTCAATGTTCGTTTCGCTTTTGAACGTAAAATATACTCCCTCCGATACTTTCTAGTTTACATATAAGTTTTATGTGTAGTCAAAGTATCTCTACTTTGATCAAACTTACAAAAAAAGTATCAACATTCAACAACGCCCAATCAATATTCTTAGATTCATACGTATTCCTAGATTTGTATTCAAATAGAGATGGTTTCCAATTTTTTTTCAAACACATGAATGTGCTTGTTCTTGCGCATGCTATTCCACTACAAAAAGGACACTTCCGTGATGATATGTGTTTGTCACAGTAGGTCACGTTTTCTGTCATGCATGTACATCCATGACAAATTTATGATAGAATCAAGATAGTCATACCTATGATGTCATAGAAGTGTTCCATGACATTACCAAAATTATCATCACGGAAGTGTCCATTTCTGTGATGATAAGTCGCACGTCATAGAAGTGCTTTCGTCAAGGGTGACCGACACATGGCATCCAACGTAACGGGACATCGTTAGGCTACTGGGTCTGGTTTTGGATCCGATAACCCGTTAACAGCACGGACCAATGGGAATTTTCAATGTGTAAAATTCTCATTAGCCGGAGGAAACACGTGTCGGCTCAACGTTCGGACAGATGTCATCCACTCATTGGACATGAGGCGCCTATGATATGTCGACACGTGGCACAGCCCAATAGAGTCCAACTCCGGTGAAAAGGCCAGGCCTGTCAAAATAAGTGGGCTGGCCCATTAGTGGCCTACTTGAGTCAGGCCCATTTACAAGTACGTCCCATACAATTTACATAGGATCAGCGCATCAAAGGCCCATTCTAGATTCGACAATTTCCAGCCCATCATCAGTTTAAGCCCATTAACGGCCCGCTATGTTTTCGGGCCCAATTGCGGCCCGAGCTTCTTTCAGCCTGTTAGCAGCCCATCATCAGTTCCAGCATGTTAACGGCCTGGAACGTCTTTCGGCCTTTTCTCGGCCCATTCTGCAGTTGGGCAAATTTTATCCGGCTGTGACTTTAGGCCTGTCCTTGGCCCATTCGGTAAATGGGCCAACTCTTAGCCCATTTTGTCTCTTGGCCTGTTAAGGGCCCGCACAACAGTTGGGCCTTTGACTTTAGGTCCATTCGGGCCCATGTTCCGCAGGGCATCATTTCAGCCCAATGCGACTTTCAGCCTGTTAAAAGCCTAGTTTGCAAATTGGGCCTCCTGTGGCCCATAACACTTTCGGCCTCTTATTGGCCCATGAGTAAAAGGGCCGAGACAAAATTGACATTTATTTCGTCCTGCTAAAGCCCCGCAGGCCATTTCCATTTATACGGCCCTATCGAGCTTTAGGCCTATTGACGACCTGCTAAGAGCCCTTGTTACGGTGGGCCCATTTGGGATCCACTTAATATTAGTTTGACCAGCCAAATTAAGGCCCACTTTGACTGCGCATGTTTGTTCGTTTGTATGGCGTGCAAGAAATGTTTATGCGTGTTGGCCCCCGTTTCAACGATATAACATATTCTAGAAATATCCTACTCTATACTGTCGCCTCTAAAAAATATACACTATACAATAAAAAGCATAGAAACGTAGAATAATCCTACACTATACAATAAAGAAATTACAGCCGAATATACCCACTGGACATTATTTCTTTTGACTATAAACAGTAGGGTAAAATCCCCACTGTAATTTTTATTAAAGCATACACAAACAGCAAATTACATACACTGGACAAATAAAGCTCATACATCATGGACACGGATCAACAGAACTTACCATTTGAACTATAATCTCTTCAGGAAAAAGGATTGGCCGGATTTAGATAGCACAAATTTCAGTCTGCAAAATCTCCAATTCCTTCATGGTTACCTCAGTGTCCTGTTTCATTTTTTTACTCCTAGATCCAATACCTACATGTCCAGTCTCAACTTGTTGATTGTATGTTCAGAATCATGTACATGTTGTCTTGCCACCTCTAGTTGATGCTCCGGAACATCAACGCATTCCAATTCCAATCCATAATCATTCAGTAATGGCCATGCATTACTGCTCGCAGATCTTTGTGTTGATGTCACTATATCCTGAAATGATTTTGTAAGCACACATGACTAGGGAAAAAATATAGTTACAGCAGTGAAGCAAGCAAGACAGACTATTTTGTACATGGCAAAATAAGACTAACAATAATGTTACACGTCATGAAGCATAAGTAGGTGATATGTTAAAAATTATAAAAAGGTAGTCTATGCGGCCTGCATACAGAAATCTCTCTTAGCTCACTAGAGGAGCATGATGTAGGGGCCCAATCCAAAACACAAACAAGTTACAAATTTATACAACACGTTGCGTATAAGTAAGCAAGCAGCTGGGCATTCTGTAGCTCAATTAAAGTCTTAGGGAGCATAATGAAAAGCAGATGGATTCATACAAACCTACTACATCAAGCAAAACTATGCAATCATTAGCCTAGTATAAATTAGATTGTGAGCCTCATGCAATAATTGTTGGTTAATAGACTTCAAAGCTTCAGGCACACTTTGCTAGAGTAATTAAATGGTAAGGCCTTTAATTATATGAACTAATAGTTATACGAGTACCCAACATCAGGCATCATTGTTTGTGCATCTCATTAACTAAGGACAAATAAAGCAATTGAAAAGAGCAAATTAATTATGCCTGAAATAAACAAGGAATTGAACTGTTGAGTTGTATATAGTGACTTACCTCAACTGGTTGAATAGGCTGAGAGCAGATCCTACTTCTCTTGCAAGGCTCCTTCCTAACATCTTGTACTTGGAAATCCTCAATCTTATCTTCATTGCACCCCCTCTGCAAGGTGACACAAACTAGTTACTCATCTCCTCGGAAGATAAATATGCATACTTTCCAGTCTGTGAAAACACAAAAGGATGAGATTATAACAAAACGATACCACATAATGAAACATTCCACATCTCTTGCACTTGCACACAATGAAATGAGCATTTACTATGTTTGCACTACGTAAAAACTAGGCATACCTTCCAACTAGATCTCCAGGTACTCTTGGAGAGCCTACTTTAGTGTACAACCAAACCTTTATGTCACCTATGAGTTAGACAAGGCCCCACTACAACAACCCTTAGTGTTTAAATCATTGAGAAGCTCTGTTAGAGTGTTAGGTCAAGAGAAGCAAGTAATCAAAGCAAACAGACCTAGTATGGCTGGCTGATGCAAACAACAATTGAACAGATGTGTGATCAAATCTTACATATCAAGAAAAGAAGAAAAGAAGGAGGCTTAAAGACCATCACTTTACTGACCAGATTTAAGGGGCATTTAAGCATCATGTGCAACGTATGAACTAACATAAACATAGCATATTCCAGATTCTATAGTGGAATGCACATGTATTAGGTTATGCCATGTATGATGATGCCTAAATGTACACTATAGCAGGAAGGAGTGATTCATCATTGCACACACACTTGTATTGCAGGTTAAGGGCTAGTTCGATTCTGCCTTTTCGGGGCTTATTGTCAAAATAAGCCATAAAAGATGTAAAGACGTCATTTTTGAGTTATGGGCTTGGGCTTAATGATGTCTACTACACAACCTTCTTCTTGTAGACGTTGTTGGGCCTCCAAGTGCAGAGGTTTTTAGGACGGTATCAAATTTCCCTCAAGTGGATGACCTAAGGTTTATCAATCCGTAGGAGGCGTAGGATGAAGATGGTCTCTCTCAAGCAAGCCTGCAACCAAATAACAAAAAGTCTCTTGTGTCCCCAACACACCCAATACAATGGTAAATTGCATAGGTGCACTAGTTCGGCGAAGAGATGGTGATACAAGTGCAATATGGATAATAGATTATAGTTTTTGTAATCTGAAATACAAAAACAGCAAGGTAACTAATGATAAAAGTGAGTGTAAACGGTATTGCAATGTGTTGAAAGAAGGCCTAGGGTTCATACTTTCGCTGGTGCAAGCTCCCTCAACAATAATAACATAATTGGATCACATAACTATCCCTCAACATGCAACAAAGGGCCTCTCCAAAGTCACTAATAGCGGAGAACGAACGAAGAGATTATGGTAGGGTACGAAACCACCTCAAAGTTATTCTTTCCAATCAATCTGTTGGGAAATTCCTATAAATGTCACAAACAGCCCTAGAGTTCGTACTAGAATAACACCTTAAGACACAAATCAACCAAAACCCTAATGTCACCTAGATACTCCAATGTCACCTCAAGTATCCGTGGGTATGATTATACGATATGCATCACACAATCTCAGATTCATCTATTCAACCAACACATAGAACCTCAAATAGTGCCCAAAAGTTCCTACCGGAGAATCACGACGAAAACATGTGCCAACCCCTATGCATAGGTTCATGGGTGGAACCCGCAAGTTGATCACCAAAACATACATCAAGTGAATCACGTGGTATCCCATTGTCACCACAGATACGCACGGCAAGACATACATCAAGTGTTATCAAATCTTTAAAGACTCAATCCGATAAGATAACTTTAAAGGGGAAACTCAATTCATTACAAGAGAGTAGAGGGGGAAGAAAACATCATAGGATCCAACTATAATAGCAAAGCTCGCAATACATCAAGATCGTATCATCTCAAGAACATGAGAGAGAGATCAAACACATAGCTACTGGTACATACCCTCAGCCCCGAGGGAGAACTACTCCCCCCTCATCATGGAGAGCACCGGGATGATGAAGATGGCCATCGGAGAGGGATTCCCCCTACAACAGGGTGCCGGAATGGGTCTAGATTGGCTTTCGGTGGCTACGGAGGCTTCTGGCGGCGGAACTCCCGATCTATTGTGTTCTCGGATGTCTTTAGGGTATATGGAGATATATAGGCGGAAGAAGTACGTCAGGGGGGCCACGAGGGGCCCACAAGGGTGGAGGGCGTGCCCTAGGGGGGTGGGCGCGCCCCCTACCTCGTGCCCTCCTCGAAGCTTCCCTTACGTGCACTTCAAGTCTTCTGGGCTTCTTTCCTTCCAAAAATGGGTTCCGTGAAGTTTCAGGTCAATTGGACTCCGTTTGGTTTTCCTTTTCTTCGAAACCCTAAAACAAGGTAAAAAACAGAAACTGGCACTGGGCTCTGGGTTAATAGGTTAGTCCCAAAAAATGATATAAAAGTGTATAAGAAATCCCATAAACATCCAAAATAGTAGATAATATAGCATGGAGCAATCAAAAATTATAGATACGTTGGAGACGTATCACTTAAGTTATTTCGCTTTGGAAGGGGGTGTTTCGGGTAGAAGCTCACTAAAAATTGAAGGGAAGGGGAATAGTGAAATGACTCTGTAGTCCGCCTATATTACACTCAAAATGCAACTGCTCACTCCGGCGTCACACCTGACCCTCAAGTAAAAACAAACACGCAAGCGTTCATTGCCTTGCCCGCTTGCATCTCCTCTCCCCTTTCCCTCTACCTCGATCCCCTGTCTGCAACCCTAGGGTTCTTCTAGCGAGCCCTCATTCTAGAGTCGACCCTCATTCTCATGGTCTCTAGAAGCTGCTCCACTGTGGTCCGTCCAACGCACTACTCCGGCGGCCGCCGCACAACTACGGCTGATGCCACACTGCAGCAGAAGGCACCTTATTCCCCCTCCCCTCATCCCAGGCTATGGCCTTCAAGTGTTGTTGAAGGATGAGCTCATCCAACAAGGTGAGGATATCCTCTGATTTTTTGCCAAATTTTCATTCTGATCCACTATACGATGAATTGATATGAGCTGCTTCTGCTGCTGCTATATGATGCATTGCTATGAGCTGCTCCTGCTGCTGCTATATGATGAATTGATATGAGCAGCAGCTGCTATATGATGAATTGCTATGAGCTGCTGCTGCTATATGATGAGTTGTTATAAGCTGCTCCTGCTCTGCTATATGATGAATTGCTATGAGCTGCTTCTGCTGCTGCTATATGATGATTTGCTATGAGATGCTCCTACTGCTGCTATATGATGAATTGCTATCAGCTGCTGCTGGTATATGTTGAATTGCACATTGCTGCTGCTTCTGCTGTATGATGAGTTGCTATGAGCTGCTGCTGCTACTTCTGCTGTATGATGAGTTTCTATGAGCTACTACTGCTGCTATATGATGCTTTCAGGTGGTGCTGCTATATGGTAATAACCAGCCACTTCGACCATTAAATTTCAATAAATAATTGTTCTTCATTTAAATGTGGGTCATGCGTTCTTCGTTTAAATTAGGCAATGGGATCTCTATGGAAGACATTGACCAAAGTAGATTGTGCCAAGCAGGTGGTATCTTTGCATTTGCATTTTGAACAAATAGTGATGGTCTGTTTTCCTATCATATTAATTATTGCACTGGGTTCAATTTGTGATGTTTGCAAGTCAAATTATTTTTCATATGGGCAGAAAAATGAAAAAATATAATGCAATCTAGAATTTTCACTGATCATACCAAAGATAAGCTAAGAAGGAAGGCAATGAAAAGAATTGGTTGGCTTATTACCTGGAGCTTATATTCACAGGTGCTTATTTTCTTAGGATAACTCGTAATAACTGTCCCTAAGAAACTTCACCAATAGAACTGACATACAAATAACATGTCACGATGATTGCAATGGAGGAGTGACCTACCATAGCACACTGTATAGCCTCACCAATGCCTCTCCTTTTTTGCGATGTTCCATGAAATTGCCACATACATCTTGTAGTTTTTCATTGTGTAACCCTATATGCAAGTTGACACAGCTAATTTCAGACATCTCTACATGATAATACATTTCATACCCCTTGCGCATATTTAAACCACCTATAATGAGTGTGTGCATAGCATAAACTAGCCATGACTCTGTGTGCTGGACTAGCAGGCACTCTAAGGGAGCCTAATGTAGTGCACTGGAATTCCTACATGCCACCTACGATTTTGTGTAATGTACTGCCTTTGTTCCTAAATATATGTCTTTGTAGAGATTCCAGTATGGACCACATATAGATGTATATAGATACATTTTCAAGTGTAGATTCACTCATTTTTCTCCGTATGTAGCCTATAGTGGAATCTCTAGAAAGACTTATATTTAGGAACAGAGGTACGAGGTAGTATCATGTATGACATCTACATATCTAATTTAGCAGTCAGTAGTAGAAATCATTGTCTGCACAAAGGTATTACTGGTCGAAAATCCTAGTAAAGAACGCTGGCAGGCACACAACAATACAAGAGAGAGACGCACTTACAAGATCATAGCAATCCTCAGTCCAGAATCTTGGTTGGCCAAGCTGCTAGATACAGAAGAAACACCATCCTTGTAGTTTTTGCCAGCTGTATAAAGGTAACAGTGACTTGTTAATATATTTGAAGTACATTGGGCAGGTGATGCAGGACGGATTTAAAGGTGACAAGTACCTAGGCCGTGGCGCGTGGTTGGCATCTTGCTAAACGGTGGGAATCAGGTTAGAAACGTCAAGGGTGATGACGCTGCGCTGGCTGTCGGGGTCCGGTAAGGAGATCTAGAACCGTTGTGTAGGGTGTTTGTGGAGCGGCTCTGGTAGGGTGGACTACGGTGTGGGCGAAGCGGATCTATGGCCGTGGACGAGGGCATCGGTGAAGCTTCTTCGGTGGTTGGGTTAAGGATGGTGTCGATGATGCGGATCTGTGGCTGTGGATGGGGCATCAGAAGCTGCTCCGGTAGGTTGGATGAGGGTGCGACGAAGCGGATCTTTGGCCATGGACTTGTGAGTTGGGAAAGCGGGCCTGGTAGGGTTGAGAATGGTATAGGCGAAGCTACTCCGGTAGGTTTGACGATGGTGTCGGCGAAGCAGCTCCGGTAGGGTTGAGGAAGGTGTCGGCAAAGAGGATCAGAGGCCGTCAGTGGGGCGTCTCCGGGGGGTGTGGACGAAGCGTCTCCGGTGGGGAGTACGAATGAGCCACTGCAGATGCGCTGCGGTTGACGAGAGTACCGATGAAGAAGATCCGGCACCATGGACAAGGCCGGCACTGAATGGGCTATGGTACAGTGGTGGATGAGTAGTCTACTTTTTTCTAGTGGAGGTGGAACGGGTAGATGTGGCCGCAGAAGCAGATCCGGCGAGGTGGACACCGCTGGCAGTGAATGGGCTCTGGTACGCCTGTGGATGAGCAGTCTAAGGTTTCGAGAGGGGAGGGGTAGAAAGGCTGATGAAGTACGGACAGCGTGATGTAAGATACTCTGGTGCTTTGGAGTAAGTCGTTTTTGCGGGAGGGGGAGAGGAAATGGGGGTGCCGTGTGGTGGGGGGAACCGGAAGTTCCCAAAGCAGCCCCGACCTATTATGTAGATGAGGGCGGTATTGTACTGTTGTTCTCTGTGCACCAAGGACAAAAGGGGAATTTCGCATGCTAAAGACTAGGTGCAAAAATTTTAGAAGGAGGCGGGAGATTTTTCCGCCCGCGGGATCGTTTGTATCCAGTTTCAACTAATTTTTGACCGTGCTAGCGGGAAGGTCATGCGAGACTATGTACACCAGTTAATAATGCGGGCAGGAGATTTTTCCGCCCGCGGGATCGTTTGTATCCAGTTTCAACTAATTTTGGACCGTGCTAGCGGGAAGGTCATGCGAGACTGTGTACACGGGGCACGCGTCAGCAGTTAATAACTGGTGTGAAGTCCACCCAGAAAAAAGACAATAACTCGGGATGATGCGCCGATAACTTGGACGTTCACATGGGCGTGACCAATCATACGGGTGCAGAGGCGCGTTCACAAAAAAGGGATCAAACACTCAGCCTTTGTATTTGTCATGTAAATAGATAATTTAGTGCCATTGGCTATTTACTTTAAACATAATGCATTGACGTGTTAGTGTAGAGGCGCACAAAAAAACATTGATATTGTAGTCCCACAAAAGAAATGGATATTGTAGTCCGCTACTTAAAAGTGTTACCTCATATGATTACATAGCCTCCATTTGATAAATTGCGTACCCGTTGAATTCATATATGAATATTACATATATTACTTCATAATAGAACCTTAAATCATCCAAGACTAATGAATTTGAATGCAAGAGTAACAATGGTGCATGTACATGATAGCTACATTGGTTGTATGAAGAAACATCACTGTAACTTTGGCATGCACAATTGAAAAGGTTTATTTAGATAGAAAAAATGTGATATGTGAGTGTCCAATCTTTATAGCGTTGAATCGATATTGTACATTTGGCCATGATACGAAGTAGATATTGATTTATGTTCAAGCGATGCATGTCCATGATCACTAGATAGTGCTACGTGTATGAATTGTGCAATCTCTCTCACACGCATACATATCTCATTTCCCCGTGGGCATCGGAATCACACACGCGCACTTTGTGTATTTCTCTCCCACTGTCAAGGTTCGAATTCGTGTTTCTACCCCGTCCTACAAGTCTCTCACATAGAAACACACATGCTCTCTCTGTCGAACATGCCCACCCCTTTAATTCCACCCATCCATGGCCACTAATGTCTCAAAGGATAATTATGTCTCCCACACATATGCCTAAGGTTAACTCGAGTTCCGGAACCATATGAATACATACAATGGGATTCTAGTAGAGCACCTTTTGTTCTGAGATCTCGCTCTCTCTCTCTCTCTATCTATCTATCTCTCACACACACACACACACGCGCGCGCGGGTATACATTGTTTATCACTTCATTTTTTCAGCACTTGCATGCACACCGTTTGTTTATCTCCGTGATGCTTTAAGCATGACTCGCACAGATCCTATCTACCTATCCCTTAATATAGATATGGGTCACACAAACTCCTTCTCCCTACTAGCAAGATGCCCAAGCGTTACACGGAACATCAAGATGCAATTGTATGTGTCGGCGTTCTGGGAACAGGGGTGCCCAGACTTGCCTGCTTGCGTCCTGCAGCGTGGCTCCACCAGCGGCCCCGTACGGCCCATCTTCACCAGAAACATTCAAGACCCTCGCGAGGGGCCAAGCCTCGCGAGGCAGACGACGCAAGACCTCCTCACGGGTGGCCTCACCAGGCTGGCTCGAGAGGGGTGGAGAGATCAAGGCGAGGGGCACCTCACGAGGTTTCTGTGACGCAAGCCATGACGACTGGAGCCAGGCGGGCGCTAGCGCGCATAGTGTCCTCGTTTCCTCTTTGGTGCAAAAGGGGCAAGAGCAGACGAGGAGTCCCAAGGCATCATGCAAAGGTTTCTATATCGGTGCAATAAGACCAAGACCAGCAGGACAGTAGGACGGAGGTCACCGTAGAGCCCAAGACGGCGTCACCACCAGATCCTTTGGCAGGTGAAGACTAATTTTGTCAGGATAGCTTGTACTAGTTGTCTCCCTTGGAATTTGGCCGTTGTGGGATCCCTTCCCACTCAATATTCGGGAAGAGGACCAGGGCCTCTATAAATAGGACTAGCCACCACCATAGGGAGGCATCCGATTCGTACCTAGATCGAATCCATAGCACCCCAACCACTCAAGTTCACCAAGCACAAGAACACCTCTCCTCGTGAGGCCGTTCTTCCCTTGTAACTGTTCATCGATAGCCCAAGAGGCAATCCACCGCACCACACAGGAGTAGGGTATTACACCACAACGGTGGCCCGAACCAGTATAAATCTTGTGTCACATGTTCTTTGGGTTCGTCGAGCTAGGCCGTGAGATCTTAGAGTGTGCGATCTAGAGAGGGGGAGAGACCTTTGTGTGCACCCCAGTGTTCGAACCTCAGGGGTTTTGCCGGAACCCGAAATCCGACAAGTGGCGCGCCAGGTAGGGGTGCGCCAGAGCTTCTTTTCCCCCGGTTGATCCGCCGATGTCTCGTGGGTCCGATGTCCGGTGACCCGAGGACCAACGCCAACCGCTGGGCAGCTTGGCCGACCCTGGCAGCGCAGTCCGCCCGAGAAGACCTCAACCCCGCGCTCCAGGCGGCGCGCGCACTTCCCAGTACCGCGGGGTGCGGGCGGCGCAGCCAAACGCCATCCATCCTCACTCCACGACAAGTGCGGGCAGCCGCAAGAGCCTCAAGCCACGCTGCGGCCATGGCGACGCACACCCGACGGGAACAAGCAAACATGAGGGCCGCACTCATGGTGGCTCGGCTGCTGCTGCGATGCCGACTGATGGAGTGCGGCCAGGACGCATAGCTGGAGCGCGTCGCCAAGCTAGTAGATGCCGCGGCCTCGGGAGCACCAACCTTCTTCTCCTTAATCATGCCTCAGGCCACGACTAGATCGCATGGTGGGCCTCGCGGCGCCCGCGCACCCCCAGGTGTGCTAGGAGGCTTCATCGACACCAGTGCGACCAGAAGCACTAGGCGCCCACTCGCGCCCACGCCACCTCCGATGGGTGCGGGCCCGAGCATTTCCACCCACGGCCTCGGTGGAATGCCGCCCTACCATCCTCAGGGCGGCGCAACGTGGAGCGTGAGGCACTTTGGCGAGGTCTTCAGGGAGGCGGCCTCGGAGGCCCACGTTCCCCGCATGATAGACCACGAGTATGCGCTGGAAGATGAGCCTGGCTCGTTCCTCGAGCCGGGCTGGGAGGATAAGGCGCTTGAAGCTGAGGCCTTCCAAGAGCCCCACGAGTGCGCCGTGAGCCTCACCAACCATGCCGGTGACGACAGCTACAGGGTACCACTAATCTCTTAGGAGCAAGCTTATGCTAAACATGGGTCGCAGGAGGATCAGGTCACAACGGTGGACGACGGCCCCAGCTCAACGGCCACCCACCCACCAGGAAGAGCGCACTGGGGGTTGCAGGGGAGAGGCCGGGAGCCAAGTCCCTCCTTGCATCGCACAGACCAAGGCGCCCCTAGGAGGTAGGCCCTCTGTCGGGGAGGTGCTGATGAGCCTTCACCGGGCAGAGGACCCATGGTCGCCGAGGGCGCCGTGGGCGTCCCCTTTGCCCCTTGGCTTCGTCTTGGTTTCCGGTCGAACCAATGGTGGTCGAGGGCGGCGCAAGGCGGGGCCCTCGTCTGGCGATATGAAGTAAGGCTCACGCATGTGAAGATCTCTGCTCATGACACTCTCACGTAATAATGAGTGGGGCTGTACACGCCCCGGAGTCTCAGGAGCGCCGCCCTCAGGCCTCGGGGCCTCCGTCCCACGCCTAGTGGCAGCACTTAGCTCCGCGCTGGTGAGAAGACAAGAAGACTAGACTAGGTGCCAGGCGCGGCCATTTGCTCTTAACCTCTTTTCTACAGCCCTGTTTCTGGCTTTGGATTTAAGTTGAATTTGAATTTTCATTTCTATGCGCGGGGTGTGAATTTTCTCGTTCGTTCGATTTCTTTCCATCTGGTTCCTTGCCCGACTCGGGTTCGCACCCGCTGCCTCCCCCCTCGCGAGCCCCTCAAGAGCGTGGGCTGGGTGCAGCATGCGCGCGTTGTGCACACGCCCTTCCATGGCTAGTGCTTGCTCCTCGCAACGCCCTCTCGGGCGGATCAGCATGCCCTTCAGGAGCTCATGACCTCAGGAACTGGCTGGAAACCGGTCGTGACCAAGGTAAATTTCTGCAGTAAACCCACGGCATGACTCGCGGGCCCATAAAAACAAATCTTTAGATTGTCCTAAGGAATAGAGGCAGTAATATGATTACATGAGGGGCTGCCCCTCCCAAAATGCTCTCACAACTTTAAGTGTTGTGCCCAAGTTTTCATTTACAGGCTCAACAATGAGGGAGCACGGGCTCAATCGGACATATCGCTCGCCGCGTCCTCCAGGACGCCCTCAGACACGTCGCTGGCATCACCGTCACCATTGCCGGCGTCACCCGCACCATCGTCGACCACGTCGCGTTCATCCGCAGCGACCACCACCGCGTCATCCTCGGAGATGAAGGCTCTGACTAGAGCGTCCACATTGTCCTCTACCCAGCGCGCCTGGTCGTCCCGGATGGCCTCGGGCACAGGGGCAATGGCGGGGTCAAAGTCAAAGTTGGGGTAGGTGTTCTGGAGGTGGCTGAGGACACGAGAGAACGCGCGCTTGAGCAGGCCGCGACTCCTCTCCTAAACAAGCACGCGAGCCCTCTCAGATCGATTCTCTAGGCATGTCACCACGTCGGTGAAGAAAAGGAGGTGACTGGCGTAGTCGTCCGAGTGGGGGTGAGGAGCATTTTCGTCACAAATGGCGCTCAGCGCCGCGTTGGCTCTGACCCTGAGGTTTTGGAGCATGGGGTCATGCTCGCGCTCCGGCGTCCGCCGCCGAAGCGCTTCCTCCCTGCCCTGCTGTGCGGAGGATTCGGTGCCAGGGACCCGCTGCTGAAGGGAAAACAGCTTGGCACGTGCGGAAGCTAGATCGGCTTGCACCGAAGACAGGGCGGCTGCGGCGGCTTTCTCGCAACGTTCAGCCTCATCCAACCCTTACCTTTGGGCATTAGTCCTGCCCACAGACTCGGCTTCCACAAGCTTCAACTTCAGGTCGTACCTGCCCACAAGATCCGTGCGAGCCTCGGCCGCCCGACGATCGACTTCCTCTAGGGCCTTGGTCTCGCACGCGCCAACATCATCCTCAGCTTGGGCAACTTGGCGCTCCCTCGTATCCAACTGCTCGAGCTCAAGGCTGCGCTCCGTGGCTTCCAGCGCTAGCGCTTCCTCGCGCCCCAGGATCTCTTCCTCCTCGGCAGGCATCCCCTTCATTGATGCTAGGGCAGCCTTGCGCACCTCCACTTGCTGCTCCATGGATGTACTCCAGGCTTGGGCTCCCATACGTGCTTCTTTGTGATCTTGCGATGTCGGTCAGCTTCCTGGGCTTCTTCCAAGGCTCGGGCGCAAGCTTCGCGCGAGGTCGCAAGAGACGCCTCGGTGGCGCCCGAGGATGATGGCCACCTTCAGTTTATGCCACTTTTCCACCAGCCGAAGACCCTCAGCCTCAAGGCGCAGGTCTACATCCGCGAGCTCCCCGCCAAGCCGGTTCATCACGCCCATCGCCTCCTAGAAGAGATCGTGGCGAACGATGCTCCGTTCGTGCACAACTTTGAGCGCGTGGCCGACTCCGTCCTCCACAACAGGGGCCGTCGACGAGACCCGAAGCGGCTCGCCCCCTTTCTGCTGGGGGCTGGGAGCTGGCGCCCCTCCGGACACCGACTGAGCTTCGGCAGGAGCCTAGTTAGGATGAGGCTCGCTGCTCGAAGAAGGAACCAAGACCGAAGCAATACGGCTGCCGTCTATAACCAGAGGAAGAGTCCTTGGTACGGTTGTCACACCCCCGACGAAGCCACGAAGAAGAGAGGGCAGGAGCGCGGGCTCAAGGTGCCAAGCTAGCGCGTCTGCCTCTCCAGATGACCTCGCAACGGGGGCAGCATGTTTGCCTGGGACGCTCAAGGCCAGCGGGAGATCCGAGGCAGGAGGAGTTTGCTTCCCGAGGGGCTTCGCGGCCTTAGCAGATGAGATCCTGAAGAACTACTGTCAAGAAGGGAAGCAACACTCAAGGAATTACAAAGATAAGGTACTTACTCCTCTATGGCGATGTACTTCCTCTGTTTCAATGGCCGGAAAGCGCCGCTGCTGCAGCATGGGGACCCCGTCCTCTTGCGAAGCTCATCGAAGTCTACACGGAGCCGATCAAAGCGTTGGGCATGGCGACGAGCGCAGGGCAAGGCTGGTGAAGCGCCCAAGAGGATGACTTTAGGAGCACCAAGCTGGGGGCAGCCATCAAGTACCGCCTCATGACGGCCTCCAGAGGCCTCTGGAGCTTTGGCCTCAGGAGCAGCGGGTTGCGTCACCCCCTTAACTGCTTCCTCAACGCAAGAGTTGTGGGCTCCCGAAGTTAACACCTCAGGAACTACGGGAGGCTCCAATGCCGCGCCGCCCGCACCTCCAGGTTCCGATGATGCTTGCCCCCTGCGTCCACTCTTGGGGCTAGTTCGGCGCCGGTGGCAAAGATGGGAACCACGGTGACGGGGTTCTCTCAGGACCCCTCAAGGCCAACCGGACGTAGCCCTCATTCGTCAAAGGGGGGCATATGGCCCGCGAACTCCACCCTGTTCGGGTAGCAGTACAAGAGACAGCCCACCGGTGGCATATCGGCTAGCGAGGGGTTGCCCGCCAGGACCTCGAGCACTGTTCTTCGTGCCTCAACTGGAAGCTCTGACTCCTGGAGTATCATGCGATCTGGGCCGATAGATAAGGCCCACATCGGCTAGAAATGG
The DNA here is from genome assembly GCF_056163025.1 of Triticum urartu. Classification (NCBI taxonomy): domain Eukaryota; kingdom Viridiplantae; phylum Streptophyta; class Magnoliopsida; order Poales; family Poaceae; genus Triticum; species Triticum urartu. The sequence continues at coordinate 348,941,886 of NC_141875.1, forward strand.
TGCTAAAGTGGGGCGACACATCGTCGGAGGAACTCCTTCAACACCATGGGCGCGGTCAAGCCAAGGTCTTTCAACCTCCTCATTCGGAGCCAGGCGAAGGCAAGGCGGGGGCTCGTAAGCTTCTCATAAGCCCAGCCGGAGCTGGGAACGGCGGGCGCAGATGGAGGCGAGAGCAAACGGCTGAGCACTCTGACATCTACATACACCCACCGCGTCCGTAACCCGCTCGCAGACGGCGGGAGCTCAAAGTCAATCCACGAGCCGACTGTCGCCACCACGTCCTAGAAGCTCAGGCACCCCGAGCATTGCCGGGGGTCGGCCAGGTGCAGGGAAAAGAAATGGCGTAGAAGGGCCATGGAGGGGGCGATGCCCACCATGGCCTCGCAGACGAAGGCAAAGACAGCAAGAAGAGCGACATATTGGGGATCTAAGTGCAGCAGATGAATCTGGTAATGGGAAAGTATGGCATTGAACAAGGCGGAGAAGGGGGGAACAAGACTGGCCCACAGGGCGTCGACGAAGAACTGGACCTTGGTGGCTGGTCTATCGACAGAAGCTCAGGACGCCGGCTAGGCCGCTGTCCTACCCCATTCGTTGAAGCTGGTGGCGAGCGCAAGGCGCACCTTGTTCATGGCCTCCTCATTGAGCACCCATGATCGGCTAGCAGCGGGCTCGATGGCAAGAGGCGGGTTGGCTGAGGACAGGGGCTTCTTCCCTTTCTCCGTCCGGTTCGGTGCCATAACAATGGGGAGGATTGAGCTCAGGTTGGATTGGGAAAGGAAGCTGAGGTTCGAGGAAGTGAAGGAGTCAAGGGGTGCGTTGCCAGCAAGGGGGAACTAACGGTGTGGGACGCTGTGACCGCCTAGCCAGGCGGATATCAAGGCTGCATGGGGAAGCGGGGCCACCCACATCCAATTGATCGCCACGTGTCAGGCAGGGCCATAGGCTATTGGGGCCCACGGTGCTCCGACCTTGCCCTTTGGCTTCACCTCAAAGTCAAGCCCGAGCACGCCTTGTGCTCAGGGGCTACTGTCGGCGTTCTGGGAACGGGGGTACCCAGACTTGCCTGCCTGCAGCCCGCAGCGTGGCTCCACCAGCGGCCCCGTACGGCCCATCGTCACCAGCAAACATTCAAGACCCTCGCGAGGGGCCAAGCCTCGCAAGGCGGACGATGCAAGACGTCCTTAGGGGCAACCTCACCATAATGGCTCACGAGGGGCGGAGAGATAAGGTCGAGGGGCACCTCACGAGGTTTCTGTGACGCAAGCCCTGACAACTGGAGCCAGACGGGGGCCAGCCAGGCGCTAGCGCGCGCAGTGTCCTTGTTTCCACTTTGGTGCTAAATGGGCAAGCGCAGACGAGGAGTCATGAGGCATCAGGCAAAGGTTTCCATATTGGTGCAACTAGACCAAGACCAGCAGGACGGCAGGACGGACGTCACCGTGGAGCCCAAGACGGCGTCACCACCAGAGCCTTTGGTAGGTGAAGACTACTTTTGTCAGGATAGCTTGTACTAGTTGTCTCCCTTCGAATTTGGCCATTGTGGGATCCCTTCCCGCTCAATATTTGGGAAGAGGACCAGGGCCTTTATAAATAGGACTAGCCACCACCATAGGAAGGCATCCGATTCAGACCTAGATCGAATCCATAGCACCCCAACCACTCAAGATCACCAAGCACAAGAACAACTCTCCTCACGAGGCTGTTCTTCCCTTGTAACTATTCATCCATAGCCCAAGAGGCAATCCACCGCACCACACTGGAGTAGGGTATTACAACACAATGGTGGCCCGAGCCAGTATAAATCTTGTGTCACATGTTCTTTGGGTTCGTCGAGCTAGGCCATGAGATCATAGAGTGTGTGAACTAGAGAGGGGGAGAGATCTTTGTGCGCACCCAGTGTTCGAACCTCAAGTGTTTTGCCGAAACCCGAAATCCGACAGTATGATTAGTTTATCTTGTGAGAGAAAAATATGAATGAGGGAATGCCTTATTTGCAAATGTGGAGAAGGGTGTGGGTATCTTTTTCCAAAATTGCCTGAGTTTCCTTCCTATCCGTCAGATATAAATCGGATGGCCTATATTGTAGGATGGCAGGAACACCATCATCACCAACTCTGTTTTTTATAAGAGTAGAGATATGTAAGTGTCACTGCCCCCCCACCCACCCACACACCCACACATACACTTCCTGGCACCGAAGGAGTAGGGTGAAACCTCAATCTTGATACTAATGTATCGACTGGCTTCTCTCTCAAACACACACACACACACTACACGACACCAAAGGAGTAGGGTGGCACCTCGATCTTGATAGTAATCTATCTACTCCTCTTTCAAACACACACAGATACACACATACACACACACTCGCTAGTTGTGCCTCTGTGCCTACCACGCACACTCTCAATAAGTCTTTCTCTGCCTCCCCTTCCCCACCCCCAACCCCAACAATGACAGTAGAAGGGTGACAACTCGATCTGATCTTAATCTGTCAATCGGTTTCTCTCTCAAACATTGTGTCTCTATGCCTCTCTCAAACACACGAGATACGTCTTTTTCTCCATAGCCCCCTCGATATGTAGACTTCTCATGCGCGCACAGCTGTAGTGATGATGACGCTGAACCCAATGTGCCTTGTTTTCACCGGCCTCGTGTGATAGTTTTAACCCCATTTTCTGTTAATTAACAAGACAACCTTTTCTTTGTTACTACTAGTGAATCTGAAATCATTCAGGGCAGACATATAGTATACAACTTCAACCCAATTATCACAGTAACTATTTTAAAAGAAACTAGCTTGATGCTCGTGCGTTACACGGAACATCAAGATGCATTTGTATGAGTAGTTTATATTCTGAGAGAAAAGGATGATAGAGGGAAGGACTTATTTGCAAATGTGGAGAGGGGTGTGGGTATCTTTTTGGAAAATTGCCATAGTTTCCTTCCTATACGACAGATGGTGATGATGGTGAAACCAACCACATCATCATCACCAACTCTGTTTTTTTATCTCTCACTCCTATAAAAGACTCAGTTGGTGATGATGTTGTGTGTGCCATCCGTCATTTCTGACCATCAGATCTGCATCTAACGACTATGATGTAAGTCGTGGCATTTCTACAACAAGACCCCACTTCTCTACTCCAATTTGCAGAAATCCCTTAGTATCTTGAAACCTACCACATCCCTCCCCCACCTCATCAAAACAACCACAAGGAATATATTTTGAGTGAAACCTAATACGAGTATATTTTTAGTGATATATACACCAAACTAGAGTGTTTTTATTTCAAGTTTGTTAACATGTATTATTCTATTTTGGATCCGTTGCAATGCACAGGCACATTGCTAGTAAGACAAGAGAAAAGGATCAACGAGGGAAGGCCTTATTTGCAAATGTGGAGAGGGGTGTGGGTATCTTTTTACAAAATTGCGATAGTTTCCTTCCTATCCATTAGATATAAATCCGACGGCCTATATTGCAGGATGGCACGCACACCATCATCACCAACTCTGTTTTCTACTCCCTCCGTTCCTAAATATTTATCTTTTTAGAGATTTCCACAAGTGAGTACATGCGGTGCAAAATGAGTGAATCTACACTCTAAAATATGTCTACATACACATCCGTATGTGGTACTCCATTTGAAATCTGAAAAAGACAAATATTTAGGAATGGATGGAGTATAAGAGTAGACACGGAGATATATCTCTAGCATGGTCTACTACAAAAATGTGCTGGACTGGTTAGCGTCGGATGCTCACAACACGATGACCTGCGTTCGAATTCTGTCTTTAACTTTAGATTTTTATATTATATATATATATTACTTATTTAGTATATACTTCTTTCTCTACTGTACTGACAGTGGAACCCACAGAGTACTTAGAATACAAGATTAAGGATCGACTTGGTTCTTTTTAACTTTCTGTATGAAGATGTAGCCACCCTGCAAGTCACGTGTACATTGTACATGCAATTAAATTTTATAGAGGGAGAATCATACATGCAATTAACTCAAATGGATTGGATGTGACTCTATTATTTCCAGCATAAGAGCATCTCCAACGGCAGCCGGCAAATTTCCTCCCGCTTCCTTCAACGGAGGACGACATCAAACGCGAGCGGCATACATTTTCACAACTCTGACCAACCAAATGAAATTCGTGCAAACACAGACTATTTTCATATATGCATGCAGGATTTCGTATAAAAAACCCGGATCTTCATATAAACATGATGGATTTCATTACATTTACATGAACTAAGCGGTGCTAATCCGGCTCTCTTGGTATAATTAATACTCCCTCCGTCCGGAAATACTTGTCCTAGAAATGGATGTATCTAGACTTATTTTAGTTATAGACACATCCAATTTATTCATTCTTAGAACAAATATGGCCTCCCGCGGATCCCATTGTCTTCCTCATGTCTGGTAGACACTTGCGGGGTCGACGAAGGTCCTCGGAAGAGAGGAAGCAGCAAAAAACCACCTGAATGCGTAGTCGCCGCCTCGACGGTGGCCTTCATGGGACCCAAGTGGCGGCAGCCTCCCATGTTCTACTTCTCCTCGATGTTGGCAGCGGACACGGAGAAGCTGGCCACCGACTCGTCGCTCTCCACACACCCGGCTTCTATCTCTGCCTGCATGATGTTGCCGCAGGCACGTGAGGTGCGGCCGCAGGCACGGGAGGCGCGGCCATCGCAGACACTAGTGGCGCGGTACGATGTGGCTGCGACAATACCCCTACTGGTGTGCTCGCCACCGCGCTGGCGTGGAGCAACTCGCCACTCCTCATCGAACTGAACTAGAGCGGTGAGTTGCCGAACCATGTGCCGGATTGGGGCGAGAACTGGCTCCATCGAGCCAAGCGAGGTTGATGAAGCACCGAGCGGCCTCGCCCATATCCGGAGGGCTCCGCAGGCCACCCAGCTGGGTAGTATACCTGAGAATGGCTCCTAGGAAGCCATCGGGAGAGTGGAGAAAATGGTGGAGCAGGAGATGGGGGAGCGGCGGAGGGGTGCGATTCTTGCCCGCTGTCTGTCTGGCCTCATTTAAATAGAGGGTGGACAGTAGGAGCTTGGCCGGCGTCTGGCCTAGTTTAAACTGAGGGCGGACGGGAGGAGCTCGGCCGGTGTTGCGTTTAATTCCGGCCCGCTCATGAACGGTCGTTTGGCTGGAGTAGGTTTTTCGGTTTGCATGCGGGTTTAATGGACGGGTTTGATGGAGGCGAGGAGGCGTGTTCAGCTGGGCATGCAGCGGGCGGCGCAATACTATTCGATTTGACAGCGGGTGGCGCAGTTCTCGATACGTCTTTGATGCAGACGAGGGAGGGGTAGCGATTACCGAAATGTTGAATGAATAATGATGCATCCTCCTTCAATTACCATCGTGCATGCATGAGGGAAGTAATGGGAGGAGCACCGGGAAAAGAGGCTGCACGATGTGAATGCAACACAGTTTGCGCTCATATAAAGGCGCCCCTCCATTCCAATGCATCTACCACATCATACGCAGCTAAGCATTTGCCTAAGCACCTACACTAAGTGCAAAAGTGCTCACTCTAGACCCAAGGCGGCGATGCGCGCGAGCATAAAGGGGCTGTGCCAGATGGTCCACGACACCGGCCTGCGGCATGGCCCCGAGGATCGTCTCCAGACGGTGTTCACGACCGGCTGGTGGATGGCCGCCGTCGACGCCAACTAAGACTCTCAGTTGAACCAGATGATCATTGACACCACCAACAAGTTCACCATCCTCAAGAAGCTCGGGGACGACATCGCCGTACTCCTCCAGCCCATGTGCCTGGGCTCCTCATTGCCTCCCACCCTAATCGGCCTCCATGGCTAGACCCTCTTTCAAGCACTGGTGGCCCTGTGACTGCCCGCCGACGCCATGAAGAATGTCCACCGAGAGGTCGCGCTCGCCGCGAGGTGCCTCGCCTTGCAAGAAATCGTCGACCTACACATCCACATGTATGAGCAAGTCATGTACATAGGTATCTACAAGGCCAATGAGGACGCTACGATGTTGACCTTCCTCAACCGGCTGGAAGCCTTGGATACCTTTGTTGAGAAGCACCCTGACCTCGCCACAAATGTCGCCGCTCCTTAGGCACCGGTCGGTGGCCCGGCGCACTAAGTTGAGGAGGAGCAGGTCGTACATTGATGGATGCATCTTTCTTCTTGCCTCCTGTAACCACCACTATGATTGCATCATCATGGCCTTAATTCTTATTGTGATATTGCATTCTCGTTCGAGTCAATAATGACATGTGCGATCCCTTTGATTAATTATATGCATCACTTTAACTAGTACTCCATCCGTCAATTTATAAGTTGTGCTTACATTTTCCGTCAACTTCGTGCAACGCACGGTCATCTTGCTAGAAACACTAGAACATGTCGGACCGCATGTGACCAAACTAATGATGCGCCAACCTAGCTACTACGTACCCTGCTTATCTAGCGGAAATAGCCCTGCCCTAACATTTCTAATCGTTATTTCTATCTATTGATCGTGCCAAGGAGCAAAACCAAATGTTACAATTTATATATTTTTCTCTACTCCTACTCCTATAGAAGACTCAGTTGGTGATGGTGGTGTGTCTGCCATCTGTCATTTCTGACCATTAGATCTGCATCTAACGGTTGTGAGGTAAGTTGTGGCATTTTTGCAACAATAGCCCACTTCTCTACTCCAATTTGCAGACAACCCCTTATTATCTTGAAAGCAACCACATCCCTCCCTCACCTCATCAAAACAGCCTGAGAAAAATATTTTGAGTGAAAAGTAATATATTAGGAGTATATCAAAACAAGAGTGATTTCTTTCAAGTTTGTGAACAAATACTACTATTCTACTACTTGGGATACATCACAATGCACGAGCACGTTGCCAGTAAAAGGAAAAGGCCTATCGCGTTCGCGTCGCACCCCCACATGCCCGAGAATCGGGAGTACTCCACGGCCCGTCCGTGTGGGGACCCTGACTCATAAGTTGTGATCACCGAATGCACGTGCATAGTGATCCCAGAGATCAATGCTCACTGAACACACAGAAGCTGAAAAACAAGAGTCTTACATCCATACATACCGTCTTACACAAATTATGACCATTATAGTTAAGTCTTACACAGATAAAGCCACAAGGGCTAAATACCAAATAAACTTAAGCAACGGAAATCTTCGTCGGTAGGTAGAAGCCATGCCATCTGCCTTAACCCTACAGGCATTTTGACTGGGGAAACGTCCTAGTTCGCATGTTCGTCTCCAAAGAACTCCTCTTCGAACTCCCGTTCTTCCATTCCTAGCCAATTAAATAACCAGTGGCAAGCCAATGAGTACTTTGAATGTACTCGCAGGCAACCCATGATTGGAACAAGGCACAACAATGCAATGATATAGCACTAAGTAGGTAGTTTGTAGAAAGCTAGTTTTGGGTGCAATGACATGATCTATCAACCCGCAAAGTATGCATCATGAGAGTACAGATACCCGTATGAACAAGTTAGAGATATCAACATAAACAGAGTTGGACACCAATCCAATTTGATCATTGTGTCAAGTCATATGATTTAATCCAAATAGTTTCATCAACACACACACACACACACGTGCAGTTTCCAATACGCTGGACATAGTTTAAGCAGCACCGCCCAACTGTCCTTGACCGTGGACACGGCTATTTGAATAGTTTTACACACTCCAGAGGTTGCACACTTTACCGACCAGATCCGGGGAACTTCCGTGTCATCCACGACCCGCGGTACCTCAAGTACTTGGGGTAAGCACCCGATCACTATCTTTCCCTAGACGACACTAACATAGAGTCCACTCGATTGGTAGTAACCCCTGTGCCCAACATTTCACATCTTAAAATTGTGGAGCCTCGCTCCCATATTCATCACATACCACAAGCATGGGGTACCAACGGTGTGTCCGGTGCCCTGTGAAAACAGTCATGGCCGCCCTACCTGGCACGACCCCTTCCTGAGAGAGCGCAACAATGACTCTCCCGTCACTAGTAATGCGGGCTCCAAGCTAGTATCGGTCTATGTAATCAATAATGCCCTTTCCCATATAAGGGTAGAGTGGTTGCGCATGTAAGGTTGGGACACTCGACAAATCTTAAATCTAATCCGTTTTCCAGAGTACTCCCACACAACTTGCCCCAGTACACCACTTCTTTATCGAGCGGTAACCTAGCTCACCATCTCCCTTGGGCATTAGTGGCACCTGATGGGGTTTTGAAAAGACCTTGAAAACAACTTGGTTTCCTTCACCATGCATATACCCATCCCATTTTCATAGCAGCTACTTAGCATCCTAACTACACCCACTCGCATAACCCTCATAGAATGGTAGGGTCATGCATCATGCAAGTGTCAACGAGAAAAGCAACGGAGGCAAACCACCTCAAGTGGTCACCACATTATCATGACTTTGATGCAAGCAATAAAAGTGCCATATGACATGCACAAAAAGGGTTTCTTAGACATGGTCAAAGGGCTGCATGCCTAGTTCATTAGAGTCTTCAAATCTTCTAGTCCATCTCCAAGTATTTTGTCTACTTCGTCAACTAACGCCGGAAACAATTATAGTAAGCAACACAAGAAGGCGGAAAATAAAAGTGCTCTAAAAATATGAAGTTGACTTTTCTAGGACTTCTCTGGTTATATGAAAAATAACCAGAGTGGTTTCATTGGGATTGGATCAGTGAATATTTCTGAACATTTCAATATGATGGAACATATGGATCTATGGATTTGCAAGAAGTGTACAGAAATATATTTTTGAAAAATGAGCAAAGGCACCAATTTGACAAAGGATGATTTTAGAAGCATCTAGGATTTGGTTTCACTGGATTTGGAGTTCAAATGAATATTCTATGGATTTGCAAAGTTGACAAATATGAAGAAATGGCTCATTATATTGTGTTGCATAGAAAGTATTAATAAAAATGTCCATAACCTAAGTTATGCACTCATAAGCATCTAGAAATTTGAATCATGGCATTTGGATCAACTATGATCTCTCTGTGATTTTCCGAAGTCCATCACAGAAATAGGGAAATGGGGTTTTGTGAAATATGTGTGAAGGAAACTTTTCTGGAAAAATGAGCATGATGCATCATGAGGTAGATCAAGAATTTACAAGCTACTAGAAATTTGAATTACTAGATTTGGAGTTCATAAGATTTATTTGTAGATTTTACAATTTTAAAGAAAAAGAAAAAGTAAAGGAAAGGGTTTTACCCTTATCCTGCGCACTGGGCGGGAGATAGCATTGGGTCAGCCCAGTGGCTCAGCTACGCGGCTGGCAGGGGCGACGTCGAAGGCGCCCCAGATGGAGTACGCCTTCATTGCGCAGGAGGCGGGTTTACTCCCGGTCCGTCTCCACTTAGACGGGCAGGGCCCGCCCATCGGGTCGCTGACGAGTGGGGCTCGGTGCTCAGGCCGTCTCCTACCTCCCGCTCGAACAGAGCATAGGCAGGGGAGGCGAGGCCGAGCGGGTGCCGGCGTTCTCCCTGGCGGTACCGGCCACCTCCGGCGATGCCCAGCATACCGTCATGCTCAGGAGAGTGTGCCGCATCCTTCGAGGTGCACCATGATCGCAGGGGTGGCCAGACGCGAGCGCATCATCGGCCGCAGCGGGCGAGGCCGGCGGTGGTGATGGAACTCGACGAAACAGCCACGGGAAGGAGAGGGAGAAGCACGGGAGGGGCTCGTGGTGATGGTGGAGGTGCTCTAGTGCAGTCTAGAGGGGAGGAGGAGGAGTGGTGTGTGCGAATTTAGGGGGAGGCCGACGGCAAGGCTCCGGCCATGGTGGCGGATGGAGAGCGCGAGGAGGGGAGTGGGTTGGTCCAAGGGGTGCCCGGGAGGGAGAGAGAGCCAAAGGAGTAGAGAGGAGGCTCGGGGTGCCCTTAAGTAGCCGACCCGTGGCTCACCATGGACGGCGACCACGACCGCGGACTAGGCGATGCCAGGGGCTGATTTGGCACCCTAGGCCATGTCCTAGGCGTTCGTGTGTGTGGACCAGGTCGGGGGGAAGGAAAGGGGGAGCGGGGCGTGCTCCAGGAGTGTCCCGAGCCCGAGCCCGGGCGGCGTCGGGCATGGGCTGCAGGGGGTGAGAGAGAGGGGGAGAGGAGGGGGTCTGCACGGCTGTCATGTTGCGGACGTCAAGGGCCTCGACTGGCGTGAGGGGGAGGCTCGAGGTAGTCAGGGGACACGGCATCAACGGTTGGGAGCACGATGACGTGCTCCAGAGCGCATCTTTGGCCGGTGTCCACGGCTTTTCGTGTGCACCAGTGCATCCACTTGTGTCTGGTAGCTGCTCGGGGGAGTAAACAATGGGAAAGTAGCATTGGATGCCCTGGGGAGACATTGGAGGAGAGGTGGGGTTGAGAGAGAGAGAGAGAGAGGGAAAACTGCTGTCCAGGGAAGAAAAATGGGGTTGTGCCCACCTTCATCATTGCCCCTCGGGCAGGGAAGCACACCACAGGTAGAGGGTGACTAGGAGAGGTTGTGGGAAAAGTTTCAACTCATGGAGATTACTGGAAGGGGCTGAAACATGGAGTTCTAAATTCTGTCAGAAGGTGTTTGATGGTGGTTTGGGCAAGAAAATGCATTCTCCCTGACATCATATTTACCAGGAGTGAGTGGCATCATATAAGAGTAGTGTCCACCAATTTTGAGGTCAAATGGAGAAAGTGGTCAATGCAACTTTTGTAAACCCTAGAAATCAGTAGAAATGGCTTTTCCAAGATTTAGTCCTGCAAATCTATTCTCCTTGATGCACCACTTGGTGTAGTGTCATCATTTTAGGATTTTAACATGTACACAAAAATTCAGTTCAAAAGGACACACTTGGTAATATAGAGTTGTTCAAATTTGATTCTGGGCAGAAAGGGTTTTAAATCACTTTGATCATGATATCGTTCTCTCCAACTTGTGCCTTTTGGCCTAGATGCATTATTACACCATTTGAGCATGTGTACCAAGTTTGAGAGCATTTGGATATGCTTGGCAGTGCAAAGTTGTTCAAACTTGGAAAAGGACAGAAATGGTTTTGAGAGGGTTTGGTGGGGCTATATTGCTCTTCATGACATGAGACTTTGTAGGATCCCCAAGTAGGTCATTTTTGACATGCTAGAATTTTCTTGGAATTAATGAGGAATATTTGCTTTGTAAATATTTCAAAAGCTTGAAATATCCAGAAAGAGTGTTTGAGGAATTTGACCAATATTTTGTTCATGACCATGTGTTGAAACTCATATATATGCACAATATGTACCCATTGAGTCTCCCTAAATTTTTTCAAATAATTTTTAAACATTAAAATAATTTTGACCTATTAAAGACCATTTCTGGCCTTAATAAAAAGCCTTTAAATAAAATAGGAAAATAACTTTTAAAATTATATTTTTGTGGTTTCTGGGTGTCCTATATCTAATAGGAGTAAAATATAATTTTTTTAAAGATTCTTCACACCCTTCATTAAGTACTTGTAGTTCAAGTCTCAATTCAGGGAGTTTTGGAACACCTAATTTAGAAAATACTTTTTGGCCAAATTATTTTTACAAGAAAATTCTATTCTGACCTATACACATGGAATGATCATTGGGCAAAGTTTTGGATCAAGGAGAAGAAGTATAGGTGTTGGGGGATTTATTTGATTTTTAGAGCACTTGCAAATAGCAAAGCAAATCCAATCAAACAAAGACCAAACACTCAAAAGTTTTTGTCAAACCACATTTTATCATGATTAATTAGCTTAAGTGTTGTGGCATGAAATCAGGGTGTGACAGTCCGGCACGCCACATACCTAGGGAACGCGTGTTGCCTGGCATTTTCACTTTCATGTGGGGCCACCGTTGAGAAAACCGACCATTGGCAAACCGCACCTCGCACCCCGCCCGCCGCCGGGTTGGAAAACAGAAACAAGGGGAAGATCTAGCTGTAGCACGGAAGCCAAGAAATTTGGTGTCTGATGGGGCTCATTGATAGAGTGTTATTTATTCATAACTAGCAAGATGCCCATGCGTTGCACGGGAAATCAAGATGCATTTGTATGAGTAGTTTATGTTGTGGGAGAAAATGATGAACAAGAGAACGCCTTATTTGCAAATGTGGAGAGGGGTGTGGGCATATTTTTGCAAAATTGTCATAGTTTCCTTCCTATTCGTTAGATATAAATCGGACGACCTATATTGCAGGATGGTAGACACACCATCATCACCAACTCTCTTTTTTATAAGAGTATAGATAAAGATATAGATATAGATGGATATAGATATAGAGAGTAGAGATTTGGTTACAAAATCTCATGCGTGCAATGCACGTGTAGCTTACTAGTTGGTTAACCAATCTCATCCGGGTTTGGCACGAGCTCGTACTGTGTGAGCACCACAAGGCCTGCCGCAGGAGTTACCATTTCCCTCTCGGGGCCCACGTGACCGAGCTTCAGTGGCTTAGTGCACCGGGCTATGATTCAATGACATACAGACCTTAAATGCGACTGGATCACATGTAATTCTCATGGTGATGGCGTGGTTCGCGACTCACTCGTTCGAGATGAACCGGCCGGTTGTGGCGTGGCCGTGGCGAGGGTGCCACAGCTGGGCATCAAGGCGTTATGAGGGGTAGATGGTGTCGGATTTCGGGTTCCGGCAGACCCTTGAGGTTCAAACACTGGGGTGCGCGCGGAGATTTCGCCTTGTACCTACCTGTGCCCCTCCGCCTCGCTAGGATCTAAACTACGGAAAGAACAACACAAGAGACACAGGGTTTATACTGGTTCGGGCCACCATTGTGGTGTAATACCCTACTCCAGTGTGTGGTGTGGTGGATTGCCTCTTGGGCTGATGATGATGAACAATACCAGGAAGAACAGCCTCGCGAGGGTCTGTTCTTGGCTGGGGCGATGAACTGCTTGGAGGAGTTAAGTCACCTTTTTCTCTCTCTCTCTTTGATCCTTTCTTCTATCCTTCCATCCCCCCTATTTCCTTCCAACCTCTGAACCTCTGAAAAACCCCCCTTTATTCTGTGGGTGGCTGGTCCTATTTATAGAGGCCCTGGTCCTCTTCCCAAATATCGAGCGGGAAGGGAGCCAACAATGGCGAGCTAATTTCAAGGGGGACAGCTAGTATCAGCTATCCTGACAAAAGTAGTCTTCGCCTGCGCAAAGCTCTGGTGATGATGCCGTCTTGGGCTCCACGGTGACCTCCGTCTTGTAGTCCTCATGGTCTTGGTCTCGTTGCACCGAAATGGCAACCTTTGCCTGATGCCTCGGTACTCCGCGGCTGCGCTTGCCCCCTTTGCACCAAACAGGAAAGGAGGACACTGCGCGGGCTGGCACCCGCCTGGCACCCTCGGTCGTCATGGCTTGCGTCACGGGCACCTCATGAGGTACCCCGCCTTGATCTCTCCGCCTCCTCATGAGCCAACCTGACGAGGCCGTGCCTGAGGAAGCTCTATGTCGTCCGCCCCGCGAGGCTTGGCCCCTCGCGAGGGTCTTGGGTTTGTGTTGGTGAAGATGGGCCGCGCTGGGCCCCCTTTTTGCCACGCCGCAGGCCGCAGGCAGGCAAGTCTGGGGACCCCCGTTCCCAGAACACCGACAGATGGCCACACCGGTGGGTACTACCTATAGTACAGAAGTATTCCAACTGACGATTGATGCCTAGGACAAAATGTGTCATAGCCGCTAGATAAAAATTCGATGGTCCGGGAGTACGGACCGGAGCAGGCAAGCCGCGTCCAATCGGGTGTGGCTATGGTAGAAAGTTGATGGTCGCCATAGTTCAGCTGGCCCGCATGTCATGCACACAAAGGCAGAGGAGCGATGGGGACGAGAGGGATGAGGTGAACGTCGGGGGACGTCGTGCCTTGGGTTGGAGCGGTGTCGTGGGAATCGCGTGTGGGTGTGGCAGTGGTAGAAACAAGAAACGTGATGGTCGCCGTGGTTCAACTTCCATGGACAAGCTGTCATGTTTGCTGACACATGCATTGCCTCCCGCTCACTGCAAGGAGCAGTAGTAGAGAAAACTTGTTCCAAAGATACCATTTTTCCGTTAAAATACTCGAGATATCATTAGTTTTTACACATGGGATTACTCCTGCAAGGGTCAATCACAATAGGTGTTTTGTAAAAAATGCATCTTGATGTTTCCTGCAATGCATGGGCATCTTGCTAGTTATAGAAGAAGGCCACACGGGCATGTTGCCATAGGTTGTGCCACAGACCCAAACTTAATTTTCTTTTCAGCCGTTTAGGTGCACAGGATGTCCTGCCACGCTACAAAATGTCAAAAAAAACAGCTCCAAATTTTTTAAAACCTGTTATCTTCAAACTATCAAAATAGCCCGAGGAATATATTTTGAGTGAAGCATGATTTACTTTTACTGATATATGTATATCAAAACTAGAGTGTTTATATTTCAAGCACGTGAACAAGTATTATTCTACTGCTTTGGATCCATTGCAACGCACGGGCCAGCACATTGGTAGTAGTAGTCTCTATCTCTATCTCTACTCCACTCTTATAAAAAAAACAGAGTTGTTGATGATTGTGTGCCTGCCATCCTGCATTATAGGTCATCTGATTTATATCTGACAGATAGGAAGGGAACTATGGCAATTTTTTGCAAAAAAATACCAACACCCCTCTTATACTAGCAAGATGCCCGTGCGTTGCACGGAACATCAAGATCTTGTGGTAGAAAAGGATGAACGAAGGAAGGTCTTATCTGCAAATGTGGGGAAGAGTGCGAGTAAATTGTAATAGTTTCCTTCCTATCCGTTAGATATAGATCGGATGACCCATATTGCAGGATGGAAGGCACACCATCATCACCAAATCTGCTTTTTTATAGGCCGTCCAATTTATATCTGATGGATAGGAAGAAAACTGTGGCAATTTTGCAAAAACAAACTGACACCTTCTCCACATTTGCAAATAAGGCCTTCCCTCGTTCATCCTTTTCTCTCACAAGATAAACTACTCATACAAATGCATCTTGATGTTCTGGCAACGCACGAGGATGTTTCCTTGGGGGTCTCTCCAGCGCGGCGTGGCCATAGTTGCAAGTTGACGCCCCTTGAGATGCCAAAGTTGAGGGGCACTTGGATTTTGTCCGATGAGCCGATAAGATGAGTTTGATCACATAGTAAATGCATTCTAAAGATTACTTCCCTGCCCATTTCCTCATTCTCCCCCTGCCCACTATTTCACAGGTTAGGCTCGGTGCGAGTGGAGATTGGCTTGAATATGTACGGGAGGGTACCAACATCAATTTGCACAACATTTACAACGGTGACACCGTTCCCGTAGAACCTTTGTCCAACATTGGGATCAGCCATCCAACGGGCCACCGCCTGAATTGGTACGATGGAACCACGATGAGATTGAAGAAGATAGCATGAACCTTGCACATGGCGATCAAAGGTGGACGATGCTGTCTGCGGCCGATTTGTTGCCGTACGAGTACGAAGACGCGGTGCTCCTTTCTAACCGCATCTTCGTGGTGACAAACCAAGGGACTTGTTTCGTATGGGACACATCCAAAGGTATACTCCTTTTCTCCTAGATTATTTGTTTTGATTTTTTTCGTTTTATAAGTTTCAAACTCAAATTTATTGCTCCCCATCACATGTTGAGATTACAATGTCCATTAAATCGTTGGGTGCATATATAGTAAAGAAACAAATCTCGAGTTTGCCATGAGTTCATGGAGCGGTAGCACCACAAGGCCTAGTGCAGGAGTTACATTTACCTCTCAGGGCCCTCAAGTCTGAGCTTCGGTGCCTTACGACACCTGCCTTTGAGTCAATAACATGTGGACCCGATAGGTGGCTGGTCCACATGTAATGCTCCCAAAGGCAGAGGGGCAGTGGGGCCGAGAGGGGTGAGCCACAGGTCGGGGCACGTCTGGTGTCATGTTTTCGAGCGGCGTCATTGGAATCTCTTGTGGCTATGGTAGAAACTTGATGCTCGCCGCATTTCAGTTGGCCCATGTGTCATGCACACAAAGACGGAGGGGAGGTGCTGCCGAGAGAGGTGAGGCGCACGTCGGGGGACCTGGTGCCGTGGGTGGGAGTGGCGTCGTGGGAATCGCGAGTGGCAATGGATGAAACGTGATGGTCGCCGTAGTTGAACTTCCATTGACAAGCTGTCATGTCTACGGACACATGCATTGCATACCGATCACTAGAAGGAGTAGTAGAGAAAGCTAGGCGGATAAATAGTTCCTTATGGTCAAGCGGACCCACGCTACTACTTGTTCTAAAGACATGCACACCATCGAAATAGCCCATCTATATCAATATACATAGAGAGGGAATATATTTTTTGACAAGAGAGGAAATAGTTCATCCATCCATAATGCCCTGCTGGTGCAGCATCTTCTTCTTGTTGTTGTTCTCATTTTCTGTGGGAGACGACTTTGCAACAAGCTCTCTAGACCTTGCAGCTATCTCGAAACTCACACGGGCATCGAGGGCAGCATATTTTATCCGCTCATATGTAAAGGGATAATTCTCCCATCCAGACGACCTTAATGCCAGCGTCTCTTCACCCTTCTGAAGATTTGTTCCGAGCACAAAATTTGCTACGTCGAATAGGGATGGTGTCGATTTATCAAAATCTTCTACAGGAATTTTTATTTTGGTTTGTAGGTCAGTGATGCTTTTCAAAACAAGGTTGTACGGCTCCAACTTTTGTTTGTCCCCTGCGATGGCTGCCCCACAGAAGTATATGTCCTCCCGAGACAAGAAATTGTGAAGCTCACGTGGTGTGGAGGGAGCGTGTATGATGTGGTACACTAAAACACCATCTTCGAGGCATAGCTGAAGGACGGCGGTGCGTTGGATCTTCTCAGGGGCACGCTCCGTGTACTCTGCGTCGAGACCGATGACATTCATCTCCACCTTTTGGATGGAGTTGGATACATTGTTGATCCACTTCCGAAAAACCCTTGGGTGGTCGGTGACTGTGGCAACTATGCTCAACGAGCCTTCGACGAGGACATGTTGGACGCTAAAAACCTGCATCTCGATCTCTTTCACCATTTGGAACCGCTGGACCGGAGGGCTATGGTTTGGAGAATTAGGATTAAATGGCTAGTATAACTGAAGAAGATGATTATTTATAGGGGCTTCGAAATTACTCCAGGCGGATGTGAATAGGTTAAAAGAATGTGAATGCAGTGTGGTTTGGATGCAAATGAAGATCAAGGAGTAGTGAAGAAGCCGAGGAAAATCGGTTTCCGAGGGAGAAGTAAATGGGAGAAGTGGCCTGCAGGCAGTTGAATAGACGACTAGGTAGATTAAACTAAAAGGCTACGCGGGTAGACTGAGGAGTGGGGCCTGTCCCTGTACGTGCCCATCCTTCCAGCGCTACATGTGCACCTAGCTAGTTAAGGTCACTCTTTTGAATCACCGTGGCGAGACATTTTATGATTCCTTTTTATTTCTGCACCCCTCCTGACAGGTGGGACCTATGCAAACGGATAAAAAAATGTGTCATAGCTGGTTCGGATGGATATTGGCGCATGCATGGGAGACACAACATTCTCTAGTTAAGGAATATGCAGTTAGCCTCAAAAAATAAAAGTCCTTCTTCGCGCTTCCGCATGCACGAGAATTTGGTTCTGCTCGCAATATGGATGATACTTGGAGGATGTAGTGAACCCAGAGGCATGCTAGCATGGGAGTACTACTCATCTTCCTACTACTCCTACTAGTAGTAGTACAACTATGGTACACTTGATGGTCAAAATACTATTATTCATCCGGTCCTCATAGTGACGTGACAAGACCCTGCGCCCGAGGTGACACCAGTCCAGGCAGCGTGTCCGGGTCACCAAAGTCAGCCTCACCTTGTGCACTGTGTAGTCACTGTCGCCGCCAGTGTATAGCATGCCTCGCCTCGTCTCCCTCTCCCCTAGCACCACTCCATCTCCATCTCCTTCTCGCCGGATATCCTGAGGTCACTCTTCATCATCTCATTGTGCCCCCGCGTAACCTCGCCTTGCTCGCCTCCCCCAGTACCACTATTCCCTCACTAGCCGCTCCAGCACTGAAAGCCTTCTCCCCCATAAATCAAGCCCCCCCAAAACCCCACCTTCCAAACTCCACCATGGCCGAACATGAACCGCGCAGCATCCATATGAGCCGCGATTGGAGCAATCTCCCCAGTGACGTCCTCGACCTCCGTTGTTCATGTATGGATATGTTGAGCGCCCTATGGCTGGCTTCATGCTCGAGGGAGGCCTAAGCTTTTCAAGACACCCTTCTTGCTGCTATCTGGTCTTGCGAGATTTTCTCACCATGATACGGAGGCGTACATGATACCCCTCGACTTCAATCCGACGTCCATTAGCCAAAACTTCTTTGCAGGTATGTAGTGGGTCGCCGTACATCATTTCCCTCGACATCAATCCAATCACCATCGCCCGAAACTTCTTGCAGGTATGTACTGGGTCGGCATGAACTCCCACTGGATGGCTGCCATCAGAGAAGATGGGGAAAAGTTGGTGCTTGTGAACTTCCAGACCTCCCATGAGATTATCCTTCCTCTGTTGGATGAGATAGAGTTTTACCTTCGCGGTCCAAGTCATCTAGATTACGTCATTAGTTGAACGCACCTTTCTTTGCAGAAGATTATAATCTGCCAAGTGCCCACACGACATGCGGATTACGCAGACTTCAAGCTAATTGCCTTGTTCGACAAGGGACTCGCCTATCTTTTCGCCGGTGCCTTCTTTAGCTGGAGACAGCCCAGCTCTTAGTGGGTCATCGTCAAAGCTGATACACACTTCTGTGATGCTATTGAACACAATGGCATCATCTACGCGATCGACAAAGCAGATGGCACCACGTATTGCTGGGACGGCGCATGTAAGTTGTTTCCATCTGATGTTAATGATGACGTCATGACACTGCTTGAACTTTTTGTGATTATTGACATATCCTTGTTTGAGAAGAATTTGAGTAGAACTATGGCAATGTATTAGAGAGGCCATAAATCAGCTATATTTGGAATGAGTTAATTCATGCGATTGTGACCATGTCATTACAGCCAATTTGTGCCCCTAAATAATCAAACTATTAGGAAGATATTGATATTCTCCTTATTTTATAGTAATCTATATACTACTAAATATGAGTGTGTATCAATGGCCATGTTAGTTTCCTCAATTTCATGATGTAGAGACATGCATCACACTGTTGATTTCATCTAACCATACATTAGGGAAGTAAATGTGCATATGGACAACTCTATATTTTGAAGTAGTGAAATCCTGTAATGCTTACCATGTGTACATACCAATGTTCGCCATTCAACAATCAATAGCTAGAATAATATGCTCACAAAAATTTTGCCCACAGAACATGGGTATATAAAAATGTATGGTCTGTTAGTTTCCTTGAAGAATTTGTTGGTGAGGATAGAACATGATTACATAACATGCATGGCATGGTAGTTTCCTGTGAAGAATCGATTGTGAGATAACTTGAGTATAACCATGCATGGCACTTCTATATTTTCGAACCCAGTATACATTTCCCTATATTTTTCTCCCAGTTCCAACAGGGACATATCAATGTTGTTTCTTACATTATCCTACTCATACTCTAAACAATGCTGGTCTTACATTAACAATGCATGTCCTTTTTGGTATGATGTAGTGTCCCTACAGTAACTGCCCTTTGTAATCACACCACCTTTGCCAAAAATAGGGAAGCACAACTGGTTCCTCGCTCGATCAAAGGACGAAAAAAAAGACTGATGATCATTCGTACACATGAGCCGGAAATGTTATATTGCAAAAACCCCATTGTATGCAAGCATCGTGAAATACGTGAGTATCCGGACAGTGGCTATTACGTCTATGAGCAGGATACCAGCTTGTTGGGGCCTACATGATTTTTGGGTTGGAGGCGGGTAAATAGCTTTGGTTCATACTCAATTATCCGATTAACCAGGAGATCACCGTTGGCAAGGACCATGATGGCAGAGAGGCTCTGTTTGCTATGGAAAACTGTGTCTACACAGTGAGCCCTAGGATTTCGGGAGCAAACTCCCCTGAATGTCAATGATATAGCCTGCAGCCAAAAGAAGGTGAGAATGACAAAGGCATCTGGATTAACTTTGATCCTTGGATGTTTAGAGTCCAACAGGTAGTGATGTGGTTCAAGCCTTCAGTTTGATAGGTAATTGGGCTGTTGCGTCAAAAGGGTGGAGTACTAGTGTCTCCTGATCACTGCTGGCTGAGCCGGGGCTGCAAATTATGATGGTGTTGGATCATCCCTCTTTGAATGACTTGTTGTATTTGCTTCTTGTTCTGGATGGGTAGTTCTCTCTTTTGTTATGCATATTCCTTATCATTTGGTCATCCTCATCTATGTCACTCTTACTATGTAATAGTTGCCTCTATTTATAATGTCATTCTAGTCTGGATAATGAGAGTCTGAGCGCTGCAGATGGGTGCGTTTTGGTGGTGTAGCAAGACTTCTTATGAACTATCATGTCTTGATGTTTATGTCAGTAGTAGTCACTAGTCAGTGTTTGAATGTTGTATATATCATTGTTTCGAACAGTTTATTGTCTCGAACTGCTAGTGGGATAAATGAGGGCATCACCATTCTCCTGTGTTCAGAGTATATCTCCTTTTTTCAAGTTATAATTTGAGCTTAGTGTCTGTTCGATGATGTACACTTGTTTGGGCTAGTGAAGTGTCGTTGAATATGGGCCGAGTAGTAACGCAATGCCAAATAGGTCAATTATGACTCTCAGGCCAGGCTCTCAAAAGATCCTAGGGCGCCATCGGTGTTTTCGTGCGCTTGCGCGCCGAGAGCATATTGGCGCGTGTTCGAAATTCATGCTATTTTTTCATCCCCAATCAACTGCCCCTCCCCCACCTCTGGAATCTCGATTCCTACTCCAGTTCCCCCAAATCCCCCTCCTGTACTCCCTATACTCAAGCTCACTATCATGTCGCCAGTCAACGCGGATCTCCCAGCCAGAGATCCTGAGGTCCGTCCTGACTTCGGGCGCTGCGTGCTGTCGCTCAACAGTGGCATGGCAGCGCTTGACGACCAGTTTGCCGGCAAAGTGTTGATGGTAACCATCAATGGCGACCGGCTTACCGTCTCGCTGGACGACCTTGTCAAAGCTCTTGGCATTGTGCACGACATCCAATTAAGTGACTTGCTCGTTGAAGTCTGTCCGCCACCGGCTGATTTCTTCGTCAGGTTCCGGACAACTTTCAACCGCAGTAGTGTGTTCGAATCATCCCGGCATTTTTTCTGTGATGACGCGCTGGTGAGCTTTGATCGGTGGCACCCAGGAAGGGGCTCAGTGCCCTTTGAGCTTGAGTTTTTAACAAAGCTTACCTTCCACGGCATGCCTCGACGTGCTTGGAATAGAGAGTTCATGAATGAGCTTATCAACGACCTTTAAGTATGTTTGTTCCTCCAGACAGCTGGGCTCTGACAGTTATGACATGGATGAAGACACTAGTAGAAAAAGGGTCAAACGTGAAGCACATTAGTGCCGGTTTGAATTTGAGCCGGCACTAATGTGTACATTAGTGCCGGTTCCAATGGCTAGCCGGGCCGCTCTCATTAGTACCGGTTCGTGGCGAACCTTTAGCACCGGTTCATGCCATGAACCGGTACTAAAGTGAGTGGTGGCGGGATGTTGTCAGTCCGGTGCCCCTCCAGCACCTTTAGTATCGGGTCGTATCACGAACCGGTACTAAAGGTCGTCCTACATAGACCCTTCGTCCACCCGAGCTCGCTCTGTTCTTCCCCTTTCCCCTCTCCTCTCTGTTCATTCCCTCTTCCTCTCAAGCTCATCACACATTTTTCCCAAGATTTGAAGGCCCCCATCCATTCAAATGATCACAAAGGTTAGCAACTTTTTCCATTCATCTCTCATTGCTAGATTAGCTCGTGCAATGCTTTATATAGTGATTGATTTTTGAGTTTAGTAATTTGGGAGGAATTATATATATGTGCTAGTATTTGATTTATATGCAATTTGAGGTCAAAAATAACACTTAGTTTTGCATATGTAGGTGTGGTTTACTTAGTACATTCTAAATCTCCGTCGTAACCACCGTCGATTGCTCGCAACGTCCTGTCGCCGGCACCACCTTGTGGTGAGCCTCTTGTTCATGAAGTTTTATATAAAAAATGATGTTTGTGTGATTTGGATATATAGTTACTCGTATAATTATCTTACCCTTATGTTGTTTGTTATGCATAGTGTGATGGTTTTGATATCCGTCCCCATCGGCCCTCGTCCGGGTTATGATTCGGATGTGGTATATTCTCTTTTAAAACTATTCATTGCATTTCGTGTTTATGACAAATTATGCCCATCAAGTTGACATAGATATTTGTATGTAGGAGGTAGTTGAACCCGAAATTCCAACCAACCCTATTGTCGAGAGGTTAAATTTAGTTGAAAGAGAAAACGAGGATTTGAAGGAAATATTGAAAAGAATTGAGGGGGATAAGATGGAATTGGAGTTGCATGTTGCCGATGTCGTCGATGATCACAAGATTAAGATGGAGAAAATGCGCGTGAAGATTAGAAAGATTAGAAAATATGCCATTCATAGTGAGGCTTGGTATCATTATGCTATTGGATCAATTGTTACCTTAGTTGCGATCTTGATCGCATTTGTTGTTGCATTTAAATTCTTTAGCTAGAGAGTTATTTGTTTGTTGCATTTAAGTGTTGTATGATCTTTATGTATGAACTTTATGTATTGTATTAATTTGATGTTTTCGGTGCTGTGTATTGAAGATGAGCCGGCAATGGATGTACGATGACCAATGCTCTCCCGAATTCATTAATGGCATGCATAATTTTCTGCTTGCGGTTGAGGCAAACAAACGAGCGGATGGTTTTATGCATTGTCCATGTGCTGGCTATAAGAATGGTCGCAATTACTCTACGTCAAGAACCATTCACGTCCACCTGTTTGAGTCCGGTTTCATGCCCCACTATAATGTTTGGACCAAGCATGGAGAAAGAGGGGTTATGATGGAAGACAATGAAGAAGAAGAGGACGACGACAGCTATCCTGGCCATGGGTTCCCTGAATACGATGATACAACAATGAGGGAAGAAGCTGAGCCGGTAATGCGGGAAGAAGCTGAGCTGGCAATGCGGGAAGAAGCTGAAGAAGAGACATCGGATGAGCCCGTTGATGATCTAGGTCGGGCCATTGCCGATGCAAAGAGAAACTGCGCAAGTGATTTGGAGAAGAAGTTGCAGCGCATGTTAGAGGATCACAAAAAATTGTTGTACCCGAATTGCTTAGGTGACAAGAAAAAGCTGGGCACCACACTGGAATTGCTGCAATGGAAGGCAGAGAATGGTGTATCTGACAAGGGGTTTGGAAAGTTGCTGGTAATGATAAAGGATATGCTTCCAAAGGACAACGAATTGCCCGAGAGTATGTACCAAGCAAAGAAGGTTGTCTGCCCTCTAGGGTTAGACGTGCAGAAGATACATGCATGCCCTAATGATTGCATCCTCTACCGCGGTGAGTACGAGGATTTGAACGCTTGCCCGGTATGCGATGCATTGCGCTATAAGATCAGTCGCGATGACCCTGGTGATGTCGAGGGCGAGTGCCCCAGGAAGAAGATTCCTGCCAAGGTGATGTGGTATGCTCCTATAATACCACGGTTGAAATGTTTGTTCCAAAACAAAGAGCATGCCAAGGCGATGCGATGGCACATAGAAGACCGTAAGAAAGACGGAAATTTGAGAGTACCCGCTGACGGGTCGCAGTGGAGAAAAATCAAAAGAAAGTACGGGAAGGAGTTGGCAGATGACGCAAGGAACGTATGGTTTGGTCTAAGCGCAGATGGCATTAATCCTTTTGGGGAGCAGAGCAGAAACCATAGCACCTGGGCTGTGACTCTATGTTTGTATACCTTCCTCCTTGGTTGTGCATGAAGTGGAAGTTCATTATGATGCCAGTGCTCATCCAAGGCCCTAAGCAACCCGGCAACGACATTGATGTGTACCTAAGGCCATTAGTTGAAGAACTCTTACAACTGTGGAATGGAACAGGTGTACGTGCGTGGAATGAGCACATGGGGGAAGAATTTGACCTAAAGGCGTTGCTGTTCGTGACAATCAATGATTGGCCTGCTCTCAGTAACCTTTCAGGACAGACAAACAAGGGATACCGCGCATGCACGCACTGTTTGGACGATACCGACAGTATATATTTGGCTAATTGTAAGAAGAATGTGTACCTGGGACATCGTCGATTTCTTCCGAGCAGGCATACCGTAAGAAATAAAGGCAAGCATTTCAAAGGTGAGGAGGATCACCGGACGAAGCCTCGCCACCGTACTGGTGCTGATGTACATGATATGGTCAAGGATTTGAAGGTGGTGTTTGGAAAGGGTCCTGGTGGACAACCTGTTCCAAATGAAGCTAACGGACGCGCACCCATGTGGAAGAAGAAATCTATATTTTGGGACCTGCCCTATTGGAAAGACCTAGAGGTCCGCTCCGCAATCGACGTGATGCACGTGACGAAGAATCTTTGTGTGACCCTGCTTGGCTTCTTGGGCGTGTATGGGAAGACAAAAGATACACCTGAGGCACGGGAGGACTAGCGACGTATGCACAGAAAAGAAGACATACATCAGGGTCATGCAAGCTACGCTCTTACCAAAGAAGAGAAGGAAATCTTCTTTGAATGCCTGCTTAGTATTAAGGTACCGTCTGGCTTCTCGTTGAATATAAAGGGAATAATAAACATGGCAGAGAAAAAGTTCTAGAACCTAAAGTCTCATGACTGCCACATGATTATGACACAACTGCTTCCGGTTGCATTGAGGGGGCTTCTACCGGAAAACGTTCGATTAGCCATTGTGAAGGTATGTGCATTTCTCAATGCAATCTCTCAGAAGGTAATCGATCCAGAAATCATACCAAGGTTAAAGAATGATTTGGTGCAATGTCTTGTCAGTTTCGAGTTGGTGTTCCCACCATCCTTCTTCAACATCATGACGCACGTCCTAGTTCACCTATGTGAAGAGATTAACGTTTTGGGTCCTGTATTTCTACACAATATGTTCCCCTTTGAGAGGTTCATGGGAGCCTTAAAGAAATATGTTCATAACCGTGCTAGGTCAGAAGGAAGCATCTCCAAGGGCCATGAAAATGAGGAGGTCATTGAGTTTTGTATCGACTTTATTCCTGACCTTAAGCCGATTGGTGTTCCTGAATCGCGGCATAAGGGCAGACTGGATGGAAAAGGCACGCTAGGAGGGGAACAAATAATATGTATGGACGGACATTCTCTCACTGAAGCACACTACACAGTTCTTCAGAATTCCGCCTTGGTGGCTCCGTATATGGATGAACACAAGAATTTGCTACGCTCCAAACACCCGGAGCGGTCTGATGACTGGATTATACGTGAATAAACCAGGAGTTTCGCCAGCTGGTTGCAGGCACGTACCATGCATGACACCTCTATTGAAGATGACCTGTACTTGCTGTCCCAGTTACCATCTTCGAATATAATGACTTTCAAAGGGTACGAGATAAATGGTAATACATTTTACACGATCGCCCAAGATAAGAAGAGCACCAACCAAAATAGTGGTGTCCGCTTTGATTCAGAAACCAAGACAAGAAAGGAAACATATTATGGTTATATACAGGACATATGGGAACTTGACTATCGACGTGGTTTGAAGGTCCCTTTGTTTCGGTGCAAATGGGTCAATATGACACGAGGCGGGGTAACGGAAGACCCGCAGTACGGAATGACAACAGTGGATCTCAACAATCTTGCGTATGCAGACGAACCATTCGTCCTAGCCAATGATGTGGCACAGGTTTTCTATGTGAAGGACATGTCTACCAAGCCAAGAAAAAGAAAAGATAAGGAAGCAAATGCATCGTACGATGAGCCAAAGCGGCACATAGTTCTTTCTGGGAAGAGAAACATCGTGGGAGTGGATGACAAGACAGACATGTCAGAAGATTATGAAAAGTTTGATGAAATTGCTCCATTCACAGTGAATATTGACCCGAGCATCCCGTTAAATGATGAAGATTTTCCATGGTTACGGCGCAAAGGGACACACGCGAAGAAAAAGTTTCACACCCAAAGATCTGGGATGTGATCGGCTTCACTATCATCACTTTCTTCTGTGTTTCACACCCAGGAGGGAATCTCTGTAATAGTTAGGGTAGTTATGTGTTTTGGCATTTGAAACGCGAAGAAATTTTATGTGCAAACAAATTCTTTCATGCCTTTACTGATTTTTAAAGTTAAGTTATTCACAAACTAGTGATTCACACTAATTTCAAATAATTCAAAATTTAAACTATTCAAATTTGAAAACTACGGGCACTAACAGAAAGTTTGTAATTTTTTGTACCTAAAGCAAAAATATTCACAAAGAAACTCTAAATACACAAAAAACAACTCAAAAATAAATAAAGCAAAAAAATAAAAAAAGCCCGCCTACTGGAAACCCAACCTGTTATCGGGCCAGGATGCAGGCCCGCAAAGGCCCAGTAGGCCCACAGGGTAGCACAGAACATGTAGGCCCAGTAGGCCTGCTTTGGAGAGGAGCTCAAGAGAGCTACCGCACGGGGGTTTATAAACCAGTGCGGACGCCCCTCGGCTCGCGAGGTGGGACTAAACTTGCCGCACAGCACCTTGCCAGCGCACCCCCTTTAGTACCGGGTGGTGGCTCCAACCGGTACTAAAGGCCCCCCCTTTAGTACCGGTTGGAGCCACCACCCGGTACTAAAGGGTGTGCGGTTCCCGCCGCTTGGCCTGGCCAAAACAGGCCTTTAGTACCGGTTTGTGGCTCCAACCGGTACTAAAGGTCCATCCTATATAACTAAACACTTCAAAAATTTCAGTTTCTCATCTGCTTCTTCTCCTCTGCCCCGTCACTCGCCGCCCCCGTCTCCATATCCGTTGTCGCCGCCCCCGTCGCCGCCCCATCCCCGTCGTCGCCGCCCTGTCGTCCCTGTCCCCGTCGTCCCTGTCGTCACCGCCGCACCGTCCCGGCCCGTCCCGCGTTGTCCCCGTCCCCGTCATCGCCGCCCCGTCCCCGTCGTCGCCGCCCCGGCCCGTCCCCATCGTCGCCGCCCCGGCCCGTCCCCGTCGTCGCCGCCCCGTCGTTGCCGCGCCCGTCGCCATCCCCGTCGCCGCCCCCCGTCGCCTCTTGCCTCGCCGGTGAGCACACACACACATACATTTTTTTAGTTTTTTAGTTATAGAAATTGTTATAAAAATGTTAGAATTTTTCTTTTTTTAGTTATAGAAATAGTTAGTTATATAGCATTGTTAGAAATGTTATAGAAAAGTTAGAATTGTTAGGAATTTTTCTGTTTTTTATTACAGAAATAGTTATAAAAAATTTAGAAATTTTTCTTTTTTAGTTATAGAAATAGTTAGTTATATAGCATTGTTAGAAATGTTATAGAAAAGTTAGAATTTTTTTTGTTAGTTATAGAAATAGTTATAAAAAAGTTAGAAATTTTTCTTTTTTTTAGTTATAGAAATATTAGAAATGTTATACAAATGTTAGTTATATATATAGAAATGTTATAATTTTTTTTTCTGTTTTTTAGTTATAAAAATATTAGAAATGTTAGTTATATAGCATTGTTAGAAATGTTATAGGAATGTTAGTTATATAGAAATGTTAGAAATTTTAGTTACCAAAATCCAATCATTAAAAAAATGTTACTTTTTGCGGGCATATAGCTAGTATTTGTTCTCGACGATGCCCGGCCCGCATCCTCGCCGTCGACCCGTCCGCGACGACGTTCGGCTGACCCATGTCCGGGACTGGGCTCCGCCAGGCTGGCACTGGGAGGTGCTGCCTGGAGGGGCGCGCCGCTTGATGAGGAACCCGGCCCCGGTCGTCGACCCTGATCTCATTTGGTGGCGTTCGCGTGGGCCAGTTTTGGTGCGGAGGGAGCCGGCCCCGACAAAGCTGGTACGTCGCCGTGTCAGGGAGGAGGACGAGCACGTCCATCGCTACATGGTTGCGTTAGAGGGAGGCAAGTTCTCCAATACCTGGTAGTTTCTTCAGGGATCTCACTTCAGCTATGATCCTGTGAGGGTTCCTTCTCTTTGGGTGTCTACCGCCCGCGCCGCATGATCCTACGATGTATTCGAGATAATATCTATTATTCGAGACGATGTATTCGAGATTATATCTATTATTCGAGACGATGTATTCGAGATTATATCTATTATTCGAGACAACGTATTCGAGATTATATTCGATGATGCTTATTATGTACTATGATTGATTCAGTTTTTCCTTATTAATTGATTGCATCCACGCATTGTAATTTGAATATATTTCTTTTGGATTAGTTAAACAAAACCTATGGCAGACAATACCGGTAGAGAGGGAGAAGAGGCCCTGTTCAATATCATACGAAATCCTCGCGGGCCAGATGATGATCAGAATGGAGAAGATTATGACGGCTCCGAAAATCTAAACAACACCGGGGAGGGTGATATGATATTCGATCGCCACGACCGAATTAATGATGTCATGAACTATCAACATGACGAAGAAAATGTTGATCTTGAAACAACAAAGACCGGCGAGGTATATATATTTATATAAGCAGGCATCTGGTGATCATCACATGTTTTAAATGACTTGAAGATATATTAACGAATCGATCTTTCTTCTTTCAGCCATCTGGATCGAGCAAATCTTCAGGCAACAGGACAAAACGAGGCCCGAACAAAAAGTTGAAGGAGGGCGTAAAGTACAATATCAAGGCAATCAGACCTAATGGCGAACCATTCGCGCCTAAGAAGATTGTGGACAAGTTCGTTCGTCAGTGCGGAGTTCTTGTGAAGGACCAACTCCCGATCTCCCTTCAAGAATGGAGAGAGCCAGCAATGCCACGTCCAGGAGTTACTTTTGTCGACGACAGACAAAAACATTTGCTTTGGGAAACGCTCATGGAACATTTCACCCTACCAGATCATTTCACAGATGCAGATGTGAAGAAAGTCAAGGACGCTACTCTTAGGAAGATGGCGGTCGCATTCAAGAACCACAGGATTCATGAATGGGCCAACTACTTCAACGGAGGAAGGAAGACTCCAGTATTCGAGGGAACACTAGAGAACCAAAGTGCTCATTGGGACGATTTCGTGAAATTCAAGGATTCGGAATTATCTAAGGAACGGTCCAGAATAAACAAGGCCAATGCCGCAAAAAAGGATAAGTTCCATAAGCTGGGGCCAGGTGGCTATGCGGTGGGAATGCCTAAGTGGGATAAGTCTGAGAAAGAGATGCTGGATGCAGGTGTCACTCCAGAAACATTGAGGTGGCCCCCCAGGTGCAGGACTTGGTTCTATGCGCATGGGGGCGAGTTGGACCCAATGACAGGCAAAGTTTCGAAGAAGGCATGTCTCGATGGAGCCGAAGATAAGCTACTTGTTGCAATAGAAGAGGCTCAATCCAGTTTGTTCGAGCCCAACAGAGAGAACGACGAGCTTATGCGTGCCCTTGGAAATCCTGAACACCCTGGAAGAACACGAGGCATGGGCGCTATTCCGTGGTATGAGGGGTTTTCGGACTGGAATGCCGACTACAGAACCCGTGCGAGAAAGAAGATTGCGGAGGAGAAGAAGAGGAAGATGGAGGAGGAGCAGAGGAAGCTAGACTATGAACGCCTTCAAGGCCTAGAATCAGCGCACGCTGACTTGGGAATCAAATTCCAGCGGCAGCAGGAGCAGATCGACTCACTTAGCCAGCAAAGGGGGTCTCAGCAGCTAGCGGATGATCCACCAATGGATAGCACCGTCCCATCCATGCCGAGAAGCAGCGTGGGTTCCGCCCCGGGCGACGCATTGCTGGATAGCTACCCAGTGGATGATATCATGGAGAACACTAACTGCGAGCTATACTTCAAAATGAAGAACATATCCATGAAGGTGGCGGACGCCCTTGCTTTTACAAATCCCCTCGAGGCAACCTTCCATTGCAACCCGATTCCAGCGGGCTATGCTCGTGTCTTGGTTGATGAGGTGGTGGACCAATATTCGGGGCTAGAGCTTGACATTCCTGGAGGTGACGATGAGCACACACTAGGAGAGGCCAACCATCGTATCATCCTATGGAGAAAGGATTGCATAATCTTTCGAAGGCCACCGATACCGCGTCATCCGACTCCTCGTCGCAGTCCGCCACCAAGTCAGCAGACTCCCGCTCCTCCAAGTCCACCAATGCGTCAGGCCACTCCTCCTCCAAGTCCGGCACAGCTTCAGGCCACTCCTCCTCCAAGTCCGGCAAAGCGTCAGGCCACTCCTCCTCCATGTACGACACAGCTTCAGGCCACTCCTCCTCCAAGTTCGGCATAGCTTCAGGCCACTCCTCCTCCTCCAACTCAGCCACGTCAGC
Source organism: Triticum urartu (assembly GCF_056163025.1). Lineage (NCBI taxonomy): Eukaryota > Viridiplantae > Streptophyta > Magnoliopsida > Poales > Poaceae > Triticum > Triticum urartu. The sequence continues at coordinate 348,972,349 of NC_141875.1, forward strand.
CATCTTCGCCGCCTCAACAATCACGGAAGAGAGCCGCCTCAGCTATGGTGCGTAGCGGTACAAGTCGAGGTAGTACTGCAGGTACTGGAGGAGGCAAGCGATTTCAATATGGTTCAAGCCTCACGCCTCTTCCGCAGAGGCCTTACGACAAGTCCGAGGAGGAAAACGTAGCCATATCGAAGGCCGAGGTGGAAGCCCATTTTGCACCGAAACCGCCACCGCCGCCAAGGGAGAAAGTGCCTGTGGAAAAGATTGACCACTTCATTCGTATGGCTAGACCACCAGCTCCAAAGCCTGTTGACACAGACTATGAGCGCCACCTCAGGAAGTTAAATCGAGCACGTCTATAGAAAGAGGCGAGCTCGAGCTCGAGCAAATCAGCTGGCAAAAGGAGCAGTAAAACCGTTCCCAACTGGGAGAACAGGCGGCGCAATCAAGCCCCCCGCTTGTTGTGCCAACAACACATGAGAGTAGGCGCGCCCAATATTATTGTGGGCAAACCGTTAACGTTCCCGGGGTGGGCGATGTGGTAATAACCGAGGAGCATATTCCGCAGGCTGAATCGATCGGGATCACTATTGGACAACTCCTCGATATCGAGCCCATGTCTCCGACTAGAGAGGAGGAAATAAAACGGAAATATGCCCGGGGCCAACCTTTGGTCGAGCCAGAGGAGGTCAATAAGCTCCCAACGAGAATGTATGAATTGCATCAATGGTACATGGACATTACCAAGATTTCCAATCGAGAGTCCCTCATGGTGAATGTCAACAAGGAGCATTACTACCATAAGAAAGCTGTGACCGTTGAGTATTCAGAACTATTTCAGCTATACAATAAAGACGCACTCGACAAATATATCGTCAGTTGCTATTGTCTGTAAGTGATTTCTTTCTGTAATTTAAGTCTCAAGCTAGCTGATCATTTTGATCAATCATTACCTGTAATTATCCTCACTATATTCTTTTCTGTGGTATTATGCAGGATGAAGATTTATGAAATGAAAAAAGGTGGACGCTATGGCATTGGGTTCGTTGACCCAAATACCATTAATGAATACACATGGAAAATAGATCCATATCACAAAAAATGTGTAGAGGAAAGCATGCTACAGTTCTTCAAGGAACTCAAATACAATGAAGATATACTACTTCCTTACAACTTCTAGTGAGTCACACTATCTTGTACTAAAAATTCTGTTTTTCCCTACTAGGTATAGCTACATGTTTTTGCTTACATATGCCCGCTTAATTAAGACATGCAAACGTGTGTGCATGCAGATTTCACTGGATCTTGTTAATCATTAAAGTTGATGAAGGAACAGTTGAAGTACTAGACTCGCTACTTAAGAAAGCAAGTGACTACACCATCGTGAAGGGGATAGTCAACAGGTAATTTCAATCATTATTAACTATATCTCGGCCTATTTAATTAGTTCATCATTTCCTGATAACAACTATTTAATAACCCATTTATTCATTTTCTTTGTCGGCGGGGCAGGGCTTGGGCAAAGTTCATCAGGCCCACTCCAGGCGCATGGAAACAAAAGCTGAAATGGTATTGACCCAAGGTAAGTAATTAAGTAGTAGTAGCTAGCTGCCATCTCTTTAATTATCATGCTTGATTAATTATTATCTGATCAAATTCCATTCTCGTAAAGGCCCTGAAGCAGGCGCCGGGGAATGATCTATGTGCATACTACGTTTGCGAGAACATTTGCATGATGGCGTCCGAAAGGAGCAAATCTCAAAGACAGGAGTGGGTACGATATCGATTGTCAGACCACTATTCACAATTTTTACACCATTATCGATATCTAGTCACATAACTAATACACAAACATATTGATCTCCTTCTTAATAGTTCAAAGAGGTGCGGGACAAGCTCCTAGCACAGGACCGCATAGAAGCAAATCAAGAGGAAATAGTGGGATTTTTGCTCGACCAGGTCATAGATCCCAAAGGAGAATACTCTTACCCGCTACCGCCCCCATGAACCACTTCCAATTGTTATCGTGCTCCGAAGGCACCAATTAGCTAGGCTAATGCCACTGGCTCCGAAGGCACCAATTAGGAGAAATTGTATATATATATACATGTGTGTATATATGTGTGAATTAATTAATGGTGGTTGTCTGAGACATTCGATGATATATATATATATATATATTATGATAGGTTCTACTAGAAATTCTATTTATATATATGCATAATGTGTACAATATGTAGTATCGTAAAATACCAGCAAACGAAAAAGAATTAAATGGAAAACACAGAATTAAATGAAAAAGACATCATAAACCCCAAACCCCCCCCCCCAACATTTTAATACCGGTTGGTGACACCAACCGGTACTAAAGGGCTCCCTGACCCCGAAGCTGGCTCGTGCCACGTGGTTGCCCTTTAACACCGGTTCGTGCTAAACCGGTACTAAAGGGGGGGCCTTTAGTGCCTACATTTTAGTGCTGGTTACCAAACCGGCACTAAAGGGCCTTACGAACCGGTGCTATTGCCCGGTTCTGCACTAGTGAGAAGGCGTCCACCATACCGAAGGTGATTGGTGTTGAGATACCGGTGCAGGAACCAGGGTTGTACTATTCGTCGCCACCAAGGCTGCCGCGGACCACGTTAGGGATGTACCTGTATCGAGTGTTCGTTCATGTCGAAGAAGTGGTCCATCAATCGAAGTCCTGCCGCCGCCGCTGGTGCCCGGGTCCGTCGACGACATCCATTACAGGAGTCAACATCCGACTTTCCCAGTGTTGCTCAGAATGATGGATGGCACAAGGCCTACTCCATCGCGCGGTGGAGGCCATTGCTTCTTTGGGAGAAGAGGCAGGGCTGGCTGCCCGGATGTGCTCTAATTTGAGGTAACAACTGAATTGTGTCAGATGACCTATTCTATTTTTTTACCTGAACTTTTTTAGAAAGGGCTATACGTCAACTTAATGTTCTAGCAGAACTTATATATTGTGTTGTCTGTTTTTTTTCTATGCACAACATTCAAGATATTTCCCCTTCATTGATAAAGACGATGAACCGTTATGTACAAGTTCATTGGTTTCAACATAGCCCTACCCGTAGCGATCCACTGCTTCCACCCTGATTGTGCCGCCTGCGTGAAATTTTTTTATGCAAGTTCAGTGTGTTATGATGTTCTATATGATTGTGTCAACTATATAAGTTTTTACTGAGCATCATCAACGCATATGGATGAAAGATATATTTACGAGCATCGACCGATGGGTTTCTCTCTCTCTTACACACACACATGCACACACACACACACACACACACAAGTGGGACCCGTTGAATTATTTCTTCGCTCGTGACAACTTTTAATTTGGTTTCACTGTACTCTAACTTTTTTCTTAAGTTATTAATTGAGCTCATTGACTTCAAAAAGTTGTACATAAGTCTTGTTTGGGCCTTTTCGGCTTCGCTGAATGTGGGCTGAGTAGCCATGTAAGGTTGTACTATACTACACAGGCCTTTTTTTCAACATCAACAATGCAAATGGGCCGACAGTTGTGCACAATCCGGGTCAACTTGTTATTCTCCGCCCCGCTGGGCTGCAAATCTTTCCTAGGAGGGATGCATTAGGCTTAACAAGAAAATGGGCTTCAATAAATAATAAATGGGATGTAATTATCAAAACTGGGCAGTAACTATAAAAAATGCACCAAACACGTAATTAGTTTATAAATATTACTTTTGGATTTTGAAAATTTTAATTTCATTAATTGTTGCACGCGCAATGTTTCGTTGGATTTTTACATAATACAAATTTATATTGAAATTGTATTTAATCTAACTAGAAATTTCAGGACAAAAATATTTCTGATCCTATCAAAATGTGGGAAATTTTATTGAATTCTGTTTTGAACGGTTGGTTGAAATTATAAATCGTTGTCCTAGCTAGAAAATGGGCTGTACTTTTAACAAACTGTAAATGGGATGTAATAAATTCCATTAGAATTCAAAAATGGGTTGTGCGTTCTTACAAATCGCAAATGGGCTATAAGTTCTCTGCCACACACTTGTGGGCCTACTAAGTTGACGCGTATGCAAGGCTTTGTCAACTTATAGTCAACACACGGTTCTAGCAGCAGTGTCCATTGGATGTCCATCCAACAGATGTCGTGCTTCTTTTTCAATCTTGGATATTCTAGCTTCAGCCACCCACAAAATGATTCCTCCCCCTGACATCCGGGGTGCACCATCTCGGAGGCTGGCATGTGGGCCTACTAAGTTGACGCGTACTAGGGGTTTTGTCAACTTAGTTAATATAAACGATTCTAGGTGCAGTGACCCTATGGTGTCCATCCAACGGCCGTTGTGATTCTTCAACATCTGGTCTTCTTGCTCAAGCCGCCCAATGCAGCGCCAGTCATGCCGCCTGCTCCTGCCTCCCGTGGCCAGCTGTGCTACCGCGGAGGCCTCACCTCCCCTACCACTCCCACTGCTAGCTAGACCCTGCGGCGATGGCATCATCACACCGCAGCCGAACCAGTGAACCCTCATACTCCTCTCCACGTGGGCATCCACTGTCGCATCTTCCTCGGCTCCACGTCGCCCCCTTCCTAGGCCTCGCCGTCGTCCACAGCCTTGGTGCTCTCGGCGCGGCGTGGTCAATGTGTTCAACGACAGACTTCCATCGGAAGAGTACTGTACGTGGAGAGGCTGACTACTGGGTCCACGGCCGCAACAAGGAAGTGCCTCCTTATTATGCGAAAAATAATTATTCCTCCACCTGACAGTAGGGACCCACCGGACGGGCCCCCGTATTTCATGAAAAAAACATTTCCCCCCTGATTGCTGGGACCCACCAGCTACATCTTCGCATGCAAGCATGTGCATCCATATTACGGGAAAAAAATGATTCGCCCCCATGACTGCTGGGACCCACTAGCTACATCTTCGCACGCAAGGAAGTGCCTGACAGTTGGGACCCACCTGGTCGAAGCGTACATAGCTTTGTCATTCTGGTCGCGAACGTGTATGTACATATTGGTCAATGTAGAGGCGCACACGTGTCGTAGTAGAGGTGCGTACGTAGCATGTACACGTATGTACAGCGACCAGGGTGCAAGAAAGAAAATACGGCCACGTACGTACCTACGGGCGGGGTCTCGAACGCCTACGATATCTCGAACATTGTGGTTTGGCGAAGTGCGTTTGACAGAGCACACCATTGAGGGAGACCACAATAAGTCATTCGCAAGTGCTTCCTGCAAGCCGAGACAACTCCCTTCTTTACATCCAGGAAGTCTGTTGAACCAAATGATGTGTAAGTTTACTAGTACTACACAATAGCGTTGCCCGTCTAGCATAGTGCGGTCAGGTGGTTTCTCGAAGAAGACGATGGAGAAGCGAAGTCAGCGAAGAGTGAAATGATGGTTGCTTCTTCCGTGCTTTGTGATTTGAGGCCTCACTTCTTTGTGCTTTGTGATAGAAGGGACAGGGGAGTAGACTATGTTCTATATACTGTACATACGTCCAAGGACGGGAGAAAGAGGAGAGACGTTGCATTTTTCTATTCCTTCAATCAATCAATCAGGGAGCTTCGGTTCCATCTTTTTGGCTTTGGCAGCAGCGTCCACAAATGGTTCCCATCAATGACAAAATCTATTTTCACACTTGGCTACACATTGTGGATTCCCTTGACCGTACCACTTGGTTTTGCTCCTGTGTGCTATCTATACAAATCTCAATTATATTGATCTAAAAAACTATAGAATCAAGATTAGTAAAAAGGAGGTGATTTTGCTGCTGTAACGCCCCGTATGTAACTTGCCATATTTGTATTCCAACTCTTGCCATTTTCGGCACTAAGTTATGATATTCCCTCGTGGTTGGGTTTTGTTTTCGTTTTGCATTTTGTCCACGTCATGCATATCATATCATGTCATCATGTGCATCGCATTTGCACGTGTACGCCTCATGCATCCGAGCATTTTCCCCGTTGCCCGTTTTGCATTCCGGCAGTCCTACGTCCTCCGGTGTCCCCTTTTTCTTCTTTTCATGTGCGAGTGTTAAATGTTCTCGAATTGGACCGGAACTTGCCAAGCGGCCTTGGTACACTACCGGTAGACTACCTGTCATGTTTCGTGCCATTTGGAGTCCGTTTGATACTCCAATGGTTAACCGAGGAACAGTAAAAGCCTCATGAGTGTTGCAGCCCAAAACTCCTCCAAAGTGGCCCAAAACCAATCCAAACCCCCTCCATCCTCTTGGTCGTTCGATCATGATCGCGTGGCCGAAAACCGCACCTCATTTGGACTCTCCGAGCTCCCTCTACCTATAAATATATGACCCCCACCAAAATTTTCGGGCGAAACCCTAGATCACATCGCCCCCAACGCCACCGGACACGTCCGCCGTCACCGGACACCCGCGCCGCCGTCCGCATCCAATCCAGTGCCGCCACATGGCTGCTACACCCACCTCTGCCGTCCGGCCTGCGCGGCCCGCAGCAGGCCCGCACGGCCCACGCGTCGCCGTCACCGACCAGGCGCGTTCCCGCGCCTCCCGCCGCCCCGGTGTGCGCTCCGGCCGCCGCCTCGCCGCGGGACCTCACCGCGCCACCGCCTGTCAACCTCGCTGGTGTGCCCCGTGACACTCCGTTCGGCAGCCACCTCGTCTGCCGTCATCTGCGCGCCCGCGCCGCCTCGTCCTCACCGGCACCGCGCCCACCTCTCCTCCTGCCGGATCTCTCTTCCCCGGCCCAGGATCCGGCAAGCTCCATCTCCGGCGAGCTCTACTTCCATCTCCAGCGAGAGTCTGGTCATCTTCGGTTCGTGTGCCACCCAGATCCAGATCTGGCTACAGTAAACCCTAGGTCGATTTTGCCTAAGTCCTTTTTCTGCATATTATTTTAGCTATGTTCATCAGGCCATATCTCATCATCTGTAGCTTCGTTTTGCGCGCGTGAGGTATCAAATTGTTCGTTAGGATGTCCTCTTCATTTCATTCCATTGCACCATTCTTGTTTGAGTCCATCTTGATGCCTAAAATGCTGTTTCAAGAGTGCTATATAATGTTAGTTTCTGTTTCTTATCAGATTATGGACATTTGTCATTTTTGCCATGATTTATGTGTGCCTCCTATGAACTTGAGCCCTACATGTGTTTTGGGCTATGCCATGCCATCTTTACAGGGGTGTATGCCATGAATTTTTGTGATCAATGTGGTGACTAGCACAAGCATGCAAAGTAGCTCTCGTGATGTTGCTGATTTCAGGGACTTAGAATTCTTCTAATCATTTCCCTGATGTTATTTTTATGCCATGTATTCATGTTGCTACAGAGTGATCCATGCCTCTTTTGAGCATGTTCCGTAAGGGTGATTTTGAGATATTGTTATGTTCTATCCATCCATGTCTTTTTTGCAATTATGGAGTACCCTAGCATGATTCAATCTTGCCCTACTTTTGCTATAAAATGTTCCTCACAGATTGTTTATGTGTTTATCAATTTTGCCAAGGTTGTTGTAGTTGAACCATGCATCCTATGAGATGGTTCTTGCCATGGTTAGCTACTTGATCATGTCTTCTTGCTGGGTGTATGCTTAGTTTGTCATGCAAAGCCTTGTGGTGAGTGCATCAAGCTCGCAAACATGCCTACGTAACTCTCTTTTTGCCATGTCCAATTTTTCTGCTAAGTCTGAATCTGTTAACGAAACTTGCTATGTTTACATAGGTGCCACCATATTTTCTGATCCCTTTTGGCTTATGGTCAGTAAGGTACTTTTGTTATATGCTTTGAGTAGTTTCATGCCATGCTTTGCTTTGCCATGATATGTTCCTGTAGCATGTTATTATCTTGCTCTAAACATTGCTTCCTGATGTTAAATCCTGACATGTTGTTATTTTCACTAAGTCTGTGAACCTGATATCTTTTGCACTTTTGCCATGCTTGTTTGAACCTTCTATTGTGTGATTTAGCAGTAGCTGAGTGTTCATCTTTTGTCAAGCATCTTGAGTGGATCACTGCCCTGTGCTTTGTTGCTATGTTAGAGTGCAGTAGCTTAGTTTCTTGATGCATTTTAGATGGCATCGTGCTGTTAATCGCAGAATAGTGCCCTTATTGTTTTGCTTGCCATTTGCAAACCGTGCATCCGTTTCCGGTGATCTTTATATTGATTTCAACCGAAATTAACACATCTTTCGAGCGGCACTCTTGTTTTGCCAAGTTGAGGCCTGGTTCAACCTTTTCCTTCCGGAGCACGCATTTGCATTGCATATTACATCCCGCATATCATGCCATGTTTTGCATCATGTTGCTTGTGCATTGCGCTGTGGTTGATTGTGTTTACCTTGCTTGTGTTCTTGCTTTGGGTAGAGTCGGGATACGAGGACGTGATCGAGGAACCCATTGAGTACGCTTACGAGGATCATGCTTACGTCAACTCGGAGAACTTTGCAGGCAAGATGACCATACCCTCGAAATCACTTCTATCTTTGCTTGCTAGTTGCTTGCTCTATTACTATGCCTATGCCTATGCCGCGATACCTACCACTTGCTATATCATGCCTCCCATATTGCCATGTCAAACCTCTAACCCACTTTGTCCTAGCAAACCGTTGTTTGGCTATGTTACCACTTTGCTCAGCCCCTCTTATAGCGTTGCTAATTGCAGGTGAAGATTGGAATTTGTTCCTTGTTGGAACATGATTATTGTTGGGATATCATTATTATATCTTGTTGATTTTAATGCACCTATATACTTGGTAAAGGGTGGAAGGCTCGGCCTTTTTCCTGGTGTTTTGTTCCACTCTTGGCGCCCTAGTTTCTGTCATACCGGTGTTATGTTCCTTGATTTTGCGTTCCTTACACGGTTGGGTTATAATGGGAACCCCTTGATAGTTTGCCTTGAATAAAATTCCTCCTGCAAGGCCCAACCTTGGTTTTACATTTGCCTATCAATCTATAACTTTCCCTTGGGTTTTCGCGAGCCCAAGGGTCATCTTTATTTTAACCCCCCCCGGGCCAGTGCTCCTTTGAGTGTTGGTCCGAAACGGGCAGCCTGCGGGGCCACCTTGGGGCAACTCGAGGGTTGGTTTTACTCGTAGCTTGACCTATCCGGTGTGCCCTGAGAACGATATACGTGCGACTCCTATCGGGATTTGTCAGCACATCGGGTGGCTTTGCTGGTCTTGTTTTACCATTGTCGAGATGTCTTGTAACCGGGATTCCGAGTCTGATCGGATAGTCCTTGGAGAAGGAATATCCTTCGTTGACCGTGAGAGCTTGTGATGGGCGGGACACCCCTACAGGGATTTGAACTTTCAAAAGCCGTGCCCGCGGTTATGGGCAGATGGGAATTTGTTAATATCCGGTTGTAGAAAACCTGACACTTAACTTAATTAAAATGAATCAACAGCGTGTGTAGCCGTGATGGTCTCTTTACGGCGGAGTCCGGGAAGAGAACACGGTCTCGTGTTATGCTTGAACGTAAGTAGTTCTAGGATCACTTCTTGATCATAGTTTATCGACCGTGCTTTGCTCCTCTTCTCTCTCTCATTTGCGTATGTTAGCCACCATATATGCTAGTGCTTGCTGCAGCTCCACCTCATACCTTTTTCCCTACCCATAAGCTTAAATAGTCTTGATCCCGAGGGTGTGAGATTGATGAGTCCCCGTGACTCACAGATTACTTCCAAAACCAGATGCAGGTGTCGACGATGCCATTCTAGGAGATGCGACTGAACTAAAGTGGGAGTCCGATGAGGACTCAGGACGTTACTATGTTTCCTTTCCAGACGATCAGTAGTGGAGCCCAGTCGGGGCGATCGGGGATCTTATGCGTTTGGTGTTATCTTTATTTTGGTTCCGTAGTCGGACCTTGATTGTATCTGGATGATGTAATGCTATATTTATGTATTGTGTGAAGTGGCGATTGTAAGCCAACTTTGTACCTCTTTCTTATTCAGTACATGGGATGTGTAAAGATTACCCTCTTGCGACATGCCTACAATGCGGTTATGCCTCTAAGTCATGCTCCGACACGTGGGAGATATAGCCGCATCATGGGTGTTACAGCCGTGCGGAAGGTTTGTTATTTTTAGAGGACTTTGGCCTGGCGGTTTGCTAAGATGTGGTCCCACATGTCAATGCTTTACCAAGCCGATCCGCGTCCCACATGAGGCAGAACAACGGCAGAAGCAACACATGGTTAACTTGAAGAAGATGAGGGAGAAGCATATTCAACAAGAGTGAAATGATGGTTGCTTCGTCCCCCCAACTTCTTTTTTTAGCATTACTTCGTCCCTCCAACTTAACTGCAGGAAAGGTGTAGCTTGTGATTTCACGCCTCATTGCTCATTACTACACCGGCGCCATGACTATGGTGCTTCACCCCTGTTGCTCTGCACTCTTATTTCGGTATGACACGTGGTCCCGGTTGCTTGATGTCCCACATGTCGATGGAAGGGACTAGAAATTTATGAAAACGAGCGCTCCACTCTTACGATGGAGGAGTACACGACACGACGGCCTAGTGAACTATTACTTGTACTGTAGTACTACTATGGTTTTGTTGTTTCGCATGATCCATTGATACAAACCCGATTAAACAGGCAAGGGCAGGAATTTTCCCGCGTAGTAGATGATACTAGCCATACATTTGAAAGGCAATTTTAATGTATGCAAACTGAATAATTAAGTAACAATACGAGATCTAGTAAAACTCATATCATTTATTGTGTTAGATAGTAGTAGTAGTATTGTATTGCATAGTTGTTAATGTAACAATTGAGAACGTGTAGAGATGTACTTTTGCAGGGCCTACAGAGAGAAATTTGGCATAAAGTGGATTCAAATATTTGTTTTCGCCTTCATAGAACTTGTAACTCATATCAACAATTTGTACAGTAGGCATGAATGCTTGTTCGCTCTTACGAAATCAGTACAACAATACTGTGGTGGCATGCGCCAATTTAGGCACTGACACGTTGGCCTACTTGGCTCCACAGAGAGAGCGAGAGAAGAGATAAATACATGGGCGATCAGTGTATTTCAAGAAAAAGCGTAATACTGTCACTAGACATCAGAAATAGCTCATTACAGTCACTATATATGTTTTGTGGTGATTATATAGTCACTTGCTCACCATTCATCATCAATTTACACTCTGTTGATCGGCCAAATAGTCTGTGTGAAACTATGTTGATTGGTTAAATTGACCATGTTCCTTGAGGGTCCCCCCTGGCAGTTTAAATAGGAAAAAGGTAAGATAAACACAAATTTACGGAGGCACAACAAGACTCCAACCTATGCGCGGGAACCACCTGGTTGTGTATGTGTCTATCAGGGCCTGATGTGTGAGCATGCACATGTAGGCTGAGCACTTGAGCGTGAGAGTGTGTGTTGGTCGTGTGGTGTGTGCGTGTGAGTGTTGCGTGCATGCGTGGTTGTGTGTGTATGTGTGAGTGTTCCGTGCATGCGTGGATGCGTGTGTTCATGCGAGTGTTTCGTGCATGCAGTTCGTGTACATCCGTGCATGTGTGTATAATCACCACACCAGCTCTTGTGTGTTAAAACAGACAGCTCAGCATACCAATACAAGGCCACCTTGTCCGCTGTGCCCGCGATCATGACTTCGAACTACCACCCAATACTTTTTTATTGTTTATTTTCAATCTTATACACACCGACAGGTGAGCCCAATGGTAGTAAGATAATGTGATGCAATACTAGAGGTGCCACTTGTAGCATTTAACTGGTCAATTAGTCGTGTCTTGAGAAAATACAAAGCTGTATAGTGAGCATGTGACTGTATAATAACCACAAAATATAAATAGTGATCGTAATGAGTGGATTCTGAAATCCAATGTATGTATTGTGCTTTCGCTTCAAATACAATGATTGTCACTGTATATATCGCGAGAGAAAGATGAAACATGCGTGAATGTGCTGGGGGCGCAATTTTAGAGGACCTGGATATAGTTTGTGTGCATACGTGAAAGGGGCGTAGAGGGGGTGTATGCGATGGAGAGAGAGATGATCTTCGTTTCTCTTTATTATGACTAACTTTATATATAGTATAAAAATATAAAAAGTCATAGTGCGGAATATATATCATTGGGTGCACCATGCAATGCAAATTAACGTTCATACTCCTCCATATAACTTCTTAATGTTGTATATATGTAGAAATTCTAAAATAATTTTTGGGCCACACTTTGTGTGGTTTTATTCAAAAGGAATGTTGTATGCGACATAAATGTGAAGAAGGGCTTTTTAGATCAATGGGGTACGTGATGTAACATGTGTGAATGTGTAGTTGACCTATTTGGCAAGGCCAAGAGAGGTATGTGTATGTATTACCTATTCGAGAGAGGCATGGATAGAGGGGCCGGCCGGGGGGCCATGTGGGAGAGATAACGTGAGGTATGAGAGAGGTCTAGAGAGAGAGACAAATAGCATGTCACGGTGAGAGATGTCCTTGAGTGTGTATATGCAAGGGGGGAGGGGATAGAGCACGAGGAGAAAATATTTTATGTGGTGTCTGTGTTGGTATGTGTGGGTTTAAGAAGATAACGAGACTTGGGGACAGAGGGTGTGTCATCGCATAAGGTTAGGTGGGTCGAGGTGAGCCCCTTGGTTCGGTTCTGTCTCGCGCCACATTATTCGACCTGTGACGCATTTAGGGAGACCCATGGAGGACTAGTCGTACGAGACAAAGATACCAGAGTCGTGAAGGACTCTGTGTCCACTGATAAAGCTGGCTAGGATTTGTAACCCTTGGTCCTAGGACTAAGGTAACCCCTTATCTCTAATATTACCATTTATCCAACCTAACTATAAGGGGCATCTTACAGAATGCTCTGCTAGAATCATACTCGTCACATAGGAAGAGAGGTGGACACAATGCGTGCGACACAGGCCTAAAGATAATGTGCATGCGGGAGACACGTAGGTAGGTCTATGTATATAGAAAGGGCCAATGGGGATTGTGTGTGTATGCTTGTAAGAGGAAGAGTCACTGGTGCGCGTCAGTGCCATACAAACAGTTTTTAACCCCTTTCCGCAATGGCATTTGAAATCGTTGCCAAGTGAGTGGGTGATAGGGGATTCCTTCCCACATGACCCAGAAACCGTCGGGGATAGGGAGCCTTGATGCATACAGTTGTCCCTATATAATCGTTTCCGATATCTCGAATATCCCAAACACTTCATCCTTGCTACTCGTTTGTGCTCGCAATGCCATCGCAGTCAGAGTTTTGTGGTTTTACCTAAAACCAGGCAGATTCTAGGCACACGAGCTTTCCAGGAAGATTCTAGGCACGTGAGTTTTACGATGTCTGGCACATCACAAACAGTTCGGGATTATAAACCGTGTATGATAGGTATACAATCACACACATTTAGTTTTCCCGCACCGTATGTGATAGTGCCTGACATGGCACACGCTTTGCAAACGGCAATTGTGTGCATGCCTGCACACGTTTCTTCTATTTGAACCGTCTCGGATTATGGTGTATATCGCAAACATTTGTGTTTTACCAACCGTGTGTACCGTAATGACCCGCGCAATGTAATTTTGCCCTATTTTAATTGCTGCTATTTAAAATTGTACCTAATTTAAACTTCAAAGTAGGCTATAGCTTTATTCATATCCATCAGGTTCAGACAACCAATGCATTATTCGATTCACATGTACATATGATTAAGAATTACATAAGCACCGAATAAAGAATGATGAACCAGGGTTCTATACTTGTACTATTACAGATGGTAAAGAAAGAGGCGACAGATATTTCGGTTGCTGAACAAGGTGAAGCGGAATGGCCCTATTGTGCTCTCCTGCATGCAGAAGGCATGCAGGACTCTAGTCCAACCCCTTGTGATGGCCGACTGCCAATCATGTAGTTTGAGAGGTAATCTTGAGTAAACTGCTTCAGGATCCACTGAAAAAGAAAAAAGACTCAGATATTGTCATCTAACATAGGACATTACGGGCAGTAAAAAGAAGGCTACAGGGTTCTTACTTAGCATCCTGTAGTTCACTGTTGTCTTGCATAAAGTGTAAAAAAATAGTTCGATTGACATCTTTTGACCCATTTTAATAACAATTTTTATCAGTTTCCTCACTTGATGCTGGTTCCTGAATATCTCATTGCCCCATACGCAGAAAGTGATGAAGTTTGGATCTTTGGCAATGATATATGTACCTGAAAGCACCAAGTTAATATTAGAAGCTAAACAACAATTGAAAATGATGTAGTACAACACTCCCTCCATCCCATTATATAAGATTTTATTACATGTATATCTAGACATCATCAAAACATTAAGGTAACACTCTTGTTGCTATGTAGCCTGGGATTGCGTATTTAGTCATTCAGTGCAATGCATGTTGCTAAACAACAATTGAAAAACGAAAAGGCATGTTAACTGCAATATCCTTAACAACAACCAAATATTGTAATTCATTGTGGTATTGTTGAAACTGTTATTGATGGAATTGAACTGCACGGCAAATAGTTGCACATATAGAGCATCACATGGTGAAGAATTGAAATAAACAAGTCATAAGGACATCTCTAGGCGATCCTTAAAAAGTTAAAGGACTAAAACCCTTAGTGGATATATTTATACTCCAATTTTTTTTGGCCTTTTCTAGTCGATCCCCTAAACTTAAGGTTGTAAACTTCAATTTGATCAAGTTCAAAGCAGGTTCAACTGAATGTAGCATGCATTCAAACATAAACATAGATAGTTTTGCTTAACCGAACATAAAACATAAATTCAAACTAAGCTAAACGACTTTTGGTCGAAGTAGAGGTCGAGGCAATCCTTCCTCGTCATGTACGGTGTGTCGTGAGCCGGGTCCGGGCCGGTACCATCGTCGGGGTCGTTGGGGAAGGCACTCCTCCACTCGTCGACGTCGATCTCCTCGTCCTCAGGGCCCACCTCGACGCCCTCCGTGCCGCCATCGCCGCTGCCTTCGACCTCGTCATCGGAGGAGAGCGCAATAACCTCGCCACCTTTGACCTCATCATCGAAGGAGAGAGTGATAACCTCGCCACCCTCCGCGCTGGCAAAGATTGCCCGCTTCGCCTCCACGAGCTCCGGGTACTGCTAGCGGATCTCTTGCATGTAGGCCTCGGCGGCGGCCTCGGCCTCGAGGCGCTCCCACGCCTCGCGGTCCTCCTGCGCCATAGCCGAGCTCACCACCCCTGGCTCCGGCGAATGAGGTCGACCGGACGTGTGCCGAAGGGGAAATTGAGCCTAGCCACCGCGCCGTGGTAGCGGACCTACCAGTGGTCGTACTCCATCGCCACGAGCTCGGCCATGTGGATGCTACTGAGCCACCTGCGGGTGTGGGTCTCTCGATTTGTAATCTTGGCGACCCACGTCCCACACCGCCGCTGCCAGACCCCGAGGTAGGACCTTGTCGGCTGTCGGGTCCGAGGAAGGACGGGGAAGTCCTCGAACCGGCATAGGGGCATGGCGGCGGGCGGATCAGGGGACCGGCGACGGCAGATTGGGCCCGTGGAGGACGACGGGGACACCTCAGCGGCCACCACGACGGCGTCGGGAGAAAAGGCCGCAATAAACCTCTTTTTGGCCATTGGCTCCACGAGCTCCTCGGTGCACAGGCAGAGGTTCGGGATGGAGGCGCCGGCGATGGCGGCGACCTACCAATGGTTTCGAGGGGGGGGCAAGTTTGTGTTTGATGAAATACTGCGGCAACTGAAAATTTTACTAGGCGGGAGTAACAAGGCGGGGCTACTGAACGCCGTCACCAAGATTCTCCTCTGCTTCGATAAAGGCCCCTGCATCAACCTGGCTGTTATCAGAGAGCTACAGCGTTCCTCCATTGCATCAACAGTCACTGTAAGTCCTTTTATTTCCCCCTTGTTGATCTCTCTAGTGTTTCCTTGTTCTTCGCAGTTCATTGAAGTTCATCGGAGTTCCGGTGCTGCTCTTTCCTATTCCTCCTTAGTCTATGGATAGAAAATCTCAATGTTGATATATTCCGCGTGATGGTTTATTTTCCGCTACCACCACAAACTTTTTGCACGTGAAAAACTAATCTGAACTTTTACAACCTCCTTTGGGTCCTACCCTTTTTAGGTCAAAATATTTTTCCCTTTCTGTCTTTGGTAGATCCAAAATTCCCATGTGATCATGTGAAACTTGTTTTTCCTTACTTATCCCTTTTCGCCTTAGATCTGTATCCTCTGTACCATGTAGGCGGTTTACCCTTGTAAAAAACAATCTATCTCATACCATTAGTCCCTTAGTAAACCGGCAAACCTCCTTTACATTGATTGTAATAGTCCGGTTTAACAACACATGTATGCCCTTGATATGACCTTGTCATTCATTATTGTACTAGTCTCCGGTTTACACAATTTGACATATCTGTATATCCTTATTCCTATTGCATCTTGCGTGTCATCATGAATGATTTGTAAACCGGCATTTCCTTTCCAGCTTTTCGTTGCATAATGGCTAAACAGTTTGCTGCTTGCAACTGGGCTCGTTCCCGGGTCACCGAGGAACAGTTGAACGGAATGGTCAGTATCGGCACCTTGCCGAAGAAAACTGAAATTCAATGGCGAGCTCCAGGAACAAAAAATCCTCCAACCCCGAGGCAGGGTGAGGTTGTGGTCTTTGTCGACCACATAGGCCGTGGTTTCAAACCGCCAGGGTCAAAGTTTTACCGAGATGTGCTTGCCAATTTCCAACTCCATCCTCAAGATATCGGGCCCAACTCTGTGTCCAATATATGCAACTTCCAAGTCTTCTGTGAAGTATACTTACAAGAAGAGCCAACCGCTGAGCTGTTCCGGGACTTTTTCCATCTGAACCGTCGTATAGAGTTTGTAAATGGTCCCAACACTGAACTCGGTGGTGTCTCTATTCAAAAGCGGAAGGAAGTTGAATTCCCTCATGCCAAACTGCACAGTCACCCTAAGGAATGGAACCAAACTTGGTTCTACTACAGAGATACCTCTCATGAAGATGAGAATCCTCTTCCAGGCTACCGTGATCACCGGCTTTCCAACACTCATCCAATGCCACAACGTTTGAGTTCCGCAGAACGGGCCAAATATGCCCCTCAACTCGCCAAGATCCGGGCCTTTATGGCCAACGGTTTAACATGTGTTGATTTTGTGCGTTGCTGGATATCTTGGAGCGTTTTGCCACTAAGTCACCGCCCCGGTTTAATGTGTGAGTATACCGGTGAAGTTGAAGACTCCCAATGCCACATCAACATTCAGGTAAACGATCAAGAGGTCACTGAAAGCGTCAAGAAAATTTTGATTGAACCGGAATCAGTCTGTCGCCAAACCGGCTTGAACCCCTTCTACACTCAGAATAAACCACCTGCTGTAAGAACTATACTTCCTTTTTATCTTGATATCTTTAAATTGTTCAACTAGTAAACTTTCTTCTGTTTGTGTACAAACAGGGTGATGATCCCTTCTGGAAGCGGAAATCCACAGATAAAGCGGCCAAGCCATCTCGTCCCAAAACCAAAGCCGTCAAGCGTACCTCAAAGCGGAAAACGGCTGACCGGATCAGCATGGAACTTGATGAAGATGAAGATGATCCGGAAGTTGAGGTAGAACTTGACTCACTTGGCTCCCTTTTCATGCACCTCATTAACAATGATCTTTATCAGGAGGACGTAAAAGGCATCCAGGCTAATGATGTAGAGGTAATTCCCCTTTCTTCCGGTTTAGACTCTATGCCAACACAAGAAACCCATCAAGCAGTCCGGAAAGTAAGCTTTTCTCATCCTCTTGCCTACTTGGATCCAACATTTATTTTGAAGACACAGCAGCATGAAGCTCGCCGGACAACCCGACACAGTGGCCAACAGGTTACTTCGGCCGGTTTACCTGATACCCCGGTTCGGAAGCATCGGTCTGAGGTCTCTCCCCTTCTGACAATTCTTATCCCAAGGCAGGTTATTTTAGACAACCTCTTAATCCGTCCGATTCAAATTATCAGGTGACACCTCCCTCATCTTATGGCAAGTCAACAGCAACCCAACTCCCTCCTCTTAAAACTGTAGCTGGGTAAGCATTCAAACCCTTTCTTCAAATGCATTGCAAATCTTGAATAAGATGCTAAACCTCTTTTAATTTTGTTTCCAGAGCCAAAGCCAGACCTAGCAAGAAAGCTCGAGTCAACAATTTGTCAGAAGACCAGGCGGTTTTTGAAGAAGAGCAAATAGGTGAACTGGACCAAACTCATGAACCGGAGGGTCCTCATCCTGAAGCTACCTTTGATGAACCGCCCCTTCAAGACTAGAATATTGGTGAACAACCAGAAGCTGATCCTGCGATGCATGACACTGAACCGGCGGCTCCAAACCGGGCTAGTCCGGTGAAAGGCACTGATACTACTGAAGGCCAAGGAGATGATGTTATCATTACTGGCATGGGCCACAGCTCTCCTGGCCATCCTGTAATCTTAGCCCAACACAGTGCCAAAGAGGAACGTGCTGCCAGGGAAAAGGGTAAATGGAGCACTAACTTATCAAGTTATGCTCATCTTAGTGCTGAAGAACTTCACTCCGGTTTCTTAAACCATCTGCACTCAAACCGTGAATATGAAGCCGGTTTGGTCAACTTGATGAAGGAACACTATGAGGTATTTTCATCTCCCTTTACTTCTTGATTCCGAAGTTGAAATGCTAGTCCAAGTAGCCCCCAAGGGCCGTTTTATGATGTTAATCTTAAACCGGGTCTTTATAACACTTTAATCCTCTTGTAACGACCCTAAAAAATGTCAGGTCCTTAGTGAAAACCAAAAATGATATTTTACGAATGTAATTATATAGCCTTCCTTAGTGTAGCCCCCAAAAGCCGGTTTAGCTTTGTGAGGTAATCCAGGTCTTTAATCCATGCGTCCGCTTTGAGCAAATGTACATTAGCCCCCAAGTGTCAAGGATAATGCTTGCATTGTTCTGGAGACTTATAAAAGATGTAGTGAATCAGAGCAAATAGGCATTAGCCCCCAAGTACAAAGTGCATAACTTGTTATATGCTTTGTACTTAGAAAATACATATCCTGCTGTTGACATATCTTCACTGTTACAGGCCGAGCTAAGCAATAGAAATGCTCGAACGGCTGATTTGCAAGAGAATGTGAAGTCCCAACAAGCAAAAGCTGCGAAAGCCAAAGAGTAGCTGACCAAAGTCCTGATAGCTATGGAAAAACTAAAAGAGTCTTTTAACAAGGAACGTGCTGACTGGGAAACCGAGAAGGCCGGTTTAACCAAAAGAGCTGAGGATGCCGAAGCAGCCCTGAAGCCAGTTGTAGATGAACTAACTTGTTTAAAGCGGAAAATCAACGCCATGACATCCACCATTTTTGGTAAGTATCTCCTTATGCAGCTTGTCCAATTCATGAGATCTTATTATTTATCGGTTCGCTGAATTTAAACCGTAACAGGCACTCATATTGCTCATCTGGGCACGGATATGCGGATGAAGCTTAAACCGGCTTATACCTTGATTGAACAGCTATACTCTGGATCCCAGCATGCTATTTGCACTGTGGCTTATAACAAACCGGCGCCATCACTGATAAAGGAAACTCTGGAGAAGCTGGCCATGTTACCAGCCCGGATTACCGAACTGAAGAAGGCAGCCGCAAGAGCAGGAGCGCTGATCGCACTAATCCGGGCCAAAGCATGGATTCCAGATCTTCAAGTGGATGACATCATTAAAGGATATCCAGGTGTGAAGGAGGGCGATTCAAACTTCGGCAATGATGATCTCCAAAGGCTAACAAAAGAGATGCGGCCAATAGCCAGCAAAATGGCAGAAGATACAGACTTATCTCATTTCCAGCCGGCTTATGACCTTGAAGGGAAAAGACAGCCTACCGAAATCCATCAAGTCGAAGAACTTGTGCCTCCAATCCATAAGCATACTTACGCTCCTGATATTAACCCCTCCAGCCTTATCCATGAAGAAGCCGTGTTTCAAGCTTTAACTGGAATCGATTGGTCGACGGTTGATTTCCAGCGTCTTGGGAGGGATGAAGAAGAAGTGATTGCACCAAATGATCCTTAATCGTCAAATCGTCCAGACGAAGCATCTTAAACCAGCAGCCAGTTTACCAGCTATTGTGTGCCAATGCTGAAAAACAATTACTCAATTAGAGCCATTTTGAAGCTTCTTGTAATAGGATAGCAAAAACTCCTTTATCTGTCATTCCATCGGGCATGTGTTGTGGTGCTTTGATATTGTGAAAACTTGCTCCACGTTTTGGGATCTATTTATGCATAGCCCATGATGATTTGTGTTTCTGTATACAAGAACTTGGAAGTATCCTAGTGGTTTACCACTGGACGGGTCATAATGCCCAAACATAGACAATACTAGGATGGATAATCAAAGTATAATAATATCTGCAACATACCTTGTTGGATGTCTAGCTGCTTGTATGATAAAGGTGTAAACACCAATCCGGATCATTTGATAACTCCGTCCTTAATTTGCCAGATTATAATAATAAACCATACCGGGATGTAATAAACACCGGGTTTTCCTTATGACACTAGTGACTTGTTAGTCAAAACCAGACCGGATTAATGAACGCCGGATTATACCTGATCATGTATTGACAACTTGTAGTTGAAAGCCAAGCCGGGTCAAGGACGCCATCCTATCAGAAGATATTAGGAACCTCAACAAAGGTGAAAAACTTAGCAAATAGAACTCAAAAAGAACATGCGAGGCTTTTACAAGCTGCCAGGCTCCAAATCGAGGCTTTTCATGGGCTGCCAGGCCGCTGAGTTAAACCATTTAACAAAGCCTTTTAAGATGGGCCTCCAATTAACCAATCGTCATTTTAACTTTGACAAGTTCAGGGTCTATATAGGATTGACTTGTCAAATGTTCGGCGGGTCATACCAGGATTACCTGGACAGGAGTGGCTTACTTGATGAAGGCAGGTTAACCTGGGGTTTTAGGTGAATACACCAGGCTTCCAAGCCGTGGCTTGGTAGTCAATTACAAGGGTCCTTTCAAACTCTTTATTGCTTTGCAAAAGAGCCCCCAAGTAACTTTTTGAGCTGTGCTTAGTGGGTGCCCATGTTTGAGCTTATGCTTTGTGCAATACTCTCTTTGGCCCTGAAGTAAATTCATGTTGGCCTTACGCCAATCAAGAGGTGTAGCCGCGGTTCAGATATGACCAAGCCCCCTAGTGATATCCCTTTGTGGTTTCAAACCGATCAAGAGGTGTAGCTACGGTTCAGATATGACCAACCCCCATAGTGATTTTCTTTTGTATCCATGCGGCTGTAGAGACTGGTTTAACCAAACTCCGCTTTTTCAGTAGAAACTTTTGGAAGCACACACATGATGTAAAAAGAACAGAGACCCCGCTTTATTCAAGGCTCCGGTTTATTATATAATATATACATTGTCATAAATATGTACATATGAAGAGCCTATGTCTCAAGTATAGTAAGGTCAAAGAAGAGCTATTTTCCACGGCCGCTTGGTCTCCTCCTCCGATTAACGTGAGTCTTTGTGCTCTCGAACACCAATGAGGTAGTATGACCCATTGTGCAGATTCTTGCTGACCACAAAAGGTCCTTCCCAAGGTGGGGATAGCTTGTGCATGTCAGTCTTATCCTGGATGAGCCGGAGCACCAGATCACCCTCTTGAAAAGTTCTGGTCTTAACCCGGTGGCTGTGATAACGTCGGAGATCATGTTGATAAATCGCCGAACGTGCTGCTGCAAGATCACGCTCTTCATCTAACAGGTCCAGGGAGTCCTGACGTGCCTTCTCATTATCAGCTTCAACATAAGCTGCCACACGGGGCGAGTAGTGACGGATGTCACTAGGAAGAACGACCTCCGCTCCATAAACCATGAAGAAAGGTGTGTAACCCGTAGATCTGTTAGGTGTGGTGTTGATGCTCCATAACACAGAAGGTAATTCCTCCACCCAACAACCCGGTGTCCGCTTCAAAGGAACCATAAGCCGGGGTTTAATACCTCGCAAAATTTCTTGATTTGCCCTCTTTGCTTGACCATTAGATTGGGGGTGAGACACCGATGCTATATCAAGCCGGATGTGATCACGTTGGCAAAATTCTTCCATCTCTCCCTTTGACAGATTACTTCCATTATCAGTTATAATACTGTGTGGAAAGCCAAACCGGAATATCACCTTTTTGATGAATTGAACCACTGTGGCCGCATCACACTTACTGACTGGCTCTGCTTCCACCCATTTGGTGAATTTATCAACTACCACAGATAAGTGGGTCTTTTTGTCCTTGGAACACTTAAAGGGTCCAACCATATCAAGCCCCCAAGTCGCAAACGACCACGTTATTGGAATCATCCTCAACTCCTGAGCCGGAATATGAGCACGACGTGCGAATTTTTGACAACCGTCACATCTTTTGACTAAGTCCTCCGCATCAGCGTGATCTGTTAACCAATAAAAACCGTGGTGAAAAGCTTTGGCAACCAAAGACTTTGAACCGGCATGGTGACCACAATCCCCTTCATGGATTTCTCGCAAAATATCACAAACCTCTTGAGGAGAGACACAACGTTGAATTGCCCCTAAAATGCTGTAACGATGTAACTCTCCATTGAGTATGGTCATTGACTTGGAATGCCGGATTATCTACCGGGCCAAGGTTTCATCCTCGGGTAATTCGCCCCGGTCCATGTAAGCCAGGTATGGGATTGTCCAATCCGGTATGATATGCAAAGCTGCCACCAATTGAGCCTCCGGATCAGGAATGGCCAACTCCTCTTCTATTGGTACCTTGACCTACGGATTATGCAGCACATCAAGAAAGACATTTGGTGGGACCAGTTTATGCTGAGAACCAAGCCGGCTTAAAGCGTCTGCAGCTTCGTTCTTTCACCGGTCTATATGGTCCACCTGATAACCCTTGAAGTGACCAGCCACTGTGTCCACCTCTCGTTGATATGCAGCCATGAGTGGGTCTTTAGAATCCCAAGTGCCAGACACCTGTTGAGCCACCAGATCTGAATCCCCAAACCACTTAACCCGGCTTAAATTCATCTCCTTAGCCATCCGAAGACCATGGAGTAAGGCCTCATACTCAGCTGCATTGTTAGTACGAGGGAACATTAAATGGAAGACATAACAAAACTTGTCACCTCGTGGGGAAGTTAATATGACTCTAGCCCCCGAGCCCTCCAACTGTCTGGATCCATAAAAATGAATAGTCCAATACGTGTTATCTGGCTTTTCCTCTGGTGCCTGCAACTCTGTCCAATCATTGATGAAGTCCACAAGTGCTTGGTATTTAATGGCTGTGCGAGGTGTGTATTTGAGCCCGTGAGGTCCAAGCTCAATAGCCCACTTAGCAATCCGGCCAGCTGCTTCTCTGTTTTGAATAATATCTCCCAGAGGGGCTGAACTGACCACTGTGATAGGATGACCCTGAAAATAATGTTTGAGCTTTCGGCTTGCCATAAACACTCCATACACCAGCTTCTACCAATGTGGATACCTCTTCTTTGATTCAATGAGTACCTCACTGATATAATAAACCGGCCGTTGAATCGGATATTCCTTTCCAGCTTCCTTGCGCTCCACCACAATAGCCACGCTAACAGCTCGGGCATTAGCAGCCACATACAGCAGTAACTGCTCTTTATCGATCGGGGCTTCAAGCACATGCAGTTCAACTGACTGCCCTTTCAAATCCTCAAACGCTTTATCAGCTGCCTCGCTCCAGACAAAATCATCTGTTTTCTAAGCGTCCAGAAAACACAAACGGTCACAACCCGCCATAGCATCAATGATCTGATCAATACGAGGGAGGGCAAAGGGGTCTGCAGGGCAAGCCTTGTTCAAGTCTGTGTCATCCACACACATACGCCAAGTGCCGTTTTTCTTAAGAACCAGCACCGGATTAGCCAAGTGTGTGCTCGGCGAGTTCCCTCGGTACACTTGGCATGTCAAAAGGTTTCCATGCAAAGATGTCCCGGTTCTCACGGATGAACTCGATCAGCACGCTTTCCTATTTGGGATCTAGGTTAGCGCTGATGCTGAACTGCTTGGATGAATCGCCAGGAACAAAATCAACCATCTTAGTATCTGTGGCCGATTTGAATTTCAATGCCGGATCATGTTCCGTAGTTGGCTTTTTCAAAGAAGTCATATCTGCCGGATCAACTTGGTCCTTATAGAACTTCAGCTCCTCCGTGGCACAAACCGACTCAGCATAAGCCGCATCACCTTCCTCACATTCCAGAGCGATCTTCCTGCTCCCGTGTACTGTGATGGTCCCCTTATGACCTGGCATCTTAAGCTACAAATACACATAACACAGCCTCACCATGAACTTAGCGTAAGCCGGCCGCCCAAACAAAGCGTGATACGGACTTTTGATTTTCACCACCTCAAAAGTCAATGTTTCTGATCTTGAATCATGATCATCTCCAAAAGCCACCTCTAAGGCTATCTTGCCCACTGGATATGCAGACTTACCAGGCACCACACCATGAAAAACGGTGTTTGACGGTTTAAGATTCTTATCCGTCAACCCCATATGACGGAAGGTATCATAATATAGAATGTTGATACTACTTCCCCCATCCATGAGTACCTTAGTGAACTTATATCCCCCAACTTGAGGGGCCACCACTAACACCAGATGACCCGGATTGTCAACCCGAGGCGGGTGATCCTCTCTACTCCATAAAATGGGTTGCTCAGACCAACGAAAATACTGAGGCACCGCCGGTTCAACAGAGTTAACTGCCCTCTTGTGAAGCTTCTGATCATGCTTACACAAGCTAGTGGTGAAGACATGATATTGCCCACTATTTAACTGCTTAGAATTGCTTTGATAGCCCGACTGCTGCTACTGGTGGTTCCCCTGATGGTTGTAACCTCCCCGGTTGCCTTGGTGCCCTTGATTGATGTGCCCGGTTTGATTGCCCTGAAATCCTGAACCGGAACTGCCACCTCCGTAACCAGGCCCGTGGAAACCACCTCCTGAACCGCCAGGCGGGCCATTATCGTACTGAAGTATATTGGAGTTCTTGAAATCTCGCATGATGTAACAATCCTTCCAAATATGCGATGCTGGCTTCTCCTTTGATCCATGCTTTGGATAGGGTTGATTTAACAGGCGCTCCAAATTGGGGCCTAAACCTCCTCCCCTCTGGGGCTGCTTGCCCTTACGACGCTGGCAATTCTCCTGAGCATTGGTCTCAGCGACAAAGTCCAAGCTATTGTCGGCTTTGGGCTTACCATTGTTCCCATGGCATGCCGGATTATGCTGCTAACCCGTGGTGTTGTCGTTCTTTTTCCCTTTCCCCGATTTGTCCTCCTCTGAGTCGGGGTCCTTGGTATTATCTGAATCGGCGTATTTAACCAAAGCGGCCATAAGCGTTGACATATCATTGCAGTGACGTTTGAGCCTTCCTAACTTCTGTTTGAGCGGCAGAAAACGGCAATTGCCCTCCAACGTTAGCACTGCGGTATCTGCATTGATACGATCTGATGAATGCAAAATAGCTGAGACCCGCTTTACCCAGTGATTCATCGACTCTCCATCCTCTTGGACACAAGCAGCCAGATCCACAATCGACATGGGTTGCTTACAAGTATCTTTGAAGTTCTGGATAAACCGGTGCTTCAATTCGGCCCATGATCTGACAGAGTTAGTTGGTAAGCTCTTCAACCAAGTACCAGTTGTTCCTTCTAACCTCATGGTGAAGTATTTAGCACATACCGCTTCATCCACATCTAACATCTCCATTGCCATCTTGTAGCTTTCAACCCATGCTTCTGGCTGCAGATCGGCGGTATAATTGGGTACCTTACGAGGTCCTTTAAAATCCTTGGGCAGTCTCACATTACGCAAAGCGGGGGTAAGACACGACACCCCTAAGGAACTAAATACCACACCTGGCTGTACTGAAGCGGTAGGGTGAATCGGAGTAGGTTGATGGGCTCCGTGCAGAGCTGCTAACTCGGCCTCTCGACGTGCGCGACCGTGATCTACCACATCCTATGCATTAGCACCTCCCCCTGCCGGGTTGTGCCTTCGTGGCGAATTACGACGACGTGCACTGCTTGATACGGCCGGTTCATCCTCAACGTGCCTGTTGTAGCTTCGGCTTGGACAGGGGGTGGAATGAATCCTCTCATGGCTGTGTGAATACGCCTGCTGCTGGTTTAGGGCTGTTTGAAGGAGATCCCTGGCCCGTCGTGCCTCAATCGCAACTGGTGATTCGCCGTCGGTTGGGAGGGCTGCCAATCGTGAAGCGGCGGCCACAATGTTGTCCAACGGGTTGGAGTAATGCCCGGGAGGTGTTGGAACATACTGTGGCACAAATGTTGTTCTGACGAGGCGGGTCCATCGTGCGTGGCTGAACCGGCGCTCCTGTTCCTGGCGCCTCCGTCCGGTTTAATATTGGGTGGTTACTCGTTCCTGCTCCTGGCGTATTGAAGAGATTTCTTGGCTCATAACTCGACGGGAGATGCGATCGGTATCTTCTTCTCATGATTGCTTTTGAAGCTTTCTGATCCTGCCTAATCCGGTAGGCCAGAGCTTCCAACTCGGCCCGTTCCGTAGCCATACTAGCGTTCTCTGCCGCTAGATCCGCTTTAGCCTGGGTTATTTGATCCTTTACCTTTGCGATCTCCACGTTGTGCTGATCCCGGGCTGCTGCGTCCACCTCCGCGGCCATTAATGTTGCCAACGCGTCGAACAAGTGAGACAGAACTTGAGCCGGATGTGGCGCAGAGCCCCCTGCCCCCGTCGGCGTGGCTGTTGCTGAACCGGAGAGCATCGCCGCGGAGGTTGATGAGTGGGGTGCCGATTGTGTACCGGCCATGAAGATAGTGGCCCGATTGGGCAGATCAGGGGAGTCCGGAATATTGTTGCCCTCGGAACCTCCACCAATCCGGCCATCCTGTAACTGATAGAGCGATTCGGTCTCTCTAGAAGACTCGTCGTCGGAGCAGACAACAGTTTCTGCATCGGATGCTGGTCCGTCCTCATATCCTGCTCCGTGGATGACGCCTACGAAAACATTCTTTGCCATGGGCTGAACCGGGGAAGGGCTTGCACGCTGAGCCGTCTCGATGATGTCGGTGCAGGTGTCCGGCTCAGGGCCCGGTTCGCCAATCTTGCCGATGAAGACATGAATTCCACCAAAGGGGACCCGGTACCCGTATTTGATCGAATTGGCCTCGGGGCCCCATCCTGCATTGTCGATGTAGAGCTTGCCGCGACGACTCTTCGTCATTCGGCACACAGCGTATCCCTTGAGTCCATCAAAGCTGCCCTTTAAGAACTCGAAACCATCGTGCGATAGCCCCACGGTGGGCGCCATCTATCGTGGGTTTGTCACGGCAGATGTCCTCGTGAAAGGACTTAGTCGTGGAGCCATCGCAACGGGTTAGCTTAAAGGGGTTAAACCGGACAAGGGGACACAGGTTCTGCCCCTTCGATGAAGGTAAAAGCCTACGTCTAGTTGTGATTGGTATTGCTAGGGGTTCGATGACCAGGGAGTGAATCCGCTTTGACTGGCTCTCGAATTGTTCTCCGTTGTCCCCAAACCGTGGCTGGGTCGTTCCTTTATATACACAGGTTGACACCCGCCGGTTTACAGAGTCCCGAAGCCGGATCATAAACGTGTCCGGTTCGGTCTCTATACTCCCAAACTTACAACGCAAGTTACATAATTAGGTCAGTTTACATCTACAGGCCTTAACTCGCCTCTGGGCCTTGGGCCTTCATAAAGCGCCATCATTCTTACATCTTCATGGGCTTCTAATCTTCATAAAGCTAATCCGGCTACTCCTGGCCGGTTTACATCCAGTAGTAATATCCCCAACATCCAGCTTGATGCTGAAGCGGCTACGACCAACTAGGTGAGGCCTGTCGCATAGGCCGCGCTCGTCTTCGCAGTATTCGCACATAACGAATTCCTTTTTGTCGTCAGACATTTCCTATGTTCATAGTCGAAACATTAATTGAAAATCGATCGAAGGCAAATACCAGGAAACTCAACAGACAAATCACTATTACTCAATATGCAACGGGTTGGCTTTAGGTCTATCGAGTCTTCCTTCCTAAACTCTCATCTCACGTATATGGTGGGCACTCCCTCTCTGATATTGCGACCGTCGGTGATGGTCGCTACTCTTCCTTTCCCCAGTGCATTACAATTATATAGCACAAGGAAAAGAAAGAAAAGCAACCCCCATGACAGCAGTCGGCATTCTTCTTTTCTCATATATGGTGGACACTCCCTCAATGTTTCGACTATTGATGATGGTCGCTACTCCTTCTTCCCCTAGTGCGTAACAAAGGTCTATCACAAAGAGAAGAAGGAGAAGTGACCCCCATGACAATAGTGGGCATTCTTCTTCTCTCATATATGGTGGAGACTATCCCTCACCGATTTTTTTGACTGTCATGTATGGAGCCCCAACAGACTTAAAGTCAACTCGAAATGTCGTTTAATTGTCTTTCTAGCAAATCCAGGGCACTCGATATTTCCTACATATTCTAGCACAAGTCATGCTTAAATTCACGGAAAAATATGGCATGACCATTGCTAAAATAGGACATATCGTGCGCCTGTAATTTGCCGGAACAGAAATGAATCAACTCTCCGGCAAAACATAGGCCACTCCGATTTTCCCTGCGATACAAAGATGTCCATACACATACAACGATGCTTAAACTTGCAATTCCATCCGGATCAATTATCATAAGAATTCACACATGAGCTCACCGACTAAATACCCTAGTTTTACTCTATTCAACACACCGAGGAGTGTGGAAGGAGGAGGTGGACTTTTAGCTCAGCGATTCGGGTGTAGAGGAAGTAGAGGTAGCTCGGATGACGATCACTCCAAGGAGACACGACTCTACAAAGCCTGCATATTCCACCGAGTAAAATTTTAGATCATCAAATTTTCTAATACATTTCTATATTGAAAAACAAAATTATAAAAAATTCTATACCTAAATTTTCTTACTAAAACTAAACTAGTTCTATTAATTCAACTAGTTCTATTAAGGACTTACTATAAATAAACTAGTTCTATTAACCACTTAAATTCCATGTACATTCTACAAAATTCTACCTATCTATACTATTGAAAAAATCTAGATCTATGGAGGGAGGAGGGGCTGTGGATGGAGGAGGGGGAGGGAGTAGGGGTTGTGGAGGGAGGAGGGGCTATGGAAGGAGGAGGTGTTGTTGATGGAGGGGCGGCTAGAGGAGGGAGGAGCAGGGGAGGGACGAGGGGAGGAGGACAGGCAACTAGAGGAGGGAGGAGTGGGACGGAGGACGGAGGAGGGGCATCTAGAGGAGGGAGGAGGGAGGAGGAAGAGGAGAAGGAGGAGGCTTGCCGAGGGCGGCGGCAATGCGGCGGCGGAGGCAATGCAGGGACAGGGGCGATGGCAGGAGGAGGACGACAGCCGCGACAGTCAGACAGAGGAGAGTGAGGAGATGGGCAGGCGGGCGGGGGGTGGGGGATAAGGCTGGATTAGAAGTAGCGAGGTTTAGGAGAAAGCGCTACTGCTAAACTACCTAGCAGTAGCGCGTTTCATGGGAAAGCGCTACTAATACACTTAGCCTGGCAGCAACGGTGGGGTAATTTTAGTAATAGCGCTCTTTTACCTGGCATCGCTACTGGTATGTACATAGCAGTAGCGCCTTCTGTTTCCCCGTGCTACTTCTAAGTAGCTGTAGCGCCCCTTTCTAACCAGCGCTACTGCAAAAGTTCTGCGTATAAGGTTTTTGCTAGTAGTGATACATTTGAATTCAACTTAAGGTGGTCTAAACAATTAGAATTCAACATGAAGTCCATTAATTATTTGAATTCGAGATCATGGCATTTGTAAATCATACCTAAATTATGGGGTGACCAATCTTTGCTCTAGTTTTGTACATAATAGCATATATAGTCGTGTCCAAAATAGATTCAAATTTACCTCCTCCATTCCAAAATAATCGTAGTTATAGGATTTTCAAGTGTTAAAATTTCAAAAGGAAGTGCATAATTTAATGAGGTTTTCAAACATACAAGGTCAAATTTAACGTTGTCTATTTAGGTCAATCCTGAAAGTTCAAGAGTACTCTAAATGTGAATGCTTCTGTTTCAAGATTTTGAATGAAGCACCAAAAGAGCCTCTACTTGCCTAAAACTGCGTGAGACCGATGTTTGGTAGACGGAAATTACTTTTTTAACTTCGACCTGTGAAGTCTACCGGCCCGACGTCTATAGGTCTTAACCGGGGTAGGTTTGTAACTTCATCTAGACACCACGCAACCGCCTCCGAAAAACATTCATACACCGTGGCTGCCTAAAAACACATTCGGTCGGACAAAATCGCTCCCGCCCACTATTTGGGACACCTGGGATTACCTTCCTACTCCCGACCCACAGTAGGTCCAAAATTTATGAGGGGGGCAAAGTTTGTACTTTCCCCAAATTTCAAACAAGCGCGTCGCATCTGTTCAAAAAAAAACAAGCGCCTCCCAGACCGAAACATGGTTCCCCCTTAGCTCCCCCCCCCCCGCCACCCTTGCCTCTGTCCGATTCCCCATTCGTACTCTGTGGGCGCCAAAACAACCTCTTGACCAGCCGCAAAACCCAGGCGTCCTCCGTCCGCCACCCCATCCCACCCATCAACCGCCGCCCTCCTCCATCACGCCGAAGCCGATAACCCGATGTCGTCGTCCACCGCAACCGCAACGCCCTCCATGGTTAGTTGTTGAAGCTGAGGCCGAGCTGCCTCCAGGAAGCCGACGTGCACCGTACCCGAGCCAGTTCAACCACATCGCCATTGTCCACTGCATCGAGTTGTTCCTGCTATGCTGTCCTTCGCCGCCTCGGATCTCCTTCCCCTGCGCTAACAGACAGCCACCGCAACACAATAAACAATTTGGCCATGGGTTCATCCAACGCTCCACCCTCCTCCAAAACATTCGTTCCCCCGGTAAAAATAAGAACATCACCGCGATATCAGGAGGACACAACACTGGCAACCGGAACTGGTACTCCTCTTCCCTTTTTCGTTCAAATCTTACGTGTCTGGTTGCACGATATCTTCCCATAGAAGACACTAGTTGACCGCTTCTTCCTACACCTTATTCCTGATACTAGATGTTCCTAGTTACTCATTATGCACAAGGTTTCTCCTCATTTACTATTTCACCATAGCTAGAGGTCCGTCGCCCCCCTGGATTTCAATTCCTGGTCAGTTGATTCCCAATTAAAGGAAGCATTCCCCAGCAAAACATGCGCTAGTCTGCCTATTACGTCAGGGAAGCAGTGCCTCAGTGTTTATCTTAGGGGTGTGTGGGGCCTAGGATCCACTGGCGCCCGATGTGGAGGTCGGACGGGCTTAAAGGGATGGTTCGGGGGCGCTACCAAGCACGGCGGTGGTGTGTGGTCGATGGGAGGGCGGGGCGGTGGAGGCAGGGGTCTGGCCGTTGGTCACTGGCGGTTCGAGAAATAACGTTAACAGTGACTAGCGAGAGGTAGACGAAGGACATCTACCCGTTCCTTGTAGATCGGACGGTTCATAAAAAATTGACGACGTATTTATTTTCAGTCGACTGTTATTTTGATAGGGCCACATGTGGTGGTGTGCTTGAGGAGTACCTACATTTCCTAGCCATCCCTGTTCTCATATATTACAATATCATAAGGAGTAGAATCTAATTTTGTTTTCCATGCAATGTGGAGCTATCATATGTCTCCTATCATTTTTTTCAGCTGCCTGCTATCTGCTACTTTTACAGTGCACTTTTTCTGCACACACTTCACCCATACTCTCACTATTGTTTGTGTATGCATGGGTATTCAGCCTATGCCAGCCGGTTGATAGAAGCACAAAATAAAAGAGAGAAGTAGCTCTAGCTTTCTTCGGGCTTAGGCAAGACACGTTTCGGTGCTATAAAGGGTGCAGTGTCAGCAGATGGAGATGGTAAATGTAGCTCTAGAGTTGATGATCTCGCTCGCCATGAACCACCATCCCAGGTTCTTGCTTTAACTTCACGGTGTCATATGTGTTGCATGTTGCATATGGTGTCTAGCTTGTATTCGAAAGGCCGAAGTCGGTCTTTATTAAGATAAGGAAAGATATTTTTTACATGAACTACCATCCCGGGAGAACTAGAAGACAAATAGCTAGTCAGGGCACTGGCCGAGGCAGTGACAAGCAAAACATGGACAGGCATCACCTGGAAGCCAACTAAAAAGCCACAATGGTGGAGAAGCAACCCGCCTCCCACCAGGCTCTCAGGTCCTCGATGATCATGCTCACCACTCCATCTGAATGTCTAGTTTGTATCTCTTAGCTTACACATTATACCTTTGAATATGACGTGCCTTCCTGTTTTTGGTACATACTAATACATCTGTCTATTAACCATGTGCTTACATCAAACTAATGTTCTTGTGTATCCCTCATGAATCACTTATGATGAGACAGTCACCCCAGTGGGTTACTGTGAGAAAAGATGCTCTTTTAAAGAATGCAGTGTCAGCCTCCCCATATGATTCTCAAGAAAATAGCAAGGCTAGATGAATATAGTGAGTGTAGCTCTATAGTTGATGACCGCATTTCCCCTACACCACCATCGTAGGTGCTTGCTCTAACTTGGCAGCGTGATATGTGGTTGCATGTTGCATATGGTGTCCATATTGTAATTCTTCCAATCTGGTTAAATTGCATGCGCTATTCTGCTTAGTTTATACATTATACCTGTTAATGTGACATGCCTTCCTGTTTTTAGTACATAGTACATCTGTCTCTTAAGCATGTCCTTACATAAAACTACTGTTTTTTGTATCCCGCATCAATCAATATGACGAGACACCTTTAGTATATGCAGTGTGATATTGGTTGCATCTTTCATATGATTTATAGCATGCGCTGCTTCTAATTTGTTGAAACACCATTCATGATGGGACACTTTTAACTTGATAGAGTCATATTGGTTGCATCTTTCATGTGGTGTCTAGCTTGCATTGCTTCTTATTTGTTGAAATGCCTTCTTCTTTGCTTACACAAATAGTTGTGAATATGGCATGTCGTCCTATTTTTTGTACATATTCCATCCTGGTATCATGTGTTTGCCTTACATCAATGTAGTGATTGTTAGTAATATGCATGAATGAGTTCTGAAGAGTGAATTTTATTACTTTTCCTTGTCGGTTATACTTGACAATTCAAAATCAATGAAGTGGAGGAAATTAGCAAGGCAGTGGATAAAGGTGCTCCTTCCAAACGAAGGGCCTCTACAAATTCTACTCCGCCACCCCCCAAGAAGATTTGCAAGACAACACATGCATAGACACTCAACGTAGTTGTGTTGATGATGAGCACATCTCCCCTAGTCCACCTTCACATGTGCTCCCTCTAACTTGGCACTGTCATATGTGGTTGCATGTTATGTATGATGTCTAGCTTGTATTGCTTCTAATTTTGTTGAATTCCATCTGCTTACTTTACACATTATACTTGTGAATAAGACACGTGTTCCTGTTTCTAGAACATACAATATCTGTCTATCACACCGTATTCTTACATCAAAGTACTACTATTGTGTAACCTACAACAATCACTTATCATAAGACACGTTTAACTTGGGAATGTGATATAGGTTACATCTCGTATTCTTTTCTAGCTTATACTACTTCTAATTTGTTGAAATGGCACTTATGACGAGATAGTTTCAACTTGGTAGAGTGATATTCATTGCATCTTTCATATGGTATCTAGCTTTCATTGCTTCTAATTTGTTGAAATGCCTTCTGCTTAGTTTACACATCATAGCTATCAATATGCAATGTTGTCCTTTTTCTTACACATTCAATCGTCCTATCATGAGATCGCCTTACATTAAAGTAGTGCTTGTCAGCATCCTGCATCAATGAGTTCTGAAAAGAGAATTTTTATTCATTTTTCCTTTGGGTTTGACTGGACAAGGAAATAAAATTAAGAAACATGAAGGAAAAAAATTAAGGCAAGGGCTGATGGTGGTCTTGTGGCGAAACTGGCTCCAAGTGCTTTCTCTAGCTCGGCAGTGTGATATTGTCTTGCATGTTGCATACGATGTCTAGCTTGTATTGCTTGTAATTTGATTAAATTACTTCTGCTTAATTTACACAAACAATTGTGAATATGCCATGTCATCCTGTTTTTCGAACATATTCCATCCTTGTATCATGTGTTTGCCTTACATCAAGGTAGTGATTGTCAGCATCATGCAAGAATGAGTTCTAAAGAGTGAATTTTATTGCTTTTTCCTCTCGGTTTTACTTGAAAATGCAAAGTCAATAAAGAAGAAGGAAATTAGCAAGGCAGTGGATAAAGGCGCTTCTTCCAAACGGAGGGCCTCTACACATTTTACTCCGCCACCCCCCAACAAGATTTGGAAAACAACACGTGCATAGATGCTCAACGTAGCTGTGTTGATGATGAGCACGTCCCCCCTTGTCCACCATCACAGGTGCTCCCTCTAACATGGCACTATTATATGTGGTTGCATGTTATGTATGATGTCTAGCTTGTATTGCTTCTAATTTTGTTGAATTCCAACTACTTACTTTACACATTATACTTGTGAATAAGACATGTGTTCCTATTTCTAGAACATACAATGTTTGTCTATCACACCATGTTCTTACATCAAAGTGCTACTGTTGTGTAACCTGCAACAATCACTTTTCACAAGACATGCTTAACTTGGGGGTCTGATATAGTTTACATCTCGCATTGTATTCTAGCTTGTACAACTAATTTGTTGAAGTGCCACTAATGACGAGACAATTTTAACTTGGTAGAGCAATATTCGGTGCGTCTTACATATGGTGTCTAGCTTTCATTGCTTCTAATTTGTTGAAATGCCTTCTGCTTAGTTCACACATCATAGTTATGAATATGCAATGGCACTAATGACGAGAGACCTTTAGCTTGGTAGTGTGATGTTGTTTGCATCTTGCATATGATTTATTTCTTGTACTTCTTCACATTTGTGTAAATGCCAGTTATGTCAAGGCACTGTTAACATGGCAAAGCGATATTTGTAGCACCTTTCATATGGTGTCTACCTTCCATTGCATTGCTCCTAATTTATTGAAATGCCTTCTGCTTAGTTTATAGATCATAGTTCTGATTATCTCATGCCGTCCTATTTTTCGTACATATTAAATCCTCCTATCATGATGTTGTCTAACATCAAAGTTCAGTTCGTGTGTATCACGCATCAATTTGTTCTGAAGAACTAAATTTTTATTCCTTTTTCTTGTCTGCTTGACTTGACATGGCATAGAGAAAGAGGAAGGAACACATAATGGCAGGGGATGGTGTTAGTACTCAGGACACACGAAAACAGAAGCGGAAGAATTATGCAGATTTTGCTGGTACTGATGGTGCAATAGAAGGTCAAAGTCCACCGGAAAATTGTACAAACGCGGTATCACATGCTACACGAGCTGCAAAACAATCCAAACAGAAACTAATAGCTGCCACCAAACAAGCAGCGACAACCCTACTTGTTGCAACACCTTCCACAGTACCACCAGCTGCACGAGTTACTTGTTTGACAACTTAGCTAGCAGCATGTTCCCAAGCTCCCTTGCCACCTAACACTACTTCTGAAGCACTCTTGACAAAAGACGGGTTGGCAAGATCAGGTGAACCTTGTGAGCTTCAACAGCAAGAAGGTAGTTGCTAGAGTCAAGTTACAGTTGCATGCTTCTTTATATGTAGTCTGACAGTTTGATGTACAGTAACACTTCCTATGTTCATTGTTGGACTAGCACCTAGGCACAAGAGGAAACAGACATCAGGGATAATTCTTGATAGGTTAACTAAATCTAGAGGAGGTAGAATGGAAATCTATTTTGAGGCAGGTTTAAAAAGGCCATGTGATGCTACAAAGTCAGCCAAGTTAGTATCAGAGTCAGCGGTTGCCGTTAGGTGACATGCACGTATCCTCCCAACATTGATTCGGTACAGGAATGACAAAGACGAAACCTAGTTCAGCACCTTCCTCGACCATTTATTTATAAGTATGGTTATATATGGAAACTAGTAATATCGTCTTGTTGTATCCCATACTTTCTTTGTTGCTAATAATGAGACTCCCATAATTTTCAACAGAAGAGGTTCAAGTTGGATAGCCAGGATGATGCAACCAGACAAGCTTGCACCCATGTTTTCAAGTCTGCTCTGTGACAATATCAGTATAACTCGAGGAAAACTCACTTTGAAGGCAAGGCTAACAATGAACTTGCACAAACATCTCCAATTGAAAATATATCGGATGAAGACTTGAGAGGCCTCGTTAAACACTGGTCTGATCAAAAGTATCAAGTATGTTATACTCATGTGCTTCACAAATCTATCATTTTCTAACTGTTCAAAGAACAAGGGAAACCATAGAAAGTGAAATTCCAATAGATGATGGGATCTCGTAGCTATATTACACACTGCGAGGCTCTTGTAATTAGTTGTCATTTCACTCTTTTCACTATGTCATATTATTAGATCTATATTGACTTGTTCCAAATGGAGAGGAAAGCCCGCAAGGACCAAAAAGTACCTGAGCCAAATGTTGTGGAAATCTTCAAGGACTGTCACACCAGTGATAACCGACAAGTATAGGGGATCCTTTGTAGCCTTTTTCGATAAATAAGAGTGTCGAACCCAACAAGGTGCTAAAGGTAGAACAAATATTCCCTCAAGTTCTATCGACCACCGATACAACTCTACGCACACTTGACGTCTGCTTTACCGAAAACAAGTATGAAACTAGTTTGTAGGTGTGATGCTAGAACTAGTTTGCAAGAATAAAACTAGAAGTACTTTGCAATATAATAAAACCTAGGTGTTTAGTAAAAGGGTTTTCGCCAACAAGAAAGTTATTTCTCCCTAGGCAATCAATAACAAGTACCGGTGATCATTCTTGTAATTTATATGAGGGAGAGGCATGACCTAACATACTTTCTCTACTTGGATCATATGCACTTATGATTGGAACTCTAGCAAGCATCCACAACTACTAAAGATCATTAAGGTCATGAAACCCAACCATAGCATTAAGTATCAAGTGCTCTTTACTCCCATAGGCCATAACCCACCTATCCGCGTTTAGGCTGCTTTCACCCCCGCAACACTGATAATAAGCAAACCATGAACATATTGCAACACCCTACAGCGAGGGCCCCTCACATTTGTGCGAGACAGAGGGCATTATAAGATAGCACCATAAATAAAATATACAATCATACCAACCAAGATCATGATTAACCAACAGGACAAAACAGATCTACTCAAACATCATAGGATAGCCAAATATCATTGGGAAATAATATATGGAGTTGAGAACCATGTTTAAGTAGAGATTATGGCGGGGAGAAGAGGTTTTACACCGTTGCATAGAGGGGGAGAGAGTTGGTGTTGACGATAGCAAGATTGTTGATGTAGATCACCGTCCTGATCGTTGCCCCGGTGGCACTCCGGTGCCACCGGAAGCGAGGGGGAGAGAGTCCCCCTCCTTCTTCTTATTCCTTGGCCTCCCCCCTAGATGGGAGGAGAGTTCCCCCTCTGGTCCATGGCCTCCATGGCCGCGGAGGGGCAAGATTGGATCTCCCTCTCTGTTCTCTTTTGTTTCACATTCCCCTGATCTGGCCGAAAACGTTTCTCATATTCAAGAGATGAGTAACTCCGATTGCGGTGAGATTTTAACACGATTTTTTATGGATATAAGTTTCTTTGCGCCCAAAGTAGAGATGCAACCAACGTTCGAGGAGGGCACAACCCACCACGAAGCGCCAGGGGCCTCTAGCGTGCCCTGGTGTCTTGTGGGCTGTGTGGGCCTCCGTTTGCGGTGATTCCAACTCCCAAAAATCACATATATTGCAAAATAATTCTCCGTAAAATTTATTGCATTTGGACTTCATTTGATATGGATACTCTGCGATACAAAAAACATGCAGAAAACAGGAAATGGCACTGGGCACTGGATCAATAGGTTAGTCCAATAAATCATATAAGAAGTTGCGAAAAGTATGTAAAAGTTGTATAATATTTGCATGAAACAATCAAAAATTATAGATACGACAGAGACGTATCAACCAGCAAGACGAAGGGCATGACTACACCAGTCAAAGCCACTGTTGTAAGGCCTTAGTCCTCATGCCATTTAACCACTACTTACTCTGACTTGTTAAATGAACTGCACGGTTTGCAGCCAATGTCTATTACTCTTTTCAATTTTATACACAATTGTCTTAGGGTATCATTGCACCTTACAAGGTTTAAAAGATAGGAGTGATGTTCCTTTGATCTTGATCTGTAATCTAGTTCCGTGTTGGACTTGCCCACACAATGTTACAATTGCTTGTTTCTTTGTTCTCAGTTGTTTTGTGATATGAATGATGTCATACTATGCTTACCGTATTATAAACTTTGTCTCTTTATCCTTCACTGTCAATACAATGTGAAGAAATAGACAATACATTAGCCATGGTACATGGTCATATGTTTGGAACCTGGTTTTATTATGTACTTTGTAGTAAAATACAACTAATATTTTACACGGGTTCACTAGAATAAGTTCGGTATATAGACCAAAGCTATTTTGTTTGGTTTTTCTGCCTCCTTAATATCTTCTTTTCTGGTACTACTAATGTAAAAACTCAACTTTTCAGCAAGCTATGGAACAAATGGTGGAACTGCCACCTTCTGAAGGTGATGAGGCAACTATAACCACAAGGTCACCTCCTGCTGCAGTGGGTCAGTACCTGTCCACTAACAGTGCCAAAAGCATGTTCCTGCGTAATACTGGGTCGGTTGTTAAGGCAATCTCGTCCAAACTGCAAGCTCAAAACAATGTTATATCTGTGCTCTGGACACAAGTCCATTCCCTAACAGAGACCCTTTGTGAAATAAGGACAACCATTGTTCGATGTCATCAAGATATGCATGGTTTTGAAACCAGACTATCAGAAATTTACTATGTTGTTCAGGAGCCTAGGAGAAATGAAGGCGAATGTTATGGTGCTCCATCGGACAATTCAGCATGAAAACGTAACAGTCAGGTCAAATCAACTGAGCTTCTGAACTTCTCGTGGTGCATTTATCTACTGGACTGTTAACTTTTATGCCAACCTTCCTTTTGTTTTATGGTTGTAATTTGTTTTTTTGTGATACAATTTTTTTCTTAACATGCAGGCACGGGCTCAAGAAAACAGCAAGTCATTTTTGTATAGTGTAGGGTGTTCCCTATATTTGCATTAGTGGCGAACTTCGATGCCTAGCGGATGTGATCTGTGCAATCGCCTTAATAGCCTAGCGTTAGTTTCTGGCTTATTTATTTCCTAGTCTTCTTTTTCCTTGGTTTGCTAGTGGCCGCAACAACCATGGGCCATATACGGCCCATGGTAACCTTGAGCCTGCTACAGGCTATTGGAGGAAGTACTCTGCTTCACATCCGTTGGGAGAATTTTCCAATGGACAAATCTTGAATTGCTTCTGAGGGATATTTCTCTCCTACATCAATTGGCAATTGCTCTACTTGCAAGCCATTAGATTCATCAAACTTCACATCTACTGTCTCTTCAATCTCTTTTGGGTGAAATTGTTATAGACGCGGTAAGTGTGAGAGTTTGAACCATAACCGAGTAGGAAACCTTCATGATATTTAGGAGCAAATTTCGGACGATGATGCTTACCAAGAATGTAATATTTTGATCCAAATATTCAGAGTATCCAACTTGTGGTTTGTTACCGGTGAGTAGCTCATATGTCGTTTTACTAAGAAGCCTGTGAAGATAAAGTCGATTTGTAGGATGACAAGCCGTCTCAACCACTTCAGCTCAAAAGTTCCTTGGCGTCTTGTATTCATCCAGCATTGTTCTCACCATCTCAATAAGGGTACGGTTCTTTATCTCAACAACTCCGTTTGAGGTGTGTACGTAGCCGAGAACTCATGTGAGATGCCTTCTTCGTCAAGAAAGGTATCCACATTGGCATTCTTGAACTCCGTTCAACTGTCACTTCGAACCCTCTTGATCTTCACTTCAAATTGGTTTTGTGTCAGGACCCCGATTCCAAGTCACATCGATCTAGCCGGTAACACCTCATATCACTTTGCGGCCTCACGCACGGTATCCCACAGGTGTCGCCTTACCATGGCCCGGGACCGTTTGCGCCTTTTGGCTCACGTATATGATAGTGTTGCTAGCATCCATATGACAGAGAACCCGGGCCGACATGGCTAGTCGTGAACCCAAAGCGGCACTAACCTATGGGGACAGGCATACATGATTCACATCGAGCGTGTCGGTCAGCAGCGTGTGAATCCGGGCTGTAGCACTGGGCTAACAGGACTCCTGGAACCCGGGCTGTAGCAGGCTAGGCAGGACTCCGGATGTCACCGCATGACATTTCCCCGAAGGAACAGACACAGGAACGAAGTGAAACACATGCCGGCCAGTCAAGTGTCCTGAGCAGTAGTGCTGGGCTAACAGGACTCCGGTGAACCGGGCTGTAGCGGACTACTATGGCTCATGGAAGCACTTAGACTACATTTCCCCATAAGAGAGGCTGCCAAGGCTAAACAACTAGATTGTCGGATCCCACACATACCAAGCATTTCAATCATACACACAATATGCTCGATATGTGTAAATACAACATGGCATCACAACATAACTCTGCAACTCAAGTATTTATTCATTAGGCTCCGAGGAGCGAGATGTTACAAACATGGGTCTCATGACCCAACAATCATAGCATACAAATCAAGGCACAAGCGGAAGCTTAACATGTCTGAGTACAGACATCTACAAATGGAAAAGGCTAAGAAGCCTGACTATCTACCAGATCCTGCCGAGGGCACAAGATCGTAGCTGAGGTATCAAGCTAAAGTCGAAGTCCACACGAAACTATTAGCGAGACTGACGTCTCTCTACAAAACATAAAATAGGCAAACGTGAGTACAAATGTACCCAGCAAGACTTACATCAGAACTAACAACATATGCATCGGTATCAACAAGGGGGTAGTGGAGTTTAACTGCAGCAAGCCAGCTTTGACTCAGTGGCTAACCTAAACCACGACTGCAAGCAACTCCTTTGGGTGGCGCACACGAGTCCACATATTCACCATATCAATACACCATTATGGATCCACTTCCGTCTCCCAACGAGAAGGCCATCGATAGCACTCACACTTATCTTGCGAGTTTTAGAGTATCCACTTTCACTTGTCTATGAACTGTTATAGGCAACCCAGAAGTCCATTACTGTGGACATGACTATTCGAATAGATGATGTTAACCCTGCAGGGGTGTACTTCTTCACACACGCTCTCACCACTTACCGCCGCTTACGTCCACGAAGGAATAGCCTCACTCGGGTAGATCTTCACGAAGTAGGTGATCTCCTTGCCCTTACAAACTCCTTGGTTCAACTCCACATGATCATGGACGCTCCCAAGTGACACCTAACCAATCTAGGATACACCACTCTCCAAAAGGTAATAAATGTTGTGTTGGTGATGATCCTTGCTCTTGTGCTTCAAATGATATTCTCCTCAACACTCAATCTCTCTCTCTCTCACACACACATAGCTTTGGCTTTGGTAGGAGACGGATTGGAGTGGAAAGCATCTTGAAGAGGCTAGAAATCAAGGTTCAAATGGTATGAATGGAATATCTTGATCTCAACACATGAGCAGGTGGTTCTCTCTCAGAATACAAATGGTGGAAGTTGGTTTGTTTTGATGGCTCTCTTACTAAGTAATAGGGGGTGGAGGTATAAATAGCCTCCACACCTCCACACAAAATCCATCCGTATTCTCGGGGAGACTGATTTGTGCAAAAGATATGAACGTTGGGGGTCTTGGTGGGACTGAGTAGATCATCTCGAAGAGACCGAAGTGCAACGGTAAAGGCTGAACCACATTTCCCTAATTCCGATCAGTTTCACTTGGTGATTTTGAGATGAAGTGATTTCATCACAGAAACTTGGTCATGCCATCTCGGTGGGATCGAGA
Organism: Triticum urartu; assembly: GCF_056163025.1. Lineage (NCBI taxonomy): Eukaryota > Viridiplantae > Streptophyta > Magnoliopsida > Poales > Poaceae > Triticum > Triticum urartu. The sequence continues at coordinate 349,014,389 of NC_141875.1, forward strand.
GCCGTTTCAGTTAGATTGAAAAGCTAGGGTATTGGCTGGTGCAGTAGTAGTATTATCTTAGTGGGTCCAAAATGGATATATCGGTGGGACCGAGATGATGAGTTAGCACTAGTACAACGAGCTTCGATACAAACAATTTTTAACCCTTTTCCACGAAGGCATTTTAAACCTTCGCCAAGTGAGTGTGTGCGATAGGGGGGGTCCTTCCCACACGACCCAAAAACTGTCGGGGGTAGGGAGCCATGATGTGTATAGTTTTCCCTATAAAATTGTTTCTGATATCTCGAATATCACAAACACTCCATCCTTGCTACTTATTTGTGCTCGCATTTCCATCATAGTCGGTATTCTGTGGTGCTACGTTTACGATGTGAGACCCATCACAAACCTCTCACGATTATAGAATGTGTATGATAAGCAAACAGTCACACACATTTACTTTTCCTCACTTTTTGTGATTAGTTGTAAGAGTGCATATAGTTGTCCCTATAAAATTGTATGTGAATCTTAAATATATCCCACATGATTCATCCATCGTACCCGCGTCGGATGAAGACCTATCGCACGCGTTCTTCTATGATCAAATGTTTGCGGTGCGCACACCATCATAAACAGTCCATAATTGCCAAGCGTGTGTGATAAGGTTACTTTCACAAACATTTAATAAGAAGGAGCTGTGTGTGATGTTGTTGCTTATCTCACACATTTTTCTTGGCTGATCGTGTGTGCAGTAGAGATTGATCGCACACGTAGTTGATCCGTGAAACATGTCTAGTGTCCATGTTTATCGCAGACGTTTTGCTTTCACAAACCGTGTGTAGTGTAATCCCTAATTTAATCCATGCATTTAAAAATCACAGATTTTGAATTTTAAAGTAGGAAATCACTTATTTCATATCGAACCATGTTTGTTACAAATATAGGTTCAAGCACAAATGCAAAATTCGATGCACAGGTACATATACTGAAGAACTACAGAAGCACCAAGTAAAGAATGATGAACCATAGTTGTACTGAATATTGTAAATAGAGAGGCGAAAGACATTATGGTTGCTAGGGAAGGTGAAGCGGAATGCCCATATTGTGCCCTCCTCCATGCTTAATGCGCGCACAACTCTAGGCCAACCCCTTGTGATGGCTGCCCGCCCATCCATCACTATCTTCATTAGGACTTCCCGATGCTCATGGTATTATGGATGAAATACTTTAACCTTCATTGCGTGTCCACCAATCATGTACTTCTCAAGGTAATCTTGAGTAAACTTCTTTGGGAACCACTTCAAACAAAAATGATTTAGACATTGTTGTCTAACAACTCATTATGGGCAGTAAAAAGAGAAAGCTGCAGAGTTTGTAGTTACCATCCTACAGCTCACTGTTGTGCTGGATAGAGCATAAACAAATAATTTGCTTGCCACCGTTCGTATCTTTTTGCTAACAATCCTTATCAGTTTCCTCAGTTGATTGCCCCATATGCAAAAAGGGTCGATGCATGGATCTTTGCCAAGGGCATATGTACCTACAAGCAACAAGTCAATATTAGAAGCTAACAAGTGTCCAGGCCTGGATCTATGACTACATTATGCAACTACGGGGAGAGTACAAGCCGAGGGATGAAACCAACCTCGGCGGAAAATGCTGGCCACTCCTGTTGTTGTCCTGCATAAGTAGTGGAAAGGTATGATAAGTACAACAACCTTAACATCAAAGAAATATAACAAAGCTAAATAACACCATCTCCAAATGATAGCTTGAATGTGTTGGTTTCAACATGTTGTTAAAGCGGATATAAAATGGAAGGGAATGTTACCTACAACAGGCTTAACATCCATCAAGTATTGCAATTCAAACTGGTATTGTTGAAAATGAATAGAACATAGCTCATGCTTAAACATCACACTGGATAAATGTGTAAAACTGAAATAAAGGGCTTGTGTTAACTACACCAGACATAACTGGAACTAAATATAGTCGTTCAAACTGGTATTGATGAAATCGAGCGGCATAGTTCTGACTTGCACAAAATGAACATCACATTGTGAATGAAGGAAATAAAAAGGCATAAATGATCCGTACAACAACCAAATATAGCCATTGAAAATTAGACAGAGTCTCACTTCAACCAACCTAACAAGAAAATACAGATAAATAGGGCATATGCTTGAAAACTGGACAGATGATCACTGCAACCAACTTAACAAGCAAATACAAATAAACGAGGCATCTGCTTGAAAACTAGACAAATGCTCTCTACAACCGACTTAACAACCAAATACAGATAAACAAGGCATTTGCTTGATAATTGGACAAATGCTCACTACAACCATTCTAACAACCAAATACATATAAACAAGGCATCTACTTGATAACTGGACAAATGCTCACTACAACCAACCTAACAACCAAATACAGATAAAAAGGCATCTACTCACTATAAATAACCAAATATAGCCATTCGTGAAACTGATGTGGAAAATTCATACTTAAACATCACATACCCCTATTGAACATTACATTTTTGCATAACTGAAATAATTAAACATGGCACAGTTAAAACACCGCATGGAAAAATCCACAACAACAAAGGGTACAGGTTGGCAAGCTAGAAAAGGTAAGATTTGCTGATACGATGTTGTGGACGGGATCCTTCCAGTTCGAAGAGCACATACCCATGGTGCGCTCTCTGATGTCGCAGATGGGCTATTTTACCCTGGAAGAACCTTTGTGGGTGCCCTCCTCATGGTCGTGGTCGATGAGATCTGACTTGGCAATTGAGGATCCCAAGCCGCCATCGTAGAACGTGTTCTTCAAAGATTACAAAATGGGCTCAGTGGCGTACAAGGATTACAAATCGTTGACCGCGTGGTGGAGGAGATCAATGGCAGGGCCATCGAAGAGATTGACGGCGGTTGAAGTAGAGTGGTTGGGGATGGACCACTTAACCTGTGACATGGCATGCATGATGTTGTTGCCGTCGCCGAGCTTGATGTTGTAGCCAGCTTTCCCGAGACACAGTAATACGCCATCCTGCTGACGTGAAGCCTTCAGCATGGCAACATAGTCAACATCCTCGCCAGCTTCCATGGTGAGGTGTTGTTCCGGGATCGAAAGGTCGGGACGAATGTCGGCCACCTCGCCAACGTCCACCGGAGAGGCCATGGTAAACCTCTTCTTGGCTAAACGCTTGTCGCACTCCCCGGGATACATGGCCGGGCTTAGGCTATGACTCTCTTGAGCAGGGGATGTGGATCTGGCGGGGAGGTACACCATGGGCCTCGTCTAAAAACTCCGGGGGTGGGCCCGCGGTATGGAAATCGCTGGGTAACCTGAACTTTATTATCTAAGCTAGGAGGATCGGGCAGACCGATAGGGGTTGGCAGTGACAGCGAGCTAGGGTTCGAGGGGGAGGGAGTGCGGGTGGGGGATTGTGGAGGGGGGATGGTTGGTGTTTGAGGATACGCTGCAGCTACTACAAATTTTAGTAATGGTGGGTGGAGATGGTGGTGGACGAGGGAGGGCTACGGTTCAAATGCCTCGGCTACTGCAATTTCACTATAAGGTCGGTGCTAGAGGAGCGGGGACGACGGTTGAAGTATCGTGTCTACTAAAATGTGGGTAAAGGAATTGATGCAGGGTGGGAGAACCCAAGATAGCACACGGTCCAATAAGAATATGCGTGTATGATAATAAGGAAAAGTGGTGGAACCGTAGATTTTTGCATCGCTCCACTACAAAAAAGTACACTTCCGTGATGATACGCGTTTGTCACAGTAGGTCACGTTTTCTGTCATGCATGTACATCCATGACGATTTTATGACAGAATCAAGATAGTCATACCTGTGCTGTCGTAGAAGTGTCCCATGACATTACCAAAATTATCATCACGGTAGTGTCCACTTCCATGATGATAAATCACGCATCATAGAAGTGCTTTTGTCAAGGGTGACCGACAAGTGGCATCCACAGTAACAACTCACCATTAAGCTATCGGGTCTAGTTTTGGATCCGATAACCCATTAACAGCCCGGACCAATGGTGATTTTCCACATGTAAAATTCTCAATGGTCAGAGGAAACACGTGTCTGCTCCTCGGTGGGCCAGATGTCGCCCGTCCATTGGAGGAGCCATGCCTATGATATGTCGACACGTGGCAGGGCCCAACATAGGCCCATATAGGTTAAATGGGTTGGCCCAACTAAAGGCCCACAAGATTTGTGGACCATAATGGGTCGGCCCAACTAAAGGCTCACAAGATTTTGCGTATCATAATGGGTCGGTCCAGCTAAAGGCCCACAAGATTTTGCGGACCATAATGGGCCGGCCCAGCTAAAGTCCCACAAGATTTTGCCGACCATAATCGGCCGGCCCAGCTAAAGGCCCACATGATTTTGAGGACACTAGTGGGTCGGCCCATTCACAGGCTGCCATGTTTTGGGCCAAATGTCGGCCCATATTTTATCTGGTCCATTAACAGCCTGCCACATTCCAGGCCTAATAGAGGCCCATATGAGATCTGGCCCGTTAAAAGCATACCATGTTCTGGGCGAAATTACGGCCCAGATAAGATCCGGCCCTTTAAGAGGCTTCGGGACAAATTATGGCCCATATCAGATTCGGCCCGTCAACTGGACGCTATACTTTTGGGCCCACTTGCTAAAGGCCCATTTAGTAATTCGGCCTGATATTAGTTTCAGCCTATTAAAGGCCCATTTAACATTTCTGCCCTATATTTATTTCAGCCTGTTAAAATCCTGTCATATAGTTGGGCCTAACTACGGCCCGGTTTGCATCCGGCCTGCTCACAGCCGATAATCTGATTGGGCCAAACAAGGACCGAGATAATTTTGTCATGTTAACGGCCTGTGATGTGATTGGCACAATCATGGGTCGGGGTCTATTTCAGCCTATTGCCGGCCCGTGAGCTGTTCGGCATGTTTCAGGCCCAACCTACTTTTCAGCCTCCTAAAAGCCCATTGAGTTTTCTTGCGAAAATAGTGACGACGGTTTACTCGGCCTATTAAAGGCCCGAATCTACTTGTGGGCCAGTTTACATTTAGGCCTCTCAACGAACCAAGATGACTGGGCCCATGATGCGGATCATACATAGTAATTTGCATGACGACCCGATTATGTACCGTAATTTTACGGTTTGGCCAGTTTACTGCGAAGACGATATATATATATATATACAGTAAAATAACTGCAGCATCGTGAATAAGAAAAAACCTAGACTATACAATAAAGATATTATGGCATATTACATCCACTAGGCATATAAGTTCGCCACTATGATAATAAAGCACAAGCAGACAGCAGATTACATACACTGGACATCAAAGATCGCCACCATTGCAAATAAACCTGTCGAAAAAATAATATACAAAACCGGCAGCACTTCAATAGAGTTCAAGAAAGGTTAGCACTGCTCGGGAGCTGTAGCACAAGCAGTTGAGCAAGCTGATGAGACTGCGCTTGTTTGACACTTATATCCTCCTCACTCTGAAAGATAAACAAGCAGACAGATGACAGGTTTTGCACATATAAGTATGAGTGCTGACAATTCATCACATTTCTTACTGACGAATAAAGTGACATAGTTTAAAATAGCATTAACACAATATGGTATTGTTCAGGTCAAGACATGGCAGGAATTGACATTGTGAAGGAGTTGGCAGCTTCACGACACCACTGGATTACAAATCAAGAACTCATAAGGATCAATGGTTAGTGTGCTGTCAATTTATCCCATTAGATTGGCAAATAAAGAGACGGTTATAATAATAGTAGAATCATATGACATTGTTCATAGTTAAGACATTGCAGAATATGACATTGTGCTATAGTGGGTAGGTTCAGGACAACACTGGATTACGGATCAAGAACATAAGCATACTTGCAGTGCAAAAGAAGATCACTTGCTCTGTATAGTTTAATTTACATGGTATGAAGAAGGAACTTGGTTGTACAACTGAAAACTTAAATTGAGAAGGACAAACTTTTGTTTATGAACTACATAATAAACTTTAAACATGCAATTTGATGCAAACACCAAAAATAAACAGCTGTTGCAGTCATGCCTAACCAAATATACACAACAAAGTTTGAAGGCTTGAGAAGGACAAACTTACATTATTGGTGAAGACAGGCTCTATAAATCCCTTGTCCATAATGATTGGGGGGAAATTCAAGAAGTTTACCACATAATCTTCTTCATAAGCATTGCCTTTATTCTACATTTTGTTAAGAGTAAATATAGATGTGATAATATAAGAAAAAATGGAGAATATTTAAGATAAGATGAAGAGTGATGCTACATAACCAAGTAGCTATAAATGTAAGTACATCGATACAGGCAAAAGGTACAGCCAAGAGCAATGCAGAGGTACACTTCTTCAGTACCATCGGTGTTATCCAACCTTATGGTAAGATTAAATATGGATCTGATGTGTTGAAAAAGGAGGGCAAAGGAAAATAAGCTGCAGAGTGATGGTACATGTACAACTAGCTGTCAATATAAGTACACTGATAAAGGACAACAGGTACTTACAAGAACAATGCAGACCTAAAACTTTCATTGGCATTGGATATATTCTACACTAATGTAACCATTCACATAGATCAGATAATTTCGAGTGAACAATTGATAAGCAAGCTTTCACATAATGAACTAGGTATGTATACAAGTACAGTGATACAGGACAACAGGTACTAACAAGAGCAAAGCAGCGGGCAACATATTTGCGATATCCTATTGTCCTTTTCAAACTGGAATTCTTCTTCGAGCAGATTTCCTGCAAAAAAGATCCGTAAGGCACATGCGAAAAAGTAGAAGTTCAAATTTTCATGTGATATCATAGATAGTACCTCATCCTAGGAACGAGACTAGTGCATAACAAGGTTTTTCCATTCAATGTGTTTTAAATTTAGCACATGAGACATCACCAGAAATTCGTTTATAGACTTGCCATCAAAGTGTGATTTCCTCAGGTAACATCGATACTGCTACAATGCTTTCTTGAAAAGTGCAAGCAAGCTTTGCTCGTCATGACTATCCAGATTGACCCTCACCTACTTACAACAATGTAATGTAAATCATTGATGTGTTAAATCAACATAAATCAGGAAAATAACCACCACGAATAATAGCACTTACATGTAAGTGGGAGAGGAAGATGTGAAAATGGTGATTGTCTTCACTATAATCTTCACATGATGGGAATATATGCACGTAGTCCCTAACATCATTGAAAGCATTGTATTTTAAACTAGGAATAACTGGAACGGGGTTCCAATCTATAGGAATTGGCCGTATCTGTAGTTGGGATAGGTCTTCGGCCGGTGGACTTGCTGTACTTTTTGCTGGAGTTGGATTTTTCTATGGTACGACTGGTGCTATGGCAACTAAAATCGACATACCTTTTGCTAGAGTGCAGGTCCTGTGTGGTGGGGCTAGTGGTGTGGCCAATGAAGTATGGGTACAATCTGCTGGAGTTGGTCCTATGTTTTGTGTCACTGGTTGTAGAGCCAATATAAGTGGGGTGTTGTCTGATTTCTCTGGCACCACCACGTTTTTCAAGGAATTTGCTAGTGCTCCTTCAGGTTCGGCAATTACCCTCTTCCTTTGTGATGTCTGATGCACAAGAACACCATTTGAGTGGAAAAACATTGTATGATGACAGATGGAATATGTATTGATAATCAATGGGCATGGCATCTTGACATATATGATGACTAAACTAAGCAAATGGCGGTCCTAAAAGTAGAAGAAATGCAAGACAACTTATGCAAGATACGCGCAATCAATAAAACCTTGCCAAATTAGAACATACACCTTGATGGGTGAATAGGAAAGGACATCTGCCTTTGACTCCTCGAGGTCGAAATAGTCATTAGGATCATATTCTGAACAAGAATCTACAGGTGGGGAGCGTATGAGTTTCGTTGCATCCAGAAGGGCACTCAATGCCTTGGTGACAATTTTGTAAGTCCTCGTAGTGTTCCACAATATTCTTCTGATGCGTGGATTGTGATATTCACTGTGATTACGTATAATATCTAAGAAGCATTAAAACATAAATAGTAGTGAGATTATCTTTGTAATGCAGAGGATATTCTAATATAGGGGTGCCTCTGTAAACCCTTGTGTGCTATCACTGGATTCTGACGAGAGATCCCATGTGTGCTGTAATATGGTGCGTGCATTAATATAATCTGGCACAAGTACACAAAAAAATAGGCTCCAGAAGTAAGGATAGTTGGCAGATGATAGGTTCATAATATACTGTATAGAGAGTTTATTGCCAAACCATGATAACAAGAGCACACAACAGCTAGGCAGATCGTAGTTTACATAAAAGGGGTACACCATAACCAGGATATATAAATCGATAAAGTGGAACCGGCTGGAAATTACGGTGTTGTATAGCCGCTACTAATTGAAAGCCTATCGATCACGTATAGGCCAGCTCTATCAGCTGTTAATTGCAGATGTCCCTGCTCCCCTTCCTAACAAGGAACATACTATACCTACTAAATACAAAATAACAAAAGAGTAACATGTTAAAGAACAGAAGAGGAAGCATATTCTTGAGGTTCCGCTTCATTGCATATAGTGTTGGTTGCCCACTGATGATGAATCATAGCGCCCAAAGAAATGCAATTCCATGTTGTCTCTCTATATGTGGCCACATGCATTTGGAAAATCAAGCGGGAGCATTACCTGACCAATTAAATGTGTGTATGTTAACTAATATTAGTATCGTATCACAATTCGTATTTGAAGAAGTAAGCTTTGGACTTATGATTGGTGTGTTGTTTAGCTTCAAGAGTGGACTGCTGCTGGTGCGACACAAAGCAGCTACACAGATCATAGTGTAGATATAACGGGAAAACTGTAAGCATCACAAGTAAAATCAGCAAAGTGGAACTTGCTGGAATATATGTCCTAGTATTGTCGGTATGGTTAGAAAGGATTCGGATACCAGCTCTCTTCAACTAAAGGTGCGGTACTGTTAATATCCGCGTAACTCTCAAGGGCGACACAACTCCCCGCATTTCCTTGCTAATGTTATAGGATTCAAGTGGGCATGCCACTACAATTTCTATTCCTATGTTTACAAAATCCTACAAATCAAAGAGGCCCGAAGAGTCCAAAGTGTCCATCACAACCGACCGTATAGACCTCTACACTGCAAATGTCCCTGCTCATCTTCACTACAAGGAACATACTGTACTACTATCATACTCCCTCCGTTCCAAAATATAAGTATTTGTAGAGATTTCCACTATGGATCACATATAGATGTATACATATACATTTTAGAGTGTAGATTCACTTATTTTGCTCCATATGTAGTCCATGGTGGAATCTATAAAAAGACTTGTATTTAGGAACGGAGAGAGTACTTATTAAAGAAGAACGGAAGAGGAACATGCTAAAGAACAGCAAGCAGATTTTGGATAATAAAATTTTCGTTGCGTACTGCCCACACATGATGAACCAGAGCGCATTAAGAATGCAACTCCCTGATGTCTCTCTATATGTGGTCCACGTGCTTTTCGAAAGTAAAGTAGGAACATTAGCTGACCAATTAAATGTTATCTATTTTTGTAACATCAGCATCATATCAGATTCGTATTTGAGCAACAAGTTTGGAATTATGAGTGGCACGTTGTTTAGCTTGATGGATTCAGGAGCAGTGCTAAGCAGGTACGATGATGGTGCTGAATATAAATGCATGTCTACATGCAAGTCACGTGACTTTTGTCATTTGGGTCAGTCAACCATTTCAGGTAGTTGGATGAAGATCCTATGTCTCCTAACCCTTCTTCTTCCTGGTCTCTGATTCTTCCCATACAGAACACCGCATGGACCACCAGCCGAACCACCACCCCCACCGCCCGTGTTCCTCCGCCACCACCACCACCCCCCAGCACCGCCCCCACCCGCGTCAAGTTTTCTTCGTTCGGCGAGGCCCGTCCACCGTCCCCACCCGAGCCCCTTCCTTCGCACCGGCGAACTCCGGTGAGCTCTCAAAAATTGACTGACCCAATTTTGAAATTTAGTCTACTGTCATTTAACTAGTATGGAATATAAAAGGGGAAAACCATAAGCATTGCGAGTATAGCGTTGAGCGTGCCATGGTGGATCTGAAGGTGCAAACCGGACAAAGGCAACTTTGCAACCAATGTTTGCTTTCAACTAACTAGTAAGTGATGGACAAGAAATCAGAGTAAAGCAGTCGTGATCTATTTTCTTGTTGTGATAAATAAGTTGAACAGATACGGAAGAGTACCGCCTCTGGTGTGACGCCATGTATGCATCTGCTGAGAATTTGACGGTGCTACAGTAGCGATGGCTGTCGGTGGCATGGAAGCAGATCTAGGAGGGTAGATGGTGGCGGCGGGGCGCGGTGGATGAGATGGTCGTGGGAGCGGCGCCGGCAAGGTGGGCGATGGCGGGAATGAAGCGAGAGGACGGGATGCAAGGATCACGGTCCAAAGCCGTGGATGAGAGAGGTAGATCTCTTGTAATGGCCGACGGTGTCGGGGTTCAGCTCTGGCATGGTGGAGAAGGACGGCGGTGGATGGTGTGGAGGACGGGGGAGGCTGGGGTGGAGAGGGTGTTTTGGCACTCACAGAGTACGAATGGGGAAATGGATGGAGACAGGAAGGGGGGAACCATGTCTTCAGGGTGCGCTTGTCTCAAATGCGAGGAAATTTACAAACTTAGCCCCCGTTTAAATTTCATACATCACAGTAATATTAGTCGGTTGGGGATAGGACAGTAGTCTCGCATACACCGAATATTTGCCGACGAGAGTTTGTTTTTGGCACCCACCGTGTATGAATCGGGAGGGAGTCGATTTCGGCCGAGAAGACACTGTGTTTTGGCACCCACCGTGTATGAATCCGGGTGATAGGCGGTTATGTCATGTTTGAGTGAAATTACAAACCTACCCCAATCGAAACCTATAGAAATCAAGCCGATAGGCTTTGCATGGCAGGGATAGGCAGTAATTTCCATCTCGCAGATTTTAGTTTCGGGCGGTTACTATGACTTTCCCCGCTTCGTTCAAATTTTTGCTGAGTAAGAGTGCACGTTTACCGTGCCAACTCAATTCGAATCCAGTTTGTATTCTATTTTTGTTTGGGCAGGATCGATTTTCGATTGGAATAAAATTCTATATACATCATTTTTTATATATATACTTTCAAAAGCACAATAAAAATCCTGCTCCTTTATATGTATAATATGATCTACAAATACAATGATCTCAAAGTCATAAGGTTGAATTCAAAAAAGTTAAACCAAATTGTGTTCTACTAAAATGTATGGATCAGTAATATCTACATATTAAATAACATAGATGCGCGTGAATTCATATGAGTATGCATGTTTGATAGATCAATTTTGGTTCGATTATGAATTACATGTATCATCATCTCGAATTCAAATATTTGAATCCCTTTTATGTTGACTCCTTTCACGCCCATCTCTCTCGCGTGCATGCTCCTTCATGTAGCTATCACTCTCTTTTCCCCAGCTCACCCGCACGCTCACTTCATGTTTCTCCTATCTTCACAAACATGGTTTGTCGACGTCTCCCTTAAGAAGTGTCACACTCTCCCTATCATTATACATAACACAGTTTTCATTATCTCTCACATCTCTACCGTTCTCTGGTATCACTAGGTACCTAAGCTTTCTTTTTCACCGCCACACACACAGTCTCACTCTTCTTTCACTTTGTGTTTCTCTCTATGGGGTTCTCTCACACACCCTATATGTCCCTAGATATGACTCATACCACTAAAATTACTCTCTCCTTCAGACACAACATTTTTTGCGGTCTCCTTTCCATCTCCATCCTAGTTACAAAATTGACATTATTCATTTGTTTACCGATAAGACAAACTCCCCCCCTCTCTCTCTCACACACACACACAACTCCTGCTTCCACTCCCCTTCCCGAATACCGTCTCTCTCTCTCTCACACACACAGAAAACTCTTGCTTTCGCACCCCCGACTCGTATTTCTCTCACAAACATTTATCGACTAGCCTCTAGATAGGTTTATACAACCGCACACTCGTGATTCCACTATCGCATACATGTCTCTCTCACGCTCCTTGTATCTATGTAGATTTTTCTTCCCTTCTTGAGACACGCCCTCTCGATCATGCACACACACTATCGCCTCATTTTTAGCTGACACCTCTCACATGCACACTCTTTCTGTCTTTGTGACACATGCACTCCGTCCTCCTCTCTCCCTCTCTCTCTCACACACATGGGCTTTTTGCAATAACTAGCAAGATGCCCATGCGTTGCACGGAACATCAAGATGCATTTGTATGAGTAGTTTATCTTGTGGGAGAAAAGGATGAACGAAGGAAGGCCTTATTTGCAAATGTGGAGAGGGGTGTGGGCATCTTTTTGCAAAATTGCCATAGTTTCCTTCCTATCCGCCGGTGATACGTCTCCAACGTATCTATAATTTTTGATTTCTCCATGCTATATTATCTACTGTTTTGGACCATATTGTGCTTTATTTTCCACTTTTATATTATTTTTGGGACTAACCTATTAACCGGAGGCCCAGCCCAGAATTGCTGTTTTTTGCCTATTTCAGTGTTTCGGAGAAACAGAATATCAAACGGAGTCCAAACGGAATGAAACCTTCGGGAACGTGATTTTCTCATCAGATAAGGCCCAGGAGACTTGGACCCTCCGTCAAGAAAGCCACGAGGCGGCCACGAGGGTGGAGGGCCCCCCCTAGGGCGCGCCCCCTGCCTCGTGGGCCCCTCGAAGCACCACCGACGTACTCCTTCCTCCTATATATACCTACGTACCCCCAAACGATCGGGGACGGAGCCAAAAACCTAATTCCACCGCCGCAACTTTCTGTATCCACGAGATCCCATCTTGGGGCCTGTTCCGGAGCTTCGCCGGAAGGGGAATCGATCACGGAGGGCTTCTACATCATCATCCAAGCCCCTCCGATGAAGTGTGAGTAGTTTACTTCAGACCTACGGGTCCATAGTTAGTAGCTAGATGGCTTCTTCTCTCTTTTTGGATGTCAATACAATGTTCTCCCCCTCTCTCGTGGAGATCTATTCGATGTAATCTTCTTTTTGCGGTGTGTTTGTTGAGACCGATGAATTGTGGGTTTATGATCAAGTCTATCTATGAATAATATTTGAATCTTCTCTGAATTCTTTTATGTATGATTGGTTATCTTTGCAAGTCTCTTCGAATTATCAGTTTGGTTTGGCCTACTAGATTGGTTTTTCTTGCCATGGGAGAAGTGCTTAGCTTTGGTTCAATCTTGCGGTGTTCTTTCCCAGTGACAAAAGGGGCAGCAAGGCACGTATTGTATTGTTTCCATCGAGGATAACAAGATGGTTTTTTTTATCATATTGCATGAAACTATCCCTCTACATCATGTCATCTTGCTTAAGGCGTTACTCTGTTTTTAACTTAATACTCTAGATGCATGTTGGATAGCGGTCGATGAGTGGAGTAATAGTAGTAGATGCAGGCAGGAGTAGGTCTACTTGTCTCGGACATGATGCCTGTATACATGATCATACCTAGATATTCTCATAATTATGCTCAATTCTGTCAATTGCTCAATGGTAATTTGTTCACCCACCATAGAATACTTATGCTCTTGGGAGAAGCCACTGGTGAAACCTATGGCCCCCGGGTCTCTTTCTCAGCATGTCTATCTCCATCACTTTATTATTGCTTTGCATTTACTTTGCCTTTTACTTTTCACTTTGCATCTCTATACCAAAAACACCAAAAAAATTATTTATCATCTCTATCAGATCCCACGTTCGTAAGTGACCGTGAAGGGATTGACAACCCCTAAGCGCGTTGGTTGCGTTGAGCTGTTGTTTTTGTGTATGTACGAGGGACTCGCGCGTAGCCTCCTACTGGATTGATTCCTTGGTTCTCAAAAACTGAGGGAAATACTTACGCTACTTTGCTGCATCATCCTCTCCTCTTCGGGGAAATCCAACGCAGTGCTCAAGAGGTAGCAGCCAGATATAAATCGGACGGCCTATATTGCAGGATGGCAGGCACACCATCATCACCGGAGTGTTGTCGTAATTGATCTTTATCGTTCCTTGTACATCTCGTTTCAACCTGAGTGCTTGCATGTACTTCTTGTCCACTCAACCTTTTTATTATGTCTTTCAACCTACAAGGTTCTAGTAATGTTCCTTGTTCCTCTTTTCTAACGGAGTGTTTTCAACCTTGTTCATCATCGTTGTATTCTTTCTTTCAAGTTTTCTACCTCTCAAAGTTCTTTGGTTTCACTCATTTGTCAAAGAAGCAACTTAATTTTACCTTTTCCCCTCCCTCTTACGTTTTCCCTAGTGCCATCCTAGATCTCGGGACGAGATCCTCTTGTAGTGGTGGAGTGTTGTGATGCCCCGAGACCGATGCTCTAGGTGCCTTCCATTTAGTTTTGTTGTCATCGTGTGTTTCATATGTTTGTTGCCATGATCGCGATGAGTGTCATTGTCATATTTTGCTTCTTGCATCATGTTCATCATTTGATTATATTGCATTGCCATGCCAATCTTTGTCATGTTGCATTTGTGCCTCTTGTCATTTTGCATTCTCATAATCATCATGTGCATTGTCATATTCATGCATGTTACATTATTGCATGCTCCATGTATGATCATGCATCATCACCTCCTCCTTCCTTCTTCTTTCCTTCATTTTGGCAAGTGACCTTTCCCCCTCCTACATAAATGTTCATTCTTTTCCTGATGCTAGTTCACCATGCCTAAACCCTCTTTGCCAATTTTTCAGCTCTAATGGACTTGATTTGGTTGGAATCAAAATTGCCTCAAGTTTGAATTTAGTTCAAACTTGCGATAATTTCCTTTCTCTAAAAATGCCCAAACCAATTATTTCAAATAGTGTGTAATTCCAGCGTCGTGGGGATATTCTTATATCTCTCATACAGCCCTCTTTTCTTATCCCTGTGCTTTTTTGTTTATTTTCTGCCTGAGGAAAATGAAAAAGAAAAGAAACAGCAGCTTTAGGCCAATCGTAGCCTCCCGCGCCAGCCGCAGCCCACTTGGGCCTCCCCACTCCAACCGGCCCAGCCCAGTGCCCCAAACGGCCACCTGCTCCATTTCCCCTCCGTCTCCCTCACTCCAGACACAGAGCGCTCGCGCCGTGAGCTCATGGACATCAAGGCCAGCGACGCTCGCGCCCCTTTATAAGCCGACGCCCGCACCCTCCTAGGGTTTCTCCTCCCCCTCTCTCGCCGCCGCCAATGGTAGGTCCTCGCCGCACCCCCATAGCCGTCGCCCACACCATGGCCGAGACGACCCCAAGCTCGTTGCCGGCGTAGGATCCGCAAGCATCGCCTCTCCGTCCTCCACGCGCTCCAGGTGACCGCTGCGCCATCTTCCCGCTGCGATCCAAGGCCGGAGACGCCAAGTCCGGCAACTTTCTCGACGTCTTCTTCTTCTTCTCTTCTTCTCGGGACAGAGCTCGTCGCCTCGTTCGTCAGCTCACCGGCGTCCCTCCGTCGACGCCCTGACCACGTCTCCATGTCCCTTGGACGCTAGGTGAGCCAACTCACCTCCCTAAACCCTCCCGCTATCTAATTTGTCCCATAGGAGTCGTTTGCATCATCCCAATATCGTGCTCCTGCCTTAGACGTTTTGTTCATGTGTGGGTGCTCGTCTCTCTGCATGCAGCGCTTTGCTTCGACCTCACCTTGGCAGCTCCCACACTGGCACCCACATCGCTGCAGCCCCATGCACGCACACCTCGCCTGGCTCGGCCTCCGGCCATAGCCTCCATCCTCGCCGCGCCACTTTGCTAGGGCCGCGAGATCTTGTCTGCGCGCACGCACACACACGCATATGCACGCCCGCATGCCCGCAGTGCCTGCTTGTCTCACCCAGTACCCGCACACACATCTCCGAGGCAACCATGCCATGGCCGCGAGCTCGCCAGTGTCCTGCACCATGCCACCCCTTGCTGCATGCCCACGCGCGCCCCACTGCAGTGTCCCTAGAAGGATTCTACACCACTGCCGGTCCTCTGAAACCACAGCAGATGTTGCTGTTGGCTCCCGTCGCCGGCGAGTTCCCGTGCAGACGCTTTAGTTTGGGTCCTGGTCGCGTTGACCATATGCCTTATCACCACGCTGATCTCCCTTTGCATCACCAGCACATAGCTAGCCTAGTGGTTAGCGCAGCCATGATACATGCGAGGGGTCTAGGTATCGAGTCCCAGCCGCCTCAATTTTTACTCTGTTTTCCCTTTACTGTGCACAAACACACTGAGCTCACTCGGGCCAAGTCCTTTTGGGCCGTTGCAGGTTGCTGCAATCCGGCCCGTGCATTTTTTCCCCAGTCTGTGTATTTTAGCATTTTCCAGTGCATGCATATTTACAGGAAATGCCACTGTTTTGTATTATTTATAACCAAATATGCATGCATCCAAATTAGAAAAACTATATATGTAAAATGCTTAGAATTTTATCTAGTTTCATAGTATCCAACTTTCATGCATGTTTAAAATGTTGTTTGATTAAATTTGCTCGAATGCCATGTGAGGGAGTTCTGGATTAGGGGCTCCGGATAGCCAGACTATATCCTTTAGCCGAACTGTTGGACTATGAAGATACAAGATTGAATACTTCATCCCGTGTCCGTATGGGATTCTCTTGGTGTGGAAGGCAAGCTTGGCAATATGGATATGTAGATCTCCTCCCTTGTATCCGACTTTATGTAACCCTAGCCCCCTCCAGTGTCTATATAAACCAGAGGGTTTAGTCCGTAGGACAACATACAATCATACCATAGGCTAGCTTCTAGGGTTTAGCCTCTACGATCTGGTGGTAAATCAACTCTTGTAATACTCATATCATCAAGATCAACCAAGCAGGACATAGGGTATTACCTCCATTGAGAGGGCCCGAACTTGGGTAAACATCATGTCCCCTGCCTCCTGTTACCATTCGCCTTAGACGCACAGTTCGGGACCCCCTACCCGAGATCCACCGGTTTTGACACCGACATTGGTGCTTTCATTGAGAGTTCCATTGTGCCGTGACTGTAAGCTTGATGGCTCCTTCGATCATCGGTAATGATGCGGTCTAGGGCGAGGTTTTCCTCCTCGGACAGATCTTCGTATTCGGCAGCTTCGCACTGCGGGCCAACTCGCTTGGCCATCTGGAGCAGATCGAGAGCTACGCCCCTAGCCATCAGTTTAGGTTTGGAAATTTAAACTACACCGCCGACATCCACGGAGACTTGATCTTCGACGGATTCGAGCCCATGTCAGGTGCACCACACGATCACGACAGGCATGATTTAGCTCTGCCGTCAGATAGTGTTCGGGAGATCACACCTGCAACTACTCCGGCCTTCAATACGGAGCAAATTGCGCCATCCGAGGACAGGTGGATAGACCCCGCCATGGAGGCCGCACTCTCAATGGAGATAGAGCCGGATACTCACTTCACCCCTTACGAGAGCCGTGTTGCCGAACCACTAGATCCGTCTCCGGCCACGGACTCCGAGCCACCTGCGTCCATGCCTATCGAATCCGATTGGGCGCCGATCATGGAGTTCACCTCCGCGGATATCTTCCAGCACTCGCCTTTTGGAGATGTGCTAAATTCATTAAGGTCTCTCACCTTGACAGGAGAACCTTGGCCGAACTATGTCCGGCTAGAATGGGATGCTGACGACGAGGAAATTCACTCCCCACCCACCACCCACTTAGTAGCCGCTGTCGACGATTTAACCGACATGCTCGAGTTCAACTCCGAAGACATCGACGGTATGGATGACGATGTAGGAGATGAACAGGAACCACCGCCCATAGGGCGCTGGACCGCCACCTCATCATATGATATATACATGGTGGACACTCCCAAAGAAGGCAATGGCGATGAGACAGCGGAGGAAGACCCCTCCAAGAAGCAACCCAAGCGCCGACGTCAGCGGCGCCTCTCTAAGTCCCGCCATAGCAAAAGTAGTGATACCGGCACAAGAGACAATAACACTCCGGATAGTGCCGAAGACGACAATAATCCCCTCCAGCATGATTTAGAGCGGGAGGTGAACAAGCTAGCCCTCTAGAGCGGGCAGCAGATGGAGAATCGGAGGAGGACAATTACATGCCTCTCTCCGAAGACGAGGTGAGCCTCGGCGACAAAGAATTTATCATGCCTGAGGATCCTGTCGACCAGGAGCGCTTCAAGCGCTGGCTTATGGCCACTACAAATAGCTTGAAGAAAAAGCAATAACAGCTTCAAGCTGAACAAGATCTGCTAGCAGACAGATGGACCGAAGTCCTTGCGGCCGAGGAATACGAACTTGAGCGCCCCTCCAAGAGTTTCCCAAAGCGCATGTTTCTACCTCACCTCGAGGAGGAAGCATTGAAACCTACATCACCAGTGTACGATGCGGCTGACCTGCCACCTCGTGGCCGAGCCAGAGAGGCGTTTCAGCCTCAGGTTCAGCCTGCACCCCGCCGCCACTCAAACAAAAATACAAAAGGCCCGGGGCAACACACGAGACCTGCGAGACGTATTGGACAGCAGGGCAAAACATGCAAGGTCGATATACGGGTCATGGGGGCGCGCGCCAATGTGGGACGATGACTGTCTCGTCGGATACACTAAAAGCAAATCCGGCCAGGCCGAACACAGCAAACAAGACTCATATGAACTGCGTCATAATATAGCCCAGCACAGAGGCGCCGCACACCCCCTATGGTTCACTGATGAAGTTATGGATCACAAATTCCCGGATGGTTTTAAACCCGTAAATATTGAATCGTATGATGGTACAATAGATCCTGCTGTATGGATTGAGGATTTCCTCCTCCATATCCACATGGCTCGCGGTGATAATCTGCATGCCATCAAGTACCTCCCACAAAAACTCAGAGGACCAACTCGGCATTGGCTGAATAGCTTGCCAGCAGACTGCGTCGGCAGTTGGGAGGATTTGGAAGACGCATTCCTTGGCAACTTCCAGGGCACTTATGTGCGACCATGGGATGCTGATGACTTGAGCCATATAACTCGGCAGCCAGGGGAATCGGCCAGGCAATTCTGGACACGGTTCCTAACTAAGAAAAACCAAAGTGTTGACTGTCCGGATGCAGAGGCCTTAGCGGCATTCAAGCATAACATCCGTGATGAGTGGCTCACCCGGCACCTCGGCCAGGAGAAGCCGAAGTCTATGCCAGCCCTCACGACACCCATGGCCCGCTTTTGCGCAGGCGAGGATAGCTGGCTGGCTCGCAGCAACAACACATCAAGGAATCCGGGCACTTTGGATACCAAAGATGCCAACGGCAGACCACGCTGTAACAGACAAAAGCGCCGCAACAACGGCGATAACACCGATGATACGACAGTCAATGCCGGATTCAGAGGCTCTAGAACCGGTCAGCGGAAAGAGCCATTCAAAAGAAGTAGTCCAGGCCCGTCCAGTTTGGAACGCATGCTCGATCGCTCGTGTCAAATACACGGCACCCCTGATAAGCCAGCCAATCACACCAACAGAGAATGCTGGGTGTTCAAGCAGGTCGGCAAGTTGAATGCCGACAACAAGGACAAGGGGCTGCATAGTGATGACGAGGAAGAGCCCCGGCCGCCGAACACGGGAGGACAGAAGAGGTTCCCCCCACAAGTGAAGACGGTGAACATGATATACGCAACACACATTCCCAAGAGGGAATGGAAGCATGCACTAAGGGCCGTCTATGAGATGGAGCCCGTCGCCCCAAAGTTCAACCCATGGTCCGCTTGTCCGATCACCTTCGATCGCAGGGACCACCCCACTAGTATCCGTCATGGCGGATCCGCCGCACTGGTCCTAGACCCCATCATCGATGGATTTCACCTCACTCGAGTCCTTATGGACGGCGGTAGCAGCCTGAACATGCTCTATCAGGATACAGTGCGCAAAATGGGTATATATCCCTCGAGGATCAAACCCACCAAAACCACCTTTAAGGGCGTCATCCCAGGTGTAGAGGCCTATTGCACGGGTTCAATCACACAGGAAGTGGTCTTCGGATCTCCGGACAATTTCCGAAGCGAGGAGTTAAGCTTCGATATTATCCCGTTCCGCAGTGGCTATCACGCACTGCTCGGGCGAACCGCATTTGCAAAATTCAATGCGGTACCGCATTACGCATACCTCAAGCTCAAGCTGCCAGGACCTAGGGGGGTCATAACAGTCAACGGAAACACAGAACGCTCGCTCCGCATGGAAGAGCACACTGCCGCCCTCGCAGCAGGAGGACAACGCAGCCTTTTAAGACAAACCACCAATTCGGCGATACAGCCCCCGGACACCGTCAAGCGAGTCCGGAGTAAACTGCATCAGGATCGTCTGGCACGTTTAGAGCTCGCCTAGCAATTCGGCCCCCGTCCCAGTCCCATTCAAGCGACGAAATCCGTGTCGCGCGTACATAATTAGGCGCTGAAAATACCATGGGCATAGGCGGGGGCATGACTAGGGCACGCCCCGCAATGCGGCTTAACCGCCCTAGGGGTTGTATACCTTTATCATTTTTTGTCTTTCAGGACCTTACTCTCTGGAAACCCTTTCCGGCAGTACGATTGCCGGGCACATTACGGGAAGGAACAACCAAGGAGGCAAAAAGCTAAGACGTACAAGGGAACCCCCAGGTGGTCTCTAATAACAATCGATATACCCGCTTTTTACTTCCCATACGCAGCTTGCCCTTGGATAGGACATGTCAAATAGCCCTATTTTTTTTGCTTATTGTACTACTTGTATCAGTATGCTTCGACGTATTATTTAAATAACAATTCATAGCATTAGTCTATTATTGCATTATCCATCTTTTCTCATATGTTCATTTTGAAAACTTGCACCCATACATCTTGGTACGGTCAGTACGCCAGGGGCTTTCCGTTTACCCAATAATACGGCGTGAGAAGTCCGAACACTTTCGACAGTGCGGCACCCCGAACTTATAGCATTATATGCATCAGCTCCGAATCATGTCTTGGGTCAATATTTGGGTTTGCCCGGCTCCCATGTTTTGGTACCTTACGTTCCGCTATATCGGCTAAGGTAGCACTGGGAGAACTACTGCGATTGTGTCCCGGTTCTTCTGGACGAGCACCTCAGTAGAGAAAGCCGAAAACTGACTGTCATGATAAGGCAAGAGCTGGTCACTGTTCGAGAGGTCTCAAGTCCTTAAAGACTTTCTCCGCTTCGGGCAAGGAGTCGGCCTTGCCCGACTTAGGCGTATATAGCGCCCCAAATTCAGCCTTCCGATTAATAGGGGCTTCGCCAAAATTTAAAATTGTAGACTTCTATGGCTAAGTGAGAGTGATAAAGCCTTATAGTCCGATTGCCTAGTTCGTTGTGCTGAACACCTCCCTCGAAGGACCCAAAATTGGGATAAAGAGTGCTCACGTTTATCCCGAACACCCCAGTGCTAGGTACATGGGGGCAGAAGCCGACGACTGGCCAACTCTCAGATTTTATAAACGGCCGCACAGAAGGTAATATTTTAAATTCAAAAAGCGTTGCATAGCGCAAATGAACTCGTTTCAAATAAACAGCATCACATAAGCATGTTCATTCAAAAATTACATCTCTGGCACATTCATCCGCCACAAGGCGGGAACCCTTCAGGACACTGTCATAATACATTTCGGGGCAGCGATGCTCCTTGCCCTCCAGCGGCCCCTCCTTCACCAGCTTCACGGTGTCCAGCGTCGCCCAGCGCGGCTTTGCCCGGGCAAAAGCCCTGCGCGCACCCTCGATGCAGACGGACCGCTTTATGAGTTCAAGCCGTGGGCAGGAATCCACAAGCCGCCTCACCAGACCGAAGTAGCTGCCGGGCAGGGGCTCGCCAGGCCACATCCGGACTATAAGACCCTTCATGGCCTGTTCGGCCGGCTTGTGAAGCTCGACCAATTGCTTCAGCTGGTCGCTCAAGGGCATTGGGTGTTCGGTCCCAGTATATTTGAGACCAGAACAACTTTTCCGTCGAACTCCCCTCCTCAGCTCGGTAAAACTCTGCGGCATCCAGTACACTGCGGGGAAGATCTGCAAACACTCCTGGAGAGCTCCGAACTCGGGTAAGTAAAAGGAAAGTTTCCTTCACATGCTTGCTTTTCATAATGAATGCCTTACCCGCTGCTATTCTCTTCACCGCATCCATCTCCTGGAGGGCCTTGTGGGCTTCAGCCTTGGCGCTCCGTGCGCTTTCGAGCACCTTCGCAAGCTCGGACTCTTGCTTCTTAAGGTCAAGATCCAAGGACTCGTGTTTTTTGGCGAGAGCATCGAGCTCTTGCTACACCTCGCCTACCCGGGCTTCTTGCTTTTCCCGCTCAATGCGCTCCTTGGCCGCTTTGTCTTCAGCCTCGGAAAGCGCCTTCTTCAGGGTCGCCACCTCGGTCGTGGCCCCTGGCAAATTCATGATGATCCTATTACTTTACAACCGAACTTATTTTTAATGTGTAGACAAGATATTGCTTACCTTTACTCTCCTCGATCTGCCTCTTGGTAAGGCTGAGCTCGTCTTCGAACCACTCCAGGTCCTGCTTCAGTGCAGAGACCTCCGCAGTACATGCGGAAGCGGACAGTAGTGAAGCCTGCACATGCACATAGACATATTCTGATTAGACTCCTGAGTCATTATTTGATCCTCTATTCGGCCTTTCTTCGCGAATGCCAAACAGAGCATCAGGGGCTACTGTCTATGCGGTAATATTTCCTTATATTTTGATTGCATACCTAAAAGCATGTTAGGAGGCTGGCACAAGCTTCGGTTAGCCCATTTTTGGCGGACTTAACTTTCTCGATCACCGCACTCATGATAGTGCGGTGCTCTTTATCGATGGAAGCGCCGCAAAGTGCTTCCAGCAAGTTGTCTGGTGCCTCTCGATGGACAGAGGCCACCAGGACGGGCGACTTTCCCCCCTTAATGAAGGATCGCCTCCCGGAGTCCGGAACCACCGAAGGTTCCAGCGTAGTGTTTGGTTGGGGGCCAAACTTGGAGCCCATGGGGATCTTTCTCCCTCCGCGCCCAGGGTCTGGAAGGTCGCCTCGAGGCGCCCCCAAGACTACCTCCCCTCGGCTCGGTGCCTTTTGAGACAACACCTCGATGTTGTCCGTAGGGCGAGGGGTGGAGGCGGTCGGAAGTGAATCGCTATTCCTATCCGACGAGTCCAAAGAACCGTCCGACGAAGATACGTCGAGATGGGCTCGGGACGGACTGCATAATCATATTCGGCGTAAGGAGAAGCAGTGCAATAAAACATACTGTGAATTACTATGGTATTCGGATACTTACGACTTCGCCAGGTGCTTGTCCCTGGGTAACCACTCATCGTCGCTGGGGGCGGCTGTCTTGGAGCAGTCCGGAAGGAGGGTCCTTCCCTTCTTGGACCCTTCGGCCTGCCCGGTTGGGGTGGCTTTCCTTTTCTTATCTCCCCTGGCCCGGGGGGGAGAACTTTTCTCTTCCTCCTCCTCGTTTTCATGGAAGGAGTGCGCTTCAGAGTTATCGGACGATGAGTCTGACATAACCTTGCGCCGGAGACCCTTTCGGGTCCCTGTGGCCTTCTTCTGGGCCTTCTTCGTCGGCACCTCGTAAGGCACCAGAACCAGCATCTCTGTTAGGAGAGCATCTGCAGGATCTTCAGGCAGGGGGGCTAGGCAATCGAGCTGCTCCACTATGTCTACCCAGTCGTGTCAATGGCATGGAAGCTTAGATTCCTCACATCATTAAACTGGGGAAAATAAATACCCTGTGAGATATAAAAACTTACCGGATTGGCATGGCGCTTCGCGCTGAGTCCGCAGTCCTCGGTAAGGGGAGGAGGTACCTCAACGCCCTTGAACAACACCTTCCAGACGTCCCTGTGTGTCCTGCCGAAGAGCTCTCGCAGCGTCTGGTGCTTGGCTGGGTCGAACTCCCACAAATTGAATGCCCGTCGTTGACACGGGAGGATTCGGCAGAAGAGCATGACCTAGACCATGTTGACGAGCTTGATTTTCTTGCTCATCATGTTCCTGATACACGTCTAGAGTCCGGTCAGCTCTACCGGGGAACCCCAGGACAGACCCTTCTCTTTCCAGGAAGTGTGCCGCGTGGGGATTCCGGATCGAAATTTGGGGGCCGCCACCCAGTTGGTGTCGCGCGGCTCGGTGATGTAGAACCACCCTGATTGCCACCCCTTTATGGTCTCCACAAAGGAGCCTTCGAGCCAGGTGACGTTAGGAATTTTGCCCACCATGGCGCCTCTGGACTCTGCTTGCTGGCCGACCACCACCTTCGGTTTGACATTGAAGTTCTTCAGCCACAGGCCGAAGTGGGGCCTGATGCGGAGGAAGGCCTCGCACACGACGATAAACGCCGAGATGTTGAGGGTGAAATTGGGGGCCAGATCATGAAAATCCAGACCGCAGTAGAACATGAGCCCACGGACGAACAAGTGAAGGGGAAATCCTAGTCCGCGGACAAAGTGGGTAAGGAAATCTACCCTCTCATGGGGTTCGGGCATAGGGATGATCTGCCCCGCATCTGGCAGCCGGTGCGCGATATCCACGGCCAAATATCCGGCTTCATGCAGCTTTGTGATGTTCTCCTCCGTGACGGAGGAGACCATCCACCTGCCTCCCGCTCCAGACATGCTTGGAGTGGTTTGAGGAGAAAGATGCAAACTTGGGCGCTGGAGCTTGAGTGTGCGAGAATGGATGAGCAAGGAGGAAGAAGGCATGGGTAGAAAGGGTGAATCTTTGTCCCTTTATAAGGGTGGAAGAGGCGATGCGCCTCCCCACTTACCTGGCAAATCGCTTATTCCCCGAACGCCGTAATTGATGGCACGGTTGGGTTACCCATACCCGTATTGATGAGAATCCCGTGGTAAGGGGACACGATCTCTGCTTCGATAAGACGTGTCAAGAAAACCGCCTCGCGATATGTGCAGTGCTGGTTGAGAAAAACGGTTTGAATAATGACTGGGCCATGGCATGATGTCATGTTGCAAAATGTGTCAGCAGATTAGATTTGTAGAAATATTATTCTCTCTATGGTGGTATGTGGAACTTGTTTTGCAGAGCCGGACACTATCCTTGTGTTCAAAATCTTCTAGGGAGTATTCGGATGAAGAACCCGCCTTGCAATGCCGAAGAAAAATCGGCGCACCGGACTTATCGTCATTGAAGCCTGGTTCAGGGGCTACTGAGGGAGTTCTCGATTTGGGGGTCTACGGATAGCCGGACTATATCCTTTGGCCCGACTATTGGACTATGAAGATACAAGATTGAAGACTTCGTCCCATGTCCGGATGGGACTCTCCTTGGCGTGGAAGGCAAGCTTGGCAATACAGATATGTAGATCTCCTCCCTTGTAACCGACTTTATGTAACCCTAGCCCCTCCGGTGTCTATATAAACCGGAGGGTTTAGTCCGTAGGACAACATACAATCATACCATAGGCTAGCTTCTAGGGTTTATCCTCTACGATCTTGTGGTAGATCAACTCTTGTAATACTCATATCATCAAGATCAATCAAGCAGGACGTAGGGTATTACCTGCATCGAGAGGGCCCGAACCTAGGTAAACATCGTGTCCCCTGCCTCCTGTTACCATCCTCCTTAGACGCACAGTTCGGGACCCCCTACCTGAGATCCGCCGGTTTTGACACCGGCACCATGTTAAATGCTTTAATCCATAACTAAATAACCGTAGCTTCAAATTTATTGAACTTTATATGTAAATGGGGTAGAAAAATGCCTAGTTTAACTTGGTGCATTCATCTTGCATGTTTAACAACTCTAAAATTATGATTAGGGCAGAACAGTACCAACTCTAAAATTTGCATGTGGGGGTTTACCAGAATCATTGTTTGTTGTTCCAGCCTCATTTATACTTTCCTAGGTAGGTAGTTTTATTATGACTCACCTCTTGACATGTTTAACAACATTTAATATTGTTGGGTACATAAACAAGAGTGAACTAAATGTTTGAATGTGGTGTTTTGTCAATATGCAACTCGTTGCATATTGTGCTCCACTTAACTTGTAGTTTTTCTTGTGCACTTTGCCATGCCATGCCTCTTTAAACCGGACATGAATCATACTTGTTTGCGCATCATGCCATTCTTATGTGATGGTTGTTTATTATGTTGCTTGCTTCTTTCCGGGTTGCTTCTCTCGTTATCTTCGGGTTCATTTCGGAGTTGTGAGGATCCGTTCAACTACGTCTGTTTGTCTTCTTCATGGACTCGTTCTTCTTCCTTGCGGGATCTCAGGCAAGATGACCATACCCTCGAAATCACTTCTATCTTTGCTTGCTAGTTGTTCTCTCTATCGCCATGTCGCGCTACCTACCACTTGCTATATCTTGCCTCCCATATTGCCATGTCAAGCCTCTAACCCACCTTCCTAGCATACCGTTGTTTGGCTAAGTTACCGCTTTGGCTCAGCCCCTCTTATAGCATTGTTAGTTGTAGGTGAAGTTGAAGATTTCCATGTTGGGGCATGGATATGTTGGGATATCACAATATCTCTTATTTAATTAATGCATCTATATACTTGGTAAAGGGTGGAAGGCTCGTCCTTATGCCCGGTGTTGTGTTCCACTCTTGCCGCCCTAGTTTCCGTCATACCGGTGTTATGTTCCTTGATTTTGCGTTCCTTACGTGGTTGGGTGGTATGGGAACCCCTTGACAGTTCACTTTGAATAAAACTCCTGCAGCAAGGCCCAACCTTGGTTTTACATTTGCCTAACAACCTAAGCCTTTTTCCCTTGGATTTCTGAAGCTCGAGGGTCATCTTTATTTTAACCCCCCGGGCCAGTGCTCCTCTGAGTGTTGTTCCAAAATAGAGCCACTTGCAGTGCCACCTCGGGGAAACTTGAGGGTTGGTTTTAGCTGCACGTAGTGTTCATCCGGTGTGCCCTGAGAACGAGATATGTGCAGCTCCTATCAGGATTTGTCGACACATCCGGGCGGCTTTCCTAGTCTTGTTTTACCATTGTCGAGATATCTTGTAACCGGGATTCCGAGACTGATCGGGTCTTCCCGGGAGAAGGAATATCCTTCGTTGACCGTGAGAGCTTATGATGGGCTAAGCTAGGACACCCCCGCAGGGTATAAACTTTCGAGAGCCATGCCCGCGGTTATGTGGCAGATGGGAATTTGTTAATATCCGGTTGTAGAGAACTTGACACTTAACTTAATTAAAATGCATCAACCGCATTTGTAGCCGTGATGGTCTCTTTTTGGCGGAGTCTGGGAAGTGAACACGGTTCTTGTGTTATGTTTGTGCGTAAGTAGTTGCAGGATCACTTCTTGATCAGTTCTAGCTTTTTGACCGTTGCGTTGCTTCTCTTCTTGCTCTTATTTGAGTATGTTAGCCACCATATATGCTTAGTTCTTGCTGCAGCTCCACCTCATTGCCTTACCCTACCCATAAGCTTAAATAGTCTTGATCTCGCGGGTGTGAGATTGTTGAGTCCTCGTGACTCACAAATACTTCCAAATAGTTGCAGGTGCCGATCATACCAGTGCAGGTGACGCAACCGAGATCAAGTGGGAGCTCGATGACGATATTGTTCGTTGTGTTGTTTTGTTTCCTGTTGATCAGTAGAGCAGCCCAGTTGGGACGATCGGGGATCTAGCACTTGGGGTCATCTTTCTTTATTTTGGTTCCATAGTCGGACCTTTGTTTGTACCTTGGTTGATGTATGAACTATTTATGTATTGTGTGAAGTGGCGATTTTAAGCCGACTCTTTATCCCTTTCTTATTCACTACATGGGATGTGTAAAGATTACCCCTCTTGCAACAAGCCTACTATGCGGCTATGCCTCTAAGTTGTGCCCCGACACGTGGGAGATATAGCCGCATTGTGGGTGATACACACCGTTAACAAATAAACCCTAAAACCCTAGGTGCTTGATTGCTGAATGCGCGGGTACCGGCTATGTGGTGGAGCGCACCTTTGTAGGAATAGTCAGCTCGCGTCATAATTTGATCGGTAGGAGTTGATGGTCGGGTCCACAGGTGAACGAACTGGAGGCGGTGGCTCGCCAATTGCCACATATTGAGTAGCCACGTTTAAAATAACATTTTTAGCGGGGTAAGAGTTCCGATATTCAATGGCGCGTTATAAGTACTAAGTAGTTTTTAGAATGATTGGTATGGAGCAAAAATGGAATTCATAACTACTACCTCATTGGCATATGGTTGTATGGGTTTATGTTGTGAGATGTTTAACCTGGTAGTTCTAGGGCAAATACTATGGTTTAGATGTTGGTTTTCAGTAATGAAAATCAGAAGGGGGAAACCCATCTTTGATAAAAAACTACTTCCTCCGTTCCAGTTTACTAGTCCCCATCATACTTTGGGTCAAAGTTTGTCCACAAATTTTACTTGTAAAATGTGAATGGAAAAAGAAATTTTGTTATATCCAAACAAAAAAGGACTAGAGGGAGTGATTTCTCTAACACGGACGTGACCTCTCATAGCGCAGGCACTGAACCGGCACGCTGGCCAAGAGGGCCCCCCTCGCTGCAGGCCGGGCTCAACACGCCTCCTAGCCACATGCAACCGGCTTCAGACTGCATGGACTGCCTCCATTGAATCCGCGCGTGTGCCGGCAACACTTCCTTCCGCGAGCCGGCTGGCATTTTACAACACAAAAAATAACCAAAATATAATTAATTACGCATGGTCTTGACTTATTGTGCTCACAGTGGTAGCAGGAACTTGTGGTTTTTCTTTATTTATAACTCTCCTCACATTTTTTGGTCATTTTTGGTGTAGGGACAAATTCCCTCTTAGAGACTTTTTAACCAAACAGGAGGGACTACTAGGGACTAAAAGTTGCTTTTTGGGACTAAATGAAGAAGACTCTCAAGGAGAGTCTTATTTGGGACTTTTTGAGACTTTTCCAACAATGCCCCTCCCTGCACTCATTGCCCCGCTGGCCCATGGTGTTGCTTGGTTGTTATTTTTCTGTATACTAGGGGTAACATGGTTATTTAATAACCTGTAGGGAGGGACTAGGGACTTTTTACTCCCTGGAAACAAATAGGGAGGGACTTTTTAGGGACTAGGGACTTTTTAATTGGGACTAGAAAAGTCCTAGGACTTATGAACTAAATAGGGCCTTAATGTTACTCTCCACTGTGACTAGTCTTATGGGAAAAGACGGGGAAGAGACGACTTATTTTTTAAGACGCCAAAAGAACTGGCCCTAGGAGCAGTAGCTAGGGATACTAGGAGTAGTAGCTAGAGATTGAGTGTGCGAGATGAACCAGAGAAAGTAAATGCAGAGAGATGAAATGCAAAAAAGACGGAGGGATGTGATGGTTACTTGTCCGTTTATTTTACCAGGCCACTTATTATTGGGAGTGGTTAGGTTTTGTGATATGACGTCTTTACTGCCGCGCCACGAGCGGGGTGAGACTCGCATGCATCGCCGCCCTCTAGACTAGTACTACATCAGTCGTGGTTTATTAGTCCCCCATTGAATTTGACTGAAGATTTAACTGACAAAATGTTAGTGCATGTCAACAAAAACTATATCGTTGGATTCCTATTTTAACATAGTTTTCAATGATATAATTTAGGTGACATGCATCAGCATTTATCGTACTATATATAATGTTAGTTCAATTTTTGGTCCTACTAATCTATAGTAAGGTGCCCGTGCGTTACACGGAACAGGGCAATGCAATGATCTGGGAGTTGTTTATTTTGACAAAGGATGTGGGGGTCATCTCACGTGTAACGTGTATCGATAGGTTTCTTCAGATATTATTCTGATAGGGCAATGCACGTGTAACGGGTATCGATAGGTTTCTTCGGATATTATTTCATCTCTACAGCTCACAAACATCTGGGTGAAATGGATAAAAAAGTATCTTTGGCAAACAAAAGCGTTCAACTGTTCAACCTGCATCCAAAACTTGTGAAGAAATAACACTTATTGTGCTTTGCAAGAAATTTTCTTTAAGAATTAGATTTTGAGTATCGATTGTTATACATGTTGGCTATAGATGACATGGCACTTTCTTATACTATTAAGTATTAACCATGCCCTTATACACCTAGATGGAGGGATTAAATCAGGATAACTTGGAAGGGGGCAGAGGAGATGTAAGAAATGGTTCATCATAAGTCTTTCACCAGTATTGTAGTAAAAATTTCATACATGGAAGATTCTAGACTAAACCATACATGGATACACTTTTATTCATGCGTGATACTCCAATAGAGCAAGATCATGCATGGAGTCTCCACATGCTTACACATCGGATTACATTGAGCGAAGAGTAATGATCAACATTTAACTTGGTAATGCATATGTACAGGTGAACCTGCTTGGATTCCCCATGCACATTGTCAGGGGTAAAATCATGCCATGCATCTTCCATGTCCACATCGGCAGGAAGGTCCCAGCTCGGCACAGTCCTAGTCAGCTTGACGTAGCCAGTGTCGCCACCCACGTACCTGCGAGGGGTAGTAATAGTGAGCACGCACCCGTACATCGGCCTCATGTCAGTGTCAGCATCAGTGGCATTGCCCCTGACACACACTACAGAGACGGGGCGGCGGCCTGCATGGGCCTCTCCGGTGCCCACGATCAAGAGGAAGATGCTGTCGTCCTCCTCTGAGACTAGCAGGCAGAGATGATCCTCCAGCGACTCCGGCACGGTGAACGGGTAGCATGTCTCGTACTTGATGTTCTTCACCGCAGGCCATTAGTGATGGACAGATGCCTGCGTGGGTGATGCACGAGATCCGCCGGTGAGCCCCAAAGCGGCATCGGGCACTCATAGCAGTGGAGAAGGGCTCTTTAGAGGCATCGACCAGGCCGTCCATGAAACGGGAGTGGCTGTAGGGGACGGTGCGCCAGTTGAATATATGAGCAAGTTACTATGAGATTTAGTCTGAATAAGCACAAAATAAATCATGACGGCTATAATAGAGATTAAACTAATCATGTGGACTAGCTTAGTAGATGAACAGATCGAATCTAGGACACAGACTAGAAACATGAATTCTACCATGATTTCAAACAGGATGGACAGAAACACATACGATGCAACGGGAGCAGCACCGTTGGCATTGAGGTTGTCACCCATGTCATTGAGGAAGAGGTTGCCGAGGTCGGGGAAGAAGTCATCGTCGGTGAAGTCATCGCTGCTAGCAGTCGCAAGAGTGCGCTCCCCAAATTTCAACAGCGCCCGCAGAATGGACCGCAGGAGGGAGTGGCTATAGGGGACGTTGTGGCCGCCGAATGGAGCAAGGGAGTAGCCCACAAAGCAGTAGATGGTGCTCCTCCCTAGTCTCTACAATGCAAGAGATAAACCTTTATAACAATGAGCCCGTCTGTTGCATCGGATCCAAAGTAGAATAATACATATTCACAAATTTGAAAGAAAACAGTTTAGTTTTGATATACATATCACTAAAAATATCTTATGTTTCACTCCAAATATACTCTTTGGGCTGTTTTGATGATGTAAGGGAGAAATGTGGTTGGTTTCAAGATACTAAGGGGTTTTGTGTAGACCAGAGCAGAGAAGTGGGAATTGTTGCAAAAAGCCACAACTTACATCACAGCCATTAGATGCAGATCTAATGGTCAGAAATGGCGGATGGCAGACACACCATCATCACCAACTAAGTCTTTTATAGGAGTAGAAGTAGACAAAAAACCGAGTTAGTGATGATGGTGTGCCTGCCATCTTATAATATAGACTGTCCGATCTATATCTGACAGATAAAAAGCAAAAAATGACAATTTTACAAAAGATATCTGCACCTCTCTCCACATTTACATATAAGGCCTTGCCTCATTCATCCTTATCTACCACAACCTCATTGCTGAGCAATTAAAAAAGGAAGTCTCTGGAACAATCTAGCATAGTGGTCGTTGCCGGCCCCGTCCATCCCCATGCCTCCGCCCAGTCCGACCACTAGTCACCACCACGCCCCACTCCTCCTCACCTTATCTATCATCTTTCTTGAGATATCATTTTTGATCAAATGGTCAACATACCATTTTCCGATAAAATTCTCAAGATATCATTAGTTTTTACTCATGGGATTACTCCTGCATGGGTCAATCACAACAGGTGTTTTGTAAAAAAAATGCATCCTGATGTTCCGTGCAATGCATGGGCATCTTGCTAATTTTTCTGCATATAATTCCAAACACCACATAGACACAATCTTTGACCATTTTCCAACTATGTTAGTATCATTGTTAGTGGTCAGCCGGTGCAAGTTATAGCCCCGGGTGTTTTAACCTTTTTTAGTAATGATATCTGGCGATTGTTCGCCACGAGCTCAATCCTGGCAAATCCCACGTAACCGTCAGATTTCCATCCGACGGTGGCATGTTTTTAAGCCATGGTATTTGACAAAAATGCCACCCTTACACGTCTCCCAGCAAACGTTTGCTGGGGATTGGAGTTAGCACCGATGGCGGTTCATAGTCGTTCCATGCTCGGTCATTGAACTTTTTAACTATTTTAGATTAGAATATACTACTCCTCCAGTCCTACTCCACTACTACTCTACTCAAGCAAGTTAGGTCATAGTAGTAGGTACTGTAGGGAGTACCAGTACTGTGATCACTCAAGCAAGTTATCTGGCACCGATATGACCCTATGCTGCTGGTATGTGTCTCGTAAGTCAAGCGGCATGATGTAGTCATCATCACCTATCCACTTCTCGCAGCACAAATTCGCTTCTCCATCTTTGTCCGCACATAATCTCGTACAATCTTCCATCCCCACTAAGGCGCCTCCCCTCGTCTGAAACGCAAGCACTAACAATGGCAGAACCGAGCAACGTCCGCCGAAAGAGTGGCTGGAATTCGCTCCCCACAGAGGTGATAAAGCACATTGTTTCGTGTGTGGACAATCTCAGTACCATGTCGCTCGCCGCGTGCTCGTCGGGGCTGTACCGTTTACTCAAAGCCCTCAGGCCGGAGCTTTTTAAGCCAGCTCCATGCTTGCTGATGCCGCCTGATTTTCAGAAATGGCGTGTCACGCAGCATAATGATCGTAGGGTGGCGAGCATCAACCCCCTTGACTGCGATCCGATCCCCTTCACGCTCAACTACATTAACGGTATGTACTGGGTCGGCATGAACACGTCTTGGATAGTGCTCGTTGACGGTCGCGGCAGCTGGATGCTCGTGGAGGTCTACACCCGGCGATTGATACCCTTCCTTCGATTAATATTGCACTGCTTTGGCACCGCGGCCCAGAATACTCGGAATCTTAAAGTAGCCAATATGATACCAAGTTTTATTTGCTCAAGGTTGTAATCTGCCACGTGCCCACAAGATCTGCGAATTATAAAGACTTCAGGCTAATTGCGTTCTTCAACCGCGGTCTCGCCTATCTGATAGGTCACTGCGGTAATTGGATAAATCTGCACATACATCGCAGTATAATACATCCTCAATGGTTCTCTGATGCCATTGAACACAAGGGCTTCATTTACGTTGTCGACTCCTACGGCTGTACGTATTGCTGGCCTACCCCAGTCATCACTACAAACGGGTGTTACAGCAGTGTGTTACTTTCCTATGATATCATGATGGCTTGCTTATAATACTTTCAACATTTACTAAAAAAATATTTATTCTCATAACATGCAGTTCTTAAGATTGACTACATTAAGAGCCCTTTTTTATTTGACTCCAACTTGATATGATGTTGTAGGTTGCCTGGTGTCCCTACCCTTCCTAACCCCAGAACCTTTCAAAGAAAAGCGGCATGGCAGTTGCAGGTGGTTCCTGGCTCGATCAGACGATGGAGAACGATTCATGATTGTTCCCACGTACCGGACGTGTTGTTTCGCAGAATACAATCACAGTCACTACAAGGTCTTTGAGCAGGATCCCAGCTTCTCTGGGCCTTCAGGAATTTTTGATTGGAGGCTGGTAAGTAGCCTTGGTACACTCTCCTTGTTTCTCGGACTCAATTATCCGATTAACCAGGAGATAACCGACATCAAGGATCATGATGGCAGCGCGGTTTCGTTCATCAGGCAAAACTGTGTGTACACAGCATACCATGCGTCCCTGCATCCACCATACCCTGATTTGTGCCGCCACGCTCGACAACCCAAAGTAGGAGAGAGGGACGCAAGTATCAGACTTCGAATTGCTGGCTGGAGTTTCCCTCGGTTTTTCAATAAGAATGTCCACCCCAGCACATTGGTGACAGCACTTTATCCACCGCCTTGGTGCGCTCGCCGCGGCGCCGTCATCCGGCCCTGTCAACATAGTGAATCGGGAGAGGAATGTAGTTGTGAGTATGACAGTACGGACCCACCAGGTCCACTCCCGAACACAAGCAAGGGCCTCTTTTACTACTCAGATGCACCCCTCGTTTTTTACTCTAATCCATCCTGCTGATATTTGGGACCCACATCATTTTCAACGTATAATCAATTAACGACAGAATTGTACAACTTTTTTTGAGTAGTAATTTGGAGGAGCAGGCTCCAAACTGTTGGGGAACGTAGTAATTTCAAAAAAATTCCTACACACACACAGGATCATGGTGATGCATAGAAACAAGAGGGGAGAGTGTTGTCTACGTACCCTCATAGACCGTAAGCGGAAGCGTTTATCAACGCACTTGATGTAGTCGTACACCTTCATGACCCGTCTCGGTCAAGTACCGAACATACGACACCTCCGCGTCCAGCACACGTTCAACTCGATGACGTACTCACCTTCTCGATCCAGCAAGAGGGGCGAAGTAGTAGATGAGTTCCGGCAGCATGACGGCGTGGTGACGGTGTTGGTGAAGAACAATCTCCGTAGGGCTTCGACTAAGCACTATGAAAACTATGATGGAGGATAAACTAGAGCGGACGGGGTAGCCAGCACACGGCTTGGTGTTTCTTGATGTGTGTTGGGTGCTAGCCCTACCCCTCTATTTATATGTTGAGCCTTGGGGTCGAAACTTGGAGTAAAAGCGTCCACAAAGTTGGTTTCACCCGAAAGGCAAGAGTCCTTCTCAGACTCCAGGGCTAGACGCCAGGGTTCCTAGCGTGTGGACCCAGACGCCAGGGACCTTGGCGTCTGTCCCTTGGACTCCGCAAAACTTCGTTTTGCGCTTTCCAAAACCCTTATGGGCTTTCCCCTTTGGCCCAAATAAAGTGTTCTCGTACCCAAACATTTCAGGAAACATCATTCTCCTAATGATGTGACCCCGTTAATCAAATGACAACTCTTTGTCTATGGTCAGGAAACATAACCATCTTTGATCAACGAGCTAGTCAAGTAGAGGCATACTAGTGACATTCTGTTTGTCTATGTATTCACACAAGTATCATGTTTCCGGTTAATACAATTCTAGCATGAATAATAAACATTTATCATGATATAAGGAAATAAATAATAACTTTATTATTGCCTCTAGGGCATATTTCCTTTAGTCTCCCACTTGCACTAGAGTCAATAATCTAGATTACAAAGTAATGATTCTAACACCCATGGAGCCTTGGTGATGATCATGTTTTGCTTGTGGAAGAGGCTTAGTCAACGGGTCTGCAACATTTAGATCCGTATGTATCTTGCAAATCTCTATGTCTCCCACCTAGACTTGGTCCCGGATGGAGTTGAAGCGTCTCTTGATGTGCTTGGTTCTCTTGTGAAATGTGGATTCCTTTGCCAAAGCAATTGCACTAGTATTGTCACAAAAGATTTTCATTGGACCCGATGCACTAGGTATGACACCTAGATCGGATATGAACTCCTTCATCTAGACTCCTTCATTAACTGCTTCTGAAGCAGCTATGTACTCCGCTTCACATGTAGATCCCACTATGACGCTTTGTTTAGAACTGCACCAATAGACAACTCCACCGTTTAATAAAAACACGTATCCGGTTTGCGATTTAGAATCATCCGGATCAGTGTCAAAGCTTGCATCGACGTAACCATTTACGAAGAGCTCTTTGTCACCTCCATAAATGAGAAACATATCCTTCGTCCTTTTCAGGTATTTCAGGATGTTCTTGACTGCTGTCCAGTGATCCACTCCTGGATTACTTTGGTACCCCCTGCTAAACTAATAGCAAGGCACACATGAGGTCTGGTACATAGCATTGCATACATGATAGAGCCTATGGCTGAGGCATAGGGAATGACCTTCATTTTCTTCAAAACTTTGTCAAGGTACGTGCTTTGTGAAAGTCCAATTAAGCGTCTCAATCTATCTCTATAGATCTTGATGCCCAATATATAAGCAGCTTCACCGAGGTCTTTCATTGAAAAACTTTTATTAGAATATACTTTTATGCTATCCAGAAATTCTATATCATTTCCAATCAACAATATGTCATCCACATATAAAATTAGAAATGCTACAGAGCTCCCACTCACTTTCTTGTAAATACAGGCTTCTCCAAAAGTCTGTATAAAACCATATGCTTTGATCACACTATCAAAACATTTATTCCAACTCCGAGAGGCTTGCACCAGTCCATAAATGGATCGCTGGAGCTTGCACACTTTGTTAGCTCCCTTTGGATCGACAAAACCTTCTGGTTGCATCATATACAACTCTTCTTCTAGAAATCCATTCAGGAATGCAGTTTTGACATCCATTTGCCAAATTTCATAATCATAAAATGCGGCAATTGCTAACATGATTCGGACAGACTTTAACATCGTTACAGGTGAGAAGGTCTCATCATAGTCAATCCCTTGAACTTGTCGAAAACCTTTTGCAACAAGTTGAGCTTTATAGACAGTAACATTACCATCAGCGTCAGTCTTCTTCTTGAAGATCCATTTATTCTCGATGGCTTGCCGATCAACGGGCAAGTCAACCAAAGTCCACACTTTGTTCTCATACATGGATCCCATCTCAGTTCTCATGGCTTCAAGCCATTTTGCGGCATCTGGGCTCACCATCTCTTCTTCATAGTTCATAGGTTCGTCATGGTCTAGCAGCATAACCTCCAGAATAGGATTACCATACCACTCTGGTGCGGATCTCACTCTTGTTGACCTACGAGGTTTAGTAACAACTTGATCTGAAGTTTCATGATCATCATGATTAACTTCCTCACTAATTGGTGTAGGTGTCACAGGAACCGGTTTCTGTGATGAACTACTTTCCAATAAGGGAGCAGGTACAGTTACCTCATCAAGTTCTACTTTCCTCCCACTCACTTCTTTCGAGAGAAACTCCTTCTCTAGAAAGATTCCAAATTTAGCAAAAAAAGTCTTTCCTTCGGATCTATGATAGAAGGTGTACCCAACAGTATCTTTTGGGTATCCTATGAAGACACATTTCTCCAATTTGGGTTCGAGCTTATCAGGTTGAAGCTTTTTCACATAAGCATCGCAACCCCAAAATTTAAGAAACGACAACTTCGGTTTCTTGCCAAAACATAGTTCATAAGGCGTCATCTCAACGGATTTTGATGGTGCCCTATTTAAGGTGAATGCAGTTGTCTCTAGAGAATAACCCCAAAATGATAGCGGTAAATCAGTAAGAGACATCATAGATCGCACCATATCTAGTAAAGTACGATTACGACATTTGGACACACCATTACGCTTTGGTGTTCCGGGTGGCATGAGTTGCGAAACTATTCCACATTATTTCAAATGAAGACCAAACTCGTAACTCAAATATTCTCCTCCATGATTAGATCGTAGAAACTTTATTTTCTTGTTACAATGATTTTCAACTTCACTCTGAAACTCTTTGAACTTTTCAAATGTTTCAAACTTATGTTTCATTAAGTAGATATATCCATATCTGCTTAAATCATCTGTGAAGGTGGGAAAATAACGATACCCACCGCGAGCCTCAATATTCATCGGACCACACACATCTGTATGTATGATTTCCAACAAATTTGTTGCTCGCTCCATAGTTCTGGAGAACGGCGTTTTAGTCATTTTGCCCATGAGGCACGGTTAGCAAGTACCAAGTGATTCATAATCAATTGGTTCCAAAAGTCCATCAGTATGGAGTTTCTTCATGCGCTTTATACCGATATGACCTGAACAGCAGTGCCACAAATAAGTTGCACTATCATTATCAACTTTGCATCTTTTGGCTTCAATATTATGAATATGTGTATCACTACTATCGAGATTCAATAAGAATAGACCACTTTTCAAGGGTGCATGACCATAAAAGATATTACTCATATAAATAGAACAACCATTATTCTCTGATTTAAATGAATAACCGTCTCGCATTAAACAAGATCCAGATATAATGTTCATGCTCAACGCTGGCACCAAATAACAATTAGTCAGGTCTAAAACTAATCCTGAAGGTAGATGTAGAGGTAGCGTGCCGACTGCGATCACATCGACTATGGAACCATTTCCCACGCGCATCGTCACCTCGTCCTTAGACAATCTTTGCTTAATCCGTAGCCCCTGTTTCGAGTTGCAAATATTAGCAACAGAACCAGTATCAAATACCCAGGTGCTACTATGAGCATTAGTAAGGTACACATCAATAACATGTATATCACATATACCTTTATCCACCTTGCCATCCTTCTTATCCGCCAAATACTTGGGGCAGTTCCGCTTCCAGTGACCAGTCTGCTTGCAGTAGAAGCACTCAGTCTCAGGCTTAGGTCCAAACTTGGGTTTCTTCTCTTGAGCAGCAACTTGTTTGCCGTTCTTCTTGAAGTTTCCCTTCTTCTTCCCTTTGCCATTTTTCTTGAAACTGGTGGTCTTATTAACCATCAACACTTGATGCTCCTTCTTGATTTCTACCTCCGCAGCCTTTAGCATTGCGAAGAGCTCGGGAATCATCTTATTCATCCCTTGCATGTTATAGTTCATCACGAAGCTCTTGTAGCTTGGTGGCAGTGATTGAAGAATTCTGTCAATGACGCTATCATCCGGAAGATTAACTCCCAGTTGAATCAAGTGATTGTAGTACCCAGACATTCTGAGTATATGCTCACTGACATAACTATTCTCCTCCATCTTGCAGCTATAGAACTTATTGGAGACTTCATATCTCTCAATCCGGACATTTCCTTGAAATATTAACTTCAACTCCTGGAACATCTCATATGCTCCAGGACGTTCAAAACGTCGTTGAAGTCCCAGTTCTAAGCCGTAAAGCATGGCACATTGAACTATCGAGTAGTCATCAACACGTGACTGCCAGGCATTCACAATGTCTACAGTTGCTGGCGCAGGTGGTACACCTAGCGGTGCTTTCAGGACGTAATTCTTTTGTGCAGCAATGAGGATAATTCTCAAGTTACTGACCCAGTCCGTGTAATTGCTACCATCATCTTTCAACTTTGCTTTCTCAAGGAATGCATTAAAATTTAACAGAACAACAACACGAGCCGTCTATCTACAATCAACATTGACAAGCAAGAAACTATCATGTACTAGGTTCATGATAAATTTAAGTTCAATTAATCATATTACTTAAGAACTCCCACTTAGATAGACATCCCTCTAATCTTCTAAGTTATCACGTGATCCATATCAACTAAACCATGCCCGACCATCACGTGAGATGGAGTAGTTTCAATGGTGAACATCACTATGTTGATCATATCTACTATATGATTCACGCTCGACCTTTCGGTCTCCGTGTTTCGAAGCCATATCTGTTATATGCTAGGCTCGTCAAGTTTAACCTAAGTATTCCGCATGTGCAACTGTTTTGAACCTGTTGTATTTGAACATAGAGCCTATCACGCCTGATCATCACGTGGTGTCTCAGCACGAAGAACTTTCACAACGGTGCATACTCAGGGAGAACACTTATTTCTTGATAATTTAGTGAGAGATCATCTTATACTGCTACCGTCAATCAAAGCAAGATAAGATGCATAAAAGATAAACATCACATGCAATCAATATAAGTGATATGATATGGCCATCATCTTCTTGTGCGTGTGATCTCCATCTTCGAACCACCGTCATGATCACCATCATCACCGGTGCGACACCTTGATCTCCATCATAGCATCATTGTCGTCTTGCCAACTTATGCTTCTACGACT
The DNA here is from genome assembly GCF_056163025.1 of Triticum urartu. NCBI lineage: Eukaryota > Viridiplantae > Streptophyta > Magnoliopsida > Poales > Poaceae > Triticum > Triticum urartu. The sequence goes on from NC_141875.1 coordinate 349,054,459, forward strand.
ATCGCTACCGCTTAGTGATAAAGTAAAGCATTACATGGCATTTGCATTGCATACAATAAAGCGACAACCATATGTCTCCTTCCAGTTGTCGATAACTCGGTTACAAAACATGATCATCTCACACAATAAAATATAGCATCATTCCTTAACCATATCACATCACATCATGCCCTACAAAAACAAGTTAGACGTCCTCTACTTTGTTGTTGCAAGTTTTACGTGGCTGCTATAGGCTAAGCAAGAACCGTTCTTACCTACGCATCAAAGCCACAACGATAGTTTGTCAAGTTAGTGCTATTTTAACCTTCTCAAGGACCGGGCGTAGCCACACTCGGTTCAACTAAAGTTGGAGAAACTGACACCCGCCTGCCACCTATGTGCAAAGCACGTCGGTAGAACCAGTCTCGCGTAAGCGTACACATAATGTCGGTCCGGGCCGCTTCATCCAAAAATACCGCCGAACCAAAGTATGACATGCTGGTAAGAAGTATGACTTGTATCGCCCACAACTCACTTGTGTTCTACTCATGCATATAACATCTACGCATAAAACCAGGTTCGGATGCCACTGTTGGGGAACGTAGTAATTTCAAAAAAATTCCTACGCGCACACAGGATCATGGAGATTCATAGCAACGAGAGGGGAGAGTGTTGTCTACGTACCCTCGTAGACCGTAAGTAGAAAAGTTTATCAACACGGTTGATGTAGTCGTACACCTTCATGATCCGTCCCGATCAAGTACCGAACGTACGGCACCTCCGCGTTCAGCACACATTCAGCTTGATGACGTCCTCACCATCTCGATCCACCAACAGGTTCGAAGTAGTAGATGAGTTCCGGCAGCACGACAGCGTGGTGACGGTATTGGTGAAGAACAATCTCCGCAGGGCTTCGCCTAAGCACTACAGAAACTATGACGGAGGATAAACTACAGGGGATGGGGTAGCCGGCACACTGCTTGGTGTTTCTTGATGATGTTCTGGGTGCTAGCCCTACCCCTCTATTTATATGTTGAGCCCTGGGCCAAAACTTGGAGTAAAAGCCTCCACAAAGTCGGTTTCACCCGAAAGACAAAAGCCCTTCTCGGACTACACGGCCAGACGTCAGGGTTCCCGACGTCTGGACCCAGACAACAGGGACCTTGGCGTCTGGCCCCTGGACACCGCAAAACTTCCTTTTGCGATGTCGACTCCTTCTATGGCTCTATGTATTGCTGGCCTACTCCAGTCATCACTACAAACGAGTATTACAATAATATGTTACTTTCCTATGATATCATGATGGTTTGCTTATAATACTGTCAACATTTACTGAAAAAATATCCATGCTCATAACATGCAGTTCTTAAGATTGACTACATTAAGAGCCCTTTTTTATTTGACTCCAACTTGATATGATGTTGTAGGCCGCCTGGTGTCCCCACCCTTCCTAATCCCAGAACCTTTCAAAGAAAAGCGGCATGGCAGTTTCAGGTGGTTCCTTGCTCGGTCAGACGACGGTGAACGATTCATGATTGTTCCCACGTACCGGACATGTTGTTTCGCAGAATACAATCACAATCACTACAAGGTCTTTGAGCAGGATCCCAGCTTCTCTGGGCCTTCAAGAATTTTTGACTGGAGGCTGGTAAGTAGCCTTGGTACACGCTCCTTGTTTCTCGGACTCAATTATCCGATTAACCAGGAGATAACCGACGTCAAGGATCATGATGGCAGCGCGGTTTCGTTCATCAGGCAAAACTGTGTGTACACAGCATACCATGCGTCCCTGCACCCACCATACCCTGATATGTGCCGCCACGCTCTGCAGCCCAAAGTAGGAGAGAGGGTCGCAAGTATCAGACTTTGTATTGCTGGCTGGAGTTTCCCCCGTCAGGCACCCATCTGGTTTAAGCCATCAGCAATCTCTACAGCTTAATAAATAGTAACGTCTAACAGAGCAAGTTAGTTAGATGCGTACACTTGGTGTAGTAGGATCTTTATTTAGTTTGATGCATACACTTGTTCTTTTTTGGTAGCCCTTTTGTAATGATGGCTGATGTTTGGTTTGGAAGAGAGAGCTGCGTCTTTAGTCTTCTGGCCTGCTTACTACTTCTATTGCACCTCCAGCCCTGGTTGCCGCTGTTGTTTTTAATGTACAATAAGTTGTATATTTCGTCTGTTGTTTGAATAAATGTGTTGTTAGAATGACAAACACAATGTTTTGGAAGTCGTTGCACGGTCTGATCCTTTAGTGCCCCGTACCGTACGTAGCGCATACTATTTTTGGTACAAAACACATTTTCCACTTGTTGATAACATGTAGCCCACTGATGAAGGCCCAATAGAGGAGCCCATAATTAAGGCTCTCACACGAATCCGGCCTTGGTACATTCTCATGTTCCCCTAAACATAAATAAGTAAATAAATAAATATATAAATAAAGATAAATGCTCGTGCACCTGTTCTATAAATTCACGATTTAACAGGAGGATATTATTTCCTATGATAGTTTCGTTACGTTCAATCGATATTATTCTTAGGCAAAGATAGCGACCAGTCTTGTTTCTCCCACCATTTTCATCCTGCAACCAGCGGACCCATGCAAATCATAGTCAAAGTCGTAAATAGTTCAGGTTCATTTTTATTTTTCAATAAGAATGTCCAACCCAGCACGTTGGTGACAGCACTTTATCCTCCGCCTTGGTGCGCTTGCCGCGGTGCCACCGTTCGGCCCTGTCAACATAGTGAATCGGGAGAGGACTGTAGTTGCGAGTATGACAGTACGGACCCACTAGGTCCACTCCCGAACACAAGCAAGCGCCTCTTTTACTACTCAGATCCACTCCTCGTTTTTTACTCTAATCCACCCTGCTGATATCTGGGACCCACATCATTTTCAACGTATAGTCAATTAACGACAGAATTGCACAACTTTTTTTTGAGTAGTAGTTTGGAGGAGCAGGCTATAAACTATTGGGGAACATAGTAATTTCAAAAAAATTCCTACGCACACACAGGATCATGGTGATGCATAGCAACGAGAGGGGAGAGTGTTGTCTACGTACCCTCGTAGACCGTAAGCAGAAAAGTTTATCAACACGGTTGATGTAGTCGTACACCTTCATGATCCGTCCTGATCAAGTATCGAACGTATGGCACCACCGCGTTCAACAAACATTCAGCTCGATGACGTCCTCACCATCTCAATCCAGCAAGAGGGGCGAAGTAGTAGATGAGTTTCGGCAGCACGACGGTGTGGTGACGGTGTTGGTGAAGAACAATCTGCGCAGGGCTTCGCCTAAGCACTACGAAAACTATGACGGAGGATAAACTAGAGGGGACGGGGTAGCCGACACACTGCTTGGTGTTTCTTGATGTGTCCTGGGTGCTAGCCCTACCCCTCTACTTATATGTTGAGCCTTGGGGTGGAAACTTAGAGTAAAAGCCTCCACAAAGTCGGTTTCACCCGAAAGACAAGAGCCCTTCTCGGACTCCAGGGCCAGACGCCAGGGTTCCCGACGTCTGACCTAGACGACAGGGACCTTGGCGTCTGGCCCCTAGACACTGCAAAACTTCCTTTTGCGATGTCGACTCCTTCTATGGATGTATGTATTGCTGGCCTACTCCAGTCATCACTACAAATAGGTCTTACAGCAGTATGTTACTTTCCTATTATATCATGATAGCTTGCTTATAATACTGTCAACATTTACTGAAAAAATATTCATGCTCATAACATGCAGTTCTTAAGATTGACTACATTAAGAGCCCTTTTTTATTTGACTCCAACTTGATATGATGTTGTAGGCCGCCTGGTGTCCCTACCCTTCCTAATCCCAGAACCTTTCAAAGTAAAGCGGCATGGCAGTTGCAGGTGGTTCCTAGCTCGATCAGACGACGGTGAACGATTCATGATCGTTCCCACGTACCGGACGTGTTGTTTCGCGGAATACAATCACAGTCACTGCAAGGTCTTTGAGCAGGATCCCAGCTTCTCTGGGACTTCAGGAATTTTTGACTGGAGGCTGGTAAGTAGCGTTGGTACACGCTCTCTGTTTCTTGTACTCAATTATCCGATTAACCAGGAGATAACCGGCGTTAAGGATCATGATGGCAGCGCGGTTTCATTCATAAGGCAAAACTGTGTGTACACAGCATACCATGCGTCCCTGCACCCACCATACCCTGATATGTGCCGCCACGCTCTACAGCCCAAAGTAGGAGAGAGGGTCGCAAGTATCAGACTTTGAATTGCTGGCTGGAGTTTCCCCCGTGAGGCACCCATCTGGTTTAAGCCATTAGCCAATCTCTACAGCTTAATAAATAGTAACATCTAACTGAGCCAGTTAGTTAGATGCGTACACTTGGTGTAGTAGGATCTTTATTAAGTTTGATGCATACACTTGTTCTTTTTTGGTAGCCCTTTTGTAATGATGCCTGATGTTTTGTTTGGAAGAGAGAGCTGCGTCTTTAGTCTTCTGTCCTGCTTACTACTTCTGTTGCACCTCCAGCCCTGGTTGCCGCTGTTGTTTTTAATGTACAATCAGTAGTATATTTCGTCTGTTGTTTGAATAAATGTGTTGTTAGAACGACAAACACAATGTTTCGGAAGTCGTTGCACGGTCCGATCCTTTAGTGCCCCGTACCATACGTAGCACATACTATTTTTGGTACGAAACACATTTTCCACTTGTTGATAACATGCAGCCCACTGATGAAGGCCCAATAGAGGAGCCCATAATTAAGGGTCTCACATGAATCCGGCCCTGGTACATGCTCATGTTCCCCTAAACACAAGCAAGCGCCTCTTTTACTACTCAAATCCACCCCTCGTTTTTTACTCTAATCCACCCTGCTGATATCTGGGACCCACATCATTTTCAACGTATGGTCAATTAACGACAGAATTGTACAACTTTTCTTTGAGTAGTAATTCGGAGGAGCAGGCTATAAACTGTTGGGGCACGTAGTAATTTCAAAAAATTTCCTACACACACAGGATCATGGTGATGCGTAGCAACGAGAGGGGAGAGTGTTGTCTACATACCCTCATAGACCATAAGCAGAAAAGTTTATCAACGCGGTTGATGTAGTCGTACACCTTCATGATCCATCCCGATCAAGTACCGAACATACGGCACCTCCGCGTTCAGCACACGTTTAGCTTGATGATGTCCTTGCCTTCTCGATCTAGCAAGAGGGGCGAAGTAGTAGATGAGTTCCGGTAGCACGACGGCATGGTGACGATGTTGGTGAAGAACAATCTCCGCAGGGATTCGCCTAAGCACTACGAAAACTATGACGGAGGATAAACTAGAGGGGGCGTGGTAGCCGGCACGCGGCTTGGTGTTTCTTGATGTGTCTTGGGTGCTAGACCTACCCCTCTATTTATATGTTGAGCCTTGGGGTCGAAACTTGGAGTAAAAGCCACCACAAAGTCGGTTTCACCCGAAAGGCGAGAGTCCTTCTGGGACTCCAGGGCCAGATGTCAGGGTTCCCGGCGTCTGGACCCAGACGCCAGGGACCTTGTCATCTGGCCCCTGGACTCCACAAAACTTCCTTTTGCGCTTTCCAAAAACCTTGTGGGCTTTCCACTTTGGCCCAAATAAAGTGTTCTCGTACCCAAACATTTCGAGAAACACCCGGAACCCCTTCCGGTGAATTCTGGAACCCTTCTGGAGTCCAAACACTATTATCTCATATATCAATCTTTATCTCCGGACCATTCCGGAGTTCCTCGTCATGTCCGTGATCTTAGCCAGAACTCCGAACAACATTCGATCACCAACATACATAACTCATAATACTATATCGTCAACGAACGTTAAGCGTGCGGAGCCTACGAGTTCGAGAACTATGTAGACATGACCGATACACCTCTCTGGTCAATAACCAATAGCGGAACCTGGATGCCCATATTGGCTCCTACATATTCTATGAAGATCTTTATCGGTCGGACTGCATAACAACATACCTTGTTCCCTTTGTCATCGGTATGTTACTTGCCCAAGATTCGATCATCGGTATCTCAATACCTAGTTCAATCTCGTTACCAGCAAGTCTCTTTACTCGTTCTGTAACATATCATCCCGCAACCAACTCATTAGTTGCAATGCTTGCAAGGCTTAAGTGATGTGTATTACCGAGTGGGCCCAAAGATACCTCTCCGACAATCGGAGTGACAAATCCTAATCTCGAAATACGCCAACCCAACAAGTACCTTTGGACACATCTGTAGAGTACCTTTATAATCACCCAGTTACGTTGTGATGTTTGGTAGCACACAAAGTGTTCCTCCGATAAACGGGAGTTGCATAATCTCATAGTGATAGGAACATGTTTAAGTCATGAAGAAAGCAATAGCAACAAACTAAACGATCAAGTGCTAAGCTAACGAAATGTGTCAAGTCAATCACATCATTTTCCTAATTATGTGACCCCGTTAATCAAATGACAACTCTTTATCTATGGTTAGGAAACATAACCATCTTTGATCAACGACCTACTCATGTAGAGGCATACTAGTGACATTTTGTTTGTCTATGTATTCACACATGTATCATGTTTCCGATTAATACAATTCTAGCATGAATAATAAAAATTTATCATGATATAAGGAAATAAATAATAACTTTATTATTGCCTCTAGGGCATATTTCCTTCATAAACTGGGTCGTGTGGTCTCTGCGGCCTATCTAACAACATGACGACCCCAACAGTTTTTTGTTTGGGAAAATAGGTAGCCCAGTATTTCTTTTTGAAGAATACCCAAGCTAGGCCTATTTGTTTTCTCCGACTTACTGGGCTGCAAATATTTCAAGACGAGGAGGGATGCATTCCGGCCTGGCCAAAGAGTATGGTCAGTGTTTGTTAAAAGTAATATCAAAGGGGTTGAAAATTCCAAAAAAATTATAGCAAATGGGAAATTAGTTTCTTTTTTTGTTTTTGTTCTTCACTAATATATTATATTTCATTGTATTTAACATGACATAGTACTAATTTATATTTAAATTTGTTTTAGTATGGCTTCTAATTTTTGGATTAAGAATATTTTGTTCCCCAACAAAAATTTGCGAATTTTCAAAATTTTGCACATATTTAGTTCAATTTTTTTAACCCTGGTACTGACCAGAAAATGGGTAGCAATTCTAAAAAAGGAAAATGGGCTGCAATAAATTCCATATGACTTAGAAAATGAGTAAAATTTATAATAATAATAATAGCAAATGGGTTGTACAAGCCACAGATTTCGAGGTTGACTTGTTTACGCAATGCTTTGTCAGTCAACACACGATTCTAGCAGCAGTGACTGTTGGATGTCCATCCAACGGTCGACGTGCTTCTTCAATCTCTGATCTGCCTGCTCCAGACGCCTAAACTAGCACCGGCAGGACTGCCAGTTCCCACCTCTTGTGGCCTGCTGTGATGTTGCGGGGGCTTCATCGGCCCACCCTACTCCTTCCATTGGCCTGGCCGCACGCAATCAACTGCCTCCGTATTATGCGAAAAAATGATTCCTCCTGCTGACGTCTGTGGCGCACCTGTTGGGAGGCTGACCTATGGGCCTACTAAGTTGACGCGTATGCAGGGCTTGTCAACTTAGTCAACAAATGATTCTAGCAGCAGTGCCCGTTAGATTTGAATTGAACGGTCCTGCTGCTTCTTCAATCGATGTTGTTCTTGCACCAGCCGCCCAAACCAGCGCCGGTGAGACCTCCTGCTCCTGCCTCCCGTGGCTGGCTGTGCTATCGCAGAACCCGCACCGCCCCCTACTACTCCCACCGCTGGCCAGGCCCTACGGCAACGACAGCCTCACACCGCAGCCGAACCAGTGAACCCTCGTACTCCTCTCTGCGTGGGCATCCACTGTCGCATCTTCCCCAGCTCTGCGTCGTCCCCTTCCTAGGCCTCGCCGTCGTCCACCGCCCTGGTGCTCTCGGCGCGGCATGGTCAATGTCTTCAAGGAACGACTTCCATCGGAGTAGTACTGTATGTGGAGAGGCTGACAGCTGGGTCCACGGCCGCAGCAAGGAAGTGCCTCCTTATTACGCGGAAAATAATGATTCCTCCACCTGACATCGGGGACCCACCGGACGGGCCACCGTATTTCGCAAAAAAATGTTTTGCGAGCAAAAAAAATGATTCACCCCTTGACTGCCGTGTGGTAGTAGATGCGCGCACGTGTGGTAGTAGATGCGCGCACGTAGCATGTACACGTACGTAAAGTGGCCAGGGTGGTAGTAGATGCGCGCACGTAGCATGTGTGGTAGTAGATGCGCGCACGTAGCATGTACACGTACGTACAGTGGCCAGGGTGAAAGAAAGTAAATACGGCCACGTATGTGCATATCCGCGGGGTCATGAACGCCTACTCGCGCATACGTACGGCCAGGGCTCGTGTACATGGCTGGCTCAGAATCGAGAAACTGCGTTGTCGTCGTGATCATGGGGAGCCAACTGGCTGGGTCGAAATGGAATGCGTCGTCGTGTTCATCGGGAGCCAACCGACAGAACAAGCGATAGAAACGAGGCATGGCGTACCGCAGAACGGAAGAAACGACCTTGTGTTCGACCGGCCATGGTGGAAACGGGATCCTGTTCATCGGGAGGGGTCTGGCGTACCACAAAACGGAGGAAACGGACTTCTCTTGGACCTCCTACGGTCGAAACGGGGTCCTGTTGATCGGGAGGGGTGTGGCATACCGCAAAACAAAGCAAACAGACTTGTGTTGGAGCAATACGGTCGAAACAGGGGTCCTGTTCATCGGGAGGGGTGTGGCGTACCGCAAAATGGGACTCCATGGAATACTGTTCATCTCCACCGTCGAGCTCCTCCAACCTCCACGGGCTACTGTTCATCCACGGTTGACCTCCTTCAGCCTCCACCTGCGACTCTTCATCCATGGGCTCCTGTTCATCCAGCCTCCACCGGCTACTGTTCAACCAGCCCTCTCCACGGGGTCCTATTCAACCACCCCTCCATAGGCTACTATTCATCCAGCCCTCCATCGGCTACTGTTCAACCAGCCCTCCACGGGGTCCTGTTCATCCACCGGCTCGATCGATCGGGGTACTGTTCATCCAGCGTCAATGGCCTCTACTACCACGAGGTCCTGTTCATCCAACCCCCCACCGGGAACTGTTCATCCAAACCCCCCAGCAACGCTCACTGTTCATCCAGAGGCAGCATCGATCGGCTTCGGTTAGCAACAGTAGCGAAGGAATCACTCGGCTTTAGTTAACACCAAGGGATCAATCGATCGCTCGGGTTCAGTGTAACGTGTAGCCTGGAGTGCAATCGCTCGGGTTTAGTTAGAGCCCAATGCCTTGCACCCACACGCGTACATGTACGAGAGAAACGCGCATCGCTCGGCCCCGACCACCCACCATAACCGGGAACTCCCCGATATTTTCCGTTCCCTCGCTTCTACCACGGCTTTTTCCGTCATGGACGGCCCAAAGAATGTCATGCAGCTGCGTCTCCGGCCCGCCCAGGATGAAAAGCCCATTTTCTGTCATGATTTTTTGTCATAGAATTAGGACCCCACCAGATCTATGATGATACCGGGTTTTGTTACAATTATTTTCATAGAAGTGTCATAAGTATGACAGAAAATTTTTTCATTCGTCCTAAAATGTCACGGATGTGTCTTTTTTTTGTAGTGCTCAAGACGGGTAGTTTGTTTTTAGTTTTCTAGCTAGATGATCTATCGCAGAGGGTTCGTCCTAATTTTCAGACGCAGACGTGGAATTCATCCTAAATAAACAACCCACCTTTAGCTTGGGCAGGTGGTGATTTTATAGTGCACTAGCATGCACATGGTTAAGCCAGTACTTCCACCCTTGCTTGTGCTTGCTCGGTCGTGGTGATTTCACAACACACTTGCATTGCACATGGTTATGCCACTACCTCCACCTTTGCTCGTGCTTGCGCAGTCATGGTGACTCACAGCGCACTTGCATCACACACGGTTAAGCCACTACCTCCACCCCTGCTCGCGCTTGCGTAGTCGTGGTGATTTGACAACGCATTTGCATCGCACACATTTAATCCACTACCTACACCCTTGATCATGCTTGCGCAGTCGTGGTGATTTCATAACACACTTGCATCACACACGGTTAAGCCAGTACACCCGTGTCCATTGAGCACCATCCAAGTCTTCGCAGCAAAAAAAAGTCAGAGAGGCTCAGAAGACAACCAAACCAGCATGTGGCCCAAATATTTATGAATGAAAAGGATGGTCTGTGATGTTCGAAATTCCAATGCACAACTTTGACCGCTCAGGCCCATAGTTGGGCGCGTCGTCGAAGATCGATCAGAGGGGCTAGAACTCAAGAACCACCTCAAAGTGGCCAAATATATGTAGGAATATAGGGTGTGATGTTTAAAACTTTAAATACACAATGCACAACTTTGGTGGCACCTACCTCGCAAACCCGAAAGCACCCTTGGATATATCTATAATGACATAATGTCGTAGCTACCTAGCTAGGGTGCTTGACCCACCTCCCACTTCATGTCCGCGGGGCGGATGGATATACTGATACTTTGGTGATACATGCATGTCGCCATGACCTACCATAAGACGCACAAGTGAATCTATCTCTTGGTCAAATGACAACCGTTGTTGTCGATAAAAAATGGATTATCTATATATATATATATATATTGATTGGGCCAATAGATTGAACCATCATCAGAAATTTCATGAGAGGGACCACAAAACCAACACCGCCTACATGCAGCCCAAAATGATGTATGTTGGAAGGGGTGATGTGTGTTTTCAATATCGAATAATGTACAATTTATATGTGCCGCCTGCCTCCCGACACAAAAAACCACTGATACGTCTCCAATGTATCTATAATATTTTATTGTTCCATGATGTTATTATCATTCTTGCGTGTTTTACAATCATTTTATAGCAACTTTATATCATTTTTTGGGACTACCCTATTGACATAGTGCCCAGTGCCACTTGCTGTTTTTTGCTTGTTTTTTTACTTCGCCAAAAATCAACACCAAATGGAGTCCAAACACAGTGAAACTTTTTGGAGATTTTCTCTGGACCAGAAGACACACGATGGGCCAAGGATGTACCAGAGGGGGACTCCGAGGGGAGCACAGCCTACCTAGGCGCGCCTGGGGGCCTAGGCGCACCCTGGTGGGTTGTGCCCACCTCGGCCGCCTCCCGCACCGCCTCTTTGCTCCATAAATACCCTGAAAATCCAAAAACCCTAGGGGAGTCGACGAAACACAATTCTAGCCGCCGCAAGTTCTAGAAACAATCCAATCTAGACACCATCACGGAGGGGTTCATCATCCTCATTGGTGCCTCTCCGGTGATGCGTTAGTAGTTCATTATAGACCTTTGGGTCCGTAGTTAGTATCTAGATGGCTTCCTCTCTCTCTTTTGATTCTCAATACAATGGTCTCTTGGAGATCTATTTGATGTAATTCTTTTTGCGGTGTGTTTGCTGGGAGCCGATGAACTTTGAGTTTATGATCAGATCTATTTTATCCATGATTGCTTATAGCCTCGCATTTCTTCTTCGAATCTTCGATTTAGGTAGGCCAACTAGATTGATTTTTCTTTCCATGGGAAGAGGTGCTTTGTAGTGGGTTTGATCTTACAATGCTCAATCCTAGTGACAGAAGGGGACATGACACGTATGCATCGTTGATATTATGGATAACAAGATGGCGTCTATTCCTACATGAATAGATCTTGTCTACATCATGTCATCGTTCTTATTGCATTACTCGGTTTCTCTATGAACTTAATACACTAGATGCATGCTGGATAGTGGTCGATGTATGGAGTAATAGTAGTAGATGCAGGCAGGAGTCGGTCTACTAATCTTAGACGTGATGTCTATATAATGATCATTGCCTGGATATCGTCATAATTATTTGAAGTTCTATCAATTGCCCAATGGAAATTTGTTTACCTGCCGAATACTATTTTTCTCGAGAGAAGCCACTAGTGAAAGCTACGACCCCTGGGTCTTTTCTTTATCATATTTTCTTTCAGATCTATTTTTATTCGCTTTTATTTTGAGATCTATTATTCCAAAAACCGAAAAATACCTTGTTGCACTTTTTATTTGCATCTTTTATTTCGCGATCTATTTATCCAATCTATCACAATTTTATCCCGTCAACTTGGCAATTTCTGGCGTTGTTACCCGAAGAAGGGATTGACAACCCCTTATACGCATCGGGTTGCAAGTATTTGTTCTTTGTGTGCAGGTACCGTTTACATAGTGTTGCTTGGTTCTCCTACTAGATTGATACCTCGGTTTCATAACTAAGGGAAATACCTACCGTAGCTATGCTACATCATCCCTTCCTCTTTGGGGAAATACCAACGTAGTTCAAGCCGCATCAACCGCCATGAAAGCCAGGTAATTAAGGACGAGGTACGCAGGGTACGGTGTCGGTTCAACCCACCAATCCGAGCGTGTGGAGGGAATCCTGACAACGCATAAGCTCAAACTTTGCTTGAACAAACATGTGACGGTGACTGGACCTAACACGAACTAGGAGGAATCCATTCATGGACAACACGTACCCCACATTATCGGTCAAAGGGATGATATATATACACTGAGGGATCCCAAAGATATGCATGTCATCACAAGAAACCACACAAGGGAGACGTGGTCGATCAGAAGACCCCCCTATACACTGCAAGAGGCCCGAAAATATGTATGTGTGGTGTGTGATGTGTTCAAATCCCCAATGCACAACTTTGATGGGGCACCAACTACATTACAAACCGAACACCGTACCCGACCCCAAGCCAGGTTCAATGTGTATGATGTCGGTTCCCCAACTTCGAGGCAAGGCGCTCAAACTTTAATTGGTCTAACATGGCATACACAGCAATAGGAAACCGTCATGGTCAAACCCTTTGTGACACCCTCGATTCGACCGTACACTAATCATACATGCAAATGTGTATGATCATGATCAGGGACTCACGGGAAGATATCACAACACAACTATAGACACAAATAAAATAATACAAACTTCACATTACAAGGCAGGGCCTTGAGGGCTTGAATAGAAGCTCAAAAGCACAAGATTAGAGGAAAAAACAATATCTAAGTACAGACATAAATTTAACAAGAATTCCTTAAGAAGGCAAGCACAAAAACAAAAACGATCGAAGAGGCAAGGCCTCCTGCCTGGGACCTCATAACTACTCATGGTCGTCGGCGGTCTCAATGTAGTAGTAGGCACCGTCCAGATAGTAGTGGTAGTAGACGGGGGCAGTATCTGGCTCCTCGGATCCACCATCTGATCACAGCAATCGGGTATAGGGGAAAAAGAGGCAGCAAAGCAACCGTGAGTACTCATCCAAAGTACTCGCAAGACTTATATCAGATCTAAACTAAGTACGCATCAGTATCAAAGGAATGGGTTGTATCTATGGACCAAACTACAGAATTCCAGAAGAGAGGGGAAAGCCTAGCCTATCGAAGACTAGCATCTTCAAGCATCTTGCAGCATTCAGAAGAGTAAACAATAGCATTTTATAATTAACAAGCATGTTGTAGTAATAACGCCCAGAGATCATTCCTTGACTCCCTGCGAGAAAGCAATCCCAGAACCACGTATCCATCACATATCTCAAGTATCCATTTCTAGTTGTAATAGATCAGGATACAAGTATGAACGTCCGTTACCGTGGACACGACTATTTGAATAGATAATCTTCCCTGAAGGGGTGGACCACATTACCCAACATGTTTGATTACTCTGGCCGGACACACTTTCCTAGGTCAATGCCTGGCCTGGGAAGATCAACACATCGCAACCCTACCTAGGCTCAGCAGAGAGGTCCCCGCCGGTCTACATCCTAAGCACTCCGGGGTCTTGGGCCCATCACCCATTGCACTCTGGGTCGTTGTGTGCAGGGTGGATACCAGCACCACCTCAGATGGTTGGCACGATCCGACCGTGCCACAATGTTGAACTGGACACAAAGCTTCGGCTGATACTACGACGCCGAGTGCCCATAACTATTCCCACGTGGTGGTTAGTGTGTATAGGCTAGTGTCCAACTCAGAACAAATATACAAACCTGTTAATGCATTAATAATTAAAACAAGTGACAACTGTTGGGACAAGTCCGGAGCTACCACCCCCTCCTAGGTGATGCTAAACAATCAGCTGCCACCATAACATCTCGTGGGTGATCACGGGGCCCGCCCGACTTTCATAGGTATCTCTCATGCGTGCTCACTGGGCCCGTCTGACTTTCACAGGTATCTCTCGCGGGTGCTCACTTGGCCCGCCCAACTTTAACAAAGGTCTGAATGTAAAGTCAAGGTAATCGCGTGTTCAAAACATCAAGGGGGTAAACCCAAGGATTCACCCTCGATGGATTCCACTAGATGTAATCATCAAGTTGAACGTAGGAGGAATCACCCTCGAGGTTCACACTTAAGGGGTTGCACGATAGAGTAGTATCGGGAGTGGTGAAGGAGGAATCACCCTCGATGACCATGACCGAATAGCTACACTAGAGAGTTATCATTAGGAGTGTGTTATGAGGTATCACCCTTGGCACTCAATAGTAGCTCTGCAGAGTCGTACAACAATGGGGGTGAGGTGATGTGTCGGGCTGCTACCTCTTGAGCACTGCGTTGGTTTTCCCATCAAGAGGAAAGGGTAGTGTAGTGAAGTAGCGTAAGTATTTCCCTCAGTTTTTGAGAACCAAGGTATCAATCCAGTAGGAGATCACGCGCGAGTCACCACGTACCTACACAAACAAATAAGAACCTCACCACCAACGTGATAAAGGGGTTGTCAATCCCTTCACGGCCACTTGCAAGAGTGACATCTGTTAGAGATGATAATAATAAGATAAGTATTTTTTGTATTTTTATGATATAGATTGAAAGTAAAGATTGCAAAATAAGATAGATTGGAAACTTGTATGATGGAAAATAGACCAGGGGCCCATAGGTTTCACTAGTGGCTTCTCTCAAGATAGCATAAGTATTACGGTGGGTGAACAAATTACTGTCGAGCAATTGATAGAAAATCGAATAATTATGAGAATATCTAGGCATGATCATGTATATAGGCATCACGTCCGTGACAAGTAGACCGACTCCTGCCTGCATCTACTACTATTACTCCACACATCGACCGCTATCCAGCATGCATCTAGAGTATTAAGTTCATAAGAACAGAGTAACGGCTTAAGCAAGATGACATGATGTAGTGGGATAAACTCATGCAATATGATATAAACCCCATCTTTTTATCCTCGATGGCAACTGAGGGAGTCCTGGATTAGGGGGTCTCCGGACAGCCGGACTATATCCTTTGGCCGGACTGTTGGACTATGAAGATACAAGATTGAAGACTTTGTCCCGTGTCCGGATAGGACTCTACTTGGCGTGGAAGGCAAGCTAGGCAGTACGAATATGGATATCTCCTCCTTTGTAACTGACCTTGTGTAACCCTAGCCCCCTCCGGTGTCTATATAAACCATAGGGTTTTAGTCCGTAGGACAACATAAAATCATACCATAGGCTAGCTTCTAGGGTTTAGCCTCTCCGATCTCATGGTAGATCAACTCTTGTAGTACTCATATCATCAAGAATAAATCAAGCAGGACGTAGGGTTTTACCTCCATCAAGAGGGCCCGAACCTAGGTAAAACATCGTGTCCCCTGCCTCCTGTTACCAGCCGCCTTAGACGCACAGTTCGGGACCCCCTACCCGAGATCCGCCGGTTTTGACACCGACATTGGTGCTTTCACTTAGACTTCCTTTGTGTCATCGCCATTAGTCTTGATGGCTCCTACGATCATCGATAGCGATGTAGTCCAGGGTGAGACTTTTCTCCCTGGACAGATCTTTGTGTTCGGCGGATTCGCACTACGGGCCAACTCGCTTGGCCATCTGTAGCAGATCGAAAGTTACGCCCCTGGCCACTAGGTCAGGCTTGGAAGCTTAAACTACATGGCCGATATCCGCGGAGACTTGATCTTCGACGGATTCGAGCCCCTGCCTTGTGAGCCACGCAGTCACGATGAGTACGATTTAGCTCTACCATCGGACAGTGTTCGAGAAACCGCACCAGCAGCCACTCCGACCCTCAATTCGGATCCAATTGGGCCATCCATGGACGGGTGGATAGACCCTGCCATGGAGGCCATATCCTCTGCGGCGATCGAGACGAATATCAACCTTACCCTTCACGAGAGCCGTGTTGCTAAACTACCGGATCCTTCTCCGGCCACGGACTCCGAACCGCCTGCGCCCGTTCCTGTCGAATCCGATTGGGCGCCGATCATGGAGTTTACCTCCGTAGATATTTTTCAGCACTCGCCCTTTGGCGACATACTGAACTCATTAAGGTCTCTCTCCTTGTCAGGAGAGTCCTGGCCGAACTACGTCCGGCAGGATTGGAATGCGGATGGCGAAGAAATTCGCTGCCGACCCACCACCCACTTAGTAGCCACTATCGATGACATAACCGACATGCTCGACTTCGACTCCGAAGGCATCGACGGTATGGATGACGATGCGGGAGGAGAAGAGGAACCACTGCCCACAGGGCACTAGACGCCCACTTCGTCACATGATGTATACATGGTGGACACACCCAAAGAAAACAACGACGAGGAACGGAAGGACGCAGCGAAGGGTTGTTCCCTCGAGAAACAGTCAAAGCGGCGGTGTAAACGCCGCTCCAAATCCCTCCTAGGTAGAAATAACAATCATATAGACCTAGCGATAGAGTAGGGTGCACCATCGCCAGACCAGGGCAACACGGGGAATCAACCCGAACAACCCGACTCCGTCGAAGATAACAGTCCGGACGACATCACACCAGACAAGCGTCAGGAGCAACATAATGCCCACAAGAGGCTTGTTGCCATGGCGAGGAGTCTGAAAAAATAGAAGCAAAGCCTCAAGGCTGCACAAGACACACTCAAAATCTAATGGAGTGAAGTACTCAACACTGCAGCGAAGTACGGTAGTAATCGCCACACCAAGAGCTATTCGAAGCGAAAGTTGCTACCTGAATTTGATGAGGAGGCCTTAGATCCTCCACCATTAAAAAATAAAACGGCCATCCAGTCGGATAGACGACCTCATAGCCAACATAAAGCGGCAAACGACGCCGCACATAAACAAGTACGCGATCCGCGTAAGGGCTCGCATCAAAAGGACGGCACAACCAAATCCATCTATGGACCACGCAGGCGCGCTCCAACATACAATGCAACACAACAAACATCCGAACACTACGGTACGCCCAAATATAGGGGTGCCGCACACCCTCTATGTTTCACCAACAAGGTGCTGGACCATGAATTTCCCGAGGGATTCAAACCCGTAAACATAGAGGCGTACGACGGAACAACACACCCTAGGGTCTGGATTGAGGACTACATCCTCCACATCTATATGGTTCGCGGAGATGATCTCCACGCCATCAAGTACTTACCCCTTAAGCTCAAAGGGCCAGCTCGGCACTGGCTTAAAAGCCTCCCCGAAAACTCCATCGGAAGCTGGGAAGAGCTCGAAGATGCCATTCGGGCAAATTTTCAAGGGACATATGTCCGACCATCGGATGCAGACGATTTGATTCATATAACTCAACAGCCCGGTGAGTCAGCCCGAAAACTTTGGAACAAGTTCCTCACTAAAAAGAACCAAATAGTTGACCATTCGGACGCCGAAGCCTTAGTAGCTTTCAAGCGTAGCGTTCGAGATGAGTGGCTTGCTAGACACCTCGGTCAAGAAAAGCCGAGAACAATGGCAGCATTAACAAGCCTCATGACCCGTTTTTGCGTGGGCGAGGACAGCTGGTTAGCCCGATGCAGCACCAGCGACCCAAGTACATCTGAAGTCAGGGATGGAAACGGGAAATCACGATGCAGCAAGAATAAGCGCCGGAATAAAGAAGACAGCCCGAAGAGCACGGCGGTAAATGCCGGATTTAGAAGCTCTCGGCCAGGCCAGCAGAAGCCGCCCTCCAAAGGCAACAGAGACGAACTGTCCAGCCTAAACAAAATTCTGGACCAAATATGTCAGATCCATAGCACCCCTGATAAACCTGCAAATCATACCCATAGAGAATGTTGGGTCTTCAAACAGTCCGGCAAGCTCAACGCCAAACACAAGGGGCAGGATACACCAAGTGAAGACGAGGACGAGCCTCGCAAGCAAAGCACAGGGGAACAGAAGAAATTCCCACCAGAAGTCAAAACAGTCAACGTGTTACACGTGATAAAAGGGAGAAACAAAGCGGCACCTTTAGAGAAACATGCACCAGGGCCTATCACTGCGGAGCTCCGCCACAGGTCGTCCCAACCGATCACCTTCGATCATCGGGATTACTCGGCAAGCATCCGGCGGGCAGGATGGGCTGCCTTGATATTAAATCCAATAATTGACGGATACCACTTCACACGAGTCCTGATGGACGGTGGCAGCAGTTTAAATCTGACATATCAGGACACAGTCCACAAAATGGGGATAGACCCAACGAAAATTTGCCGCAGAAATGCTACCTTTAAAGGAGTAACGCCAGGCCTAGACACTCATTGCAGGGTCTCCCTGCTAATAGAGGTTATATTCGGCTTCCCCAATAACTTCCGCGGTGAAAATTTAACTTTCCACGTCGCTCCGTTCGAAAGTGGCTATCAAGCACTACTCGGACGCGAAGCTTTCGCTCGCTTTAACGCAATACCGCATTACGCTTCCTTCAAGCTCAAGATATCCGGTCCACGCGACATCATCACAGTAAATGGAAATATTGAGCGCTCCTTGCGCGCCGAAGATGGTGCAGCCACCCTGGCCGCTGCTCACTAAACGGCCTCACCAACTCAAGCATTTGACAGGTCGTTAAGACCACGGATGCGGTTAGACGAGTCCGGCGCAGCTATACGTAATTAATACAGGTTTGATGGCTATACCCCTATTACAATACAAGGGGCTCAACGCGCGCGCAAAAGTGGCAATAAGGCTCACCTTTACTCAATCTCAACTATACGTTGTTTATTTAGTATAACTCAATTTTTGCACGGCAATTAAGTTCCTCTCTTTTTTAGATAACCATCGTGCTACACCCATCCAGGATACGGCACAATGGAGACTTGTTCCAAGGATTCTTTGTAGATTAAGACCCGTTCCAAGGATTCTTTGTAGATTAAGACCTTGTGTAAACCTTTTTTACTGTCTCTTGTTGATTTACATCCCTCGGTTTCTCAGTACAATCAAGAAGGATGCTGACGTCTTGGCATGTGGCCACGCCAGAATAATGCATGTACCTGGACACCAGGGGCTTATTACAAAGGGTACTGTTTAGACCCGGTTTACACCATAAAGACCGAATACCTTAGGGAGTGTTCGGCGTCGCGAGTTTGGCCTTATATGCATCAGCTCTGAATCATGTCTTTGGTCAAATGTTGGGTTTGCCCGGCTCCTGTGTTTTGCTGCCTTACGTTCCACTCTATCGGCTAAGGCGGCACCAGGAGAACTACTGTGATTGTGCCCTGGTTCATCCGGACGAGCACCTCAGTAGAGAAAGCCAAAAACTGACTGTCATGATATAGTGTGAGACTGGTCAACCACTCAATGACCTATTGGAATCTTCGGGATTCCTCCGCATTAACGAAGGGCCGTTTCCCGGCCAGGCATGTACGCACCCCGAATCCGGATGTGTGTGGAGCCACCAGGGGCTATATAGTAGCCCCACTGTCAAACTCCTATGGCTAAGTGAAAGTGTTAAAGCATTATAGTCCGGTTGCCTAGTTCGCTGCGCTATCACCTCCTTAATAGGACCAAGACGTTGGATTAAGTGTGAATACGCGTCTTCTGCGAACACCCCCGCATTATATGCGTGGGGGCTGAAGCCGACGACTGCAATCTTTCAGGTTATATACATGTATACATAAACGGCCGCACAGGAGGCATCACAATACTTTCGGGCAAAAGTATAAATACAGCCTTGATAAAATCAATAAAACATTGATTTTACAATAGGAATACATATCAATCAAACATAACATTCGTCGAGCACTGGGCCTCTATCGCATGAGCGCCCTCAAGCACTTCTTCAAAATAGTGCTCGGCAGCCACTCGGCCTATGGCCGAACCCTGCGCCGCGACGGTGGTGGCATCCATCTCCGCCCAGTATGTTTTGACACGGGCAAGGGCATCCGCGAGCCTTCTATGCACGCCGACCTCTTCATCGCATTAATGCGTGGCACCACACCAAGGAACTGCTGCACCAAGCTAAAATAGTTGTTCGGCTTTGGCCTTTCCGGCCACAGATGATCCATGACAGACCTCATGGCGAGTCCGGACAATCTATTGAGTTCGGCCGATTCGGCAAGCTGATCAGTCAATGGAAGCGGATGCTCTGGAACGTTAAATTGCGACCAGAACAGCTTGTCCACTTCATGATCTGTTTGATCCCGGAAGTATTCGGCCGCATCGACAGCGCTCGCCGCTGAGTCCATATATGCGTCGACCAAACACCACATCCGATCCAGAGGGGAAAACCGTGGATCACCGAACTTCCTCCGTAGCATAAAGGGCTTCCCGGCCACAGTGTCCCCGGCTTCACACAGTTCCTCCTTCTTCGCTCTCATTGCAGAGCGGGTGTCTTTGGTCACCATTGTGGCATTTTCAAGGTCCGTAGGCTTCGCCTGGTTTTCTTCTTCAAGAAACTGGCAGCGGTCGGCAGTGTCTTTTAACTTCACAGCCATTTTGGCCATTTTCTCTTTGCTCTCGCTATGAGCGGCCTTCTCGGCTCTCAACTCTTCGGTCGCCTTCAAAGCGGCCGCATTACTACTCCTTACTTGCTCCTTGGCTCGGGCAAGCTCCGCCCGCAAGGCCTCCACAGTGGCAGCTCCATCTGCAGTCACAACATATTAAAGATACTGGCATCACGCTGCTCTTACTATGTGACATCCACTATAAATATCACCTACCCTGGGCCTCGTCAAGCCGCTTGTTAACAAGCTCGATGCCGGCATCCGCCGCATCCAGTTGCCGCCTTAGTTCGGCAACCCCATTAGTCCGGCTAGCCACCGGAGCTTCATACACCTGCACATAAAGGCGGTCTGGTTATTACCTGGGATTATGATCCTCCGTTCGCCACCATTCTCGACGAGAACCAGAGTCTCAGGGGCTACTATCTACACAGCGCACACCTATAATGCGCGGTACCATCACAAACGTATATCATTTCACGTACCTCAAAGCCCGTCAGTAGACTCATAAAGGCTTCATGCAACCCGTTTTCGGCGGACAAAATCCTTTCAATCACAGTACACATTAATGTACAGTGCTCTTATGAGATAGTCGCTCGCTCTAGCAGACCCTTCAGTACGTCCGACCGCATACCAGATGGTGTCGGACTCTTTTGATTGCTCTCCTCGGTAGCCGGATACTGAGGGCTTCGGGTGACCATGGGATTACCTTCTAGCCTTGCCGGATCCGATGAAACTCTCCGTGATGACACTTCAAGGTCACCCGCTTCTTGAGCCAGGGAGTCTGGGGCAGGCGTTTCACTCTCCATCATCTTCGGAAGAAGATCCCCCAAAGACGAGCTCTACTGAGAAGGGCTCAGATCCGAACTGCAAGATAAATGCTTCGGTTATCTTCCTCAGAAGTAAGGTAGTATATCTTCACTATTGAGTACTTTTTGATTACTTACAGCTCGTTAGAGGGCTGATCCCCGCACGGACTTTGTGCGGCAAGAGCACCCTCCGAGGCAGGACCCTCTGGTGGAGTTTTCTTCTCCCGTTTGGAAACCTTGGTTTCCGGATCATCAGAGGTAGTCCTCTTCCTCCCCCGGGGCGAGGGAATGTCAGATTCCTTCCCTTGGTTATCCTCCCTCACGGAGGCGCTCATTCCCTCGGTTGGAATAGGTAGCGGTGGAGGCCCACTTTCGCCCTCTTTATTCCCACCTTCATCTTCCTTTGAGGGCACCAGGCAAGGTACTGGCTCAAGCATCTTTTCCAGCACCGGATTGTCCAAGCCTTCGGGAAGGGGGGCCGAACATTGGATCATCTTCGCCTTTGTTATCCAGTCCTGGTCAAAAAGCGATTCTTCATAATGATGTCATGATAAATAAAGGACAGTGTGTTCGGCTAGAGGATTACTTACTTGGGTCGTAGTGTGGTTGCTGCTCAGGCCCACGTCCTCGGAGGTGTCCGGACACTCTATTTGGGGTCCGAAGAACGACTTGTACATCTCCTCGTGCGTCAGGCCGAGGAAATTCTGAATAGCATGCGGTCCTTCTAGGTTGAATTCCCACAAGCGGAGGGGCCGGCGTTTGCAAGGCTGGAATCGACAAACCAGCATGACGTGCACTACCATAACCAAACTAAAATCTCCCTCGAAGAGATCTCGGATGCGGCTCTGCAGTATGGGCACATCCTTGGCTGGACCCCAGCTCAGCCCCTTGCTGATCCATGACATCAGTTGTGGTGGAGGGCCCGAGCGAAAGGCGGGGGAAGCTACCCACTTGGCACTTCTAGGAGCGGTGACATAGAACCACTCCCGTTGCCATAATCCGAACACCTCTGGAAAGGAACCCTTTGTCCATGGAGCTCTAGCGATCTTGCTTATTAATGCCCCTCCGCACGCTGCATGCTGCCCCTCAACCATCTTCGGCTTCACATCAAAGGTCTTGAGCCACATGCCGAAGTGAGGAGTAATGCGGAGGAAGGCCTCACATACGACAATAAATGCCGAGATGTGGAGAAAGGAATCCGGGGCTAGATCGTGGAAATCAAGCCCATAATAGAACATCAAACCCCTGACGAAGGGATCCAGAGTGAGGCCTAGTCCTCGGAGGAAGTGGGAGATAAACACGACGTCTTCATTGGGTTCAGGAGTAGGGACGACCTGCCCTCGGGCAGGCAGCCGCTGTGAGACTTCGGCGGTCTGGTATCTTGCCTCCCTCAACTTCTTGATATCCTCTTCCGTGACGGAGGAGGGTATCCACCAGCCCTGGAGGCTGGATCCGGACATGATTGAAGGTCTGAAGCACCTGACCTAGGCTTTGGGTGTTAGAACTTGAGGCGGGGGAAGGATTCAATTGAGCACGGGAGGGAAAAAGTAAAAGCCTTGACCCTTTATAAAGAGGGTGAATATCAAGCGTCCTCCTCGTGGCCGTTTGGGACTTGCCTAAAATCTAGGAGTCCTAGGCGCGGTTGGGTTACCCATGCCCGTATTGATGAGAATCCCGTAATAAGGTGGAAACGATCTCTGCTTTGACAAGACGTGTCATGAAACTGCCTCGTGTTATGTGCGGGGCTAGTTAAAGAAAAATGGTTCGAATAATCACCGAGCCATGGCATGATGTCATGTTGCCAAAACGTGTCAGCAGATTAGATTTGTGGAAATCTTATTCTCTCTACGGTGGTATGTGGAACGTATTTTGCAGGGTCGGACACTATCCTTTTATTCAAACTCTTGTGTGGTGTATCCGGAGGAGGAACCCGCCTTGCAATGTCCAAGACAACACTGCGCGCCGGACTCATCGTCATTGAAGCCTGGTTTAGGGGCTACTGAGGGAGTCCTGGATTAGGGGGTCTCCAGACAGCCGGACTATATCCTTTGGCCGGACTGTTGGACTATGAAGATACAAGATTGAAGACTTCGTCCCGTCTCTGGATAGGACTCTACTTGGCATGGAAGGCAAGCTAGGCAGTATGGATAGGGATATCTCTTCCTTTGTAACGGACCTTGTGTAACCCTAGCCCCCTCCGGTGTCTATATAAACCGGAGGGTTTTAGTCTGTAGGACAACATACAATCATACCATAGGCTAGCTTCTAGGGTTTAGCATCTCCGATCTCATGGTAGATCAACTCTTGTAGTACTCATATCATCAAGAATTAATCAAGCAGGACGTAGGGTTGTACCTCCATCAAGAGGGCCCGAACCTGGGTAAAACATCGTGTCCCCTGCCTCCTGTTACCATCCGCCTTAGACGCACAGTTTGAGACCCCCTACCCGAGATCCGCCGGTTTTGACATCGACAGCAACAATACAATATGTGACGTTTCCCTTTCTATCCCTCGGATTGAGCACCGCAAGATTGAACCCAAAGCTAAACACTTCTCCCATTGCAAGAAAGATTGATCTAGTAGGCCAAACCAAACTAATAATTCGAAGAGACTTGCAAAGATTAACCAATCATACATAAAAGAATTCAGAGAAGATTCAAATATTGTTCATAGATAATCTGGATCGTAAACCCACAATTCATCGGATCTCGATAAACACACCGCAAAAAGAAGAGTTACATCGAATAGATCTCCAAGAGAATCGAGGAGAACTTTGTATTGAGATCCAAAGAGAGAGAAGAAGCCATCTAGCTACTAGCTATGGACCCCAAGGTCTGAGGTAAACTACTCACACATCATCGGAGGGGCCATGGAGTTGATGTAGAGGCCCTCCGTGATAAATGCCCCCTCCGGCGGAGCTCCGGAAAAGGCCCCAAGATGGGATCTCTTGGGTACAGAAGGTTGTGATGGTGGAAATAGGGTTTCATGGTGCTCCTGGATGTTTGCGGGGTATGTGAACGTATATAGGAGGAAGAAGTAGGTCAGTGGAGCTACGAGGGGCCCACGAGGGGGGAGGGCGTGCCCAGGGGGTAGGCGCGCCCCCCGCCTCCTGGCCGCCTCGTTGATAGCTTGATGTCCACTCCAAGTCCTCTGGATCACGTTTCTTCCATAAATCACGTTCCCGAAGGTTTCATTCCATTTGGACTCCATTTGATATTCCTTTTCTACGAAACACTGAAATAGGCAAAAAAACAGAATTTGGGCTGGGCCTCCGGTTAATAGGTTAGTCCCAAAAATAATATAAAAGTGTAAAATAAAGCCCATTGACATCCAAAACAGATAATATAATAGCATGGAACAATCAAAAATTATAGATACGTTGGAGACGTATCAGCATCTGCAAGCTTAATTCCTGCTCGTCCTCGAGTAGGTAAATGATAAAAACAGAATTTTTGATGTGGAATCCTTTCTAGAATATTCTTCATTGTATTTTTCTCTATTGTGGCATGAATGTTCAGATCTGAAAGATTCAAGATAAAAGTTTATTGTTGACATAAAAATAGTAATACTCCAAGTATGCTAATCAAGCAATTATGTCTTATCAAAATACCATAGCCAAAGAAAACTTATCCCTACAAAGTCATATAGTTTGGCCATGCTTCATTTTCGTCACACAAAATGCTCTCATCATGCACAACCCCGATGAAAAGCCAAGCAATTGTTTCATACTTAGCTTTTTCAAACTCTTTCAACTTTTATGCAATACATGAGCGTGAGCCATGGACATAGCACTATGGGTGGAAAAGAATTTGATGATTGAGGTTTTGTGAGAAGACAAAAAGGGAGAAAGTCTCACATTGACGCGGATAATCAATGGGCTATGGAGATGCCCACCGATTGATGTCAATGCAAGGAGTAGGGATTGCCATGCAACGGATGCACTAGAGCTATAAATATATGAAAGCTCATCAAAGAAACTAAGTGGGGTGCATCCAACTTGCTTTCTCACGAAGACCTAGGGCATTTGAAGAAGCCCATCACTGGAATATACAAGCCAAGTTCTATAATGAAAAATTCCCACTAGTATATGAAAGTGGCAAAATAAGAGACTCTTTGTCATGAAGATCATGGTGCTACTTTGAAGCACAAGTGTGGAAAAAGGATAGTAGCATTGTCCCTTCTCTCTTTTTCTCTCATTTATTTATTATTTTTTTATTTGGGCCTTCTTATTTTTTGGTCTCTTTTCTTCCTTTTTTTGGTCCGGAGTCTCATCCCGACTTGTGGGGGAATCATAGTCTCCATAATCCTTTCCTCACATGGGACAATGCTCTAATGATGATCATAACACTTTTATTTTCTTACAACTCAAGAATTACAACTCGATACTTAGAACAAAATATGACTCTATGTGAATGCCCCCGGCGGTGTACCGAGATTGCGATGAATCAAGAGTGACATGTATGAAAAAATTACGAATGATGGCTTTGCCACAAATACGATGTCAACTACATGATCATGCAAAGCAATATGACAATGATGATGCGTGTCATAATAAATGGAACGGTGGAAAGTTGCATGGCAATATATCTCGGAATGGCTATGGAAATGCCATAATAGGTAGGTATGGTGGCAGTTTTGAGGAAGATATAAGGAGGCTTATGTGTGATAGAGCGTATCATATCACGGGGTTTGGATGCACCGGCGAAGTTTGCACCAACTCTCAAGGTGAGAAAGGGCAATGCACGGTACCAAAGAGGCTAGCAATGTTGGAAGAGTGATAGTGCGTATAATCCATGGACTCAACATTAGTCATAAAGAACTCACATACTTATTGGAAAAATCTACAAGTCATCAAAACCAAGCACTACGTGCATGCTCCTAGGGGGATAGATTGGTAGGAAAAGACCATCGCTCGTCCCCGACCGCCACTCATAAGGAAAGCAATCAAAGAACACCCCATGCTTCCAATTTATCACATAACATTCACCATACGTGCATGCTACGGACTTGCTAACTTCAACACAATTATTCATCAATTTCACAATTACTCAACTAGCACACTTCTAATATTACCACCTTTATATCTCAAAACCATCTATCAAGCATCCAACTTCTCTTAGCATTTAAAATTTATAACCAAAGTGAATTACCATGCTGTTCTAAAGGACTCTCAAAATGATATAAGTGAAGCATGATAGATCAATTATTTCTATAAAACCACTGCCATGCTCTAAAAGATATAAGTGAAGCACTAGAGCAAAAAATTATATTGCTCCAAAGATATAAGTGAAGCACATAGAGTATTCTAATAAATTCCAATTCAGGTGTCTCTCTCTCAAAAGGTGTGTACAGCAAGGATGATTGTGGTAAACTAAAAAGCAAAGACTCAGATCATACAAGATGCTCCAAGCAAAACACATAGCATGTGGAGAATAAAAATATAGCTCCAAGTAAAGTTACCGATGAACGAAGACAGAAGGGGGGATGCCTTCTAGGGCATACCCAAAGTTAGGATTTTTGGTGTCCTTGTATTTTACCTTGGGGTGCCATGGTCATCCCCAAGATTAGTCTCTTGCCACTCCTTGTTCCATAATCCATCAAATCTTTACCCAAAACTTGAAAGCTTCACAACACAAAACTTAATAGAAAAATCTTGTGAGCTTCGTTAGCGAAAGAAAACAAAACACCACTTCAAGGTACTGTAATGAACTCGTTCTTTATTTATATTGGTGTTAAACCTACTATATTCCAACATCTCTATGGTTTATAAACTCTTTTACTAGCCATAGATTCATCAAAATAAGCAAACAACACATGAAAAACAGAATCTATCAAAAACAGAACAGTCTGTTGTAAAATGTATCTAACTCAAACTTCTGGAACCCCAAAAATTCTAAAATAAATTTCTGGACGTGAGTAATTTATCTATTAATCATCTGAAAAACAAATTAACTAAATATCACTCTCCAATAAAAAATGTCAGCAATTCTCGTGAGCGCTAAAGTTTCTGTTTTTTTACAGCAAGATCAAAAAGACTTCCCCCAAGTCTTCCCAACGGTTCTACTTGGCACAAAAACTAATTAAACACAAAAAACACAACTAAAAAATATGCTAGAAAAATTATTTATTACTAAACAGGAATAAAAATAAAATTGGGTTGCCTCCCAACAAGCGCTTTTCTTTAAAGCCTTTTAGCTAGGCATAAGATTTCAACGATGCTCACATGAAAGACAAGAATTGAAGCACAAAGAGAGAACCATAAGACACGTGACAAACACATCTAAGTCTAACATACTTCCTATGCATAGGAATCTTATCGGCAAACAAATTATCAAGGCAAGCAAAAACTAGCATATGCAAGGAAGCGAAAAGAAACAATAGCAATCTCAACATAACGAGAGGTAATTTAGTAACATGAAAATTTCTACCACCATATTTTCCTCTCTCATAATAATTACATGTAGGATCATAATCAAATTCAACAATATAGCTATCACAAAACATATTCTTAACACGATCCACATGTATGCAAAGTTGACACTCTTCCGAAATAGTGGGATTAACATTAACTAAAGTCATGACCTCTCCAAACCCACTTTTATCAAAAACTTCATAAGATTGAACATTCTCCAAATATGTGGGATCTAAAGTTGACACTCTTCTAAACCCACTTTAAATAATATTGCAAACACTATTATCAATCTCATATTCATCATGGGCTTAAATAAATTTTCAAGATCAAAAGAAGTATCACCCCAATCATGATCATTGCAACAAATAGTAGTCATAGCAAAATTAGCATCCCCAAGCTTGAGGTTTTGCATATCCTTAACACAATTGACACAAAGAGAATTTATGATAACATCATTGCAATCATGATTTTCATCGAAGGAACTATCAGGTATGGGTGCAATAGCAACGATCTCATGTTTAACGTAAGGAACTATAGCAAATTCATCTTCATAAATATTGGCATCATGGCCACAAGAATAGCTAGCATCATGTTCATCAAGGGATATTTCAATCAAATCATCGGAATCATAATTATCTATAGATTCATGCATATCATTATTTTCTTCCGAAGCAACGGTCATTCTTTCAATAAATTCTTTTACATAGACATTATGAGCATAGTTTTCATAGCAATATTTAAGTATGTCAAAATTTTCAGATTCGTAGAGATTAATATCATACTTTTCAATCAAAGGAGCAACTTCATAAGCACTCTTAAAAGAAACAAATTCTTCAATTTGTTTGATATCGTAGTAGCTATAAACACCCTTTGCATAAGAAGATAAGATTTCATTGTCATTAAACTCACATAGGTAGGGCATGTGTTTTTTAGGGTTCTTAGAGAAACAGGTAAGATCACAAATTTCACAAAGATTCCAAGCACAACATAGGAATATGTTTATTTGATCCCATAAGAGCCTCCCTTTTTCAGACAAACGGTGACGCACAAAATGAGCATGCTCATCTACAGATTTCTCATCAACTAGGCTAGTTGGGGTTTCAACACGAGCGCATAAGGATCAAAGATGATCCAAGTAGAATACTTTAAGTGGATCCATATCAATAGATTTTTAGCACGCAAAGATGCAAGCAAATAGATAGCACATGGAAACACAAACAAAGATACATACGGAAAGAAGGTGAATAGAAAAGAGGGCGAATAAAACGTCAAGGGTGAAGTGGGGGAGAGGAAAACGAGAGGCAAATGGAAAATAATGTAATTCGGAGGATAAGAGTTGTGATGGGTACTTGGTATGTCTTGACTTGGCGTAGATCTCCCCGGCAACGGTGCCAGAAATCCTTCTTGCTACCTCTTGAGCACTGCGTTGGTTTTCCCTTGAAGAGGAAAGGGTGGTGCAGTAAACAATCGTAAGTATTTCCCTTAGTTTTTGAGAACCAAGGTATCAGTCCATTAGGAGACCACGCGTGAGTCACCTCGTACCTACACAAACAAATATGAACCTCGCAACCAACGCGATAAAGGGGTTGTCAATCCCTTCACGGCCACTTGCAAGAGTGAGATCTGATAGAGATGATAATAATAAGATAAGTATTTTTGGTATTTTTATGATATATATTGATAGTAAAGATTCCAAAATAAAATAGATTGGAAACTTGTATGATGGAAAATAGACCCGGGGGCCATAGGTTTCACTAGTGGATTCTCTCAAGATAGCATAAGTATTACGGTGGGTGAACAAATTACTGTCGAGCAATTGATAGAAAAGCGAATAATTATGAGAATATCTAGGCATAATCATGTATATAGGCAACACGTCCGTGACAAGTAGACCGACTCCTGCCTGCATCTACTACTATTACTCCACACATCGACCGCTATCCAGCATGCATCTAGAGTATTAAGTTCATAAGAACAGAGTAACGCCTTAAGCAAGATGACATGATGTAGAGGGAAAAACTCACGGAATATGATATAAACCCCATATTTTTATCCTCGATGGCAATAATACAATACGAGTCGTTTCCCTTTCTGTCATTGGGATCGAGCACCGCAAGATTGAACCCAAAGCTAAGCACTTCTCCCATTGCAAGAAATATCAGTCTAGTAGGCCAAACCAAACTGGTAATTCGAAGAGACTTGCAAAGATAAACCAATCGTACATAAAAGAATTTAGAGAAGATTCAAATATTGTTCATAGATGATCTGGATCATAAACCCACTATTCATCGGATCTCGACAAACACACCGCAAAAAAGAAGAGTTACATCGAATAGATCTCCAAGAGAATCGAGGAGAACTATGTATTGAGATCCAAAGAGAGAGAAGAAGCCATCTAGCTACTAGCTATGGACCCGAAGGTCTAAGGTAAACTACTCACACATCATCGGAGGGGCCATGTAGTTGATGTAGGGACCCTCCATGATCAATGCCCCCTCCGGCGGAGCTTCGAAAAAGGCCCCAAGATGGGATCTCTTGGGTACAGAAGGTTGCGGCGGTGGAAATAGGGTTTCGTGGTGCTCCTGGATGTTTGCGTGGTATGTGAACATATATAGGAGTAAGAAGTAGGTCAGTGGAGCTAGGAGGGGGGTGTGCCCCCTACCTCGTGGTCGCTTAGTTGATTGCTTGACGTCCACTCCAAGTCCTCTAGATCACGTTTGTTCCATAAATCACGTTCCCGAAGGTTTCATTCCGTTTGGACTCCGTTTGATATTCCTTTTCTATGAAACACTGGAATAGGTAAAAAAACAACAATTTGGGCTGGGCCTCCGGTTAATAGGTTAGTCCCAAAAATAGTATAGAAGTGTAAAATAAATCCCATTAACATCCAAAACAGATAATATAATAGCATGGAACAATAAAAAATTATAGATAAGTTGGAGACGTATCACAGGCTCTGGTCGTTGATCACGTTATCAAGCCGGGGCAACTGGGACCAGGTGATGGGTCACTGATGGATCACTAACCAACCTATTCTAAGAAGTTTAGGATAAGCAGGTAAGGTACAATGGGCAGGTTACAAAAACAGGTCATGCATCAGAATAGGATCAATCAATTGCAGTAGCAAAATCTAATGCAAGCATGAGATAGAATGGAATGGGCGATATCAGAATGTTCAAGGGCGTTTGCTTGCCTGGAAGCTCTGCGGAAAGGGAAGGATGGTCGTCGGTGACGTAGTCGATCATAGTGGCATCGGCAGCGGACTCGGGGTCTACTGAAGATAAGAGGAGAAAGAAACAGTAAATATAAACCAAACAAAGGTAACACAGATGCACAACAGGACAATAGGCGGTGCTAGGTGTGCCCTAACACAGTACTAGGTGATACCGACGAAGGGGGAAAACATCCGGGAATGTTTTCTCGAAGTTTGGCATTTTTCAGATAGATGAAAGAGAGGGGACGCCATATTCGCTATGCTAGGGGCATGTGACGGACGAACGTATGGCGTATTCGGAATCATAATATTTTCTTGCGCAACTTTCATATATAAATTATTTTAATATGAGTTACAGATTATTTTATATGAATTTCCAAAGTTTATAGTATTTTCTGGAACTTTCAAGAATAATTTTATTTAATCTAATCCAAATTTTACCAAGTCAAATTGACTAGTCAAAAGGGGGATGTGGCCCACATGTCATTGGCACATAATTTAACTGATGGATAAACTAAAATGGAGGGGTTAAATTAACATAGGGGGCCACATGTCATAGACACACCACTAATAAACTAAATGAGATCTATCCTAAACAGATTGGGCCCACTGGCCATTGACACCATAGGCTAGCTAACAATGAATTAAGCCCTGGCTAATTAAATCTTAGGACTAAGAGGCTATCCCCACCTATAGCACACGGAAGTTCCATAGTACTAGTACATAGCCAGCTGTGAGCATGGATCTACACGCACGCATAGATGCGCCAGCGGCCAGAGCCATCGGCGACGCACATGGGCCTAGCCGGCGGTAGCCCGGGCATAGTGAGAGCGGCAGGTAGCAGCGCTTCACAGCAGCTAGCAGGGGCGGAAGAGCAGCAGCAAGAAGCAGCAGCGGCATCGGTCCTAAAGGCAGTAGCGACAGTAGGCGAGCAGCAATAGCAAGCAGAGTGAAGCAACAACAGCAGCGCTAGCAGGCGAGCGTGAGCAAGCCCGGGCGCACATGGGTGACTGTAGGGAGGCAGCTACGCGGACGAGCAGGGGCACAGCCCCGGGCAGCAAACGCCCTGGTGGGCGCGGCTCGAGTGGCACGCAGGGCGCAAATCTGATGAGGCAGGGCGCGGGTGGATGTGTGGCGCGCGTGCGGTGCGTGCCCGGGAGAATGCGCGGGGCGGCCATAGGCATACGGGAGCACCGAGCAGAGGTCGAGCTAGCTCCCATGATGAACCATGATGTCGGTTGCAGGCGGTGATGGCAGCTACGACACTAGTTTGAGGTGTAAGGACAGGGCTTCCAACGAGGAGCTCACAGTGAAGGCACACGAGGACCCGTCGATATATTAGGAGCAGCAGGTGTCACCAGATCCAAAGAAGATCTCCGGCGGCAGCCGTGTGGAGGACGAGGTCAATTTGGTCGATGCGGTGGCGTAGATCTCGCATTCTCTGGTGTGGACGAAGCAGAGGGACGCGGCGGGGCTCCTAGAAACGTTCTTAGGCCAAGGGGTGGTCGGTGGGCACGGGGAAGATGCTGGCCTTGGCGATGGTGGGGGCGGTCTCCTCCAGATCAGGAAGAGGGGCGAGTGTGGGGAAGAAGTGGGAGAGGCAAGTGGAGGGGAGGCGAGGAGGCTGAGGCGGCTGCAGGGGTGGTGTCCTTATCTTCCCCCGGCGGGAACGGCGAGGTGGTCGGGGACGACCGACGGGCGCACCTTGATACGTCTCCAATGTATCTATAATTTTTTATTGTTCCATTCTGTTATATTATCAATCTTGGATGTTTTATAATCATTTTATAGTCATTTTATATCATTTTTTGGTACTAACCTATTGACATCGTGCCAAGTGCCAGTTGTTGTTTTCTGCATTATTTTTACATCGCAGGAAATCAATACCAAACGGAGTCCAAATGCAACGAAACTTTACAAAGATTTTTTATGGACTAGAAGACACCAATGGGCCAAGGTAGCACCTGGTGGGTTGTGCCCACCTCGGGTGCCCCCCGGACCGCCTCTTTGCTGTATAAATACCCCAATATTCCAGAAACCCTAGGGGAGTCGAAGAAAATCAATTCCAGCCGCTGCAGAGTCTAGAACCACCAGGTCCAATCTGGACACCATCACGGAGGGGTTAGGGATGGCAATGGGTCGGGTTTGGAGCGGGTGGAGATGGTCCAAATCCAACCCATGACCCATCTTCCTACCCTCTGCCCATCCACCAAATTATCCATGGGCAAAACTTGTGCCCATGTCCAAACCCACTGGATACCCACATACCCATGGAGCTCCATGGGCATAGAAAAGTCAGCATAAAGCCTTCCCAAAGAGCAAATTAACTCATCATCATTCACTCACAAATGACAACATAAGCTACATGCATAAGTAGGCAACAAATAATACGGTGAGTCCTTAAGTGTGACATACCAGAGGTTGATTCTCCAGCATATAACTCATGGAAGAAGTTGCATATTTCCTGCCATTTCCCATTGATTCACTCTTTCTACTATCACTGGCATATGGCCCCACATGGCATACGTGTATCCATTGGATATCCATGGAGCACAAACTATAACCATGCCCAACCCAGCTATTCGTGGGTATCCATATCCATGGACCCATGGGCGAAAATGTGCTCCATACCCTTTCCCAACTGGGTCGTGTATCCATGGGTATCCAGATCCATGGATAAAATTGCCATCCCTAGGAGGGGTTCACCACTTCCATTGGTGCCTCTTCGATGATGCGTGAGTAGTTCATTGTAGACCTTCGGGTCCGTAGTTAGTAGCTAGATGGCATCCTCTCTCTCGTTTCATTCTCAATACAATGGTCTCTTGGAGAATCATATGATGTAACTCTTTTTGCGATGTGTTTGTTGGGATCGGATGAACTTTGAGTTTATGATCAGATCTATCTTTTTATATCAATGAAAGTTATTTGAGTTTCTTTGATCTCTTATATGCATGATTTCTTATAGTCTCATATTTCTTCTCCGATATTTGGGTTTTGTTTGGCCAACTTGATCTATTTATCTTGCAATGGGAAGAGGTGCTTTGTAGTGGGTTCGATCTTACGGTGCTTGATTCCAGTGACAGAAGGGGAACCGACATGTATGCATCGTTGCTACTAAGGATAAAACGATGGGGTCTATCTCTACATAGATAGATCTTTTCTACATCATGTCATCGTTCTTATTGCATTACTCTGTTTCTCCTTGAACTTAATACACTAGATGCATGCTGGATAGCGGTCGATGTGTGGAGTAATAGTAGTAGATGTAGGCAGGAGTCGGTCTACTAATATTGGACGTGATGCCTATATAATGATCATTGCCTGGATATTGTCATGTGTATTTGAAGTTCTATCAATTGCCAATAGTAATTTTTTCACCCACTGTTTGCTATTTTTCTCAAGAGAAGCCACTAGTGAAACCTACGGCCCCCGGGTCTCTTTCTCATATTATTTGCCTTTGCAATCCACTTTTACTTTGATTTTATTTTTAGATCTATTAAATCATAAATACAAAAATACATTGCTGCATTTTTTATTTTTTTAATTGGCGTTCGATCTATCAATCTACTATGATTTTATTCACGTCTATTTGCCTATCTTGGGGCGCCGCTACCCGAAAGGGATTGACAACCCCTTTTACACGTCTTGTTGCGAGTATTTGTTATTTGTGTGCAGGTGCTGTTTACGTTGTGTTGCTTGGTTCTCCTACTGGTTCGATAACCTTGGTTTCATCACTGAGGGAAATACCTACCGCCATTGTGCTGCATCATCCCTTCCTCTTTGGGGAAATACCGACGTAGCTTCAAGCCGCCATCAAAAGGAATTTCTAGCACCGTTGCTGGGGAGGATCTTCAACATATACCAGGTTCCTAATCACAAATCTCATCTCCTCGCAATTTACATTATTTTCCATTTGCCTCCCGTTTTCCTCTCCCCCACTTCACAAAAGTTCACCATTTTTATTCGCCCTTATTTTTCGTTCGCTGTTTTCTTGTCGGATCTGTTTTTGCGTGTGGTCTTGGTTGCGTAGTCATGATGCCTCAAAGAAAATATTATGATGTTCCTTACCCAAATATTTTTCTTGAAATTGAGAAAAGTACTAAGGAATATATGACTACCCAATTTGAGCATACTAAGTATTTTACTGAAGAACTTAAGGAGCACTCCGTTGTGCTTGATGCTATAACAAAACAACTTGATGATTTTAGTAGAGAAGTTTGCAATCTCCAAGCTAAGTATGCTTTTGCCGAAAGTTTGCTAGGAAAAATATCCGATGCACAATCTACCCTAGTAAATCACGTTGCCGCTAAACCGATCTCATTAGAAGATAAAAGTGATGAAGATCTTAAAATGACTAGTGCTTCTTCTATTAATTCCTTGTTTAGTAAAATTAAGATTGATGAAAAAGGGACTGGAGAAGAGTCAACATTAGTTAGAAGGCGTCCCGATAATTCGGAGGGTGAAAATCTTGTTGAGAAAATTGATGAAAGTGGGTTTGAAGAGGTCAAAACTTTAACTAGTGATGTGCCCACTCTTTTGGATTACAAAGACTTTAATTATGATAGTTGCACTTTGACTGATTGTATTTCTTTTTTTTCAATCCATGATAAATTCACCCCATGCTTATGAACAAAATAAAGATTTTACTAAACATATTTTTGATGCTATGATGAAAGCTTTGGAAGAAAAGTTGGAATTAGAAGTTTCAATTTCTAGAAAATTACATGATGAATGGGAACCTACTATCAATGTCATGATTAAAAATTATGAGTGTTTTGCTTTGTGTGACTTGGGTGCTAGTGTTTCTACAATTCCCAAATCCTTATGTGATGTGCTCGGTCTCACCGATATTGAAGAATGTTGTTTAAATTTGCACTTGGCGGATTCTACTATTAAAAAGCCTATGGGAAGAATGAATGATGTTATTATTCTTGCAAATATGAATTATGTGCCCATAGATTTTATTGTTCTTCATATTGATTGCAATCCGTCTTGTCCAATTATTCTTGGTAGACCATTTTACGCACTATCAGTGTCGTGATTGATATGAAAGAAGGCAATATTAAGTTCCACATTCCTTTAAGGAAGGGTATGGAACATTTCCCTAGAACAAGAATTAGGCCACCATATGAATTAATCATGAGGTAATCTAATGGATCTCGAAACAAAGATGACAAAACTGAGATCCTTGCTTTATGCCTAGCTAAGGGCGTAAAACTATAGGGTTGTTGGGAGGCAACCCAATGAACAAAATTTATTTTTGCTTTTTGCTTTCGGTTCTTCAGTGTTTGCACAATTATACTACTGTTATGATTGTGTTTTAGTTAGTGTTTGTGTCAAGTAAAGCCTTTAGGATCTTCTTGAGTGATAGTTGTTTGATCTTGCTGAGAAAACAGAAACTTTTGCGCTCACCAAAATAATTTTCATTTTTAATAAGAGAAGATAAAATACCGATTCCTTTTGCAGTAGATTTATGTACAAATTTCCAAGATCTTCCTAATTTTTCATAGTTTTTGGAGTTACGGAAGTATTCGAAATATCTAGATTGGTATAGACTGTACTGTTTAGGACAAATTCTATTTTCTTTGCATTGTGTGCTTGTTTTGATGGCTCTATGGTTTTCTTTGATGAGTTTTTGCCATAGAAAAGTTGGAATACAGTATATATAATGCAAGAACAAAATATGAATTGGTTTAGTACATCACATATAATAGTGATTTGTTTTCTTATACTAACGGATCTCACGAAGGCTTTTGTTGAGTTTTGTGTGATTGAAGTTTTCAAGTTTTGGGTTATCTTACGATGGATGAAGGAATAAGGAGTAAGAAGAGCCTAAGCTTGGGGATGACCCGGCATCCCAAGCTATTATCCAAAAGAGATCAAGCAACTAAGCTTGGGGATTCCCCAAGTGTTATCCCCTCTTTCTTCTAACGACCGTCGATATTTTACTCGAAGCTATATTTTTATTCGTTACATACTATGTGTTTTGCTTGGAACGTCTTGTATGATATGAGTCTTTGCTTGTTTTATTTTGTGTTTAAATTCTTGATTCCTTGCTGGACACACCTATTTGAGAGAGCCAAAATTATGTCATGACTTGTTAGAATTGCTCTCTATGCTTCACTTAAATTTTTTATGAGCTATGGACTTGCTCTAGTTCTTCACTTATATCTTTTTGAGCATAGTGTGCTTTAGTATTTTTGAAGAATTGCTCTCTTGCTTCACTTAGATTTATTTGAGGTTTATTAAAATTTTCAAGAAATTCTCTCTTGCTTCACTTAAATTAATTTGAGAGAAGAAATATTATGCTTATGATCTTCACTTATATTTGTTTGAGCAACACATGAAAATTAGTTCCAAAGTGATAGATATCCAAGAAGGATATAATAAAAACTTCCATGAAGATCACTAGACAAAATAAACTTGATTCTTAGTAATAGTTTTGAGATATGATGATGTGATATGTGAGTCATGTTGATGGGTAATTATGCTTTAGTAAGAATATCGTGATAAGGTTTGTGATTCCCTATGCAAGCACGAAAGTCAATAATTATGCAAGGGAATTATATCCTACTTGTGGTGCATTATTCGGTGTTAATTATGGTTAATGCTCGCTTATGAGATTATTCGTTTCATGGTTGGTCGCTTCTCAATCTTTTGTTAGCCTTCATTTTGCTATAAGTATGATCACTACTTGTGCATCCAAGAACCTTTAAACCACTTTTGCCACACGAGTCCACTATATCTATGTATATGCGGTATTATTTTACCTTTGTATGCAAATTTTTATATGTCATCTCTAATTTTCAAAATAAACTTCTCTTTTGTGTGTTCGTACCGCTCGCGGAGCGGTGAGGGGGGGCTAATATTTTCCATGCTAGATGTGTTATTCTCACGATGAGTGTTTATTCACTTATCGTTGCACGAGAGTAAGGCAAATGTATTAGGGATGCCCAGTCCCAAAATGAAAAATGAATTTACTTTATGTTATCACATAATAAATTCCTTGGTAAGTGTTGGTATGGAAGGCACCCATGGATACGGTTAGCCATGAAAAGTGAAAGTATGGTGGAAAAGGGAGTAAACTTTAATTTCTGTTTGGGAACTGCCTATGGTATATCTAGCATGGAAAGTGTTGGGAACTCTAAGTCATTTTCATTGGTGGCAAGGAAACACCTCCCAAAATGTTTTTATCTCTAAGTTTTTTGCTTTGAGCTCTGGCGCCTCTACAAATCCCTACTCCCCTCTGCGAAGGGCCTTTCTTTTACTCTATGCAATTTTTATTTTGAATTTGAGTCTCCATTTGAGTCTCCATCTTTTCTTATAAAGCACCAATTAGGAGGTACTATGATCGTACTTGAGTATTCGGTGCAGTTAATATGCGAGTGTGTTTCATGAATGGATCAATGATTCAGCATGATGGGCTAGGGATAGCTTATTTTAGCATTGATATTTTGAAAGACATGGTTGCTTGTTGATATGCTTGACTATTTAAGTTATCATGTCAAAACTAGACTATTGCTTTGAACAATATAGAAGTCCAAATGTCCATGCTATAAAGAAAAGAATATGATATGACATGTTACGCAGCATTCGACATCAATTTTTTTGTTTTTATCACTTACCTACTCAAGGACGAGCAGGAGTAAAGCTTGGGAATGCTGATACGTCTCCAACGTATCAATAATTTTTGATTGTTCCATGCTGTTATATTATCAATCTTGGATATTTTATAATCATTTTATAGTCATTTTATATCATTTTTGGTACTAACCTGTTGACATAGTGCCAAGTGCCAGTTCTTGTTTTCTGCATGTTTTTTACATCATAGGAAATCAATATCAAATGGAGTCCAAATCCAACGAAACTTTACAGAGTTTTTTTATGGACTAGAAGACACCCAATGGGCCAAGGCAGCGCCTGTTGGGTTGTTTCCAGCCGCCGCAGAGTCCAGAACCACCAGATCCAATCTAGACACCATCACGGAGGGGTTCACCACTTCTGTCGGTGCCTCTCCGATGATGCGCGAGTAGTTCTTTGTAGACCTTTGGGTCCGTAGTTAGTAACTAGATGGCTTCCTCTCTCTCGTTTGATTCTCAATACAATGGTCTCTTGGAGATCCATATGATGTAACTCTTTTTGCGGTGTGTTTGATGGATCGGATGGATTTTAAGTTTATGATCAGATCTATCTTTTTATATCCATGAAATTTATTTGAGTTTCTTTGATCTCTTATATGCATGATTGCTTATAGGCTAGTATTTCTTCTCCGATATTTGTGTTTTGTTTGGCCAACTTGATCTATTTATCTTGCAATGGGAAGAGGTGCTTTGTAGTGGGTTCGACCTTACGATGCTTGATCCCAGTGACAGAAGGGGAACCGGCATGTATCTATCGTTCCTGCTAAGGATAAAATGATGGGGTCTATCTCTACATAGATAGATCTTGTCTACATCATGCCATTGTTCTTATTGCATTACTCCATTTCTCCATGAACTTAATACGCTAGATGCATGCTGGATAGCGGTCGACGTGTGCAGTAATAGTAGTAGATGCAGGCAGGAGTCAGTCTACTAATCTTGGATGTGATACCTATATAATGATCATTGCCTAGATATCGTCATGAGTATTTGAAGTTCTATCAATTTCCCAACAGTAATTTGTTTACCCACCATTTGCTATTTTTCTCGAGAGAAGCCACTAGTGAAACCTACGGACACCGGGTCTCTTTCTCATATTATTAGCCATTGCGATCTACTTTTCCTTTGCTTTTATTTTCATATCTATTAAACCAAAAATACATAGCTGCATTTTATTCTTATTTATTTTATTTGGCGTTCGATCTATCAATCTACTACATTTTTATTCATGTCTATTTGCCTATCTTGGGGCACCGCTACATGAAAGGGATTGACAACCCCTTTTACACTTCGGGTTGCGAGTTTTTGTTATTTGAGTGCAGGTGCTGTTTACATTGTGTTGCTTGGTTCTCCTACTGGTTCGATAACCTTGGTTTCATCACTGAGGGAAATACCTACCTCCATTGTGCTGCATCATCCCTTCCTCTTTGGAGAAATATCGATGTAGCTTCAATCCGCCATCAAAAGGAATTTATGGCGCAGTTGCTGGGGGGGATCTTCAACATATACCAGGTTCCTAATCAAAAATCTCATCTCCTCGCAATTTACATTATTTGCCATTTGCCTCTCCCCCACTTCACAAAAAATTGCTGTTTTTATTCGCCCTTCTTTTTCGATCACCGTTTTCTTGCCGGATCTGTTTTTGTGTGTGTTCTTATTTTCATAGTCATGATGCCTCAAAGAAAATATTATGATGTTCCTTACCGAAATATTTTGCTTGAAATTGAGAAAAGTACTAAGGAATATATGACTACACAATTTTAGGATAGTAAGTATTTCACTGAAGAACTTAAGGAGCACTCTCTTGTGCTTGATGCTATAACAGAACAACTTGATGATTTTAGTAGAGAAGTTTGCAATCTCCAATGTAAGTATACTTTTGCTGAAAGTTTTCTAGGAAAAATATACGATGCACAAGCTACCCTAGTAAATTAAATGGCCGCTAAATCGATCTCGTTAGAAGATAAAAGTGATGAAGATCTTAAAATGATTGGTGTTTCTTCTATTAATTCCTTGTTTAGTAAAATTAATATTGATGAAAAAGTGACTAGAGAAGAGCCAACTTTAGTTAGAAGGCGTCCCGATAATTCGGAGGGTGAAAATCTTGTTGAGAAAATTGATGAAAGTGGGTTTGAAGAGGTCAAAACTTTAAATAGTGATGTGCCCACTCTTTTTTATTACAAAGACTTTAATTACGTGCCGGGGTACTGATCCACGGGCACCTATGGGACCGGCAGACCGGGTCCCTTTCAGTTCGGCGGGCGCGGAGATCGTGCAAAGAGCAAATCGAGGCGATGCACGCGAGCGATTTACCCAGGTTCGGGCCACACGGATGCGTAAAACCGTACTCCTGCTTTGTGGTTTGTATTGATTTCTTGCTCGGGAGCGAGAGTGCTACAGTACACACCCGCAGCTGACAAGACCGAGCGTGAGTGTTCGAACTAGCTAACCCCCCTCTACGTTGCACACGGGCCTCCTTTTATATGCTCAAGGGGTTACCGACAGGTGGCAACGGAGGTAAGGGCAAAAATGGAAAGGTGCTGTGGTAGGCACAGCTACCTGCTACAGTGTATCATACCTAACCCTGACGGCAGGGGACAAGGGCCTTAAATGCCCGTCTGTGTCGCCTAAACAGTGCGAAAAGGGACCGCCAGGGACGCCACCGTTCGCCACGATGGCGATCTTGTCAGCGCTGCTTGCCACCGCACGCCGCTAGCTGCACAGCCTCCCGCCACGTACGCCTGGAAGGACCCCAGAGCGACACGTTGGTGGATGCGCTGGAGCGCGGGCCCAGGGAGGTGGCTTGCCGCGGCAAGCGCCTTGCCGCTGTCGTTGTCTTGTCGCGTCTGGGAGCTTGTCGCTCACCGGGCCTTGCCGGGGCACGTGGTGCGCCGCGGCAAGTTCCTTGCAATGCCTTGGGTGGCCTTCCCGGCAAGCTCCTCTTGCCGGGGTCTTGGGATGCCTTTGTTAGCCTTCCCGGCAAGCTCCTCTTGCCGGGGTCTTGACTTGGATACTTTGTTCTTGAATGGCTCCAAAGGAACCACGGAGGACCTTGGCGGTCACCCGGCAAGCCTTGCCGCGGGATGCTGCGACTGCCCGTGCACAAGTTCGGGATACTAGGGTACCCCTACTCTAGTACACCGACAGGAGCCCCCGGGCCTGGGCCATACACGGTGCCGAGCGATGTTGGGCCAGGCCCAAGACAGGGCACGGGCACGCGTGGCCTAGGTTACGCCGTATCTTACTCCGTATCCACCGCGCCCTCCCCTCGCTCGGCACGGCTTGCCGCTTCCGCTGCATCAGCCTCCTCCATAGTGAATCCGAACTCGCCCGCGGCTGCGGCTGCCGCTGCTTCCCCCATCCTGGTGGCAATGAGCGCCAAATCCGCATCCGTGGTGTCGCGGGTGAAGCCGTCCTTCTCGTCGGGGCGGACTGGCACTT
The DNA here is from genome assembly GCF_056163025.1 of Triticum urartu. Taxonomy (NCBI): domain Eukaryota; kingdom Viridiplantae; phylum Streptophyta; class Magnoliopsida; order Poales; family Poaceae; genus Triticum; species Triticum urartu. The sequence goes on from NC_141875.1 coordinate 349,096,719, forward strand.
CCACCAAGTCGTCGAAGAACTGCTGCACGACCTCGTCGGCAGGCTCCTGCCAAGTTGGCACAATCCCGTGCGAGTGGCACTCCGGCATCATTGCACGGATGTGGTTGAGCGCAGAATTGTTGCACAACGGGACGACGCCCCCCGGCAACCTGAAGACCTCGGGATGTAGGGGGTCATATTTGAACAGCTCCTGCAGCATTGCGTTGAGCTCCAGGACTGTGAAGTTGTAATTGAGGCCCGGCCGCAGCCTCATGATGTCTGCCACGTTCTTGAACTCCCAAGTGGGCCTCCCCCGTTCCTGCAGGGGGGGCGATGCAGCAGCGAAGGAAGTCTGCGCCAACAGCGCCAACAGTAAGCCCGGGAAGCCTGAGGCGCAAGATCCTGGTGACGGCAATCTTCAGCCTGTCGTCTTCCGGGGCCACGTCGCTCCAGTCGCTGCCGCGTGCCACTGGGGTTTGGCGCCGGGTGGTGAATGGCTGTGGATTCTCCTCGTCAATCCAGCACCAATCTGCCCTCCACTCCTCCCACTTGCCACGGAACTCTCCCTCCAGATAGGTCTCCTTCTTTCCAGCCCTTGAGATCCAGGCAATTCCGCCGGATAGAGGCTCTCCTCTCTCTACTCGGCGTATGAAGAAGTGGCGGAAGAGGGCTACGTTGGGAAGGACTCCAACAAAGTTTTCGCAGAGATGTGCGAAAACTGGCATGGTCAGGACGGCATTGGGAGTGAAGTCAAGGAGATGGAATCCATAGGTATTCATAATGTCACAGAAGAAATCAGAGAAAGGCGGGCAGAGCCCACAGTAGAAGAACAGAGCGAAGAAGGGGTATCCATTCGGGGCCTTCTTCCAACCGACGGCGGGGAGTACCTTTGTGCGCGGATGCGCTCATGTCTCCGCCGACCAGAAGAGGTAGTAGTTCTCCCTCAGCTCCTTCGCGGCAAGCTTGGGGGGGGGGGGGGGGGAACTGCGCTCTCCTTCCGCAGCGCCGCGAGCCGCTGCGCCTCGGTCGACTTCACAGCCTTCCCCTTGTCGGCTTTTGGAGCCATGGCGGAAGCAGTGGAGGAGGTCGACGGCGTTGGTGATGCTGGCGGCGATGGGGGGGTGGACGCCAAAGATGCCGGGGTACTGATCCACGGGCACCTATGGGACCGGCAGACCGGGTCCCTTTCGGTCCGGTGGGGGCGGAGATCGTGCAAAGAGCATATCAAGGCGATGCACGCGAGCGATTTACCCAGGTTCGGGCCGCACAGATGCGTAAAACCCTACTCCTGCTTTGTGGTTTGTATTGATTTCTTGCTCGGGACCGCGGAGTGCTACAGTACACACCCGCAACTAACAAGACCGAGCGTGAGTGTTCGAACTAGCTAACCCCCCTCTACATTGCACATGGGCCTCCTTTTATATGCTCAAGGGGTTACCGACAGGTGGCAACGGAGGTAAGGGCAAAAATGGAAAGGTGCTGTGGTAGGCACAGCTACCTGCTACAGTGTATCATACCTAACCCTGATGGCAGGGGACAAGGGCCTTAAATGCCCGTCTGTGTCGCCTAAACAGTGCGGAAAGGGACCGCTAGGGACGCCACCGTTCGCCACGATGGCGACCTTGTCAGTGCCGCTTGCCACCGCACGCCGCTGGCTGCACAGCCTCCCGGCACGTACGCCTGGAAGGACCCTAGAGCGACACGTTGGTGGATGCGCTGGAGCGCGGGCCCAGGGAGGTGGGTTGCCACGGCAAGCGCCTTGCCGCTGTCGTTGTCTTGTCGCGTCCGGGAGCTTGTCGCTCACCGGGCCTTGCCGGGGCGCGTGGTGCGCCGCGGCAAGTTCCTTGCAATGCCTTGGGTGGCCTTCCTGGCAAGCTCCTCTTGCCGGGGTCTTGGGATGCCTTTGTTAGCCTTCCTGGCAAGCTCCTCTTGCCGGGGTCTTGACTTGGATACTTTGTTCTTGAATGGCTCCAAAGGAACCACGGAGGACCTTGGCGGTCACCCGGCAAGCCTTGCCGCGGGATGCTGCGACTGCCCGTGCACAAGTTCGGGATACTAGGGTACCCCTACTCTAGTACACCGACATTATGATAGTTTCTCTTTGAATGATTGTATTTCTTTGTTGCAATCCATGATAAATTCACCCCATGATTATGAACAAAATAAAGCTTTTACTAAACATATTGTTGAAGCTATGATGAAAGCTTTGGAAGAAAAATTGGAATTAGAAGTTTCCATTCCCAAAAAATTACATGATGAATGTGAACCTACTATGAAAGTCAAGATTAAAAATTATGAGTGTTTTGCTTTGTGTGACTTGGGTGCTAGTGTTTCTACAATTCCGAAATCTTTATGTGATGTGCTTGGTCTCACCGATATTGAAGAATGCTCTTTAGATTTGCACTTGGTGGATTATACTATTAAAAACCCTATGGGAAGAATTAATGATGTTATTATTCTTGCAAATAGGAATTATGTGCCCATAGATTTTATTGTTCTTGATATTGATTGCAATTCGCCTTGTCCAATTATTCTTGGTAGACTGTTTTTACGCACTATCAGTGCCTTGATTGATATGAAAGAAGGAAATATTAATTTCCAATTTCCTTTGAGTAAGTGTTTGGAACACTTCCCTAGAACAAGAATTAGGCCACCATATGAATCAATCATGAGGGCATCTTATGGATCTCGAAACAAAGATGACAAAACTTAGATCCTTGCTTTATGCCTAGCTAAGGGCATAAAACTATAGCGCTTGTTGGGAGGCAATCCAATGAATAAAATTTGTTTTTGCTTTTTGCTTTCGGCTCTTGAGTGTTTGCACAATTATGCTACTGTTATGATTGTGTTTTAATTAGTGGTTGTCTCAAGTAAAGCCTTTACAATCTTCTTGGGTGATAGTTGTTTGATCTTGCTGAAAAAACAGAAACTTTTGCGCTCGCGAAAATAATTTTCATTTTTAACCACAAAGCGATAAAATATAGATTCCTTTTATAGTATATTAATGTACAAATATCCAAGTTCTTCCTACTTTTCCATAGTTTTTGGAGTTACAGAAGTATTCCAAATATCTAGATTTCTATAGACTATTCTGTTTTGGACGGATTCTATTTTCTTTGCGTTGTGTTCTTGTTTTGATGGCTCTATGGTTTTCTTTGATGAGTTTTTGCCATAGAAAAGTTGGAATACAGTATATATAATGCAAGAACAAAATATGAATTGGTTTACTATGGCACTTATAATAGTCATTTCTTTTCTTATACTAACAGATCTCACGAAGGCTTTTGTTGAGTTTTGTGTGATTGAAGTTTTCAAGTTTTGGATTATCTTACGATGGATGAAGGAATAAGGGGTAAGAATAGCCACAGCTTGGGGATGCCCCGGCATCCCAAGCTATTATCCAAAATAGAGCAATCAACTAAGCTTGGGGATGCCCCGAGTGGCATCCCCTCTTTCTTCTAACGACTGTCGGTATTTTACTCGAAGCTATATTTTATTCGTTACATACTATGTGTTTCGCTTGGAGCGTGTTGTATGATATGAGTCTTTGCTTGTTTTATTTTGTGTTTAAATTCTTGATTCCTTGCTGGACACACCTATTTGAGAGAGCCAAAATTATGTCATGACTTGTTAGAATTGCTCTCTATGCTTCACTCAAATTTTTTATGATCTATGGACTTGCTCTAGTGCTTCACTTATATCTTTTTGAGCACGGTGTGCTTTAGTATTTTTGAAGAAATGCTCTCTTGCTTCACTTAGATTTATTTGAGGTTTATTAAAATATTCAAGAAATTCTCTGTTGCTTCACTTAAATTAATTTGAGAGAAAGAAATATTATGCTCATGATCTTCACTTATATTTGTTTGAGATTATCAAAAGCAACACATGAAAATTAGTTCCAAAGTGATAGATATCCAAGAAGGATATAATAAAAACTTTCATGAAGATCACTGGACAAAATAAACTTGATTCTTAGTAATAGTTTTGAGATATGATGATGTGATATGTGAGTCATGTTGATGAGTAATTATGCTTTAGTAAGAATATCGGTGATAAGGTTTGTGATTCCCTATGCAAGCACAAAAGTCAATAATTATGCAATGAAATTATATCCTACTTGTGGTGCATTATTCGGTGTTAATTATGCTTAATGCTCGCTTATGAGATTATTCGTTTCTTGGTTGGTCGCTTCTCGATCTTTTGGTAGCCTTGATTTTGCACTAAGTATGATCATGTGCATCCAAGAACCTTTAAACCAGTTTTGCCACATGAGTCCACTATCTCTACATATATGCGGTATTCTTTTGCCGTTCTAAGAAAATTTGTATGTGCCATCTCTAATTTTCAAAATAAACTTCTCGTTTGTGTGTTCGTACCGCTTGTGGAGCGGTGAGGGCTGGCTAATATTTTCCATGCTTGATGTGTTATTCTCACGATGAGTGTTTATTCACTTGTCATTGCACGAGATTAAGGCAAAGGTATAAGGGATGCCCAGTCCCGAAATGAAAAATGAATTCACTTTATGTTGTCAAATAATAAATTCCTTGGAAAGTGTTGGTATGGAAGGCACCAATGGATACGGTTAGCCATGGAAAGTGAAAGTATGGTGGAAAAGGAATAAACTTTAATTTCTGTTTGGGAACCGCCTATGATATATCTAGCGTGGAAAGTGTTAGGAACTCTAAGTCATTTTTGTTGGTGAGAAGGACACACCTCCAAAAATGTTTTTATCTCTAAGTTTTTCGCTATGAGATCTGACACCTCTACAAATCCCTACTTCCCTCTATGAAGGGACTTTCATTTACTTTTTGCAATTTTTATTTTGAATTTGAGTCTCCATATTCTCTTATAAAGCACCAACTAGGAGGCACTATGATCGTACTTGAGTATTGGGTGTAGTTAATATGCGAGTGTGTTTCATGAATGGATCAATAATTAAGCATGATGGGCTAGGGATAGCTTATTTTAGCATTGATATTTTGAAAGACATCGTTGCTTGTTGATATGCTTGACTATTTAAGTTATCATGTCAAAACTAGACCATTGCTCTGAACAATATAAAAGTCCAAATGTCGATGGTATAAAGAAAAGAATATGATATGACATGTGAGGCAACATTCCACATCAAAAATTCTGTTTTTATCACTTACCTACTCGAGGACGAGTAGGCGTTAAACTTTGGGATGTTGATATGTCTCCAACGTATCTATAATTTTTGGTTGTTCCATGCTGTTATATTATCAATCTTTGATGTTTTATAACAATTTTATAGTCATTTTATATCATTTCTTGGTACTAACCTATTGACATAGTGCCACGTGCCAGTTGTTGTTTTCTGCATGTTTTTTACATCGCAGAAAATCAATACCAAATGGACTCCAAATGCAACGAAACTTTACGGAGATTTTTTATGGACCAGAAGACACCCAATGGGACAAGACAACTCCTGGTGGGCCGTGCCCACCTCGGATGCCCCCGAACCACCCCTTTGCTCTATAAATACCCCAATATTCCAGAAACCCTAGGGGGTCGACGAAAATCAAATCCAGCCACCACAGAGTCCAGAACCACCAGATCCAATCTAGACACCATCACTGAGGGGTTCACCACTTCCATTGTGCCTCTCCGATGATGCGTGAGTAGTTCTTTGTAGACCTTTGGGCCCATAGTTAGTAGATGGATGGCTTCCTCTCTCTCGTTTGATTCTCAATACAATGGTCTCTTGGAGATCCAAAGGATGTAACTCTTTTTGCGTTGTGTTTGTTGGGATCGGATGAATTTTGAGTTTATGATCAGATCTGTCTTTTTATATCCATGAAAGTTATTTGAGTTTCTTTGATCTCTTATATGCATGATTGCTTATAGGCTCGTATTTCTTCTCCGATATTTGGGATTTTGTTTGGACAACTTGATCTATTTATCTTGCAATGGGAAGAGGTGCTTTGTAGTGGGTTCGATCTTACGGTGCTTGATCCCAGTGACAAAAGGGGAACCGACACATATGTATCGTTGCTACTAAGGATAAAACGATGGGGTCTATCTCTACATAGATAGATCTTGTCTACATCATGTCATCATTCTTATTGCATTACTCCGTTTCTCCATGAACTTAATACCCTAGATGCATGTTGGATAGCTGTCGATATGTGTAGTAATAGCAATAGATGCAGACAGGAGTCGATCTACTAATCTTGGACGTGATGCCTATATAATGACCATTGCTTGGATATCATCGTGAGTACTTGAAGTTTTGTCAATTGCCCAACAGTAATTTGTTTACCCGCCGTTTGCTATTTTTATCAAGAGAAGCCACTAGTGAAACCTACGGCCCCCGGGTATCTTTCTCATATTATTTGCCTTTGCGATCTACTTTTCCTTTGCTTTTGTTTTCAGATCTATTAAACCAAAAATACAAAAATACCTTGCTGCGTTTTATTCTTATTTATTTTATTTGGCGTTCGATCTATCAATCTACTACAATTTTATTCACGTCTGTTTGCCTATCTAGGGGTGCCTCTACCCGAAAGGGATTGACAACCCCTTTTACACGTCGGGTTGCGAGAATTTGTTATTTCTGTGTAGGTGTTGTTTACGTTGTTTTGCTTGGTTCTCCTATTGGTTCAATAACCTTGGTTTCATCACTAAGGGAAATACCTACCGTCGATGTGCTGCATCATCCCTTCCTCTTTGGGAAAATACCAACGTAGCTTCAAGATAGCATCACGCCTCGGTCGGCTTCCCCTGTAGCGAGGTGGAACTTCCCATTGATACTTAAGAGAATGGATATTAAACATTTCAAAGGCTTTCAATTTGAGACTTACTGGCTGAAGATGGTTGGTTTTCGGGACGTTGCTCTAAATGCCTAGAACATGCATGTTGTTTCCTCGGATGTAATCAAGATCATTCACACAAAACTAGCAAGAACGGCAAAAACCGTTAAAAATGGAGCAAAGAGGGAAAAGCTAAAATTAGAACCCAAGAAGCAATTGCAAATGACATTATCTTTAACCTGGATCTAGCTCAAGAGGATAGACACCTAACAGATGAAGAAAGACAGCTAAGACATAACCTCAAAGCCAGACTGTTGGGGTTTGCCGCTATCGAGAGGATGATGTGGAAACAATGGTTAGGATTATCAGGAGTGAGAGAAGGGGACACTAATACAAAGCTCTTTCACCTATGGGCAAATGGGAGAAGCCGGAAAAATCACATCCCGACCTTGAGAGGCCCCAATGGAGATACTAACATACACGAGCAGAAGGCTAACATTATTCTGGATCACTTTTCGTCGCTCATCGGATCCCCTTTGGAGACTTACAGAGATTTAAACTGGGACAATTTGCAGCTGCCGCATCTTGATTTGTAGTCCCTTGATGAAGGTTTCATGATGGAGGAAATCAAAGGGGTTGTTTTTGCTTGCCATGCTGAGAAGGCTCCTGGGCCAGATGGATTCATAGGGGCTTTCTACAAAAACTGTTGCGATATTGTGAAGAATGACATCTATCTCGCTCCGTGTCAGATTCATCAGCTGAGACGGCATTGTTGGCACATTCTGAATTGGGCTAATATTGTGTTAATATCAAAGAAGGAGGGCTTTGTTCTGCCTTCTGAGTTCAGGCCTATCAGTTTGATGCACAACGTGGCAAAAAAAATTATGCGATAGGTTTTGGCAAACAGACTTGCTCCATTTCTGAAAGACCTTGTTACCCCTTGCCAAAGCGCCTTTATTAAGAAAAGATGCATCCAAGATAACTTTCTCTATGTCAACAATGTCATAAAGGAGGCACATAGAAAGGAACATCATTTAATTTTCCGCAAGCTTGAGATTGCAAGAGCTTTTGATATAGTTGGGTGGCCATACTTGTTGAAGCTGATGAAGGCATTGGGTTTTGGGAATAGATGGTGCAATCTCATTTCCATTCTCTTGGCCTCCTCAACTTCAAGAGTTCTTCTAAATGGCATCCCTGGTAAACTATTCAGACACATGAGAGGCTTGAGACAAGGAGACCCCGTCTCTCCGATGCTCCTCATTTTGGTCATGGAGCCTCTGCAACGGCTGCTGGAGATGGCTACTTTGAGAGGCGTCCTCTCGCCTCTCACCTCGAGAGCTGCAAGAATTCGAGTCAGTTTCTACGCCAATGATGCGGCTGTTTTTGTCAACCCAGTCCAATGTGAGATTAAGGCGGTAAAGGAAATCCTGGACTATTTTGGGGAGGCTTCGGGACTGAAGACCGCCCTACACAAATACATGGCCTATCCCATTAGCTGTACTGGCATCAACTTGGAGGAGGTCCTTGGTATATTTGGAGGCAACATTGGTCAACTACCGAGCAAGTATTTGGGGTTACCTCTAAGCACAAAAAAATTGAAGAATTCAAGTACAACCATTGATCGATAAATCTGCTGCAAGACTGATGCTTTGGAAAGGGAAGATGTTCACAAGACCAGGCAGGCTGATCCTGGTTAACTCGATGATCACAGCAATAGCAACATACTTCCTCACATTCTTCGAGGTAAATTCATGGGTGGAAAAAATATTAAACAAGATCCATAGGAACTTTTTGTGGAACGCTGATGAGGAGTGCAGCGGGGAAATGCTTGGTTAACTGGAAGACAATTTGTGTCCCACAAAAAAAATGGAGGTTTAGGAATCAAAGATATTGGGTGCTTTGGGAGGTCTCTAAGATTAAGGTGGTTATGGAACGAGTGGCAGGAGGAGGACAAGCCTTTGAAGGGGACCCCTATGCCGTGTGAGTTAACGGATAGACAACTTTTTGCGGCATGCACCACCATCACTCCCAGGGATGGCTCATTGGCAAAGTTCTGGACTGAAAAATGGCTAGACGGACAGGCACCGAGAGATATCGCACCAGCTGCCTTCCGCCTCGCCCGCCGGAAGAACCTAACTATCCAAGAGGCCCTCTTGGAAGGGAGATGGATGAAAGGACTGGAACGTGTTGCCAATGCCAATGATTTGGATCAGTTCATCTACCTTTGGGATCGTGTTCAAGCTGTGCATATGACAACTGGAAGGGACAAAATCACTTGGAATCTTACCACAAATGATGCTTATTTTGCCACTTCTATGTATCATGCTCAACTCCTTTCTAGTATTCATCAACCAAGGCTCATGAAGGTCTGGAGAGCAAAGGCTAAGCCCAAAGTGAAGTTCTACATTTGGCTCCTCCTTCAAAACAGGAACTGAACGGCTGATAGATTAAGTAACACGGGCTGGCCTCACGCTTACAATTGCATGCTCTGCAATCAGACCTTGGAGACTGCCGCCCATCTATCTTTATTTTGCCCTTTTGCTAAGGAGGTGTGGCAAAATTGTGCAAACTCTCATGCGTCTATGGTTACAAGCATGCTTTCTATTCCGTCAGTTAACAAATGGTGGGCTCGTCTTCATACTGCTGCGCCTACCATTGGTAGCAAGATCCGTGTCTCCACTTCTATGTATAGGGGGTGGTATATATAGACCTTGGGGAGCCCACAATTACATGCGGCATCTATAAACCGCACAAGGGAGACGTGCTCAATCAGAAGACCGCCTATACCCATGAATGAGCATAAGATTATCTCTCGAGTTGAACATATCGAATACATCAAGAGTAAGGTACAAGGTACAATAAGAGGTTCCAAGTGGATAGATAGTTGCTCGAAGTCTGAACCACAGTGAGAAAGGGTTTCAGAGCAGCGAGAGTAAGTATTGCGTCTGATACCAGAATAGAGCATTAGGTAGGTGGCCCGTGAATTAAATACGAAGCCAAGCGCGAGGAATAACTTTGGGAACAGGGGGTGTACAGGAGATTCAGGTTTCGATCCTGAGGAACTGTGGGTTATGGGCCCACCATGTGGGTTAGAAGCAGGAAGGGCGGTGACGTATTGCACGATCATGAAAGCAAGGCATGTTAGAGGATAGTCTGTCGATTATGTCGGCAACAACATCGGTACCAAGGGCGAGGGACTAAGAGAACCATTTTCCTGCTCGTTGAACGAGGCGAGCCAATAGGCAAGGTTCTCGTCCATCGGTGGCTACCGAAATGTCATCAACAATAGTAACAGGGTCTTGCTGACAGAATTGTACACCGAGGTGTTTACATAAGCAGGAGAATATTACCGCTTAGATCATATAGATCACAAGACGTGTTAAACCAACCAATGGAAAGGCAAATATGATTATCAGATTAAACAGAACAATGGAAAGGAAAATGGGTTTAAACACACAATTGAAAGGTATATCCTTCTCAAGGACAGGTAGAGCATGATATCCATGATAGGATATAATGTAGAAAACTCTTTAGGTACGGGAGAGAATTTTCATGACATTGCCCATACAACGGTGTTTGGATAATTGAGAAAGTAACATTTAGCATTAGGCTTCAAATGTTCTTGTTGAAAATTAGAGTACCACAGACATGCTTTGAGATAGCATTGACATGGTCAACAGGTGAAGATCAGACTTTGGAGACAAAAAGGATCCATCAGGAACAACTTATAGAATAAGTCTTACAATTTCCTCATGGAAGAATGACTAGCCTTGCCAAGAAGAAAACTATAACAATAGGTCCTCCGGCCAGGTGTGCTAGGCATGATATCACCTTACCGAGTCATATAAAGATGTTATAACTCCTGGAAATATGTTCCAACCATCATATCTGACCGAGATTCAGATCTGATTGATGTCAGGACAACTCAGACTTAGGATGCCTGAGAAGAAAGGTGCAACACAAATTGTCGAAATGACATTGTAAGAATCTCGAGAATTGAACTATGGAAGAGAGTTCCACAGCAAGAGTTCATCATTAAATCAAGGAGAGGATGAGGATGTGGCTGATGGACTCGGCGACAACTCATCGAGATTTCCAAAGGATTGATTTCCACAATTATGTGAACAAGGAAATATCATTTGTCGGATCAAATGATATAATGATGTATGCTCGAGGGAAACATACACAACTGAACAATGATAGAAGGGTGCACCCAGGAATCTGGACTAGGTAGTACGATCAATGTTCGAATGATGATTCAATAAGCCATAGACTTAGAATGGAACTGTAGACCAATAACTTCAAAGAAATAGGGTTGCTAGAAGTTTAGAATTTACACATCACAGACCATTTGTCGGTATTCCGGTTAGAATTAACACGGAGACCAAGAAATGAACGCAAAAGGCGAGAGATATTACTATATCAAGAATTCTCAAGAGGTGGTAAAATTACCACGACATTCTTGACATAAAAGGTGGTAATATCCCAAGGTAAAGAAGAACAAATGCTGGATAGCAAGGATCTCAAGGTATAACACCAAACACGAATAAGTTTGTGTTGAACGGAAGGCAATTAAGTGGTCGGTGATAACACAAACCATTGAGGGCGAGGATGGTATTTCTCATCAAGAATTCGATATATATCTTGGAAGAGCTCGGGATGTTGATGATGACCACGACACTTTTGTCAAGAGGTTTCATGAAGACGTAAGCAACCAGCGACGACATCAATTCAAAGGAATGATGAAGCGAAAGGTTATTGGAACCATGGGTACGGCACAACTCGAAATCAAGCTTGTTGTTCAAGGCAAAATGATATGATGAGGAAAATCGACGTAAGCTAGCTCATTGTCAGATAATTGTGCTACGGGAAGAAGGACCGGGTAGCACAGTTAAAATTTAACATGGTAATGATATAGCCGATCAGGCTAGGAGTGACTTGAAGGATTATTAAACTCATAAGCAACGGAGATTAACTTATTGAGTCGGAGTGCGGAATTGATTCACTTGTCGGTGTCCTTGAGGGGTTCTAACAACTCAGAACCCGTTGGAAAAAAAGGAATCGACGAGAATAATAGTTGATGAAGAACTCGTAAGAAGTTATGTAGTTCCATGTTATTCTTGAGACACCAGAGGGTAATACTCGAAGGTAGATCGGAATAAGGATTGGACAGGTATAATGAACTGCAGAAGACAAGTACTTTAACTTGTCCAAGAAAGGGATCAAAGGAAGAAATTTTGGTCGAAACCACATCCAAGGATACAAGATGATCTTGTAACAAGGGGATAATTATTATAAGAGAAGCTCCCATGATTAGGTATACATCGTGTCCATGGGCATGAACACAGGGTTCAAGGTCGGCTCCCACTTGTTCAACGCATAAGCTTTCATTCACCTCTTGTATTTTGAAAATGACATTAGTTGTTTAAAGTTTTACCTGGTGCAATACCAGATAAGTATGACCCGTGAAATCTTCCGGGTTTGCACAGATTAAGGAAGGCATAGGTTCAAGCCATCGGGGCTCCTTAGAACATATACCACGAACTTCAGGAGTAAATAACACAAACTCGATGGTAGAGCATGTTCAAAAGCAGATGATACAATTTACCAAAGGCATTATGTATCCGAGGGAAGGCTCACAAGGTTATTGAATATGAAGGACGCTGTCGGTAGATAACCCGGCAATGGGTATGGCGGTCCACAACGAGGCTGATGTGAGTACCGATACTCAATCAAAGGAAGAAGGAATGCCAAGGCATCGGATTATAGAAACAACTGACTAATTCAAAGCTTAATGTAAAGAAATTTTATGATTCCCAAATCAAGGGATCAGAAGCAACCATTCTGATCAAAAATGAATAAGTTCAATAGACTTAGAAGCATAAACGACCAAGGCATTGATTGGTCAAGAACCAACTCATATCCAAGTGACGTCTGAGCCGGAAGGATGAATCCTAGGATTCGACTGAGGAATGCGGGCATCCTCAACATATTGAATCAACAGACTTAAAATGATAAAGACAAGGGAGGCCAATAAGATTACGAAACTTATCGGATTAACCACAATTTAAGAAAGTGAGAATTTCAAGAGCAATAGGCTGCTCGGGATTTTCGGAAGATCGAATAGTATTTCGAAGACCATTGTGAAACACATGAACAACTGGGGGATGAGCGGATACTCGATAAGTGTGAGAATTTTCCATAGGGGTATTCAGGTGACAAATAACTGCAAGGCAGTAAGCTTAAAGGATTATCGAAACATCGACGAGTATTTCGGGCTATCTTGTAATAACAAGACCAACTGGGGATGAATGTAAGAATAACAACTGCAAGTAGTTATCCATAAGGGTTGATGGTGGAAGGGGAATTGCAAACGCGATGAACACAAGTTCTCGGGTTAACAGCGGAGAGTATCTTCAGGGTCTTCACGTGCAGCAGACGATCATCAGTAATAAGGGGCTCTCCGGGTGAAAGTGATAACGAGATCCTAATGTTAGATTTAGCAAAATTCATTTAACCCGACTAGAAGAGAGTTCAGAGTCCCAGAGTAAGGATCGAGGAGTAAAAGATCCTAATACCACCCGATGGCGACGTGGGCCCGTAAGGCACACAGCCAAGTTAGTAAAAGTTTTTGTAATGTCTAGACTCAACTTCGGCCAAGGAGTGTGGAAGGGGGGTTCCTACAGGCAGTCGGCTCTGATACCAACTTGTGACGCCCCCGATTTGACCGTACACTAATCATACACGCAAACGTGTACGATCAAGATCAGGGACTCACGGGAAGATATCACAACACAACTCTACAAATAAAATAAGTCATACAAGCATCATATTACAGCCAGGGGCCTCGAGGGCTCGAATACAAGAACTCGATCATAGACGAGTCAGCGGAAGCAACAATATCTGAGTACAGACATAAGTTAAACAAGTTTGCCTTAAGAAGGCTAGCACAAACTGGGATACAGATCGAAAGAGGCGCAGGCCTCCTGCCTGGGATCCTCCTAACTACTCCTGGTCGTCGTCAGCGGGCATCACGTAGTAGTAGGCACCTCCGGTGTAGTAGGAGTCGTCATCGACGGTGGCGTCTAGCTCCTGGGATCCAACATCTGGTTGCGACAACCAGGTAGAAGGGATAGGGGGAAAAGAGGGAGAAAGCAACCGTGAGTACTCATCCAAAGTACTCGCAAGCAAGGAGCTACACTACATATGCATGGGTATCAAATGGAATAAGGGTATCATATGTGGACTGAACTGCAGAATGCCAGAATAAGAGGGGGATAACTAATCCTTTCGAAGACTACGCTTCTGGCAGCCTCCGTCTTGCAACATGTAGAAGAGAGTAGACTGAAGTCCTCCAAGTAGCATCGTATAGCATAATCCTAACCGATGATCCTCCCCTCGTCGCCCTGTGAGAGAGCGATCACCGGTTGTATCTGGCACTTGGAAGGGTGTGTTTTATTAAGTATTCGTTTCTAGTTGTCATAAGGTCAAGGTACAACTCCAAGTCGTCCTGTTACCAAAGATCACGGCTATTCGAATAGATTAACTTCCCTGCAGGGGTGCACCACATACCCCAACACGCTCGATCCCATTTGGCCGGACACACTTTCCTGGGTCATGCCCGGCCTCGGAAGATCAACACGTCGCAGCCCCACCTAGACCAACAGAGAGGTCAGCACGCCGGTCTAAACCTAAGCGCCCAGGGGTCTGGGCCCATCGCCCTTAGCACACCTGCACGTTGCGAACGCGGCCGAAAGCAGACCTAGCCTAGTGGCCTTCCAGTCCAATCCGGCGCGCGCCACTCAGTCGCTGACGTCACGAAGGCTTCGGCTGATACCACGACGCCGGGATACCCATAACTACTCCCGGATAGATGGTTAGTGCGTATAGACCAAATGGCCAGACTCAGATCAAATATCCAGATCTCGTTAAGCGTGTTAAGTATCCGCGAACGCCGACCAGGGCCAGGCCCACCTCTCTCCTAGGTGGTCGGAACCTGCCCTGCCGCTCCGCCTCAAAACTCCACTCGCGGGTGCTCCTCAAGCCGACCCGTCTTTAGTCACCACATGTATCATGTATAAAGTATATAGTATATACCCGTGATCAACTCCCGAGTGATCACGGCCCGATAGTATAGCATGGCAGACGGACAAGGATGTAGGGCCACTGATGATAAACTAGCATCCTATACTAAGCATTAGGATTGCAGGTAAAGGTAACAACAGTAGTAGCAAGGATAGGCTATGCATCAGGATAGGATTAACGGGAAGCAGTAACATGCTACACTACTCTAATGCAAGCAGTATAGAGAAGAGTAGGCGATATCTGGTGATCAAAGGGGGGGCTTGCCTGGTTGCTCTAGCAAGAGAGAGGGGTCGTCAACACCGTAGTCGTACTGGGTAGCAGCGGCGTCGGTCTCGGTGTCTAGCGAGAGAAGAGGGGGAAGAAACAATAAATATAATGCAAACAGATGCATAAAGATGCATGACATGACAAAACATGATGCTAGGTGTGCCCTAACGCGGTACGAGGGGGTACCGGTGAAGGGGGAAAACATCCGGAAAAGTATTCCCGGTGTTTCGCGTTCTCGGACAGATGAAACGGAGGGGGAAAGTTGCGTGTTCACTATGCTAGGGATGCGTGGCGGATAAACGGGCTGCGTATTCAAATTCATCTCGACATTCTCAGCAACTTTCATGTTGAAAATATTTTAATCCGAGTTACGGATTAAAAGATATGATTTTCTAAAGATTTTATTAATTTCTGGTATTTAATCAATTATTTAAATTAATTCGAAAATAAATTAATGACATCAGCATGATGTCATGCTGACGTCAGCAGTCAACAGAGTTGACTGGGTCAAACTGACATGTGGGTCCAGTGGGACCCACCTGTCATACACTTCTTAGGTTAATTAGGTCTTAGTTAAACTAATTACTATTTAATTAAACTAACTAGTTAATTAGATTAATTAAGCATGATTAATTAACTTAATTAAATCACTTATTGATTAATTAATTAATGTAATTATTATTTATTTATTTTTAATTCTTTTTTTATAAAGTTCTGGGGCGTGGGCCCCTGTGTCATTGGGCCAAAGGGGCCACAGCGGTTCGGGCTAACGGGTGCTGGACGCGGCCCGAGCGGGCGTTCGCAGCAGGGCGCCGGAGCAGGGGGGCCGGTGGCCATGGGGAGGCCACGGGCGGAGCGGTGCCGTGGTGAAGCGGCGGCCACCGGAGGAGGGCACCGGGGCCGTGGAGAGGTGCGGCCGGACCGAACGGCGACCGGCCTTGGTCAGTCACCACAGGCAGGGAAGAGGGAAGGCGGGCGTTAGCCGCGGTGATTGGGGGGCGATGACTGGGGCGGTACAGGGGGGCCGCGGCGAGGGCGCGCGCGCGCGAGTGCGTGCGGCCAAGCAGGGGAGTGAGGGCGGCGGTTGCGGTGAGCGCACGGAGAGCGCGGGGTTGCAGGCGTTCGGGCGCGACGAGTGGGATGGCGAGGCGTGCACGGGGCGCACGCGTGCGGTGGCCGCGGCGACGAGCGCCAGGCGCGCGCGGTGGCGCGTCGAGCAGGGGAGGCCGGTGCGGTTGGCGACGGGGAGACGTGCAGAGAGGGCGCAAAGAGGAAGAGGAGGCCGTGGCCTCACCGGCGTTGCAGAGACGAGGGTCGGCGAGGCTCGGTGGAGCCTTTGGGGAGGAGGACGGGGACGCGGCGACGCAGGGGAGGAGCGGCGATGGCGTCCGGCGTGGTGGAGCAGGCCGGCGAGGTGGTCCGGCGAAGGGGGTTCCGGGCGGCGGTGGCCTCCTCTGGATCCCGACCCAGATCGGGAGAGAGGAGGGGGGGCCGACGCGGGGTCGAGGCGATGGGGTGCCCGGCGACTGGGTTGGGGCGCTGGCGTCGCGAGGTGGGGGGGAGCGGGCTCGTCCCCGATCCAGATCGGATCGGGAAGGGGAGAGGAGAGGCGTAGGGAGTGGGGGGTGTGACGGGGTGGATGGGTTAGGGTTTCTGGCTCCCGAGGGGATTAGTAGCGGGCGCGGTTGGGCTGGCCTGGCGGCCCGGTAGCCTGCTGGGCCGAGGCCCAGCTCGGGGGAGGGGGGGGGTCTCTGTCTCTTTTATTTTTTTGTTGTTTATTTTCTCTTTTCTTTTATTTATTCTTTTAGTTCTTATTTGTTTTATTTTAGTTATATAAATCACAACAGTTGTGCCTAAATTTGTATCACTAATTATACCTCTACTACAAAAAGTTTAAAACCCTAAGTAAAATATTTTAACATTTTATAATTAACAAAAGGCATTTAATAAATTTGTTATGTTGTTGTTTCATTCCCATTTGGGCATTTAAATATTTTATAAAAGTGTGGTTTCTCCACCATATTTACCTATGCATTATTTGATTCACTTCGAACATTTTAGTTTTAACATTTGAAAACTTTTATTGTCTGCCTATTTTTGAATTTGAATTTGAATCGGTTTTGAACTAACTCGAGATTAGCAACTATAAACGAGGTGACGTGGCATCATTAGCAAAGGATCACTGTAGCTTAATTACCCGGGCGTCACACATGGCCTATCCCATTAGCTGTACTGGCATCAACTTGGAGGAGGTCCTTGGTATATTTGGAGGCAACATTGGTCAACTGCCGAGCAAGTATTTGGGGTTACCTCTAAGCACAAAAAAATTGAAGAATTCAAGTACAACCATTGATCGATAAATCTGCTGCAAGACTGATGCTTTGGAAAGGGAAGATGTTCACAAGACCAGGCAGGCTGATCCTGGTTAACTCGATGATCACAGCAATAGCAACATACTTCCTCACATTCTTCGAGGTAAATTCATGGGTGGAAAAAATATTAAACAAGATCCATAGGAACTTTTTGTGGAACGCTGATGAGGAGTGCAGCGGGGGAAATGCTTGGTTAACTGGAAGACAATTTGTGTCCCACAAAAAAAATGGAGGTTTAGGAATCAAAGATATTGGGTGCTTTGGGAGGTCTCTAAGATTAAGGTGGTTATGGAACGAGTGGCAGGAGGAGGACAAGCCTTTGAAGGGGACCCCTATGTCGTGTGAGTTAACGAATAGACAACTTTTTGCGGCATGCACCACCATCACTCCCGGGGATGGCTCATTGGCAAAGTTCTGGACTGAAAAATGGCTAGACGGATAGGCACCGAGAGATATCGCACCAGCTGCCTTCCGCCTCGCCCGCCGGAAGAACCTAACTATCCAAGAGGCCCTCTCGGAAGGGAGATGGATGAAAGGACTGGAACGTGTTGCCAATGCCAATGATTTGGATCAGTTCATCTACCTTTGGGATCGTGTTCAAGCTGTGCATATGACAACTGGAAGGGACAAAATCACTTGGAATCTTACCACAAATGATGCTTATTTTGCCACTTCTGTGTATCATGCTCAACTCCTTTCTAGTATTCATCAACCAAGGCTCATGAAGGTCTGGAGAGCAAAGGCTGAGCCCAAAGTGAAGTTCTACATTTGGCTCCTCCTTCAAAACAGGAACTGAACGGCTGATAGATTAAGTAACAGGGGTTGGCCTCACGCTGACAATTGCATGCTCTGCAATCAGACCTTGGAGACTGCCGCCCATCTATCTTTATTTTGCCCTTTTGCTAAGGAGGTGTGGCAAAATTGTGCAAACTCTCATGCGTCTATGGTTACAAGCATGCTTTCTATTCCGTCAGTTAACAAATGGTGGGCTTGTCTTCATACTGCTGCGCCTACCATTGGTAGCAAGATCCGTGTCTCCACTTCTATGTATAGGGGGTGGTATATATAGACCTTGGGGAGCCCACAAATACATACGGCATCTATAAACCGCACAAGGGAGACGTGCTCAATCAGAAGACTGCCTATACCCTGAATGTGAGCTAAAAAATGTATGGGTCCGGTGTGTGATTTGTTCAAATCCCAAATGCACAACTTCGATGGGGCACCAACTACATTAGTATCATTACAAACTGAACACTGTACCCCTAGCTAGGTTAAGGAAAAACCATGTCTGTTCCAGAACTTCGAGGCGGGTGGGGGGTAGGGGTGTCATCCAATGCATCCGCGGAAACTGATTTGCTCTAACATAGCACATGGAGCAAAGAGGAAACCCTTATCGTACGTTGGGTCAAAGGGATAGTTTGTGTGGGCCTACATATGTGATCATTCTTTGATTTTTGAGAACAAGAAATAACCAATAAAAACATATTCTACAACTTACCAAAACAAGGATCCCAAGGTTTATATAATCGTAATGACAGGTCACTACAGATACATTTTGATGATAAATGTCTATAATGACCATATCATGGTGCTTTAATGAAGCTTGAGATATGCAACTTCCCACCAGGTCACCCATCCTTAGACTACTGCAGCCCCAGCACGCTTAACTTCTGCATTCTATTTGACTAGGTTAGCAGATAGGAAGCCGCCCCTTTCTGATAAGAATTGCCTCCTTGCCTTTAAGGCGTTTCACGCTGGTCACCCTATGGGACCTACTCCCTACTATCACACACGTTTGTGCTTTTAGAAACTGTGTGCAATATTTACATGGCTGGTGTGTCGCTGACTAGCCTTCATGAGCACTGACACTAGTGCTACTTATTGAGCTTGCGTCGATTTTTCCCTTGAAGAGGAAAGGGTGATGCAGCGAAGTAGAGATAAGCATTTCCCTCAGTTAGAGAACCAAGGTATCAATCCAGTAGGAGGTACAAGCAAGTCCCGAATCTGTGCACCTACACAAACAATCAAACACTTGCACCCAACGCGATAAAGGGGTTGTCAATCCCTTCACGGTCAATTGCAAAGGTGAGATCTGGTAGACATAGGTACAAAAGATTGCTAAAACGTAAAATGAAATAAAAGTAAATAAATTGCAGCAAGATATTTTTGGTATTTTTGGTTTATAGATCTAAAAATATATGATGGAAAATAGACCCGGAGGCCATAGGTTTCACTGGAGGCTTCTATCTTGAAGGCAAATAATACGATGGGTGAACAAATTACCGTCGAGCAATTGATAGAAAAGCGCAAAGTTATGATGATATCCAAGGCAATGATTATGCATATAGGCATCACGTTCGTGTCAAGTAGACTGACTCTTGCCTGCATCTACTAATATTACTCCACACATCGACCACTATCCAGCATGCATCTATGGTATTAAGTTCATAAAGGACGGAGTAACGCCTTAAGTAAAATGACATGATGTAGAGGGATAAACTCAAGCAATATGATGAAGACCCCATCTTTTTATCCTTGATGGTAACAATACAATACATGCCTCGCTACACCTACTTTGTCACTGGGTGAGGACACCGCAAGATTGAACACAAAACTAAGCACCTCTCCCGCTGCAATAGATACCAATATAGTTAACCAAACCAAATTGATAATTCAAAGAGAAATACAAAGATATCAAATCATGCATATGAGAATTCAGAGAAGATTCAAATAATATTCATAGAAATCTGATCATAAATCCACAATTCACCGGATCTTGACAAACACACCGCAAAAGAATATTACATTGGATAGAACTCCAAGAACATCGAGGAGAACATGGTATTGAAGAACATAAAGAGAGAAGAAGCAATCTAGCTACTAGCTATGGACCCGTAGGTATGAGGTAAACTACTCACACTTCATCGAAAGGGCAATAGGATTGATGTAGATGCCCTCCGTGATTGAATCCCCCTCCAGCAGATCACCGGAAAAGGCCCCAAGATGGGATCTCATGGGAACAGAAGGTTGCAGCGGTAGAAAACTATTTTCGTGGATGCTTCCAAGGGTTTGGGAATATATCTGAATTTATAGGCGAAGGAAGAGGTCGGTGGACTCCTGATGGGGCCACAAGCCAGGGGGCCCTAGGGCGCGCCACTACGGCTTGTCGTCGCCTCATGGGTCTTCTGACTTCATCTACCAGTCTCGTAGGTGTCTTCTGGTCCATGAAAAATCATCGCGAAAGTTTTATTCCGTTTGGCCTCCATTTGATATTCCTTTTCTGCGAAACTCAAAAACAAGGAAAAAATATAAACTGGCACTAGGCTCTAGGTTAATAGGTTAGTCCCAAAAATAATATAAAATAGCATATTAATGCTTATAAAACATCCAAAATAGATAATATAATAGCATGTGATAACCCATAAGTATAGGGGATCGCAACAGTTTTCGAGGGTAGAGTATTCAACCCAAATTTATAGATTCGACACAAGGGGAGCCAAAAAATATTTGCAAGTATTAGCAGCTGAGTTGTCAATTCAACCACACCTAGAGATTAATTATCTGCAGCAAAGCGATCAGTAGCAAAGTAGTTTGATATTTTTGATAATGGTGACAGCAGTAATAGTAAAGGTAATAGTGTTACCAGTAGTTTTGTAGCAAGTGTAATAGTAATGATAGCAGTAATAACTTAGCAGAAACAATATGATAAAAATTCGTAGGCATTGGATCGGTAATTTGTTGGATGATATTCATCATGTGACAGTCATAACCTAGGGCGATACGGCACTAGCTCCAGTTCATAAATATAATGTAGGCATGTATTCTGTAAATAGTCATACGTGCTCATAAAAAGAACTTGCATGACATCTTTTGTCCTACCCTCTCATGGCAGCGGGGTCCAATTGGAAACTAAGGGGTATTAAGGCCTCCTTTTAATAGAGAACCAGAATAAAGCATTAACACACGGTGAATACATGAACTCCTCAAACTATGGTCATCACCGGGAGTGGTCCCGACTATTGTCACTCCGGGGTTGCCGGATCATAACACATAGTAGGTGACTATAACTTGCAAGATCAGATCTAGAACATGGATATAATGTTGATAACATAAACGGTTCAGATCTGAAATCATCGCACCCGGGCCCAAAGTGACAAGCATTAAGCATGGCAAAGTCATAACAACATAATAGTGGATACTAGGGGTCAAGCCCTAACAAAACTAACTAGATTACATGATGAATCTCATCCAGCTCCTCACCAACCAGCGAGCCTATGAAGGAATTACTCACTCCCAGTGGGGAGCATCGTGGAATTGGCGATGGACAAGGGTTGGTGATGATGAAGAACGAAGATCCACCTCTCCGGAGCCCCAAACGGACTTCAGATCTGGCCTTCGGATGAAGAACAGGAGGGGACATCTGCTCTGTCTCGTGGGTCGCGATAATTCTTTCTCCCTGATTTTTTCTGGAAAAATAGGATTTTATAGCATAGGTTTCAGGGTCTGCGAGGCCACCAGGTGGGGACAACCCACCTGGGCACGCGTGGGGGGGGCATACGCGCCCTGGTTGGTTGTGCCCACCCAGGTGCCCCCTCGGGTGGCTCTTGGCTCCAGAAATTCTCTTTTATTGTATAAAAAATCCTTGCAAAGTTTCATTCCATTCTGAGAACTTTTATTTATGCACAAAAACAACACCATGGTAGTTCTGCTGAAAACAGCATCAGTCCGGGGCTAGTTTCATTCAAATCGTGCAAATTAGAGTCCAGAACAAGAGGAAATGCGTTAGGAAAAGTAGATACGTTGTAGACGTATCGACTCCCCCAAGCTTAAACCTTTGCTTGTCCTTAAGCAATTCAGTTGATAAACTAAAAGTGAAAAAGAAAAACTTTTATGAACTCTTTTGCTCTTGTTTGCATAAATAAGCTTAAACAACACCCATGTTTTCACCGACTATTATAACTAACCATGCTGACAATAACTCTTAAAGATTATATGAACTCATATTAATAACATAATCAACTAGCGAGCAATAATAAGATATCTCAAACAGCAACACGTTGTCAAAATAACCATGATATAATATGACAATAGTGGTATGTCGCTAGCCCTTTCTGAGACCGCAAAACATAAATGCAGAGCACCTCCATAGTTCGAGCAGCGACTAAACATTGTAATTCATGGTAGAAAGGATCCAGTCATGATGCACCCAACATTAGCTACACACAATGCATCAGCATGATAGTAGTCCTCTCAGGTTCTTGCGCTTATTTTAGAAGGTGATGAGACAACATAAAAGTAAATAGATAGTCCCTTCGCAGAGGGAAGAAGTGATTTGCAGAGGTGCCAGAGCTCAAGTTTTTAAAACAGAGGTAAATGATATTTCGAGACATGCACCCTTATTGTTTACTTCACGACCATCAGTTATCAATATCTTCCATGCTAAGCATGCTAGTGGCAGTTCCCAAGCGATAAAAGTAAAGGTTTTGACTCCATTCGGAGTTTTTGTTTGATTATTTGTAAGCTTTTTCTGTTTGCAGTTTGGGACTGGGCATCCCTATTACCACCCTTTTCTCGTGTGATGGCGAGTGAATAAACACTCGACCTGAGAATAACCCACTTAGCATGGAAGATACTGACCACCTCCTGTCATTCCATGAACGATCCAGGCACACAAAAAGGATATTTATTTGAAGTTTTTAGAGATGGCACATGCAAATTTAGTTAGGATGACATGGTAATACTGCATATAGGTAGGTATGGTGGACTTATCTAGAATAACTTGGGTTCAAGGTTTTTGATGTACAAGCAGAATTCCCACTTAGTACAGGCGAAGGCTAGCAATTAAGTTGAGAAGCGGCCAGCTAGAGAGCAAGAATAATCATGAACATGCATTATGCATAATTAACATTTGACACTAGCATGAGTAGCATATGAACACCATGAACATAAATATCATAGAGGCTATGGTGGTTTTGATTCAACTACATCCATGAACATGTGCCAAGTCAAGCCACTCGAACATTTAGAGGAGAATACCATATCATCATACTACATCACAATCATTTTAACACAATGTTGATATCCAAGATAAATCATTATCCACTCCCAGCTACTTATGCATGGCATGGGAAACTATAATCTCTAATTGTCATTGCAAACATGTTTAATCATAATGGGCTGAATCATGGATACTAGTTTAAACATATTTACAAAAACCGAACAAGTCGAGTTCATACCCGTTTCTCTCTGCCACAACCAGTTCATCAAATATCATCATTATTGCCTTTCACTTGCAGGACCGAACGATGTGAAAATAATAATAGTGCAAGAGTGCCATGGACTAAGCTGGAATCTGCAACCATTTTATTCAACAGGAGATGACAAGGTAAAATGGGCTCTTTGTTAGATCAACAATAATGCATATGAGAGCCACTCAACATTTTCATCATGGTCTTCTCCTCGGTACGACTCAAATAAAAAGAAAAGAAACTCAGAGAAACACAATGAAATATTTTTGGAGTTTTTGGTTTTCTCGAACAAGCAAATAAAAGGGAAAAGCAAAAACGAGAAAAACTATTTAAACGGGAAAGCTCCCAACAAGCAAAAGATTTTTTTTACTACAACTTAGCATGCATAGAAAGTAAACTGACTACAACTGATTTTTTTGGGTTTTCTAAAGTTTTTCAAACACACAAGAAGAAAACGAGAAAATAAATCTAACATGGATGATACAATGAAAAAGTGTGGACACCGACAACTGGAATAAGTGGACATGAACATAAAGTCGGTGGGAACACGTACTCCCCCAAGCTTAGGCTTTTGGCCTAACTTGGTAGTCGATCAGAAGCCTAGATAGTAATTGGCATGGTAGCTCACGGAGGCTCTCGGTGCAGATGCCTTGGCCTGCCATGCTGCCTCAACTGCCGCGTTGTGGGCTCGAGACTCGCTCTCAAGAACAAAATATCTTCCCTTGCTGTGATAATCAAAAAGAGAAGGCGCGGGAAAATATGTGTGCACAACAGATTCTTGGTTAAACAACAATTTATAGCTGAAATTATGAATATTTCCTTTAAGGATCTTATGATTTTTCATAGCATTAAAATCTAAATACTGCGTGGGTAGGATAGGGTCAAAGGGCAAAGGTGAAACACCCTACTCTCTTTCTAAACATGTGGCATAAATTCCACCATAGAAATAGCCACTATTAGCATTATGTTGATTTTCATACAATTTAAATGACACCCTAGACTCACGTGGATGGAATTTAAATCCTTTGACAAATGATTCAGTGAGAGTGTGATGTTGATTGCACTTATCTGAAATATAAGGACCGAGGTCGGCATTGTGAACATATTGCTCAAATTCCTCCTTAATGCCCACACGCAGCATATAAACGTCGCAAGGCCATAAGCATGTTTTTGTGGCGGCATCTCGAATGGAACTCTCACTTGGTTCAACATAAGACCGACGAGTAGATCTGTCACTAGAAGATGCCCCCAAGGACCTCCTCCTTGAATAACTCCTTCCAAAGATGTTCATCATGTTCGCATACAATTTCCTGAAGAAAAAATTTGATGACAAAAATTTATCAACAAAACTTTACAAGATTGTTAGCAACTACTGATAGGGATACATAGAGGCCATAGCAAGCATTCAAACTACTTAGATATCTAAGAATTTAACATGCAAGCTCATCTACAGCAGCACCAAGAGTAACTAATTATTCAAAATATAAACCACTAAAACAAAAACTAATTGGACAAACGGAGGAGTCACATACCAAGCAACAATCACCTGAAACAGTTTCGGAAACGGAGCTTCGAGCAAAGAGATCGAAACCCGTGGGTTTGGGAGCAAGAACACGAGGGAGAGAGAGAGAGAGAGAGAGAGCAATGGTGAATTTTTTCTGGAGGTAGGTGATGATGTCATATGAAGAGATAAGTGAGGGGGCCCACTTGGGGACCACAACCCACCAGGGCGCGCCTGGGGGTCCTAGCGCGCCCAGGTGGGTTGTGCCCACCTGGTGCACCTCTCTCTGATGTTATTTGCACCAAATATTCTTAAATATTTAGAAAAAAATCGTATTAATTTTCTAGAGTATTCTGAGAACTTTTATTTTTGGGTCATTTTTTATTGTACGGAAAATTCAGAAAACAGACAAAACATGGCATTTTATTTTATTTAACAAATAAAAACAGAAAACAAAAGGCAGGAACAAAAGGTAGTGCTTACTAAATTCATCAACTTCATACCTCAGAAAAATATATGGTTGATCAGGTCTTAATAATAACCACTTTTGATTAGCATGAAACCGAAGAACTTTCGTAAATCACTAAGTTACCTCAATGGGGATATGAATGTCCCCAACAATAAGCATTTCATATTTCTTTTTGGCACTAGGTAGGGTTAGTTGAAAACTTTCAATAGCGATTGTCGGAGATTTTTCAATAACATTAATACCATTGACTTGGAATTGTTTCTTCGGAAAGTGCACCGTATGCTCATTACCATTGATATGAAAAGTGACCTTGCTTTTATTGCAATCAATAACAGCCCCTGCAATATTCAAGAAGGGCCTACCAAGGATAAACGACATGTTATCGTTCTCGGGCATCTCAAGTATAACAAAGTCAGTCAAAATAGTAAGATTAGCAACAACAACATGCACATCCTCAAAAATACCGCTAGGTATGGCAGTAGATTTGTCAGCCATTTGCAAAGATATTTTTGTAGGTGTGAGTTTTTTCAAATCAAGTCTCTTTTATATAAAGAGAAAGGCATAACATTAACACCGGCTCCTAAATCACATAAAGCATTTTTCACATAATTCTTTTTGATAGAGCAAGGTATAGTTGGTATTCCCTGATGTCCAAGTTTTTTAGGTACTTCATCCTTAAAAGTATAATTAGCAAGCATAGTGGAGATTTCAGCTTCCGGTATTTTTCTCTTATTGGTTATGATGTCTTTCATATACTTTGCATAAGGAGGCATTTTAAGGATATAAGTCAAGCGAGTACACAAAAAGACTAGCCTTAGCATTTCAGCAAAGCGTTCAAATTCTTCATCATCTTTCTTTTTAGTTGACTTAGGTGGAAAGGGCATAGGTTTTTGAACCCAAGGTTCTCTTTCCTTGCCGTGTTTTCTAGCAACAAAGTTTCTTTTATCATACCTTCTATTTTTAGGTTGTGGGTTATCAAGATCAACTGGAGGTTCTATCTCAATATCATTATTTGGTTCTTCATTATTTGGTTGACTATCTTCGTGAACCTCATCATTAAATTTTTCATTATCAGAAGGTGAGTGTTCACGACCAGGTTGAGTTTCAGCATCAGAGATAGAGACTTCATTATCAGGAGTTTTTCTACTTCTGGTTCACTAGAGGCATGCAAAGTCCTATCATTTTTCTTATCCTTTTTCTTTTTACAAGGACTAGGTGCATTAGTGTTGGCTCTTTGAGAGTCTTGTACAATTCTTTTTGGGTGTCCTTCAGGATAAAGTGGTTCCTGAGTCATTTTACCTCCTCTAGTTGCTACTCTAACAACAAAGTCATGGATGTTATTATTCATTTCATCTAGCAACTCTTTTTGAGATTTAGCAACTTGTTCTAACTGGGTTTGAACCATAGAAGCATGTTTTCCAACGCCTCTAACATCATTTGGGATTCTAAATAACAAGTCACACAAGCGAGAAATCATATCAGAATTGTATTTCAATTGTTTCATAACATTTGCATTGAAGTGATCTTGTTTTCTAATGTAGTATTCAAACTCATAAAGGCATTGGCTAGGGTGCATATTGTGAAGATTATCATTATCATTGAATTCCATTAGAGAATTTACATCTACCACCTTAGGCAATGGTGGTTTATTAAGCCCATGTATTTCTTCAATAGGAGGTAAATTTTTAACATCCTCAGCTTTAATACCTTTTTCCTTCATAGATTTCTTTGCCTCTTGCATATCTTCAGGACTGAGATATAATATACCCCTCTTCTTCGGAGTGGGTTTAGGCGGTGGTTCAGGAAGAGTCCAATCATCATCATTTTTCAATATGTTATTCAATAATTCTTAAGCTTTCCCAATAGTTCGTTCCCTAAAAACACAACTAGCACAACTATCTAGGAAATCCCTAGAAGCATCAGTTAGTCCATTATAGAAGATATCAAGTATTTCATTTTTTAAGAGGATTATCAGGAAAAGCATTAAGTAATTGGCAAAGCCTCCCCCAAGCTTGTGGGAGACTCTCTTCTTTAATTTGCACAAATTTAAATATTTCCTGCAAGGCAGCTTGTTTCTTATGAGCAGGGAAATATTTTTCAGAGAAGTAATAAATCATATCCTGGGGACTACGCACACAACCAGGAGCAAGAGTATTGTACCAAGCTTTAGCATTACCCTTTAACAAGAACATAAATAATTTGAGAATATAATAATAGCGAATCTTCTCATCATGAGCAAAAAGGGTGGCTATATCATTCAAATTAGTAAGATGTGCCACAACAGTTTCAGTTTCATAACCATGAAAAGGATCAGATTCAACCAAAGTAATTGACTCTGGGTCGGCAGAGAATTCATAATCCTTGTCATCAATAAAGATAGGTGAAGTAGCAAACTTTGGATCACATTTCATTCTAGCATTCAGAGATTTTTATTTATACTTGCATAATAATTTCTCTAGATCATCTCTATCCTTACAAGCAAGAATATCTCTAGTAGTCTCCTCATTCATAACATAACCTTCTGGTACCTTTGGTAATTCAAATCTAGGAGGGCTAGTTCTAGTATGTTGCACCCAAGATGCGATTCTATCCCAATCACGTGATGAATTCATGATTGGGGCACAACCGCATTTCGAGCGCATAGCAAGGTGGATATCATTACAACATACCAAGTACTGAATAGATGAGAATGCAAGATAAAGGCTTACACTTGCCACAAGCTACATCATTCATACAACAGTTCATCAATACATACCAATCATCATACAGAAGAGCAGGATCCGACTACGGATGAAATCAAACGGAAAAAAACAACATCCACCCTGCTAATCCCAGGCTCCCCGACCCGGTACCTATCCCTTGGTCGAAGAAGATGAACTCCAAAAGCAATCAAGCATCACTATCACATCAGAGCATCGCTTTACCTGCACCTGCAAGTGTTGTTGTAGTAATTTGTGACCCACGAGGACTCAGCAATCCCATTACCATGGGTATCAAGACTAGCAATGCTTAAAGGGTATGGAATGGATAAGTGGTGAGGTTGCAGCAGCACTAAGCATGGTATGGTGGCTAAATTACGAATACAAGAGTAAGGTGGGAAGCTACGCAAATGGTCGCAAACTAGTAATGATCAAGAAGTGATCCTGAACTACTTACGTTCAAACATAACCCCGCCGTGTTCTCTTCTCGAACTAACTCGAAAAGAGACGGTCACGGTTACACACGTGGTTGGTGTATTTTAGTTGAGTTTACTTCAAGTTCACTACAACTGGATATTAACAAATTCCCATCTGCCACATAACCGCGGGCATGGATCTTGAAAGTTTAAACCCTACAGGGGTGTCCTAACTTAGCCCATGACAAGCTCACGATCCGCGGAGACAATCCTCCATCGCGGGACCCTCCGATCAGACTCGAAATCCCGGTGCACAAGACATTTCGACAATGGTAAAATAAAAACCAGCAAGACCTCCCGGTGCACTGACCTAGCCTAATAGGACTCACACGTATCTCGTTCTCAGGGTACACCGGATGGGCCAGACGTTGGGTTGGCTAAGACCCTGGTTGCCCAGGGGGCGCCGGACATCGCCCAGCTTGGACCAACACTCATGAGGAGCATTGGCCCGGGGGTTGATTAAGAGTCCTCGAGTGCTAGCCGTTCCCTATGCAAGTTTTAGTTGTTATTAGTCAAATGGTAAAACCAATGTTGGGCCCTGCTGGAAGAGTTTTATTCAAAGCAAACTATCAAGAGGGGCCCATAAACCCTCATCGTGTTAGGGACACAAAATCAAGGAGCATAACACCATGATATCCATGTCCCAACATGGAACAACCTGCAACTGCACCTACAACTTGCAACGCTATATGAGGGGCTGAGCAAAGCGGTAACATAGCCAAACAACGGTTTTTCGGGATTGTGAAAAAGTTGGAGGCTCATCATGGCAATTTGAGAGGCTTGATAAACAAGTGGTAGGTAGCAAGACATAGCGATAGCATCAAGACAACTAGCAAAGTAAAGATAGTAGTGGTATCCAGGGTAACAGTCATCTTGCCTGAATTCCTGCTAGGAAGACGATCGAGTCCATGAAGTAGACAAACCAACATAGTCGAACGGATCCTCACAACCGCAACATTACCAGAACTATCGAGAAGAAGCACAACCGGAAAGAAGCAATCAACATGGTAAAGAAACAAGCATAATCATGGCATGATGCACAACCAAGTATGATGCATTTCTGGTTTAATGAGTCATGGCATGGCAAAATGCAAGAAACAATACTACAAATTAAGTGGAGCTCAATATGCAACGAGTTGCATATTGACGGAACACCACATTCATATATTTAGTTCGCTCTCGTTTATGTACCCAACAATATTAAATGTTGTTAAACATGGCAAGAGGTGAAGCATATGTAAACTATTTATTTAAGAAAGTTTAAATGAGGCTGGAAACAACAAACAACAATTCTGGAAAATCCCCATATGTCAGTTTAGCAATTTAATGCAAACAACAATTTTAACCATTTTAAATATTGTTATCATGATGCGGATGACATATTCAAGTTTTATGCAAATTTTATGAAAAATTTGACATACTATAAGATACGAAGTATTTTGTCACCATGGTGGAAGGAAAGGGGTGCCACGGTTACTAATCCGAAATGATGTCGCGACAACATTTCGGTTATCTAGCAACTCATTGAGATGCCGGTGCAAACGAGAGATGAGTGGAATGTGCAAGAGGTGGTGGGGTGATCTCGGATACCAAGTTCCCACATGTCGGTGGCATGGAAACTAAGGAGGAATGTGCAAAGACAACTCGGACACGGTGCAATGATGTTATTATAAATTCTCTTAATGTCAATTGTGTTAATGATATGCAAAACCTCAAGCTTGGGGATGCTAGTTTTGCTATGACTACTATTTGTTGCAATGATCATGATTGGGGTGATTCTTCTTATGATCTTGAAAATTTATTTAAGCCCCATGATGAATATGAGATTGATAATAATGTTTGCAATAATATTGAAAGTGGGTTTGGAAGAGTGTCAACTTTAGATCCCACATATTTTGAGAATGTTCAATCTTATGAAGTTTTTGATAAAAGTGGGTTTGGAGAGGTCATGACTTTAGTTAATGTAATCCCACTATTTTGGAACAGTGTCAACTTTGCATGCATGTGGATCGTATTGAAAATATTTTATACGATAGCTATTTTGCTGAGTTTAATTATGATCCCACATGTAATTATCATGAGAGAGGAAAATATGATTGTAGAAATTTTCATGTTACTAAATTACCTCTCGTTATGTTGAGATTGTTATTGTTTCTTTCCGCTTGCTTGCATATGCTAGTTTTTGCTTGCCTTGATAATTTTTTTTCCTATAAGATGCATATGCATAGGAATTATGTTAGAATTAGATGTGTTTGTCACGCATTTTATGATGCTCTCTTTGTGCTTCAATTCTTGTCTTTCATGTGATCATAATTGAAATCTCTTTGCCTAGCTAGGGGCGTTAAACGATAGCGCTTGTTGGAAGGCAACCCAATTTTATTTTTGTTCCTTGATTTTTGTTCCTGTTTAGTAATAAATAAATCATCTATCCTCTGTTATGATTGTGTTTTTATGTTTCAATTAGTGTTTGTGCCAAGTAAAGCCTTTAGGATCTTCTTGGATGACTGCTATTTGATCTTGCTGAAAAAAACAGAAAGTATGCACTCACGAGAATAATTTTCATTTTTAACCAAAGAGCTATAAAATACCAATTCCAACTGCAGTAGATTAATATATAAATTACCCTATTCTTCCTAATTTTGTAGAATTTTTGGAGTTACAGAAGTATAGGTTTGATACACATTGCTACAGACTGTTCTGTTTTTGACAGATTCTGTTTTTCATGTGTTGTTGCTTATTTTGATGAATCTATGGCTAGTATCGGGGGGTATGAACCATATAGAAGTTGGAATACAGTAGGTTTAACACCAATATAAATAAATAATGAGTTCATTACAGTACCTTAAAGTGGTGATTTGTTTTCTTATACTAACGGAGCTCATGAGATTTTCTGTTGAGTTTTGTGTTGTGAAGTTCTCAAGTTTTTGGGTAAAGATTTGATGGATTTTGGAATAAGGAGTGGCAAGAGCCGAAGCTTGGGGATGCCCAAGGCACCCCAAGGTAAAATTCAAGGGCAACAAAAAGCCAATGCTTGGGGATGTCCCAGAGGGGGCATCCCCTCTTTCGTCTTCGTCCATCAGTAACTTTAATTGAGGCTATATTTTTATTCACCACATGATATGTGTTTTGCTTGGAGTGTCTTGTATGATTTGAGTCTTTGATTTTTAGTTTACCACAATCATCCTTTCTGTACACACCTTTTGGAGATACACACATGAATCATAATTTATTAGAATACTCTTTGTGCTTCACTTATATCTTTTGAGCTAGATAATTTTGCTCTAGTGCTTCTCTTATATCTTTTGAGCTAGATAATTTTGCTCTAGTGCTTCACTCATATCTTTTAGAGCATGGTGGTGGTTTTATTTTATAGAAATTATTGATCTCTCATCCTTAACATATATTATTTTGAAAGTCCTTTAGAATTGCATGGTAATTTGTGTTGGCTATAAAATTAGTCTTAATATGATAGGCATCCAAGATGGGTATAATAAAAACTTTCATATAGAGTGCATTGAATACTATGAGAAGTTTGATACTTGATGATTGTTTTGAGATATTAAGATGGTAATATTAGAGTCATGCTATTTGGGTAGTTGTGAATTTGAGAAATACTTGTGTTAGAGTTTGCAAGTCCAGTAGCATGCAGGTATGGTAAATGTTGTGTGACAAATTTGAAGCATGAGGTGTTTCTTTGATTGTCCTCCTTATGAGTGGTGGTCGGGGATGAGTGATGGGCTTTTCCTACCAATCTTTCCCCCTAGGAGCATGCGCGTAATGCTTGGTTTTTGATGACTTGTAGATTTTTGCAATAAGTATGTGAGTTCTTTATGACTAATGTTGAGTCCATGGATTATGCGCACTCTCACCTTCCCATCATTGCTAGCCTCTTCGGTAACGTGCATTGCCCTTTCTTACCTTGAGAGTTGGTGCAAACTTCACCGGTGCATCCAACCCCTGGGATATGATACGCTCTATCACACATAAACCTCCTTATATTTTCATCAAAACAACCACCATACCTACCTATTATGGCATTTCCATAGCCATTCCGAAATATATTGCCATGCAACTTTCCACCGTTACGTTTATTATGACACGCTTCATCATTATCATATTGCCTTGCATGATCATGTAGTCGACATCATATTTTTGGCAAAGCCACCATGCATAATTTCATACATGTTACTCTTGCTACATTGCCCATCCCGGTACACCGCCGGAGGCATTCATATAGAGTCATACTTTGTTCTAGTATCGAGTTGTAAATAAATAGAAGTGTGATGATCATCATTAATAGAGCATTGTCCCAAAAAGAAAAAAGAAAAAGGGGGAAGGCCAAATGAAAAAAAATAAAGGCCAAATAAAAAAAGAAAAAAGGGAAAAAGGGAGAATGCTACTATCCTTTTTCCACACTTGTGCTTCAAAGTAGCACCATGATCTTCATGATAGAGAGTCTCTTATTTTGTCACTCATATACTAGTGGGAATTTTTCATTATATAACTTGGCTTGTATATTCCAACAATGGACTTCCTCAAATGCCCTAGGTCTTTGTGAGCAAGCAAGTTGGATGCACACCCACTTAGTTTCTTTTGTTGAGCTTTCATACATTTATAACTCTAGTGCATCCGTTGCATGGCAATCCCTACTCCTCGCATTGACATCAATTGATGCGCATCTCCATAGCCCATTGATTAGCCGTGTCAATGTGAGACTTCCTCTTTTTTACCTTCTCCACACAACCCCCATCATTATATTCTATTCCACCCATAGTGCTATGTCCATGGCTCACGCTCATGTATTGCGTGAAAGTTTAAAAAAGTTTGAGATTACTAAAGTATGAAACCATTGCTTGGCTTGTCATCGGGGTTGTGCATGATGAGAGCATTTTTGTGTGGCGGAAAGGAAGCATAGCCAAACTATATGATTTTGTAGGGATAAGTGTTCTTTTGCCATGTTATTTTGAGAAGACATAATTGCTTAGTTAGTATGCTTGAAGTATTATTATTTTTATGTTAATATTAAACTTTTGTCTTGAAACTTTCGGATCTGAATATTCATGCCACAATAAATAAAATTACATTGAAAATTATGTTAGGTAGCATTCCACATCAAAAAATTTGTTTTTATCATTTACCTACTAGAGGACGAGCAGGAATTAAGCTTGGGGATGCTTGATACGTCTCCAACGTATCTATAATTTTTGATTGTTCCATGCTATTATATTATCTGTTTTGGATGTTTAATGGGCTTTACCTATGCACTTTTATATTAGTTTTGGGAGTAACCTATTAACCGAAGGCCTAGTGCAAATTGTTGTTTTTTTGCCTATTTCAGTGTTTCGCAGAAAAGGAATATCAAACGGAATCCAAACAGAACGAAACCTTCGCGAGGATCTTTATTCGAACAGATGCAATCCAGGAGACTTGGAGTGGACGTCAAGGTAGCAGCGAGGAAGCCACGAGGTAGGAGGGCGCACCCCCCATCCTTGTGGGCCCCTCGCAGCTCCACCGACCTACTTCTTTCGCCTATATATACTCTTATACCCTGAAACCATCGGGGAGATCCACTAAACACCTTTTCCACTGCCGCAACCTTTTGTACCCATGAGATCCCATCTTGGGGCCTTTTCTGGCGCTCCACCGGAGGGGGATTCGAATAAAGAGGGCTTCTACATCAACACCATAGCCTCTCCGATGATGTGTGAGTAGTTTACCACAGACCTTCGGGTCCATATTTATTCGCTAGATGGCTTCTTCTCTCTCTTTGGATCTCAATACAAACTTCTCCTTGGTCTTCTTGGTGATCTATTCGATGTAATTCTTTTTTGTGGTGTGTTTGTCAAGATCCGATGAATTGTGGATTTATGATCAAGATTATCTATGAACAATATTTGATTCTTATCTGAATTCTTATATGCATGATTTAATATCTTTGCAAGTCTCTTCGAATTATTAGTTTGGTTCGGCCTACTAGATTGATGTTTCTTGCAATGGGAGAAGTGCGAAGCTTTGGGTTCAATCTTGCGGTGTCCTTTCCCAGTGACAGCAGGGGCAGTAAGGCACGTATTGTATTGTTGTCATCAAGGGTAAAAAGATGGGGTTTATATCATATTGCTTGAGTTTATCCCTCTACATCATGTCATCTTGCCTAAAGCGTTACTCTGTTCTTATGAACTTAATACTCTAGATGCATGCTGGATAGAAGTCGATGTGTGGAGTAATAGTAGTAGATGCAGAATCGTTTCGGTCTACTTGTCACGGACATGATGCCTATGTTTATGATCATGCCTAGATATTCTCATAACTATGCGCTTTTCTATCAATTTCTCGACAGTAATTTGTTCACCCACCGTAATATTTGCTAGTGAAATCTATGGCCCCCGGGTCTATTTTACATCATATTAGTCTCCCGTCGACTAGCTATTTCCGTCACCGTTTACTTTGCAATCTTTACTTTCCAATCTATACAACAAAAATACCAAAAAAGTTTATCTCATTATCTTTATCAGATCTCACTTTTGCAAGTGGCCGTGAAGGGATTGACAACCCCTTTATCGCGTTGGTTGCAAGGTTATTGTTTGTTTGTGCAGGTACTAGGCGACTTGCGTGTAGTCTCCTACTGGATTGATACCTTGGTTCTCAAAAACTGTGGGAAATACTTATGCTACTTTGATGCATCATCCTTTCCTATTCAAAGGAAAACCAACGCATGCTCAAGAGGTAGCAATATGGTAAAAGGATTTTCATATTGTTTAAACGACACCCTAGACTCACGGGGATGGAATTTAAATCCTTGGACAAATGATTCAATGAGAGTGTGGTGTTGATTACACTTATCTGAAATGTAGGGACCGAGATCGGCATTGTGAACATATTGCTCAAATTCCTCCTTAATGCCCACAGTCACCATATAATCATCGCATGGCCATAGGCATGTTTTGGTGGCGGCATCTCGTATGGAACCTTCACTTGGTTCAACATATGATCGACGAGCGGAGCTGTCACTAGAAGATACCCCCGAGGGTCTCCTCCTCGAAGAACTCCTTCCAAAAAGGTTCATCATATTCGCATACAATTTTCTGGAAAAAAATTGGGTGAAAAAAATGTGTCAACAAAACTTTACAAGATTCATAGCAACTACTCATAGGGATACATAGAGGCCATAGCAAGCATTCAAACTACTTGGAACTCTAAGAATTCAACATGCAAGCTCATCTAAAGCAGCACCAAGAGTAGCTAATTATTCAAAATATAAACCACTAAAGCAAAAACTAATTGGACAAACCGAGGAGTCACATACAAAGAAACAATCCTCCGAAATAGTTTCAGAAATGGAGCTTCGAGCAAAGAGATCAAAATCCACGGGTTTGAGAGAAAGAACATGAGACAGAGAGAGCAATGGTGATTTTTCTGGAGGTAGGTGGTGATGTGGTATGAAGAGATAAGTGAGAGGGCCCACATGGGGACAACAACCCACCACGGCGCGCCTGGGGGTCCTAGCGCGCCCAGGTGGGTTGTGCCCACTTGGTGCACCTCCCTCTGATGTTATTTGCCCCAAAAATTCTTAAATATTCAGAAAAAATTGTATTAATTTTTCAGGGCATTCTAAGAACTTTTATTTTTGGGTCGTTTTTTATTCTGCGGTAAATTAAGAAAACAGACAAAACATGGCAATTTATTTTGTTTAACTAATAAAAACAGAAAACAAAAGGTAGGGACAGAAGGTAGTGCTCACTAAATTCATCAACTTCACACCTCTCAAAAATGATCCATTAATAAGGTTGATCAAGTCTTATTAATATCCACTTTCAATTAATATGAAATTGAAGAACTTTCATAAATCACTAAGTTACCTCAACGGGGATATGAATGTCCCTAACAATAAGCATTTCATATTTCTTTTTGGTATTAGGTAGAGGTAGTTGAAAACTTCCAATAGTGACTGTCGGAGTTTTTTCAATAACATTTATACCATTCACTTGGAACTGTTTCTTCGGAAAGTAAACCGTATGCTCATTACCGTTGATA
The DNA here is from genome assembly GCF_056163025.1 of Triticum urartu. NCBI lineage: Eukaryota > Viridiplantae > Streptophyta > Magnoliopsida > Poales > Poaceae > Triticum > Triticum urartu. The sequence goes on from NC_141875.1 coordinate 349,133,619, forward strand.
TGAAAAGTGACCTTGTTTTTATTGCAATCAATAACAGCCCCTGCAGAATTAAGGAAGGGTCTACCAAGGATAATCGACATGTTGTCATCCTCGAGTATCTCAAGTATAACAAAGTCAGTCAAAATAGTAACATTAGCAACCACAACGGTCACATCCTCACAAATACCGATAGGTATGGCAATTGATTTGTCAGCCATTTGCAAATATATTTCAGTAGTTGTGAGTTTATCCGAATCAAGTATTTTACATAAAGAGAAAGGCATAACACTAACACCAGCTCCCAAATCCCATAAAGCAATTTTCACATAATTTCTTTTGATGGAGCAAGGTATAGTTGGTATTACCAGATCTCCGAGTTTCTTATGTACTCCATCTTTAAAAGTATAATTAGCAAGCATGTTTGAGATTTTAGCTTCCGGTATTTTTCTCTTATTGGTGATGATGTCTTTCATGTACTTTGCATAAGGAGGCATTTTAAGGATATCAGTCAAGCGAGTACGCTAAAAGACTGGCCTCAACATTTCAGCAAAGCATTGAAACTCTTCATCATCTTTATTTTTAGTTGACTTAGGTGGAAAGGGCATATGTTTTTGAACCCACGGTTCTCTTTCCTTACTGTTTTTTCTAGGAACAAATTCTCTTTTATCATATCTTTTATTCTTAGGTTGTGGGTTATCAAGATCAACTGTAGGTTCTTTCTCAACATCATTGTCTCGTTCTTTATTATTTGGTTTACTATCTTCTTGAACCTCATCATTATCTTTTTCCTTATCAGAAGGTGAGTGCTCACTACCAGGTTGAGGTTTAGCATCAGAGATAGAAACTTCATTATCAGGAGGTTTTTCTACTTCAGGTTCACTAGAGGCATGCAAAGTCCTATGATTTTTCTTCTTATTTTTCTTTTTAGAAGGACTACGTGCATCAGTGTTAGCTCTTTGAGAGTCTTGTTCAATTCTTTTTCGGTGTCCCTCTGGATAAAGTGGTTCTTGAGTCATCTTACCTCCTCTAGTTGCTACTCTAATAGCAAAGTCACTTATATTATTATTCATTTCATCTAGCAACTCTCTTTGAGATTTAGCAACTTGTTCTAATTGAGTTTGAACCATAGAAGCATGCTTCCCTACACCTCTAACATCATTTGCGATGCTAAATAACAAGTCACTTAAGCGAGAAATCATATTAGAATTTTATATCAATTGTTTCATAACATTTGCATTGAAGTGATCTTGCATTCTAAGATAATTCTCAAACTCATAAAAATGTTGGCTAGGGTGCATATTGTAAGGATTGTCATTATGATTGTATTTCATTAGAGAATTTAACTCTACCACCTTGGGTGGTAGTGGTGTGTCAGGCCCATGTATTTCTTCAATAGGAGGTAAATTTTTGGCATCCTCAGCTTTAATACCTTTTTCCTTCATAGATTTCTTTGCCTTTTGAATATCTTCAGGATTGAGATATCTTCAGGGTGGGTTTAAGCGGTGATTCAGGAAGAGTCCAATCATCATATTTTTTCAATATGTTATTCAATAATTCTTTAGCTTGCCCAATAGTTCGTTTCCTGAAAACACAACCAGCACAACTATCTAGGAAATCCCTAGAAGCATCGGTTAGTCCATTATAGAAGATATCAAGTATTTCATTTTTCTTAAGAGGATGATCAGGCAAAGCATTAAGCAATTGGAAAATCCTCCCCCAAGCTTGTGGGAGACTCTCTTCTTAAATTTGCATAAAGTTAAATATTTCCTGCAAGGCAACTTGTTTCTTATGAGCAGAGAAATATTTTTCAAAGAAGTAATAAATCATATCCTGGGGACTACGCACACAACCAGGAGCAAGAGTATTGTACCAAGCTTTAGCATCACCCTTTAATGAGCACGGAAATAATTTGAGAATATAGTAATAGTGAGTTTTCTCATCATGAGTAAAAAGGGTGGCTAGGTCATTCAACTTAGTAAGATGTGCCACAACTGTTTCAGTTTCATAACCATGGAAAGGATCAGATTCAACCAAAGTAACTAACTCTGTGTCGACAGAGAATTCATAATCCTTATCATCAATAAAGATAGGCAAAGTAGCAAACTTAGGATCATATTGCATTCTAGCATTCAGAGATTTTTCTTTATACTTGCATAATAATTTCTCTAGCTAGATCATCTCTATCCTTACAAGAAAGAATGTCTCTGGTTGTCTCTTCATTCATAACATAGCCTTCCCGTACCTTAGGCAATTAATATCTAGGAGGGCTAGTTCTGGTAGGTGTCTTTAGATTTTTAGTTTCAAGCTCATCATCAGATTCAACACCATCATGTTGTCTTACTCTAGCAATTTGTTCATCAAGAAAATCACCAAGTGGCACATCATTATCAACAAGCAAGGTACTAGCATCATCATAAGTATCATTCATAGCAGAAGCAGCAGCATCAATAACTTGTGACATATCAGGATTAATAGCATGTGGTGGTGTTGCAAGTTTACTTATAATAGAAGGTGAATCTAAAGCAGAACTGGATGGCAGTTCCTTACCTCCCCTTGTCTTATAGGGATAAATCTTAGTCTTACATCCTTCAGATTCTTCACAGTGATAAATTGATAATAATCCCAAGTGACTCAACAAATATAGCTATGCTCCCTAACAACAGCGCCATAAAAAGGTCTTGATAACCCACAAGTATAGGGGATCGCAACAGTTTTCGAGGGTAGAGTATTTAACCCAAATTTATAGACTCGACACAACGGGATCCAAAGAATATTTGCAAGTATTAGCAGCTGAGTTGTCAATTCAACCACACCTGGAGATTAATTATCTGCAGCAAAGTGATCAGTAGCAAAGTAGTTTGATAATTTTGATAATAGTGATAGTAGTAACAGTAACGATAACAGTGATAGTAGTAGTTTTGTAGCAAGTGTAACAGTAATGATAGAAGTAGTAACTTAGCAGAAACAATGTGATAAAAATTTGTAGGCATTGGATCGGTAATTTGTTGGATCATATTCATCATGTGACCGTCATAACCTAGGGCGATATGACACTAGCTCCAGTTCATAAATATAATGTAGGCATGTAGAACGTAAATAGTCATACGTTCTTATGGAAAAAACTTGCATGACATATTTTGTTTTACCCTCCCATGGCAGCGGGGTCCAATTCGAAACTAAGGGATATTAAGGCCTCCTTTTAGTAGAGAACCGGAACAAAGCATTAACACGCTGTGAATACATGAACTCCTCATACTACGGTCATCATCGGGAGTGGTCCCGACTATTTTCACTCCGTGGTTGCCGGATTATAACACATAGTCACTACTGCAAGATGGTCCAAACATGACACTACGATTAGAGACCCTTCGACGAAACTATGTGCGATGCCATAATCGCAAACGGTGGTGTAGAAAACCGTCAAAAAGGTGCAAAATGTTTGTCATGATGGATGCATCAAACACAGTTCACATTTTAGTTGCGTGTGCGATGTAAGGCATACGGTTCAGTTCAATTAACTGTTTGGGATGAGGAGGAACAAAAGAAACGGTCTGTCAGATAAAGGCGTGTGCGATATATATCATACGGTTCACTAGGATGAACTGTGTTTGATTAGACAACACAATGGAAATGGTTCAACTGAACAAGATGTGTGTGATACGCAACAAATAGGTCCCTAATCAGAAATGTGTGTGAAGACCAATAATAACACAGACGATTGCTGCCAATAAACCTTGTGATTTGCTCTGTCTACAGTAGAATAACATGTGTGTGTGTGTCTATATATATATACTGAAATAAACATCCAATTACATAAGTGCCTATACAAATCATTCACACACACCTCAATAAACAATCCCATGCATTCTAAAGTAGGATAAACGATCGTCTAGTCATCTACTTCTTGTGACTCTCCTGCTGTCGGTGTCAAAACCGGTGGATCTCGGGTAGGGGGTCCCGAACTGTGCATCTAAGGTCGATGGTAACAGGAGACAGGGGACATAATGTTAACCCAGGTTCGGGCCCTCTCTATGGAGGTAATACCCTACATCCTGATGAATATGAGTATTACAAGAGTTGATCTACCACGAGATCGTATTGGCTAAACCCTAGAAGTCTAGCCTGTATGACTATGATTGAATGTATATCTCGATCCGGAGTAAGCCCTCCGGTTTATGTAGACACCGGAGGGGACTAGGGTTGTACAAGGTCGGTTACAGAGAAAGGAATCTTCATATTCGGCCGCCAAGCTTGCCTTCCACGCCAAGGAGAGTCCCATCCGGACACGGGAGAGAGTCTTCAGTCTCGTATCTTCGCAGCCCATTAGTCCGGCCCATGTCCAATAGGCCGGACGCCCGAGGACCCCTTAGTCCAGGACTACCTCAATAGCCCCTAAACCAGGCTTCAATGATGAGGTGTCCAGCGTGCAGATTGTCTTCGGCATTGCAAGGCGGGTTCCCCTTTCTGAATACTCCAAGATAGTCTTCGGATGAAACGAACGTGTCCGGATCTGCATCACAAGTACCACACACACAGCCGTAGAGAGTATAATATTTCATGAGTCCCATCTAATGACAACTTTTTGCAAGATGACATCACATCTGTCCGATCATTATATCGAACCGTTTTTGTCTGCCGTTTCATGTTTTGAGATGCGGTTTCCATTGGCACGTCTTGTCAAAGCAGATATCATGTCCCCTTATTACGGGATTCTCATCAATACGGGCGTGGTTAATCCAACCGCGTCGTTTGCATAGCCCTTGGGAATAGGCGAGTTTTAGGGCGAGTTGGGAGGTGTTCGATATTCACTGCCTATATAAGGGGATAAGGACTCCCCTTCTTATCCCACGCCTTCTCTCTTCCTCTGCCCTTCCATTCTTGAGCTCCAGCAGCCAAGTTCTCATCTTCCCCAACTCGAGCAAGCACTCCACCATGTCCGGATCCAGAGGTCAAGGCAAGTGGAAGGCCTCCTCTGTCACGAAGAAGGACATTACTGAGCTTTGCGCGGCCGGGTATCTGGCGAAGTAAATCGGCCACCGTCTTTTGACCCAGGGGAAAGTCGTCCCTACACCGAACCCCAATGAGAGGGTGGTATTCATCCCTCATTTCATCCGCGGGCTAGGGTTTCCGCTCTACCCTTTCGTCTGTGGGCTGCTGATCTATTACGGGCTAGACTTCCATGATCTAGCCCCGAACTCTTTCCTCAACATCTCGGCATTCATTGTCGTGTGTGAGGCTTTCTCCACATCCAACCCCACTTTGGACTGTGGCTCAAGGTCTTCAACGTGAAGCCGAAGATGGTGGGTGGCCAGCACGCGGAGTGCGGAGGTGCCATGGTGAGCAAGATGTCCAATGTCACCTGGGCAAAACGTACTTTTGTGGAGACTGTCAAGGAGTGGCAGAAACTATGGTTCTACATCACAAAGCCACGCGGTGCCACGTGGGCCGCGGCTGCCGAATTCAACTTCGGAGCTCCAATGCGGCTCTCCTCCTGGATTGAGAAGGGTCCAAATTGGTCTTCATCAGACAAGCTGATAGCGCTCCAAACGCGCATTCAAAGCATGGTGGATAAAAACGTTAAGCTCGTCGATGTAATCCAGGTGATGCTAGTTCGCCGGATTCTCCCATGCCAAAGCCGAAGCCGCCCTTTATGGGAATTCAATCCGTAGAAGCATCACACTCTGGAAAGGCTCTTTGTAACCACTCACGAAGATGCCCAGAAGTTGCTATTTAAAGGCAACGAGACGCCGCCAGCAATAGATGCGAATCGCGGCCACGACATTACCCATTCTGCCAACAAGGTAAGTCTTTTACGCATGCTCTACTTGCTTGTTTCAAGGAGGATATCTAAGCTTCATTGTTTCAGGTATGGACGGAGAGAGCGGAGCGGATTCGGTGTCTGGCTCCACTGCCTGAGAAACCAGTCATCCCGCGCCAGGCGAAGATACTGGTACCGGCGCCCTATAAGGCGCCGGAGAAGAAGACCAAGAAGAAGGCCAAGGGGGTCGGGAGTGGCCCCCACCGCAAGAGTGCTTTGGACGTGACGTCCGAAGACAAGACCCACTCCTCTACCTCCAAAGACAACGATGAGGAGGAGGAGAATGACTCTCCCTTGATGGGGGGAAGAAGAGGGCGGCCTCCACAAATGTGGAGGCAGAGGCGCCCAAGAGAGGGAAAGGCCCTCTCACGGATAACTCCACATGGGACATCGACAGCAGTCTGGAGCGACGTCCCCGGAACAAGACCCTGGCCGCATCGTGAGTACTAAGAACCCGCACGCGTCCATTTATCCGGCCTCTCATCTTTATGATATTGATATGGTTAACCATGCTATTGTAGTCCGGCCCACGACAGCTCCCAGCGATGCTCATCAAGAGGCTCGTTGGATTCAAAGGCGATGGCCAGCAAGTCACAGCCGGCCGCTTACTCTCCCAAGGCCAAGGGAGACGATGAGGTGCTGTCCCAACGGACCTTCCCAGGCCAGGGAGAGGTTCAGGAGGCCGTCATGGTGACGCCAGAGTGCAAAACCTCGGCCGCCGGACACATGGGGGAGCAGACCCCCAAGGAGACTGCCGATGGGGGCCATGCTCAGTTCGGCCCCCATCCGTGCACAGATCCGGAGACCCATACGGTACTGGAATCCGACAAGCAGCCTTCTTCCAAAGAAGGGGGTGTGCCTGTCCCGCCGTTGACCTCTGTCCAACCAGAGGCGTAGGATAAACTACTGGAAGCGCTACGAGGCGCTTCCATTATGGAAGAACACCGTATCCTTATGGGTACGGTGATTGAGAAGGTTTAGTCCGTGAAAAGCGGAGTGACCGAAGCCTGCAGCGGCCCGATGACAGGTTTTGAGGTAAGCGGCACAAAAGAGAAAATCCCAATATAGACAGTAGCCCCTGAGACACTGTCCGGTGTTCGGAAAGAAAAGCCGGACAGAGGATCAATAAAATTTCGCAGGAAACTAACTAAATGTGTCTTATGTGAATAAGTAGGCGTCGTTGCTGGCCGCGACCTCACACACTGCCGAAGCCTCCGGACTAAAGCAGAGACTGGAGCGGGCTGAGGAGGAGCTCGGCCAAGCGAGGAAGCAGCCGGAAGACCAGCAAGGTATGTAATAACTCGCTATATATTCGGAAAGAATAAATGATGTATATTGACCGTAGTGTCATGATATGTGTAGGAGCGACAACCGAGGTCGAGGCCCTTAAAAAGTGCCTGGCCGAAGCCGAGGGGAAAGCTGTCAAGGAGCAAGCCGCTCGTAAGAAGCTTAAGGCCAGGCTGAACGAGGTCAAGCAAGAGCTCTAGGACGCTGTGAAGAAGTGTGAGACCTTGGAGTGCGATGTTTTGGCTTGAGAGATCGAACTCACCAAGGCTCGCCAAAGCACGGAAGCGGCCCGGGTTGAAGCCCAGGGTACCCTCCAGGAGATCCAGGAGGCCAAGAAGATCGCGACGGGTAAGGCATTTAGTATGCAAAGCAAGTATGTGAAGAAGAAGTATTTCTTACTAACCCGGATTCAGAGTTCTCCAGGGGCATTTGCGGATCTACCACGCCACGTGTCCAACGCTGCAGAGTTCTTCCGAGCCGAAGAAGGGAGCTCAACGGAGAAGTTGTTTGGGTCGCATTACCTTGCGCTAGAACATCCAGTGCCCTTCAACGATCAGCTAAGACAACTAGTTGAGCTGCATAGGGTGGCCGAACTGGCCATTAAGGATTTAATAATCCGGCTGTGGCATGCCAAAGTTATACCCAGCAGCTACTTCAGAATTGTTAAGCGGCTGATAGGTGCCGGCCCCCGGCTGGACATCGTCAAGAGGTTGGCTTGCATCGAGGGCATGCGTATGGCCTTCGCCCGCGTCAAGGTGTGGTGCGCGAAGATGGATGACGTCAAGCTAGTGACCGAGGGGCCACTTGAAGGCAAGGAGCACCGCACGCCGGAGCGGTATTTTGAAGACGTCCTGGAGGGGTCCTGCATTGTGGCAACGCAATGTGCGTAAGAAATTATGTTTGAATGAACATATTCATGTGTGTCTCTGCCTTGTATGATGAAACAATTTTTTTTATGTAATATAATGTTTGTTTAAAAAAATCACCTCCTGTGCGGCCGTATTGTGTGAAATCTGGGAGTTGGCCAGTCGCCGGCTTCTGCCCCCACGTAGGAAGTACGGGGATGTTCGGGATATAATCTAAACACTCTTGATCCAATTGTCTGGTCCTTGAAGGAGGTGTTTAACACAGCGAACCAGGCAATCAGACTATTCGGCTTGAACACCCTCACTTAGCCATAGGAGTTTGACGATAAAAATTTAGGCGCAGCCCATGGTGTCGGTGTCAAAACCGGCGGATCTCGGGTAGGGGGTCCCGAACTGTGCGTCTAAGGAGGATGGTAACAGGAGGCGGGGGACACAATGTTTACCTAGGTTCCGGCCCTCTCGATGGAGGTAATACCCTACTTCCTGCTTGATGATATGAGTATTACAAGAGTTGATCTACCACGAGATCGGAGATGCTCAACCCTAGAAGCTAGACTATGGTATGATTGTTGTTGTCCTACGGACTAAAACCCTCTAGTTTATATAGACACCGGAGGGGCTAGGGTTACACAGGAGATCTACATATCCGAATCGCCAAGCTTGCCTTCCACGCAAAGGAGAGTCCCATCCGGACACGGGACGAAGTCTTCAATCTTGTATCATCATAGTCCAACAGTCCGGCCAAAGTATATAGTCCGGCTGTCCGAGGACCCCCTAATCCAGGACTCCCTCAGTAGCCCCGGAACCAGGCTTCAATGACGACGAGTCCGACGCGCAGATTTTCTTCGGCATTGCAAGGCGGGTTCCTCTTCCGAATACTCCATAGAAGATTTTGAACACAAGGATAGTGTCCGACTCTGAAAAACAAATTCCACATACCACTGCAGAGAGTATAATATTTCCACAAATCTAATCCTCTGACAACTTTTCATAACATGACATCATGTCATGGCCCCGGTTATTATTCGAACCGTTTTTCTCAACCAGCTACTGCACATATTGCGAGGCAGTTTTCTTGGCACATCTTGTCGAAGCAGAGATCGTGTCCCCTTATCACGGGATTCTCATCAATATGGGTGTGGGTAACCCAACCGCGCCATCCATCATGATGCTTGGGGAATAAGCCAGTTTTACCAGGAAAGTGGGGAGGCGCATAGTTTCTTCCGCCTTTATAAAGGGGTAAGGGTTCCACCTTTTTACCCACGCCTTCTTCTCTCCTGCCCATCCATTCTTGCGCACTCGAGCTCCAGCGCCGAAGTTCGCATTTTCTCCGAAGAACCACACCAAATATGTCCAGAGCGGGAGGCAATTGGATGGCCTCTACCGTCCGGAAGAAGTACATCAAGAAACTTCGGGAGGCCGGGTATCTAGCCCAGGAAATCGGCCACCGTCTCCCGATGGCGGGACAGATCGTCCCAACCCCGGAACCCCACGAAAGGGTCGTATTGCTCCCTCATGTTATCCGCGGGCTAGGGTTTCCCCTCCACCCATTTGTTCGTGGCATCATGTATTATTACGGGATCGATTTTCATGATCTATCCCCCAATTCCTTCCTCAATATCTCGACATTCATTGTCGTGTGCGAGGCTTTTCTCCACATCCCGCCACACTTCGGCTTATGGCCGAAGATCTTTTAATGTGAAGCCCAAGGTAGTGGGCAGTGAGCATGCTGAGTGCGGTGGCGCTATGGTGAGCAAGATGCCCAACGTCACATGGCCAACAGGTACCTTCAATGATTCCGTCAGGGAGTGGCAACATGAGTGGTTTTACATTACCGAGCCGTGCAGCGTGAAGTGGGGCGCTGCTCCCGAGTTCCGATCCGGAGCCCCTCTACGGCTCATGTCCTAGCTCAAGAAGGGCCTGGACTGGTCTTCGTCCGACGAACTGCTGGCGCTCCAGACGCGCGTCAAGGATATGTAAGACAAGACTATCGAACTTGTCAATGTAGTCCAAGTGATGTTAGTCCGTCGGATCCTACCTTGTCAACACCGGACTTGCAATCTATGGGAATTCAATCCGACCAAGCACCAAACCCTGCGAGAGCTCTTTGGCTCCTCGCACAATGGCATTTGGAAGTTGCTTTTTAAGCCTGGCAAATCATGGCCGGACTCGGCCGAGGACCGCGGGTACCAACTGTCCCGCCCTGCAAGCTCGGTAAGTTACCATATGTTTTATTCACATAACTCAAGGGAAATGCTTCATGTGTTTTACACAACTCTTCTAGGGCTGTACGAAGAAGGCGGGGCAGATCCAATGTCCGGCCCCGCTGCCCGAAGAACCGGCCGGCCCACTTCTGACGAAGATGTTGGACCCGGCGCCTTACAAGGTGCCGGAGAAGAAGACCGAAAAGGAGGCAAAAAAGACCCGGGGCGGCCTTTGTCACCGTGCCCGACCCACCTCCGAAGAGGACGAGGAGGAGGAAGACAAATCCCCAGTAGGGGGAAGAAATAAGAGGACGGCCTCCGCACACTTGGAGGCCGAGTCCCCTAAAAGGGGAAAAACTCTTCTTCCGGAAGAGTCCATTGCCGTCGCCGATAGCAGCCTGGTGTGGGATCCTAGGGCCCAGCCACTAGTGAACTCGTAAGTATATAAAATCCGAACACGTTCATGTGTCCGGACCCATCATGGCATAGTATTTTAACATGAGCCATATTTTTGTAGTCCGACGGGTTCCGTTCCAAACAATCCTCGTCCGAGGATTTGCTGAGCTCGGATTCTATGGAGAGCGGGACGCCTCCGAAGGCCCTCCCCCCGAACATGTGATCAACACCGAGGCTTCGTCCCAGAGGGACTCCGTCCAAGGAGGGGCGGAGAAAATCATGAACGCGATGCCTGGAGGTCAAACATCAGGGGCCAGAGACATGGGGGAGAAGATACCCACAAGAGTCGACGGCTAATGACCCACAAGTATAGGGGATCTATCGTAGTCCTTTCGATAAGTAAGAGTGTCGAACCCAACGAGGAGCAGAAGGAAATGATAAGAGGTTTTCAGCAAGGTATTCTCTGCAAGTACTGAAATAAGTGGTAACAGATAGTTTTGTGATAAGATAAATTGTAACGAGCAACAAGTAACAAAAGTAAATAAAGTGCAGCAAGGTGGCCCAATCCTTTTTGTAGCGAAGGACAAGCCGGAACAAACTCTTATATAAGGAAAAGCGCTCCCGAGGACACATGGGAATATCGTCAAGCTAGTTTTCATCACGTTCATATGATTCGCGTTCGATACTTTGATAATTTGATATGTGGGTGGACCGGTGCTTGGGTGCTGTTCTTACTTGAACAAGCATCCCACTTATGATTAACCTCTATTGCAAGCATCCGCAACTACAACAAAAGTATTAAGGTAAACCTAACCATAGCATGAAACATGTGGATCCAAATCAGCCCCTTACGAAGCAACGCATAAACTAGGGTTTAAGCTTCTGTCACTCTAGCAACCCATTGTCTACTTATTACTTCCCAATGCCTTCCTCTAGGCCCAAATAATGGTGAAGTGTTATGTAGTTGACGTTCACATAACACCACTAGAGGGTAGACAACATACATCTTATCAAAATATCAAACGAATACCAAATTCACATGACTACTAATAGCAAGACTTCTCCCTTGTCCTCAGGAACAAACGTAATTACTCACAAATCATATTCATGTTCATAATCAGAGGGGTAATAATATGTATATAGGATCTGAACATATGATCTTCCACCAAATAAACCAACTAGCATCAACTACAAGGAGTAATCAACACTACTAGCAACCTACTAGCACCAATCCCGGACTATGAGACAAGAATTGGATACAAGAGATGAACTAGGGTTTGGACATGAGATGGTGCTGGTGAAGATGTTGATGGAGATTGCCCTCTCTCGATGAGAGGAGCGTTGGTGATGACGATGGTGATGATTTCCCCCTCCCGGAGGGAAGTATCCCCGGAAGAACAGCTCTGCCGGAGCTCTAGATTGGTTCCGCCAAGGTTCCGCCTCGTGGCGGCGGAGTCTCGTCCCAAAAAGTTCCTTCTGATTTTTTCTCATCGAAAGACTTCATATAGCAGAAGATGGACGTCGGAGACCCACCAGGGGGCCCACGAGGTAGGGGGCGCGCCCTAGGAGGGGGGGCGCGCCACCCACCCTCGTGAGCAGGGTGTGGGCCCCCTGGCCTTCATCTTTGGCGAGGATTTTTCTTTATTTATTTCAAGATGTTCTGTGGAGTTTCAGGACTTTTGGAGTTGTGCAGAATAGGTCTCTAATATTTGCTCCTTTTCCAGCCCAGAATTCCAGCTGTCGGCATTCTCCCTCCTTATGTAAATCTTGTAAAATAAGAGAGAATAGCCATAATTATTGTGACATAAAGTGAAATAACAATCCATAATGCAATAAATATCAATATAAAAGCATGCTGCAAAATGGACGTATCAACTCCCCCAAGCTTAGACCTCGCTTGTCCTCAAGCGAAAAGCCGATAACAATAAATATGTCCTCATGTTTAGAGGTAGAGGCATCGATAAAAATAAAATACGGACATGAAGGCATCATGATTATTCTCATAACAACAACATATATAGATTTTGTCATATGATTACTTATGTTCAAGTGATGATCTATTCACAATGCAAAAGTATAAATCATAAACCTTATTGGGCTCCGACAAACTATAATTCTCAGTCATTGAAGCAATTGCAATTTATCATAACATCGAAAAGAGTCTATGTCAGAGCTAAAAAGCAAGTCCACATACTCAACTATCATTTAGTCCTTCATAATTGCTAACACTCACGCAATACTTGTGGTTATGAAGTTTTAATCGGACACAGAGAAAGATAGGGGCTTATAGTTTTGCCCCACAACCTTTTACCTCAAGGATAAAAAGGAAAGGTGAAGATCACCGTGACTCTTGCATAAGGTAGAAGATAATAATAAAAGATGGGACCTTCGCAGAGGGAAGCAGAGGTTGCCATGCGCTTTTATGGTTGGATGCACAAAATCTCAATGGGAAAGAACGTCACTTTATATTGCCCCTTGTGATATGAACCTTTATTATGCAGTCCGTCGCTTTTTTTATTTCCACATCACAAGATCATATAAAGCTTATTTCTCCCACACCAATCAATCATGCATATTTAGAGCAATTTTTTTGCTTTGCACCGATGACAACTTACTTGAAGGATCTTACTCAATCCATAGGTAGATATGGTGGACTCTCATGGCAAAACTGGTTTAAGGGTATTTGGAAGCACAAGTAGTATTTCTACTTGGTGCTGAGAATTTGGCTAGCATTAGGGGGAAAGGCAAGCTCAACAAGTTAGAGGATCCATGACAACATACTTTATCTTAGATATAAGAAAGACATAACTCATTACGTTGTCTTCCTTGTCCAACATCAACTCTTTAGCATGTCATATTTTAATGAGTGCTCCCAATCATAAAAGATGTCAATGATAATATATCTATATGTGAAAACCTCTCTTTCCTTATTACTTCCTATTAATTGCAACAATGACCAAAGCTATGTCTGCCAACTCCCAACAACTTTTAATCATCATACTCTTTCTATGTGAAGTCATTACTCTCAATAAGATCAATGTGAACTTTTTGTTTCTTTTTATTCTTTTTCTCTTTTCTTTTTTTCACCCAAGATCATGGCAAAATAATCAAGCCCTTGACTCAACACTAATCTTTATTATATATAGCTCACGGACTCGATTACAAAGAAAGATCATAAAGCAAAACTCAAAACTAGATCATGCCATAAACTTTATTCTACTAGATCAAGATACTACTAATAGGATCGAACTAAGAAAAAAAGGTAAAGATAGGAGTTGTGATTGTGATACGATACCGAGGCACCTCCCCTAAGCTTGGCAGTTGCCAAGGGGAGTGCCCATACCCATGTGATTATATCTCCTTTGTCGGTGAAGAAGGTGGAGGTGTTGTAGATGATGCGGGCCTTGTGTCCATCTTCCAAGGCATAGGTTCTCCATCATAGAAAGATGATCGAGTCTCCGGGATCCTCAAATCTGCAGCCAAACTCATCCTTTTGAATCTATATTCATACTCACAGTTTTGGTTTTTCAGGTCATAGATTTGGGCATGGAGGTGCTCGATCTTCTCATGAAGCTTGAAGATAGTCTCCCCGATGCTGTCAGCATCCAACCTGTGGTTGCTAGTGAACTCTGCGATCATCATGTGGTTAGAGTTGAGTCCACGTTCCACCATCCCTTGGCACTTGAAAACTTGTTGCTCCACTGCTTCAAGCCTCATCTCCATGCTTCCGGTCCCCTTTGGTCCCTCTTCATCGTGGATGTGCAGCAACCCATCATGCAACTCAATGGTTTGAGGGTGTCGCAGCACCTCCGCGAGGTAATGGTTGATGACCTTCTCGAAGAACTTGCCCTTGGAGGCGCTTGGGGCCGTCATAATAACCTAGATCTGTCAGAAAAACAGCTCGAAACAAGAACAGAGGAGATTTGCGTGATACGGGAGTCAAAACCTTCGGGAGGTTATATAATGAATTTTTACCGACCAAAATACGTATCGTGCAAGAAAACGAAGTCCGGAAGGCACACAAGGTGCTCACAAGGTAGGGGGCGCGCCCAGAGGGGTAGGGCGCGCCCACCACCCTCGTGGGGCCCTTGTGTCCTTCCCGGATTGCTACTTATTTTTCTATTTTTCTAAATATTCCAAGATGGAGAAATATTGCCTTAAAAATTGTTTTGGAGTCGGTTTACTAACCGTACCACATACCTATTCCTTTTCGGAGTCTAAAACGTTCCGGAAAGTGTTCCTTATGTATTCCTCTGGGGTTACGGTTTCAATAATATTGGTTTCAACATTTATGGGATTACCTGAGATATAATGTTTGATTCTTTGACCGTTTACCACCTTCGGATTTGTGCCCTCGAAGTTGTTGATTTTTATGGCACCGGAACGATAGACCTCTTCGATAACATAGGGGCCTTCCCATTTAGAGAGAAGTTTTCCTGCAAAAAATCTTAAATGAGAGTTGTATAGCAATACATAATCACCTACATTAAACTCACGCTTTTGTATCCTTTTGTCATGCCATCTTTTAACTTTTTCTTTAAACAACTTGGCATTTTCATAAGCTTGGGTTCTCCATTCATCAAGTGAGCTAATATCAAATAACCTCTTTTCACCGGCAAGTTTGAAATCATAGTTGAGCTCTTTAATAGCCCAATATGCCTTATGTTCTAGTTCGAGAGGTAAGTGACATGCTTTTCCATAAACCATTTTATACGAAGACATACCCATAGGATTTTTGTATGCAGTTATGTATGCCCATAATGCATCATCAAGTTTGTTAGACCAATTCTTTCTAGACCTATTAACAGTCCTTTGCAAAATTAATTTGAGCTCTCTATTGCTCAACTCTACTTCACCACTAGACTGTGGGTGATAAGGAGATGCAATGCTATGATTAACATCATATTTAGCAAGCATTTTACAGAAGGCACCATGAATAAAGTGTGAACCACCATCAGTCATTAAATATCTAGGGACTCCAAACCTCGGAAAAATAACTTCTTTAAGCATTTTAATAGAAGTGTTATGATCAGCACTACTAGTTGGAATAGCTTCTACCCACTTAGTAACGTAATCAACAGCAACTAGAATATGTGTGTATCCATTAGAGGCAGGAGGTCCCATATAATCAAAGCCCCAAACATCAAATGGTTCAATAACAAGAGAATAATTCATAGGCATTTCTTGACATCTACTAATATTACCAATTCTTTGACATTCATCACAAGACAAGACAAACTTACGGGCATCCTTGAAGAGAGTAGGCCAATAAAAACTAGATTGCAATACCTTATGTGCAGTTCTATCTCCAGCATGGTGTCCTCCATAAGCCTCGGAATGACACTTGCGTAGGATCTGTTCTTGTTCATGCTCAGGTACACAACGTCTAATAACACCATCTACTCCTTCTTTATAAAGATGTGGGTCATCCCAAAAGTAATGCCTCAAGTCATAGAAAAACTTTTTCTTTTGTTGGTATGTGAAGCTAGGTGGTATAAACTTAGCAACAATATAATTAGCATAATCAGCATACCATGGAGTACTACGAGAAGTACTTATAACATTTAATTGTTCATCAGGAAAGCTATCATCAATAGGTAGTGGGTCATCAAGAACATTCTCTAACCTAGACAAGTTGTCTGCAACGGGGTTCTCAGCTCCCTTTCTATCAACAATATGCAAATCAAATTCTTGTAGCAAGAGAACCCATCTAATAAGTCTAGGTTTAGCATCTTTATTTTCCATAAGGTATTTAATAGCAGCATGATCAGTGTGAATAGTTACTTTAGAATCAACAATATAAGGTCTGAACTTATCACGAGCAAATACAACTGCTAAAAGCTCTTTTTTCAGTTGTAGCATAATTTCTTTGAGCATTGTCTAGAGTCTTACTAGCATAATGAATAACATTTAATTTCTTATCAACTCTTTGCCCTGGAACAGCACCTACAGCATAATCACTAGCATCACACATAATTTCAAAGGGTAAATTCCAATCAGGTGGCTGAACAACAGGTGCAGAGACTAATGCTTTCTTAAGTATTTCAAATGCTTCTACACAATCATCATCAAAGACAAATGGTATATTTTTTTGCAATAAATTAGTCAGAGACCGAGAAATTTTTGAGAAGTCCTTAATGAACCTCCTGTAAAATCCGGCGTGACCAGGAAACTTCTTATACCTTTGATGTCCTTGGGACATGGCATCTTTTCAATAGCATCGACCTTGGCTTTATCAACTTCAATACCTCTTTCAGAAACTTTATGCCCCAAGACAATACCTTCATTAACCATAATGTGGCACTTTTCCCAATTCAAGACAAGATTAGTTTCTTCACATCTCTGCAAAACTCGATCAAGATTGCTCAAGCAATCATCAAAAGAGGAACCATAGACGGAAAAATCGTTCATGAAAACCTCACAAATCTTTTCACAGAAGTCAGAGAATATAGCCATCATGCATCTTTGAAAGGTAGAAGGTGCATTACATAAACCAAAAGGCATATGTCTATAAGCAAAAGTACCAAATGGGCATGTAAAAGTAGTCTTTGATTGATCTCTAGCCGACACAGGTATTTGAGAGAAACAAGAATAACCATCTAGAAAGCAATAGTGTGTATGTTTGCATAATCTTTCTAGCATTTGATCAATAAAAGGTAAGGGGTAATGATCTTTCTTAGTAGCTTTATTTAATTTGCGGAAATCAATTTCCATCCTATAACCTGTGATAATTCTTTGTGGAATCAATTCATCTTTCTCATTAGGAACAACAGTAATACCTCCCTTCTTAGGGACACAATGGACATGACTTACCCACTGACTATCAGCAACGGGATAAATTATACCTGCCTCCAAAAGCTTGAGTATTTCTTTTCTTACCACTTCTTTCATTTTAGGATTCAGACGTTGTTGAGCATCACAAACTGGTTTGGCATGTGCTTCCAAATTTATTTTATGTTGACATAGAGTGGGACTAATGCCCATAAGATCATCAAGAGTATATCCAATAGCAGCACGATGCTTCTTCAGAGTTTTCAATAATCTTTCTTCTTCATGCTCTGAAAGGTTAGCACTAATAATAACAGGATATATCTTCTTTTCATCAAGATAAGCATATTTAAGATTATCAGGCAATGGTTTAAGCTCAAACACGGGGTCACCCTTGGGTGGAGGAGGATCCCCTAAAATTTCAACAGGCAAGTTGTGTTGCAGAATAGGTTCCTGTTTAAAGAATACTTCATCTATTTCCCTTCTTTCATTCATGAACATATCATTTTCATGGCCTAGCAAATAGTGTTCTAAAGGATCACTAGGAGGTACGGCAATAGAAGCAAGACCAATAATCTCATCCTTACTAGGTAATTCTTCCTCACGATGTTGTTTACTAAATTTAGAGAAATTAAACTCATGAACCATATCATCCAAGCCAATAGTAACAACATTATTTTCACAATCTATCCTAGCATTAACAGTGTTCAAGAAGGGTCTACCAAATATAATGGGACAAAAGCTATCTTGAGGAGAAGTAAGAACAAGAAAATCAGCAGGATATTTAGTTTTCCCACACAAGACTTCAACATCTCTAACAATTTCCATCGCTGAAATAGTATCTCTATTGGCAAGTTTAATTCTGACATCAATATCTTCTAATTCAACAGGTGCAATTTCATGCTTGATTTCTTTATACAAGTCATAAGGTATAACACTAGCACTAGCATCCATATCACATAAGCCATGATAACAATGATCTCCTATTTTAACAGAAATAACAGGCACCCCTACCATAGGTCTATGTTTATCTTTAGCACAAGGTTTAGCAATTCTAGCAGTTTCACCTTCGAACTGAATAACATGCCCATCAATATTACCAGACAAGAGATCTTTAACAATAGCAATATCAGGTTCTACTTTAACTTGCTCAGGGGGTGTATAAGTTCTAATATTGCTTTTACGAATAACAGTTGAAGCTTTAGCATGATCCTTTACTCTAACAGGGAAAGGTGGTTTCTCAACATAAGAAGTAGGAACAATAGGATCATTATAAGTGACAGTCTTTTCTTCAACTTTAATAGGTGCAACTACTTTTACTTCTATGGGAGGATGATATTTAAACCACTTCTCCTTAGGGAGATCAACATAAGTAGCAAAAGATTCACAAAAAGAAGCTACTATCTCAGAGTCAAGTCCATATTTAGTGCTAAACTTACGGAAAATATCGGTGTCCATAAAAGATTTAACACAATCAAACTTAGGTGTCATACCTGACTCTTTACCTTCGTCGAGGTCCCAATCTTCAGAGTTGCGTTTAATTCTATCCAATAAATTCCATCTGAATTCAATAGTCTTCATCATAAAAGAGCCAGCACAAGAAGTATCGAGCATGGTTTGATTATTATGAGAAAGCCGAGCATAAAAACTTTGCATAATTATTTCTCTCGAGAGCTCATGATTGGGGCATGAATATAACATTGATTTAAGCCTCCCCCAAGCTTGAGCGATGCTTTCTCCTTCGCGAGGCCAGAAATTATATATATAATTATGATCACGATGAACAAGATGCATAGGGTAATACTTTTGATGAAATTCCAATTTCAATATTTTATAGTTCCATGATCTCATATCATCACATAGCCTATACCATATCAATGCGTCTCCCTTCAAAGATAAAGGGAAGACCTTCTTCTTAGCAACATCATCGGGTACACCTGCAAGCTTAAATAATCCACAAACTTTATCCACATATATTAAGTGCTCATCAGGATGCTTTGTTCCATCTCCTGTAAAAGGGTTAGCTAGCAGTTTTTCCATCATACCCGAAGGAAATTCAAAAGGAGTTTCATTTTCAATAGGTTCAGTTGGTTGAGGAGCAACTCTTTGCTCTACTGGACGAGATGAAGATAACCCGAACAAGCCCCTCAGAGAATTACTTTCTATAGTAACAAGTGACAGTAAATTTCAGCACACTAAATAAATTTTTCCTTACCAAATTCCACCTACCAATGGCGCTACACTCCCCGGCAACGGCACCAGAAAAGAGTCTTGATGACCCACAAGTATAGGGGATCTATCGTAGTCCTTTCGATAAGTAAGAGTGTCGTACCCAACGAGGAGCAGAAGGAAATGATCAGCGGTTTTCAGCAAGGTATTCTCTGCAAGTACTGAAATAAGTGGTAACAGATAGTTTTGTGATAAGATAAATTGTAACGAGCAACAAGTAACAAAAGTATAAAGTGCAGCAAGGTGGCCCAATCCTTTTTGTAGCAAAGGACAAGCCGGAACAAACTCTTATATAAGGAAAACCGCTCCCGAGGACACATGGGAATATCATCAAGCTAGTTTTCATCACGTTCATATGATTCGCATTCGATACTTTGATAATTTGATATGTGGGTGGACCGGTGCTTGGGTGCTGTTCTCACTTGAACAAGAATCCCACTTATGATTAACCTCTATTACAAGCATCCACAACTAGAACAAAAGTATTAAGGTAAACCTAACCATAGCATGAAACATGTGGATCCAAATCAGCCCCTTACAAAGCAACGCATAAACTAGGGTTTAAGCTTCTGTCACTCTAGCAACCCATCGTCTACTTATTACTTCCCAATGCCTTCCTCTAGGCCCAAATAATGGTGAAGTGTTATGTAGTCGATGTTCACATAACACCACTAGAGGCTAGACAACATACATGTTATCAAAATATCAAACGAATACCAAATTCACATGAGTACTAATAGCAAGACTTCTCCCTTGTCCTCAGGAACAAACGTAATTACTCACAAAGAATATTCATGTTCATAATCAGAGGGGTAATAATATGCATATAGGATCTGAACATATGATCTTCCACCAAATAAACCAACTAGCATCAACTACAAGGAGTAATCAACACTACTAGTAACCTACTAGCACCAATCCCGGACTTTGAGACAAGAATTGGATACAAGAGATGAACTAGGGTTTGGACATGAGATGGTGCTGGTGAAGATGTTGATGGAGATTGCCCTCTCCCGATGAGAGGAGCATTGCTGATGACGATGGTGATGATTTCCCCCTCCCGGAGGGAAGTATCCCCGACAGAACAGCTCTGCCGAAGCTCTAGATTCGTTCCGCCAAGGTTCTGCCTCGTGGCGGCGGAGTCTCGTCCCAAAAAGTTCCTTCTGATTTTTTTCTCATCGAAAGACTTCATATAGCAGAAGATGGACGTCGGAGACCCACCAGGGGGCCCACGAGGTAGGGGGCGCGCCCTAGGAGGGGGGGCACGGCGCGCCCCCCACCCTCATGAGCAGGGTGTGGGCCCCCTGGCCTTCATCTTTGGCGAGGATTTTTCTTTATTTATTTTAAGATGTTCCGTGGAGTTTCAGGGCTTTTGGAGTTGCGCAGAATAGGTCTATAATATTTGCTCCTTTTCCAGCCCAGAATTCCAGCTGCCGGCATTCTCCCTCCTTATGTAAATCTTGTAAAATAAGAGAGAATAGCCATAAGTATTGTGACATAAAGTGAAATAACAGTCCATAATGCAATAAATATCGATATAAAAGCATGATGCAAAATGGACGTATCTACGGCGGGGACCATCTTGAATTCGTCCCCTAGTCGGACACAATTTCGGAGACCAATACGGCTCCGGAATCAAGCAGGCGCCCTTCCTCGGCTAGAGAGAGCGTCCTAGTTCCACCGGCGACCTCTGTCCATCCAGAGGCATCGGGTGCTTTATTGGCAGCGCTAAAGAGCGCCTCCATCGTCGATGAGCACCGTGCCCTTATGGGTGCGGTGATTGAGAAGATTCAGTCCACTGAAAATGGACTGAATGAAGCCTGTATGAACCTTATGAGAGGTTTTGAGGTATGTTTTATACGGTTTCGAAGAGTGTCATAGTATGCCCCTGATACACTGACCGGTGAACGAAAGAACCAGACAGAGGATCAAATATATTTTTCACAGGAAGACTCATTTGATGACATCTATCTCTCTTCTTTTGTAAGCAGGCGTCTGTAGCGGCTACTGTCGCTCATACCGTGGAGGTTTCTGGACTGAATCAAAGTCTGGAGCGGGCCGAAGCGGAGCTTGGCCAGTTAAAAAGGTAGTTGGAAGATCAACAAGGTATGCATAAATCTTGTTTGTGTTTAGTGTGAACGAATTTTCAGTATGATATAGTATGTGTCATGATTTGCGCCAGGGGTGATGACTGAAGTCGAGGCTCTGAAGAAGACTATTGCCGAGGCCGAGGAAAAGGCAGCCGCAGAGCAGGCTCTTCGTGAGAAGCATGAGGCCATGGTTGTGGAAGCTAGCCGAGAGCTCCAAGAGGCCATGAAAAAATGTGAGACCCTGGAGCAGAGTTTAATGGAGAAAGAATCCGAACTCACCAGGGCTCATCAGGCCGTGTGCGATGCCCGTGGGAAAACCCAAGATGGCCTGCAGGAGATCCAAGAGGCGAGGGAGATCACGGTGGGTAAGGTCTTTTTCCATGTAAAGCAAGTATTTCAGGAGAAAATTATGCTTTATAATTTTAAGTTCGGATTTCTCTAGGGGTATTTACAGAACTTCCTCGCAGCATATCGGATGCCGCCCAACTCTACCGAGTCGAAGAGGGGAATAGCTCTTCTGGTCGCAGTATCTAGCACCGAATTATCCGGTGCCTTTTACCGATCAACTGAAACAGCTGATCGAACTGCATAAGGCGGCTGAACTAGCCATGAAGGATTTCATTATCTGGCTATGGACGGCCGAGCCGATTCCAGGTAGCTACTTCAGACTCGTGAAGCGGCTTGTTAGTGCCTGCCCTCGACTTGACGTCATCAAGCGGTCGGTCTGCATAGAAGGTGCACGAATGGCCTTTGCCTGCCCAAAGGTGCACTGGGGGAAGATGGATCCTGAAAAGCTGATGACTGAGGGAACGCCAGAGGGAAAGGAGCACCGCAAGCCCGAATTGTATTATGAAAGTGTCCTGAAAGGATCCTGCCTTGCGGCGGAGCAATGCACCAAGTACATTGTATGTCCATGAATATAGTCATGTTGTCCTTTGTAATGTGTGAACAAGGTCATTTCTATTATTTTTTGCCTGTTGTAAAAGTTTACCCTCCTGCGCGGTCGTTTTATATATTAAACCTAAGAATTGGCCAGTCGTCGGCTTCTGCCCACTCGTAAGAAATACAGGGGTGTTCGGGATAAACCTGATCACTCTTTACCCTAGTGTTGGGTCCTTTGAAGGAGGTGTTCAGCACAGCGAACCAGGTAATCGGACTATAGGGCTTTATCATTCTCACTTAGCCATAGGAGCATTAGGAAGGTAGGCGCAGCCCATGGTGTTCGGAACACCGCACGAGGGGCCCTATAGGCACCTGATCGGAAGAAGAACCGATCCATCGCACGCTGCATTGGTTATGGCATTATGCGGGAGAAATCCTTAAAGATTTTACAACCTCTCGAACAGCTGACCAGCTCTCGCCGTATCATGACAGTCACTTTTTGGCTTTCTCTACTGAGGTGCTCGTCCGGAAGAACCGGGACACAATCGCAGTAGTTCTCCCTATGCCGCCTTAGCCGATATAGCGGAACATAAGGCACCAAAACATGGGAGCCGGGCAAACCCAACATTTGACCCAAGACATGATTCAGAGCTGATGCATATAATGCTATAAGTTCGGGGTGCCGAACTTCCGTGAAGGTTTTCAGACTTTATTGCCATATTATGGGTAAAACGAAGCCCCTGGCAAAGGCATATCGTGATGTACGGATGCCACTTAACAAAAGAGTTTCAATTAGAAATAACAGCAAATAATCATCATATAAATCCACATGTTGTATTTGAATAATACGACAAAGCGTATGAGTACAGGTAATGCGATAAAAAGGGGGAATATGACTGTGGAACCTGCTGGGACCGGGAAGGAAGAAGATGTGTGCATATTCGGAGTATAGTCAGATGGATGTCGCGAGGAATATCTAAAGATTCCCTTGTGCGTTCGAGCTGGTACCATGTCACCGGTCCCGGTCTACGCAAAGGTGAGCCTGCAAAGGAAATGTAAGAAATATTTGTGTGCCGGAGAGCGGTTGAGCCGCGATATGTGGCATGTTCTGGACTTCGCTAGAATGTTTAGTGGAGCCCTGGACGATCCGGGCTATCCTGCCGTGAAGTAGTTCGGCCTACTTTGAATGTGTCCGGAGTTTTAGCCGTCGACTCAAGATTTGACTGAAAGGTGCCTCCCTTGCTTCTGCTATTAAAGCCACGGCGTACTCTGTGGTACCGAGGGAGAGTTCGGCCTCGCCATTAACTGTGATGACGCCGCGCGGACCAGGCATCTTGAGTTTACGGTAGGCATAATGTGGCACCGCGTTGAATCGAGTGAACGCAGTTCGCCCGAGCAGTGCCTGATAATCACTACGAAAGGGGACGATGTCGAAGATTAACTCTTCGGCACGGTAATTGTCTGGTGATCCGAAGACTACCTCGAGGGCCATGGAGCCGGTACAGCTGGCCTCCACACCTGGTATAATACCTCTAAAGGTGTATTTAGTGGGTTTGATCATCGAATGATCGATGCCCATCTTTCACACTGTGTCCTGGTAAAGTAGATTTAGACTGCTCCCTCCGTCCATAAGGACTCGTGTGAGGTGGAACCCGTCAATTATTGGGTCGAGGACTAGTGCGGCTGGATTGCCGTGACTGGTGTTGACCGGACGATCCATTTGGTTGAAGGTGATCGGCCCTAGTTTGTACTGTGGGCTGACTGGTTTCGTTAGGTCGACATCCCTAAGGGTGTGCGTCCGGTCCGGGTTGGGAGTGTGGGTGGCGTTTACCATATTCACCGTTTGGATTTGCTGGAGAGATTTCTTTTGTCCTCCTCTATTCGGTGATCTGGGCTCCTTATCGCTGTCATCGCTTTGAGACCCCTTATCTTTGTTTTTGGTGCCTAACCTGCCAGCTTGTTTGAAGACCCAACATTCTTTGTTGGTATGATTAGCTGGTGTTCCTCGTTTGCCATGAATTTGGCATGGACGATCGAGTATGTGGTCCAAACTGTATGGACCCGAATTGTCATTTTTGAGTGGCCCTGTCCTCTGACAGGACTTAGAGCTATTAAATCCGGCATTGACTGCCGTGTCTTCGGCGCTTTCACCATGTTTGTGGCGTTTGTGTTTGTTGCACCGGGGTTTGCCGTTGCTATCTCTGGCCTCTGATTTGCTAGTTTTGCTTGCTATGTTGTTGCTACGAGCCAACCAGCTATACTGGGCCGCGCAGAAGCGGGTCATGAGCGTCGTGATGGCTGCCATGGACCTTGGCTTCTCTTGGCCAAGATGTCGGCCGAGCCACTCGTCACGGATGTTATGTTTAAAGGCCGCTAGGGCTTCGGCATCCGGACATTCCACAATTTGGTTCTTTTTGGTTAGGAACCGGGTCCAGAATTTCCTGGCTGACTCTCCGGGCTGTTGTGTTATGTGACTCAAATCATCAGCATCCGGTGGTCGCATATATGTGCCCTGGAAGTTATCCAGGAATGCGTCTGCCAGGTTCTCCCAACTTCTGATGGAGTTTGCTGGCAGGCTATTCAGCCAATGCCGAGCCGGTCCTTTGTGTTTCAATGGGAGATACTTGATGGCGTGTAGATCATCCCCGCGGGCCATGTGGATGTGGAGGAAGAAATCCTCGATCCATACCGCGGGGTCAGTAGTACCATCGTATGATTCGATGTTCATGGGTTTAAACCCTTCTGGGAATTCATGATCCATTACTTCATCAGTGAAGCATAGGGGGTGTGCGGCGCCTCTATGCCGGGCTATGTCACGACACAGTTCGTACGAGTCTTGTCTGTTGTGTTCGGCCCGGCCAGATTTGTTTTTGGTATATCCGGCATGACGGTCATCGTCATGTGTTGGGGCGCGCCCTCGTGATCCGAAGATCGTTCTTTTGTGTCCTGCTTTGTTTTCCAATACGTCTCACAGGTCCTGCGTGTTACCGTGGGCCTTGCTATTTTTGTTTGACTAGCGACAAGGTGTGGGCTGGACTTCAGGCTTATATGCCACTTTGTCGCGGCCACGAGGTGGCCGATCTCCCGCATCATACACTGGAAGCGCATGCTTTAATGCTTCTTCTTCAAGTTGGGGTAGCAACCTATGCTTTGGGAAACTTTTTATTGGGCGCTTGAGTTCGTGTTCCTCGGCTGCCAGGAGCTCAATCCATCTATCTGCTAGCAGATCTTGCTCAGCTTGAAGCTGTTGTTGTTTTTTTTTCAGGCTTTTTGCTGTGGCAATAAGCCGGCGCTTGAAGCGCTCCTGTTCGACAGGATCCTGAGGCACGATAAATTCTTCGTCGCCGAGGCTCACCTCGTCTGCGGAGAGAGGCATGTAATTGTCATCCTGTGCTTCTCCGTCTGCTGCTTGTTCCTTGGGGCTGGCTTGCCCATCCTCCTCCTCAAAGCCTGGCTGGAGGGGATTGTCTTCGTCTTCGGCACTATTTGCAGCGTTATTGTCTCTTGTGCCGGTATCGCTGTTTTTGCTATGGCGGGGCTTAGAGCGGCGCCGATGACGCCGGTTCTTGGATTGCTTCTCGGGGGGTTTATCCTCCGTTGCCTTATTGCCATCGCTTTCTTTGGGGGTGTCCACCATGTATATATCATATGATGAGGTGGAAGTCGAGCGCCCTGTGGGCGGTGGTTCCTATCCTCATCCATACCGTTTATGTCTCCGGAGTTGAAGTCGAGCATGTCGATTAGGTCGTTGATAGTGGTTACCAAGTGGGTGGTGGGTGGGGAACGAATTTCTTCACCGTCCGCTTCCCACTAGAGCCGGACATAGTTCGGCCAAGGGTATCCTGACAAGGAGAGAGACTGTAATGAGTTTAGCATGTCACCTAGGGGCGAGTGCTGAAAGATATACGTGGAGGTGAACTCCATGATCGGTGCCCAATCAGATTGGATGGGCACGAACATGAGCGGTTCGAAGTCTGTGGCTGGGGATGAATCCGAGTGTCCGGCAACACAGGTCTCATAGGAGGTGAAGTCAGTATTCGGCTCTATCGCTGCTGAGTGTGCGGCCTCCGTGGCGGGGTCCATCCACCCGTCCTCGGACGGCGTGATCTATTCCAGATTGAGAGCCAGAGTAGTTATAGGTGTGATCTCCCGAACACTGTCCGATGGCAGAGCTAAATCATGCTCATCGTGACGGTGTGGCGTACCTGACATGGGTTCGAATCCGTCGAAGATCAAGTCTCCGCGGATGTTGGCAGTATAGTTCAAGCTTCCAAACCTAACCTAATGGCCAGGGGCGTAGCTCTCGATCTGCTCCACATGGCCGAGCGAGTTGGACCGCAGTGCAAAGCCGCCGAGTACGAAGATCTGTCTGGGGAGGAAAATCTCACCCTGGATTTCTTCGTTGCCGATCATCGAAGGATCCATCAAGCCTTATGATGACAACACAGTGGAACTCTCAATGAAAGCACCAATGTCGGTGTCAAAACCGGCGGATCTCGGGTAGGGGGTCCCAAACTGTGCGTCTAAGGTAGATGGTAACAGGAGGCGGGGGACACAATGTTTACCCAGGTTCGGGCCCTCTTGATGGAGGTAATACCCTACTTCCTGCTTGATTAATCTTGATGATATGAGTATTATAAGAGTTGATCTACCACGAGATCGGAGAGGCTAAACCCTAGAAGCTAGCCTATCGTATGATTGTTGTTGTCCTACGGACTAAAACCCTCCGGTTTAAATACACACCGGAGGGGCTAGGGTTACACAGAGTCGGTTACAAGGGAGGAGATGTACATATACGAATCGCTCAGCATGCCTTCCACGCAAAGGAGAGTCCCATCCGGACACGGGACGAATTCTTCAATCTTGTATCTTCATAGTCCAATAGTCCGGCCATAGTATATAGTTCGGCTGTCCGAGGACCCCCTAATCCGGGACTCCCTCACCTGGTATCCAAACTAGGAAGCTATAAACACCTGATCAGGCAAGTACCAATCCCTCGCGTAATGCAGAAAAAATCTCTAACGATTTGAGACATTCGAAGAGCTGACCGGCTCTGGCCGTAGCATGGCAGTCAGTTTTCGGCTTTCTGTACTGAGGTGCTCATCCGGGTAAACCAAGGCACAATCGCAATAGTTCTCCCTTTACTACCCTAGCCAATGTAGCAGAATGTAAGGTAGCAAGCAGAGGTGCCGAGCAACCCAACAATTGACCAAAGACATGATTCGGAGCCAGTGCTAAATTCGGGGTGCCGAACAGTAGAAAGTGTTCGGACTTTGTTGCCGTGTTGTGAGGTGCTATGAAGCCCCTGGAAAATTCGAACATACCAAAGTGTACGGATGCTATTTTATAAGGTTATCAATAGGAAAAGGAAAACAGAAAAAAGAGCAAGGGTAATGAGCCAAGACTGCAGAATTTGGGCTGCAAACTGTTTCTATTATAATTTGAGTAATACGTTGAAGCACATTGATACAAATAGTGCAATAAGCAACAGGCTAAGCCATGACCAAGAGAGAGCTGCGTATGGGTCCTAAGAACAGGTAGAGTGGTTGTTAAAGAAACCACCTAAAAATTCCCCTGTACATCTGTGCTTCGTGCCATCTTGGTATATTTATCCTTTGAAAGGACCGGTGATTGGGCCACCAAGGAGAACCTATGGAAAGAAAACCTGAAAAGGAGAAAAGGAAAAAGTGAGAGTATGTGTGTCCGGGAGCGGTCGATTCGTATTGTGGATCACAGGCTAGTTATGCCTCCATCTATTCCCATGGTATCTTGAGTGCATAGTTATGTACGCGCGGTACGAACGCTGCTACTTGATCGAGACTCCGACGGAGGCCGAATTGCTAGTCGAGCTTTTGATGAGCCGAGCTGTCCTGCTGCAGAGTAGTCCGGACTCTCTTGACAGTGTCCGGGGGCTCGGCCGCTGAATTGAGGTTCTGCTTAAAAAGGCTGCTATGTACTTCTCCTGCTAAGGCAGCAGTGTACTCCTCAGTACGGATGGAGCGTTCCGTGTTTCTATTAACTATTATGATGCCGCGCGGTCCTGGCATCTTGAGCTTGAGATAGGCATAGTGTGGTACGGCGTTGAATAGAGCAAATGCGGTGCGTCCGAGCAGTGCATGATAGCCGCTGCGAAAGGGGACGATGTCGAAGATTAACTCCTCGCTTCGGAAGTTGTCCAGCGATCTGAAGACAATCTCCAGTGTGATAGAGCCCATACAGCGGGCCTCTAAACCTGGTATGACTCCTTTAAAGGTAGTCTTTGTGGGCTTGATCCATGATGGATTAATACCCATTTTGCGCATTGTCTCCTGATAGAGCAGGTTGAGGCTGCTACAGCCGTCCATGAGGACTCGCGTCAGGTGGAATCCATCAATGATTGGGTCGAGGACCAGTGCAGCTGAACCACCATGATGGATACTGGTCGGATGATCCCGACGATCAAAAGTGATCAGGCATGACGACCATGTATTGAATTTGGGGGCGACTGGCTCCATCGCGTAGATGTCCCTGAGCGCGCGCTCGCGCTCCCTCCCGGGGATGTGTGTAGCATATATCATGTTCACCATTTTGACCTGAGGGGCAAATTTCCTCTGTCCCCCTGTGTTCGGTTGCCGGGGCTCCTCGTCATCGTCCTCGCTTTGCATCCCTTTTTCTTGTTCTCGGCGTTTAATTTGCCGGCCTGTTTGAAAACCGAACAATCTCTGTTGGTATGATTGGCTGGTTTGTCTGGGGTGCCATGGATCTGGCATGGACGATCGAGTATGCGGTCCAAGCTGGATGGCCCCTTATTGTTTCATTTATATGGCTTCTTCTGCTGACCGGACTTGGAGCCACTGAATCCGGCGTTGACTGTGGTGTCATTGGTGTTATCACCATTGCTTCGGCGTTTGTCTCTGCTGCGTTGGAGCTTGCCGCTGCTATTTTTGGCCTCGAAGGTGCCCGTTTCATTTGCTGTTTCTTGCTACGGGCCAGCCAACTATCATCACCTGCACAAAAGCGGGTCATGAGTGCTGTGAGGGCTTCCATGGATTTCGGCTTTTCCTGGCTGAGGTGGTAGGCTAGCCATTCGTCATGGATGCTATGTTTAAAGGCCGCTAAGGCTTCGGCATCCGGACAGTTGATGATCTGGTTCTTTTTAGTTAGGAAACTTGTCAAGAATTTCCTGGCTGACTCCCCAAGCTGTTGAACTATGTGACTTAAGTCATCGGCATTTGGTGGCCGGACATATGTACCTTGGAAGTTGTCAAGGAAGGCTTTTTCCAAGTCCTCCCAGCTGCCAATAAGAATTTTTAGGTAGACTGTTTAACTAGTGCCGAGATGGCCCTTTGAGTTTTAATGGGAGGTATTTGATGGCGTGGAGGTCATCTCCACGAGCCATATGAATATGGAGAATAAAGTCCTCAATCCACACCCTGGGGTCAGTTGTTCCATCGTATGATTCGATGTTTACAGGTTTAAACCCTTCTGGGAATTCGTGGTCCATTACTTCGTCCGTGAAGCAAAGAGGGTGTGAGGCGCCTCTATATCGGGCCACATCGCAACGTAGCTCTGATGGAGTCCGTCTGCGACATTTGGCCCATGCATGACTAGGTTTGTCACGTCCGGATAGATAGCCGTCGACACATGTCGAAGCACGTCCTCGCGATCCGTAGATCGATCTGGTATATCCTGCTCTGTTGTTTAGGTCCTGCTAAAGGTCATATGTGTGACCACGAGCTGTTTTATCTCTGCCTCTATAATGAGGAGGGGCGGGCTCGTATTTGGCTTGAGTTGCCGCTTTATCCCGACCACGTGGTGGTCGGTCAGCCCGATTGCGTGATGATGGTATGGGCTCCAGCGCCTCATCATCGAACTGAGATAGCAATTTGCGCTTCGGGTAACTTTTGGCTGGGTGCTTAAGGCCGTATTCCTCGGCTGTCAGGACATCAGTCCATCTATCATTTAGCATATCTTGATCAGCTTAAAGCTGATGCTGCTACTTTTTTAGGCTCCTACCGGTGGCTATTAGCTGGCGCTTAAAGCGCTCCTGCTTGAGAGGTTCCTCAGGCACGATGAAATCCTCGTTGCCGAGGCTCACCTCATCCTCGGAGAGCGGAAGATAATTACTGTCCTCCGAGTCTTCGTTTATGGCCTGTTCATTGGGGCTAACTTGCCCATATTCCCGTTCTTCTTGTTCGGAAGTTGCTTCAACGGGGTCTTCATTATCTTCAGCACCGTCCAGAGTATTATCTTCTCCTATGCCGGTATTGCTATCTTTTGCATGACGTGACTTAGAGCGGTGCCGCTGACGTCAACGTTTAGGCTGTATCGCAGGAGGTTTATCCTCGACTGGATCTTCTTTGTCGTCGTTGTTACGTTCTTTAGGTGTATCCACCATGTATACGTTGTACGAAGAAGTGGCCATCTAGCGTCCGGTGAACAGCGGGTTTTGGCCATGCTCCTCATCTCCATCATCGTCCATACCGTCTATGTCTTCGGAGCCCTAATCGAGCATATCAGTTAAGTCTTTGACAGTGGCTATGAAGTGGGTGGCGGGTGGGAAGCGAAATTCCCCGTCATCAGCTTCTAGTTTGAACCGGATATAGTTTGGCTGTGAATCCCCCGCTAAGGATAGAATTTTTAATGAGCTCAGCATATCGCCCAAAGGGGAGTGCCGGAATATGTCCGCGGCACAGAATTCAACGGTCGATGATCGATCATGTTCAACATGCGTGGACGGACATAGTTCGGAACTTACAGCCGGAAACGAGTCTGAGGTACCGGTGACATAGGCATTACTAGAGGTCAGGTCTGTGTGTGGCTCCGACGCCATGGAGTCTGTGGCTTCCATGGCGGGGTTGAGCTTCCCGTCCTCGGATGGCACGGCCTGCTCCGGATCTAAGGCCAGAGCGGTTACAGGTGTAATTTCCTGGGTATGCCCCGATGACAGATCTTAAGTCATGTTCATCACGGTGACGGGGAGCGACTGTCGTGGTCTTGAATCCGTCGAAGATCAAGTCTCCGCGGATATCCGCAAAGTTGTTCAAGCTCCCAAATCTGACCTGATGGCCAGGGGCGTAGCTGTCAATCGGCTCCAGATGGCCAAGCAAGTTGGCCCGCAGTGCGAAGCCGCCGAACATGAAGATCTGTCCGGGGAGGAAGACTTCCCCTTGGACATCATTGTTGTAGATGATTGAGGGAGCCATGAAACCTTTTGAGCATGGCATAGTGGAACTCTCAATGAAAGCACCAATGTCGGTGTCAAAACCGGCGGATCTCGGGTAGGGGGTCCCGAACCGTCCATCTAAGGTCGATGGTAACAGGAGACATGGGACACAATGTTTACCCAGGTTCATGCCCTCTCTATGGAGGTAATACCCTACTTCATGCTTGATTGATCTTGATGAATATGAGTATTACAAGAGTTGATCTATCATAAGATCGTAATGGCTAAACCCTAGAAGTCTAGCCTGTATGACTATGATTGAATGTATAACTCAATCCGGACTAAGCCCTCTAGTTTATATAGACACCAGAGGGGACTAGGGTTGTAGAAGGTCGGTTACAGAGAAAGGAATCTTCATATTCGGTCGCCAAGCTTGCCTTCCACGCCAAGGAGAGTCCCATCCGGACACGGGAGAGAGTCTTCGGTCTCGTATCTTTGCAGCCCATTAGTCCGGCCCATGTCCAACAGGCCGGACGCCCGAGGAACCCTTAGTCCAGGACTCCCTCACCCGCCACTGCTATGTGGCTCGATCCCTCGTCTAGGTCAAGAAGAAGATAGTTCCTCATGTTAATGATCCGCCTATACATCTCGTAGCTTGTGTACACGTCCATGGCTACGTACTTGACATGTTGTTCATCCAGTCTCTCATGCCACACACTGAGGCGTTCCTGTCCTTATTGCTCTCATTCTTCACCTTCATGTAGTAGGGGTCGATGATGGCCGAGGCGAGGTCAACCAGGGAGTTCAGTTTGTTTTTGTTGCTGCCCCAGACCTTGTAGTGGCGTTGGATATTGACAGGATCCTGGCATTTCAAGCCCGAAACCTTGAGCGCTTTTAGATCATTGGTGATGTCCACCGTAGCGAAACTGTAGTCGGAGCTGTTGATAAACCTAGAGAAATGCTCGCAAGGCGTTGTGGCCACGTGGTAGTGGTAGTGGTAGACGAGGACGTCATGTCGCACGCACAACTGGGCAACGTCAACATTCTGATCGTGCCCGGCACGACCCATGGTGTACTCGAGGTTGAAGCTGACCACTTGCTACTTCTCCTCGGCAAGGAACTACTCCATAGTTTGGATGGAGCTCTCCACCGAGACAAGATCGTTCGTGTACACCACCGAGAGAGCCTTCCCCCTCACGTGGGTGTCCATGACGTGTTGCGTGGTGAACTGCCTGCCGTTGTCGTCGCCGGCCGCTGGGAGCGCCATTGGAGCCAGGGGAGCGCCATTGGAACCGCTGGATGTCCTCTCTGTATGTGTCCTCGTGGGTGTGCTTATTGTGTCGTGTGAGATGAGAGATGAAGGTAAATGGCTGCAAGAATAAAAGGGGGCCGGGCGGCGTGGATTCTCGACGCGTCTGCATGGAAGTTTTTGCAGCGGGTAACTGCATTATCGCGCCTCGCCCGGCGCAACCGCATGCACACGAACATGTGTGATCGTGCGCCGGCCCCAAACACTGGCAGCGTGCGTGGAGGGACGAGGGCAGAGCACCCAGAGGGACGCAAGAGTAGAGCGCGCGTGGCGGGACATGAGTAGAGCGCGCCGCGGCCGCCTGAACCGCAAGCAACCACACACATAGAGCAGTTGAACACGCAGGGGTCGCCTACAAGCCGGCCGACAGTTCTGTCGCAGTGTAGAGACCGGCCGTGTGCTACCACCTCTGTCTAGTCTATAGTCCCCTTTATATTCTGTGCAATACTTTGCCCTCAAATTTAACAAACAAAATGTTAATGCGTGTTATAAAAATTATATAATTGGAAACTATGTTCAAATAAGAATCCAACTATATAATCTTTGGCGACATGCATTCGTATTTTATTAGTTAAATCATACTTATAAACCAGGACGGGGGTATAGTAGGTAATTAAATCGCAAATGTTTTTTTATTAACCGTATGTGTACGTGGCCTTTCGTCCTCCTCTCGCACGTCTTGTCACCCCGCTACCGCAGACGGCTTATAGCACAAGCTTGCGCAGCGCGCGAGGGCATTCTTTTGGCCAAATGGTGGCGCCAATGAATCGTCGGTGAGCCCGTTCCCGTGCAACCTCGTAGGTTCCCGCGCAAGTTTCCCATCTGACTCGGTGAAATCCCCCAAAATCCCCTCCCTCTCTGTAGCTTATCTTGTCTGCTTATCCCACAATCACCAATGGCACCGGTTCGTCGTCGTCGCTCAGCCACTCTGCCATCATCAGAGGACAACTCCATCTGGGAGGCTGCACCCTGGTGGCGGCGCAGTCCCAGGCGTAGTGTAGTGCGCGTGGCGTCCCTGTTGGATGTGCGCGGAACACCCACCACACGCTCCTCTGCCGGTGCCCATCGGCAGCTGTTGCCGGCCACCGTTGCCGCCACACCATCGTTGAAAGCCAGGGGCATCGCCCGCTTTGCCGCCGTGACCCGAAGGCGGGAGGTGGCCGCCACCCCACTGGCGGCCTACAACATCCCCAAATTCTAAATTTTTGAATTTTATATTAAATAAATAGTTTTGATTGTTTGTTTGATTGTGTGTGGTTGCTTGTGTGAAAATGGGTAAAATTTGAAACTTTTTGAAAGTTGAATGAGAAGGAATGAAATGACTTTCCCAAACTTTCGCCTTGCATTTATGATCTCCATGAATACAGATTCATTTCATCACAAAACTCTAGAGTGAAGATGATATGACTTCTTCCATTTAAATAAATGAAAAAGGTTTTAAAAAGATTTGAGTTCCATTTGGAAATATTTCAAATTCAGAAACTTTATGCAACTCAATGGTTTTCATGAGAGAAGATAAAATGACTTCTTCAAATTATATGAAATATGAGTTGGAAGTTTAAAATAATCAAATTTAAAGTCCCTTTGAAGGTATTTTGAAAAACATTTTCAATATGGAGTTATTTGGTTTTTATTCAAATATTTTTCTCCAAAAATAAAATATATGGAAAATAGGGTGAAAAGATTCCCTACAGTAGGAAAGTGGAGAAAATGAGTTTGAAATAAGTTTGGCATTTTAAAATATTTTTATTTGGTTTTTAAAAGAACGAGTAGCACTATTTGCTTTATTTAATTTTTTGTGGAATCTGTTTGCCACTGAAAATATGTTCATGTTTTAGGAAAAAATCTTAAAATTTTGATATATAATATGCCTATATAAAATTTTATTTTATTTTCATTATTTAGTTTCCCTTTCTGTTTCTATTTAAAAAAACTATACGGGCATCTCATAATTATTTGTCACCCACAAGCGTAGCATAGTGGCAGCAGACGCCCCATCTTTTTTTTTCTACATGGGCGAGGCCCAACCAGCCATTTTTTCTTCTAGTTTTTTTCCACTTTAGCCGAAATTAAAAAAATAACCGTAGCGGTGGTGCGTGCGCGTGTCCGGCCAAACCTTTTGGCCCATGGCGCACCTCTTCTCTATTTTCTATTTTTCGTCTACTTTTATTCCCACATTGCCTAGCCTTTAACCCCTAAGCCTCTTTTCCACCTATAAATATAGACCTATAGAGCCTCAAAAAATCATCCGATTCGGGTTAAATCAAAAATTTGGTTTGACTAGATTCACTAAAGAAAAATATAGTTCTTCTTTCCGGTGGGACTTCTGGAAGTTGTCTCCTCTCTCCGAAGCCGTCTTTTCTCTACCTTATAAAGGTATCTTTCTTCGCATTTTTTAATAGTTCCATAGCTAATTATTTTTAGATTAGTGTACAGTAAAATAATTAGATTATCAATTAGTCTTTTTATTTATACATTAGACCTAGAATTCTTTTAGTGATACCTATTTTTTCTTCCGTAAAACACCTTACCCCTGATTTTTCTAATAGCTATAACTTTTTACTCGTTCATCCAAATTAGATAAAACCAACGCCTGCATTTTCGTATTGATTCCACATATCTAGTGAATATATCAAATAAAATTTTTCAACTTTTTTTGATCATATTCAAACTTCTTTTGATCATATCTTTTTATCTGTAGCTCTGTTTCCGATGAACCCAATTGCATCGGATTCGTATTGAAGTAATCTTTCTGTTCGCACAATTAGTGTCATCTTTCCAACATATAATTTTGATCATAGTCGGATTACTCTTCTAGTCCATAAAGAGTTATTACATAACATTCTAAGCAGATTCAATGCTATGTTGAATTACCTGATCCGTTATTTTCAATCTAGTAATTCTTTTTCCTACATATTCATATTGACTTCCTACATCCAGTACCATCATTAATTTCAACTTTTGATCTTTTCAAATTTGAACGATCCAAATTTGAACGATTCAAATTTGAAGTTGAAGCTTCATTTGATCATATCTTGTAAACTATAGTGCAATTTTCTATTGATTCCTCTTGCATTTGAATCCCTAGACGTAATCTAGCATCTTGAGCCATCACCACACTTTATCAACAAAATTAGGGTCTGATCTTGCAAAATAATTTGATTTGGTTCTTTTGGAGTTTTTGCAATCTTCTTTTGCATTTTTCTGGATCTTTGAGTGATTGCTTATGTGTGGTTATAATTGCTTGCTTACGATAGATTGATCAGTGTGACGAGTAGATCTATCACGAATTATGACTGTGAAGAATCTTCATCTTCACAGTACAAGCCAACTTCACACTTTGATCATACTCTTCTTATACCCAGTTTTACTTGCATTAGTTTCACCTTTACAAATTTGCATGAGTAGGATTGGGACTTGGGTTTGCTATGTAGTTCATGAGGTAGGAACCTATGATCCTTGAAACACCCCGGGAATATACGCTTTGTCACTTATTGCTTAGCCATGCTCGTAGACGTGGACTGGTATGTGAGATTAATGTAAGATGAGAGAGATAAAATAATTAAGGGTAACTTTAAGGTGGCAACATTAACACAACTCTGGGTGGAATGGTTGGGGCACCCTGGAGAACCCAGTGGCTTGCCCGGGCACCTGGAGAACCCAGTGCTTGCCCAAGAGGATCCCGGAATACCCGTGTGATCATCCAGAATGCCACCTAGGCTCAAAGGCATCATAATATTATTCATGCTAGAAACTTCCGTGTGCAGCCACAAGCCATTATGGTCTCTGGCATAGTTGAGTAAGTTGTGTGACCTCTTTTAGTGGTAGGCTAGCAGATGTAGGGGAAAGTAGGTGGTACTGTCTACCTAGAGTAAAGAGTTAATGCTTTAGAAAGACTATGTCTCGATCTTCCGATCATGGAGGTGGTCGAGTCTTGTGGGAAGAAGTGCGCAAACCCCTGTAGAGTGTACAAACTAATCATGATTAGTCGTATCCGCGGTATGGACATCTTGAGTATCTGGTATTTGAATTATTGATTGATCTCATCACTTTACTTAATGAATTTGTTGGGTTATTAATTTTATTACATGGTAATTTGGGATTGAGTTGGGGGAACCTTCTGAATAATGACATAAACTTGGTAGTTAATAAAAATGTATTCCTTTGTTGTAGGGAAAAATTAGCTTTATGCAAAATTAAACTTAGAGCCTCCACTAGCCAAATATGCATATAGAGATAGTTATTATTCATCACTATCCTATGGTGTGAATTTGCCAGTACATTCAATGTACTGACCTATATGGCTACAACGTCTCATGTTGCAGGATTCTTACGATGAGTAAGTGACACGTTAGGGTTATGATGTATACCCTCAACTTTGCCGTTGGTGTTGTTGGGAGCTCAACAACTTTGATGTTACTTCCGCTATATGGATTGAGGTAATAGTATTTACGTTACTTTATACATGTAATTTACCTCTATTATAAATCCTCGAGTATTGTGTGTCTTAGCATACCGATCCAGGGATGACACTTAAGCACAGAGACTTGATCCATTTGGGTCGGGTCGCTACACGGCCACCGTGGCCATCACCCGCTCCGCCACCACGGCCCGAAGGCTCTGGATTCATTCCCATTTCTTGCATGGGACCTGAGCATGCACCCAAGGACACACATTTTATTTTTGAACCAATTTATATGCACTTGAGCATGTGCATGTAGTTAAAATTTGAATTATGCACATAAATGCATTGAAAACTCAGTTAATGCATAAAAATGTCAACGAACCCTGAAAATCACAAAAATTGACACATCACTCCTGTTGCTCTATGTTGACACGATAAAAAATTTGAAAGAAATAAGTGGCAATGGATATCGTTTCGTCCCCAAAGGTGGGACGTTCCCTACCGAAACCATCATGCTTGTTGTGAGAAGCTCTGGTTTGTGAGAAACATATACCCAAACCTGCCCCAAACAGGACAAAACTTACCACAGCATGTTGATGCCGCTCCATGATAGCATGCCAAGTTTCATGAATTTCAAACAAGTTTTGGATTTACTAGAATTTAAAAACCAGGCATCTCAATGTTTTGCCGGCAATCAACAGTGCCCTGGTGTTTGAAATTCATTCCCATTTCTTGCATGGGACCTAAGCATGCATCCAAGGACACAGATTTGATTTTTCAACCAATTTATATGCACTAGAGCATGTGCAGGTAGCTCAAATTTGAATTATGCACATAAATGCATTGAAAACTCAGTTAACGCATAAAAATGTCCAAACAAACCTCAAAAAATCAACACTCCTGTTGTTCTATGTTGACACGAGAAAATTTTTGGAAGCAGCAAGAGGCAATGTATATCGTTTCGTCCCCAAAGATGGGACGTTCCCTACTGAAACCATCACGATTGCTGTGAGAAGCTCTGGTTCGTGAGAAGCATATACCCAAACCTGCCCCAAATGGGACAAAAATTTTACCACGGCATGTTGATGCCACTCAGAGATAGCATGCCAAGTTTCATGAATTACAGATGAGTTTTGGATTTACTAGAATTTTAAAATAAAGTTTCGCAATGTTTTGCTGGCAATCAATGGTGCCCTGGTGTTTGAAATTCATTTCCATTTCTTGCATGGGACCTAAGCATACAACCAAGGACACAGATTTGATTTTCAACCAATTTATATGCACTTGAGCATGTGCATGTAGTTCAAATTTGAATTATGCACATAAATGCAATGCATAAAAATGTATAAACGAACCCCGAAAAAACACAAAAAATGACACGACACTCATGTTGTTCTATGTTGACATGAGAAAAAATTTGAAAGCAATAAGAGGCAATGGATATCATTTCGTCCCCAAATGTGGGGTGTTCCATACCGAAACCACCGGGCTTGTTGTGAGTAGCTCTGGTTTGTGGGAAGGATATCCCCAAACCTGCCCCAAATGGGACAAAAATTTTACCACGACATGTTGATGCTGCTCCATCATAGCATGCCAAGTTTCATGAATTTTAGACGAGTTTTGGATTTACTAGAATTTAAAAACCAGGCATCTCAATGTTTTGCCGGCAATCAACAGTGCCCTGGAGCATGTGCATGTGGTTCAAATTTGAATTATGCGCATAAATGCATTGAAAACTCAATTAATGCATAAAAATGTCCAAACAAACCCCGAAAAATCACAAAAATTGACACAACACTCCTGTTATTCTATGTTGACACAAGAAAAAATTTGGAAGCAATAAAAGGCAGTGGATATCGTTTCGTCCCCAAAGGTGGGACGTTCCCTACCGAACCCATCATGCTTGTTGTGAGAAGCTCTGGTTTGTGAGAAGCATATACCCAAACCTGCCCCAAATGGGACAAAAAAATTACCACGGCATGTTGATGCCGTTCCATGATAGCATGCCAAGTTTCATGATTTTCAGACGAGTTTTGGATTACTAGAATTTAAAAACCAAGTATCTCAATGTTTTGGCCGAGTGATGGTGGCAGGGTGTTCGACATTCATTCCCATTTCTTGCATGGATCCTAAGCAGGCAACCATGGACACAAATTTGAATTTTCAACTAATTTATATGCATTACAGCATGTGACTATAGTTCACATTTTAATTATGCACATGAATGCATAGAAAATTCAGTTAATGTATAAAAACGTCCAAGTGATCCCCGAAAAATCCCAAAAATTGACACAACACTCCTGTTGTTCTATGTTGACACTAGGAGAAAAATTGAAATCGAGAAGAGGCAACGGATATCGTTTCGTCCAAAAAGGTGAAACATTCCCTACCGAAACCATCACACTTGTTGTGAGAAGCTCTGGTTTATGAGAAGCTTATACCCAAACCTGCCCCAAATGGGACAAATATTTTACCACGACATGTTGATGCCACTACATGATAGCATGCCAAATTTCATGAATTTTGGACTAATTTTGGATTTACTAGAATTACAAAAGCAAGTACGTCGACGTTTGCCGAAGAGCCACGGTGCCGTGGTGTTCGAATTTCATCCCCATGTCTTGCGTGGGAGATAAGCATAAACCCATGGACACATATATGATTTTACAACCCATGTTGGTGCACCAGAGCATGTGCATGTAGTTTAATTTTGAATTGTGCACCTGAAATGTCTAGAAAACCAATTTAGTGTATAAAATGTTCAAACGAACCCTGAATAATTCCAATTCTTTTATGACATAGATATAGTTGCATGTTCACTATAGATAAAAGGTCTACCAATTCAATCACCGCCCATTGCCGATGTTATCCCATTATCTAATTCAAATCAAGATGAAAAATCAAGTACATCGCACATAGTTTATTATCACCAACCGTGTGAGATGCAGCACAAAATATCCTGGAGCACCGTCGGTGTATAGTACGCCTATGGGTTACGTGAGAAGGTGCGTTGGCTACAATCCACAGCGTGCGTCTCAAGCACACTAGCTCACTACCCAGATATCATTTCACCGTTCAATCGTCGTAGGTGAAAGATGGGCACGTGGACCCACTTTTTGAGGGTAACTTCAGTGGCCCACTTCAGCGAGAGTGCGGCTGCAGCCGCCATGTGCGTGCTAACAAGGTGCATGAGCGTGGCCGCAATATGCGACCGGGTGGCCATGGCAGCCAAAACGGCCGCTGTTGCTTGTTAGGTGGCGGCAGCAACATCTGGCTCGGGGATAACAACTGGCTAGAGCGGCACAGTAGCTGTTTGTTCCACACAAATCGAACGAAGCTTCTCCGACAACGGTCGGCGACCCACGTCGAAGTCCTAGCAATCGTCGAGAGCGTTCGAGTAGCTGTCCGTTCCTCCGCCGCATACCTTGCAATGATGGAGCCTGTCCAAGCCTAGATCGCATCCGCCCACGCCCAGCTCGTGGCGGCCTTTTCCAAAGAGATGGCGGATGCGGAAGGCAGGATGCTTGCCGAGTATGGTGCGATGGATGCCATGGAGCTCCTTCCCCAGGAGACCGTCGGGCGCGAGCTGGACATGGAGGCGGCGGCGGAAATCGACGAGCACCATCCGTAGTAGTACTCTTTGTTTTATTTAATTAAGAGTGTCGGTCTTTAATTTGTTAGAGTCATGTTTAGGTCAGCTAGCTCTATTTAATTGCGGAACTTGCTCGATTAAGAAGTGTGGGTGTGTTGTAGTGTCCTTTGTGTACCCAAATTATGCAATGACATGGATGACCACTGTAACCATGGAAATTCAAACCAAAATTTTTGAGGTTCAAACTCATCACACATGGGTTAAGCTATCTAAATCGTTTTTGATGTTCACATATCATACACAGTTCTGAATGAGGGACCGTGTCTGATGACACTTTGCACGTTAGTTTTTTCGCTGAAGCGATTCCAAATTTTCGGCTTCCGTGGAAATATCTACCTCCCTGCCCCTCCCCCTTATCAAAAGCCACATTCCCCTGTTTCCACCTTCCTTTCCAAGTTGAAACCTTCACTCCTTGCTTGCAGCGCTGCCTCCTCATCAGCGACCCTCCTTCATGTTGCTCGGCCTCATCTATACAGGCAGGTAATCCACACCCGACCCCCATCCTCCCCCTCATTCCACATCCCACATGCCCCGATCGCCGGCGCGAGCGCGACACCTTCCACCCAAATAACCAACCCCTCCACCAAATAAGCGCTGCCCTAATCCATGGTGCATGTAGTATAGCCAGGATCTCAAGGAGCATTTGGCAGCGTAGAAGCAAATTGTGTCCGCACGCGCGGATGAGGTCGCGATGGTTGCCATTCGTGCCGACCCCCAGATCTTGGAGGAGCACCTTGCCATTTGCTAGCTACACCGGTTAAGCATGCTCGGTTTACCTGTTGCATGTGCTGCTCCTGC
Source organism: Triticum urartu (assembly GCF_056163025.1). Lineage (NCBI taxonomy): Eukaryota > Viridiplantae > Streptophyta > Magnoliopsida > Poales > Poaceae > Triticum > Triticum urartu. The sequence continues at coordinate 349,175,447 of NC_141875.1, forward strand.
CTTTCCTTCACAAATTCTAGTGAATTGTGCTACCTAATTTTACCATGCAATCTATTGCTCTAGTGTATATATTCTGCAGTGTGGTGCCCACTTATTAATTATTTTGTTAATTAGTTGTCGTCTTCAGTTAACAGTTTGGTTCAAATCTACAAATGTGATGTTCAATTCTTCAGGCTGCAATTTTCTATTGTCTTCCATGTGAGAAATATATCAAATTTATCTTTACAAAATACATGAGAAACGAATACAATTGCTATGTTTCCAAGTTGTCAAGCATGTTTGGTTTGTTATACATTGTCCAATGTGGTGCTCAGGTAATGTGTGGTTCATTTGTGTTGTGGTGCTTAGTTAACTGTTTGGTTCAACTCTGCAACGCGATGTTCAATAGTTGTGGGTGCATTCTGTTATTGTATACCATGTGAGGAATAAATTTAATTTCATTGTAGTAAATACATGAGAAACAAATACAATTGCTACAATTGGTTGTAGTTAACTGTTTGGTTAACTGTCTGATCTTCTATTAGGAGTATGTTATATTGTGCAATGTGGTGCTCAGTTAATGTTTGGTTCATTTGTAGTGGTGTTTAGTTAACTGCTTGGTTCAATTCTGCAATGCGATGCCAACTGTCGTGGGTATAATTTTGTATTTTTATGCATGTGAGGAATAAATTGAATTTGGCTGCACTTAATACATGAGAAACATATATAAGTGCTATATTTCCTAGTTCTTAATCATGTTTGGTTTGGATAAATGGGTTTTCCATGTGGCTTGAATTAATCTGATGAATCTGCAATGTGCTTATTTTTCATCAACATTTTTTACTGATAGCATGTGAACCCTTACTTAACCTGATGACTAACTACCTTATATGTGTTGTAGGGAAACAATGGGAAGCACCGATGTTTACAATCGAGGTTAGTACGTGCATGGTCTGTTGTCTAATAGCACATTATTGTGCAATTGCAGGAACCATTCTAATATTTTGGTTTTTAACAATTTGGTCTTGCAGATGTAGGTCCTGCTATCAGAGGTTTTGACCCACTGTTAGACCCTTTTTACATATGGGGAAATGAGTTGTCCATGAATATCAATCAAATAAAGAAGCTCATAAAGATTGTTAGGATAAAGAAACTAGAGACAAAAAACAACAAGATCTTTGTCTGCACAATGAAGAAGACATCAGTTCACTACAAGATGCTACTAACTATTATACCTTGCCTTTTTTATTCCTTCGGCCCATTTCCAATATAAAGAAGATATTTATGCACATCCTTGTTTTCAGGCCTTTCCAAAGCAGTTCACTGATGATTACCTCTCAAACCACCTCTATGGTCAGGAGGCGTGGAAGGTTTTCATACAACACCCACGGTTCAATATTGAAGTGTTCCTGAAGAGGACGAAGGACGGATGGTTAATCATCCACAGGCACTGGCCTAAAGTTGCAAAGACCTTCAACAAGAATGAAGGCTCAATATTCGCCTTCCACTTGAGCAGTTTTCCAAATGTGATGCATCTGTCTATCTACCGTCTATGATGCTAATTTTGAAAGGTTCTACATGTTGCATGTGAAACTTGGTGCTAGTGCAGTTGTGTAATGGGGTAGCTGAGTGCTAAAGCTATATCATGTTGTACTATGATGTATTTCAATTATGAAATTCTACTTCCTTGATATGGAAATGAAATATATTATGTGCTTAATATGAATGCCAATTAGATTAATAAATGGATTATTAATAATAGGGCAATTAGCCTGCTAATGGCGAATTAGCCTACTAATTGGGTTTTCCCATTGCAAGCGATTATTGAAAAAATACCATGGGCGATGACCTCAGGCAACGAACACAGTTTCTAGGAATAAACTATGTTGGATCAATGAACAATCACACACGACTTAATCTTGAAAATTGTTTGTGTTAGGCCACCTTGCGCAAACGTTTACCACATAAAAATTGTGTGTGATGGACAGCCTTTGCCACATAGTTTCTTCTACGGAACGTGTGTGATACATTCAATAACGCAAACGATTTAACTGGAAAATTTGTGTGTGATGTACCTGTGAACGGAAACGTTTTCCTTGGAGCGACAGTGTGGGATGTACATACGAACGGAAACATTTAGCAAGGACTGACTGTGTGTGGTGTACTTGCGACCAGAAACAATTTCGCGTGTATAATTGTTTTTTAGCTCTACTATACGTATTTCCGTATTTGAGCGCTCGCCGGTCACACACAACCACATTTTGCCGAGTGTGTGTGCCAGGAGGGCATATCCCCGATGGTTTCTGGGTTGTGTGGGAAGGACCCCCTATCGCCCACACTCACTAGGCGACGGTTCCAAATGCCATTTGTATAGCACCGAGTAGGTGACTATAACTTGCAAGATCTGAAATCATGGCACCCAGGCCCAAAGTGACAAGCATTAAGCATGGCAAAGTCATAGAAATATCAGTCTCAGAACATAGCGGATACTAGGGATCAAGCCCTAACAAAACTAACTAGATTGCATGATGAATATCACCCAACTCCTCACCAACAAGTGAGCCTACGAAGGAATTACTCACTCCCGGTGAGGAGTATCATGGAATTGGCAATGGAGAAGGGTTGGTGATGACGAAGAACGAAGATCCCCTCTCCGGAGCCCCAAACGGACACCAAATCTGTTCTGCTGAAAACAGCGTCAGTCCGGGGTTAGTTTCATTGAAATCATGCAAATTAGAGTCCAAAACAAGAGGAAAAGTGTGAGGAAAAGTAGATACGTTGGAGAGGTATCAGCATGGAACAATCAAAAATTATAGATACATTTGAGACGTATCAAGAATCCCCAAGCTTAATTCCTGCTCGTCCTCGAGTAGGTAAACGATAAAAACAGAATTTTTGATGTGGAATGCTACCTAACATATTTATCCATGTAATTTTCTTTATTGTGGCGTGAATATTTAGATGCATAATATTCAAAACAAAAGTTTAATATTGACATAAGGACAATAATACTACAAGTATACTAACAAAGCACTCATGTCTTCTCAAAATAACATGGCAAAGAAAGTTATCCATACAAAATCATATAGTTTGGCTATGCTCCATCTTCATCACATAAAGTATTAAATCATGCACAACCCCCATGACAAGCCAAGCAGTTGTTTCATACTTTTGATGTTCTCAAACATTTTCAACTTTCATGCAATACATGAGCGTGAGCCATGGATATAGCACTATAGGTGGAATAGAATATGGTGGTTTTGGAGAAGACAAAAAGAAGGAGATAGTCTCACATCAACTAGGCATATCAACAGGCTATGGAAATGCCCATCATAGATATCAATTTGAGTGAGTAGGGATTGCCATGCATCGGATGCATTGGAGCTATAAGTGTATGAAAGCTCAAAAAGAAACTAAGTGGGTGTGCATCCAACTCGCTTGCTCATGAAGTCCTACGGAAATTTGAGGAAGCCCATCACTAGAATATAAAACCAAGTTCTATAATGAAAATTTCCCACTAGTATACGAAAGTGACAAAATAGGAGACTCTCTATCATGAAGATCATGGTGCTACTTTGAAGCACAAGTGTGGAAAAAGGATAGCAGCATTGCCCCTTCTCTCTTTTTCTCGTTTTTTTGGTGGGCTTCTTTGGCCTCTTTTATTTTTTTGTGGGCTTCTTTAGCCTCTTTTATTTTTTTGTAAAGTCCGGAGACTCATCCCAACTTGTGAGGGAATCATAGCTTCCATCATCCTTTCCTCACATGGGACAATGCTCTAATAATGATGATCATCACACTTTTATTTACTTACAACTCAAGAATTACAACTCAATACTAGAACAAATATATGACTCTAAATGAATGGCTCTGGTAGTATACCGGGATGTGCAATGACTCAAGAGTGACATGTATAAAAATATGAATGGTGGCTTTGCCACAAATACGATGTCAACTACATAATCATGCAAAGCAATATGACAATGATGAAGCGTGTCATAATAAACGGAATGGTGGAAGTTGCATGGCAATATATCTCGGAATGGCTATGGAAATGCCATAATAGGTAGGTATGGTGGCTGTTTTGAGGAAGGAAAACGGTCAGTTTAATGCACCGATGAAAGTTGTGTGGTACTAGAGAGGCTAGCAATGGTGGAAGGGGGAGAGTTCGTACAATCCAGGGACTCAACATTAATCATAAGAACTCACATACTTATTGCAAAAATTTATTAGTTATCGAAACAAAGTAGTAGGCGCATGCTCCTAGGGGATAGATTTGTAGGAAAAGACCATCGCTCGTCCCTGACCGCCACTCATAAGGAAGATAATCACTAAATAAATCATGCTCCGACTTCATCACATAACAGTTCACCATACGTGCATTCTACAAGAATCACAAACTTTAACACAAGTATTTCTACCAATCCACAATTACTCACTAGCATGACTCTAATATTACCATCTTTGTATCTCAAAACAATCATAATTAAGGAATCAAACTTCTCATAATATTCAATGCACTTTATATGAAAGTTTTTATTATATCCCTCTTGGATGCTGATCATATTAGGAATAAATTCATAACCAAAGCAAATTAGCATGCTGTTTAGAGAGACTCTCAAAATAATATAAGTGAAGCAAGAGAGTTCAATAATTTCTATCAAATTAAGTCACCGCCGTGCTCTAAAAACATATAAGTGAAGCACTAGAGAAAAATTACCTAGCTTAAAAGATATAAGTGAAGCACATAGAGTATTCTAATAAATCACGATTCATGCGTGTCCCTCTCAAAAGGTGTGTACAGCAAGGATGATTATGGCAAACTAAAAAGCAAATACTCATATCATACAAGACGCTCCAAGCAAAACACATATCATGTGGTGAATAAAAATGTAGCCTCAAGTAAATTTACGGATAGGGGAAGACGAAAGAGGGGATGCCTTACGGGGCATCCCCATGCTTAGGCTCTTGCCACTCCTTATTCCATAGTCCATCAAATCTTTACCCAAAACATGAAAACATCACAATAGAAAACTCAACATAAAACTCATGAGATCCGTTAGTATAAGAAAATGAATCACCACTTTTGGTATTGTTGTGAACTCATTCTTTATTTATATTGGTGTAATATCTACTGTATTCCAACTTATCCATGGTTCATACCCCCAGATACTACCCATATATTCATCAAAATAAGCAAACAACACATAGAAAATAGAATCTGTCAAATAACAGAACTGTTGGGGATATTACTACTGGACATAAACCGGCCTGGAGTAGCCGGATTAACTCCAAGAAGATCAGAAGCCCATGAAGACGTAAGGATGGTGGCGCTTTACGAAGGCCCGAGGCCCAAAGGTTAATTAAGGCACATAGATGTAAACCGACTTCCTCATGTAACTTGTATTGTAAGATAGGAAGGATAGAGACCGAGCCGGACACGTTTATGGTCCGGCCTTGGGACTCTGTAACCGGCGGGCGTCAACCTATGTATATAGAGGGACGACCCGACAGCGGTTCAGGAACAACAGACAACAACTCGAGAACCAGGCAAAGCGGATTCGCTCCCTGGTCATCGAAACCCTAGCAATACCAACACAACTAGACGTAGGCTCTTACCTTCATCGAAGGGGCCGAACTAGTATAAAAATCCTCGTGTCCCTTGTCCGGTTTAACCCCTTTAAGCTAACCCGTAGCGATGGCTCCACGACTAAGTCCTTTCACGAGGACATCTGCCGTGACAAACGCACGACAGTTGGCGCTACATCGACGACGTAGGATGGGGTCCCGAGGCCGGTTCAGTTGAATACAGGTACCGGGTCCCCTTTGGTAGAATTCACGTCTTCATCGGCAAGATTGGCAAACCGGGCCCTGAGCCGGACACCTGCACCGACATCATCGAGACGGCTCAGCATGCAAGCCCTACCCCGGTTCAGCCCACACCAAGGCATGTTTTCGTAGGTGTCATCCATGGAGCGGAACATGAGGATGGACCGGCATCTGATGGGGAAGTCGTTGCCGTTCTGATGACGAGTCTTCAACCGGAGAAACCGAGTTGCTGTATCAGCTGCAGGACGGCCAGATTAGTGGGAGTTCCGATGGCAACAGTATTCCGGACCCCCTCGATCTGCCAAACCGGGTCACGGTCTTCATGGCCGGTACACAACCAGCGCAGCACTCTTCTACCGCCGCGACAATGTTCTCCGATTCAGCAACAGCAACACCAGCAGGAGCAGGGGGCTCTGCGCTGCTTCCCGCTCAGGTTTTGTCTGATTTGTTCGATGCTTTGGCAACATTGATGGCCGCGGAGGTGGACGCGGCAGCCCGAGATCAGCACGATGCGGAGATCGCAAAGTTGAAAGATCAGATAACTCAGGATAAAGCGGACCTGGCAGCAGAGAACGCCGGGACGGCTACAGAACGGGCCGAGTTGGAAGCTCAGGCCTACCGGCTTAGGTTGGACCAGAATGCCTCAGATGAGGTCATGAGAAGGAGATACCGGTCGCACCTCCCGCCGGGTTATGAGCCAAGAAATCTCTTCAACACGCCAGGAGCCGGAACCAGTAACCATCCAGTGGTAAACCGAATGGAGGTGCCGGAAACAGGAGCACCGGTTCAGTCACACACGATGAATCCGCCTTGTCAGAACAACGTTGCGCCGTAGTATGTTCCGACGCCCCCGGGGCATTACTCCAACCCGTTGGATAACATTGTGGCTGCCGCTTCATGATTGGCAGCCCTCCCAACTAACGGCCAGTCACCAGTGGCGATTGAGACACGACGGGCCAGAGAGCTCCCTCAAACAGCTTTAATCCAGCAGCAGGCTTATTCGCATAGTCGCGAGAGGATTCATTCCACCCCCCGTACGAGTCGGAGGTACAGCAGGCACATTGAGGATGAACCGGCCATATCAAGTAGTGCACGTCACCATAACTCGCCGCGAGGACACAACCCGACAGGTGGTGGCGCTAATGCGCAGGATGTGGTGGATCATGGTCGAGCACGTCGAGAAGCCGAGTTGATAGCCCTGCACGCTGCTCGTCAACCTACTCCGGTTCGCCCTACCACCTCAGTGGAGCCTGGCGTGGTCTCCAGTTCTTTAGGGGTGCCGTGTCTTACCCCCGCTTTGTTAAATCTGGAGCGCATGTTAAATCAGCCTCGTCCAAAGCATAGATCAAAGGAAAGGTCAGCTTCACATCTTTGGAAGGATTGTTTCATTATGCGGGAGTTTAAGAATTCCAATATGTTTCAATATGACAATCAAATCGGATTCCAAGGCAATCAAATCGGACATGGCCATCAAGGGAACCAGGGCAATCAAGGAGGTTATAACCATCAGGGGAATCAGCGGCAGCAGCAGTCGGGTTATCAGAGCAATCCGAAGCAGTTGAATAGTGGGCAGTATCATGTCTTTACCACTAGCTTGTGTAAACACGATCAGAAGCTTCACAAGAGGGCAGTAAACTCTGTTGAACCGGCGGTGCCTCTGTATCTGCGCTGGTCTGAGCAGCCCATTTTATGGAGTAGAGAGGATCACCCACCCCGGGTTGATAATCCGGGTCATCTGGCCTTAGTGGTGGCACCTCAGGTTGGGGTTATAAGTTCACCAAGGTGATTATGGATGGGGGAAGCAGTATCAATATTCTTTACTATGATACCTTCCGCCGTATGGGGAGATAAGAATCTTAAACCGTCGAACACCGTTTTCCATGGTGTGGTGCCAGGTAAGTCTGTGTATCCAGTGGGCAAGATAGCCCTAGAGGTGGCCTTTGGAGATGATCATGATTCAAGGTTAGAAACATTGACTTTTGAGGTGGTGAAAATCAAGAGTCAGTATCACGCCCTGTTTGGGCGACCAGCTTATGCCAAGTTCATGGCGAGGCCGTGTTATGTTTATCTGCAGCTTAAGATGCCAGTTCATAAGGGGACCATCATAGTACATGGGAGCAGGAAGATTGCTTTGGAATGTGAGGAAGGTGATGCGGCTTACGCTTAGTTGGTTTGTGCCACAAAAGAGCTGAAGTTTTATAAAGACAAGGTTGATCTGGCAGACATGACTTCTTTGAAAAAGCCAACTACGGAGCACGATCCGGTGTTGAAGTTTAAATCGGCCACATACACTAAGATGGTTGATTTTTTTCCTGGTGATTCATCCAAGCAGTTCAGCATCAGTGCTAATCTGGATCCCAAATAGGGAAGCGCGCTCATCGAGTTCATCCGTGAGAACTGGGACATCTTTGCATGGAAGCCCTATGACATGCCAGGTGTACCGAGGGAACTCGCTGAGCACACACTTAATATAGATCCTAAGTTTAAACCGGTCAGGCAGTTTCTCCGCCACTTCAACGAACAAAGGCGTAAGGCTATTGGTGAGGAGGTAGCTCGACTATTGGCTACAGGGTTTATCATGGATGTTTTTCACCCAGAATGGTTAGCTAATCTGGTGCTTGTTCTTAAGAAAAACGTCACTTGGCGTATGTGTGTGGACTACATAGATTTGAACAAAGCTTGTCCAGCACATCCCTTTGCCCTCCCTCGCATTGATCAGATTGTTGATGCTACAGCGGGTTGTGACTGTTTGTGTTTTCTGGATGCTTACTCTAGTTATCATCAGATCAAAATGGCAATTAAGGACCAGGAGAAGACAGCTTTTATAACTCCATGCCCTTTGGGCTCAAGAGTGCCCAGGAGACTTATCAGCGTTATGTTCAGAATTGTCTTCATAAATAGATTGGGCGCAATGTTCATGGATATGTGGATGATATTGTGGTGAAGTCCAGTAAGGAGGAAACATTGATAGTTGACTTGAGGGAGACTTTTGACAACCTCCGGGTTTATAAGATGATGCTTAATCCGGACAAATGTGTCTTTGGTGTTCCAGCAGGCAAGCTCCTGGGTTTTCTGTTGTCAAACAGGGGCATTGAGGCTAATCCAGAAAAAAAAATTCAGCAATCATGTCCCTGGCTAAACCGGCGTGTATGAATGACGTTCAACGTTTAGCCGGCCGGATTGCGGCTTTGAGCCGGTTTATCAGTCATCTCGAGGAGAAAGCTATCCCTTTATATCAGATGCTAAAGAAAACGTATGACTTTGTCTGGAGTGATGCGGCTGATAAATCATTTGAGGATTTGAAGAGGCAGTTAGCTGAACCGCCTGTCCTTGCGGCTCCGTTCGATAAAGAGCCTTTACTGCTATATGTGGCAGCTAATGCCCGGGCTGTTAGTGTGGCTATTGTTGTGGAGCGCAAGGAGGCTGGAAAGGAGTATCCGGTTCAACGGCCGGTTTATTATATCAGTGAGGTGCTTATCGAATCAAAGCAGAGGTATCCGCATTGGCAGAAGCTGGTGTATGGGGTGTTTATGGCAAGACGGAAGCTCAAGCATTATTTTCAGGGTCATCCCCTCTAGGAGATATCATTCAAAACAGAGAAGCAACTGGCCGGATTACCAAGTGGGCTATTGAGCTTGAACCTCACGGGCTCAAGTATAGACCTCGCACAGCGATCAAATCTCAATCACTCGTGGACTTCATCAATGATTGGACAGAGTTGCAGGCACCAGAGGAAAAGCCAGATAACACTTATTGTACTATTCACTTTGATGGGTCCAGGCAATTGGAGGGCTCGGGGGTTGGAGTCATATTAACTTCCCCACGAGGTGACAAGTTTTGTTATGTTCTTCGCTTAATGTTCCCTTGTACTAACAATGTAGCTAAGTACGAGGCCTTACTCCACGGTCTTTGGATGGCTAAGGAGATGAACTTAAGCCGGGTTAAGTGCTTCGGTGACTCGGACATAGTGGCTCAACAGGTATCTGGCACTTGGGACTCTAAGGACCCACTCATGGCTGCATATCGACATGAGGTGGACATAGTGGCTGGTCATTTCAAAGGTTATCAAGTTGACCATATAGACCGGCGAAAGAATGAAGCGGCGGACGCTTTAAGTCGCCTAGGCTCTCAGCGTAAACCGGTTCCACCTAATGTCTTCCTCGACGTAGTGTATAATCCATCGGTCAAGATACCCACAGAGGAGGAGTTGGCTATTCCTGACCCGGAGGCCCAATTGGTGGCAGCTTTGCATGTTATACCGGATTGGACAGTCCCGTACTTGGCTTACATGAACCGGGGCGAGTTACCGGAGGATGAAACCTTGGCCCGGTAGATAATCAGGCGATCCAAGTCAATGACCATTATCAATGGGGAGTTACATCATTACAGCGTTACAGGAGCAATTCAGCGTTGTGTGTCTCCTCAAGAGGGTTGTGAGATTTTGCGAGAAATCCAGGAAGGAGATTGTGGTCATCACGCCGGTTCAAAATCCTTTGTGGCTAAGGCTTTTCGTCACGGCTTCTATTGGTTGACAGCTCATGCTGATGCTGAGGATTTAGTCAAACGGTGTGACGGTTGTCAAAAATTTGCACGCTGCGCTCATGTTCCGGCTCAGGAGTTGAGAATGATTCCAATCACTTGGCCGTTTGCAACTTGGGGACTCGATATGGTTGGACCCTTTAAGAGATCCAAGGACAAAAAGACCCACCTGTTGGTGGCGGTTGACAAGTTTACCAAGTGGGTAGAGGCAGAGCCAGTCAGTAAGTGTGATGCAGCCACGACGGTTCAATTCATCAAGAAGGTGATCTTCCGGTTTGGCTTTCCACAGAGCATTATCACGGATAATGGTACTAATCTGTCTAAGGGTGAGATGGAGGAATTTTGTCAATGTGAGCATATTCGGCTTGATATAGCGTCAGTGGCTCACCCCTAGTCTAATGGTCAAGCTGAGAGGGCAAATCAAGAAATTTTGAGAGGTATCAAACCCCGGCTTATGGTTCCTTTAAAGCAGACACCGGGTTGTTGGGTGGAGGAGTCACCTTCTGTGTTATGGAGTATCAACACCACACCAAACAGATCGACAGGTTATACACCTTTCTTCATGGTTTATGGAGTAGAGGCGGTTCTTCCTTGTGACATCCGTCATGACTCACCACGTGTGGCGGCTTACTTTGAAGCTGACAATGAGAAGGCACACCAGGACTCACTAGACCTATTAGATGAGGAGTGTGATCTCGCAGCGGCACATTCGGCGATTTATCAACAAGATCTCCGGCGTTATCACAGCCGCTGGGTTAAAACCAGAACTTTTCGAGAGGGTGATCTGGTGCTCCGGCTCATCCAAGATCAAGCTGATATGCACAAGTTATCCCCACCTTGGGAAGGACCTTTTGTGGTCAGCAAAAACCTACACAACAGGTCATACTACCTTATCGATGTTCGAGAGCACAAAGGCTCAAGCAAATCAGAGGAGGAGACCAAGCGGCCGTGGAATGTAGCCCTTCTTCTGCCTTACTATACTTGAGCCACAGGCTCTTCTTATGTATATACTTGTGACAATGTATATATTATATAATAAACTGGAGCCTCAGCTAAAGCGGGGTCTCTGTTCTTTTTTACATCATGTGTGGTTCCACAGGGGCTTCTACTGACAAAGCGGAGTTTTATTAACCCGGCCCATAAGGCCACACAGATATAAAGGAAGTCACTAGGGGGCTTGGTTGTCTTCACACCATAGCTACACCTCTTGATTGGTCTAAAACCAAAAAAGGGATATCACTAGGGGGCTTGGTTTTTTTCACACCATAGCTACACCTCTTGATAGGCTTAAAGCCAAAAGGAAATGATGTGGAACCAATGAGAGTCTGTTGCATCAAGCACAACTCAAACATAGGTAACCACTCAGCACAACTCAAATATTACCTGGGGGCTCCTTGCTTCTCAAAGAACAACGAGCTTGCACCCTTGTAATAGGCTATCAAGCTAGGCTTGGAAGCTAGGTGTATTCACCTAAAACCCTGGGTTATCCTGCCTCTTTAAGTAAGCCACTCCGTCCAGGTAAACCTGGTATGACCAATCGAACGTTTGACAAGTCAATCTCATAAACCCTGAACTTGTCAAAGTTAAAATGGTGATTGGTTAAAGATTGAGGTCCATCTTAAAAGGCTTTGCTAAATGGTATAACTCAGCGGCCTGGCAGCCCATGAAAAGCCTCGATTTAGGGCCTGGCAGCCCATGAAATGCCTTGCATATTTCTTTTATCTTTGCTATTTTTATAATATTTTAATAAGGGATTTATGAATATTTTCTGATAAACCGGTGTTTAGTACAACCCGGCGTGACTTTCAATGCTTAGTTGTCAGTACATGATCAGTTTTAAACCGGTAGTACATTGCTCCGGTCTGGTTTTGACTAGATGTCACCAGCATTATACGAACAAATCAGCGGCTATTATAGCCCGGCTTGGTTTTTATATGAACCGGCAAGAGGGCAAGGAGTCACCAACACTCCGGATTGGTGTTTTTCACCCTTATTATACAAATAGTTGGTTAGCCAACGAGGTATGTGACAGGTATCATCTATTTTTACAAATCTTGGTTGTCCATCCAAGTTATGTATATATTTTTTGGGCATCATGACCCATCCAGTGGTAAACCACTAGGACACTTTCAAGTTCTTATATGCAGGAACACAACTCATAATGTACTATGCATAAATAGATCCCAAAGGCAGAACACATTTTCAGGTATCAAGCAAAACAAACATGCTCGATGGCATGGCAGATAAAGGTGTTCATGCTATCCTATTACAAGGCGCTTTAAACAGCCCAAAGTGAATAATTGTTTTCAAAGAGTGGAAGACTGCAACTGGTAAAACGGCCACTGATTTAGGATTCCTCATCGGGACAGCTTGACGATTGAGGGTCATCTTGCATGGTCACATTCTCTTCATCCCTCCCCAGACGCTGGAAATCAACTGTTGACCAATCGATTCCGGTTAAGGCTTGAAAAACAGCCTCTTCATGGATAAGATTGGAGGGGTCAATGTCAGGAGCGTAAGTATGCTTACGGATTGGTGGCACAAGATCTTCAACATTATGGATCAACGCGGGCTGTCTTTTTCCCTCAGCATCATAAACCGGTTGAAAATGAGATAGATCGGTATCCTCCGCCAGTTTGCTTGCTATCGGCCACATCTCCTTTGTTAGCCTTCGGAGATCGTTGTTATTGAAGTCTGAGCCGTCTTCTTTCACACCAGGATAGCCTTTGATGATATCTGCTGGTTCAAGATCCGGAATCCATGCCTTGGCCCGGATTAGCGCGGTCAGTGCTCCTGATCTTGCGGCTGCTCTCTTCAGTTCGTTGATCCGGGCAGGTAGCATGGCCAGCTTTTCAATAGTTTCATTTATCAGCGATGGCGGAGGCTTGTTATAAGCTGTAGTGCAAATGGCTCGCTGGGATCCAGAGAACAGCTGTTCTATCAACTTGTAGGCCGCTTTAAGCTTCATCCGCATGTCAGAGCCCAGATGAGCAATGCTGGTCCCTTTCATGGTTAAGCATTAGTAAACCGGTCATTAATAAGATCTTATGAATTAGACAAACTGCACGAGAGGGTACTTACCAAACACAAGGGAAGTCATGGCGTTAATCTGCCGCTTTAAGCCGGTCAGTTCTTCAACCATCGGCTTCAGGGCTGCCTCTGCATCCTCGGCCTTTTTTGTTAAACTGGCCTTTTCCGTCTCCCAGTCTGCACGCTCTTTGTTAAAGGATTCTTTCAGCTTCTCCATACCTGCTAAGGCATTGGTCAGCTCTTCTTTGGCTTTGGAAGCCTCTGCTTGCTGAGATTTACATTCTCTTGAAGATCCACGGTTTGAGCATCCTTTTTACTCAGCTCAGCCTACAAAGGTGCGATATATCATCAAAACAGGTTATGAAGTACCAAGCGTATAACAAGTTATGCACTTTGTACTTGGGGGCTAATGCCTATTTGCTCTATCATCAACATAGTTTTCACAAGTCTCAAGTACAATGCAAGCATTATCCTTAGCACTTGGGGGCTAATGTACATCTGTTCAAAGTTGACGCATTGATTCAAGACCTGGTTTACTTTGGAAAGATAAACCGTCCCTTGGGGGCTACCCCGATGAAAACTACAGGAATACAATGTTAACGTACCGATTTGTTTCCAAAGATCATTTGACATATGAAGGATCAGCATGCAAGGGTTGAGATATTACAAAGTCCCGATTTATGATTGTTATCATAAACCGGCCCTTGGGGGCTACTTGAGTTGATATTGACAAAATTGGATTTACGAAAAAGGGAAGTGATGAAAATACCTCATAGCGCTCCTTCATCAGGTTCAATAAACTGACTTCATAATCACGTTTTGAGTGCAGACGGTTTAGGAAACCAGAGTGGAGCTCTTGAGCACTAAGATGGGCATAGCTGGATAAATCAGTGCTCCATTTGCCTTTCTCCATAGCAGCACGCTCTTCCTCGGCACTATGTTTTGCCAAAATTACAGGATGGCCAGGAGAAGTGTGACCAATACCAGTAATGATAACCTCGCCTTCTTTGTCTCCAGCAGCCTTTTCTGGAGTTGATGGAGTGTCAGTGGTTCTCATCGGACTAGAAGGTCTGTCATCAGTCCGGATTGGATTGGGCGGTTCATCATCTGGCACAGCAATATCAACTTCTGCTTGTTCATCAATATTGTGATCTTGAGGGGGTGGTTCATCAAAGGTGGCTTTAGCACTTGGACCCTCCGGTTCAGCAGTCTGCTTCGGTTCAATAACCACCTGCTCTTCGGGCGGATTAGTCACCTGAGCCTTTTTACTGGGTCTAGCTTTGGCTCTAAAAAGAAAAAGATGCAACGGTTAGCATAGCGGGTAAAGTATGAAACATCAAAGGAAGGGGTGAAATACTTACCGAGCTACGGTCTTGAGAGGAGGGAGTTGGGTCGCTGTTGACCCGCCACAGGATGAAGGAGGTGTCACCTGATAATTCAAATCGGACAGATTAAGAGGATGTCGGAAATAGCCTGCCTTGGGATAAGAAGTTTCAGAAGCAGGTGAGACCTCAGATCGGCGTTTCTGAACCGGGGTGTTCGGCAAACCGGTCGAAGTAACCTTTTGGCCGCTGTGCCGGGTTATGCGGCAAGCCTCATGCTGCTGCTTCTTCAAAATAAATGTTGGATCCAAGTGATCAAGAGGATGTGAAAAGCTTACTTTCTGGATCGCTTGACGGATTTTTTGTGTTGGCAGAGAGTCTGAACCGGAGGAAAGGATAATTACCTCTACATCATCAGCTTGGCTGCCCTCCATGTCCTCCTAATAAGTATCACTGTTAATGAGATGCATGAAAAGGGAACCAAGTGAATCAAGTTCTACCTCAACTTCCGGTTCATCCAGGTCGTCATCCAGTTCCATGCTGATGCGTTCAGCTGCCTTCCGCTTGGAGGTTTTCTTGACGGCTTTTGTTTTAGGACGGGAAGGCTTTGCCGCTTTTTCTTGAGGTTTCTTCTTCCAGAACGGATCATCACCCTATTTATAAACAATCAGAAGGGTACTCACAGGTTGCACAGTCTAAAAGATATCAAGTGTAAAGTGGAAGGACAATACTTACAGCAGGCGGTTCGTTTTTGTGTAAAAGGGGTCTAAGCCGGTTTGGCGGCAGACAGCTTCCGATTCGTTCAATATCTTCTTGACAGCCTCAGTGACTTCTTCATCGGTTAGCTGAATGTTGATGTGACGTTGGGAGTCTTCTACTTCACCAGTATACTCGCACATTAAGCCCAAGCGGCGACTTAATGGCAAGATGCTCCACGATATCCAACAACAGACAAAGTCTACACCTGTTAAACCGTTGGCCAAGAAGGCTTTCAGCTTGGCAAGTTGAGGTGCATACGGGGCCCGTTCCTAGGCACTTAGGCATGGTGGAAGCGGATGAGTATTGGCAAGCCGATGGGCACGGTAACCCAGCAGAGGATTCTCGTCTTCAGGGGAGGTGTCTTTACAGTAGAACCAAGTTTGATTCCACTCTTTGGGGTGACTGTGCAGCTTGGCATGAGGAAATTCGACCTCTTTTTTGAATGGAGACGCCACCGAGTTTAGTATTGGGTCCGTCTACAAATTCAATGCGCCGGTTCAGATGAAAGAAATCCCGGAACAGCTCCACAGTTGGCTCTTCTTGTAGGTACACTTCACAGAACACTTGAAAGTTGCATATATTGGATACCGAGTTGGGTCCAATATCTTGAGGATGGAGTTGAAAGCTGGCAAGCACATCCCGGAAAAACATTGACCTGGGCAGTTTGAAGCCACGGCCTATGTGATCAACAAACACCACTACTTCCCCTTGCTTAGGGGTGGGAGGATTTTCCGGCCCAGGAACTCGCCAACGGATCTCGTTCTTCTTTGGTAAGGTGCCGATTTTAACCATACCATTCAGTTGCTCCTCGGTAACCTGAGAGGAAGCCCAGTTGCAGGAATAAAACTGCTTGGCCATTGCAAGTGAAAAGCTGAAAAGAAATACTAGTTTACAATTCATTCATGGTAGTGTATAAGGTGCAACGGGATAAAGAAATCCAAGTATGTAAATTTCATAAACCGGAGGATGATACAATGATGAATGCCAAAGTGATAAACGGAACAAAGATATACACATACTGCTAAACCAGAGTATGGTAACGTGATAAAGGGATTGCCGGTTTACAAGGGGACTAATGGTATGTGATAGATTTTTTTCTACAAAGGTAAACCGCCTATGTAATGAAGAGGATACAGATCTAAGGTAGGAACGACTAAGTAAGGTAAAATAGGTTTCACAAGATTCCATAGAAATTTTGGATCTACTGTAAGACAAGCAAATCAAAAAGATTTAGACCTAAAAAGGTTGATCTCGAGGCAGTTCACAAAGGTCTAGATCAGTTTTTATGCACATAAGGGTTTGTTGTGATAGCAAAGGATAAGGAATACATCAAGCTTGAGAGTTTTTCCATGGACTATGGAGGAACAGGGAAGAGCAGTGCCGGAGCTTCGATGAACTCCGATGAACAATCAAACCCTAGATAGATCTATAGAGGGGAAAAGGGAAAGACTTACAGCGGCTGCGGCAGCAGCGGAGGTACGCCGCGGCTCTCTGGTGCAACCAGGTCGATGCAGCGGCCAATGGAGAGGCGGAAGCGAAGCTCGGCGATAGCGGCGGCGCTCGGGTGCGGAGGCGTCGCGAGGAGGAAGAAGAAGCGAAGAGACAGAGGGGGAAAAAGGAAATGACCCGTGGCCCTATTTATGGTAAAGGGGGGAGGTAACAGGCACGAGAGTCAAGGGGTCGGAATGTTGGATACCTAACAGGAGCGGTCACCTTGATTGTCAGAGGCTCATTAACTGAGGGTGAGATGTACCATTTTTTAATGATAAGATGACATCATGGCGATTTAACATGATCCGGGAGTATGACGTCACGGCGGTTTACAAGACCAAGGTGAAGGTGCAAGAGAAGAATTTTTCTAAGTGTTGAAGATTGACATGAACAAGTTCAAATCAATCTGGGGCCTAATGTTGGGGATATTACTACTGGACATAAACCGGCCAGGAGTATTCGGATTAACTCCAAG
Source organism: Triticum urartu (assembly GCF_056163025.1). Lineage (NCBI taxonomy): Eukaryota > Viridiplantae > Streptophyta > Magnoliopsida > Poales > Poaceae > Triticum > Triticum urartu. The sequence continues at coordinate 349,192,868 of NC_141875.1, forward strand.
AAGATCAGAAGCCCATGAAGAGGTAAGGATGGTGGCGCATTACGAAGGCCCGAGGCCAAAAGGTGAATTAAGGCCCGTAGATGTAAACCAACTTTCTCATGTAACTTGCATTATAAGATAGGAAGGATAGAGACCGAGCCGGACATGTTTACGGTCCGGCCTCGGGACTCTATAAACCGGCGGGCGTCAACCTATGTATATAGAGGGACAACCCGACAGCGGTTCAGGAACAACAGACAACAACTCGAGAACCAGGCAAAGCGGATTCGCTCCCTGGTCATCGAAACCCTAGCAATACCAACACAACTAGACGTAGGCTTTTACCTTCATCGAAGGGGCCGAACTAGTATAAAAATCCTCGTGTCCCTTGTCCGGTTTAACCCCTTTAAGCTAACCCGTAGTCATGGCTCCACGACTAAGTCCTTTCACGAGGACATCTGCCGTGACAAACCCACGACAAGAATGGTGTGTAGTAATCTGTAAACCTCGAATACTTCTGTAACTCTAAAAATTCTGAAAACTTAGGAAAATAGAGGCAATTTGCATACAGATCTTGTGAGAAAGAATCAATATTTTATCACGCTTCTATGAAAAATGAAACTTATTTTACTCGGTCCAAAAGTTTCTATTTTTCAGTAACATCAAATCAACTATGATCGTACGCCATCCCAAAGGTCTTACTTGGCCCAAACTCTAATTAAAACACCAAAACACATCTAACCAAAGGCAAGAATATGTATTCTCATAAGAACAAAAAACAAAAATATTGGGTTGTCTCGCAACAAGCGCTTTTCTTTAAAGCATTTTAGCTAGGCATTGATAATTTTAATGATGCTCACATGACACATAACAATTGAAACACGAAGAGAGCATCATGTAGCATGTGAGAAAATTTTTTAAGTCTAACATACTTCCTATGCATAGGCATTTGTGGGCAAACAAATTATCAAGATAAGAATAACCTAGCATATGCAAGGAAGGAAAAAGAAACACTAGCAATGTCAACATGAAGAGAGCTAATTTAGTAACATGAAGATTTCTACAACCATACAATAGAATAAAAGACACATCCGTAACATTTTGGGCCGAACGATTTTTTTTGTCATACTTATGACACTTCTATGATGGTAATTCTGACAAAACCCGGTATCATCATAGATGTGGTGGGGTCCTACTTCTATGACAAAAAATCTTAACAAAAAATGGGCTTTTTGTCCTGGGCGGGCCGGAGATGCAGCTGCATGACATTCTTTGGCCGTCCATGACGGAAAAAAACCGTGGTAGAAGCGAGGACAAGGAAAATATCGGGAAGTTCCCGGTTACGGTGGGTGGTCGGGGGCCGAGCGATGCGCATTTCTCTCGTACATACGCGTGTGTGCGTGCGAGGCGTTGGGCTCTAACTGAACCCGAGCAATTGCACTGCAGGCTACGCGTTACTGAACCCGAGCGATCGATCGATCCCTTGCTGTTAACTGAACTCGAGTGATTCCTTCGCTACTGCTACCAACTAAAGCCGATCGAACACTGCTGCCTCCTCCCCTTGATGAAAAGTGAGTGTTGTTGAGGGGGTTTGGATGAGCAGTTCCCGGTGGGGGGTTGGATGAACAGGACCATGCGGTAGTAGAGGTCATTTGCCGCTGGATGAACAGTACCCCAATCGATCGAGCCGGTGGATGAACAGGACCCCGTGGAGGGCTGGATGAACAAGACCCCATAGAGGGCTGGATGAACAATAGCTGGTGGAGGGCTGGATGAACAGTAGCCCATGGAGGGGTGGTTGAATAGGACCCCGTGGAGTGGGCTGGTTGAACAGAGTCCGGTGGAGGAGCACGCGGTGGAGGCTGGATGAACAGGAGCCCGTGGATGAACAGTCGCAGGTGGAAGCTGGAGGAGCTCGACGGTGGATGAACAGGAGCTCGTGGAGGCAGTCGACAGTGGATGAATAGTAGCCCATGGAGGCAGTTGACGGTAGAGATGAACAGTATCCCGTGGAGTCCCGTTTTGTGGTACGCCACACCCCTACCGATGAACAGGACCCCCGTTTCGACCATAGCGCTCCAACACAAGTCCGTTTCCTCCGTTTTGCGGTATGCCACCCTCCTCCCGATCAACAGGACCCCATTTCGACCATATGAAGTTCGTTTCCTCCATTTTGCGGTATGCCAGACCCCTCCGGATGAATAGGATCCCGTTTCAACCGTGGTCAGTCGAACACAAGGCCGTTTCCTCTGTTCTACGGTACGCCAGGCCTCGTTTCCATCGCCTGTTCCATCCAAGCCGGTTGGCTCCCGATGAACACGATGTATTCCGACCCATTTGGTTGCCTCCCGATGAACAGGACGTTGTTTCTCCGTTTCGACCCAGCCGGTTCGCTGCCCGATGAATAGGACGCCGTTGTTGCCGTCCATTGCCTCTCCATGTACACAAGCCCTGGTCGTCTGTATATATATGCGCAAGTAGGTGTTCGAGACCCCTCCCATATGTACGTACATGGTCGTATTTACTTTCTTGCAACCTGGACGCTGTACGTATGTGTACATGCTACGTGCACGCCTCCACAACGACACATGCGCGACTCTACTATGACACGTGCCATTCCTTACACGGCCACGGTTCATCGCTGCAGCCTGCAGACAGATCGATCGTATGTACGTACACGTTCGCAACCAGAATGACAACGCTACGTACACTTCGACCAGGTGGGTCCCGACTGTCAGGCACTTCCTTGCGTGCGAAGACGTAGCTGGTGGGTCCCAGTAGTCAAGGGGGCGAATCATTTTTTTGCCCGTAATATGGTCACACTTCCTTGTGTGCGAAGATGTACCGGGTGGGTCCCAGCAGTTAGGGGGAGAAAACATTATTTTTAGGGTAAAAAGGATGTAGTTGCATGCATGCGTCCATGGGCATGGTGCGTCCCCACTGTCAGCCTCTCATGTACAGTCATCTTCCGATGACTCTCGGTTGTTGACCACGTTGACCGCATCGTGCCAAGCGCACCAAGGCCGGTGGACGACGTCGAGGCCCCAGACTGGAATGACCCGGATATGGGGAACATGCGGCAGTGGAGTCGCAGATGGAGAGGAGTGGGAAACTAGACTGGTTCGGGTGCGCAGCAGCACTGCCACCCACGGGAGACAGGAGCAAGAACAGAGGTTGAAGAAGGACCACGGCTATTGGATTAACATCCAATGGTCCATCTGCTATAATCATTTGTTGATTAAGTTGACAAAGCCATGCGTACACGACTGATTAGTAGGCCCACAAGTCCGCCACCAAATCTGTCGAGTCCCAGCTGTCATCGGGAGGAGTGATTTTTCTTCGCATAACAAGGAGGCACTTCCTTCCATGCAAAGATACAGCCGGTGGGTCCCAGCTGTCAGGGGGAGGAAACATCTTAATAAGGAGGAACTTCCTTGCGTGCGACCATGGACCTCGTGGGTCCCAGCCGTTAGGCTCTCCAAGTACAGTCCTCTTCAGATGACTCTCGTTTGTTGACCACGCCACGCTGAGCGCACCGAGGCGGTCGATGACGGCGAGGCCCTAGACTGGAACGACCCAGAGATGGGGAAGATGTGGCAGTGGAGTCACAGACAGAGAGGAGTGGGAAACTTGACTGGTTCGGGTGCGTGGTGGGCCTACACTCGACAGATAATAACAGGAGGTGCGGAGTGGAGGGATGTCCTGGCCGTCGGTGGGGTAGCATTTTGCTGAGGCGCGCGAAACAACACCGCTGGACGCCGGAGGCTGGAGCAGGCGGTCGCGGCAACGTTGGGGGAAGAAGACGAGAGATTGAAGAAGAATGTCGGCTGTTGGATGTAAATACAACGCCTTGTTAGGCTTCGACCTAGTGGCCCACATGTCAGCCAGTCCATTTGTTTTTCAGTCCATTTGGTGGGCTGGGTGAAACAATGATGTAGCATCTATGCAGCCCGTTTATATATGGTATAATTTAAAGCCCATTTGCATTTTTCTCAAAATCCGCGAACTTGCTGGGCTGGGTGAAAATATCATGTTGGGCTCGACGGAGAAATGTTATAAAAACATAAACACATGATTGCACGTCTATTAGTGCATTGGTTAGTAAAATCTTTGCAAGCTTATGTATGCAATCACTAGGAGTTAACTTGCCAAGTTGTATATAAATAATTTTATTATTATTTTGTAAGAACTTTCAACTTACGAAATAAAATATCATTTTAATTTGATGAGTTAATAGGACGTGGGGTATTATTATTTTTAGGCTAGACGTGGGACAGTTGAATTGGTTCTAGGGAAAAGTATTGGGAGAAAACTTAGTTTACATCGAAAAAGAAAGTGGGAGAAAATTCAGATATAGGTTTAATGAAAACGAAATATAAAGAAAGTGGGAAGGTCTATAAAATGGTTGGACGTATGACAGGTTTAACGGCACCTTATGTTGTTTCTATTATATATATGTAATAAAATAAGATATAAATATAGGTTCAGTTTTGCATTCTTATAGAAAAATAGAACTGAGTTGTGCGTCGTCTTGAAAAAACAAACATAACTTGGGCTGCTGATGTTATAGACAAGCTAGGTTGGGAGGCCCAAAGGCCGCTTTATACCTGTTGGATCCAAAAAATGTTGAAAAATGTCGTGGGCGGCCCATGTTAAACAACAAAACCGAGGCCATGGACCTGGCGGGCCCGGGACTGTCAGCCTCTCAACGAATGGTTGTCTCCCAATTCCTCTTGTTTTTCTAACCATGTTGGGAACGAGAGACGGCGGCGCCGCGGAAAGAGCACCAAGGCGAAGGACGATTTCGAGTCCTCGGACCGAACGAGCCGGAGCAAGGGAAGACGCAGGCGGAGGGGAGTACGAGGGTTGACTTGTTCGGGTGTAGGGTGGGCCGGTGGAGCTGCCGCCCCCGGACAATGTGTGGGAGTAGAGGGATGGCCTGGCCAACGCCATAGGCTATGATGGCTAGCCGCTGTATAGGAAGAGGACAAAAGATTGAAGATTGAACAAAATAAAGAAATACAAATGGATAGGTGGTTGGTCCCATATATCTGTGTACGAGACCTGCTGGATCCACCTGAGAAGGGGAATATGTTGGGAGGAAGGAGATTCAAAGCACGGCAGCCGAGTGAACTAGTTCTTTTAAACGGACATGTGAACTAGTTACATACATAAGAAAATAGCCACAAAGAAAAGCAAACAGGTAAATGCGTTCCTAAAAGAAATATTTCGGACAAAACAGATAATTATGACACATAGGCTAATGCATGAAACACTCAGATGATAAAGGTTCTTATAAAAAGATAAAGTACAACATCTAGACCTTCCTAGCACGCTTGATCATGACGCTGCGGCTGTCCGTGTACTCATCAGTTACGGGAAGCAGACACACCATCTTGTCCAAGATCTGCCTGTACATGTCATAGCATGCGTATGCTTCCTTGGCCGTGTAGATTATGTAGGCTAGATGCAGAGGTACCTCCCATGTGTTCAGGTCCTTCGTATCGTTGTCTTCTTTCATGTTAGCGTATCAGGGGTCGATGATGGTCTCGGCGAGGTCAACCACGGAGTCCTTCTCCTGCCCGTTGCCAATGATCTTGTTTTGCTTCTGGATGTCGACAAGCTTGTTGCACCAGATGGCGGAATCGTTGCGTTCTTCCTTCTCTCCACCGTAGCGAAGGTGCAGTCGGCACTGCCGATGAAACGGGTGAATCCTCCAAAACATCTTATGGCCCTACAGTAGTGGTAGACGAGAACCTCGTCCCGCACACATACCTGGGCGACGGCGATCCGCTGGTCCCTATCATGAGATGAATGGATGGGCACAAGGTCTAGTCCTGTGACATTGTGCTTTCTTGTCCTGTAGGTACTTCTTGAACTCGGCGAGGCAGAGCTTCACCGAGTCCGGATCGTTCGTGTACATCACATTCAACTTGGTGCAGCCATAGGACTGAACGGCGAACTCAAAGGGGAACTCCTTGCTGAAGTCCATATCCAGCAAGCTCACCCCTTGGATCGCCATTGGAGTCTCTTCAAGTGAACGAGTGGGTAGGTGGCAGCAATAGTCCGTTTTTTAGCTCTTGGGGAACTGGATTCAACAGTAAACTGAGTGTGTACAGTTGTAACACCCACGATGCGGCTATATCTCCCACGTGTCGGAGCACGACTTAGAGGCATAACCGCATTGTAGGCATGTCGCAAGAGGGATAATCTTTACACATCCCATGTACTGAATTAGAAAGGGATAAAGAGTTGGCTTACAATCGCCACTTCACACAATACATAAATATAGCATTACATCATCCAGAATACAATCAATGTCCGACTACGGAACCAAAATAAAAGAAGACCACCCCTAATGCTAGATCCCCGATCGCCCCGACTGGGCTCCACTACGGATCAACTGGAAACGAAACAACACAACGAACACGATCTTCATCGAGCTCCCACTTGAGCTCAGCTGCGTCATCTGCACTGGTATCAACGGCACCTACAACTGGTTTTGTAAGTAATCTGTGAGCCACGAGGACTCAACAATCTCACACCCGCGAGATCAAGACTATTTAAGCTTATGGGTAGGAAAGGGTAGTGAGGTGGAGCTGCAGCAAGCACTAGCATATATGGTGGCTAAAACTACGCAAATAAGAGCGAGAAGAGAAGCAATGAACGGTCGTGAACTAGAAGTGATCAAGAATTGATCCTGAAACTACATACGTTCAAGCATAACACAAGAACCGTGTTCACTTCTTGGACTCCGTCGAAAAGAGACCATCACGGCTACACATGCAGTAGATGCATTTTAATTAAGTTAAGTGTCAAGTTCTCTACAACCGGACATTAACAAATTCCCATCTGCCCATAACCGCGGGCATGGCTTTCGAAAGTTCAAAACCCTGCATGGGTGTCCCAACTTAGCCCATCATAAGTTCTCATGGTCAACGAAGGATATTCCTTCTCCTAGGAAGACCCGATCAGACTCGGAATCCCGGTTACAAGACATTTCGGCAATGGTAAAACAAGACCAGCAAAGCCACCCGGATGTGCCGACAAATCCCGATAGGAGCTGCACATATCTCATTCTCAGGGCACACCAGATTGTCCAAACTTTTGGTAGGCCAACCCAGAGTTGCCCCTGAAGGCCACCGGCGGCTGACAGGTTGGACCAACACTTAGAGGAGCACTGGCCCGGGGGGTTTAAATAAAGATGACCCTCGGGCTCCGGAAACCCAAGGGAAGAATGGCTAGGTGGCAAATGGTAAAACCAAGGCTGGGCCTTGCTGGAGGAGTTTTATTCAAGGCGAACTGTCAAGGGGTTCCCATTATACCCCAACCGCGTAAGGAACGCAAAATCAAGGAACATAACACCGGTATGGCGGAAACTAGGGCGGCAAGAGTGGAACAAAACACCAGGCATAAGGCCGAGCCTTCCACCCTTTACCAAGTATAAAGATGCATTAATATAAACAAGAGATATTGTGATATCCCAACATAACCATGTTCCAAACATGGAACAAACTTCATCTTCACCTGCAACTAACAACGCTATAAGAGGGGCTGAGAAAAAGCGGTAACATAGCCAAACAAAGGTTTGCTAGGAAAGGTGGGTTAGAGGCTTGACATGGCAATATGGGAGGCATGATATACCAAGTGGTAGATATCGCGGCATAGCAATAGAGCGAGAAACTAGCAAGCAAAGATAGAAGTGATTTCGAGGGTATGGTCATCTTGCCTGGGATCTCGCGAGGAAGAAGAACGAGTCCATGAAGAAGAAAAATGGACGTAGTCGAACGAATCCTCACAAACGCGACGTTATCGGAACCAACCCGAAGAAGCAACACCGGAAAGAAGCAAACAACATAGTAAACAACCAACACATAAACATGGCATGATGCACAACCAAGTATGATGCATGTCCGGTTTAAAGAAGCATGGCATGGCAAAGTGCAACAAACAACACTACAAATTAAGTGGAGCTCAATATGCCACGGAGTTGCATATTGAAGAAAACACCACATGACTTATTTAGTTCACTCCCGGTTATGTACTCAACAATATTAAATGTTGGTTAGCATGGCTAGAGGTGAAGCATAACAAAACTATACTATCTAAACAATTTAAATGGGGCCGAATATAACAAGTAACAAGTCCGGTAATCTCCATATGCATTAGCAATTTAATGCAACAACAATTTTAACCAATTAAATGTTATTAACATGATGCGGATGACATGTGCAAGTTTAATGCAATTTTTATTAAAGGTTGACATGAGCGTGATGAGAGCATTTGTGTCACCGTGGTAGAAAGAAAGGGGTGCCACGGCGACGAAATGAAAATGATGCCGCGGCAACATTCCGATGATCCGGTAGCTCACGGGGATACCGGTGCAAAAGGAAGTGGGTGCGAGTGTGTCATGCAAGAAGATGGGGTGCTTGTCGTATCACCGAGCGTATTCGTACATGTTCGGAGGGGAACTTGGCATATCCATGTACTTGGCGTTCCGGTGCGGTACTTGGTGAATCCAACACGGGCGTCGGTGGTGGAACTTGGCGCCGTATTGGGAAGTAGTTGTACTTGCAGTCTTCGGCGACGGTAGGGGTACACGGTTCATAGACGTTCGGGTCTTCGGAAGAGGTACTTGCTGCATGCGTTACATGGGTCTTCGATGATGGTAGTGGTACACAAGTTGCCGGGGTACTTGTCGGTATGGTCTTGGCGGATCCACGCGATGGTAGTGGTACTCGCGAGGAGGTACTCGGCGGTCGTCGTGTAGACGTTCACGGGGTCTTGGCGAGTCGACGGTAGTGGTTCACGTTTTGTAGCCGTTCGAGTCATCGGTGGAGGAACTTGGCGGTCCATGTAGTCGAACTTGGCGCATCCGAAAGGTACTTGGTGAATCCCCGTAGTCGTGCACGGGTCGTAGAGGAACTTGGCATTTTGGTCTGTTCTCGTTCGAGCATCCATATGGTCTTGCCGATGGTGTACTTGGCGAGTACAATCGAGGCAGTCTTGGCATGCAACGAGCAACGATGTGGTGCATAGGCAAGGAGAAGGCCAACGAGGTGTTGTGCGGTGTTGGCCTCAGGAGGGCCATGGCATGGTGCAGACAGGAGGAGAGGGCATCTGCCCATTCACGCGCGAGGAAGGAGCACAAGCAGCGGAGGGGAAGGAGGCACTACGGCCACTGGAGGCAGAGACGATGCATGATGGCTGGAGGCCGGGGACGGCGGACGAAGCAGCAACAGACAGGATCTGGCAACGTGGCTCTGGCTGCTCGATGCAGGGGCGCGGCAGGGACCGGTGCAGGGGCGCGCCGGGGGAGGCTCGGTCATCGTCGGCGGCTTGGAGGGGATTGGGCGCTGGGGCTCTGGGAAGATGAAGATGGTGCGAGGCAGCGACCTGCGAGGTCGCCAGCGTGGGCGCCATGGCGGGGAGGCGACGAGGATCCGGGCAAGGACATCAACAGCAGAGGCGTGGTGCTGGTCGCAGGGGAAGGAGAGGCCGACGCGGGGCTCCTGCGTGTGGGGTCGAGCAAGAGGAGGAAGGAGATCGGGAAGAGGAGGTTGGCTGCGCTGGGAGATCGAAGAAAGAGGAGGAGGATCGAGCAAGTCCTCCTGGCTCGATGCGTGCGTTGTGCGTGTGGCGGCGCGTGCAGGGACACGAGGGAGAGGGGTTCGAGCAAGGCTAGGGTTGGTAGGAGGCTGGACTGGGCTAGGGATTAGGTGGGCCTGCGGGGGAGTCGGCTGGGCCTGAAGGGCCTGGCTGCGGATGGCCTATAGGCCGGCTGGGCTGGCTCTCTCTCTATTTACTCTATTCAAAAACAGCAGAAAAAGAGGAAGAAAGCGAATGAAAAGAAAAGGGTAGAGAAAGAGTTTGGGCACGGGGATAAATTTTCCGGACTCACAAAAATGCGCATGTTCCAAGAAAAAATGGAGTGGGCATTTTTGAAAGCTTAAATTCAGACTCATTTGATTTAAAATCAAATGGTTCGAATAGGAAGTGAGGATTAGGAAGGTCCAAAAATGTTCGGATTTTTGGTGGAGCTCCGGAAAATGGAGAAAGGATAAATAGCAAAGTTAGAGGCCAAGAGTTGTGATAACAAAGGCATTGGGATTTTGCAAGTGTGTTATGGTGAATTTCAAATTAATGAAATATTTTAATATGGCTCCCTACTACCGGGATGATATGTTATAAAGAGAAGTCACCCTTCCCTCAATTTAAATGGATCAAAGATCCATGCCATTTATTTAGTTGAGTTAAGAAAAGAAATGACATGATGGCATGATGACATGATGCAATGATGAATGCAAAGAACCAAACAAATCACACAATGAAACCCGGAAACCCTGGAAGGCATCTGAAGCTCCGATCTTGGGGCGTCACAACACTCCAGCACTACGAGAGGATCTCGTCCCGAGATCTAGGAAGGCACCGGAGAGAAACGGAAGAGGAAGAGAAGAGGTAAAACTAAGTTGCTACTTTGACAAACGGGTGAAACCAAAGAACCTTTAGAGGTTGAACAAATTGAAAGAAAGAATACAACGAAGAAGAACAAAGTTGAAAACAATCCGTTAGAAAAGAGGAACAAGGAACATTATGGGAATCTTGTAGGTTGAAAGACATAAGAAAAGGGTTACAATGGACAAGAAGTACATGCAAGCACTCCAGTTGAAATGAGATGAACAAGGAACGATAAGGATCAATTACGATAACACTCCGGTTGGAAAAGGAAGGCATAGAATATGATCTTGACAAGATGAGAGGATTCTTGATGAAATCAACAACACACTGCCTCCGGAACAAATGTAAGAATGGAATCAAAAGAATGGAGGAGAAAACAACATCTTCTACCTCAAATGAGCTTGAAAAAGCATCTTTAGGAGAAGGGTCGAACGGAGTTGTTGGAAAAAACTGACAAAAAACGAGTAAGCTTGTTGTGGGCTTATGGAAAACATCTCGAAAACTTGAGGTGAGATTTTGCCACTAACGAAAACAATAGATTGGATTGATCTCAACAAGGAAACGAGAAACTATTTCACCGGGAGGATAAATGAAGAACTTGGGTCATTTATAAGCACCATAATAGCAACACTCCTTAGGGAAGGCTTAAGGTGAAATATAACCCAAGATAACTCCAATGAAGAGATTGATGGGTTTAAAATACCTCATTCTTGATAACTTGTGAATAATGAAACACGAAGGCAAATTATCAAGAATGACATAACACCACCTCAAAATATAAGATAGAACGAATAGGACTCCGGATTGCAAGATGAAGAATGCTTGAACTCATCTGAAAAGAATCTCAATGAACACTTCGAGAAGAAATTAAATCCTTTATGAACCATCATGTAGCGCCTTCATGAAGAACTCCGGTAACAAAAGGATGATCACACGAAAGGAAACAGAAGTACAAAACACAAGGTGAATCCTTGCAATGATTTAGATGGATCTCCGTGGTGATATAATTGCGAGAGCTTGGAACTCCGGGAAAGAAAAGATGAAATAATTGAAACCGAGAACTTGATGAGCCTCCAGAATAAGGAATTGAATTTACTTGATGAAACAAGAATAAGAATTACATTATGATTATCCTTCATCAATTAAATTGATGACAAGCAACGGATTTGACATACTACTTACTCTCGTAGAAAGGATTAAGATAGATATTGCACAACTTGGGAAGGACTTCACTGATCGGCCGATAGGATTTGGAAAGAACGAATGAATTGCTATAATAACAAAGGAAGAGAAATGTTGAACGAAGCACCATAAGAATTGAAAATGAACATGGCAAAAGCACAAATTCACCGGGAGGAATTGGAAAATGAATGAAGATACTTGCTAGAATTTAGATACCTGAGAACGAAGAGATCCTGAACTGATTAGAGGATGTTTGAGCGATGCAACGGTAAGATTCGGAGAACGAGAGCTGAAAGCTGGAATGAATAATTTTGAGATGATGGGCTTTGGACGAATCAAACTGAAAAGAATCTTGAATTGCTCCGGATAGGTGAAAAATTCTCACAACCGAAAACAATTATGAGGGGATGGCATCAAGCTAGAATCAAGAATCTTCGAGAGAATGGACAAGATTGAGAGAGAAAAATCTCCTTCGGTCTTCAAATCCGAGAATGGCGACGAGAAACAGCACCATGAATTTTTGAGGCACTCCGGAATGAAAAATAATAAAAAAATTGAAAAAACGATGAAAAGAATTTGAAAGATCTTAGAGAAAGACATTTGACTGATGATAACTCATTCTTACGTCAAACTTGGAAAATAATTTGGGAATAACTCCGCAAAAATTAGAAGAGTCAGGTAAGATCCTGGGAAAAAGACTTGTGGGTTAGGGCCCACTCAAAATATACACCGTTGAACGATTGCTTGAAAAGAGAGATTGCACCGGTTGAATTAAATGGCTTGAATGAGATAACAACCTCGGAATATGTTGATCGAATGCGGAGTGGAAACATGAATCTTCGAGATATCTTCAGCACTCCGGAACAATTGAATAGCAAGCGGGGAATGATTATGAGGAGCACCGGTCATAAGAAAAGCATTGGGCAAAATGAAAGGACTATGCTCAATACCAAAGCTTGAATTTAATCCACCGGAGAAGGAAAAGAATGAACAATGATGAACTTGAAGCTCCATTATAATCTTCTTGAGAATCACCGGATAAGAATATTGGCAGAAAAGAATGGAGAGACTTCGCATCAATAATATGGATACTTGATTCAGAAAAATCTGAGTCCTTGAAGAAAAAGGGTGGGAGGGCGGGAAAAACAAAGGTAACTTGGGACGGATGAAGCAAACAACATTGAGAAGACTTTGAGTTGATCTTGCGGATGAGAAAAATGATAGGATCATCTTGAAGAGAATCGCACCGGTTGACAAGGATTGACATAACAAACTCAATGATCGAGAAGGATTAGTATTCACATAGGAACATGAGAACACCACTTAGGAAAGGTATGGAATCAACATTTGACTTCGAAGCAACTCGTATACCACAACTCAAAACAAAACAAAGGATTGGCTTGCAAAATAAGCTAGAACAAACATATGATACAGATTTTGTCCAAGTTTTCATGGTGGGGCCCACACGGGCTTGATCGTACAACACCATCATGTACGAGGCAGTGCACATGATATACGAAGCGTCCCCGATTCAGCATAGCCAAGGACTCTTTAAGACACAACGAGACCATTGTAAAACCAACCGTGGATAGACGGACCACTAGACGTCGAACCCCAATCTCATATCATGCATCTGTCGAAAAAATATCCTAAGAGCTACTTGAATCCCCACTTATAAACTCCCGAAACTTTCTGGTTATGCAATCAAGTGTTGGGGATACAGGGGAAGCATAATATCTCACCCAAAACTAACAAATCCTACATCCAGTTGTATCCATCCTTCAACACATAACCAAGAAACCTTCGGAAATCATTTACCCCAACCTTCAAAAAGCATTCGTTATACGAGTTATGGCAATACTCCCGAACTCCCGCCCTAGTACTGGGTGGCGTCGAGGTTATCTCACCAACAACTGCATAAAAGAGATTTTCGATGTCGGCCAAAACTCAGGTATTCCAGAACTGCAACGATTAAATTGTCACGACAAAACCTCGGAGCTCAACCGGGAGACTACCACAACCCCTAAATGTCAGGAGACACCAAAAACAAAGTTCTCCTCACAAGACTATCGGAATGATTCCAAGATACCCGCGTGATCCTAAAAATATTTTAGTGAAATTTGAGAAGAGAAGAGTCAAAACTCTACGTCAGGAGGCCTCACCAGAGCGACGAAGGGACTGAGGAGTAAAAAGAATCCTACTCTCCGATATATATAATCCTAAAATACTCAAAACACTTTTCTAGACTCAACAACGCTAGTGATTCGATCAAGCAGGGGGCTCCTAAGTCGGGGAAGGCTCCGATTACCAACTTGTAACACCCACGATGCGGCTATATCTCCCACGTGTCGGAGCACGACTTAGAGGCATAACCGCATTGTAGGCATGTCGCAAGAGGGGTAATCTTTACACATCCCATGCTGAATAAGAAAGGGATAAAGAGTTGGCTTACAATCGCCACTTGACACAATACATAAATATAGCATTACATCATCCAGAATACAATCAAGGTCCGACTATGGAACCAAAATAAAAGAAGACCACCCCTAATGCTAGATCCCCGATCGCCCCGACTGGGCTCCACTACTGATCAACTAGAAACAAAACAACACAACGAAAACGATCTTCATCGAGCTCCCACTTGAGCTCAGCTGCATCATCTGCACTGGTATCAACGGCACCTGCAACTTGTTTTGGAAGTAATTTGTGAGCCAAGAGGACTCAGCAATCTCACACCCGCGAGATCAAGACTATTTAAGCTTATGGGTAGGAAAGGGTAGTGAGGTGGAGCTGCAGCAAGCACTACCATATATGGTGGCTAAAACGACGCAAATAAGAGTGAGAAGAGAAGCAATGCACGGTCGTGAACTAGAAGTGATCCTGAAACTACTTACGTTCAAGCATAACAAAAGAACCATGTTCACTTCCCGGACTCCGCCGGAAAGAGAACATCACGGCTACACACGCGGTAGACGCATTTTAATTAAGTTAAGTGTCAAGTTCTCTACAACCGGACATTAACAAATTCCCATCTGCCCATACCCGCGGGCACGGCTTTCGAAAGTTCAAAACCCTGCAGGGGCGTCCCAACTTAGCCCATCACAAGCTCTCACGGTCAACGAAGGATATATCTTCTCCTAGGAAGACCCGATCAGACTCGGAATCCCGGTTACAAGACATTTCGACAATGGTAAAACAAGACCAGCAAAGCCACCCGGATGTGCCGACAAATCCCGATAGGAGCTGCACATATCTCGTTCTCATGGCACACCTGATTATCCAAACTTCCGGTAGGCCAACCCAGAGTTGCCCCTGGTGGCCACCAGCGGCTGATAGGTTGGACCAACACTCAGAGGAGCACTGGCCCGGAGGGGTTTAAATAAAGATGACCCTCGGGCTCCGGAAACCCAAGGGAAAAAAGGCTAGGTGGCAAATGGTAAAACCAAGGTTGGGCCTTGCTGGAGGAGTTTTATTCAAGGTGCACTGTCAAGGGGTTCCCATTATAACCCAACCGCGTAAGGAACGCAAAATCAAGGAACATAACACCGGTATGACGCGGCAAGAGTGGAACAAAACACCAGGCATAAGGTTGAGCCTTCCACCCTTTACCAAGTATATAGATGCATTAATATAAACAAGAGATATTGTGATACCCCAACATAACCTTGTTCCAAACATGGAACAAACTTCATCTTCACCTGCAACTAACAACGCTATAAGAGGGGCTGAGCAAAAGCGGTAACATAGCCAAACAACGGTTTGCTAGGAAAGGTGGGTTAGAGGCTTGACATGGCAATATGGGAGGCATGATATAGCAAGTGGTAGGTATCGCGGCATAGCAATAGAGCGAGCAACTAGCTAGCAAAGATAGAAGTGATTTCGAGGGTATGGTCATCTTGCCTGGGATCCCACAAGGAAGAAGAACGAGTCCATGAAGAAGACAAATGGACTTAGTCGAACGAATCCTCACAAACGCGACGTTATCGGAACCAACCCTAAGAAGCAACACCGGAAAGAAGCAAGCAACATAGTAAACAACCAACACATAAACATGGCATGATGCACAACCAAGTATGATGCATGTCCGGTTTAAAGAAGCATGGCATGGCAAAGTGCAACAAACAACACTACAAATTAAGTGGAGCTCAATATGCCATGGAGTTGCATATTGAAGAAAACACCACATGACTTATTTAGTTCACTCCCGGTTATGTACTCAACAATATTAAATCTTGGTTAGCATAGCAAGCGGTGAAGCATAACAAAACTATACTATATAAACAATTTAAATGGGGCCGGATATAACAAGCAACAAATCCGGTAATCTCCATATGCATTAGCAATTTAATGCAACAACAATTTTAACCATTTAAATGTTATTAACATGATGCGGATGACATGTGCAAGTTTAATGCAATTTTTATTAAAAGTTGACATGAGCGTGATGAGAGCATTTGTGTCACCGTGGTAGAAAGAAAGGGGTGCCACGGCAATGAAACGAAAATGATGCCACGGCAACATTCCGATGATCCGGTAGCTCACGGGGATACCGGTGCAAAAGGAAGTGGGTGCGAGTGTGTCATGCGAGAATATGGGGTGCTTGTCATATCACCGGGCGTATTCGTACATGTTCGGAGGGGAACTTGGCATATTCATGTACTTGGCGTTCCGGTGCGGTACTTGGTGAATCCAACACGGGCCTCGGTGGTGGAACTTGGCACTATATTGGGAAGTAGTTATACTCGCAGTCTTTGGCGACGGTAGGCGTACACGGTTCGTAGACGTTCGGGTCTTCCAAAGAGGTACTTGACGCATGCGTTACACGGGTCTTCGACGATGGTAGTGGTACACAAGTTGTCGGGGTACTTGTCGGTATGGTCTTGGCGGATCCACACGATGGTAGTGGTACTCGCGAGGAGGTACTCGGCGGTCGTCGTGTAGACGTTCACGGGGTCTTGGCGAGTCGACGGTAGTGGTTCACGTTTTGTAGCCGTTCGAGTCATCGGTGGAGGAACTTGGCGGTCCATGTAGTCGAACTTGGCGCATCCGAAAGGTACTTGGTGAATCGCCGTAGTCATGCACGGGTCGTAGAGGAACTTGGTGTTTCAGTCTGTTCTCGTTCGAGCATCCATATGGTCTTGCCTATGGTGTACTTGGTGAGTACCATGGAGGCGGTCTTGGCATGCAACGAGCAACGATGTGGTGCATAGGCAAGGAGAAGGCCAACAAGGTGTTGTGCGGTGTTGGCCTCAGGAGGGCCATGGCGTGGTGCGGACAGGAGGAGGGGGCATCTGCCTGTTCGCGCGCGAGGAAGGAGCACAAGCAGCGGAGGGGAAGAAGGCACTACGCCCACCGGAGGCAGAGACGATGCGTGATGGCTGGAGGCCGGGGACGGCCGATGAAGCAGCAGCGGACAGGATCCGGCGACGCGGCTCTGGCTGCTCGATGCAGGGGCGCGGCAGGGACCGGTGCAGGGGCGCGCCGGGGGAGGCTCGGTCATCGCCGGCGGCTTGGAGGGGATTGGGCGCTAGGTCTCTGGGAAGATGAAGATGGTGCGAGGAAGCGACCTGCGAGGTTGCCAGTGCGGGCACCATGGCGGGAAGGCGACGAGGATCCGGGCAAGGACATCGACAGCAGAGGCGTGGTGCTGGTCACAGGGGAAGGAGAGGCAGACGCGGGGCTCCTGCGTGTGGGGTCGAGCAAGAGGAGGAAGGAGATCGGGAAGAGGAGGTTGGCGGCACTGGGAGATCGAAGAAAGAGGAGGGGGATCGAGCAAGTCCTCCTGGCTCGATGCGTGCGTTGTGCGTGTGGCGGCGCGCGCAGGGACACGAGGGAGAGGGGTTCGAGCCAGGCTAGGGTTGGTAGGAGGCTGGACTGGGCTAGGGATTAGGTGGGCCTGCGGGGGAGTCGGCTGGCCTAAAGGGCCTGGCTGCAGATGGCCTATAGGCCGGCTGGGCTGGCTCTCTCTCTCTATTTACTCTATTCAAAAATAGTAGAAAAAGAGGAAGAAAAGGAAAGAAAAGAAAAGGGTAGAGAAAGAGTTTGGGCACGGGGATAAATTTCCCGGACTCGCAAAAATGCGCATGTTCCAAGAAAAAATGGAGTGGGCATTTTTGAAAGTTTAAATTCAAACTCAATTGATTTAAAATCAAATGGTTTGAATCGGAAGTGAGGGTTAGGAAGGTTGTAGGATCGAAAGTATGTCTAGAGGGGGTGATTAGACTACTTGACCAAATAAAAACTTAACCTTTTCCCAATTTTAGTTCTTGGCAGATTTTAGCTAATTTAGGACAAGTCAAGCAATCATCACATAATTCAAGCAAGCATGCAAAGAGTATATAGGCAGCGGATTGTAAAGCATGCAACTTGCAAGAATATAAAGGGAAGGGTTTGGAGAATTCAAACGCAATTGGAGACACGGATGTTTTTCCCGTGGTTCGGATAGGTGGTGCTATCCTACATCCACGTTGATGGAGACTTCAACCCACGAAGGGTAACGGTTGCGCGAGTCCACACAGGCCTCCACCCAAGGGTAACGGTTGCGCGAGTCCACACAGGGCTCCACCCACGAAGGGTCCACGAAGAAGCAACCACCCACAAAGGGTCCATGAAGAAGCAACCTTGTCTATCCCACCATGGCCATCGCCCACACAGGACTTGCCTCACTAGCGGTAGATCTTCACGAAGTAGGCGATATCCTTGCCCTTACAAACTCCTTGGTTCAACTCCACAATCTTGTCGGAGGCTCCCAAGTGACACCTAGCCAATCTAGGAGACACCACTCTCCAAGAAGTAACGAATGGTGTGTAGGTAATGAACTCCTTGCTCTTGTGCTTCAAATGATAGTCTCCCCAACACTCAACTCTCTCTCATAGGATTTGGATTTGGCGGAAAGAATATTTGAGTGGAAAGCAACTTGGGAAGGCTAGAGATCAAGATTCATATGGTAGGAATGGAATATCTTGGTCTCAACACATGAGTAGGTGGTTCTCTCTCAGAACATATGAGTTGGAATGGTGTGTGTGTTCTAATGGCTCTCTCCTCGAATGAGAAGAAGGTGGAGGGGTATATATAGCCTCCACACAAAATCCAACCGTTACACAGTTTTCCAATCTCGGTGGGACCGAATCAATAAACTCGGTCGGACCGAAAATGTAAACCTAGTGACCGTTAGAGATTTTCGGTGGGACTGACATGCAAATCGGTAGGACCGATGTGGTTAGGGTTTGGGCATAACGTAATCTCGGTGAGACCGATTACACAAACTCGGTGAGACCGAATTTGGTAATTAGCTAACCAGAGAGTTGGTCAGGCAAACTCGGTGGGACCGATTTGCTCTTTCGGTGAGACCGAGTGGAACTCGGTGAGACCGAAAAGTTACAAAGGGGAAACACTGAGTTTACATTGCAATCTCGGTGGGACCGATTCGCTCTTTCGGTGAGACCGAAAAGTTACGAAAGGGAAACAGAGAGTTTGCAACCCCATCTCGGTGAGACCGAGATCCCTATCGGTAGGACCGAATTGCTAGGGTTTGGCAGTGGCTAATGACAAGTGAAACTCGGTGGCGCCGGATAGGAAGAATCGGTAGGACCGAGTTTGGCTTAGGGTTTAGGTCACATGTGGATATGGGAAAGTAGTTGAGGGTTTTGGAGCATATCACTAAGCACATGAAGCAAGAGGCTCATTAAGCAACACATCATCCCTCCTTGATAGTATTGGCTTTTCCTAAAGACTCGATGTGATCTTGGATCACTAAAATATAAAATGAAGAGTCTTGAGCTTTCGAGCTTGAGCCAATCCTTTGTCCTTAGTATTTTGAGGATTCCACTTTCACATTCATGCCATGCCAATCATTGAGCTTTCCTGAAATAATCATCTTGGAATAGCATTATCTCAATGAGCTATATGTTGTTATGAATTACCAAAACCACCTAGGGATAGTTGCACTTTCAATCTCCCCCTTTTTGGTAATTGATGACAACATATGGATCAAAGCTTCGACAAATGATAATAAGCATGAAATATATCATCGCTTTGAGAAGTATGTGATAAGTAAGAGCTCCCCCTAAATTTTTGCATATTTAAAATTTGCTTTGGACTGCAAATGCACAAAGATTTAGAGTCATGGGTTACTCTTCCATGTCACATACATCTTGGTGGAGCGCTCAAAATGATAAGAATGAAATACATGCACTCATCACCAAGAAAAGTGAATGATCACACAAGATAGATAGGATAATAGCAATAAGCAAGCATTAAGTGTAGCTTATGATCAAACACATGATCATCAATGTCTCACAAATAATGACGTAGTATCTCAAGCACTCAAAAGCAAACAAGTTCGAAAAACCACCAAATAAAGCAAGAGAGAAAAGCAACACTCTCTCTCTCAAAGCCTATGATCTATACACCTTCTCCCCCTTTGGCAACAAGTTACCAAAAAATTCCTAGAAAATGCATAGTGCTAAATCGACGCTCAGGCTTGATCTTCTGGTGGTGGTGGAGTCCGGATCACTCCAAGGACGAAGGCTTCGGTAGATGCTGAAGTAGTCGCTGGAGTTGGAGCTGAAGTAGATGCTGGAGCTGAGGCTGTAGCTGGTGCTGAAGTGGTGGCTCTTGTGTCAGCAACTGGCACGGCAGATGACCTCGGGCCTCGTGGCAGTCTGGAAAAGGCATGAGTGGTAGTCCTGCCTCTCCTCTCCTGCATGTCCTCCTGGAGCTGCTCCACTGCAGACTGAACTTCCATTACCTTGACATCCAAGTCATAGAACTTCTGTTCCATGATTCTCTCTAGGCTCTGCTGATTCTGAGTGAGGGTGGCCAGACTTTGCTCAATCCTCAGCGTGGATGCAATCAAGTAACCAAGCTGCTCTTGTTTGGTCTTCAAGAAGTATTCAGATGCCTCCTCTTGAGTTGGCATCTTGGCAGCTTTCTCCTTCCTCGCCTTCTCCTTCTTTGCAAATGCTTGGGCAGATGATGGCTCGTTCTCAGTCATGACAACTTGATTGTCCTCGAAATCTGGACGGATGGGCAGGTGTTCCTTGTCCAATAGATATATGCATGTGCCCATCTTGGAGTTGATGAGCTCCTGAATTTGAGGGGCATATCCGCAGCTCCTCTTCTGATCTGCTGTAGTCCTCTTGATAGTTTCCACTATGAGGCTCATCACCTTGAACTTCTGAGGCACATCAAACACATGTAGAAAGTTGATAGCATGGCCTCTGATCATCTTGTGATCTCCAGACTTGGGCAGTAAGGTGTGCCTTTGTATCAAATTGATCGTAGGCAGTCCTGACAGAAGGTAATGCACAGACCCAAATTTGAAGGTGTCAAGAGCTTCATTGGGAATTTCCTTGTACATATTGGACATCGAGTTATGGTCCATCTTCTTCTTGGCATAGATATCCAAGTCATCATCTTGCTCCTCTGGGGCATTAATGATCTGTGCCCACTCAGCAACTGTGGATTGGTACCTTGTACCCTTAGACATCCATGTGATCCTCCCATCTGGAAAAAAGTGAGCTGTGGAGTAGAACTGCATGATAAGCTCCGCATTCCACTTTGTGAGCTTCTGCCCAACAAAGTCAGCTACTCCACAAGCTATGAAGCTGTCTTGCACTCCGGGATAGTGCTCCTCATTGTCCTTGATATATTCCCAGTCGACCCATCTCATATCGTAGACAATGGGCTTCTTATCTAGCAGCACAGTCTCATAGAAATCTTGCTGCTCCTTAGTGTGAAACCTGTAGTCCACTGTTGTCCTTCTCCTTGAAGCATATGGGTCTGCTTCTCTCCATTTCCTCAGCCCTGAATCTCTCCTGAGCTTCATGTCCTCCGCCACAGGATGAGCATCGTTGTGGTCTGGGATCTTGGGCTTTAGCTTTCTCAGGACATTCTCTTCCTCATCCTCAGCAACAGTCTCAGGCACTGGGGCCTTGTTCTTCTCAGCTTCAGGAATGCTCCTTGTATTTCTCTTAGGCTTTGGCTTTGGAGCTGGCTTGGCCTTGGAAGCAGCTCCCCCTGATTTTATGGCATCTCCCATTAGCTTGGGTGCCTTGGGCGCTGGTGCAGCTGCCTCTTCTTCTTCCTCCTCTTCCATGATGGAAGCTTTGCCAAGCACTCTAGCAACAATCTTCTTCACCCTTTCCTTCCTTTTCTTGCCCTCAGCTGCAACTGGCTCTATGGGCTTCTCAGTTGACATTCTGGCCTTTGACATTGGTTGCCTGCCTGCTGGCCTTTTGATTTTCAGGCCTGGCTTAGTGCCTTAAGCTGGCTCAATTCTCTTGGAAGTGGCCTCTTCCTCTGCCACATAGTCCTCATCTTCGGAATCTGAAGTCCTCTTCTTCCTTTGTCTCGTGGAAGCCTTTGGCAAATTGCTAGGAGTGCTCCTGCTGCCTTCATCAGAAGAACTTGAGGGACTAGTGCCCTCACTCATCACCACTAGCCGCTCTGACATATTTTGGCTATCACTTTGATCAGACATGCTGCAAACTGACTGCTGACCCTGTGAATAGATTATAGAAGAGATAGAGTGGATGAGCATCACAAAATGCAGAGACTTTTGCAAAAGAATGATCCAAAAACTTAGTTTTAGTTTCCCACTGAAATCATCTCGGATCTACCAATTTTCAAACTCGGTGATACCGAAGCAGTTTTGGAACCTAAACTAGTGAACTCGGTAGGACTTGTCCCAGTTCGGTGGCACCGAGACTGCTAGGGTTTCACTGAGTTCAAAAATCGGTCACACCGATAAGTAATTCTCGGTCAGACCGAGTCTCACTTGTGCAATGGCATAAGCCAAATCGGTGGGACCGAGTTTTTCAACTCGGTGGGTCCGAGATAGTTTCGGCGGAAACCTAAACCTAGAATTTTCAAATCAAACCTAATCTATGAGCGCTTTGACTGGATAGGAGTGTTTCAATCGTGGCTAGAATAAATATGATCACAATGTGCTAGGAATCAGATTGGGGAATAGCACAAAGATCAAGTCCATACCCTAGTTCGGCGGGGACTTGCTACGGCGGCAACAGCGGGGCAGAATTCCCGTTGACGGCGACGGAGACCAGTGACTGGAGGCTGCTGGCGGCGAGAAGATGATCCGGAGACCTCGAGGGTAGAGCAGGCTATTGCGCGGGCGAAGGGGTTCGGAGAAATTTCCAAAATTTTGCCCGTGACAATATATAGCCCGACCCTGTCGGTGTGACCGAGTGGAACAACTCGGTGGCACCGAGATTCATAACTGCAAGCAGTTACTGAAACTCGGTGTGACCGAAGTGTTCAAATCGGTTGCACCGAGATCGAAAACCTAGATCAACTTAATGATCTCGGTAGGACCGAAAGTGGAGTATCGGTCAGACCGAGAATCATAAAGAGGTTTTGGAAGTTTAAGTCTATGACGAATCGGGGACTCCGAGCGCTCCTCACACAGAGTGGTTCGAATCTGACTTGATTAAATTTTGTGATGCAGCATGAATAGAGTTTGAGACGAGGAAAGCATAGATAGCTAGAGGAGGTTCTTAGGCATTCTTATCCATCCACTTGGCAAAAGAAGATAAAACCGAACAATCAAAACAACAAGTGGATGTCCTCGAATGAGTAAACTATGCAACCAGCATGCTCACACAATAAGATGGCAAATGAAATATGTGGCAAGGCATGCACAACCAATTCTAGCATCTATCAAGCAATTTGCGATGACAAGGTCATCTATATATGAGTATATTGACTTAGGAGTCAAGTGAGAACACTTGATCATAGGTCGTACTCATCGTTTAAGCTCAAGTGGGGTTACCACTTTTACATAAGGCATTGATTTGTTCACATCTTTAGAGTTGCTTTAGCTCAAGTCTTAGAGTAAAGCTCCCCCTAGATGTGATATCCCCCCTAAGAGGGATGAACTAACCTTGGGTTTTGTCGATGATGACTTCATGTAGATATTGAAGATGTGGATGCTCAATGTTGATGTAGATCTCTTGGAGCTATCCATTTGAGTGAATTGCACTTTCAGTACCTACATGGGTTAGTCCCACAAGGAACAAACAAGGATATCCATAGACATAGAGTGATACACACAAAGATGATGTCCATGAAAACTTTTAGGTTACCTTGTCCCTTGTGTTACCAACAAGAGGGTTTGTGACTCCTTGAACTAGTGCAAGATGTGGAAGTTGATTGCACTTGTTCTTGCCAAAATGATAAGAGTGAAGTATGTTGGCGGAGTCACCCTCAAGAACTCTCTAGTTCTTCTTCTTTTGGATCCACATCATCTTGATGGGAATCCTTGGAGTTGTAGTCGTACTTGATGAAGTGGAACTTGAAGTAGTCTTGGGAATCCACTTAGCTAAGGTCTTTGGAGCTTCTTCAAATGCATCAATTTCCTCTTGAAGCTTGTCCTTGCCTTTTTGCTTGTAGTCTTGTGGTAGAAGATCATCTTGAGCTTGTGTCCCCTTGAAAGAAGTATACTTCTCTTGTTGAGGGACAAACTTTGTCTTGGGGTATTTATCTTCTTCCCACTCAACTCCATTGGCATTGAACTTTCGTTCAAAACCAACACCTTGATTCTTCCGGTGCATTCCTTGCTTGCGCACAATTTCCTCGAATTGCTTACTCCCGGCAAGGCTTTCGTACACTCCTTTCTCTATAATTCCCTTCAATAAGCTATTTTCTTGCTCAAGTGTAACTTGGCTAAGAGAATCATTAGTGGAATCAAGAGAGCTACTAGAAGCAACAATATTGGATTTAGCATGATCATTGTTACTACTAGAGGAAGAATCTTTCTTGTTACTAGACTTGACTTGAGGCATGTAAGTGGATAAGAGTAAACGCTTGGCAATGTAAGAAGAACTTTTCTTGCGGAGATCATCATTGATTGCCTTTAAGAACTCATGCTCTTACTCAAGATTGAGCTTTTCAAAGCGTAATTTCTCATGAGCTCTTAAAAGTTCTCGATGATCTTCGAAGATGGTTTCATGAGCTAACTTAAGAGTGTTTAGTTCTTTAGTTAGGGCCTCAATCTTCTCCTTATCATTGTCATTCGTTTTATCTTGATTAGCATGTTTAATTGACATTTCATCATAGTATTCATCACTAGAGTTGTCACCAAGCAAATCATCACCTAACAAGTCATCTTCATCACTATTGAAATCAACATACTCGGGGTGTGTTACCTTAGGACCTTTGGCCATGAAGCATCTTCCAATTCCTTCATTTGGTGAGTCAAATATGTCGTAGGAGTTGGTTGACACAAGTGCTAGACCGGCAACACCTTCATCTTGAGTATCTTCGGAGCCGGAGTAATAACTTCTCTGGGAGTGGCTGTCGGAGTCGGAGCCGGATACCCATTCACCAACATGAGCTTGATGTCTTCGTCTTGTGTAGCTCCTTGATGATTTTTCCTTCCTTTCCGAATCCTTGCTTCTCCGTGAGTATC
The DNA here is from genome assembly GCF_056163025.1 of Triticum urartu. Lineage (NCBI taxonomy): Eukaryota > Viridiplantae > Streptophyta > Magnoliopsida > Poales > Poaceae > Triticum > Triticum urartu. The sequence continues at coordinate 349,217,916 of NC_141875.1, forward strand.
TTCGTTCATAACGATCATCTCTACTCCTTCTCTCTCTTGGTGGTGATCCTTTGCTTCTTCTTTTTGGAGAATCTTCTCTTCTCTTGTAGGGAGTCGTACACTCATTGGAATAGTGTCCGGGTCTTCCACAATTGTAGCAGTTTCGCTCTCGACTAGAAGATCTTTTGTCATTGTAGGACCTTGACTTGGAGCTTCTATCTTTGCTTCTATTCTTGTAGAACTTGTTGAAGTTCTTCACCATTAAACTCAATTCTTCATTGAAGTCTTGTTTCTCACTTGATGATGTAGGGGCTTCACATGAGGCTTGATAGGCACCACTTGATTTGTTGTGAAGTTCCTCTTTATCCTTTAGTGACATCTCATGAGCAACAATTCTTCCAATCACCTCCGTTGGCTTGAGATCTTTGTAATTGGGCATCATTTGGATCAATGTGCACACGTATCATATTTTCCATCCAAGGCTCTTAGAATCTTCTTGATGATGAATTTATCAGTCATCTCTTCACTTCCTAAGTCGGCAATCTCATTTGTGATGAGAGCAAGCCTAGAGTACATTTCAGCGACACCTTCACCATCCTTCATCTTGAACTTGTCAAGTTGGCTTTGAAGCACATCCAACTTGGATTCCTTGACGGAGTCGGTACCTTCGTGCATATCAATCAAAGTGTCCCAAATTTCCTTTGCATTCTCAAGGCGGCTGATTTTGTTGAATTCTTCGGGGCACAATCCGTTGAAGAGAATATCACAAGCTTGAGCATTGTATTGCAACATCTTCAACTCATCCGCGGTAGCTTCACGGTTCGGTTCTCTCCCATCAAAGAAGTCACCTTGCAAACCAACACACACAATAGCCCAAACGACGGGGTTATGTCCAAGAATATGCATTTTCATTTTATGCTTCCAACTAGCAAAATTAGTACCATCAAAGTAAGGACCTCTACGGTGATAATTTCCCTCGCTAGACGCCATACTCTCCTACGTTGTGAAACCAAGGCTATGACCACCAAAAGCTATGGATATCAAAGCAAATGGAGACCAAAGCTCTGATACCACTTGTAGGATCGAAAGTATGTCTAGAGGGGGGTGATTAGACTACTTGACCAAATAAAAACTTAACCTTTTCCCAATTTTAGTTCTTGGCAGATTTTAGCTAATTTAGGACAAGTCAAGCAATCATCACATAATTCAAGCAAGCATGCAAAGAGTATATAGGCAGCGGAAAGTAAAGCATGCAACTTGCAAGAATGTAAAGGGAAGGGTTTGGAGAATTCAAACGCAATTGGAGACACGGATGTTTTTCCCGTGGTTCGGATAGGTGGTGCTATCCTACATCCACGTTGATGGAGACTTCAACCCACGAAGGGTAACGGTTGCGCGAGTCCACACAGGCCTCCACCCAAGGGTAACGGTTGCGCGAGTCCACACAGGGCTCCACCCACGAAGGGTCCACGAAGAAGCAACCACCCACAAAGGGTCCACGAAGAAGCAACCTTGTCTATCCCACCATGGCCATCGCCCACACAGGACTTGCCTCACTAGCGGTAGATCTTCACGAAGTAGGCGATCTCCTTGCCCTTACAAACTCCTTGGTTCAAATCCACAATCTTGTCGGAGGCTCCCAAGTGACACCTAGCCAATCTAGGAGACACCCCTCTCCAAGAAGTAACAAATGGTGTGTAGGTAATGAACTCCTTGCTCTTGTGCTTCAAATGATAGTCTCCCCAACACTCAATTCTCTCTCATAGGATTTGGATTTGGTGGAAAGAAGATTTGAGTGGAAAGCAACTTAGGAAGGCTAGAGATCAAGATTCATATGGTAGGAATGGAATATCTTGGTCTCAACACATGAGTAGGTGGTTCTCTCTCAGAACATATGAGTTGGAATGGTGTGTGTGTTCTGATGGCTCTCTCCTCGAATGAGAAGAAGGTGGAGGGGTATATATAGCCTCCACACAAAATCCAACCGTTACACAGTTTTCCAATCTCGGTGGGACCGAATCAATAAACTCGGTCGGACCGAAAATGTAAACCTAGTGACCGTTAGAGATTTTCGGTGGGACTGACATGCAACTCAGTAGGACCGATGTGGTTAGGGTTTGGGCATAACGTAATCTCGGTGAGACCGATTACACAAACTCGATGAGACTGAATTTGGTAATTAGCTAACCAGAGAGTTGGTCAGGCAAACTCGGTGGGACCGATTTGCTCTTTCGATGAGACCGAGTGGAACTCGGTGAGACCGAAAAGTTACAAAGGGGAAACACTGAGTTTACATTGCAATCTCGGTGGGACCGATTCGCTCTTTCGGTGAGACCGAAAAGTTACGGAAGGGAAACAGAGAGTTTGCAACCCCATCTCGGTGAGACCGAGATCCCTATCGGTAGGACCGAATTGCTAGGGTTTGGCAGTGGCTAATGACAAGTGAAACTCGGTGGCGCCGGATAGGAAGAATCGGTAGGATCGAGTTTGGCTTAGGGTTTAGGTCATATGTGGATATGGGAAAGTAGTTGAGGGTTTTGGAGCATATCACTAAGCACATGAAGCAAGAGGCTCATTAAGCAACACCTCATCCCTCCATGATAGTATTGGCTTTTCCTAAAGACTCAATGTGATCTTGGATCACTAAAATATAAAATGAAGAGTCTTGAGATTTTGAGCTTGAGCCAATCCTTTGTCCTTAGTATTTTGAGGGTTCCACTTTCACATCCATGCCATGCCAATCATTGAGCTTTCCTGAAATAATCATCTTGGAATAGCATTAGCTCAATGAGCTATATGTTGTTATGAATTACCAAAACCACCTAGGGATAGTTGCACTTTCAAAGGTTCAAAAATGTTCGGATTTTTGGTGGAGCTCCGGAAAATGGAGAAAGGATAAATAGCAAAGTTAGAGGCCAAGAGTTGTGATAACAAAGGCATTGGGATTTTGCAAGTGTGTTATGGTGAATTTCAAATTAAAGAATTATTTTAATATAGCTCCCTACTACTGGGAGGATATGTTATAAAGAGAAGTCACCCTTCCCTCGATTTAAATGGATCAAAGATCCATGCCATTTATTTAGTTGAGTTAAGAAAAGAAATGACATGATGGCATGATGACATGATGCAATGCACATGATGCAATGATGAATGCAAAGAACCAAACAAATCACACGACGAAACCCGGAAACCCTGGAAGGCATCTGAAGCTCCGGTCTTGGGGCGTCACAACAGGCGACAAGAGTTACTACCCATCCCTTGCTTGCTGCACGCCCGGCACAAGATGCACCCTCGGCGCATTCAAACGCCTCCATTAGGAAACCAACTCCGTCCACACGTCGGTTCACAAGCGGGTCTGTATTGGTACTGTAATAACAAGAGTTTTTAGTGGTCACTTTACTTAAATTTAATTAGCTTTAATAGAAATTTATTCTTAAAACAAGCAATGCATTGGCTCGTTCTATCAGTGCCACAAGATCAACATGCACAACAATTATAATTATTATTCTCAGGATGCACACGATCAGCACATTTGTCGCACTTTCACACAGATAATACTACCAAGTTTGAACTGTTTGTTATGGTTGTTGTCCTCTGCATCATCATGCCGTGTTTCCTAGCTTGTAAGATTCAGAACCAACAAATAAGATCCAAATAATAAGTACAACAAAGATGCCTACACATCTCATTGATTCCCAGGTTGCAAGATTCATAACCAACAAATAAGAGTCAAATAATAAGTACAACAAATATGCCTACACATCTCATTGATTCCCAGCTTGCAAGATTCAGAACCAACCCATTAGAGCCTTTTGATAAAGTGAATATTGGGATTAAATCCGTCTGGGCTAGCCGTGTCATACAACTGAAGAACTTGGCGAATGCTCCTAACCGTCACAAAATCTGTAGTTGAGTATTACTGTTTGCACATCACAAATAAGAAGAGCCTGATTACTATAATTGTGGCACTCTTTGAACTCAACCTGCAGCTCCACTCGGATGAGGCCTGCTGATACGTCGCCAACGTATTTATAATTTTTGATTGCTCCATGCTATATTATCTACTGTTTTTGGACATTATTGGGCTTTATTATCCACTTTTATATTATTTTGGGGACTAACCTATTAACCGGAGGCCCAGCCCAGAATTGCTGTTTTTTGCCTATTTTAGGGTTTCGAAGAAAAGGAATATCAAACGGAGTCAAACGGAATGAAACCTTCAGGAACGTGATTTTCTCACCGAATACAACTCAGGAGACTTGGACCCTACCCGACAACGAGGTAGGGGGCGCGCCTGCCCCCCCAGGCGCGCCCTCCACCCTCGTGGGCCCCCTGTTGCTCCACCGACGTACTTCTTCCTCCTATATATACCCACGTACCCCCAAACGATCAAATACGGAGCCAAAAACCTAATTCCACTGTCGCAACTTTCTGTATCCACGAGATCCCATCTTGGGGCCTGTTCCGGAGCTCTGCTAGAGGGGGCATCGATCACGGAGGGCTTCTACATCATCATCCAAGCCCCTTCGATGAAGTGCGAGTAGTTTATTTCAGACCTACGGGTCCATAGCTAGTAGCTAGATGGCTTATTCTCTCTTTTTGGATCTCAATACAATGTTCTCCCCCTCTCTCGTGGAGATCTATTCGATGTAATCTTATTTTTGCGGTGTGTTTGTTGAGACCGATGAATTGTGGGTTTATGATCCAGTCTATCTATGTAACACCCCGTATGTAACTTGCCATATTTGTATTCCAACTCTTGCCTTTTCCGGCACTAAGTTATGATTTTTCCTCGTTGTCGGGTTTTTGTCTTCATGTTGTTTGGTCTTTGTCATGCATCTCTTATCATGTCATCATGTGCATCGCATTGCATATGTGTTCGTCTCATGCATCCGAGCATTTTCCCCGTTGTCCGTTTTGCATTCCGGCGCTCCTATGTCCTCCGGTGTCCCTTTCTACCTCTTTTCGTGTGTGGGGGTTAAACGTTTTCGGATTGGACCGAGACTTGCCAAGCGGCCTTGGTTTACTATCGGTAGACCGCCTGTCAAGTTTCGTGCCATTTGGACTTCATTGGATACTCCTACGGTTAACCGAGGGACCGTAAAGGCCTCGTGTGTGTTGCAGCCCAACACCCCTCCAAAGTGGCCCAAAACCCACCTAAACCTCCTCCATCATCTAGATTGTTCGATCATGATCACGTGGCCAAAAACCATGCTCAAATTGGAGCCTCCTAGCTCCTCCTACCTATAAAAAGGCCCTCCCATTCCAAATCCGGACGAAACCCTAGACCCCTCCCTCTCGACGCGTCGCCGGACAAAATTCCGGCCGGCCGGACACGTCCGCTCCGCCCCGCCGCCGCCACGTACCGCGTTGGGGTTCGTCCGCCCGCCCCACTTCACCGCGCCGCCAGGGCCCGCGGGGCCCATCGCTGGCCCTCCCCGGCCCGAAGCCGCGCGCCGCCCGTAGCGCCCACCGCCGCCTCGCCGCTCGACATCGCCGGTCGCCACGCGCCGCCATCGCCTCCAGCCACCGCATCGCCGCCGCCTCGTCTTGGCGTCCGCGCCCGCCGGTGACGCCATTCCCCGCCGCGGCCGCGCCACCTCTCCCGACGCCACCTCGGGCGTCAAGCCTCCTTGCCGGCGACGACCCCCCCTCATCGGACCACCTCTACCCCGGCCGAAGCTCTTCCTCAACTCCGGCGAGATAAGCCCGACCATCCTCGAAACACGTGCAAACCCGATCCAGATCTGAGATTCGGTTGACTTTTTGCCCTAACCCTAGCATTTTTATGCATTTTCATCATGCTATATCTCTACATCCGTGGCTCCGCTTTGGGCGTGTAGCATGTCAAATTGTTCGTCTCAACGAGTACTTCATTTCATCTCATTGCATCATGTTCATTTGAGCTCATCTTGATGCCCTAAATGCTGTTGCAAGAGTGCTAGTTTCTGTTAGTTTCAGATTCATATCAGTAATTGGACTTTTGTCATTTTTGTCATGATTGATGTGTGCCTCCTATGATCTTGAGCCCTACATGAGTTTTGAAGTATGTCATGCCATCTTTACAGGGGTGTATGCCATGTATTTTTGTGATCTCTGTGGTGACTAGAACAAGCATGCAAAATAGCTTTCGTAATGTTGCTGATTTCAGGGACTTCGAAATATTCTAAGCCTTTGCCCTGATTATATTTTTATGCCATGTATCCATGTTGCTACAGAGTGATCCATGCCTCTTTTGAGCATGATCAGTAAGGATGTTTTGTAGATATTGTGGTGCTCTATCCATCCATGCCCTTTTTTGCAATTATGGAGCACCCTAGCTTGACTTAATTGAGCTCTACTTTTGCTATAAAATGTTCCTGGCAGAATGTTTACATGTTAAGCATTTTTGTCGAGCCTATTGTAGTTGATCCGTGCATGCTATGAAGTTGTTCTTGCCATGTTGTGACGCCCCGAGACCGATGTGCCAGGTGTCTTCCAGTTATTCGCCGTCGTTGCCATATCATTTGCTTGCGTGTTGCATCTTGTCATGTCATCATGTGCATTGCATCATCATGTTTTAAAACTTGCATTCGTCTGGGTTCTCCGAGTTTCTCTCCGTTGTCTGTTTTGAGCCCAACCACACTTGCACACACCCGCGGCATGTCCGAAATAGTATTTTATGAGTGGCCAGGAAATGTTCTCGGAATGGGACGAGAGTTGACGTGCGGTCTTATTATACTGTAGATAGACCGCCTGTCAAGTTTCATCGCATTCGGAGTTCGTTTGATAGCCCAACCGTTAAACTATAGCGGCATTTTAGCTGGTCTAATGTCGGACGTTTTCGGTCTCCGGAAACAGCCGTTGGGCCTCTTCTTCTCTTCTCTGCTCTCAGACCACCTAGTTCCCCCTCCGCTTCGGACCGCACGAGGGTCCAAAACGGAGCAAACCCCTCTCCAAACCCTAATCCTAGCCCACCTACTATAAATAGACCACTTCCCCTTCCAAATCGGGTCCAAACCTAGCCTAGCCCCTTCCCAAACCTCCAGCGCCGTGTCAACCTCGAAGCCCGCGCCGATTAACCAGATCCACCACCTCCTCCTCGATTTCCGCCGCCGGCCACCTTGTCCCTGCCACTTGGTGCCATCTTGGTGGCCAGCCGCCACCACACAGGACGCCCGCAGCCAACGGGAAGGCGCCACGCGTCCCTCCCGCGCCCCACTTTGCCGTGGCCCTACCAGGCCCATCCGAGGCCCGCCCCGGGCTGATCTGGGCCCGAGGCGCCGGCGCCTCGCCGCCGCCCATCCCTAGCGCCCGTTCCTCGACCCCCGCTCATCCCACTCGTCCCTGTTCGCTCCACTGCCGCTCACCGGACTTTGTGCCTAGACGGCGACCGCGTCGGACTCCGCCGACTCGCCGGACTCCACGTGCAGGCCTGCCTCGATGCCCCCTCTCCTTCCCTTTCATCTCGCCCTCGCCCGTTCACCATCTCCCTCTCTCCTGCAGGAACCCGGGAGCTCAAAGCCATGACCGCCGCCGCTTCGGATCCTACTCATCTATCGCCGGAGCTCCGTCCATCGCTGCATCGCCCGGATTCGGTCGCGCGGGACCGGATCCATCTATTCCAGCGTCGTCCCTGGCCCCAGTTGCCTCCCAGCGCCCTCCCTCGTCGCCGGAGTTTGCTGGCGTCGTCAGCCTCATTTCCCTGCTCCAGGTCGAGCGAGCGAGGAGACGGCGCGCGTTGACCCACGCTCAAGGTCCAGATCTAGTGCCGCATGGGCCTCAGGCGGGCCGGTCCAGCCGTTGCCCCATCCGGCCTCCTCTACTTCCTACTGGGCCGAGCCCATGGGTGAGAAGCCCTCCAGATCCCCTGTTCCATTGGGCCAACCTGCAGATTCAGCCCGAGTGTGTTTTTTTCCTGTCCAGCGATTTTCCAATTTATCCTAGAGAGTGCAGTTTTACAGAAAAGTCCTTCATCATCATGCATTTAATATCTCACAAATCGTGCATCGGATTAAAACAAACTTAATATGAAACTTGCTTATAATTTCATCTAGTTTAATAATATGCAATTTTCTTGCTATGTTAATATGCTTAAAATGATGTTTGCTTTAATTTGCTCCTATGCCATGCTAAAATGCTTTATTTCATAACTATTTAACCGTAGCTCCGAATTAAATATATTATATATGTAAATGGGGTAGAAAAATGCCTAGATTTACTTGGTGCACTCATCTTGCATGTTTAACAACTCTAAAATAATGTTTAGGGCAGAACAGTACCAAATCTATAATATGCTCATGAGGAGTTTCCGGAATTGTTGTTCGTTGCTTCCGGCCTCATTTAAACTTGACTAGATAGGTAGTTTACTTTGCTTCACCCTTGCCATGTTAAGAACATTTAATATTGTTGGGGTACATAAACGAGAGAGAACTAAATAATTGATGTGGTGTTCCGTCAATATGCAACCCGTTGCATATTGAGCTCCACTTAACTTGTAGTGTTGTTTGTCCACTTTGCCATGCCATGCATATTTAAACCGGACATGCATCATACTTGGTTGTGCATCATGCCATGATTTTGTGTTGGTTGTTTACTATGTTGTTTGCTTCTTTCCGGGTTGCCTTTCTCGTGATCTTCGGTTCCGTTTCGGAATTGTGAGGATTCATTCGACTACGTCCATTTGTCTTCTTCATGGACTCGTTCTTCTTCCTTGCGGGATTTCAGGCAAGATGACCATACCCTCGAAATCACTTCTATCTTTGCTTGCTAGTTGCTCGCTCTTTTGCTATGCCTATGCTGCGATACCTACCACTTGCTTGTCATGCCTCCCATATTGTTGAACCAATCCTCTAATCCACCTTGTCCTAGCAAACTGTTGTTTGGCTATGTTACCGCTTTGCTCAGCCCCTCTTATAGCGTTGTTAGTTGCAGGTGAAGATTGAAGTTTGTTCC